>NC_080073.1:37523694-38723694 GCF_949987535.1 Balaenoptera acutorostrata
GGCGGGCTGCCCCGCGCCGGCTTCCCGAGGCTGCTCACGTGCGCCGCGGCGGCCGGCCTCGCCCTTAAAGGGCCCGCTGCAGGCAAAACTTTGGCACTCGGGGGACGCGGGAAGACGTGGAGTCTGAGGGGCCTGCGCGGGAAGGACGGAACGCTACCTCCACTCTGGGCTTCCAGCCCCTGCTCACCCTCGCCTCGCTTATTTACCCAGCCCTTTTCTTTTCAGCCACGACCTCACGGGGTCCCAGGCACCTCTGCAACTTAAAGGAAGTTAAAAGTTTGCAGCCAACGCTTCGAGGCGCGGCCTCAGGAGACGGGGGCGGAGTTAAAGTACAGTTCTGGCCTCAGTCTTCGAGCTCCCCACCCCCTCGCCCGCCCCGGCTCCCTTGCCTCCGGGCGTGCCCTGCACTCGTGGCCGAGGCAGAGGGTGATCCGGGATGGTAGGCTGGTCCAAGGTCGCGTTCGGGCCCTTGGACCGGCCGGGGCGAGCTGTGGGCGAGACGAGATGCAAAGAGCGGCTGGGCCGTGGGGGGTCACTGTGGGGACGCGGGGGGCCCTGAGGTTGCGCCCGGGCGGACTGAGGTCCCAGGCCCTCGGCGCGCGTGGAGCCGCCCCGGCGTGAACACCTCCCCGCCCCGGCCCTCACCTCAGCTGCCGCCCGCCGCGGACGCCGGTCAGCGCACGCGGTTAAGGGCTGAGCCGCGGAGCCTGCGCGCGCCCGCCGCGCACGCTCGCTCCGCCCCCTCTCGCGGCAGGACGTGGCCGTGGCCGTGGGCGCGTGCGCGCGGGACCCGATGGGCAGAAGCCTGCCCCGCCCCGTATCCAGGGCAACAAACGTGAGCCTGTCAGGGGCCGAGCCTGTCAGGGGCCGAGCCCGTCCCGTACCTTCGTGCCTCCCACAAACTACTGGGTTGCAGACAGTGATTTAGGAACAACCTCTTAACTTCTGGGTTGTCGAGAGCACCCCAGACATGAGGGGAAGTAGAGAGGCAGTGTGGGGTCCCGGAAGGCGGCACCGGAAAGGATCGTTTGAAGAGGCTTGGGAAGTGCAGCACGGCAGTAAAAGTCTGGCATTTGTACCACCCTAGTTACTGCTACTTTCTCTCACTGAGGCTTCGCGACAGACCTGGGAACCGGGCAAGGCAGGGCCACTTGCTCCCGTTTTACAGCTGAGGCTCAGGGAAGAAGCAGGATCCAATCTCCGGACAGCGCAAATATCAGCTTCCTACCTCCAACACTCCACCCTTACCTCCCCCTTCCCCCCCCCCCTCAAACGGAGCACAGGGGTGATCATTCATCCATCCAACATTTATTGAGTACCGCTCCCTGCTAGTACAGTTCTAGGGGCTGCGGATACCAAGTGAACAAAACCAAGGCCCCGCCCTCCTGGAGCTCACCGGGGAAACGCCCCCCTTCCAGGCTCCTCCCTCAGTACCCTAGACGCGGCTGTGGGAGGCAGGTCTGCCCTTCTAGCTTAAGTATTCTAGATAACCCTGCAAGTCAACTGTAAGTTCGTTGAAGACAGGTTCAATCTTCAGCTCGTATTTCTGAGGATCTAGAAACAGCAAAGCACTCTTCTCGGGCCCCAAAGATAAAACTTCGCCCTCTTGAGAGGCCCAGTCTTGCAGTGGAGGGGATGCGGGAGATGACAACTATGCTCGTAAGATTGGCTACAAGACAGGCGGGGCCAAGAGCTACTTTGGTGCCCTTCACATAGAGGATTGATGTTTGGGAGGTGAATCATCTTTTTGTGGATCCCATTACTGTACTAGCAAAGGGTAGACTGGACACACAGAGGCACTTGTAGCCGGTTTCCTTTCCTTCTGCTTCACATTTGTTCTGCCCACAGGCAGGGAAGACTGAACCTCACCCACAGGGCTCTGAGCCAACTAGCGGAATGGGTAGCTGACTCCTCAGAGGCACTCAGGGCTGGGCTGGCAGGGTCGTGGCAGTTGTTTTGCTGATGAACATCAGGCACAAGATCAAACCCTTTGGGTGCCCCAGGCAAGAGGACTATACACTTGGAAGCATTTCCTGTGAGATGAGGAAGGGCCAGTACCCTCAAGAGACAGACAGCCTCTGTATGGTCAGTTCTGCTTCTCAGAAGCTATGAGCTTCTCCCACGAAACTGTTGTCTGGAGCTGCCCTTTCATAACTTGTCCTGTCTGCTCACTTCCTTTAGCTTGGTTGGGGAACTCCAGAGCCCCATGTCAGAGTTCAGGGTGTGCCTTAGGAGCTTCAGCACCTCTGTGGTGAAAGTAGAGTTGGCCTGTGACTGGGGCTGCAGGCCATCAGCCTCCCAGGCTTCATTGCAGGCTGCTCCTAACAAAGCAAGCCCTGTCCTCCCCCGCATCCCTGCAAGGCCTCCACTAGCCACCAGGAGGCAGTAGCCCAGGCACTTTCCACTACCCCTTGCAGCAAGTCTGAGCAGAGCTGATCACCTAGCCATCTGCCTCACCCATGCTCCACTCCCAGTCCTATCTCCCAATAGCACATATTCTCCTCTCATGAGCCCAGACTTGGCCTTTGTCTCCTCCTGCCTTCCTCTGTCCAAAGAATTCCTACAGAAGCGCTTTAACTCTCGCTTAGTAAATTCCAGAGAATGTTTCCCCAAACTTGGGAAACTAAAGCATAGACCATCCCCTCCTTCCCTACCTCTTCATGCTCCAAAGCCCTTGTTAGTTCTCTTAGGGAGTGGTTAGATCCTCTAATTCAGATGCCAAATGGAGAACACACATGCAATGTAAGATGCTCTGCAAACCCTGCCACCAGCCATCTCCCCCCCTCTGAAGGCACTGATGCTGTGCCCAATCCCTGGCCACTCACAGCCTAGTTAGGGCTGCCCCTGCAGGACTTGCCATGACTGAGGGACCAGCTAGCCTCAAGCCACTCTGAGTCAGCTTCGCTGTTTCCTCTAGAGCCAGGAAATGCGGTCCTCTTCAGGTGAGCAAAGGCAGAAAATGCCTAATGAACCCCACTGCATAAAAAGAGCCTGCTAGCAGTCTGCCCTCTGTTCCCACCCCCCACCTTCACAGGTGCCATCTCAGCATCCACTATGCTCTAAGTTATATCCCTTTCACCACCACCCAGCCAAACAGCTGTTCAGACAATTCCCTGATCAAACAACACTGCCTTCTTCAGTTTAAATTTTATTTTACAAAAAGAGAAATAAAGAAAACTGATAGGCAGTTATACTTACAATTGTTCTGTTTGCTTTTTTAAAAAAGTGACATGAAACACAAGTAAAAATAAATACGTCATAGAAACAGCCAGTTGCCCAGTCTCTGGGGCAGGAGCACCTGCCCTGCTGAGAGAGGAGGGAAGCCCATGATCACACCAGCAGCTGGAACACCCAGCTACAGATGTTCCTCAAAGCCAGGCGCAGGTCCCAGGCCTCAGGGGGTGTCCTGAAGAAAGAAGATGGAAAACCAAAGCCAGGTGCCAGGTCCCTGGGGCCACCTCATCTCTCCCCCACCCCACTCCTCCTGGCAGCAGTGTGGCCTTAGTGGTTATCCATTGTGACCCCCTCAACCCACCTGGACCCCCTTCCCCGACCCCTCTGGAGAGGGTACAGGAAAAAAACAGTCTTGGGCGGGCTGAGGGGATTCTTCTGGTTGAGTCCCCAGCCCACCCTGAGTAACACAACCAGATAACAGTTTACACCCACGTGCACAAGGGCATGCGTGTGCACACATACACTCTGTCTCACACACACACACACACACACACACACACACAAACCTGGGCTGAGCTCTCTTCCAGGGGAGGGCCCTGGGTCAGGTCACAGTATGAGGTCCCCTCTTTTCTGAATATTATCCCAGTAGTGGTAACAGAGAGTACCCAAATCACTCCCAGCCCCCAGCCCTACAGACTCTGCAGCCTGTCTAGCTACCTCTCTCCAATGCACTAGATTACTATATCAAATAGACCTCTGAGAGAGGAAAGGAGCAGACTAAGGTCCCTGAAGAGCAAAGAAGTTGGACACTGCCTGCTCAGGAAGTTCATCGTAAGACTCGGGTATTCATAAAAGGCCTAGGGCCAAGCCAGTGGCACAGAACAGACATTAAGGGGTCACAGTGGAATACACAGGACAACAGAGAAGAGTCAGTAGGAGGGAAACAGAGTCTGAAGGTGACTGATGGAGAGCATAGCCTTCTCAGGCAGACCTTGAGGTGCGGATTTCTTGGGAACAGTCAGCAGAGGGCCAGAAAGTCTCTTGGGGAACTAATGGGGGAAGGAGCTCTTCTCTCAGGAGTTTTGATGGGGGAAGAGTCACTGAGCTGGGTGCATAGGAGGCCATGGCTCAGAAAGGAGAGACTGGTCTTCTGTGGAATCACAGGGAACTGGGAAGCACAAGGGGGTCATGGCCAGGAACACTAGGAACAAGGAATGTAAAGCCCCAGAAGGCCTTCCCCATGGGATGAGGACTCAGTTCCAGAGCAATGCCAGGCATGAACAGACAAGCAGAGAGCCTTGCTCTGCTGAGTGCTTTGGGAGTGACAGTCCTACCCAGACTGCTAAAGTTTGGTTGAGTGTTTCAACCTATCAGCAAAATATTACCCCAATGATTTGCTTCAGGTCCTGGAGTGGGAAATTTTCATATTTAGTTGTGAATCACAAGTATATAGTGATTCCACACACTAATTCCTAGGGAATAGAGTTCCAAGGACCAGAGACATCCTTAAGTCAAAAGATGCTTAAGATAGATGCTTAAGAAGCATAACTCAAGGGGGTGAAAACTTTGCAGATATCTAATCTGAAGAAAAATATCTGGATCCAACATGGTTCACTTACTTTCTCACTTAAATGGCTAATCTGTCTCTGTTGAATTTTTATCTACAAAGATACTGAGAAAAGGAAATCAAGCATTATTACAAATGGTAATCCTGAATTATTAAATTGTACTATAGTCCCTAGGCTGAGGATTTAGGCTAAACCAGACAGATGGGGCTTGAAAGGCCCTTGAAAACATTCTATGGAAGACAGTAGTGAGGGAAGATACCTAGACCTGATCTTCTGCCCTCCCTCTTATCACCATCCTTCCCTTACTCAGGCCTGGACGGTGCGTGGACATCACCACCAAGTGTCTCTGATCAAAGAAACTGTAAAACATGGTTCTTGGGCTCTGAGACATTTCCTGCTTCCCTCACACATATGCTTACGTTTGGTGTGCATGCACGCTTGCCTACCAGCACACAGAAAGAGACGGCAGAAAAGTCAGAGAAGTATTTTCAGGTTCAATTAAAAAAAAAAAACCAAAACAAAAAAAAACGAAACAAACCATGGAACCAGTAGCACTCTTAATTTCCCATGATCCCAGCCCTACCCCCTTACACAATATAAGCTGCACATATCAAAGAAAATCTTGTCTAGCCAGGTCAGCCTCCCAAAACTATGGCCTCTCCTGAGTTGAAGCAAGACCCAGCCCATGGAAACACTGGGTAGAGAGCAGGCACATGCTGCCACTCAGAACACCCATTCACTTCCCGGTACCTTCAAAAGCCCATCCCTCCAGTGACTGGTTTCGGTTCCTTGCTGGGATAGTTTCTGGATTCTCAGAGCTTGCTGCTGTGATTTCCTAGAGGTGAACACAGAAATACCCCTCCTTCCCCACACACACACACACACACACACACACACACACACACACACAATTTCTGGGATCCCAGTGCTCCGGAGCCTTAGAGGCATCAGTTGTAACCCAGGTTGTGAGTGCGCTCTGCAAATCAGAGATCCAGGCTAGCTTACTCCCATTAACCAGCCTCAACCTGAGAGCCCACTCCAACTGAGTCCCTTCATCATTCATTCTTGGGATGCATCTCAAAGAGAAAGCACTGGTTGGAACTGCTGTTTTTAAATTATTAAAATAATTTGCATAGCTAAATTGTAGGTCTAAGGCTTCTATGAGTAGGAGAGTTAAGTGTCTGACAGGGTGCTTATGAAAATACAGAAAGCAAGCTCCCTAAGTTCCACTTTTGGTGTAACTGAACAGTGCACACACACACACACACACACACACACACACACACACACACACACACACACACACACACACACACACACACACACACACACCCATCAGCCATCTCCTTGTCTCTTCTCTGTGGATAATATGCCAGAGTGTGCTAAGATTCCCCAACAATGGAAACAGGCTGGTCAGAAGAGTTGTGGAAGCAAGCAGCTACTACTTGGGGTGAGCTGGCTAAGCTGCCTCCAGGGCTTGGAAGAGGCAGGTGCAGCAGCTGCCCAGTGAGGAGGGACCCATGGGTAGGAGGTAAAGCTCTAAAGCCAGACAGCGTTTGTTCATCATAAAGAACTGCCCAGCAAGGTCTTAGCAGCAGGGGGAAAAAAGACAATATGAAGACAACCAGTGTTTATGCTTAATGCCTAGATGCCCCCCCGCCCCCAGCAGAGACCCAGAATGACTGATGTATTCTTTTAAGACGATTTAAGTCTCCTACAGAGGAAGGGCTCCTCCATGTTCCTTCAAAGAGGATGGAGGTAGCAGACACCAGGCCCACAATGATCATCCGATAGGTTGAGGAAGCCAAGACATTTCCCAATGGGAAATCAACAGTCTGTTGCCTCAACCCAGCAGCCACCTACACACAGCTTCACTAGTCAGCATAGAGAGCCTGCCCCTAAGGTCATCCCAGGAGGACACAGCTCCAAATTTGGGGTCACTTACTTCCCAATTGCAAACTCCATGATCCTAAATTTCAAGCACTGTGGAATGAGTCTCACCATCACTAACTATCCAGTCACAGGATTCCCTGATCTTCCTGAGAGGCCATTTCCTGAAAACATAGTTGTTTAGTGTAAACCTTGGTCAAGCCTAACTTTCTTTCCTTGGTCAATTCACCATCTACCCAGGATTTATTCACCAGCAGCTATGGGGTCTGAGATATCTTAAAATTTCCATTCCCATCTCCTACCCTCCTTACCCTAACCTCCCCTCCCACCCCCCAAAAAAGAACCAAGACACATGAAAAGTCCAAATAATAAATAATTGCCCATAAGAAATAAATTAACATGGAGCTCTCTAATGGGGAAGGAAAAGGAAAGGAAAGGCCACCAGAACAGGCAGCTGGGGGCTCAGTTCCAACCTTGTGAAGAATGTTTTTTCTGGCCACAACTCCATGACCTCCCACTCACACACTGCAATGCTTCTCCCTCCCAGTCTCTGCACACAGACAATCTCACACCCCAGAAAGGGAGATCTGCTCAGAGACAGCCACTGGGGAAAGAGACACAGATTGGTAATGCCCATTTTCTCTAATAATTTCCCCCGAATTTTAAAACAAGTCTGGCTCTGATAACCAGGGACGTGGGTTAGCTGGGCCTTGTCTTCACCCAAGTAGAAGGAAACTTGTGGTTTCCATGGCTCTTCTCCTGGGCTCACCCTGATGTTCATACTAATAGTTGCCATGAACCACCACACTCTGATTTCCATTTTACAAAAGATAAATTCATTTCTTAGTTTCCCCCTTAGTCCCTCCCTCCCTCCCTTCCCACCCACCTTTACCCCTGCTCTGTTACATACATGTAAGTACAAACATAAACACACACACACAGGCACACACACACACATACCTGGTCTGCTTCTTTCCCACCCCCTAAAAGGATTCCACTTCATGTGGAATCTCAGTCTGCCTACCCTTCTTCTCTTACCCTCCCTCCCTCCCCTCCCCTCTCCAGGCCAAGCTAAATCACCCAGTAAGGCAGCTCTCTCGGGAGAGAATGTTCCCAAAGACAGAAATGGGATGTGAGCATCTACCCTCAGATGGGCAAGCAAGCAAGCAGACAGCATAAGCAAGGCAGGCAGGAAGAGAGGCAGACTGCTCTGCCTCTCCATTCCTGTTTTAGGTCCCTGATTTCCCACTATTGCTGCTCTGTTGGATTACTTTTGCCTCTTTTGTTAAACAGCAACAGAGCCCTGCCACCTATGGTCAACCACCTTCTTTGTCCTCTTCCTTTTCCCTCCTGCCAAGTGCCCTATTCTCAGAAAGCCCAGATTGCTGTCTTCCATCTTGGTGGGCAACCTGCTGGGGCCCCGAGTGAGGTGCAGAGGGGCTCCCCAGCTATTTCCCAGTGACCTCTATTACATCATCGTCCTTATCCTCATCATCATTGGAGCTGAACCCCACCTCAGCAACCTCATGAGAGTCAAACGGAGGCACCTGGGACCGGAGAAGGCCGCCAGCTGGGTAGCCTGCATGTGGGGATATGTAGCCTGGATAGACAGACATGCCCCGTGAAAGGTTGCTGGGCAAGACAGGGGAAGGAAAAGGCGCAAACATCCTCGGCTCGGACAGGAGTGGCTGTGAGAACGGGAGTGAGTAGCTGGGTAGTATCCCTGGTACAGAGGGGTTGAGCATGAAGGAGGGGTTGCTGGCAGTGACTGAGGTAGCCGTGGAAGAGGAACTGACGGGGCCTGCTGGCACCAGAGGGTCAGTAGTCACTGGAAACACCAGGCGGGCATCTGCCAGCAAATTGGACAGCTGGTAGTAGGAGGGGGTACTGCCCATAAACAGGGAATTCTCCCCAGCCTGGGAGGTGAAGGGTGGGGTGAGGTTATGGTTTAAGGAGACGGGTGGCATGGCAAACCCGCCAGAAACTGGATACCCGTGTTCATACGGCTGCACGGGGGCTGGCAGATGGCCCTTCCTGGACCGCCGGCGGGCTGACTCCTGGGCAGCAGGTGGTGTGGCCAACTTTCGCTTGTGGCCCCTTAAGTCCAACACTGGGTGCCTGTCACCACAGGGCTGGCCGGTCACCAAGAGGGAACTATTGAGGCAATGACCCCCATGTCTAGGTTCAGTCCCAAGAGCTGTCCCAGGAACAGCACTGCTGTCCACAAGTTGAGCTGGGGGGCCAGGCAGGGCAGCATTGGAGCTTGGGGAGCTCTGACGGGATTCCCGGGCAGCAGCCACATCTGCATACTGCTGGAGCTCACTGATGATCTCCGGGCTGTCTGGAGAGACAGGCCTGGCCAGCCCCTCAGGGTCGGGGGCTTTGGGTGATGAGGCACTGTGTCTGCCGTTGCTTGTAGACTCGAGAGAAGGCCCCTGGGAACCTGGGGACAAAATGTAGGTAACTGAGAACCAGAATGGTCAGGGACAGAAGGCGGGTGTAAGGCAAAATTCCATTAAAAAAAAAAATCCTGTCCTGTGGTCCCCCAAATTCAAATAGTTTGATGTGCAAACAACATCACCGAGTCAATTTTTCCCAATCACAAAGAAAGAAGTCCTTTGATCTAGGAAACAAGTCTATCCATGCAAAGACATGTGACTTCTCTGTACCCCAGTTCCCTGTAAAACTCCACCAAGGTGAATCCTATGAAATAAAGGATATGAAATGCTGAAAGATATTCTTTTAGTCACACTCCTTCTGGGGACAAAGATGGTCAGTGACCAGGATGGGCGAAAAGAGGAAAATGAAGTTTAAAAAGCAGTCCATCCTGGTTAAAAACAAAACAAAATCCATGGCCATGAAAGTGAATGGGGCAACTGGGAAATCTGAAAATGGCCTGAATAGTAGGTAATATTATGGAATTGTTAACTTTTTTTAGTGCGATAATGGTTTTGTGACTAGGAGAGTATGTCCTCAATCTTAGCAAATGTGTGCTGAAATATTTAGGGATGAAATGACATGATGTCTTCAACTTACAAATAGTTCAAATAATAGGAAGGAAGAGAGAGAAGAAAGTTTATGAGAATGATAAAAGTCATTGGATCTAGCTGCAGGATACATGGGTGCTCACAGTGCTGTTCTTTCGACTTGTCTGCATGTCTCTCAATATCCATGATAAAAGCTGGGAACAAGAGCAATCTAGCTCTCATACCCTCATACCTCATGGTGGGAGGATAAGTGAGAACCACTCCCATAGAGGGGACTTTTGCAAGAGTTCCTAACATTGTTAATGTGCCACACATATACTCTTTGATCTGGCAATCCCACTTCTAGGAATTTTTCCTACAGATACACCCATATGACTGTGAACCAGTACTGTAATGGTGGAGCACAACAATCTAAATGTCCAGGGACAGGGAACTCGGTAATGCACTGTATTAAACCCATCTAACTGCATCTTGTGCAAACCTTCACTGAGGAACATTTAAAGAAAGGATAAGGAACAAGCACTGAGATACACTAGTGAATGAAGAAAAGAGCAAACAGTATATTACAGTCAGTTAGCATTTGTTTTAAAAATACAAAGAAAAGTTATATACGTATATACATTTTTTTAATATACAGATACACACATGCGCACATACATATCCCTGTACCATGTATATGTATAGAATATCTCTTAAAAAAAAAAAAAAAACAACAACAACAGGAGGGACTTCCCTCATGGCGCAGTGGTTGGGAATCCGCCTGCCAATGCAGGGGACACGGGTTCGAGCCCTGGTCTGGGAGGATTCCACATGCCACGGAGCAGCTAGGCCTATGTGCCACAACTGCTGAGCCTGTGCTCTGGAGCCCGAGGGCCACAACTGCTGAGCCTGCATGCCACAACTGCTGGGGCCTGCGCACCTAGAGCCCGTGCTCTGCAGTGGGAGAGGCCACTGTAATGAGGGGCCCACGCACTGCGGCGAGGAGTGGCTCCCGCTTGCTGCAACTAGAGAAAGCCCGCGAGCAGAAACAAAGACCCAACGCAGCCAAAAATAAATAAAAAAATAAATAAATCTATAAAACAAACAAACAAAACAAACCAGGAGTAGCACCTCCAGGAAGGAGCAATGGATGGCTGGGAGTATGAGGGAAGAAAAACTTACTTTTCACTTTACCCCTTTTTGTACCCTTTGAATTGTGAACCATGTACACATTATCTATTCAAAAAATAAATTAATTACAAACCAAACCAAAAAAAAAATGCCATGTAGGTCAATGGAAAGTAGAAGCCACTATACCTGAGGCAGCCATCTGACCATCTTCAGGGGCCTTTGGTTTGCCAGTCGCCCGGACAGCAAAGATTCGCCCATCACTGGTACGGATGTATGTCCCTAAGAAGAAACATGAGGAAGACTGTTAGCAGCAGACATGCAATACAGCCAACCCTGGGAAACTCCAGGCCTAGGCACTGTGGGCTCAGAAACAGTTATAAAACTGGTGTCACACCCTCTCTCAATATCCCTGAAATGAGGAGTGGGATGACTGAGCTGTGGACCCAATATTACTCACTTATTCCACAAACACTGACTGCATGACTACCATATACCAGACACTGTTCTAGACACTGAAGTACACAAGACAGAAAAGGGCCCTGTCTCACGGAGCTTAACTCTAGAGGGGGAGATAGACAATTATACTAGAAAATATCAGGAAAGGTTAAATGCAATGGAGGAAATAAATAGGGTGCTGTGAAAGAGAGTAAATTGGCTCCTTCTGTTCTGGCCCAGGTCCTCTTGATCTGGAAGGAGCCTTTTTCCCTCAATAACACCCCTCCCTTGGTAGGAATAATTCAAGATGGGCATTCTATTCCCACACGGCACTAGTCTACCTTCCCTTGGTCTTGAGCATGTCATTTGATCTATCTCTTGGTAGGGCTGCCTCTTGGCCAGAGGTCAAAAAACTTTTTCTTAAAGGTTCAGTTAGTAAATATTTTTGGCCCTGTGAGCCATAAGGTCTCTGTTGCAACTACTCTGCTGCTGTAACATGACAGCTGGGTATGGCTGTGCTCCAAAGGTCTTTAATTATGGACACTGAAATGTGAATTTCATATGGCTTTCATGTCACAGAATACTATACTTTTGATTTTTTTTTCAACCAACTGAAAATGGTTGAAAATGTAAAACCCATTCTTAGCTCAGAGGTACAGTAACAGGAAGCAGGCATGATTTGGTCCGTGGGCCACAGTTTGCATACCCCTGCTCTAGGCCAGGAAGAACCCAGTAAGGGGGCTACATATGACCTTCTCTGGGTGTCATGTATTTCATGGCATCTTTTCCCTGAGACTAAAAGTACTTTAACCCAACAGAGGCTAGGGCAAAATCTCCTTACTAAACAAAGACCCTTGGGGAGCCTCACACAGCAGAGGCTGACATAAAAGATAGGCTTCAGCTGTGTCCTAACACCATCCAGCCCAGATTTCTCCAGCAATCTCACCTGGAGAACTCCATAAGGAGGCCAGAGGCAGTGGACTTTTCAAATGGCCACACTGGAAAATTCTGTCATGCAACCCAGGTATACTAATTCATCCACCCACTACATTTCCTAATCAGAGACGTCCACCCCACTCTAAGCAAGTAGGTAAGATGGCACAACAATAAACATGTTGGCTTATAACCCATTCCACAGCTCATTCCCTCTGATTCTGGTCTCCCTGTGTGTAATGTAAGTGCTAGACATTAAGCTTTTGATTGCTAAGACATCCATTTCAAAGATATCCATCTTGGGTAACAAACTGCCAGCTGTACGGCACAGCTACTAGCTAAACTACTAGGTAAGGAACCAGGCTGCTCCCTCCCTTGAAAAGTTCCTTTTTAGAAAGCCTGAGGTAACCTAGGTAACTAACCCTTGAGTGACCTCGCTCTTCCCTTCCCACACACTAATTCCCATTCTTATGTTTTAAATTCACCAATAAAGGGACTTCCCTGGTGGTTCAGTGGTTAGGACTCTATGCTTCCACTGCAGGGGGAACAAGTTTGATCCCTGGTTGGGGAATTAAGATCCCACAAGCCACACGGCGTGGCCAAAAATATAAATAAATAAATTCACCAATGAAGAGTGAACCTGTGAAACCTTAGCCACCCCACTCTTGGACCCTAATAAAGACAGAGACCCAGGTCCACAATCTCTTTCTCTCTCTCTCTTCCCACAACCTTCCTGTGTGGCCCTGGAGTGTGCCACGTACCCTACAGGACCTGTGAGTAGTAAACCTTGTTTTTTCAAAGTTCCCTGATGATTGTTGCTGAGGTACATCTTGCAATCATAATAAGAACAACAAGGGCTGGTCTAGCCACAACACTGGCTCTGGGGAAGTGTATGTGGGGGCTTGCCACAAGTACTACAGGACTGGATGAGTGCCCCAGGCATTCCTAGCCGATACTATCGATAGGCTGAGACCAACACAAAACACTGTGTGTATCCAAACCCACTCCAAGATTCTCCATAAAAACAATGGCAAAATATAGGAATGCAGGGACCCTAACTCCTTTCTTTTAAGCCACTGACAGATATCCTTTGAGCCCACTCCAACTCGGCTAAGCTCCTAGAAATGTCATTTTCTCATGTTTCCCCCACATGTTACACTCCTATAGGATGATTCCTATCTTCTCTCTAGCTCAAGCCATATGTATTTATTTTGCTTGCCAGCCCACCACTCTCAACCAAAGGTAGGGAATAAGCCCTTTGGTCAGGCTCTCACCTTTTGTCCCACGGATGATGTGGATGCTCTCACCAGCATTAATTCTTGCCTGTACGTCTGTGGAGCTGTTGAGTCCAGGAATAACAATATCTAGTGGAGACAACAGACCTCAGATTTAGATTACATGGGGCCTGACTGAAGGAGGGAAATAAAATGCAAAGTCCACATGCACCCCTGTTCCTCAATGGTTTCCCTAAAGCATCTCAGTGGAGCAGAGGTCAGAACCAAGGAAGGTGAAACCAGCAGGGCCTCTCACAACTGTCTAAACAAAGAATACTGTGAAAACAAGAAACTTTTTAGAAATCTGATCATCTTTCTGATCAAGTTTCCTTGATTTAATTTAAAAATCATAGAGTTTTTGGTTTAGAAAAAGTTTCAGTTCAAATGGTTATTTCTATTTTTGTTTCTCCTTCCCTAAGCTATTTGCATGTATCTGCTGCTCCTGTCACTATGAAGAGAAAGAGCATTTTCAAGAATCAGCAGAGAAATAGGATTATGAGAGGCTCTCTCTTTTTTTTGGCTGCGCCGCAGGGCAGTGGGATCTTAGTTCCCCGACGAGGGATCGAAACCACACCCCCTGCAGTGGAAGCACGGAGTCTTAACCACTGGACCACCAGGGAAGTCCTGAGAGCCACTCTGTTTTTAATTTGTTTCAAATTTTTTTTTTTTTACAATGAACAGCTATTATTTTCATACTCAAAAAAACCAATTAAGATGTTTTCATGAAAATGTATTATGAATATTTCTAGATAACAAGATGAAAAACAGCATCATGAAATGCTTTCCTTCCCAATTACCCTGAACCACAGAATCAACTGCAGGGACGGATGGGCTGCCCATCTCCTACCACTGGCCCATCATGCTCGATCTACATTAAACTTACAAAGAAAGAAGCAAGCGACATTTAGGTCTTTTAACTAAAGAGGTTGAGAGCTGTCCTTCATACCCACCTGACCCTACAAGTCAGGCAGGACTCAACACATTCACACCTCTCTCTGAAGACCAACCCTATGTCCAGTGACATTTCCACAATCTCTGCAGTGTTCAGAGTCCATCCCACCCACCACATTCAAGAAAACCCAGTTCCGTGTTGCTATTCTTAAGACATTTCATTAGAATGCAAATTCTTCAAGATCAGGGACTGCTGCCTTCTCTATTTTTACCTAGAGTGCCAATGTAGTATGGCCTAGAATGCAAACATTGTTTAATAAATACTTCCTGAATGAACAAAGCAATTTTAAAAGGGACAGCACCCTGGAAGAGAACTCAGGAGTTCCCAACCTGTTGTGGTGACCACCTTCTGCACAAGGACTCCCGCACGTTGCAGGTAGTTGATTGGGAAGTTCATAGCTGGATTTGTGCTGGAGGCAGAGCTTACACTACCTCCCAGTGGGACATGCCGTGGCATCATGGGGATCGGGGTGGACTGTACAGGGCGAACACTGGCCACAGGCTTCTCATCACTCTTCAATGTTGGCTGCCTAGGAGAGAAAGAGAAGCACACTAAGGAAGTTTGGCAGAACAGCCCTTACTTACCTTTCTGCAAAGACTGCTGAGCCTCTCCAGACTTCCCCATTCTACAGCCTCAGATGCTGCTGAGAAAAGGATCAAAAGAACCTGCAGGGTATGGTAAATTCAAAAGGAGACTAGAGGCAGGGCTGAGACAGAGAGGAGACAGAGACAGCAAGGGATAAAGCCTCTCAGAGTCTAATAAGAATCAGATGTCAGTGGAATAATGCCTTTTTGGAAATGTGAGGTGACATCTGCTCCTCTAGAATTTGGACTGTCTACATACATTAGGAATTCGTCCTTGGAAGGAATTCGTCCTTGGATCAGGTAGAGGCAAAGAGGCATTAAGTGGGGAGAAGTTCTTCAGAACACGGTGCATACTAATTTGAAAATAAATGGGTGGAATTTTCCCACTAACCCAAGAAAATAGGGCCATGTGATGTCACATGTTCTGGTGATCTTGAGACCATCTATCCAGCTTTAACCATCATTACCCTCTGAAACCTCAAGTTTCAATAAGTAATGCAGACACCTCTCTCCTCTGCATTACTTTTCAATGGACTTCTCCCAGGGCCAATCCCCAAAGTGCCCCTATAGTCACAGCCACCACAAAAGCAGCAGCAGGCAAAACGCCGTGCACAGAAGTTGGGCTTCTAAATGGCACATAGCCATGGCCAGCCTGAGCACCGGTTGTGCATCTCTTACTACCAAAGTGCCAAAATGTTATCCTGTGGTCAATGATGCATTCCTCACTTTTCACCTTCCTTTCAACTGGATGTTGGTACCTTAAGAAAGCTACTCCTTATTTAAGGTTTTTGAAATTAAGCCCCTGTCTCTAAGCTTTCTGAAGTCTGCATCTTTGGTCTTCAGTTCTGAGAAAGAGAGCCTCTTGGACTGGTATGCTCTTCGTCATCTGACTGAAGACTGGCACATAAAAGAACACACCACTGCTGTTGGAGTAGGTCTGCATGTCTCCTCAGTCACAATGCTCTCAGGTTGCCTTTGGGCAACCCCTGGGGCCCTGTGGATGCCATCATTCCCAGATAGGCCAGGTAGCACAGCAAGCTCACCAGGATCTGGGACCCACTTCCACAATGCCTGCCCAGGGTGGCTATGCAGGAGCTGGTGGCCCTGCTCAGATGTCAATGGGACTCTTCTCAGGATAAGAAGTCAGAAGGGTAACAGGAATCTAGCCTAAGCCCCATACTCTGCAGGGGCTAAGGCTAGGAATTGGGGCGGAAAGACCTCCTCACATGTACCCAGACAGGATAAGGAATCAGCAGGATCACAGGATGGCTCATCAAATGCTGTGAGAGGCCGATGCCTCCCACAGGGCCAGAGTTGGGCCAGAAAAGGAGCTGAAATCTCCTCACAGCCCAGCCCATTTGTCACATCTTCCCTCCATATGGCTTTTCTCCTACTGGGTTCAGACTTAGTCCATTCCTGCTATTACAAGGAAAAGCCCAGAAAAGAGATAAAAGGGGTGGAGGACAAGAGGAGAACATACTCAGGCAACAGTATCTTGGAAAATGACACAGAAATAAAGTTTGAAGGCTTTGAAACATAGCAATTTTCTACTTGAAAGCATCTTATACATAAAAAGTAGCAAATTTACTCACTAAAATTTAGTCTTACATAAAATCTTATATGGCTTCAGTTCCTTTAGAAGCTCATTTGACAAGTTTGTTTTTTTTTTTTAAAACATGGAATAGTCAAAAGAAACAATTCTTAAATCTATCCCTCTCAAAATAATTATCTTTAATTCAAGATAATCAAACAATGTAAAAATGCAAACCAGGCAATCAGGAAGCTGATCTGATAAAGGCTATGAGGCACTTTGTCTTGTAATGAGGAAAAAAAAACCACAGATACTATTCTATAATTTCCTACAAAGAGCTTTTCTCCCGCCTAGCAATTGGCTTCCATGCTTTTCCTATTCTTAATAGTTCTGGAAGCTGTACTCAAGAAAAAGATTTTTTGCTCAGGAATAAGGCAGACACAGAATGAAATTCCATTAGGAACAGCAGAATTCCCTGACTACAATCCAAGACCCATAGAAGACCTGGTCTTCACTCTTGAACTTCGCTGCTAAGTGAGGGCTAGCACCAAGGTGCTGCAGATAGGAAGCAGCTGTGTGGGAGGGCTGGGCATTTGTGTTATGGGAAGCTGCATCTCCTCGGGAGTCCAGAGGGACTCTCCTGAGTCACAAGGCCAGCAGCTCACTCTTCCAGCCAGAGCTGCTTAAAACACCAGGGCTGCTGAACTGCTTCAGCACCTCATCCAAGAGCAGAACCTCTCAGTTCATAGCAGCCAAAGAGCAAGTTGTAGGGTCTCCCTTTATTTAAAAAAGGAACCAGTTGAAAGGCTTGGCCCTGGCCCAGCAGCAAACCTTCCTCCCTTTTCAGTGACTCACCAGTTTCTCTGACTGAAGGCAGGGATGCTGGTCAGGCTCTGGTCACTGGCGGGGTAATACTGCGCATATGATGGGCGGGTGTAGGGGACCGATGTACGTTTGTCTTCCTCATAGCTTTTCTTTGCTGCTTTTTTCTCAGCTTTGGTCAGCTTGTGATCCTTTCGGTTAAGGAGCAATGACTCATGCTCAAAAGGCTCCTGGGGACACAGGAGGATGTTGATTTAATTACCAGTCTTTGTGACGTACAATAAGCCTTACTTTGAAACCAAGAAATGGCTGGCTGTCTCCAGTATTTAGCAAAGAGCCTGCTCTCAGACAGACAGGAGGGTTTACTGTCTTCCTGTCAGGAGCATAAATTCTCAACTCTAACCTAGCACCAGCTTTAGACAACCTAAGTCTGCCTTCCATATCAAAAGAATGGGAGAGTTCAGAGAATTACCAGACTATATTTTCAGAACTTTCCCCCCTCTCTTTCTGCTAGGAAAACTCACAATGGCCAAATTATTCTCATGACTGAGCTCACACTCCTAGGATGAGACTAGGATAGGATAGGTGGTTTGGAGAGGGGAGGGGGACTGTCTGCGGCAAGGAAAAGAAGCAGCTAAATTCAAGTTGTCTGTGTGAAACAAAACTTTGGATGAAGGAAACAAGCTTGCCAGACAAGCCTCCCTCAGTGGAGAGTGCAGTACTGGGACACATGCAAACCAGGGTCTTACCTTGGTGATGAGGTGAGGGTATTTCAGACAGGCAAGTTGCAAGACGGGCTCCTTGATCCCCTTTATGTTCAAGGATGCTTGGGGAGCTGGCTCCTTCTCAACAAAGTGCAGTAGGTTCTCCACCTCCTTTCGAGTAAAGTTCAGCATTGGATTGAGATCATCCACGACCCGATCTAGAAGGGAGAAGACATGGAGAAAGTCAGTTCACAGCAAAGAAAACTGCAAAAGCACAGCTACAAATATTGGAAGAAAGGTTGTGGGTGGCATAATTGTCACTAATATCTAAACCACCTCAGGCCACCCCATATCTGAAAGTCAAAGAGCAGGTCTGAGGCCCTCATGAAACAGAAATATGTTAAGAGAAAACTGCATAACCAGCTCAGCTCGTATCATTAAACCCATCTTCAACAATTTGAGGTAAATTCCCTCTTAAGCAATTATTTGAATCAGAATGAGATGGAAGGAACTGCTAGCTTTCTATGACTGAAAGCCTGTCTGTGTTTCTACATCCTGCCCCCCCGGGGTCCCCTCCCACCCTTGATACAATTAGAATGGTAGTCTGTATAAATGTGCCTCTTCTGAGCCTGGAAGATGGCCCACCTGACATGCCCTGCTTGGAAATCTGACGGTCATAGATCTTCTTTTCGAGGGTGAAATCAGCCACAAGGCGATAGATGTGACAGGGCTTTTTCTGGCCGTAACGGTATACCCGACATACTGCCTGAGCATCATGGCAAGGGTTCCAGGAAGCATCAAACACCACCACTCGGTTGGCACCAATCAAATTCACGCCCAAGCACCCAGCCCTTTAAAACACAAGCCAATAATCACAGAACCTTTAGTTTTAAAGATAGTTTTCAAATTGGTTTCACCCTCTGTGACTCCTACCCCAATATCATGCTCTTTATCCTAAGCAGAATATACTGAATGATTCTGCTAATGAACAGTGCATTCCTCAAGCACTGAAAAGTATGCCCTGAAAGTCCAACATGGAAGTACCTACCAGCTCAGAAAGAAAACCCACTCTCCCATCCCTCTGTGATGAGTAAAGGCCCACATCTTGGCCCCAGAGTGATGTCACTGGGTGAGGGGAAATGTCTGCGTACCAATGTTTCTGATGTGTTTAGTCTAACAGCTTAGGAGAATGACTGGTTCATACCCTATCGAGGGCGTTCTGATGGCAGAAGGCAGCACAGCCTTCAAGTCGCTTGGCATGAGACAAATAATGCCATCAGCCTTTTATAGTTATATTACATTTTCTACTTATTAAAGCACTTTCACATTCATCACATCATCTAAGCCTCAGAACCGTCCTGACAGAAAAGCTAATTATGACCATTGTGAATGAAGGTCTCAGAGAAATTCATGACACTATCATAATTGCCCTTCTAACACAATTTCTTTCTGGGGTCCCCTCTCTGACCTCAAAAACAAGTCACAAACCTGAGGAGATCTCTTCCGACAGAACTTGGACAAGCCTTTGCAGTACCTGCCCATGTAGCCAAATGCCCTGAATGCAGTCCTCTGACCTCTCCTCTCAGGATCCACTCACCTTGTGGAGAGAAGGAACAGCCAGGTGGTGAGGTTGCTGGGATCATTGAACTGATTAATGAGCCGCTCCCTCTCAAAGGCAGGGGTGCTACCATCTAGCCCTAGGACAGAAGGAAACACACAAGAAATGGACAGATGAGGGCAGGGGTACACAGCAAAATCAATGGGCAAACGTGTTTAAAACAAAACAAGCACACACAACAGTGCTCAGATTCCACACCCTGGACATTCCGTGGGGATCTACCATGAGACCCAGGCATCTATAATTTTAAAATACCCCCAAGTGATTCACATGTGCAACAAAGACTATAAACTGTGTTTTTCCCTGTAGTATCTTGGGTCAATTCTAAGGCCAAGGTTCCTAGACTTCAGAGTGCAAAAGAATCGCCCTAGTTAAGGAAGCCTGGTAAACACTGGCTTAAGGTAACTGCTCTGCCTCAGTCCTGTGAATCTTAGTGACTTCAAAAGGACCAAGGGTTTTGTGTTTTGATATGGATGATGTTCCTCCACCACGCAGGAATCCACATTGTTAACAAGCTCCTAAGGCTAAGAAGTTGCTCTAAGGAGACATAAAAAAAATAGAACTGGAGCAGTGGGATGGGACATATGAGTGAAAAGAGGGAAGCTCGAAAGAAAGAGAAAAGGTAAGCTTCAGTTAAGAAGCATGAATAAGGGAAGAGGGGCGACATTTGCCACCTATAGTAAAGCAGAGAAAAGGGCAAAGCTAAGGGTATGAAATACTACATGGAGAACTGAATTACTACCAATGTAGGAAGCATTAGTTTAATTGCCTGGTATTAGAGGCTCCCTCAAACAACACCCCAACCTACCTTTCAACTTGAGTTCCCACAATTTCCAAGCACAAAAAAGCTCAGCACTGACTCATTGGGCAAGCCTATAGTCAACACAAGGATCCAGGCTAGCTCCTGCGCTGGAGTCTCATCACCACCCCCTGAACCTCCATTTCTCTAAATCTTTCCTTTAGGCCAGGGCTTCTCAACAAGAAGATTTCCCCACCCTACTACCCCACAGGGAACATTTGGCAATGTTTGGAGACGGTTTGGGTTATTCTAACTGTGTGGATGCTACTGCCATCTAGTGAGTAGAGAACAGAGATGCTGCTAAACATCCTACAATGCACAGGACAGCCCCCTACAACAAAGAATTAACTGGCCCAAATGTCAATATCTGGTCAATAAGTCCCTGAAGTCACTATTTCTCAACTTTTTTTTTCATTACCACCCCATTAAGGAGGCTTTTTACACATTTTTTCCCAATCACCATGCCCTCCATAAAATTTTAACACTACAGATATACTGTATATGTTTACTCATTATACACATATTTGTACTTTATACTTTTAAAAAGTTAAGATTTTTTTGTCTCCTTGAGAACCAATTTTCACCCCCTTAGGGACACCATCTCCCCCAATTTGAATACATGATCTAGGCTGTGTTCACTTTGTTCCTTCTGCCTAAGATGATCTTTGGGCCACACCAGCTCTGTATATCCAAATTCTCCCCATCGC
The DNA here is from genome assembly GCF_949987535.1 of Balaenoptera acutorostrata. Classification (NCBI taxonomy): domain Eukaryota; kingdom Metazoa; phylum Chordata; class Mammalia; order Artiodactyla; family Balaenopteridae; genus Balaenoptera; species Balaenoptera acutorostrata. The sequence goes on from NC_080073.1 coordinate 37,544,783, forward strand.
TGCAAGTCTAGTACAAGTTCCACCTCCTCCAGGAAGCCTTCTCCAACCGTCCTCACCATGATGATTCTGTCCTCCTTAGAACTCCCATGAGGGCAATCAATCAATGCTACTTTGAATCTGTCCTTGAGTTGCTGCACCTCGGATGATGACAAGGCATACGTCTTCTACATCTCTGCACTCCCCCTATCTGGCTTAAGCTCCCCAGCCCAGGACAGTGCCTCACACAAAGCAGCTCGCTCTTAGTGTCTCTCTGCTCCTTAGTCAATCACAGATATTCCTGTTCATGTGACGGTGAATGGAGTAGGAGAAGAGAGAAAGAGAGAGAGGGAAAGGAAACCCTTAGGCAGACCTTGCCAAGGCTCCAGGAAGAAAGCAGCAATGAACTCACGGAAGTAGCTGACGTTTCGAACCCACTTCTGTACTCCTTGCCCCTCAGCACCAGGTAGACAGGGCGCTTCTCGTTTCCCTAGGAACTCCTCGATTAAAGCCAAGGTGGAAAGGCTCTGGCTGAAAGGGACACATTTGGTTCAGAAGGCTCCTGGACCTAAGGGTATCTTGTTACCCAATAGGCCCACCTCAATAGGCTCCCCTCTGACAGTGGGAGCTCCCACATCCTACTCCGCACAAAGAACCACCCTAGCTCATAGGGAGTAGAGTCATCCACACATTTATTACCACCACCCTACTAAAAAATTCTCTATCCTATTACTTCCTTGATTGAAAAATTCTGAGATTTAGCTCAGTGCAGAGTAACAAATAGCATCAGCATTAAAAACCAACACTGCATGAATATGCATTAGATCTAATTATAGGCCACATGCAATATTATGGATTTTACTAAGGAGATAGATCATTTAGTTGCTTCCAATTTATGCAGAGAGCCAGTCCATAAAAGCAGTGGAACACTAGGCTCTCCCTAAGTTATAATGACTGCTTTCCTCTCAAAGTATCTTACACATGGGAACCCTCACTCTGAGACTCCCAAGCCAGGCTCCTGCCACTTAGCTCTCACTGGAGCATAATCTAGTCAGAACAAAGGAGAAGCAATCTACTTTACGTCTGTTTCCCTGAGGAGTGAGGCCTTGATGGGACTCAAAGCTCTGGCAAGACTGAGAATGTGACTTGGAAAAAAACCATCATTTATCTGGCCTTATATACAAAGCTTAGAAAAAGAAAAAAAAAAAAAAATGGCTGGGGAGGCATAGACACAGTTTAGACCAGGGGTCAGCAAATGTTTTCTGTAAAGGGCCAGAGAGTAAATATTTTTAGGCTTTGCAGACCACACACAGTCTCTGCTGCATATGCTTCTCTTTTTTTTATTTTTATTTAAAAATTTTTTTATTTTATTTTTTTTGGCCGCACCCTGCGGCTTACGGGATCTTAGTTCCCTGACCAGGGATTGAACCCGTGTCCCCCGCAGTGGGATCTCAAGAGTCCTAACCACTGGACCACCAGGGAATTCCCTGCATATGCTTCTTTAAAAAAACAAAAAAACTCTTTTCAAATGTAAAAACTAGCTCTCAGGCTGTACAAAAACAGGCCATAGGTCATATTTGGCCTGCGCCACAATCTGAAGGATTAGACTGTGATCTGTTAGCCTAAGGTTTCAAATTGTTCTCTGCAGACAAATTGCACTGGATAAAAAAAGAAACTCTAAGAAAGAGAAGAAATGCAAGAAGGTCCTCACAAGAAGCACTGGTTGCAGAGGCATGGAGATAAAAGGGGGCTGGTGCAACCCCGGATGGTCTCAGTCTGCAGGGGTTGTATCACTCTTTACCAAAGACACACACTCGGCAATTTCTCTTCCTACCTGAACACAAGGATCTTGTCTCCAAGCTTCACACTTTCCTCAATCAGGTGGAAAAGCAGTACCATCTTGGGAGAGTTCTCTAAGACACCAGTCTGATAATTAGTCAAAAGATCCTTGGCCTATAGGAGAGGAAATGAGGCAGCTTGGAGCAGGTCCATGGCCAGATTACTAGAAATAGAATTCTCTCCCTCAAAGGCAGCAGCTCACGGGCAACCTTAATAGTTCCCTGCAGACCTTAGCAGTACAGTGCACTGCGCAAGCCACACCCTCTCCCCACAAAAGCTTTGCACGATCCCTTCTCAGCAGTGGTTTATGGCCACAAAAGTATCTGCTTGACTCACCCATTCATATGTGACAATGTTGTTGCCTCGCTCCTGGAAAGGGTTAAAGCCGACCCCTTGTAGGAACTTGCTATTGGTCGCCTCTCCCATTGAGGCGCTGTCCTCACCCTTGCCTTTTGTTCCGTGTGAAGGGCAGCGGGCACTAGTCCCTGCTGAACCAAGCTCTTCCACGTCTAAGTCTTGCTCATTGGCCAGGTTCTCCTTCTGAAGGGCTTCGTACAGCACGTCGGGGTGATTCCAGATCTGAGGTTCAAGTTAAAGGGGAGGAAGCATAGGGCAGAGAACAATCTAAGGGTGTCCCAGGGAGTCTGGAAACATGCAGTTATTCAAACACACACCTCCCACAGCACACAGTCACACCAAAAATTGTCTCCCCAACCCCCTCATGGTCAAAGAGCCTGCACATTCATTTTCACTAACCAACTCTGATTGCCATGATACATGAATGGGAGAATTCACACCAGGAGGCATGCCAGTATGATTGGTACACAACCAAAAAGGCTGTGTCACAAGTCTTGCATTCTTATTTAAGCAAGAACAAGAACATTCCTGTTTCACCATGTGGCTACAGTCAACTACTGTATGAAACTATGAAACAAGACCAATCTCTCCCTATGGACAAATGTATCTAACTTACAGATGATCAACCGTAAGTCATTTCAGGGACTATTCCTGGCAGGAGTTGAGAATTCCAGGGGAAAGAGGGGTGGGGGGGGGGATGGGAAGGGTATGTTTGCACCGCAGCATCCTCAAGACCATGTCTGCTTTAGCTTCCTTGCCCTGGTCTAGGACTGTGGGTACAAAAGAAATATTTTGAAACCCATCTGTCCCCAGACACACACCTTCAGCTGACTTATTAAAGCAGTGCTCAATTGGAAATAATATCCAACAGGTTGGTTGAGAGCTGTCAAAGAAACAGATCCTTCGTGAGGCAACAGAGAGCATCTGGCCAGGTCAAAGACAAGTCAGGGTTCATCAACCTATTCACGAGGCTCAGTGCTAAAGACACCTAGGCCTTGCTGTCCCCAAACCATCTCAAGCATTATCAGAATGAAAGAGATCTTGATCTGATTAAATACAGAATCAAATGGAAGGTATCCCTAATAATGTGTCTATGCTATATATTTCTTGAATCCTGATTACGCTAGCAGTCAAAAATTTTGTCCCACGATGTTCCACCATCACTCCATTTCTCAGGTGAAAAAAAATCAGTGAGAAAGGAAGTGACTTCTCAAGTTTGGTATAACAAGTTGCACATTTGCAAGGGCACCATTTACATTATAGTCTATGAGTGGCACTCCTGGGAACTGTCTCGCCTTGGAGCTCTCAATTCAGTGAACTTCTTCCTTTATCAAGGACTCCCAGCAGGAACAACTCCCTTGGGACCATGAGCATCCTTAGTCTGTATCTTAGTATTCCCTGAGGCCTCAACACACCTTGCAGCAGACACAGAAAGCCTTGAGGGGGTTCAGCCCCAGCCAGCCGCTGCTACCACAGTCCCGGAAGCGGTCCATGAACTGTGTATACAAATCTCGCTGGATCTTAGAGAGTCGCACCAGGATCACATTTTCTTCCTTGGCAGGGAGATGAATCTTCAGCACAGTGTGGCCTCTCCTACAAAGGTACAGATCAGAATTGACAAGGCAATGTGTCCAGGAGGGGTCAGTGCAGGATAAAAACAGAACCCTGCATTTCTGCCACACCGCCTTCTTTAGGATCTCAACATTCACAACAGCCTTACCATAATGCGGATTGGCTCAGCAACCATCAAGAAACTTATTTTGAGTATAAAAACTAAAGCAAAGAGGCAGAGTGACCTGGGAACTCCAGGTTCTTACCCTAATCTAGGGCTGCTTCTCTAAGCTTTCTCCACACATGCCATCTTAACAAGGAAAAACAACGGGATGCTTCAGACTGGCCTAACCTACATCTTCTAAGATGCTGAAACTGGTGAAGTCATACCCCTGAGAACCACCACTTTATTCTTTCACTCAAGTCATTAGAATGGTAGCTGTCTCCTGCTTCTCTCAGCAAGTAAGGCAGATATCCCTAGTAACCTCAAAGATTAACTTCTGAGAAAAGCACTTCTGGACCAGACTTTCAGAGATTGAAATATTGGATATCCACCGTCTGCTAACTATTCAGGAAAAGCTATTCAGTAAAAGGAAAGTTTTACTATTGCCCTACTAGAAAGGGGCCCTCCCACTGTAACCACCTTTTCCCTTCAGGAAAGCCTTGTCATGTCTATTCCACCAGGGCTCTCCAAGGATTTAGAAAACAGAGCCCTGAGGATGGCTCACCTCTGCACAAAGCCCTCCAGGAGGCTGTGCAGGACATGGCTCCGGTACCGCATGAGGCGGACATCCTGAGGCGTGCTGTCAATACACTGTCCATTCAGGATGGGGCGCTCAAACATGTTGCTGAACTCCTGCCGGGTGCCAAGGAAGTCTGGGCGCACAAAGTCCACCATGCACCAGTACTCGATGAGGTTGTTCTGCAGGGGGTATCCGGTCAGCACCACCCGGCGGCGAGAGCGAATGTTCTTCAGGGCCTGTGAGGTGCTGGCCTGGCAGTTTTTGATGCGGTGTCCCTCGTCACAGATTACCACATCAGGGCCAGGGCGGCATAAGGCCTTCTCAAACTCTAGGGAGGGAAGAGGATCCGAAGTAAGAGGGTGAGAGGGCCTGCTCTTAGTCAACAATATGAGAAGTAGGGGTGCACCCTGGAGGAGACAGAAGAAATGAAGGAAGCAGGAAAGCAAGAGTCAGCCCCCATTGGTGAAAGGGAGCCAGCCATTCAAGCTCCTGTGCATTTGGTGTGACACATTAACCTGGCCTATTGACTCTTGCAGTAAATATCCCTTTTCCCTCTTTCCTTTCCTTAATTTTTTTCCCTTTAGGCTAGAGAGGGTAAAACTGACTTGCATTCCTAGGGCTTATACCAACTAGGGAGCAGACAGCATGACTTTACAGAGTACCAGCCTAGGATTAAAAATGAGTCTGGATGATATTGATGGGAATAATACAGACACTTCCACTGGCTCTCACCATTGTCTTGGTGCCATCTGAGAGCTGGCTGGTGGGAACTAACTAAAGGACAAGGTCTTCCTGGAGTTACTCGCCAGTCAACGCTAAATGGCAAATTCAGCCACAGAAGCAAACCTAAAAAACAGAATCTCATAGATGAAGAGATCTATAAAATGAAACAGCCTCTGAACCTTAAAAAAAATTTTCTTCCCCAAATAGACCAAGGCCCCATAGAAGAGGGAACAGAACTAGAACTATGAGAAGAATGGCTTTCACCAAAAAACAAGAAAATTGGGATAAATTCTTCTTTTATAAATTCACAAACAACATTACTACTACTCTGTATATTAGCGATTTAAATACTTTATATTTTCTTAATGCTATCTCACAGCATCTCTGGGAAGTGGTGAAGGGAGCAGTTACTCTTCTAACTGTTCTATGAAAGACACAGGGGAGTCTCCCCCATGCCAGCCTGTGGCCTGGCCTACCCAGAATTCCACTGCCCGCAGAGAAAGCATTACCTTCTGAGAGCCAGTGCAGGTCATCCCACCTACCTCAGGGACCAGGATTTCTGGTTCATGTCAATACAACTCACATCAATAATGCTTCCCATTTGACTAGGTGCTATAGCAGACACTATTTCTTTTCCCCTGGATCACCCTTTAGAGTATTCCCAGAGAGGCTGCCCACCTCTTCGAAACTCCTGCTGTCGATCTTCCTCATCCAGATCAATGATGACCGGGTGAGAACGTTTCTTGGTTTTCTTCGGTCTACCTGTGGCAAAGGATTTCTTCAGGGTGAGGAGTCTGTACATTTCGTACCCCATCAGCAGCACCCCACCTTCTGACACCCAATCAGCCATCACTTTAGCACGAGCTGCCATTGTCCTGCAAGAGTGAACAGAAAGAAAATATTGCTTCCCCTGCTCCCCAGGAAAAATTCCTCACAGTCAAAGCTGTGTTCATGTACATTCAGAAGTCCTTATTGCCAAAGACTTCATGTGGCAGCATCATAGGGCTGGCCAGCTGCCCAAGGACTTTCCCACCATTCTAGAGACACTAATTGCACTAAGGATGGACTGGTTCACTTATGATGGTTAAATAACAAAAAACAGAAATTCAACGGCACAAGACAAGCACAAGTGACAACCTCCCTGGATGTACATTCATGACTACAATTCTACATTTGAGGGAGAATTTCAAGTTATTCCCATAATGAATACAAAGTAGTAAAAGCAAGGGCAACATTCTGCCTTTCACCTGCCCAGGCCCTCGTGAATAAAGAGCCAAGGACGCACAGTAAAGGAAAAAGAACAGCAGAGACCGGATGCCACTCAGCACAGTCCCTCTACTCCTAAACAATTGAGCCCTGGCTGTATTTCATTAACTGCTGTGTGGACTGACAGTCCTGAAATCTAGGAAAGAGCAGGTGATCAGCCACCTGTGGGGCCACTCATAGTCTCCTCATTTTGACGTGTGTGACCAAACATCACAAAAGGTGGCCTCTGCAGAAAAGAAAGTCTACCTTCTCAATTATCCATATCAACGAGGGGAAAGGGTAGCATGGATTGCTGGCTTGGATCAAGAAATAGCTTTAGGGCTTCCCTGGTGGCGCAGTGGTTGAGAATCCGCCTGCCAATGCAGGGGACACTGGTTCGAGCCCTGGTCTGGGAAGATCCCACATGCCATGGAGCAACTAAGCCCGTGCACCACAACTACTGAGCCTGCGCTCTAGAGCCCGTGAGCCACAACTGCTGAGCCCATGTGCCGCAACTACCGAAGCCTGCACTCCACAACAAGAGAAGCCACTGCAATGAGAAGCCCACACACCGCAACGAAGAATAGCCCTTGCTCGCCGCACCTAGAGAAGGCCTGCGCACAGCAACGAAGACCCAAGCCAGCCAAAAGTAAATAAATAAAATAAATAAAAATTTTAAAATAATAATAAAAAAATAAAAGGAAAGGGGCAGAGAGGAGAGGGCAGGACACCTACTTGTGCTCATCATTCAAGATGTGAACTTTAAAGAACCGAGGCTGGACTTCTTCAGGCTTGTTGTCAGCTGGAAGGGCTTCAGGAGCTGGGAGCCACATGTTGAACTCTGCCAGCCAGTTCTGAAGAGTATTAACCTTCAGAAAGTCAAGTCCAAAAAGAGAGTTTTAGGGAACAAGCTCAGAGCTGAGCTCATAAGGCTTTTTAGTGCCCAGTAAGGTATTACTCCAGAGCTCTGAAGAGGGGTGACCAAGTGGTGCCTTCCCAAACACTTACCGGCACAATGGCAAGGACGGTTTTGGCTGGCGTGTGGCGGAAGAGGACATCGATGAAGGAGATCACTTGCAAAGTTTTCCCCAGTCCCATGCTGTGGGCCAGGATACAGCCAAAGCCACTACTGGTCTTAAATCGCTCCAAGGACTCAACCAGGTTATCATACAGGAACCGGATCCCACCAATCTGCCAGGGAACAAACACAAACAAATATCTTTGGCTGGCAAAGACCAGGGGTCTAGTTTACTTACTTTGGAACTAGTCAGAATTAAGTAAATGAGCAGACATTGTACCAGACAGCTGGTGTGGATGGCTACAGAAGTTTCCCTGAACCCTGACTACTTTATTGGCTGGTGACGTTCTTCTCGGAGAAAACACAGAAAAGCATTCACCTGGTACAGTGGCCCATCTGAGGCAAGAATCTTGAGTACCAAATTCCTGACTGGGTCCTTCACTTAGGCTTCGTCGGGCTGACCTTGGCTGCTCACCTCAAGGCAGCCCATTTCACGAGGAGCTATTCTTACTGTTAAGAGTTCTTATGTTGAGTCAACCTCTGCCTTCATAGAGCTTTCACTCACTGGTCCTGGTTCCAGGTTCTGGGTCAACACAAACTACTCTGATCCTTCCTATCAGAAAGTCCCTCAGACTTCTGAGTCTCACATCTCTTCCAGAGCCACAACTCCCTAATCAAAGCACTGCTCTCCAGAGAGTATCTCAATCAGTCTTGCAGATCTCACAGAAGGAGGCTCAAGATTATTAAGCCAAAAGATTAGCACCTTCTACATGACAGGGCATCTCTCAGGCTTGTCCCTTCCCATTCATCAGGAATCCTGAAGCATCAACTGCTAGGAGGAAGAATCAGGCCTTTCCAATAGCTGCTCATGGTACCAAACAAGTACTTCACAGGCTGTGATGCGGGTGACGTCCACAGCAAGGAAGCTGAAAGGAGACCAAGAGAAGAGTCCAGATTTGCTGTACCTGATGCGGTTTCACTGCCCGTGCCAACTGTGGGGCCAGGAAGACATTCTCCTCCTCCGGAGGGTGGTTCAAGTTGACAAGGACCCGCCCCAGAGCATCGCGCTGATTTAAGACGTCATTCACATGGGTGCCACCTTTCTCCTCTTCCTCATCCTCCTCACTGACAGACTCACTGCTGTCCACAATGTGCAGAGTGTCCTCCTCTCCAGAGCTCAGTTCAATCACCTCTGAGGCAGCCAACAAAACAAAACAAAAACTCAGGGAGCAGAGATAATTTACTGCTCGTTGTTAAAACAGGAGAGCATGGAAACAAAGTTAGAACTTGTTATCACTTGTAAAAATTTTTATTTCTATTATTTCTCTCTTTTAGCTTCATGTTAAGACAAGGGGAAAACTTATTATTTACCAAGGAGACTCAGGGAAATTTGTCACAGTCAGACCCCAAACTGAATGAGGAAGGACTGAACAATTTTCTATTCAAAGGTACAGCCAATGTCTCAGGGCGAACATTGGGTCAGGAGGAAGGAGGGGCACCTCTGGCTCAATCTTACCATCTCGACTGCTTTTTTCATCCTCACTGCCACTGCTACTGTCCAAACAAATCACTTCCTGGGTCAAGACCCGAGGAGGCAGTTGGGGTCCATCGCTTGCTCTTAAGACAATTTCTTCTGGGGAAAAAAAGATGGACGGGAATGTCAACACCACATTTAGCTCAAACATATTTTCCAAAATGATTTGCCATCCTCCTCCTTTGTTGCTCTCTGGGGGACTATCCCCTGAGGAGACAAGTAGAGGGCATCTCAAAAACCCCAGTCTTCTTCCCTAATTCCCTGTTCTCTACTGGCTCTTACTTCCTAGTATTCACCTGACCACTAGAAAATGTCCTAATCCCTTGGCATGTTAACATCCAAAGTTATGGATGAAAATCTAAATAAGATCAATTTGAGGAGGTACATTTTTATCCATCTTAACTTTTCAAATGAGATCCTCCTGATCGTGTGCTTCTAAGAAACTGAATGGATTGAAAGGATTCCTGAGAGGCCACCATCTTATTCCAGATCTGTCCTTGACCACAGTGTGCACTGAGGGTCTCTTCTCCCTGCAGCGCGGGGCCTTTCCTGCCACCTCCACTGCTTACCGGGAAGGAACTCCAGGGGAACGGTGGGAATGGGGGCTGCGTAATCCTTCCTCTGCTGCTCCAGGCGTTTTCTTCTTTCCAATTCTTCCTGTTGTGCTGCTTTGGTAACTGGCTCCAACTGATCCTCCCGGAGCAGCTTGCTAAACGTTTAAATAAGAGAGAGCACTTGGGTTCACTTGAGATTTGGGCAATGTAATGTCAAGATAAAGAGGGAAACCATCATTGCTGGGCTCAGAGAGCTGAGGTGGGAGAAGAAGCCATATCAGTCCCACTACACCCACGCAATGGGCAAGGCAAAAAAATAAATGGGACTTCAAGGTTCAGGTGGTTCTGGGCTAATATGTTTTTCATATTATTTAACTTCCTGACAGGTGCCCCTGCCGAATCATCTCTGCACATAACAGATCAAGAGTGAAATAGAGTAATATGTAATTCATAAAGCTGGAAAGCAGTATAAAAAACAGAGTTGTTATATGGGAAAGTAGGATTATGGATGATTCTACATCCTTATTTCCCAAACTTAGAGTAAATTTTCAAGTCATCATTATGTTTAAAAAAAAATGAGGGTAGGAGGAAAAAAATATCATTTATCTCCTTTCAACAGCAAAATTGTCATTGGTGGAAGAAAGGACTATTGGGGATTTGGATAGTTAAGGAGGTTCACATCTGCTGATCTCTTAGCTCAAGGAAGAAGCCCTGCTTTGGACCAGACAGTCATCTTCCAACTGATGTTGAGTTCTAAGAAAATAAGAACTCAACTTCTTTTATCTCCTCTTATTTTGAGACATAAGGAAAAAATAAAGGAAGAAACCAGAGTCCAACCAGAGCATGCTATGGCTGCTTCCCAGGGCCTCGAAAGAGTGGGACACTCCCCAGGGGTGCTCGAGTGCCATCCACTTCAGCCCTGTATCCTCTGACAGCCCAGACCCAGTGGTCCTGAGCTGCATCTTCACTATTAATTGGGGCACACAACTTATACTTTTCTCCTTGGGAAATCAGACTCTCCTGCTCAAACCAGTCCTTTTGTTACTGACAGCCTTCAAATGAAGGTAATACTTTTACTCCCTCTCTTCCCCTCTTACCAAGAGCATAGCTCACCGTATGTTTCTCCTCATGTGGGAGGGCTTCTGAGCTCTCTTCTTTTTGGGGTCCTCGGAGGCAAGGCTCTTGCCTTGGTGGCGCCTAAGCTGCTCTGAAGGCTCAGACTGAGATGAGGTAGTTGAAGTGCACCGCGGTGGCCGCTGCCCATCTTCCCCGAGCTGGGCACACTCAGTGCCACACATGTCTTCCAGGGATGGGTCTGAAGACACAAAGGGAAAGAGGTGCCAGGGACCAACCTTTACTGGAGGAAGAGTGGGTTTTGATGCCAGACACACCAGGGTCCAAATCTCAACTCAGCAACTTATTAGCTGGTGATCTAATAAGGCAAGTTACATCTCTCCGAACCTCAATGGACTTATCTATAAAATGAGTATAGAGCTATTGTAGCTCTGGCTACAGGCCTGGCCCCCAGAGTAGGCTCACAACAAATGATAGCCATCATTCTTGATATAATTTAGCACTATGATCAGAGTGAGGAAGTGTCATGGTCTCAGACTACTCAGAAAGGGACAACTGAGTTCCCAATACAGCTCACACTCATTTGTATGACTCTAAGCAAGTCTCAACTGCCAACAGGGAGACCACTCCTCCCTTCAGTGTATTAAAGGGTTCATTCAATTTGCCAACCATTTAATGAGGGATTACAACATGGCAAGCACTGTCCTAGATGCTTCAAGGAATATTTCTAAATTCCTTCCCTTCAAGGAGTTTGTTTTCTAGACATAATAAGGCAAGGTGTGCTAAATACCAAAGGAGGGGCAGGGAAACTGACCTAAAGACCTTCAGAGTTTAAGGTACCATTTTTCAGCCAGAGGTAATTAGCTAAACCAAGAATAATTGTTAGGGTCACAGGAATATGAAAGGTACTATTTCATGGGGTGATCACACAAGGAATTATATGGGAGGTAAAATGTAAGTGAGAACTTAAAAGATGAAGAGAATGTCTAATGGTATTATTGCCTTGGAGACAGGGGAAAAAGAGGAAGAAATTCCTGACAGAGGGAATGTCATTTGTGGTATCAACCACCAGCAAGAACTGGGGTCCATGTGCACATCCCTCTCCTCATTTGCTGAGCTGCATTCTGTTCGCTGGATGGGCAGGCTTTGACAATCACATAGACCTGTCCCCAAGTCTGCCACAGCCTCCCAAATACAAGCACTACACAACCAAAAAAAGGTCTTTCCCAAAGGTAAGAGGAATTCAAAATAAGAACAGAAATGCTGAAACTGAGGTGCTCTAGTCCATGCCACTTGGCTCTCAGGCAGGAAGGACTCAGGAAGTTTTGTTTTTTGGTGGTATTATTTTTGTTCGTTATTTTGGATTTACCAGTTTTCCACTAATGTCTTTTTCTGTTATAGGATCCTATCTAGGATACCATATTGCGTTTAGCTTTCATGTCTTTTTTTTTTTTTTTTGAAGAAATTCACGTTCTTTTATTTATTTATTTATTTATGACTGTGTTGAGTCTTCGTTTCTGTGCGAGGGCTTTCTCCAGTTGCGGCAAGTGGGGACCACTCTTCATCGCGGTGCGCGGGCCTCTCACCATCGCGGCCTCTCTTGTTGTGGAGCACAGGCTCCAGACGCGCAGGCTCAGCAATTGTGGCTCATGGGCCCAGTTGCTCCCTGGCATGTGGGATCTTCCCAGACCAGGGCTCGAACCTGTGTCCCCTGCATTGGCAGGCAGATTCTCAACCACTGCGCCACCAGGGAAGCCCCTAGCTTTCATGTCTTTTTAGTCTTCCCTAAACTGCAGCAGTTTCTCAGCCTATTCTTGTCTTTCATGACGTTGATTTTTTTTTTTTTTTGTCCGTACCAAGGGACTTGTGTGATCTTAGTTCTCTGAGTTCGAACCCGGGCCCTGGCAGTGAAAGTGCCAAGTCCAAACCACTGGACCACCAGGGAACTCCCAACCTTGATACTTTTTTGAAGAGTACTGGTCAGGTGTTTTATAGACTGTCCCCCAATTTGGGTTTGTCTGATGATTAGATTGGGGTTATGACTTTTAGGAAAGAATACCACAGAGGTGAAGTGCTCTTCTCATCACATCTTATCAGGGTACATGATATCAACATGACTTATTACTGGTGACATTAACCTTGAAGTGGTGTCTGCCAGATTTCTCCACTGTAAAATTACTATGTTTCCCTTTCCATATTTTATTCTTAAGAGGCCAATCACTAAGCCTGGCCCACATTCAGGGGGAAGAGAATTAAGCTCCATTTCCTGGAGGGAGGGGCATCAAAGAATTTCTGGACATATATTAAAACCACATACAAAAAAATGTTTGTGGGGGGTACTTTGAGGCTTCCAGAACACAAATATCCTTAAAAGTTTCATCCACTAATTTTAACATTCATCAGTGGATCTTACCTAGAGCAATTATTACTGTGGTGTTCTAATGGTGGTTTTCTATTTCCCTCTTTCCATCTACATTTATTATCTGGAATTTTTCTGTAAGGGAGATTTGTCCCTTCTCCCTCATTTATATATTCAACATTTAAAAAAACATGTCAGGATGGACTCAAGAAGAAATATGCAACCCTGTAGACTTTGGTAAAGGGAGGCCAGGGCTGCCACAGACCTCAATGAGTGAACCAGTAAGCTGATGTCCCCAAGCTGAAAAAAAGACTTACCATGGGTCATCATCCTATGCACTCAACCACCAAAAAATACCAAAGGGCCGTCTCACCAGTCAGTGGCTGAGTCAGAGAATCATGAGTGTCCCAGACATTCTGTTACTGCTCACCTTCCGCGGCTCGGTGTAGCCCCTCCTGGCCCTGTTACCATTCTGGGTTCCCTATGGTCTCTTTCATATTAATGCCAGATTCTAGAACAGCATGGAGTTGGAAACTAATGTTTCCCAAGAGATAACAGAGCATAGGGGTTCAGTATAGACACTGAAGCCAGACTGCTGGGGTGTGAACACCAACTCTACCCCTTATTATAACCTTTCTGTTCCTCAATTATAAAAAGGGAATAACAAGTGTAGTGTTATTCCTCAGTCTCAGAGGGTTGTGGTGATGATTATATGAGATAGCCTAGATAAAGCGCTAAGACAATGCCCGGCACACAGTAAACATTGTATAAAACAGCTGCTGCTTTTACTATGACTACCACTATTCCAGGTACAAAGAATGGGTTTGGTTTCTTTTCTTCTTTCTTTCCTACAGTAACTCTACAAGGTGAGTTTTGCTCCCTTCATTCTAAATATGATAAACTGGGACTTCCCTGGTGGCTCAGTGGTTAAGAATCTGCCTGCCAATACAGGGGACATGGGTTCAAGCCCTGGTCCAGGAAGATCCCACATGCCGTGGAGCAACTAAGCCCATGCACCACAACTACTGAAGCCCGCGTGCCACAACTACTAAAGCCCGTGCGCCTAGAGGCCGTGCTCCGCAACAAGAGAAGCCACCGCAATGAGAAGCCCACGCACCACAACGAAGAGTAGCCCCGCTCGTCGCAACTAGAGAAAGCCTGTGTGCACCAACGAAGACCCAAAGCAGCCAAAAATAAATAAATAAATTTTAAAAATAAATAAATATGATAAACTGAAGCCCTAAAAAGATAAAAAGACTTGCCTATGGGTATACAGGAAATAAGCAGGAAAACAGGAGCAGACAGTTATGAGAATAAGCTTTGTAGTCAGGCAATCCTGGTGTTGAATCCTGGCTTTGTCACTTATTAGCTCTATGTTCATGGGTTCAACTTCTCTGAGCCATAGTTCCCACATGTGTAAATGAGGATGTAAATAGCTCTCTCATGGAAAATATTATTCTTTAAACCCTGGTGTGCCAAACTCCATACTCCCACAACCACATTCAACAGTCTGGGAGTACACAAAGCTCTGGAGCTTGGTCAGCTGTGCCAGGTAGCAGTATTCATTTGTATGGAGAACTCAAACTTCAATTATATATCTTAATCAAAGATCAATAAGAAAGCAAAGGGAGAAGCAGAAATGACATATGAAAACAGCATTTGGTTGTTACAAAATGAGTGTTTCTTACACACACACACACACACACACACACACACACACACCCCTCCACATTCTAAACCTTTCCACTTGAGACTGCCGCAAACCAGACACTGTTCCCTCTCCCATCCCCTGCTTTTAGTTTAGCCTAACATACATTTGAGCATCTGCTATGTACCAGGCCCTGTGCCAAAGCACAATGGAATGGTCCACGTGGGGAAACGTGTATACGTATACAGTGGAATGCCTAATAGCAATAACACTGGGGAAAGGACACTTAATCTAGCCTTGCCTATCACTGGTTATGGGGGCGCTTCCTTGGGAAAGGTGAGACTTGGGTTTAATCTAACAGAATGGGTAGGCACCAGCTAGAAAAGGAAGGAAAAAAAGAACATTCTAGACAGATAGAGGAGCATAAGCAAAAGGAATAGAGACTCTAAACAAGGTGGAATGGTTAGGAAAGTACATGCAGTTCAATATTGGCTAAAATGAACTAAGCAAAATAGCAGCACAAGTGGCCTTCCAACCCAACAACCACTTCCCTGTCTCTTCCCAGTAGCCCCTTGTCCAAGGAATACTTAGGTACAGACCAGAGGTATAGACCAAGTTTCTTGGATGCTGGCACAGAAGTCAATCCCTGTCCCAGGGAGGACTAATTCCAAGGCCTTTTATTCCTAGCATTCTATATCCCATTGCCTGGTGTTTGGGTAGGGAGGGGAAGCTAATGTGGCCATTGTAAAAACTGTGGGTGGAGGGAGATGGTGGGTGTGGACCTGTGTGCATGCACGCACACACACTCACATGTGAATGCCCAGGTTGATTCACTCCCCTGAAGCAGCACTGGAAGCAACTTTCTTGACTCTTACACGGAGAGACCACTAAAGATTTCAGGTAGATAACTTTTGCTTTTTTTTTAAAATTTATTTTTATTTATTTATGGCTGTGTTGGGTCTTCGTTTCTGTGCGAGGGCTTCCTCTAGTTGTGGCAAGCGGGGGCCACTCTTCATCGCAGTGCGCGGGCCTCTCACTATCGCGGCCTCTCTTGTTGCGGAGCACAGGCTCCAGACGCGCAGGCTCAGTAATTGCGGCTCACGGGCCCAGCTGCTCCGCGGCATGTGGGATCTTCCCAGACCAGGGCACGAACCCGTGTCCCCTGCATTGGCAGGCAGACTCCAAACCACTGCACCACCAGGGAAGCCCCATAACCTTTGCTTTTTGAACAGCAAACGGGAAATGGTCAAGGGAGGCACCAAAGAATGTTTACGACGGGACACTGCAATATCATTAACAGGAGCAAGAGGTTAAAACATCACAATCCCCTCTCCATTACCACTAGGTCCACAGCAGGCATTTTATAAAAAGGCCTCCTAAAGACAGCAGAGTCCAGGGTGGTTAAGTGGCCTTGGCTCATGGACATGTTCCACCTGCTGAGGAGACAAGGTGCCATCGCTCCTGTGTCCAGTCAGACATGAGAACTAAAAGAGAAGCTCCAAAGTAGAACTGCAAGTCTGGCTAGTTGTCTTCCCAAATTCACTACCCTCCTTAAACAGTCCTCTCGCATTTCCATCTGAAGCCCTACAGGAGGAAAGCTCAGCAACTCTTGGTTTTCCTTAAAGACTATCATTCCTTCAGGCCTCCCACTCCTCCAAAGAGCTAATACTTCCATAGCACTGTCATATAGTACTATTGTCACCTTCCTCCTAACTTACAGCCCTGAATTCTTCCCTCCTAATTGGGAGCCATCAAATTTTTCCTCCCAAAGTAATAGATGGCTAGACAGCAGGCTCAGGGCTGTGTTGGCACACTTCAACTTGGTGTTTTGCTGGGTCCCTTGACCTGGTTAGATAATGACCTTTGATGCTCTCCTGGCCTTAAGGCCTTTTGTTTTGTTTCTATTTCACAAGCAAATTTATTGAGTAACCACTTGGAGGAACAGCTGGAGGCAAGGCTACAGAGTAGGCAGAACAGAGTCAGAGTATAGACGGCAGGCCTTGAATGTCGGTCCAAAGGGTTTGAACTTGATCTGTTGGGCAGTGGGAACTTGTTGCCAACTATTGTATTTATTTCTTCTGGTTTCTGCCTTGCAGAGTGGGCTGTTCCTGGGAGGAGGAAGAACAAAACCTGATAGTTTTTGAATGTCACAAATTCACTATCAGACATTCCAACTTGTGAGGCTTGGCTGTGAATTTCTGTCTGGCATGGGTTGAATGTAGCCAAGCACAGAAGTAATTTTTAAATGATCAAACAGTATATACAATTCTCATGCACACTGAGTTCAGACACAGGTTTCCCCTTTCCTTTATACACAGGATACAGGTCTAAATCAGCTCCTTACCACCTAGCATTCTTTGAATGAATCCTTAGCTTCTATGTTCAACAACTACTATTTGCTTGTTAAAGGGGCTTTAGTTTACGGATGTGCTAATATTTAAAATTTGTTGTCATGTAAGTCAGTGTTTTACAAGTGCTTCATTACTGCTTCATAATGCTTATTGTGAAGTTTCTGGTTTCTACGTAACATTATAATATACACCACATCTTAAACTATTCTTAATAATACAACTGTTATTTCCCTAAGTCAAAATATAACTTTTCACTGTGCTCTTTTGTACCTTCTGAATATTGAACCATGTGAATTTACAACCTAACCGAAATAATTAATTTAACTTTCAAAAAATAGCCCACCCCAAAATTCTGGAGTATAATCCACCAAAAGTCACTGAGGAAAAAAGATTAAAGATTCAACAAGGAGGTAGAGACATGTGCTTTGACAAAGGAAAATTAGTGTCTGCATGCTTCAAAAGTCAGTGACTACTGCCACCCAAGTTCAGGATCATGGAATCAGACCTGGCGGCAGATACCTCTGAACTTTCTCCCTCATGCAAGCCAGCTGTGAGCAGTGATCACCAGAGTTATATAAACACCTATGAACACTTACATAAGCTTCTCAGGAACAAGTTATGAACACCATCACAACAAATATGATAGGCAAATGAGTAGCTTTGAAAAAAAAATACCTACATTTCATTCATTAGGGTATAAGGTACAAACACTTCCAGGGCCCTTTCTCCAGCTATTCCATTTCTTCTTCCTCCTCAATCTCATCTGTATAAACAAAGATCAGTGGATTCCAAGTCTTACCATGTACCTCCTGACATGATGTGGTAGAATATGTGCACCACAACCTATGATGTATGTGTGTCAAAACACTGAACCTGAATCTGAACACACCTTGATATCTCATTCCCAGTTTGCAAAAATACAGGGAACAAAGGACTATGTTAAACTTGATAAACAAAACCATAGGGATACAATCAGCAAAGTCTAGAAATGTGCGAAACTACAGAACAAGTGAATCCTTTTCTTCTATAAATAAGTTGCAAGGAAAAAAAGAAAACGAAAAAGAGGTAGGTTATATCTTAGCTGTACTTAAAAAGCTTAAATGTTAAAGAGATTTAAAAGACAAATCAACTAAATGTAGACCTAGTAGGGATTTTAATAAATTAACAGTAAAAATATTTTTTAAAGATAATCAGAGATTATCTGGATATTTTATGATATAAGGAATTATTGATTTTAAAAAATTAGGTATGATAAAGGTATGGTGTTTGTTTCATTTTGTTTGTGTGTTTGTTTTTTAGGGACTTTACATATTAGAGAACAGATTAAATACACTCTGAAGTTTTTATAGATAAAATCTTACAAGGAACTAGTACTTCCAAATAACCCAAGATTGTGGGGGAACAGATGAAACAAGACTAGCCCTGTATTTATAATGACTGAAAAGAGTACTGGGAACACAAGGTTCATTTTACATTTTTTAAAACTATGTCTCTATTTTTTAATTATGTTTGAGATTTTCCAGAATAAAAAATTTACAGTTTTCTTTAACTTTAGACGTTTCAATGGAAAATAAAATGTAACAGGCACTAACCTCTAAACTATTTAGGTCTCAACTTTTCCACATTTGTTAATATACATTTATTTTATACTGGTAATCAATGAATACACATCATTTTGTGTTCTACTTTTAATCACTTGTTTTATATATAAATATTTCTTTGATATAGTCCACATGTCATTTTAATGGCAAGCTAACAGCATATCACAGAATATTTTGTCATTCCCCTGCAGCTGGGCATTTGGGCTGTTTTTTATTTTTCATTCACATCTATACTGGCATAAGCACCCTTGTACAAACTATTTTTCCTTTTGATTTACATATCTGTGGTATAATCCACTACAGCTGGGGAAATGAGCAAAGAGTATTAATGTTCAGGGATTGGCAAGCTTTTTCTATAAAGAGTCAGAGAGTAAATACTTTAGATTTTGTGGGCCATAAGGTCTCTGTTGCAACTACTCAACTTTGCTGTTGTAGCTTGAAAGCAACCATACATAAACAAATGAGTGAATGAGTACAGCTCTGTTCCAGTAAAACTTTATTTACAAAAACAGGCAGAAACAATCCTGAAAACGAACAAAGTTGGCGGACTCACAATTCCTGATTTCAAAACTTGCAACAAAGCTACAGTAATCAAAACAGTGTGATACTGGCATAAAATAGAGATATATAGACCAATGCAATCAATTAGAGCCCAGAAATAAACTCTCACATATATGGCCAAAATGATTTTCAACAAAACTGCCAATACCATTCAATAGGAAAAGGGCAGTTACTTTGCCAAATGGTACCAGGACGCTGGATATCCACATGCAGAAAAATGAAACTGGACCCTTACCTTATACAAAAATTAACTCAAAATGCATCAAAGACCTAACTGTAAAGCCTAAAACTATGAAACTCTTAGAAGAAAAACATAGGGGGAAAACTTCAGAACATTGGATTTGGCAATGATTTCTTAGATATGACACCAAAGGCATAGGCAATAAAAGAGAAACAAACAAACAAACAAACTGGACTTCATGAAAACTTTAAAATTTTGCGCATCAAAAGACACTATGAACAGGGCTTCCCTGGTGGCGCAGTAGTTAAGAATCCGCCTGCCAGGTTCGAGCCCTGGTCCGGGAAGATCCCACATGCCACGGAGCAATTAAGCCCATGTGCCACAACTACTGAGCCTGCACTCTAGAGCCTGCAAGCCACATCTACTGAAGCCCGTGCACCTACAGCCCGTGCTCTGCAACAAGAGAAGCCACTGCAATGAGAAGCCCGCGCACCACAACGAAGAGTAGCCCCCACTCGCCGCAACTAGAGAAAGCCTGCGCAGCATGAAGACCCAACACAGCCAAAATTAAATAAATTAAAAAAAAAAAAGACACTATGAACAGAGTGAAAAGGCAACACATAGAATTTGCAAATCATATATTTATTAAGGGATTAACACCCAGAACATAAAGAGACCTCCAAAAACTCAATAACAAAAAAAAAACTGATTAAAAAATGGGCAAAGGATATGAACAGTCATTTCCCCAAAGAAGATATACAAATGGCCAAAAAGCACATGACAAGATGTTCGACACCACTAATCATTAGTGAAATGTAAATCAAAACTACAATAACATACCATCTCACACCCATTAGGATAGCTACTATTAAAAAAACAAGTGTTAGCAAGGAGGCGGAGAAATTAGAACCCTTGTGCACCGTTGGTGGGAATGTAAAATGGTACAGCTGCTGTGGAAAACAGTATGGCAATTCCTCAAAAAATTAAACATAGAATTACCATATGATCTAGCCATTCCACTTCTATATATACACTCAAAAGAACTGAAAGTAGGGTCTCAAAGAAATATTTATACATTCACGTTCATAGCAGCCCAAGTATCCACGGACAGAGGAAAGGACAAGCAAAATGTGATATATACATACAATGGAATATTATTCAGCCTTACAAAAGGAAGGAAATTCTGACACATGCTACCACATGGATAAATCAGGACATTATGTTAAGTGAAATAAGCCAGTCACAAAAAGACAAATACTACATGACTCCACTTATATGAGGTACTTAACGGTAGTTAAAATCATAGAGACAGAATGTAGAATCGTGGTTCCCAAGGTTCCCAAGGGCTGGGGGAGAAGGGAATGGGGAGTAATTGTTTAATGGGTACAGAGTTTCAGAATGGGATGATGAAAACGTTTTGGTGATAAGACAGTGGTGATGGTTGCAACAACAATGTGAATGTACTTAATGCCACAGTATTGTACACTTAAAAATAGCTACAATGCTAAATTTTATGTTACACATATTTTACCACACACGCAGAGTTGACTTAGTTATTATGCTAAGTTAAAGTTAGACAAAAAAGGCCGCATATTATATGATTCCATTTACAGAAATGCACAGAACAGGTACATCTATATAGACAGAAAGTAGGACAGTGGTTGCCAAGGACTGAGGGAGAGGATAATAGGAGTGTCTGCTTACACGTAACAGGGTTTCTTTTTGGGGTGGTGAGGATGTTCTGATATTAGAAAGTAGAGATGGTTGCACAACCTTGTGAATATACTAAAAACCACTGAATTGTACACTTTCAAGTGGTGAATTATATCTCAAAAAAACACACACACACTTTTTTTTTTTTTTTTTATGTTGGCTTGGTGCTTCTGCTTCCAGCTAAGACGGAATAGCTTGAGGCAAACCAAAGGAGGCACCCAGAACAGCTAGGAATATGTTAGCAAATTTAAACAAACAAACAACAACAACAACAAAACTCTTTTGAAGGCACTGAAGAGATGCTGAGACAACCAGGAGTTGAAGGGACAAGATTCCAGAGGGGGAGAATGCTGCGCAACCATAAAAAAGAATGAAATCTTGCCATCTGTTGCAACATGGATCGACCTGGCGGGTATAAGTGAAATAAGTCAGAGAAAAACAAATACCATATTTCACTTGTATGTGGAATCTAAAAAACAAAACAAAGGAACAAACAAAATGAAACAGAAACAGACTCATAGATACAGAGAACAAACTGGTGGTTGTCAAGAGGGGGTATGCGGAGACAGAGGAAATAGGCGAAGGGGGTTAAGAGGTACAAACTTCCAGCTATAAAATAAATAAGTCAGGGGGATGTAATGTACACACAGGGAATGTAGTCAATAATATTGTAACAATTTTATATGATGATGGATGGTAGCTGGTCTCATTGTGGTGATTATTTCATAATGTATAAAAATATCAAATTGCTGGGGCTTCCCTGGTGGTGCAGTGGTTAAGAATCCGTCTGCCAATGCAGGGGACACTGGTTCAAGCCCTGGTCAGGGAAGATCTCACATGCCACGGAGAAACTAAGCCCGTGCGCGACAACTACTGAGCCTGTGCTCTAGAGCCCGCGAGCCACAACTACTGAGCCCACGTGTCACAACTACTGAAGCCCGTGTGCCTAGAGCCCGTGCTCCACCACAAGAGAAGCCATCGCAATGAGAAGCCTGCGCACCAAAACGAAGAGTAGCCCCCGCTTGTCACAACTAGAGAAAGCGCACGCACAGCAACGAAGACCCAACGCAGCCAAAAAAAAAAAAAAAATCAAATCGCTAAGTTGTACACCTGAAAATAATATATTTTATGTCAATTATAACTAAATAAAAAGTCAAGGGCTTCCCTGGTGGTGCAGTGGTTGAGAATCCGCCTGCCAATGCAGGGGACACGGGTTCGAGCCCTGGTCTGGGAAGATCCCACATGCCGCGGAGCAACTGGGCCCGTGAGCCACAACTACTGAGCCTGCGCGTCTGGAGCCTGTGCTCCGCAACGAGAGGCCGCGACAGTGAGAGGCCCGCGCACCGCGATGAAGAGTGGCCCCCGCTCGCCGCAACTAGAGAAAGCCCTTGCACAGAAACGAGGACCCAACACAGCCAAAAATAAATAAATTAATTAATTAATTAAAAAAAAAAAAAAGTCAAGTCACAGTCTTGTAGAAAACAGCAGAACATATATCTGATGAAAGACTTGTATCTAGAATATATTTTTCAAAACCACAATTCATTAAAAGGACAACAAGCAACCCAATAAAGAGCAAAAGGGGAGGAACAGATACCTCAGAAAAAGAGATATACAAATGGCCAATGAACACATGAAAAGGTGCTCAATATAATTAGGGAAATGCAAATTTAAACTATAATCAGATACCACTGGACACCCACTTAGAATGGCTAAAATTCCTAAGACTGGCCATATCAAGTGCTGGCAAGGATGTGGGGCACCTGGAACTCTCATGTACTACTCATGGAACTCTCATGTACTACTCATGTACTACTGAAGTGTGAAGTGTGAAGAGGTAGTCATGTTGGAAAACATTTTGGCAGTTTTTTATAAAGTTAAACATACACCTACCATATGACCCAGTAATTCACTTACAGATATTTTATCTAAAAGAAATGAAAACAGGGACTTCCCTGGTGGTCCAGCGGTAAAGAATCCACCTTCCAATGCAGGGGACGTGGGTTTGATCCCTGGTTGGGGAACTAAGATCCCACATGCCGCGAGGCAACTAAGCTCACATGCCACAACTACTGAGCTTGCGCGCCTCAACGAGAGAGCGCTCTAGACCCTGTGCACCACAACTACAGAGCTCACGTGCCCTGGAGCCCGCACACAACTAGAGAGAAGCCTGCATGTCACAACTAGAGAGAAGCCCGTGCACAGTGACGAAGACCTGATGCAGCCAAAAAAATAAAATAAATAAAAATAAATGAAAACATATCTCTAATATTTTTTAAAAATCAACTTTACAGGAATGTTCAAAGCAGGTTCATTCATAAGATTAAATGTCCATCAACAGATGAATGTATAAACAAGGGGTAATATATTCATGCAATTGGAATACTACTCAGCAATAAAAAATAACAAACTATGATCATATGCAACAATACATATGAATCTCACAGACATTATGCTGAGCAAGAGGCCAAAGACAAAAGAATATGTATTGTATAATTCCATTTATATAAAATTCTAGAACAGGCAAAGTTAACCTATAATGACAGAAATTAGTTCAGTGGTTGCCTAGAAAATTGACTACAAAGGGGCATGAGAGAACTTTCTGGGAAAATGGATATTTTCTATATCTTGATTAGGGTGATGATAACATGGGTACATACATTTGTCAACAATCATCGACCTGCACAGGTAAAAGATGTGAACTTTACTTTATGTAAATTATATAATAAAGTTGATTTTTTAAAATTGTGTGATATTGCTAAGTTATTCTTAAAGAGAAATTCATAGCCTTAAATTAATGTCAAAAAGTAACAGAGAGTGGTCCAGAGGTTAAGACTCTGCTCCCAATACAGCGGGCACAGGTTTAATCCCTGTTCGGGGAACTAAGATCCCACATGTGGCAAAGGGCAGCAAAAAAAACAAAAACAAAAAAAACAGAGAGTGAAAATCAATGATGTAAATAAATTTTCTTTTCAAAAAATTAGAAAAAGAACAGGAAACCAAACCCAAAGAAAGTAGTAGGAAGAAAACAATAAAAAGCAGAGGAAAACATACTTTAAAGAGCAAAAGCAAAACCAAAAGTTGATTCTTTGAAGCATAAATGCTACATCCTCAGAAAGCCTTACCACCACTGCCACAACCAACACACTGGCTAAAACAGGCCCTTCCTCGCAACCCCTGGGGCTTATTCCCTTTCTTTATTATTTACAAGGCTCTTATCAAGATCTGAAGTTATTTTAGGAACTTGATCCAACACTTACCTGTCTCTCCTTTTAGACTATAGCTCCTTGAGGGCAGGGATTCTGTCCATCTCATTCTCCACTATATCCCTCAAGCTTAACAAAAATGCCAGCTGCCTAACAGATGCTCAATAAATATACGTTGAATTTTTCAAGATGAGCTTGTTTTTATTAAAAAAACTGTCACTAGAGAAAAACACATATGAATAAAAAATCCACTGAAGTATACCAGTTCCTATTCAGTATGTTTATGTTCAATATCTTCAATATGTCAGCATTTATGAGTGCGTATTGATGTTCTCTGTGGACTGAGCTTTCCCTGACTCAATATATGTCATGACAAGCCAATATATTTGCCAATAAGCCTTAAAAAGTTAAAAACTCACCCAAACCAAAATGTGATTCACCTTCAAAATAGTCATAGAAGCCAGTATGAGAGGGAAAAAAATTCTCATCATAGTTGCTCCTTGGGAAGAAATAACTCTTCACAGCATTAATGCTAAAAGGCACTAGAGGATTCCAAATTAAACACATCTTTTAAAGTGAGATCTGAGAGCAAGGGGACCGATACCACTCTAACTAACTCATGAAACAACCTAAGACATGAAGAAAAGAAATGGCCAGGCTTTCCACTTAGCTCTCACAGGGCTGGGGAACAACTGCAAATCATCTGTAAAAGATACCAAGACTGCACAGGGGTTCTCAATCTTGGCACTGCGGACATTTGGGATTGGGTAATCCTTTGTTGTCGGAGGCTCTCCTGTACATTGTAGGGTGTTCAGCAGCATCCCACCCCCCACCTCCCCATCTACTAGATTCTAGTAGCATCTTCCCAGTTGTGACAACCAAAAATGTCTCTATACATTGCCAAAGGTCTTCTTGGGGGCAAAATCAATCCCTGTAGAGAACCACTGCTTATAGCACAATCAACGCCAAAATACTAAAGAAACAGTCATTTGTAAACACAACTACACCTCTTTTCAGCCCATCTGAAATTCTAGCCCTCTGCTGCAGACAGATTTAATTTTGACTCTGCTCAGCATGATGATGAAGATTTTTGGCCATCTCTGCAACCACAGGCAAGAATTACCAAGTTCTCAGCAAATCAGCCACAAAGTAGGAACTTCTGAGCAAAGGAAAGAAGACAGACTAAGGCTGAAACGTTGAAGGATTCTAGTTTAATTTCGGAATAAGATATAAAGAAATGAGAGAAAATGTAAAGTGAATACTTGGCTTTACTAAAATCTTACAGACAAGGTAATGTCTAGAATAATTTCACAAAATCAAAATTTTTAAAAATCCAAATTAAACCCAAAGATGCTGATGAAAACCACATCCCCATCTTTAAAATATGCCTTTCCTATGTCCTCTCACTTTTTCACTCATGAAATAAGACTATCAAACAATATGAAAGATTGCTTAAACTGACTACAATGAAATTACAGATTTTTTTTACAACAAAGAGCACTGTGAGCAACGTTAAGAAAGAAGCTACAGACTAGCTACTATTAACAATATAAATAGTGAAGGATTAGTATATCCAGAATATGAACACCTACAAATATGAACACTTAAATATGAAAAACATCATCACCACAAATAGCCAAAACTGACATCATTACTTGAGAAATTTGAGCTGGTTCTTGAAGTGTTTCCCAGCTTTCTCTAATCACTCAACTTTATTATTCCATCAGTCATAAGAAAACATCCACTATCATCCTTAACATCCTATGGCTTTATACCAAACATGAATGCTCAATCACCTACTCGGCTTAATTTCCCCCATTCCTTCCATCCCCCAGAATTCCACAAGCAACCCCACACCTAGCCATCATCACACATTAAGGAAGAGAAACCTTACTGCTGCCCAAGGACAGAAGGTGGAGAAAGAGCCAACTCCTATCTGGAAATGGCTGCAGTTCATTGAGAAACAACACACTACCCACGGCACCTGGTGACTGTGGCATCTGGCAACCTGCAGCCAGCTTCCTGTGGGGGAGAGCCCTTCCTTCTACACTCTGCCAAGGGCCTCAAGAGACAACAGGCTGGTCACTGTTTCCTCAAGAGTTCTCCAAGGGTCTCTCAACTCCCTAGTAATGTGTTGGGTTTTTTTAAAGAAATGGGCCAGGGGACTTCCGTGGTGGCGCAGTGGTTAAGAATCTGCCTGCCAATGCAGGGGACACAGGTTCGAGCCCTGGTCCGGGAAGATCCCACAGGCCGTGGAGCAACTAAGCCCGTGTGCCACAACTACTAAGCCTGCACTCTAGAGCCTGCGAACCACAACTACTAAAGCCTGTGCGCCTACAGCCCGTTCTCTGCAACAAGAGAAGCCACCGCAATGAGAAGCCGTGCACTGCAACGAAGAGTAGCCCTTGCTCGCTGCAACTAGAGAAAGCCTGCGCACAAGCAACAAAGACCCAACACAGCAAAAAATATAAATAAATAAATAAAATTTAAAAATAAATAAACAGATCTTTTAAAAAAACTGGGCTAGGCATAAAAAAGAATGAAATTTTGCCATGTGCAACAACATGGATGCACCTGGAGGGTATCATGCGTAGTGAAATAAGTCAGACAGAGAAAGACTAACACTGTATATTATCACTTATATGTGGAATCTAAAAAATAAAAGAAACTACTGAATATAACAAAAAAGAAACAAAAACAGATATAGAGAACTAACTAGTGGTTACTAGCAGGGAGAGACAAGAGGGGAGGGGCAAGATAGGGGTAGGGGATTAAGAGGTACAAGCCTCTTATATAAAATAAATAAGCTACAAGAATATATTGTACAGTACAGGAAATATAGCCAATATTTTATAATAACTATAAATGGAGTATAATCTATAAAATTTTTGAGTCACTGTGTTGTATACCTGAAACTAATATAATATTGCAAATCAACTACATCTCCATTAAAAAAAAAGAAATAGGCTAGGGATATGAATGGGAAGACAGAAGCAATGAAATGTTTTTTGCTTGTTTCCCAAAGTATGAGTGATCCAAATATGGGAGAAATAAAAATAGATTAAAAACTCAAGCAAATTATTCCTGGAAACTTCAGAATCACTAAAGAGCTAGTGCTTTCACCACCTGCCATTCAGCACTACAGGGAGTAAAGTGGTACCGGATGCTGCAACTGATTGAGAGAGGTGTCGGGCTGGAGCTGGTTCAAGGGCCATGTCAATCCATGCTGGGCTTCCTGCTCTTCTTGAGGGCTCCAACTGGCAGCCTCTCTCAAGGAGGCTAGAATTAACAGGACCTCTGCACCCGCAAAGGGAAGATTTTAAGAGAGGAATGAAGAGAACAAGCCTGCTTGCAGCTTCGGGGGATTGTAGCCCTTCCCTCTGGAGCTCAGGCAAGTAAAGCCCCATACTCTCCCACCTGAAAATCCATTTTAAATGGTGATGGAAACACAGAATAACACACAAATCTTTGCAAAACATGCAAACTTCACTAGGGGCCCATGTAAGGGTGTCCACAACAAGCAAGAGGAAACTAGGAGGGCACAAGTGCTGTCCCTTTTAAGAGGGAATGGGCAAAGAGTAACACCAACAGCTCGAATTCTGCTGCTTTTATTTGAGAGAGGACTTGGGTACACACACTAAGGTGATAATCTTCTAAAATTTGTTACTGTTGTATCTGTTAACCTAAGAGTAGAAGACAGTAACACTGGTCCTATGAACAAACAAAAGCATGCTAGTAACCTGTATGGGGGGGAAAAAAATCAACACAACTCAGTTTATTTTTTCATTCTACTGATGAATGCTTTGAAGCACTGAGGCTACGACCACAAAACACACACATACACACACAAACACACAATTCCCAGAATGATTCAGTAGTTGAGAAAGGGCTGTATACAAAGACTAGGGTTTCACAAGCAGAGCATCGGATATCATTCTGGGAAAGCACAGGAGGCAAGAGAGAAGAAAGATACCTCCAGCAAAAAATTTCCTCCACAAAATGCATTCACATATAACTGAAACAGTTAAATGATCCCTTCAGACTCTTACTGAGGATAAGAATCTCTGATTTGAGAGCAGAAAACAAGGTAGGTTGAGGAGCAGATGCTGTGGAGGGCAGGGCTCAATTATCAGTTCCCATACCCCAGAGAGCATCATTTAAAGTCATGCCTTGGCAAAATAGTAAACGATTGCATGTCACTGACCTCCTGAATTTTCTCATTAATTGAAACCTTAAATGTTAACTCTATGAATGCAAAAGGCTGGAGAGTAAATTCTGGTCAGAGAAAGACAGGTAAAGCCCTTTCTGACTGACCACATTAGATATAAAACAAATCTTTTCCTTAGGGCCACAGAAAATGCAAAGAAAATATGCATCTATCTGAGAGCACGCTGCATCTCTGCTTCCGGATTAAAAGAGTGGCTGGAATGTAAGTACAACATTTCTAAGCTGGAAGAGCATTCAGCAGTGGCTCTCCCAGGACCTTACACTCCACAGGGAAACAACTTTATAGACCTCTACCATATATGATCACCATCAAGGAAAAAACCTCTCATCTCCTCATGCTCAATCACAAATTCTGTGCCTGAAGAAATTACCTAAATATCCCACTCTACTTCTCTCCATACCACTGTACTACCTGGTCTGGATTCTGGCACAAGCCTCCAAAGGGTCACCCTGCCGCCTTCTGATGACTCCCCCTCCAATCCACGCTGCTTGCTGCAGAAAGAGAGCTTTCTGAATCTGATCACGTCACAGTCTCCACCCACCCAGGATCTTCTAAAATACCTTAAAATGTCCCTTCTACCCTTAGGATAAAATCTAAAATGCTTAAGGCTTTTTCTGATTGCTAGTATCCAGCCTTCCTTCTGACCAGCAAGTACCTCCCTCCAACCACCTGCACCCACACACCCTCCACTCCCTGCTCTCTAGCCTCAAAAGCACAGTGCTCTCAAGGTCTCTAGGCCTTGGCTGAGGCTGTGTCTGTCTTTCCCCATTTCTTCATCTAACAGTTATGTTTTAGATTCTAATGACAATTCTAACCCATACTCTCTTTTGGGTCTCTGCTTAAAGGTTAGCCTCCAGAAGGCCCTCTCTAGGTTTCTTCCTTTTTATTTTAGGATGTGCCCAACTGCTAAGCTGTAGTGCCTGTCAATATAGCTGCAGAGAGAAAGTTAATAGCTGCTGCTGTCTCTCTTGGTATGCTGTTTAGGGAACTTCATTCAAACCTGGCACATTCTGCTTCTGTATTCTAAATTGGACCAAAGATTATTTGAAGACTTCAGAAGAAGATTTAAAAAATACTGAAAAACCTTCTCTTCAGGAGGGTTGCTGGGTAACTCCAAAATCAGGGCAGGCACAGCAACTGGGGAATAGCTGTAGTCCCAGCACAGGTCTGTGATGAGCCCTGCTAGATATGGACCCTACCCCATGCCCAGTCATGTCCAAGCCCATCCAAAACTGCTCTAGTCACTAGCTCTGCTCCCAAAAGCACTGGGGCCCAGCTCACCAGCAATGCTTGTTATCCTTCAGCTAGATTTATTCATGTTACAAATATTACCCATTCAGTCCCCGAAACAGCCCTATTAAGTAGATGATATTACAATATTCCCATTTTACAGATGAAAAAACTTGTTTCACAAAGCTGTAAGTAGTAAAGACAGGATTTGAACTCAGGTGGTTGATCTGGCTCCAGAGTCCATGCTCTTAGCCACCACCCTGAACAATCTCTCCTCCACTCCCATTTCGCTGAAAGTTATGAGGGAAGAAAATAGAGTTCAGAAACAGAGCCACATATGTACTGTGCCTTTGTTTACAACAAAGGGTAAAACAAAAAGGTAATGCAGAATACTGGATCAATTAGATAATCATATTGGTGGAGGTGGGGGGGGGGGAATGAAGCTTGACCCCTACCTCACACCACACAAAAATCAATTCCAGATGGATCCTAGACCTAAATGTGAAGGTAAAACATTACAGCTTCTAGAAGATAACAGGAGAATATCTTCATGACCTTGAGGTAGACAAACATTTCTTAAACAAAGTACAAAAAGCACTAAACATAAAGGGAAAAAAAATGATAAATTTGACCTCATTAAAATTAAAACACCTATAGATCATCAAAAATACAATCTAAAAAAGATTATAAAACTGCAAAAAATACACAACTAAGAGAGTGAAAAATCAAGCAATATAAATGGGAAAGCTGTGTGTATGTGTGTGTCTGTGTGTGTGTGTGTGTGTGTGTGTGTGTGTGTGTATTAAAAAGACTCACATCCAGATATAAAGAATTCCTATAAATCAATAAGAAATTTGTGGAAGAAAGAAAAATGGTCAAAAACATGAGTTCAGGCACTTCACAAAAGTGAAAATGATCATAAGCATGTGGAAAAGAGCTCATCTTAAGTAATTACGGAAATACGAATTAAAACCACAATCAGATACTCCCACTCCCTGGATTGTTGGGAAGGAATGTTAAAGGCCCTACAATTCACTCTGGGGACTTCCCTGGTCGTCCAGTGATTAAAAATCCACCTTCCAATGCAGGGGACGCAGGTTCGATCCCTGGTTGGGGAACTAAGATCCCACATGCCACGGGGCAACTAAGCCCGTGCACTGCAACTACTGAGCCCCCATGCCTCAAATAAAGAGCCTGCATCCTGCAAACTACAGAGCCCACGTGCTCTGGAGCGCACGCACCACAACTAGAGAGAGGGCTGCACATCGCAATTAAGAGCCCGCATGCCGCAACGAAAGATCCTGCATGCTGCAACAAAGATCCCACGTGCCGCAACTAAGACCTGATGCAGCCAAAAAAGATAAATAAATAAAATAAAATGTAACATGTATTAAAAAAAAAAAAGTCACTCTGA
The DNA here is from genome assembly GCF_949987535.1 of Balaenoptera acutorostrata. Lineage (NCBI taxonomy): Eukaryota > Metazoa > Chordata > Mammalia > Artiodactyla > Balaenopteridae > Balaenoptera > Balaenoptera acutorostrata. The sequence continues at coordinate 37,575,889 of NC_080073.1, forward strand.
ACAACTGGGTCAATGTCTGACATGCTTTTCTGATGCAGGTTTATAAAACAATCTTCTGCCCCCAGCACACCCAAACTCTCTGCCCCTTTGTCTCCCTAACCCTAGCACACAGAAAAGAAGGACAGGAACAAGTATCAAAAGCAGCACTACTTCATTTCTAACATGGAGGTCACCCTAAACTCTGACATACACTATTCTGAAAAATCAGTCCAACAACATATATTCAAGTTGTCTCAGGAAAAAGCGACACAAGTTTCTGGGGAAGAGGAGAAGGAAAAGAGAAATACAGAATAAAAAGAAAAAGATTTGGCTTGAGGGACTTCCTGCAGTCCAGTGGTTGGGACTCCACACTTCCACTGCAGGGGGCATGGGTTTGATCCCTGGTCCGGGAACTAAGATCCCGCATGCTGTGTGGCATGGCCAAAAAAAAAAAAAAAAAAAAAAGATCTGGCTTGAATCTGTAATTTAAGGAATGCTTCTTGTCATCTATGTTGAGAACAAAATTCTGAAATGCAATAGAATGCTATTAACACTGTCTTGCCTGTCTTAGTGCATTCAGTCACATGGTCTAACTGCTTCCCCAGCTGATTCATAGCCCTTTTGTTTTGGTGATTCCTTTTTGTTCCTAAAAACATGCCCATTCTTCCCTGTCTTCATCCAGAACAAGAGAACAACAGATCCAGAATTCAGATTGCAGACTTTTCATTTTGTGGAAAAGAACCTAAAGGCTCATCAAGGACTTGCCCAAGATCACAAAATTTAGATGAAGATGGTTGCCTTGTCTTGTGGGGTGTTCCTCTCTGTATCATACACTAAAGTGCTGAGGCAAAGGCTTTCCCAGACCACAGTTACAGCTTGGCTTTAGCCAGTATGGACTGCCCCCAATCTCTCCTGCACCATCAATTTCTCCCTCCCTACCTGATCAGTCCCACTGGCAAAAAGTTAAAAAGATAAAACCTGTTTTCCACCTGTTCTTGTTTGAGTCCCTATCATTGCACTGAAATTGATCAAGGCCACCAAGGACCCCCACACTGCTAAATCCAACAGTCAATTCTTAGTCCTCATACTACCAGGACTATTGGTTGCCTTTAACTAACACAGTTGATCACTTCCTCCTTGAAATGATTTTTTTTTTCCACCTGGCTTCCATAACACTTTTCTCTTGGGTCTCCTATTACCTCAGTGGCCATTTCTTCTCAATTTTCTTTCCTAGATCATCCTCATTCCTTCCCCGCCTCTGCTGCCAAGTGCTTAGTTGTTCAGACCACTTCTCTTTAATTTCTCTTATTCCTGGAATAATCTTATCCTGTCCTGTGATTTAAGTACCATTCATATACAGATATATCCCACTTTTTTACCTCCAATGTAGAGTTCTCCTCTGAACTTCAATTTAATAGTCAACTGCCCTCTGGACATCTCAACTTGGAGGCATAAGACATGTCAAACTTAACATGTCTTCAAAACCGAACTCCTCTCTGTCCCCAATCTGTATCTCTCCCTTAATCTTCCTAAGCGTAGAAAATGGCATCTTCAAGTTGTTCAATAAAAACTTGGAATCCATCCTTACCTTCCCTCTTACTCTGACGCAATCTATATCTATTTCATTAACAAATTCTATTGGCTCCATCTTCAAAACATATCCAGAATCCAACTACTTCTACCACCTCCACCAAGTCACCATCCCTCCTGCCTGGAATTTTGCAGTATCCTCCTAATTGACCTGCCTGCTTTTGCCCTCAGCTCCTTCACAGCCTGTTCCTTACATATCAGCCAGTGTGATCTTTCCTCTGCTTAAACCCTCTAATGGCTCCCACCTCACAGAATAAGACCCCACACAGTCTGACCCCCATGGCCTCTCTTCTACCACCCTCAGCCTGGTACACTCTGCTTCAGCTACCCTGGCTCCTTGCTGTTTTCTCCATACACCAAGAAAGCTCCTGCCTTTGGATCTTTGCTCTTGCTATCCTATCTGCCTGGAATGCTCTTTCTCTAGACAACCACCAGGCTAGCTCCCTTATTTCCTCCATGGCTCAACTCAAAAGTCACCTAATCAAGTAAAGTCTTTCTTGACCATTCGACATAAAAGAGCATCATCCCACATTCATACCTTACCCAGTTCCCCTTTCTTCACAGCACTTAACACCTTCTGACATACTGTTTATGTACTTATTTATCATCTGTCTCAACCTACTAAAATGAAAATCCCATGAGGAGAGGCATTTTTATCCCCTGCTGTATTCCCAATGCCCATGCCCATGCCTAGCCAAAGAGGAGAAGCTCAATAAATATTACTGAATTACTGAATGCATTCCTTTCCCTTGTCACTCTCACATACTGTATTGTTCTCCTGGTGCCCCATGCTCTCTTTGAGACCTGCCATTCTTTTAGGCACTAATACTTACTGGGCTACACAGTTTTTTATGCAAATTTGACTCCTAATAGACTCTGTTAGGTACCTTTCTAACAAGACCTTGATTTCAAATAATGAATGTGACCAAGTCTACTCTGATAGTCTTGTAAATAAATGGTGGTCTATGGGCTGGAGAATAGTCACTTGGATTCATGGATAGATGAATAATCTGATTTGCTGAATGTTAATGGTTCATCTAAGGGGAGGTCTCTAGCAAAACATAAACAGGTTCTATTCTTAGCTCTGATTCCATTGCCCCCCATGACTTGGATAGCCAATAGAGATGACAGAATCTGTTATCCAAGCAAAATAAAAACACATGTCAATACAAAGGCTTATACATGAATGTTCATAGTGGCTTTATTTGTATTAACAAAACAAAAGAAAAAAAGGAAACCCCCCCACAAAAAAAGAAACCCAGGGAATGGATAAACAAATTGGGGTATACCTATACAATAGAATACTACTCAGCAATGAAGACGAATGAACAATTGATATATACATGTGGATGAATCTTTTTTTTTATAGATTTATTTATTTTTATTTATTTATTTTTGGCTGCATCGGGTCTTCATTGCTGCTCGCAGGCTTTCTCTAGTTATGGCGAGCAGGGGCTACTCTTCGTTGCAGTGCGCGTGCTTCTCATTGCGGTGGCTTTTCTTGTTGCGGAGCACGGACTCTAGGCGTGCGGGCTTCAGTAGTTGTGGCACGCGGGCTCAGTAGTTGTGGCGCATGGGCTTAGTTGCTCCATGGCATGTAGGATCTTCCTGGACCAGGGCTCGAACCCGTGTCCCCTGCGTTGGCAGGCGGATTCTTAACCACTGTGCCACCAGGGAAGTCCCACACATGGATGAATCTTAAAATAATTATGCTGAGTGAAAGAAGTCAGACTCCCAGAAAGAGAAAGAGAATGAATATACTATATGGCTCCATTTATACAAAAATTCTAGAACACATAAACTAATCAAGGGCAGAAAGCAGAACAGTGATTTCCTAGGGACAGTACCCCTACTGGAGAACCAGGAAAACAGCAGAGAAATCAGCACAGGTAATGAAGTAAAAAGATACCAGAGGAAAAGAAGTGGGCATCTGGCTTTTCCTTGCAAACTCCATAAGAATAAGGGTAGCAGACTTCCCTGGTGGCGTAGTGGTTAAGAATCCACCCGCGAATGCAGGGAACACAGGCTCAATCCCTGGTCTGGGAAGATCCCACGTGCCGCGGAGCAACTAAGTCCGTGCACCACAACTACTGAGCCTGCGCTCTAGAGCCCGCGTGCCACAACTACTGAAGCCCGCGCGCCTAGAGTCCGTGCTCCGCAACAAGAAAGCCACCGCAATGAGAAGCCCGCGCACCGCAACGCAGAGTAGCCCCCACTCGCCACAACCAGAGAAAGCCCGTACGCAGCAACAAAGACCCAATGCAGACAAAAATAAATAAAATAAATAAATTTATTAAAAAAAAAAGAACCATGAGAGGCAAGCAAGACAGTCTGATGATATACCCTCACATCACTATCTTCTGTTACTTCTACTCATTCTACTTTATAGACGGGAACTGCAGAACTAGCTGTGGGGAGACTCCAGCTGACCAAGCTGGCAGTGGATAGCAGAAGATGCTGTTGTGGGTGTGGGGGAGTGAAATGGTAATTTCCTGCCAGAGGTAAACTGGAAATGGGGCAAAGACCTCTAGACAGTTTAAATGACAGAAAATTGATCCCTGAACCATATGGCAGCTGTTAGGATGAATGAGAACTGAAGACAGTAACATCAGCAAACGAAAAGGATACATGCTCATTCTCCTGGAATCTGGAGAATGGCAGGAATGCATCTTCCTAGGCTCCTGAAGATCCAAGCAATGACGATCTAGTGCAATGTTCAGGTATAAAACTGAATATTGGTGTGTTATAAAAAGACAAAAACTTTATTCCTAGGTCAACAGGAAGCTTACCAACAACCAAATCCTATGCCATGAAAGGTTAGAATTAATTGAGAAGCTGTGTGGCTGGCCAGATGACCTAACATTAGACTAACGATGAAAAGGAAAAGTCCAATGCCACTTCAGCAAGTTGGGGACAAAGGAAGGGTGAGCCAAGCAAACCAAACAGGAGTCCAGAAGGGGTCCACCAGCTACAGAGGGGCAGTTCTCTCACAGTAGGAGCAATTTATAGTCACTTGAAGTAGCTGGGAGGCAGAGCAGCACCGCAGGAGATGCAATAAGCTTTCTGGAGTTGTGAACCCATCTAATAATCTCTCCCCAGATAACTTCCTCATCTTCACAGAAGCAGAATTGTGAATGTAACTTAGGAAACTCACAGACCACTCACGGTTATCCTCACACCTATCTGTGGCCACCTGATGGGTCCGTGACCACCAGACCACCACTTTGTCTCACCACAGGAACTCTGCCACTGACTCCCTCCATGACTTGAACAAGCATGCTCCAGTCTCAAATCTTTAGACCTAAGTCTGCACATCATCAAAGACAAGGTGAATGCTAAAGGTCCTTCCAGCACTAAAGTGAGGCTTATATAGAGGAACAACAATTTATTTCCTGGGGAAGAGCATATGAGTTCATTGTTGCTGTGTTCCAGTCTTTGCCTTCTCACGATGGATGATGGCCTAAGAAATCCAACTGCCAACACGAAGTTGTCTCAGCAAAAATTCTATTAGAATAAAGATAAGGCAACCTCTGTCACTCACTAGAGTCACTCACCATCCAGCAGGTCTTCCTCGTCATCCCTGCCATGCTCCTCCACTGCCACCTCCTCCTCCTCCTCCTCCTCCTCTTCCGCATCCTCCAGCTCCACGTCTGGGTCCAGGTCTGGATCGCTCCCTGAGGCGGATTCGTCTGACATGGCTCCCAGAGGTCCTCAGTGGACATTACCGTCTCATGGTCCACTGCAGGGATCCTAGGAGGAGCACAAGAGGCATCAGAATCACCAAAGGCTTCACTTAGGAGCATGAATTTTTCAAAGAGAAAATGTCAAGGATGAATTCCCTGGGAGCTTTTCTAAGCAGGTCAGCTAACCATACCCAAATCTCAACCTTCCCCACAAGGGCACTGGCCCTAAGACATATTTTGGTGACTCTCTGCCCAGCTCAAGCTTCTCTTAGCTGCTTGTTTGGTCCCTTTAAGATATTTTCTTGCCCAAATGCCCTATACACCTCAGAATTCCCATTTGTTCGTTCCTTCATGCATCAACTGTTTCCTGAGCACCAACTCTTTATATCTATATATATACATATACATGTATATATAATCACAGGCACTGTACTAGGCTTTGGGGACACAGTAGAAAGAAGAAAAAAGTATGTTAGAGGGTGCTAGTTGGCTAGTGTGGGCCAGAAGGAGCTGTTATTTTATATAGGGGGAACAGGGACGTTCTCACTGAGCAGAGGCCAGAAGGAAGAGGGAGCCACACAGACATCTGGAGGGACTGAGTCAGGCAGAGTGAGCAGCAAAGGCGGAGCCCTGGAGCGGGAGTAACTAGGAGTGCTCAGGGAATAAGGAGTGGGCCCTGCCTTGGAGCACTACAAGGAAGATGGTCCACTCTCCAGTCACCTGAATAAAGCACTTACAGGCTACTGGCTATTTATCACACTGTCACTCCTCCCAAATACTTAGGTAGCCTCAGGCTCCCCGTGGCTCAGAATGCCCCTGTGCCCACATCTCTGTTCTCAGGCTCTGCCCTATCTCTTGGCCCATTTCCACCTCCATTTCTTCCAAGAAGCCTTTGTCAACTGCCCCAGTCTTCTGGGATCATATTCCCTCTTCTGAACTCCAGAACTCCAGTAGCCATGCTAACCATGCTGACCTTCACCGAAGGCTTCATGTGAGCTACCTGGCAAAGTGTCTGCCTTCTTTGGTTTCTCACCTCCTGACCCAACAGTAAGGCCCTAATGGCAGGGATTTAGCTGGGAATTGCCTCTTTGTATCCTAAATCTAGAACATGTCCTATTCATTCATTCACATTCGCTCTCTCTCTTGCCAACCAGCTCTATTACATTTACTATGTGTCAGGCACTATGCATGTCTGTCTATCTGTCTCTCTCTCCACTTTACTATTAGCAAGGTCATTTCTTCTTGAGTGGAAAGAAAAAACAAGATAAAGAAAGCTAGACGGATTGTTTTGTGATAAAGCAAATAGAGCAAAATATTAACATGAAGATTCACCAATTCTTTCAATTTTTTGGTATACTTGGTTTTTTTAAAATAATAAAATGTGGGGGAGAGGGGCACAAGATAAATAATCTTTTATAAGACAAACTGTTGTAGACAACCACATCCAGAATTAGGTCATCCTAAAATTCCTCCCATCTTCCAAAATTAAAAAAAAGAAGGAAACACAAGTCTCTAATTATTCAACACAAATACTATTCCAGAACTGGAATCTCTTATTAAGGTCCAGACACAATTTGAAACAGAATTTCTATGTTCTCCCGAACAGAAACAGAAACAAACAAAGCAAACTGGATCCTTTAGAATTTTGGAAAACTAGAATTTAAGTTTAAGACTGCTCAGTTAAAAACCACAGGAATAATGACTGTGTATGTCCTGATGGGTCACGTACTTAGCCTCTCAAGACAACTAAAGCAAAGAGCAGCTATGAAATGATTTAGTAATAAAATTCAAATTTTTGCATTAATAACACACTTCCAAAAACATTTACAAAGGGCATTAAGGTACAGGGAAGAAAAGTGATCCACAAATAAATATTAATATAACTAATGCTGGGTTTCCCTGGTGTCACAGTGGTTAAGACCGCCTGCCAATGCAGGGGACATGGGTTCGAGCCCTGGTCCGGGAAGATCCCACATGCCGCGGAGCAACTAAGCCCGTGCACCAAAACTACTGAGCCTGTGCTCTAGAGCCTGCGAGCCACAACTACTGAGCCCATGTGCCACACTACCGAAGCCCGCATGCCTAGAGCCTGTGCTCCGCAACAAGAGAAGCCACTGCAATGAGAAGCACACACACCGCAATGAAGAGTAGCCCCCGCTCGCCGCAACCAGAGAAGAAGCCCGCGCGCAGCAACGAAGACCCAATGCAGCCAAAAATAAAATAAATAAAATAAGTAGTAAAAAAAAAAAAAAAAAAAATATATATATATATATATATATATATATATATATAACTAATGCTGAGCTACCATTCACTGACAAAGCAGATTACAAGTCTCTGAAGGAAACCTGTATCTTTAGTTCATTAGGTTTTAGAAAGGAAGTAGTAAACCAATTAAATATCAGCAGGTTTAGAAGTGAAATTTATTTCTAAATATTAGTATAATGATAATTCATCAGCAACTACTCTGTGTTTGGAAGTCAATGTTCATAATCAGCATAAACCCCCTGTTTCATTCTAGACTGCTTAATAAGTGTTTTGCTTACAGTGTGCCTGGCTGATTATGGAGTGGCTTTTAGAGAACAATTTTTAATTAGCAAGTACCTTTAGGTAATCTGAATTCCTGTCATTTTAGAGAAGAAATTGTGTGGTGATGGAAGAATGACAATCACTGAGAGGTCAGCAATAACAATGAAAAGCCTGTAAACCCCCAGTTAACAAACATCTTCAAAACAACCTCAGCCCCAAGCTCCTGACAGACAGAAGCAAACATCAATTAAACATTCAACAACCACACATATTAGACTATGAAAGACATTGATCCAGCCCCCTTCTCAAAACATTTTAAAAACAGAGGAAACTTTAAAATACTACCCAGGCCATCAGATGCCCATGACAGAGAAGAAACTGGAAAGTAATGGATTTCTTAAGTCCCATCAAATTTGGTTTTTCTCTTTCCTTCCCTTCCATGAGCCACTAAACTTCTTTACATAGAGGACACAATGAATTCTTTTCTCAGCTCTTTAGAACCATACCAACTACTTAAGGGGCAGGTTTTGCTGTTACTGATCACCTTCAAAAAAGCAACAAAGGGAAAATGGCAGAGGAAAAGCTGATCTTCAGGGGGCAGCAGCACAGTCAATTGCACTTTGTCTCTAAGGGGCTCCACCCACCCACACAGACACTTCCATGTGGGCAAAGCCTTTCAGAACACAGGGAAGGCAGCCCTGATTCAAAAAATTAGCTCTTAGTAGAACTGTTAGACAGACATGAGAAAAAAGTTGATGAGGAAAAAAATGCATCTCCCCATTTGCTCCTCATCCCATGTGAAACACTGCTTCAATCTCCAGTTAAGAGAAGCTCTGCCTCTAAGACACAGAGACACTAGGAAAGTGATCATGGGTGTGTTGCACCTTGATAAGGATCTGTATTCCTACAAAGCAAATTCTGGGACTCAAATTCTATTTTAATGAAATGGGAGACCTAGCTATTAAAGGAACTCCAAACAGAACCACTCTGAAAGGAAAATATTCAACCCCTAAGTAATATGTTAATTTCTACAGTTTAATATATTGGGATTGCTAAAAGGAGGCTATAATTACGAAGAAACACACAGCCAATCCCAGTCGAGCCTCTCAAAGCAATCTTGAGAGTGAAGGAAAAGGGTCTTCTGCCCTGCTAAATTAAAAGATGACACCTGTCTGTAAAGTGTTGCCTGGCCAAGAATCAGCAGAATTAATCATGTGGGCACAGCCCTTAGACACACCCCTGGCAGGGAGACACTCAGGAGGAAATAAACACACAAAGACACACACACACACCAGAGGGCAGACAGCAGAAGCAAGAAGAACTACAATCCTGAAGCCTGTGGAACAAAAATCACATCCACAGAAAGCTAGACAAGATGAAAAGGCAGAGGGCTATATACCAGATGAAGGAACAACATAAAACCTCAGAAAAACAACCAAATGAAGTGGAGATAGGCAACCTTCCAGAAAAAGAATTCAGAATAATGATAGTGAAGATGATCCAGGACCTCGGAAAAAGAATGCAGGCAAAAAGATCAAGAAGATGCAAGAAATGTTTAACAAAGACCTAGAAGAATTAAAGAACAAACAAACAGAAATGAACAATACAATAACTGAAATGAAAACTACACTAGAAGGAATCAATAGCAGAATAACTGAGGCAGAAGAACGGATAAGTGACCTGGAAGACAGAATGGTGGAATTCACTGCTGTGGAACAGACTAAAGAAAAAAGAATGAAAAGAAATGAAGACAGCCTAAGAGACCTCTGGGACAACATTAAACGCAACAACATTCGCATTATAGGGGTCCCAGAAGGAGAAGAGAGAGAGAAAGGACCAGAGAAAATATCTGAAGAGATTAGAGTCAAAAACTTCCCTTACATGGGAAAGGAAATAGCCATCCCAGTCCAGGAAGGGCAGAGAGTCCCATACAGGATAAACCCAAGGAGAAACACGCTGAGACACATAGTAATCAAATTGGCAAAAATTAAAGACAAATCAAAATTATTGAAAGCAGCAAGGGAAAAAAGAAAAATAACATACAAGGGAACTCCCATAAGGTTAACAGCTGACTTCTCAGCAGAAACTCTACAAGCCAGAAGAGAGTGGCATGATATACTTAAAGTGATGAAAGGGAACAACCTACAACCAAGATTACTCTACCCAGCAAGGATCTCATTCAGATTCGATGGAGAAATCAAAAGCTTTACAGACAAGCAAAAGCTAAGAGAATTCAGCACCACCAAACCAGCTCTACAACTAATGCTAAAGGAACTTCTCTAAGTGGGAAACACAAGAGAAGAAAAGGACCTACAAAAACAAACCCAAAACAATTAAGAAAATAGTCATAGGAACATACATATCGAAAATTACCTTAAATGTGAATGGATTAAATGCTCCAACCAAAAGACACAGGCTTGCTGAATGGATACAAAAACAAGACCCATATATATGCTGTCTACAAGAGACCCACTTCAGACCTAGGGACACATACAGACTGAAAGTGAGGGGATGGAAAAAGATATTCCATGCAAATGGAAATCAAAAGAAAGCTGGAGTTGCTATACTCATATCAGATAAAATAGACTTTAAAATAAAGAATGTTACAAGAGACAAGGAAAGACACTACATAATGATCAAGGGATCAATCCAAGAAGAAGGTATAACAATTATAAATATATATGCACCCAACATAGGAGCACCTCAATACATAAGGCAACTGCTAACAGCTATAAAAGAGAAAATCGACAGTAACACAATAATAGTGGGGGACTTTAACACCTCACTTACACCAATGGACAGATCATCCAAAATGACAATAAATAAGGAAACACAAGCTTTAAATGACACAATAGACCAGATAGATTTAATTGATATTTATAGGACATTCCATTCAAAAACAGCAGATTACACTTTCTTCTCAAGTGCGCACAGAACATTCTCCAGGATAGATCACATCTTGGGTCACAAATCAAGCCTCAGTAAATTTAAGAAAATTGAAATCATATCAAGCATCTTTTCTGACCACAATGCTATGAGATTAGAAATGAATTACAGGGAAAAAAACGTAAAAAACACAAACACATGGAGACTAAACAATACGTTACTAAATAACCGAGATCACTGAAGAAATCAAAGAGGAAATCAAAAAATACCTAGAGACAAAAGACAATGAAAACACGATGATCCAAAACCTATGGGATGCAGCAAAAGCAGTTCTAAGAGGGAAGTTTATAGCTATACAAGCCTACCTCAAGAAACCAGAAAAATCTCAAATAAACAATCTAACTTTACAACAGACTCCCTGACTTCAGACTATATTACAAAGCTACAGTAATCAAGACAATATGGTACTGGCACAAAAACAGAAACATAGACCAATGGAACAAGACAGAAAGCCCAGAGATAAACCCATGCACCTATGGTCAATTAATCTATGACAAAGGAGGCAAAGATATACAATGGAGAAAAGACAGTCTCTTCAATAAGTGGTGCTAGGAAAACTGGACAGCTACATGTAAAAGAATGAAATTAGAACACTCCCTAACACCATACACAAAAATAAACTCAAAATGGATTCGAGACTGAAATGTAAGACCGGACACTATAAAACTCTTAGAGGAAAACATAGGAAGAACACTCTTTGACATAAATCACAGCAAGATCTTTTTTGATCCACCTCCTAGAGTAATGGAAATAAAAAGAAAAATAAACAAATGGTACCTAATGAAACTTCAAAGCTTTTGCACAGCAAAGGAAACCATAAACAAGATGAAAAGACAACCCTCAGAATGGCAGAAAATATTTGCAAACGAATCAACGGACAAAGGATTAATCTCCAAAATATATAAACAGCTCATGCAGCTCAATATTAAAGAAACAAACAACCCAATCCAAAAATGGGCAGAAGACCTAAATAGACATTTCTCCAAAGAAGACATACAGATGGCCAAGAAACACATGAAAAGCTGCTCACCATCACTAATTATTAGAGAAATGCAAATCAAAACTACAGTGAGGTATCACCTCACACCAGTTAGAATGGGCATCATCAGAAAATCTACAAACAATAAATGCTGGAGAGGGTGCAGAGATAAGGGAACCCTCTTGCACTGTTGGTGGGAATGTAAATTGATACAGCCACTATGGAGAACAGTATGGAGGTTCCTTAAAGAACTAAAAATAGAATTACCATATGATCCAGCAATCCCACTACTGGGCATATACCCAGAGAAAACCATAATTCAAAAGGACACATGCACCCCAATGTTCACTGCAGCACTATTTACAATAGCCAGGTCATGGAAGCAACCGAAATGCCCATCGACAGACGAATGGATAAAGAAGATGTGGTACATATATACAATGGAATATTACTCAGCCATAAAAAGGAACAAAATTGAGTCATTTGTTGAGACGTGGATGGATCTAGAGACTGTCATACAGAGTGAAGTAAGTCAGAAAGAGAAAAACAAATATCGTATATTAACACATGTATGTGGAACCTAGAAAAAATGGTACAGGGGCTTCCCTGGTGGCGCAGTGGTTGAGAGTCTGCCTGCCAATGCAGGGGACACGGGTTCGAGCCCTGGTCTGGGAAGATCCCACATGCCGCGGAGCAACTAGGCCCGTGAGCCACAATTACTGAGCCTGCGCATCTGGAGCCCGTGCTCCGCAACAAGAGAGGCCGCGACAGTGAGAGGCCCGCGCACTGCGATGAAGAGTGGCCCCCGCTTGCCACAACCAGAGAAAGCCCTCACACAGAAATGAAGACCTAACACGGCCATAAATAAATAAATAAATTTAAAAAAAAAAAAAAAAAAAAAAATGGTACAGATGAACCAGTTTGCAGGGCAGAAATTGAGACACAGATGTAGAGAACAAACGTATGGACACCAAGGGAAAACCACAGTGGGGTGGGGATGGTGGTGTGTTGAATTGGGCGATTGGGATTGATATGTATAAAATTGATGACTAATAAGAACCTGCAGTATAAAAAAACAAACAAACATATAAAACATCTAATACTAAAAACTTAACCACCCCCCCCCCCCACACACACACATAAAGCCTTTGTTCACAAAGCAGACCATGCCTGGAGAGCCCACACTGAAAAATGCAATCACACACTGCTTCACCACTGCAGGGCAGCCCGTGAAATTTCAGAGATGTCTTTGTGTTCCTCAGCAGCATCCTGATCCTGCCTTTGATAAAAATAATCCATTCCAAACTGCCATGTCCTCATTAATTTTGGTGACCTTGAGTAATACTAAATTTCCTCAAATGATCTCAAAGCAATTCAACAGCAAGTGCCACTCACACCTTTTTTTCCATTAAGAATATAAACAAAACCATGCATTTATGCTAATTTACAAGGGGAGGAAAGTTTTCAGAGCATGAAAACATTCAGCCCAAAACTTTAAGCAACATCCCTTCAAAGAAACCCATTAGTCAAATAATTTAAGTAATTCAAAGGGGAAAAAGAGTTCAGTTCGTATATATTAGTACTCCCTGGGTATCTACAAGATTCTTCCAATCTGCTGTGAGAGATCGACTGTGGAGCTCTAAAGTTATTTCAAAACACCTTTCTTGTGCAAGATAAAGACCTGATGTGTACTTCAAACTTCCACGTAGCTCAAATGCCTTTTGATTATCTTTCAGTTACTTAAAAACACATTTAATACACACAAGCAGCCACAGAGTTAAACTGACAAGAGATCAAAATATTTTATTCAGAAATCTAAAGAGACTTTTGGCAATTAGGAACTTAAGACAAAATAAGGAAGGAAAGGTGAACAAACATTCAAGACTCCAAGAAGCAGGGCCACAGGAGACAACTCTCCCAAAAGGCAATGCAGTGAGGCCAGCACCAAGCACAGCAGAGGCACTGAAGCCATGTTTAAAGAATCAGTCAAGAAACCTAAATTATAGTCACAGCTCAATGGGAAATTAGCTGCATTACCTTGGGCATATCAGTTCTCCCACAACTTCCATTACCCCTCTTATTCCAGCCTAGAAGAAAGATGGGCCTGAGTTCATCTTTAAGACCCCTTCCAGATTCTATGACAGCAGTTTTTAAAGGGTGGTTCCCTCAGGTGGTCCTGAGGGTCCTAAAGACCCTTTCAAGGGAGCCAGAAAGTCAAAATCATGCATGGGTTAAGGAGCCATTCAAAGTGCAAGATAGACCAATGGATTTTAATGTAACAGAATACAAAAAGTTCCTTGATATGGTTTCAAAGTCTCTGTAACAATTAACCTTGAAGAAACTACCATTTTTCGGCGTTTCGGTATACTAGTAAAGAATACCCACAGTGGGGCTTCCCTGGTGGCGCAGTGGTTGAGAATTCGCCTGCCAATGCAGGGGCCACGGGTTCGAGCCCTGGTCCGGGAAGATCCCACATGCTGCAGAGCAACTAAGCCCATGCGCCACAACTACTGAGCCTGCACTCTAGAGCCCGTGAGCCACAACTACTGAGCCCACATCCCTAGAGCCAATGCTCCGCAACAAGAGAAGCCACCGCAATGAGAAGCCCGTGCACCGCAATGAAGAGTAGCCCCCGCTCACTGCAACTAGAGAAAGCCCGCGTGCAGCAACGAAGACCCAAAAGCAGCCAAAAATAAAAAATAAATAAAACAAAGAATACCCACAGTTATCTGAAAAGGATGTTAAAACACTCCTCCCTTCTCCAACTACATTCTTCATGTACTCCAACAATACGATAAGTCAACAACAAAACAGTAAGTCACAACAAGCTAAATGAAGAACCAGATCTGAGAATCCAGCTGTCTCTACTCAGACATTTTCAAATTTTCGAATGTGTAAAACAATTCTACCCTTCTAATTTTTTTGTTTTGGAAAGTATAGTTATTTTTCATTTAAAAGGTTATTTATGTTAACATAATTATTTTATTATTTTAAAATGAATTAATATTTTTTTATTTCTCAGTTTTAATTTCTAATACAGCATATATTGACCAATATAACCAATATAAACAAAAGTTCTTTGGGGTCTTCAATAATTTTTAAGAGTAAGTTTGAGAACTTGCTCTCCTAAGACAACAAAACTCTAAGATCTATGGTCTTTTCCCCCAAATTTTCAGGTATCACAAAGAAAGAAAAATTGGCATTTTTTTTTTTTTAATGTAACGAGCGGAGGACCACATTACATGAACATCATAAAATACTCCATACCATATTCAAATAAAAAAACAAAATCAATCTGATATATAAATGATACACACAGGTTATTTTATAAATGTAATTAACCATCAAGGGCAAATTTTCTCAATAACTGAAGTTAATACTACATTTGCAAAGTCAAATTTTCACTTTTACCACTGAATCTCTGCTATCCACATCCTCTTTAAAATAGCCAAGGGCTGAGGTTCCTTGTGTACACTGCCCGCCTCGTAAAGCTTCCCTGGCTTATGCCCTTCATCCAAGAGGTCTCTGAGAAGCACATCCCTGCAGAGCCAGTCCTAGGAGTTTTGAATAAGTAGGAGTAAAGCCCTAGGCCACTGCTGAGGGGAGCAAATGAAAGATTCATTTCATTCTCTATGGAGGCAGCTGAAAAAAAAAGAAGAGGGAGGGGTGAGAAGAGGGAAGGAGAGGGAGGGAGGGGGGGAGGGAGAGAATAAACAATTGATCTGGGAAGATAGGAGCTAAAGCAGGGATGACAGCTTTGGCTATCTATGAGAAGCCTGTGTGACATAGCCACTGCTCCCCAGAGAAATCTGGGCTCTGAAAAAATCTCTCTCTCTCTCTCTCTCACACACACACATACACCACATATGTTAAAACATCAGATCTGTGTAATATGAGGGTGGTTAAAAAAAAAAAAAAAAGTAAGATCCCTGGATCTCTAAATACAGGAGATGAGGCAAGAGTAAAAGCAATTCTGGCTAAATATGTTACCATTCAACTTGTGAGTCCTGTATCTCTTTCCACACAGCTCTAACTTCTTAAAACAGGGATTTCAGAGATAAGGGCCAACTTGGCAGGGGCATGGATGGCCCACTTTCCCTAGGCTTCCTGGAGCCTAAGCCAGCCCTGAGTCCAGATCAGCCTAAAAGCAGGTCAGGTTTATCTACTACATGGTGAGACTGAAGAGGCTTCGAGAGAGGCCAAATCATGCTTGGTGTCCCATCTGACTCCCCCACCACAACCATCTCCACTTCCCTCACCAGTCTCTTCCCCTAGCCCTCTGAGACCCCTCCCTCTCCTAAGAGTTCTATCATAAAGCCACGGAGTTCAGTCTGGGTGCTTCAAACCCAGACAACTACAAGCTGTGCACAGAGAGGATGGTTTACCCTTCACAGCCCTGCAAACATTCAGCATGAACTTTGGTAAAGACTTCTCTGTATCTAGTCAACCTACCCACGAGACACAATCCTAAAAAGCTCTATGCAAGTAGCATCTCATCAAATCAGAGCTTTTAAAAATAAGACTATAGCAGGGACCCTGACATGAATCCTTCTATACTATAACTAGCCACTAACTTTCTGAATTGATGCTGATCACTTTAGATTTTCAGTTATTATTTCTTTTAAAATAATTATACCTACATCACATAGAGGCTGTACACTGCGGTTTTTTCCTAAATTGGTATCTACTATAAATAAAAGTTCTAATGGATGACTACTATTTTGCAATATATATTCACATAATTGTATTTCTATGGCTACTCAAGTTTCTCACTTCGGCCTTGTCAGTGACATGGGCACTCTGTGCACTTAGCTCCTTAACGACATAGGTAAACTCTTCTGGCTCCACTTCTCACGGTTCTAAAATGAATGGTAATGCTAGTCAGCTGTAGACCCCTTATGGTGCCTATGGTACAATACAAAAATATATTTGGTCTTTGCCCCTGGTTCCTGGCACAGAGCTCCCAAAACCCTTGGAATTTTCTGAGTGATAGGAGTGTCTTTTGTTATTCATACCAAGCCCCTTTTGACCAGACCTGAATTTATGTTAATGAAGTAATTTAGGGTGGGGTCCCTAGAAAGCCTCAGGATGGGACTGGTCACCAGTAAGACCAAATGACTAGCAGGAACTTTCAGTCCTACCCACCAGCCTCCAAGATGGGGGCAGGGAACTGGAGATTAAATTCTATAAAAACTCCTGAACACTGAGATTTAGAGGGCTTCTGGGTCAGTGAATACATCGAGATGCTGGGAGGGTGGAACCTGGAAAGGGCACTGAAGCTCCACAACAACCCCCCCGACCCCATACCTTGCCCTATGCACCTCTTCCATTTGGCTGTTCTTGAGTTGTATCCTTTATAAAATAAACCAGTAAACATAAGTATATTCCTGGGTTCTATGAGTCATTCTTGCAAATTTTTGAACCTAAAGAGGGGCTCATAGGAACCCCTGATTTATAGTCAGTCAGTGAGAAGTATGGGTAGTCAAGGACTTGTGACTGGTATGTGAAGTAGGGGTAGTCTTGCGGGACTGAGTCCTTAACCTGTAGAGTCTGCACTAACTCTGGGTAGTTAGTATCAGAATTAAATTGTTGAACACCCAGTTGGTACACAGAGAATCAGAGAATTGGTTATTGGTGATGGAAAACATCCCAATGCCACAAGGATTTATAAGTGACAAATCACAGGAAAAATTTATATCTGCAAAGAATAGAAAATTTAAAGATCCATTATTTCTTGACTTCCCACATGCAAAAATAAATTGTGGCATTTACTTCAATGCAACAGGTAACCTGTACCTTTAAACTACTAAATGTCACATTTCTAGTTGACTTATATTAGTAATTACATGATACACAAATTTGTAAATGGGAATCCATAATGGGTTCACCTCCTCAAATCACAAAGGAAGAAAAGAACCACAGATAAACCAAATCTGTTTCCAACACCGTTTTCCACATTTTCAATGAATAATAAAAACTGATTATGAAATTTAGGAAAAAAACTAGCAGAACCAAGGAGGATCATTTAGTGACCTAAGCAATTTAAAATACGTATAGAAAAAAATAATTAAAAATTAATAAAATACGTATAGAGTCTAACCATCACCTGTCTATTAGATACCTCCCCCCTCCCTTGGCCAACACACCCCCTCCGACAACCAAACCTATTAGCAGCTACTAAAATGTGGAACAATTGAATTACACTAATGAGTTCCATTCAAACACAATCCCTTGACTCTCAAGGTGGCATCACCCTTCTCTAGAATGCATGAGGAAGTCAGGATCAGAATGAGAATTGGAAGAATCCTGGGACTAACTGTGCACATCCTACCATATATGTAAAACAATTCTCTAAGGACTGTTTCAGATTAAAGGAGACTAAATGCAATGTGGGATCCTGGATTAGGTCCTGGACCTGGGGAAGAAAATAGCTATAAAAGCCAGTACTGAGGACAATAGTTGATGCAACTGAATATGGACTATGGATTAGATAATAGTATTGTATCAGTATTTTATTTCCTGATTTTGAGAACTGCTCTGCAGTTATGTAAGAAAATGTCTTTAGGAAATATACAATGAAGTATTTAGGGGTAAAAATAAAAAAATAACCTTCTAAAAGACAGTTAACAAGGACTAGAATAAAATCATCTGTTTCTGGTTCTCCAAAGATTTAAACACTTAATGAGTACAAAAATATCTTATTTCAAAGTACAGATTTGAAAGATTACCTAGCTAACTATTCTCCCTAGTTAATCAGTAACAAATAAGTAACAAAATTCCTTTCCTTTAAGACACAATAACTTAGGGTTAAAAAGGCTAATTAAGCCTCCCAGCATCCCCATGAACAGGCAGTATGTCCTCCTGCTAGGGAATAGGCTTCCCTCCCTCTTCCCCTGAGCCCAGCAAGAACTGGAACCATCTCTGAGGCAAATCTCACCTGGGTTCTGTCTGGAAGGCTCTAGGTCTGATCAATGTCATAAACAAATAGCAAGCCACAGGCAGGTAGAAAGTGGACTCACTGGCTTGCCCTCCCTCTTCATGTAGATGTGGCCCAGTTTAGAACAGTCTTCTAACGAAACTTATGTAAGCAATCTAGATTATGTTTCACTGTTACTTTACCGCCAAGGTTATTCAACCTGTGCCCAGTTCTTAGGCTCTTACACACACACACACACACTCCCTCTCTCTCTCTCCAACATTGTAAAAATATGTAGTTTAAGATTCATACCGCTGAACCAATCAGTGTTAACTTAAAAGTTGCACTGTAAGTCTCTCTCTAGTCTATCACTGGACATAAACACTGAAGAAACCAGTGACATCTGAATATTAGCAAAGATAAGTGGGAAAGAAAGTGTGCACCTGACCTAAAGCCAATAAAGTAGAAAAAAGGCTTCTTCTTTCAAATTAATACTCCTATAATGTCTCTGGGGAAAAAGCATATGGAGTCTGGACAAAACTCAGACTATAGATTTTGCAAGTAAGAAGAGGATCGGCAGGAAAACCTCATTTCTGTAAGCAGAAAATAACAGATGCTAACCTTTGGGAAGAAGGGCCATCTGTCAAAGTCTGGAAGATGACCTGTGTGTGTGTGCATACCCAGTCGGGTACATCCCGTCACTCTTCAGATAAAGATGCTATTCCATAGAGACAAGGCCAAACTTCAATATACCAAATGAGAGGTGATATAATGAAGAGACCAAGATAATTCACACAGGGATATTATGGCCAGGAGATATTGTCATGATAGTGGGGATGAAGGGCAAAGGCTGAGATGAAATAAAAGCTTGAAGAAATATTTTAAAGAAAAAAGTGGCTGAAAGTTATTTGGAGATGGGCTTCCCTGGTGGCGCGGTGGTTAAGAATCTGCCTGCCAATGCAGGAGACACGGGTTCGAGCCCTGGTCTGGGAAGATCCCACATGCCACGGAGCAACTAGGCCCGTGTGCCACAACTATTAAACCTGCGCTCTAGAGCCCAAGAGCCACAACTACTGAGCCCGTGTGCCACAACTACTGAAGCCCACAGGCCCTAGAGCCCGTGCTCTGCAACAAGAGAAGCCACCACAATGAGAAGCCTGCGCACCACAATGAAGAGTAGCCCCCGCTCACCACAACTAGAGAAAGCCCACGTGCAGCAACGAAGACCCAACGCAGCCAAAAATAAAAATTAATTAATTAATTTTTAAAAAAGAAAGTTATTTGGAGAAAGAATGGTCAAAGGGAAAGGCAGAAGGGCTAGCAATTTATTCAGGCCAAGCTTAGGTACCTTCTGTGATAAAGACACTGTGCCAGGCACTGTGGGGGTGATATAAATATATGCCTCAAGAAAGAAAACTCAGATGTAGAGCAAGAAGCCATAAGACTCCAAAACAGAAACAACAAAAATGTCATTTTTGGACACCAAAGATGTCGGTAGCATTTGAATAAATACCAAATACCAAATCAAATCTAATCATAATTTAAAATTATATCCCTAATACAAAAATGAAAAATGACATTATTGTCCCACTAGGAAATTTGTGATGCATTTTTCTCCCCTAATTACATAAACATATGCCTTAAACACATCTATACTCTCTTACATGGTCCCTTGGTGCCCAAGGATACTCATTCACCCTAGTGCAGTTAACGGTATAGTCTGGGGCAGCGTGGTTTCTCTTTAACCAGGGTGAGGCTGTACCCTGGAATTAAACCCCAAACCTTTGCCTCATAAGCAGTCACTATGCCAACCTAAAACAGTTGGCAACCACCATCCAAGAACAATCTAGTTGACTGAGAGTGAAGAATAAAAGTGGAACACCTAGAGACAACTGCCAAATCTCAAGGACAGACATTCCAGGCCTGCATTTGGGAAAGAGGGCTAATAAAGTTCCAATCTTCTGGTCATTCAGTCAACAAGTAGTCATTAAATATTCTTGTGACCTATTCTCAAGTGGACATTGCCCCAGCACTGCAGCCAAAATAAAAATGCCCCAAAAAGAGAAGGAGAGTGAGTAATAGAAAAATGACAGGACGAGGAGCTAATCCTCCCTCCTGCTCACCACAGCATACAAGAATAAGGAGTGCAACTCATTGTTACATAACAGTAAGGCTGAACAAAAGGCCCAGCTAAGTCAATGGTGGCATCTGCAGAGTGTTATAAACCCAGGGCTAGAGGATGCCACTCAGCCATGCTAATAGATAAACTACTGAACACCCCACAACACAGCTATTTCCAGACTCTCCTTATCATCTCTCCCATTAACTAAAAACAAAAATATTGCCTTCCATAACAAACAATTCTGACAGATGGGCCTCTTCACATTCAAAAGTCCCTGTTTTAAGATAGTTCTGCTCTTAATGAAGTTCATACATTATTTTTGCACCAGTGTAGATAAGACATAGTAGGCAGGCCTCTACTTAGATTTTTGACTTGATATTAGTATTATACAAGCTGTATTTTACTCTTTATAATAAATAAAATATTGAAATTTTAAAAATAATTATAAATTTCGAACTTGGACAGGCTTCTAAAAAATGCCACTCACATAGAAGGATGGAAAGAACCCATGCAGTTTTTTTTTTTAACATCTTTATTGGAGTATAATTGCTTTACAATGGTGTGCTAGTTTCTGCTTTATAACAAAGTGAATCAACTATACATATACATATATCCCCATATCTCCTCCCTCTTGTGTCTCCCTCCCACCCTCCCTATCCCACCCCTCTAGGTAGACACAACCCATGCAGTTTTACAAATACTGTTAGCACTGCTGTTATCTTGATCAAGAACTATGAAATGCACTCCATTTCAAATTTCAGAATGAACACAAACCAAGATTAAGTGCACCACTTTATAGCTTCCCCACTGATTCCACTTTTGTAGCAAAAGCCTATAAAATTATCTGCAAAAGAAATTATCAACTGAGAGTGAGTACTTGAATACTGGGTATACCAGAGTCATGAAGGCAGGACAGCACCAGAGTTAAGATTTCAGGTCAACAGCTCTAGAAACTATCTGGTGGAAACCAACAAGATAGCACCACAATGAACAAAGTACATCTAACAAGTTGGACAAGGATGTCCTGCTTGGCCCCTTGGCAATGGGGGAGACCCTGCAAATTCTCCCACTGCAAAAACACCTAGAAATATGGATAAAATTATATAAGTATCCATTCTAAACGCACAACTGCTTTCACAAAAAACAGTGAGAGAAATCCCCAAGGAGCAATGATGAAAGGCAAACTGAAAACACAAACAAATACTGCTGACACTACAGCAGTCCTAGGGGAAGAGGAGGGTGCCAGCCTTGCAGGGGATGGGATGGGGGACAGGGGGATAAAGAGATAATACCCTGGGCTCAAAGAAGCAAAAAGAAGGGACTGCTACCTCTACATAAGGTCAGGACGTTGAAGAGTTATACTCTTATGAAAGAGTGGTCTAGAAAAAATCTAACCACCAACACAGAAGACAACATAAAATCTTGTGTCAATCTAGGTCAGAGGGGAGAAAAAAGGTATCCAATGGGAGTCTGTAACCAGAAGTCTGCCCTGAAACCAATTTGAGGTTGAAATACATACTTACCTAGGTGGTTCAAGAAATTAACCAAAACTAACAAGGCCCCAAGCAAGTGATACATCCTAGTTGCCTAGAAGTAAGTGTAAAACATCTCTTGCATATACCTCAACCTGGACCACCAAGATAAAGCCTTACTGAAGATGAGCTCACAATTCAAAAGTATAAACAGAGGAGGGACTAATCATACAAAAGCAAGAGACAAGAAGGTCAGATTCCTATAAATCTACCTATACTGTGAAGGGAAAACATCCTTGCAGGAATGCAACAGAAGGACATCAGGCTATCCTCTGCTCAGTAGCCTGTGCTAAACAAGGGGACTATTCCTGGGAAAGGCCAGTCAGCTGCCCAGGAAACTGACGGTACTGTTGCCTCAAAGCCTCCTTTCTTTGGGACTTCCCTGGTGGTGCAGTGGTTAAGAATCCACCTGCCGGGACTTCCCTGGTGGCACAGTGGTTAAGAATCCGCCTGCCAATGCAGGGGACATGGGTTCAAGCCCTGGTCCAGGAAGATCTCACATGCCGCGGAGCAACTAAGCCTGTGCACCACAACTACTAAGCCTGCGCTCTAGAGCCCGCGAGCCACAACTACTGAGCCCACGTGCCACAGCTACTGAAGCCCGCGTGCCTAGAGTCCATGCTCCGCAACGAGAAGCCACCACAATGAGAAGCCTGCGCACTGCAATGCAGAGTAGCCCCCGCTCGCCGCAACTAGAGAAAGCCCAAGTGCAACAATGAAGACCCACAGCAGCCAAAAAAAAAAAAAAAAAAAAAGCCTCCTTTCCTTAAAAACAAGAGAAGGGGGGCCCATGGGCACTGGTGTTAAGCAACCCTATCGACAAAAGGTCTGAATCTCAACAGAAAAGAATCTGAGACTGAGGAGGCTCAATCTTTATACAAGTTCATGAAGCTCAATCCTGGCAACTTTTGTAGGCTTCCCAAAGCATCTGAGACTGGCAATCAGACTGTGCTGTACAGGAGTGAAAAGTCCTCTTTGTTCTCATCTCTAGACACTGCCTTCAGATGTCCCACACCCTCCATTATCATCAACAAAATGGGAAGAAATAAAGCTTCCCGCGGGACTTCCCTGGTGGTCCAGTGGTTAAGACTCCACACTCCCAATGCAGGGGGCCCGGGTTTCATCCCGGGTCAGGGAACTAGATCCCGCATGCCTCAACTAAAAAGATCCCACATGCCACAACTAAAGATCCCACGCGCCAACAATGAAGATCCGGTGCAGCCAAATAAATAAATATTTGAAAAAAAAGCTTCCCTCATTTAGATTTGTAAAAAGGAATCAAACACATGATCCTCACGTGTTTAATAGCATCCTATTATAAACATACAAATAACATATACTACATGCTCCCACAAAGCTGTGATTGTACCCTTTTAATTCTTTTTTCTCCCTATTATAACATGACATCTGGCCTAGTTTCTTCAACAGGCTATATCTGGTTTACCCAAGAAGCCATATATATCTATGATTTACTGAATCCTAATAAAATTAATTAGCCTCTTTTTTAGAGGATTAAAGGAAAGGGCACACACCAAGAGCCCCACTTGTACTTCTGATGTAGTCCCTCTATTTCTAAGCCCTCACTCTATATTTGGTTAGGCATCCTAGATAACAAATCTCACATCTTCAGTTACATATAAAGGAGGACCCCAAATCTACTGCATTCTGCTAATTGCGGCCCACACCTCAGTGGGCATTTTCTTGTTTTCCTGTGTAACGCAGACAGACAAATTGCTTCACTGCTTTGGGGAAGATACTCCTGACCTGTGGATTTCCTGAGTTCTTACCAGGTCCTGGCAGCAGTTTCAACCACTTCAGAAGGCTTGTATCTAATGTGTATAACGCATTAACACTGGGATAAAGATGCTATAGCCAGCGGACAAACTCTGAAAAGCCCATCAGTAGCTGAATCAATTATTTAATTTTGCTTTCCAAAAGTTGTCTCCCTCTGAGCTGCCTCTAAACAACAGGAAGTAACTGATTTTTAAGGAAGATTTGAAAATAACCATAGCATGTCTAGAGAATTACGTGAACAGAACTTCAGCAAAGAAAAAGGGATCATGATCTATAGAGGACAAGCTGATACTCTGACACCTAGTAACTAATCTTCCCATATCTGGGCCTTTTCCAATGTCAGGGAAAGTCAATACTTTCATTATGTGCAGACTTAACGATCAGTTAAAACTCACTAAAGATACTACTGAATGCTTACACACAGAAAAGAGTTTAAAAGGAATAAACTCTTCTCAGTGAAGTGATGAAGCAAATGCCATGGTATTCTACATTCGAACTGCTGACTCTGGTGATTTTTGATAAACACAAGGGGGCAGGGGAGTGGTGATGTGTAAAAACCATGACTTAGAAATCAAGAAGTTCTTTTACTAAAATGCACATTCTCTGTACCCTGACATAAAGAGGCTCTGAGATCTTGAATCAGGCTGTTCTATAAAGCTTCAGAGAAAGAACAGAAGAGATGATGACTGAGAACCAATAGTTGGAAAGCACATACACCATATGAAACCAAATCCATTAGTTAAGGATTCATCCTCCTAGCCAGGGTACTAGCCAATAAAGAATAGTGAACAGCAATAGAAGTCCAATTTAAAAAGGGAGAAAGAGGACTTCCCTGGCGGTCCAGTGGGTAAGACTCTGCGCTCCCAATGCAGGGGGCCTAGGTTCGATCCCTGGTCAGGGGACTAGATCCTGCATGAGTGCTGCAATTAAGAGCCTGCATGCTGCAACTAAAAAGATCCCGCGTGCTGCAACTAAAAGATGCCACATGCTGCAACGAAGATCCCGCGTGCCACAACTAAGACCCGGCACAGCCTAAGTAAGTTTTTTTTTTTTTTTTTTAAGAAAGGGAGAAAAAACATGGTTCCACAAAGATAGTTCTAATACATTCAAGTACCAAAATCAGAAAAACCTTTTTAATAACAGGTTACATCCCTCATGTCAGAAATTGACCGTTACCTACTCTAAGTTATTAAAATTGACAAAACAGCTCACCAAGAAGAAAGTTTGGTGGTCTCTAGAACGTCGCTTTCTAGAGAGTGATACCTCCAAAAATTCTGCTCAGCTCAACAAAAACGTATTAAACAACTACCATCTACTGGGGACACAAAGATAAAGAGCAAACACAGGTCAGGTCAGATCAAGCATTAAGAGGAATGAGGCCCAAAGCGAGTTTTGAAGAAAGAGTTGGACAGAGTTAGGTAATGGCAGGGTGGGTGGGGGGGTGGGGAGTGGGGTAGGGGATGGAGGGGACGAGATAATGGAGATGAATAGAGAAGAGGAGGGAAGAGTTCAAAGATAGGGAACTCTATGAACAATAATTGAGAGACAAGAAAGAGCAGAATGTAAAATTAAACAAATCCAAGAAGGTTGTGTTACTGGAGCATAAAGTAGGGAGTATGGGGGAAGAGTAGAAAATGAACCTGGAAAAGCAACAGGGCAAAGATCATGGAGCACCCTGAATATGTTAAGGAGATTGGATATTATCCTACAAGGAAGATCAAAATAACATGATGAGCTCTGTCTTTTATAAAGATCACTCTGCACCACAGAATGTTATAGAATAGAAAAGCATAGGTATATGCAGTTTCAAACTGAAATCCCAACTCATTTTTTCAGCGTGACCTTGGGCAAGTCAATCTCTCTGAGTCACAGATTCCTCATCTGTAAAGTGGAGGCACCCCTTACCTTCAAGGATTATTAAGAGAATGAGGTAGTGAATGAATATAATATAAATGTAAATTGTACTGTGAAATTACACAGTTCAGTATTTAGCACATTGTAAGTATTCAAAACATGGTCTGGAAGAAATATTTGCTGGAAGAAATGTGTAAGATGCAATAAGAGAAGACAGGAAATAACCAGTAAAAAAGCCAGAGGAAAGGCCAGATTTGAGAACTATTTAGGAGGTAAAATAAACAGGGCTAGTGGGGTACTATTCTTCAAGCCTCAGTGAAAAAGACACATAAGACTTCTCCTCCAGGTTTCCCTAACCAGGGCCTATGGTGCTGCTGTCACTTCCTCCTCAGACACCAACCCAGACTGGAGACCAGATGCTACAATATAGCCTAGCTTTTACTATCAGCACTGCTGAAGAGGCAACAAGTATATCATGGAGTGGGAACTCTTAGATGTCAAGAGAGACCCTAGTTAATGGTGCCATTTAACCAGAGCAAATTTACCTTTTCCTCATTTGGGGTAATGACACCTACACTTCAGGTGCTGCAAGTGTTCATGCAGCATATGAACCAGTAACATAATAAGGACTCAATAACTTAACACAACACAAACAAATCCTATGTAGATGTGAAGCTTATTTTACAGTGTCTCTCATGAAAACACTACAGCCTTATCACAGCTCCAGCCCACCTGGAAGCCCTGGTAGCTGAAATTGTACAATACACATCAGTGTGTTGGTTCTCATACAGGCAACCGATGTCCCATTTAGGGAGAGCCTATTTTTATTTCTAAAATGTGTGTAACGTCTTCCACCATAATATGTGCTATCTGGTTTCTAAACAAATAAAACTGGTTTCAGAGAGCTCATCTCTGGAAATAGCAGCTGGGATACTGTAGTTTTACCCAAAAGTTAAGTAAAACATTGGCCCCAAGCCCAGAAAACAGGCATTCCTCCCAGACAAAACTGGATAAACCAAGTCTACAAACAATGAGTGGATAAAACAGTAGGGAAGTAAAGACATGGAGAGAGCCGGAATAACCCACACCAAAAGGCCAACCCATAGCTCAAGAAGGGAACCAAGGAAGGCTTTAGAATGTACCAGTTCTGAAGCAGTCAGGTGAGGCAAAAGTTACCAAGTGTAAGACACCGAAGTTACTAAATGAAAAGTATCTGGAACATAAATATTCTCCCTGCTATGCCAAAGGTAAGATTTATGTAAGCAGTAGGAACTAAATGCTCTATTCAGATTAAGATTCAAGACTCCTTATGAGAGGTTAGGCAGCTGGAGAGATACAACCTGGGGAAGGAAGAATATCAATGGAGACAAAATTCAAACACAGTAAATGTGAAAGAGTAAGAGTTTCCACTTCAACAGGCTAATTTATTGATGCTGCTATTGTTTCACACATTTGATTTCTTATAAGGAATGTATTGATTGTACATGTCACAAGGTATTACTCGCTACTTTCACTTATGAAATATTAACAGAAATGAATCTTCAAAGGAGAAAAACTGGCCAAAATGCCCTTGACATGGAATTGTTCTTTAAGATGCTGCCAGAGCACATGGTTTTGATTAAAAACAAAACAAACAACAAAAAAAATCCCACAAGCCTTCCTCTAAACATCTAAAATGTGTTTTTTTTTTTAAACGTTTAATCTGAAATATCGACTGCAGAGTCAGTAGATGAAGGGCAAGTCTAACAGGGGCCAGCTGACAGATGAGACCAGGTCACAAGTCTCTGATAGAGGAATCTGTACTGACAGCACTGATTGGGTCAATCAGTGAATTCTAATTTGTCCTAACCAGAGCTTGCAAGACAGACCTGGTGAGGTTCACAAAAAACTCTATTAATATATGAAACAGATGGCTCTGACAAAGAGGTTTCTGACCTATTAGAGGAAAAGCCTTTCTGAGAACATAAAATAGATACAGTAGAGCAAATTTCAGGGGAAGATCTTCAAGACCATTTTTACAATATAATGTTGTACAAAATGTGCAAAAATCTTATAAATATTTAGATCCCAATTTTAAAAATAGAATTACACATGTGCAAGTATTTTATATATGCATAGGGGAAAAAAAAGACAAGAAGGAAATGCACCAAAAGGTTAACCATTTTTATCTGAGTGATAGTTTTACCAAAAAAGTTATTATTTTCTTCTTTATTCTTTTGTTTTACAGTAATAGATATGACTTTATAACTGTAAAATCAGTATCTTTATACATGTATTCTCTCTCTACAAAGTCAAACCATCAGTGAACAAATCCTGTTTGACCTCATCCCCATCCTGAGCAGCATCGTATTTTTCAGGCTGTGACTGCTTCTATCCATAGCCACATCCAGTGACCAACAGGGCAGCTCTCACACTGCCAACAAAAGTTCACTGGGTATCTACTACAAGGACCCCATCTTAGCCAGGGCTCACATGAGGGCCTAAAGCAGCACGTAAAAAAGATCATCAATAGTTAAAGTCACCCTTGAAAAGCCTTTTCTACTGTCCACATATAAATACAGTATGAATAGTTTTATGTATGTATTCCTGTAGATGTATATACCAAAAATATTTCCAAAAGGGTATAATATTCAGAAATTAAACCTGTTGTGTATTTTGCTGCTTGGACCAGTTCAGCAATTCTTCATTGGCCCTCAGTTCTTCCTCCCCATCCCCTCACCATTGAATACTTACCAACTCATCACCACACCACCTAAACAATTTCTGTTCTGCCAATGGTCAAGAATTCTTTACATTTATAAGTTTTGTCAATCATATTAACTAACAACACTGACTACATCCACTGCCTTTGGGTACTCACAGAGTAAAATGGTGAGTATAAATTACCCCACTATTTAAATCATTATTTCTGGGGACTTCCCCAGTGGTCCAGTGGTTAATACTCTGCGCTCCCAATGCAGGAGCCCAGGTTCGATCCCTGGTCAGGGAACTAGATCCCACATGCCGCAACTAAAGATCCCGCATGCAGCTATGAAGATCCCGCGTGCAAATACAACCCGGCGCAGCCAAATAAATAAATAAATAAATAAATATTAAAATAAATAAATAAATCATTATTTCTTACTCTCTCTTTTTCTTCCTTCTGCAATTTAAGCAAGGTAAAATGTTAGCTATAATTCCGTTAAAAAATTAAAGCACCTTTGTGTTGGGAGTGAAAAAAGGGAATCTTAGTGTCGTTAGGCTTAGTGTCAATCTACTTAAGGACATAGGTAAGATTACATTAATTAAGTGCCTTAATAAATGCACCTTATTAAGTGCATTAAGCACTTAATAAAGCAACTAAGCCCATGGGCGACAACTACTGAGCCTGCGCTCTAGAGCCCGCATGCCACAACTACTGAAGCCTGCGCGCCTAGAGTGCGTCCTCACAACAAGAGAAGCCACCGCAATGAGAAGCCTGGAGGAGGCAAACCTTGAGACAACTCCTGAAGCAAGGCAGAATTAGACAAGTGAGGAGGGGAGGAGAAGACATTCCACACAGGAATCATGACTTGGATCTGAGGCGCACTGAAAAGGCAGAAAGTGTCCAGATTTCTGGAAAGGGAGATAAAATGATTCATCAGTAAGTACTGATTGGGACTTCCCTGGTGGCACAGTGGTTAAGAATCCGCCTGCCAACGCAGGAGACACAGGTTCGAGCCCTGGTCTGTGAAGATCCCACATGCCATGGAGCAACTAAGCCCGTGCGCCACAACTACTAAGCCTGTGCTCTAGAGCCCACAAGCCACAACTACTGAGCCTGCATGCCACAACTACTGTTGCCCACATGCCTAGAGCCTGTGCTCCGCAACAAGAGAAGCCACGCAATGAGAAGCCCACGTGCCACAAGTAGAGAAAGCCACTCACGGCAACAAAAACCCAACGCAGCCAAAAATAAATAAATAAATGTATTAAAAAATAAAATAAAATAAATAAGTACTGATTAAGCATCTAGTATTGACCAGTACTGGTAGGTACTGAAGATACAGAGATAAGAGAACCCTGGTCACAGAGTGATGATTGGAGCCCTCCAGGAATCATCCAGTCAACTGACACAGATACATAAACATATAAGATGAGCAATCTGGTAAGTATAATATATGACTAAAGTTCTTCTTCCATCAACTGATGACTAGATAAACAGAATGTAGCATATCCACAGAGTGGAATATTATCGAGCAATAAAAGGGAAGGAAGTACTAACGCATGCTACAGCATGGGCGAACTTTGAAAACATTATGCTAAGTGAAACAAACCAGCCACAGAAGGCCACATACTGTATGATTCCATTTATCTGAAATGCCCAGAATAGGCAAAACCATTGAAACAGAAAGTAGATTAGTGGTTACCAGTGGGTAGGGGGAAGGAAGAATAGGGAGTGGCTGCTTAATGAGTACAAGTTTCTTTTTGTAGAAAAATGTTCTGGGACTTCCCTGGAGGCACAATGGTTAAGAATCCGCCTGCCAATGCAGGGGCCACAGGTTCGAACCCTGGTCTGGGAAGATCCCACATGCCACGGAGCAACTAAGCCCATGGGCGACAACTACTGAGCCTGCGCTCTAGAGCCCGTGTGCCACAACTACTGAAGCCTGTGCGCCTAGAGCACGTGCTCACAACAAGAGAAGCCACCGCAATGAGAAGCCCGTGCAACACAACGAACAGTAGCCCCCACTCACCGCAACTAGAGAAAGCCCGCGCGCAGCAATGAAGATCCAACGCAGCCAAAAATAAATAAATAAAATAATTAATCAAAAAAAAAAAAAAAAAAAAGAAAAGAAATGTTCTGGAATTATATAGTGGTGATAGTTGCATAACCTTGTGAATATACTAAAAATCACTGAATTAAACACTTTAAAATGGTGGAAATTTATGGTATGTGAATTATATTTCAGAAGGAAGGGAGGGAGGGAGGAAGGAAAAGGTTCTACAGGACAGAGAAGGAAATAATTTTGCCTGGAAAGGCTGGTGAAGACTTCCCAGAGGAGGCAACAGATCTGAACGTCAAAGGACAATGTCTTCTTTCCTTAAAAAGAGACTGATGGAAATAGAGACACAGATGTAGAGAACAAACGTATGGACACCAAGGGGGGAAAGTGGCGGGGGTGGGGTGGGGTGGTGGTGTGATGAATTGGGAGATTGGGATTGACATGTATACACTAATATGTATAAAGTGTATAACTAATAAGAACCTGCTGTATAAAATTCAAAAAAAAAAAAAAAAAAGAAGAGACTGATGAAGTCATTCAGAGAGAGGGAATGACATATGCAGAAGTACAGTTCCATAGGACTAGAGGCTGGGGGAGTAAATGGGGAAATTGTGAGAAGTAGACAGGCCAGATCTTGATCCAGCAGTGTCTGGAGGACTTTGTTTAGGAGTCTGAACTTTGTCCTATATAAAAATTGGCAAATATGTGGCACTTGGCACCACTCTCCTGTCTGCACCTCTGGCAGACATAACTATTATGCCATCGAGCCCTTCCCTGCTGAGCTCAAAAGTGGCCTCAGTATCTGTCTCCATGCAATCCTTCCCACAGTCCATGTGCCCCCAGTGGGAGCCACTAAAGGATCTCAAGCAGGGAAGTGGCATCATCTGAATTCCCAATTTAAAAAGAACACTGGTGGGACTTCCCTGGTGGCACAGTGGTTAAGATTCCACACTCCTAATGCAGGGGGCCCAGGTTTGGTCCCTGGTCAGGGAACTAGATCCTAC
The DNA here is from genome assembly GCF_949987535.1 of Balaenoptera acutorostrata. Classification (NCBI taxonomy): domain Eukaryota; kingdom Metazoa; phylum Chordata; class Mammalia; order Artiodactyla; family Balaenopteridae; genus Balaenoptera; species Balaenoptera acutorostrata. The sequence goes on from NC_080073.1 coordinate 37,607,562, forward strand.
ATGCATGCCACAACTAAGGAGCCCACCTGCCTCAAATAAGACCTGGTGCAACCAAATAAATAAATAAATAAATAAATATTTTTTGAAAAAAAAGAACACTGGTAACTGTGTAGAGCACTATTTGAAAACTGGCTTTTAGGAACCCCAGTTACAGGAACAGCAGAAGGATTTGTTTTTTTTGGGTCACAGAAGGAATTTTAACTGGAGAGAAATGGGTGACAGGCAACCCTTTCAGAAGGACTATAAAAATGAGAGAATGAAGGAGGGAAAATCAACCATCATAATCCAGGACTATACCTGGAGGCCCTGGGTTAAGAGGAAAGAAACCAGAAAGAATGGAGCAGGGGTAAGGCATTACCAAGGAAAACTCACAGGAAGGAAAGGGAAAAATTATATATGAATCTGAGGCTTGAAGTCTGGCATACCCTTCACCAAAATCAGAAAGAACAGTAGAGGGATAGCTGGTTTGGTGGGGAGAAATAAAAAAATCCATGCAAGATATTTGATAAGTGCTAGAAAATAAACATAAAAGAGCCAACTGGTAGTAAACATGCTTTGGACAGGAAAGCAGCACACCAGTGAAGAATAAAGGCTCTGGGACGAGATGGCCTGGGTCAGAGTCCCAGCACTGCCACTTTCTATCTAAGGAATACTAAAGAAGTTACTTAATTCCTCTAAACCTAGATTTCTTTATTTATGAAATGAGAAGAATAACAGTACATATGTAAGATTTTTTTTAATTAAGTGAAAAAAATAAAGTAATTAGCATATTGCCTAGCACACGGTAAGTTAGCTTTCAATTAATGTTAGTGATTACCTTTAGCTACTCCATGATGACAGTATGTAGTAAGACCAGCTATGCTTTGGAGAAGCTAAACTGTATTACCCAAAGAGTTGGAAAATCTTCCCAACTCTGAGACAGGACAGGAAAGCAGAGGATTCTTTGAATTTTGAGGTCAAGGAATTAGTACCTGAATTAGTACCATTTCACAAGCTCGGCCTTTTAGGTATAAAAACATTTCCTTGGGGGCTTCCCTGGTGGCGCAGTGGTTGAGAATCTGCCTGCCAATGCAGGGGACATGGGTTCAATCCCTGGTCTGGGAAGATCCCACATGCCACGGAGCAACTGGGCCCGTGAGCCACAATTACTGAGCCTGCGGGTCTGGAGCCTGTGCTCCGCAACAAGAGAGGCTGCGATGGTGAGAGGCCCGTGCACCGCGATGAAGAGTGGTCCCCACTTGCCGCAACTAGAGAAAGCCCTCGCACAGAAACGAAGACTCTTAACACAGTCATAAACAAACAAATAAATAAATAAATAAAAGAACGTGAATTTCTTTAAAAAAAAAAAAAAAAAGGAAACTGGGCTATTCATTTCAAAAAAAAAAACATTTCCTTGGGCTTCCCTGGTGGCGCAGTGGTTGAAAATCTGCCTGCCAATGCAGGGGACATGGGTTCGAGCCCTGGTCCAGGAAGATCCCACATGCCGTGGAGCAACTAAGCCCTTGCGCCACAACTATTTAGCCTGCGCTCTAGAGCCTGCATGCCTCAACTACTGAAGCCCATGCACCTAGAGCCCGTGCTCCGCAACAAGAGAAGCCACCACAATGAGAAGCCCGCACACCGCAACAAAGAGTAGCCCCCACTCACTGCAACTAGAGAAAGCCTGCGTGCAGCAACGAAGACCCAACGCAGCCAAAAATAAATAAATAAATTTATTAAAAAATAAATAAAATAAAAATAAAAACATTTCCTTAAGTGTTCTTAACTTGAAGCAAAGTCTACTTTAGCTCAGTCACTTATTCAATCAGTATTTATTGCAAACTCTTAGTACAAAGAATTGTGCTGGACACTGTAGGATGCAAAATTACACGCAGTGTAAATGTGGTACCTATACTCAAGAAGATTACACTAGGAGGGAAGAAAAACTTACACACACAAATAGCTGAAGCACCAGGCATACTGTGAAATGTCACTGATGCACTGCCAGTCATGAGAGTCAGAAGAGGGAGGACTCACTTCCAATGTGGATGAAGCTGTCACCTGAACTTAGTCTAGAAAGATGGTTGGAAATTCAATCGGCCAGAACACAGGATCAGGAGAAACAATGTGAATAGGACAGCCAAAGAAAACAATGTGAATACAGACACAAAGCTGAAAAGTGCTAAATGTATGTTTCCAGAAGAGCCAGGAGTCAGGATTAACTGAATAACTAGCCACGAGATAACTGGCCCTATGTTGAAGACAAATGAAAGGGAAAAGCCATAGGATGAAGCCTGTATATCCTGAGAGAGGCCAGATGGGAAAAGCCAGAAACTTGTTTGGGGAGTAGAATGATGCATGTGGTCCCACATATGCTGAGCAGGACATTTCTAAAACCACCTTCTCACAGCTGATAGGCTTTTAAAGCTGCACAGGACTTCAGACTCTAATCCAGCCCTACCATCCTTCTGACTGAGGACACCAAGATCAAGAGAGGTGACTGAACTGCCCAAGCCATGGAGTTAGTGGCAAGACTGAGTGAAGCCCTGGTGGGCAGACTCAGTTCAGGGCACTTTATACTCATTCCCATGACCAGAAAGACATGTCTAAAAGCCAGGATGAAATGTGGATTTGTTGCTTGGTAAAGAAACCAGGGTTATAGAATTGAGTCACTTGGATAGCCTGAAGTGGTGGGAGTGAAAGAGCTAGATTTCTGAGGGCCAGACTACAGAGGGAATAGAAAAGGAAAAACAACAAACCTGGGTTACATCCACATCCAGGAGGAAAAAGGAAGGGGTTTTTAAACATCTGAGAGGCAGGCAGAGAATCAGGATAGTGCAGAATCTTAGAAGCCAAGGTCAGTGTCTCCTCTTCAGCTGACACATATGTGTTCCATAAATATCTGCTGAATGAATGGATAGATGAAGACAGAGTAAATGCAAAAAATGTTTGAGCCCCCACGTAGGTAAAGGACGGTGCTAAGCACTTCATGTGGGAATAAATGAGGTAACCTCACAACCACCCTATTAGGCGGCATTATCATCATTATCTCACTGCATTTCAAGATGAGAAAACAAGTTTAAAAATTGCCCAAGTTAAACAGCAGGTATCAGAGCCAGGATTAAATATCAAGTCCTCACTATTAAGGAAATGTTAATTTTTATCAGGGTAGAAAATGGCAAGGTAATGGTGTTTAAGAAATAAAATATTCTTATTAGTTAGAGACACACACTCAGTGACAAAGTCTGAGATTTAGCTTTAAAATATGCCAACAGGGCTTCCCTGGTGGCGCAGTGGTTGAGAATCTGCCTGCCAATGCAGGGGACACGGGTTCGAGCCCTGGGCTGGGAAGATCCCACATGCCGCGGAGCAACTAGGCCCGTGAGCCACAGCTGCTGAGCCTGCGCGTCTGGAGCCCGTGCTCCGCAACAAGAGAGGCTGCGACAGTGAGAGGCCCGCGCACCGCAATGAAGAGTGGCCCCCTAGAGTGTGAACTGTAACATCGGTGCCCCTGCCTGTCTACTCTTGTAATCCCCGTGTCTGGCATGGAGCCAGGTCCACATAATAATAAATGTTTGCTGAACGAATACATGAAAAAAAAAAAAAAAAAAAAAGAGTGGCCCCCACTTGCCACAACTAGAGAAAGCCCTCGCACAGAAACGAAGACCCAACACAGCTAAAAATAAATAAATTAATTAATTAATTTAAAAAAAAATATGCCAACAACAGCAAAAAAAAGGTGGGAAGGACAAATGAAAGAAAAAATTGGGGAAATATTGGTCATTATTGAAATTGAGTGATGGGTCCATGGGGTTCATTATACTATACTCCCTGCTGTTGTATATGTTTGAAATTTTCCATAATAAAAAGTCCACTCATATGCAGCTTCCCTCCCTGCAAAGATGGTAGGGAATGGGGAATTAGTCAAAACAAGGGAGAACAAACATCAAGAAAAAAATTTTTGTCTGGGCAACAAGGAATTCACTCAGAGATAGTATTCAGGAGAAAAACAGGACCAGAAGCCAGATCACAAAGGATTAAGAGATATAGATAAAGCAAGTAGTGAGGAAATGGCAGTAAAACTGCATTTTAGATAAAAGGGATAGGAAGGAGAGGGCTAGGATGGCATGAGAGGTCAAGTTACTATGGGTCTACCTTGTATGTAGGTAAAAACAAAAAGGGGAGGGAGGGAGGATAGGAAGATGCTAGAAAGAAGATAACTGAGTAATCAATTAATTAATTGATCAATCTATATATGAAACAAAAACATGAAAAGATGTTCATCACTTACATTTAAGGAAATGTAAATAAAAGTTATCTAAGCTTCAATTGTCAAAGATTAAATTTATTGACAACGTTCAGTGTTAGAGAAGAAATATAAATTGATACAATCTTTCAAAAGTTATGTGATAATATCTAGTAAAATTTTAAACATGCATAACTTTTGACACAGAAATTACACTTGTAGGAATTTATCCTAAGAAGTATACAGAGTACAGAAGATACGAAGATATACTTACAAGGATGCTTGTAACTGCAGAGAAAAAGAAACAAATGGCTATCACCAGGGGACTAGGAAAATTGATAGAAATTAAATACGTAAGTATTAAAAGATAGATATGTGTCTGAAACATGGGAAAATGCCCAAAATAAAGGCATTAAATGAAGACAGAAAGCAAATTATAGAAAAGTAGATATACTGTTATTCCATTTCTGTAAAAAGGAATTACTTTATCTCACACACATACGGAAGCACAAATACATCCATGTCAGCATACACAGTGGAAAAAAGTGTGGATAAATATAAACCAAATTCATGATAGTGGTTAACACTGAGACATGGGATTATGGGTTCCTTTCCTTACTTAAAAATGCCTCTGGGGAGGGGGAAGGGTAAACTGAAAAAAATTTTAAAAAAACAAAAAATAAAATAAAATAAAAATGCCTGAATTTTACTGTGCTTATATATTACTTGCATAATCAGGAAAAAAGTCAAGGAATTTCCAAAAGCAAGAGTGATGAAAGTGTCATAATAGAAAGGAAAGGGGAAAAAATTAGTGAGCACAAGCCCTAAAGTGAAGTCACAGGTCAAGAATGAGGCAGACAGAGAGCAGGTCTAGGGCCTGAGGGAAAAACGAACCTTGCGAAACGTGCAACCAGCTGCTGTGGGAACTGGGACCCTGAGAATGCAGCACAAGAGCACCCGGAGGGGCAGAGACAGCTCAACTGAAGTGAGGCAGTGGGAACTGCTGACAACCAAAGCAGCCCATTTTCCTGACTCCCCAGAAACACTGGGCAGCCTAGGGGCAGCGAAAGAAGCCAGGGGAGAGAATTCAGGGTTGGCAACTGGCAGAGTGCAAAGGTTCAAGCAGGTTCTCAGACTTGGGGAGGGCAGCACTGTAACTGTGGACCATGGCAAACCAGCATCCAAACTAAGGTGGGAGGTGGGTGAAATAGTGGAGAAGAGAAAGGTAGAGAGATAGGGTGGGGGAGACAGTGAGAGTGCATGGCACAATGAGAACAGAGAGCCTAAGCTCAATCCAGAATCACACTTGAAGGATTCTTTCCCAAACTTCGATTTTTCTTCCAATTTCTAAACATCATCACATTAGGAGGAAGATCCCAATTTGTGTCACTGGGCTTCAAGGGCAAAAACTCTCCACCTGGTTCTGGGTGTTTCTCATAACCCATAAGGGATCTGTGAGGAAGGTGGAGGCTCCATCTAGGTTCCCCCCACACCCAGCTCTTGCAGAGTTACTAGGCTGCTGTTAATAGAGCAGAAGCTCTACTCCCCGTGTGGCACTACCTTCTTTGTGTGTATCCTCTACTGGCCAGAAGCCTGGAAAAAGGAGTGACTGTCACCCCAAACTGAAGCCCTAACAATATCTCATGAGGATGTTAAAAAAGGCCCTAAACTTAGAAAACCTGGCATCAAGTCCCACCTTTTTTTCTTATTGGCTTTGTGAACTTGAAAGCAAGCCACTTCACCTCTTTGTGTTTGCTTCTTCATCTATAAAATGGGGATAACTGCCTCACAGTGTTGTTGGGAGGATGCAGTAAAGTAAAATGTACATCAAAGTGTTTTATAAAACTATAATATCATACATATGCAAGGTTTACATATACTTATCATAGCAAAGCAAACATTTTTCAATTCTACCTATATATCACTTTCATCAATGGTGCTATAAAACCATAAATGGGTGCTAGCACCTTCAATGTGCCTATGCTGGCTGAAATTGGCCATGTTTTTATTGCTTTTAACCTATATAACAATTTTATTCACAAGATTTCAACACTGCTCACAAATTTCTTCAATTTAACAGTTGCTTGCCACATTTAAAGTGACTTATGCTTTGTCTCAGTTTTCCTTTTTATCTCATGTCAATTTTTACCTTTAACTACAGTTACTTTTCATGCTTTCCTTTTCTTCAGTCTGTTATGTTTGTCACCTACATGAAAGAACAACCGCATTAGGTAGGCTTCAGTAGAGTTCCTTACACCTGGCCAGTGGGATTCCTATGTGGTCTGATCAACCATGAAAATTAATTCAAAGTAATTTAGGTAGTATATTCTCAAGTTATTTTACCACTAAGAAGAACCAAGAGGGTGACTAAATGAACTGGCACAATTCCATTACTTCTAGGTTAATAACTCAGAACACAGAGCTTCCTAACAAAGAACTAATATATCAATTTCAGTGTTAGTACAGTATTAGGCTGAACAAAGAACTAATACAGATAATTTCATAATCACTGAGTTTAGATTCCTAAATAAAGTTTGGGCAAATGATCTTATATTCTGAATATGGCCACACTGAGCTCAGCTGGATCTTCAAAAAGTCCATCAGCTGACAAAAGTCACAACATGCTAGTGTTAAATCCATTACCCACTCCCAGGCTGGAAGTAGCTGTCTAGAGACCTTGTGGCCCAAACTGACTAGTCACTGTTCTTCACACATGAGGACAAATTGCTCAGAGCAGTAAATGGCCAATGGAAGATCTAGATAATACCCATAAAGAACTGTCACATTCTCTTCCAAGGGAAACTTCTGCCAAGACCCAAAGAGAGCAAGTAATAGCTTCCCAGCATCAAAACCATAAACATATGGAATAAGCAACACATTTTCACAGCAAAATCATGTATTGCTTTTAGCAACCTGGAAATACAAAGGCAGAAGCACTGCTTCAGCCAGGATCTGAGGCACCCATGAAATCAGAACCCTCATCACATCACCAGCTCCACAAGGAATGATTTCATGATATTTTACATGCAGAGGTCATTCATTTCTTCACTAAACACTTATTGAGTAGCTACTTCTGTATCAGTAATGTTTAGGTACTAGGATATAGAGTTAAACAAGACGAGGTCCTGCCCTCAAGTAGGTCACAACATAGGCACAGAAAACAGAAAAAAATACCCAAAGTTAAGAGTACAGTGATTATGAAAGAAGCTTTCACAGATTGCAATGCCATACAAAGGAAAAGGCATTCAGCTTAATCTGGGAAGAATCAAGGAAGAGTTTTAAGTGATGGTGCCTGAATTCCTAGTAAATTCAAGCCTAAGAGTCAAACAAGCACTAGAATGGGAGGAAAATTAGTAGGAGAAATAGCCTGAGAATGCTGGGACATTCAAGGAGCTCACTGTAACTGGAGCCTAAAGTGACAGAGGAATTGTGGCAGAAGAGGGACTAGAAAGGAAGATACCAAAGAGGCCAGGTCATAAAGGTCTTTGTGAGATGTTGAAGTAGAGACATATCAGGATCTAGATGTTTGTGTATTTTGAGGCCAGAGGAATATTATTTACTTTTAACTGAAGTTAAAGACCACCCCATCAATGTTATGACATAGTATAAGTGTGTTTCATGTTTGGTAATTGCAATCATTGTTGCTTTTGTTGTGGTCATCCATGTACAATGCTTGGTGTCAGTCTATCTATCTCTTGTAAAAAATAAAATACAGTGTGTGTGTGTGGAAAAAAAAAAAAAAAAAAGACCACCCCAAACGGAGGGGGAATTTCACTAAGGAAGACTGGAAGAGATTTAGGGCCAGTTATTTTGAATCATTTCTGTCTGGCTCATACTTATTTTTCTCTCTACTTTCCCCCCCCTCACAAGGAAAAAATAAAACTGAACAATTCTATAACAAAGCCTGTGAACCTTCTGTTCATCATAAACATTTCTGAACAGAGTGCTAGATTCTACCAAACTAGCCCAAATTAGAGAAAGACGACAAATCTCTCCAGCATCTGGAGCCTTCCAGGCAAAAAGACCAAAGTCAGGTATCTGAGGCCAACAGAAGAAAGCTAGAGAAATATCCTGATCAGGGGCCACACAGAATATGCTGCCTGGCATATCCAGCACTCTGTCACTGGGAATGCCCACTGTTCCCAAAACAAGGACATGCCAAACAGTTACCTCCTGGCTTCTCCATGGAAATTGCCAGGAAAAAACCTACCAGTGCCAGGAATGACCTTGGACTTTATAGTGTTGACTCCCGGCCACCAGTACTGGAAAAAGACTACCTCAACAATTCTCTCACCTGTCCAGGGTGCCAACAGGTGTAGACAGAAGGCTGCCTTCCGTACCAGACAAGGAAATTGAACCTCTCATCCATGCACAGCACCCAGCCACACTCCTATTACTAATACTGCTGAGAATAGTAACTCCCACATAATGATACACACAACCTACTACTAACAGCAAGCACTGACCACCCATGAAGCACCAGGCCCTCATCTCCAGTCCTCACTACAACCTGCAGAGGTTATTTTAACCCCATTTCACAGACTGAAAGAATTAAATTAAATTAAAAAACAAGGCTCAGAGAGGTTAACAGCTTACCCAGGTCAAAAAGCAAGCAAGAGGTAGAGATGTGATGACCCCAAAGACCATGCTCTTTCCATTGTACTAGACACCTCAGAATATTTCCAAAGAAATCAAACACTCTAAGCCTTCTTTCCAAGAGTTTCTGAGGTTATCCATCTGACTAAGAGGTAGTCAAAAACATTTTTCAGCAATCAGTTTGCCTTCAAAGCAACAAAATAAAGCAGTTTTCATTTTATTTGATCAAGTGAATATTCCAGATGGAAAAATGAAAGACACTTCAAAGAATTTATTTATTATCTAAGTGTCTTGATTTTAAACCTCTTCATTTATTTTTGGCCGAAATACATACAGAGAGATAGAGGAGAGAGCAAAGGACAGAATTTCATTTAACTAGATAGGAATGGAGATTAACAATTAAGCAAAAAAGCATTCAAATATAATTTATGCAGTAATAATTAAGAGGCAAGGAATTTCAAACAGGCTGAGCCTTACCTCAATCTTATTCCTCCTGTTCTAGGAGACAGCACTCCAAGGCATCAGCAGACACTCCCAGCCTACATACAGTGAACCAGACAAAGGGAGTAAGCAACGCCTTCATGCTCCCAAAACCACAGTGAGAAGGAAAGTGTGATGGCTTCCTGGGGAACCTAAGCACATATACAGTATTTGTAAATCATAGCTCATCAAGACATACACAGCAACAAAATGTTTACCTTGTGGTTTGTCTACAGGCATACTTAAAGTTAACAGGTGTATGTAAATAAAACAATGCAAAAACAATCCCATACCATTGTGAGCTTTTCCCATGGAAATATATGAGGATAATCAATTGTCACTAGTCAAAATCAATTAAAAACTTTATTCAATGGTTTTACTGATTAAAAGCTTGATATGCCTGAATCAATTCTTCCTTCATAGACCTACAGCCACTTCTGAAATATGAACTATTACTATTAAAACACAAAAAAATCACCATTGTAGAGGTGCCCAACACAGTGCCTGGCATAATTCAATAGATATTGGTTTATGAAAGAATGAGTTACTTAAGATAGAAAACTTAAAAGAGAGAAAGAGACAGACAGACAGAAATAATACAGTGCAAGGGAAATATATGATTTTTTAAAGCTTAAGGGGAAAAACAATCCCCAGAACCATCAGTACAACTACAAATAGTCAGAATTACCTCACATCTCACCTGAAAATTTATACTCTAATATACTCCAACGAGGCAATACAACTCCTAACACTCTAAACAAACTCTGAAAGTGCAATGATTCTGACACTTTTTTTTCATATGAGATTTGATATCTCATCTATAGACAACACACCAACTTTTGCCTGAATACTACATAGAGAGAGCTCTGGTGCACAGATGCAGGCCTCAGCTGTTTGGAGTTTGCACATTGCCTTTCAATGATACAGATGAGACACAGTGTACAGACCAGACAGACAACACTTCTAGTGAAGATAATGTCCTGGGAGAGTTAAAATGACGGTCACTAAGATTTAACAGATTTAACGTAATGACTTCACGGTAGTAGGAGAAAATGAAGTTTAGGGATATAAAGAACTTTTAACAACATAAACTGTTAGAGTTTTCACATCCCTCTCTAGAGTTGCATACATTAAACAATGACACACAAATTAGTGAAAAGAGGCTCTTAATTTAGATTTAGAATTGGAATGAAAATCCCTAGAATTTATATATATTATACTGTCTAAGTTTGTCTATCATCATAAACAACAGCCATAGTGCTGAAAAGAAAGTATGAGTCACAATTCAAAAACAAAGGAGAAAAAAAATGAACAGAGGAAAGCTTTGGATCCAAATACCACAAAGAAATTCTTTACTTAAAACACTGCCGATGACAGCTACCATTCTGACTTGGAGTAAGAAGGAATGGTCCACACTGTCTTCTATTCAGGAACAAACTCAATTCAGCCCCCAAACGCCCCTTCCAGCACCATCTACCTCAGTGCCCAGCCACCAACACAGTCAGCCACATCCACTAGCAAGGGACAGGAATTCTAAGATCTGAGTCACCCCTCCCCCTCAGTAAGAGGTCATTCTCTATCAGGAAGCCCACTCTGCAAAGGCCCCTTGTTCATCTCACAGGCTGCTACCACCATGGCCCACAAAAAGCTAATTCTCCAACTTCAGCAGTCTACCAACCCTCCTCTATACTCTCCGATTCACAACTCCGGCTTCACCCTAACTCCAAGGTAGCCAACACTACTCACCGAGACATTCTTGTGACAAGCTCCCTACCTGAGAACCACTCAACTCCAGAATGCTGGACCCTGGAGAATCCAGCCCTTTGCTCAACTCCCCTGTGCCCAGCTGAGCTCCTGCCTTTCCAGTAACTAATCACCGATTACCTCAGAGAAGCTAAATACTCAATACCCTTTCTCCCCAGCCAGATCCCGGTCTGCCAAGTTCACGGACCTGGGGGCGTGGAGGGGGTGGGGAGGAGGGCAGGGAGAGACGCATCTCGATTCGCCTTAGGGACCAGGCACACTGAGGCCCCTAGAATTCCAAACGCATCCTCCCCCCAATCCAACCGCTATGGCCAGCCTCCAGGGCGTCTGCATCAGGCGCTAAGAGCGTACGCCTCTAGAGTTAAGTCTCCATGCCCCTATGACTCCCTTTCCCGGCTACAAAAATTCTAAATACCAAGCCAACAAGGCCCCGGGTGGAGGCGAAGACCCCCGCCAAGCCTCCGGCCGCTGGAGTACCCTAGGTCGGATCCAGCGCCCCAAGGCCTGGGCCGCCGGGACCCGCTTGCTGACCCAGGCCGCTGAGCGCCAGGGGCCCGGGCCGCGTCTCCACTCGGCCCCCATTGTTGCGGGTCCCGGCGGCCCGAGCAGGGAGCCGGGGGCCGGCACCAGCACTCACCTCCCGCGCCGCGGCTCCGGGCCGCGCCGGCCCGGGCAGGGCCGAGTGGCCGAGCTTTCCTCTGCGCCCGCCTTGGCAGTGCCTGCGGCAGCGGCGGCTGAGGTGAAGGGAGGCAGCCGGCCAGGCCCGGGCGCCGCGGGCTGGCTCCGGCTGAGCGTCAGTCTTCTCCTGCGGCGGCGCTCGCAGCCTCCGCTGGCGGTCCGCGCCAGAAAACGTCCCCCTCTCGGCCCGCGCGCCCGGCCGCCCGGACGGGAACACGCGCCGCCGACAGGAAAGTTCCGCTGAGAGACTAGTGGAGGCCGCTGTTGCCCCGCGCCGGGTGGACCGCGATTCCTCCCTCTACAGAGCCGTCTATGCTACAGATAACTTTTTTCAGGCGTGAGTGAGGCACGGAAATCTCAGGCCGGAAGCCTGGGAATGGTTTTAGTGGTGGGTCCGACAGAATGGGTTTGCACCCCGCTAGCCACCAGAGAGGCACGTTGACCAGTCAGTGCTTCAATTGAGCCTCGGTTCCTCCTCATTCCTCACTTGGGGATAACCCTGGAGGCTTGTTAGGATTGGATGAGATGATGCAAGTGCCTGGCGCGGAGATATGGGGCTCAACATTGGGGATCGGTCATTGCTGATGCTGCCAATGATGATTGCTGCTACTACTGCTATCGCCTCCTACAGAGGTTAGGCGCAGCTCTCAAGGACCCCTGAAATTGATGCGCACCATGTAACTCTAGGTTTTCGCCCCTCTCGTCCGGTTTCCTGTTAACTGAAGCTGGAAAAAAAGCGGGGAAAAGAAAGGACTTTCCTGATCACTGACACTCAGGGGGAAGTTAAGGATGCAGGTTCTCCTCCCTCAATTTGGGAATTACTGCCATGTGGGCTCCCGTTAACGAGAAGAGTGAACTGTGTCAGCTTTCTTCACTACAGCCCCAGGTTCCCTTCCTCCTCCTCCTTATCCCAAGAAGTGAACATTGATGAGATGATGAAAAAATTCTGAAAGTGGGTTCTGTTTTCCTCATAAAATCAAGAGGATAAAAAATCGTTTTTCGGACTTCCCTGGTGGCGCAGTGGTTAAGAATCCGCCTGCCAATGCAGGGGACATGGGTTCGAGCCCTGGTCCGGGAAGATCTCACATGCTGCGGAGCAACTAAGCCTGTGCGCCACAACTACTGAGCCTGCGCTCTAGAGCCCGCGAGCCACAATTACTGAGCCAGCGTGCCACAACTACTGAAGCTCGCGTGCCTAGAGCCCGTGCTCCGCAACAAGAGAAGCTATGGCAATGAGAAGCCCGCGCCCCGCAACAAAGAGTAGCGCTACCCCGCTCGCGGCAACTAGAGAAAGCCCGCGGGCAGCAAAGAAGACCCAATGCAGCCAAAAATAAGTTAATTAATTAATTTTAAAATATCCTTACTCCTTCCCACTTCCTTTTTCTTCTGGGCCTTCATACCTCCAGATATCAGTTATTTTTTGGAACAAATTAAATTATAAAAATACAAATGTGTGTTCCCAAACTATCCATGGGAATTTAGATCTGCAGAAGGTGCTCTAAAAGTATCACAGCTTTCACATGTCCTCAGATTTTCCATTCTCACTTAGCCCCTTGGCTTTTGAGACTCAGGAAATTTTACCTTGATACCTTCTCCCTTGTCTGAAGAGACTTTTCCAGAAAAGCTCTGATATCAGTCACTTGAACCTAAATTAAATTTTGTCACTGTGTCACACATGTACACACATGGATTTCCATTTAGATTATCCTCTGGAAGTAAGGAAAGGGCTCAGCTGGCTAAAGACATTTTGGTAACCATCTGGAAACAGCAGGCTCATAGATAGAAAGCAGCATGCTCAAAACCTCTGGAGGCTCTCTGCTCCCTCAAGTAAGGGAACTTCATCCTATGATCTTAAAGGACAAAGGATGCCTCAAAAGCTGGTTCACTTTTCTCAGAATCCTGAGGTCACCTAAGGTCCGACTCCTCCCTGCTCCACATTTTCACCAGTTGGCCTCTTAGCTTGGACTACCCGTGTGACACATAAAGCAGATTTGGTCTCAAGTGTCAAAGTAGGTTCAGGCGAGAGCCCTAAAAATGACCAAAGTGAGGAAAAAGAGACCAATGAAGCTGGGCAGAAACTTGAGAGAGCAGTCTTATTGTTTATCTCCTTCCCCTCTCCCAAAAGACCCAATACACAACTATCAGAGACACCCACACTTACCTGCCTCCTCTGTCACTGAGGTTGAGCAACAAGGGCCAGGGCTGGCTACCCTGATGATGGAAGCCCCTTCTATTCCCTCCTCCCAAGATGCCGTTGCCCTTCTGTGACATCACTGCTTCCTTGCCCTCTTGGGAGCTTCCCTGACATAATGTTATGCCCTCACAACCACCTTTGGGGATCATGCTACCCCCCAATTCACCAGTAGGAAAGTGGATTATATTAGGGAGGAATCCCTAGAGTGATTTACACGCATAGCTGCCTATTGATGGCTCTGCCTTCAAGTGCAGTTTAAAAATCTGGGGTCTTCCTGCTGGGATTAGAGAAGACTCACCAGTGACTTGTTAATCAGAAACTATAACTAGGCCTTCTTCATCACTGTGAACCCACACCTGGAAAAACACCCTCTTCCTTTCACCTGTTTAACCTCTTCCTCATTCCATGAAAATCAGCCCAGTCCTTCTTCCACCAGCCACATTTCCAACCCACTCCCACTTCTGGATGCCAAAAAACATGATCACTTTGAACCAGGTTCCAAGGTGACAGATAGTTGTTTTTCTTTCTTCAACAGCCATCCTATTCTTTTTTTTTTTTTTTTTGACTGCATTGCGTCTTTGTTGCTGCGTGCAGGCTTTCTCTAGTTGTAATGAGCAGGGGCTACTCTTCCTTGCGGTGCACGGGCTTCTCATTGCGGTGGTTTCTCTTGTTGCAGAGCACGGGCTCTAGCCGTGTGGGCTTCAACAGTTGTAGTGCACGCACTCAGTAGTTGTGACTCGCGGGCTCCAGAGCACAGGCTCAGTAGTTGTGGTGCATGGGTTTAGTTGCTCCACGGCATGTGGGATCTTCCCGGACCAGGGCTCGAACCTGTGTCCCCTGCATTGGCAGGCAGATTCATAACCACTGCACCACCAGGGAAGCCCAGCCATCCTATTCTTGGGATGTTTTTTAACTTTCACCTTGTACACAGCTTCTCTTATACTAGATTATAATCTCCGGGAGGCTTGAAAAAAAAATCCACCCCAAAGTCTATTGAAGACCTAGCAAAACTGCTGCATCATAAAATTCTCCATTCAGCAATTACCTATTGGGTACCTACCATGTACCAGGCACTGTGCTGGATGCTGGGGAATACTAATAAGACAAGCCAAGCATAAATGTAAGCATTTTAGAGCTATTAATGCATTTGATCCTCACATCGACATAATGAGGTATGTATAAGTATCACCCCACTTCAAAGTTGGAAAAACTGAAGCTGGGACATAAGGGGTGGGGTTTGAGTACAGGACACTCTTATAACCATGCACTGAAGTGAAGAACTATACTCAAAGTTGAGCTTGGAGTACTCTGGTCTGTAAAGTGAAACTAATAAAAACCTGTCCCATGTGGATGTTCATTCAGACATTTGTTGTCCCCGAACTGTATTTCAGATGCTAATCTAGCACTGAACAAGAGATTACAGGTCTCTGCCCTAAAGTAGCTTACCTTCTAAATAGGGGAGACAAATAGTAAAAAATAATTTCAAATTCTAATAAGTGCTGAAAAGAACATAAAACCAGAGACCTCTATGGGAGAGAGGCTGTCGGGAGAGGGAAGAATTGGGTGAGACCACCCTGATGAGGCGACCTGTGAGCTGAAATCTGAATGCCAAGAATGCTAGAGAGAAGAATGTGAAGGCTCAGGGAAGGACAATTCTAGGCAGAAGGACCAGAGCTCAGGAGCAGCATAAGGTGGGGTAAGAACCACCAGATGACTGCTCTGGAGAGTGGAAAAGTAGCCTGTAGCTCTGCTCCCAGATTTCATGGTCTTGAAGGGATCAATTTCAGGGCTGGTCCTGGGAGGGTGTGAAGGATACTGCTGATCAACTTCCAGGGAAGCAGCACAGATTTACTGTAGTACCTGATAAATGACCATGTACATTTGCCAAGTCAATAGGCAGATGTCATAGAAACAGATGCTTTTAAAAATTTCTACAGAGAATACATCCATTCTCTCCAAGAAAAAGAAAGACATCCAAACTGAAAAAGAAGTAAAATTATTTCTGTTCACAGATGACATGATCTTATATGTAGAAAACTCTAAAGAGTCCACACCAAAAAAAAAAAAAGTGATAATAAATGAATTCAGCAAAGTTGCAGGATACAAAACCCACACGCAAAAATCAGTTATGTATTCATACACTAACACTGAACAATATGAAAAGAAATTAAGAAAACAATTCCATTTACACTAGCATCAAAAAGAATAAAATACTTGGTAATAAACTTAAAGACAGAAAAGACTAGTACACACACACACAAAAAAAAAACTCTAAAGTGTTGCTAAAAGAAATTAAAGATACAAATAAATGGAAAGACATTCTGTGCTCATGGATTTTTAGTACTACCCAAAGCAATATACAAATTTAATGCAGTCCCTATCAAATCCCAACATTTTTTGCAGAAATAGAAAAATCCATCATAAAGTTCGTATGGAGTCTCAAGGGACCCCGTATAGCCAAAACCATCTTGAAAAAAAAAAAAAAAAAAAAAGCTGATTTCAAAACTTACTACACAAAACTACAGTAATCAAAACAGTATGGTACTGGCATAAAGACAGTCATGGAATAGAACAGAGTCCAGAAATAAACCCTCATATATAGTCAAATGATTTTTTTAATAAATAAATAAATAAATTTATTTATTTATTTATTTTGGGCTAAGTTGGGTCTTTGTTGCTGCGTGCAGGCTTTCTCTAGTTGCGGCGAGTGGGGGTTACTGTTCGTTGCTGTGCACAGGCTTCTCATTGCGGTGGCTTCTCTTGTTGCGGAGCATGGGCTCTAGGCTCGTGGGCTTCAGTAGTTGTGGCTCGCGGGCTCTAGAATGCAGGCTCAGTACTCGTGGCACATGGGCTTTGTTGCTCCGTGGCATGTGGGATCTTCCCGGACCAGGGCTCGAACCCATGTCCCCTGCATTGGCAGGCAGATTCTTAACCACTGTGCCCCCAGGGAAGCCCTAGTCAAATGATTTTTGACAAGGATGCCAAGATCATTCAGTGGGGGAAAGGACAGTCTTTTCAACAAATGATGCTGGGAAAACTGGATATCCACATACAAAAGAATGAAATTAGACCCTTTCCTTACACTATATACAAAAATTAACTCAAAATGGATCAAAGACCTAATGTAAAATATAAAACTGTAAAACTCTTGGAAGAAAACAAAGGGGAAAAGCTTCATGATGTTGGATTTGGCAATGATTTCTTGGATATGACACCAAAGGCACAGACAACAAAAGAAAAAATAGACAAATTGGACTTCATGAAACACCACTGTGCATCAAAAGCCACTATCAACAAAGTGAAAAGGCAACCCATGGAATGGAAGTAATATTTGCAAATCATGTATCTGATAAGGAATTGATATCCAGAATATATAAAGAACTTCTACAATTCAACAACAACCAAAACAAGCAAGCCACTTCAAAAATGGTCAAAGGACTTGAAGAAGATATACAAAGGAGATATACAAATGGTCAATAAGCACATAAAAAGATGCTTAACATCACTAATCATTTGGAAAATGCAAATCAAAACCACAATGATACACCACTTCATACCCATTAGGACAGCTATTATAAAATAATAACGTAAAAAAAAAAAAAGAGTCATATGGTAATTCTATTTTTAGTTTTTTAAGGAACCTCCATATTGTTCTCCATAGTGGCTGTATCAATTTACATTCCCACCAACAGTGCAAGAGGGTTCCCTTTTCTCCACACCCTCTCCAGCATTTGTTGTTTGTAGATTTTCTGATGATGCCCATTCTAACAGGAGTGAGGTGATACCTCATTGTAGTTTTGATTTGCATTTCTCTAATAATTAGTGATGTTGAGCATCTTTTCATGTGCTTCGTGGCCGTCTGTATGTCTTCTTTGGAGAAATGTCTATTTAGGTCTTCTGCCCATTTTTGGATTGGGGTGTTTGTTTCTTTGATATTGAGCTGAATGAGCTGTTTATATATTTTGGAGATTAATCCTTTGTCCGTTGATTCATTTGCAAATATTTTCTCCCATTCTGAGGGTTGTCTTTTCGTCTTGTTTATGGTTTCCTTTGCTGTGCAAAAGCTTTGAAGTTTCATTAGGTCCCACTTGTTTATTTTTGTTTTTATTTCCATTACTCTAGGAGGTGGATCGAAAAAGATCTTGCTGTGATTTATGTCAAAGAGTGTTCTTCCTATGTTTTCCTCTAAGAGTTTTATAGTGTCCAGTCTTATATTTAGGTCTCTAATCCATTTTGAGTTTATTTTTGTGTATGGTGTTAGGGAGTATTCTAATTTCATTCTTTTACATGTGGCTGTCCAGTTTTCCCAGCACCACTTATTGAAGAGACTGTCTTTTCTCCATTGTATATCTTTGCCTCCTTTGTCATAGATTAGTTGACCATAGGTGCGTGGGTTAATCTCTGGGCTTTCTATCTTGTTCCATTGATCTATGTTTCTGTTTTTGTGCCAGTACCATATTGTCTTGATTACTGTAGCTTTGTAGTATAGTCTGAAGTCAGGGAGTCTGATTCCTCCAGCTCCATTTTTTTGCCTCAAGACTGCTTTGGCTATTCGGGGTCTTTTGTGTCTCCATACAAATTTTAAGATGATTTGTTCTAGCTCTGTAAAAAATGCCATTGGTAATTTGATAGGGATTGCATTGAATCTGTAGATTGCTTTGGGTAGTATACTCATTTTCACAATGTTGATTCTTCCAATCCAAGAACATGGTATATCTCTCCATCTGTTGGTATCATCTTTAATTTCTTTCATCAGTGTCTTATAGTTTTCTGCATACAGGTCTTTTGTCTCCCTAGGTAGGTTTATTCCTAGGTATTTTATTCTTTTTGTTGCAATGGTAAATGGGAGTGTTTCCATAATTTCTCTTTCAGATTTTTCATCATTAGTGTATAGGAATGCAAGAGATTTCTGTGCATTAATTTTGTAACCTGCAACTTTACCATATTCATTAATTAGCTCTAGCAGTTTTCTGGTGGCAGTTTTAGGATTCTCTATGTATAGTATCATGTCATCCGCAAACAGTGACAGTTTTACTTCTTCTTTTCCAATTTGTATTCCTTTTATTTCTTTTTCTTCTCTGATTGCCGTGGCTAGGACTTCCAGAACTATGTTGAATAATAGTGGTGAGAGTGGACATCCTTGTCTCGTTCCTGATCTTAGAGGAAATGCTTTCAGTTTTTCACCATTGAGAATGATGTTTGCTGTGGGTTTGTCATATATGGCCTTTATTATGTTGAGGTAGGTTCCCTCTATGCCCACTTTCTGGAGAGTTTTTATCATAAATGGGTGTTGAATTTTGTCAAAAGCTTTTTCTGCATCTATTGAGATGATCATATGGTTTTTATTCTTCAATTTGTTAATATGGTGTATCACATTGATTGATTTGCGTATATTGAAGAATCCTTGCATCCCTGGGATAAATCCCACTTGATCGTGGTGTATGATCCTTTTAATGTGTTGTTGGATTCTGTTTGCTAGTATTTTGTTGAGGATTTTTGCATCTATATTCATCAGTGATATTGGTCTGTAATTTTCTTTTTTTGTAGTGTCTTTGTCTGGTTTTGGTATCAGGGTGATGGTGGCCTCATAGAATGAGTTTGGGAGAGTTCCTTCCTCTGCAATTTTTTGGAAGAGTTTGAGAAGGATGGGTGTTAGCTCTTCTCTAAATGTTTGATAGAATTCACCTGTGAAGCCATCTGGTCCTGGACTTTTGTTTGTTGGAAGATTTTTAATCACAGTTTCAATTTCATTACTTGTGATTGGTCTGTTGATATTTTCTGTTTCTTCCTGATTCAGTCTTGGAAGGTTATACCTTTCTAAGAATTTGTCCATTTCTTCCAGGTTGTCCATTTTATTGGCATAAAGTTGCTTGTAGTAGTCTCTTAGGATGTTTTGTATTTCTGCGGTGTCTGTTGTAACTTCTCCTTTTTCATTTCTGATTTTATTGATTTGAGTCCTCTCCCTCTTTTTCTTGATGAGTCTGGCTAATGGCTTCTCAATTTTGTTTATCTTCTCAAAGAACCAACTTTTAGTTTTATTGATCTTTGCTATTGTTTTCTTTGTTTCTATTTCATTTATTTCCGCTCTGATCTTTATGATTTCTTTCCTTCTGCTAACTTTGGGTTTTGTTTGTTCTTCTTTCTCTAGTTTCTTTAGGTGTAAAGTTAGATTGTTTACTTGAGATTTTTCTTGTTTCTTTAGGTAGGCTTGTATAGCTATAAACTTCCCTCTTAGAACCGCTTTTGCTGCATCCCATAGGTTTTGGGTCGTCGTGTTTTCATTGTCATTTGTCTCTAGGTATTTTTTTATTTCCTGTTTGATTCCTTCAGTGATCTCTTGGTTATTTAGTAACGTATTGTTTAGCCTCCATGTGTTTGTCTTTTTTACGTTTTTTTCCCTGTAATTCATTTCTAATCTCATAGCGTTGTGGTCAGAAAAGATGCTTGATATGATTTCAATTTTCTTAAATTTACTGAGGCTTGATTTGTGACCCAAGATGTGATCTATCCTGGAGAATGTTCCGTGTGCACTTGAGAAGAACGTGTAATCTGCCGTTCTTGGATGGAATGTCCTATATATATCAATTAAATCTATCTGGTCTATTGTGTCATTTAAAGCTTCTGTTTCCTTATTTATTTTCATTTTGGATGATCTGTCCATTGGTGTAAGTGAGGTGTTAAAGTCCCCCACTATTATTGTGTTACTGTCGATTTCCTCTTTTATAGCTGTTAGCAGTTGCCTTATGTATTGAGGTGCTCCTATGTTGGGTGCATATATATTTATAATTGTTATATCTTCTTCTTGGATTGATCCCTGGATCATTATGTAGTGTCCTTCCTTGTCTCTTGTAACATTCTTTATTTTAAAGTCTATTTTATCTGATATGAGTATAGCTACTCCAGCTTTCTTTTGATTTCCATTTGCATGGAATATCTTTTTCCATCCCCTCACTTTCAGTCTGTATGTGTCCCTAGGTCTGAAGTGGGTCTCTTGTAGACAGCATATATATGGGTCTTGTTTTTGTATCCATTCAGCCAGTCTATGTCTTTTGGTTGGGGCATTTAATCCATTCACGTTTAAGGTAATTATCGATATGTATGTTCCTATGACCATTTTCTTAATTGTTTTGGGTTTGTTTTTGTAGGTCCTTTTCTTCTCTTGTGTTTCCCACTTAGAGAAGTTCCTTTAGCATTTGTTGTAGAGCTGGTTTGGTGGTGCTGAATTCTCTTAGCTTTTGCTTGTCTGTAAAGCTTTTGATTTCTCCATCAAATCTAAATGAGATCCTTGCTGGGTAGAGTAATCTTGGTTGTAGGTTCTTCCCTTTCATCACTTTAAGTATTTCATGCCACTCCCTTCTGGCTTGCAGAGTTTCTGCTGAGAAATCAGCTGTTAACCTTATGGGGGTTCCCTTGTATGTTATTTGTCGTTTTTCCCTTGCTGCTTTCAATAATTTTTCTTTGTCTTTAATTTTTGCCACTTTGATTACTATGTGTCTCGGCGTGTTTCTCCTTGGGTTTATTCTGTATGGGACTCTCTGCGCTTCCTGGACTTGGGTGGCTATTTCCTTTCCCATGTTAGGGAAGTTTTCGATTATAATCTCTTCAAATATTTTCTCTGGTCCTTTCTCTCTCTCTTCTCCTTCTGGGACCCCTATAATGCGAATGTTGTTGCGTTTAATGTTGTCCCAGAGGTCTCTTAGGCTGTCTTCATTTCTTTTTATTCTTTTTTCTTTAGTCTGTTCCGCAGCAGTGAATTCCACCATTCTGTCTTCCAGGTCACTTATCCGTTCTTCTGCCTCAGTTATTCTGCTATTGATTCCTTCTAGTGTAGTTTTCATTTCAGTTATTGTATTGGTCATCTCTGTTTGTTTGTTCTTTAATTCTTCTAGGTCTTTGTTAATCATTTCTTGCATCTTCTCAATCTTTGCCTCCATTCTTATTCCGAGGTCCTGGATCATCTTCACTATCATTATTCTGAATTCTTTTTCTGGAAGGTTGCCTATCTCCACTTCATTTAGTTGTTTTTCTGGGGTTTTTTCTTGTTCCTTCATCTGGTACATAGCCCTCTGCCTTTTCATCTTCTCTGTCTTTCTGTAACTGTGGTTTTTGGTCCACAGGCTGCAGGATTGTAGTTTTTCTTGCTTCTGTTGTCTGCCCTCTGGTGGTTGAGGCTATCTAAGAGGCTTGATGGGAGGCTCTGGTGGTGGGTAGAGCTGACTGTTGCTGTGGCGGTCAGAGCCCAGTAAAACCTTAATCCACTTGACTGTTGATGGGTGGGGCTGGGTTCCCTCCCTGTTGGTTGTTTTGCCTGAGGCAACCCAACACTGGAGCCTACCCGTGCTTTTTGGTGGGGTTAATGGCAGACTCTGGGAGGGCTCACGCCAAGGAGAACTTCCCAGGACCTCTGCTGCCAGTGTCCTTATCCCCACGGTGAAACAGAGCCACCACTCGCCTCTGCAGGAGACCCCCCAACACCAGCAGGTACGTCTGGTTCAGTCTCCCCCAGGGTCACTGCTCCTTCCCCTGGGTCCCGATGCACACATTACTTTGTGTGTGCCCTCCAAGAGTGGGGTCTCTGTTTCCCCCAGTCCTGTCACAGTCCTGCAATCAATTCCCACTAGACTTCAAAGTCTGATTCTCTAGGAATTCCTCCTCCCTTTGCCGGACCCCCAGGTTGGGAAGCCTGAGGTGGGGCTCAGAACCTTCACTCCAGTGGGTGGACTTCTGTGGTATAAGTGTTCGCCAGTCTGTGAGTCACCCACCCAGCAGTTATGGGATTTGATTTTACTCTGATTGCGCCCCTCCTACCGTCTCACTGTGGCTTCTCCTCTGTCCTTGGACGTGGGGTGTCCTCCTTGGTGAAGTCCAGGGTCTTCCTGTCAATGATTGTCCAGCAGCCAGTTGTGATTCTGGTGCTCTCGCAAGAGGGAGTGAGAGCACGTCCTTCTACTCCGCCATCTTGGTTAATCTCCTCGCTGGTGCTTTTCTGAGAGTAGGTTCCAACAAGGGAGTAGGGATGATGCCTTCCAAGTAGTAGGTGATCAATACACATTTTTCTGAATAGGGTGGGAAGAATGGTCCCCACTTACAGACTCTGAGGTCTGTAGAGACCTTGGAAGTATCTGGGAGGAGCTGAAACTTCCTCTAAGCAGTGAGGGGTTCTTCCTTAGGGTTGGTGGTAGGGGGGCAGAGGCAGCTCCTCTCACATTCTGTATGACCTTGGACAAATCACTTAACCTCCCTGAGATGGGTTCTTCATCTGTAAAATTGGAATAACATGCTTGCAATGGTGAGAAAGAAATGAGAAAAATGGCTATAAACAACCTTTCAAAGTGCTAAACGTATGTGCAGGTTTATTTAGTTCAGAGAAATTTTGGCTAACATCTTTGCTGTTTTAAGTCAATTCCACCATCTCCTTCTAGAGGAATTATAAGCTCTTACTTCTACACGAGATTCGCTGGGATTCCCCAGACTCAGTTGCACTTTTGCAGTTATCTTGGTGATAGCACCTACCTCATGCTTATTGGAATTGTGTTTGACTCTTCCAGATGGGACAAGATTGGTCCATCTCAGTAGCCTCAAATTCTGGTACAGGACTGGGTTCCATGAACATGTATTGAACAGAATATTAAGAGTTGTCCACAGCCCCCATTTGCCATGAGGTGATTCAGTTTCAATTAAAACAAAACAAAACAAAGCCCTGGGGATTTGTTATAGAAAGATGAAAAGCACACAGGCCCTGAGGCTCCTGGAGGATACAGACACACAAACATAATTATAATACAGTCTTCTTTTTTTTAAGTGCCATATATTTTTTAAAAATTAATTAATTAATTTATTTTTGGCTGCACTGGGTCTTCGTTGCTGTGTGCGGGCTTTCTCTAGTTGTGGCGAGCAGGTAGCGCTACTCTTCATTGTGGTGTGCGGGCTTCTCATTGTGGTGGCTTCTCTTGTTGTGGAGCACAGGCTCTAGGCGTGTGGGCTTCAGTAGTTGTGGCACGTGGGCTCAGTAGTTGTGGCTCACGGGCTCTAGAGAGCAGGCTCAGTAGCTGTGGCACACGGGCTTAGTTGCTCCACGGTATGTGGGATATTCCCAGACCAGGGTTCTAACCCGTGTCCCCTGCATTGGCAGACGATTCTTTTTTTTTTTTTTTTTTTTAATTAATTTTTTTTTATAGCTACTTTATTTATTTATTTTTATTTATTTTTGGCTGTGTTGGGTCTTCGGTTCATGCTAGGGCTTTCTCTGGTTACGGCAAGTGGGGACCACTCCTCATCGCGGTGCGGGGACCGCTCTTCATCGCGGTGCGCGGGCCTTTCACTATCGTGGCCCCTCCCGTTGCGGGGCACAGGCTCCAGACGCGCAGGCTCAGTAGTTGTGGCTCACGGGCCCAGCTGCTCCGTGGCATGTGGGATCTTCCCAGACCAGGGCTCGAACCCGTGTCCCCTGCATTAGCAGGCAGATTCTCAACCACTGCGCCACCAGGGAAGCCCGGCAGACGATTCTTAACCACTGCACCACCAGGGAAGCCCTATAATACACTCTTAACTCCTGTGAGAACCAACTATCAGCAGAGGTTCAAAGGAGGAAACATTTGGTTCGACACTCCAGGAATCTAATCTCCCCTTCATCTACTTCTTACTCATTTCTAGGCCTAACCCTATTCCCATAACATCACTCAATGTATTGCTCATCACTGGGTGCTCAGTAACGTGTGGTTGGACCAATTCAGGCCTCAGGGCCACCATTCCCTCTTGCTCAACCTCTACTCCCAGTTAGTAAACTTACTCTGCTTAAGGCCTGGCCCAAACATCACCTCTTCTGTGATGCCTCCATGAACCTGAAGGCCAGTCCTTTCTTTGGGCTTTCTTGGCACTTCATTCCACAAATACTTATTGGGCCATTCTGTTTCAGCCCTGTAGACAGAGTTATACAACTTGACCCCTGTCCTAAGAGCTTGTGCCCACTGGGGGAGGCAGACCAATAGAAGGCAGTTACACCACTGCAAAAGGGAAACACAGGGTAAATACCCTAAGGGTTGTAGGAGACACCTTTGGTGTCTACTTAGCCATTACTCCCCTTTCCAAAACTGCCCACTCACTCAGGAGTGAGGCTCATAGAGTATGTTTGTACTATGTGTCAGTTCCCTAGCAGTAGCTGATTGGCCCAGGGAGAATACCTAATTACAATTGGATTTTATGGTCCCAAAACTTGGAGTCAAGTTTCAAAGATGCAGAGAGCTATGAAGTAAACAGTCAGAGGGCACTGGGCTGAGAGTCCCAAAGGAGAAAGGGAAGAAAGGACCAGGGTTCCCGGCTGTGGAGTCCAAAAAATACTCACCTCCTTTCTCTCCTTATAATCAGGTCCTTGTTTTGCTTAAAGGAGCTTCAGGGGCTTTGGATATCATCACAACCGCCCTAATTCAGACAGGATTGGCCAGGCAGGCTCCCAACCTAGACTGGGGTGAAAGGAGGGAGGGAATAGGCAAGCCAGGTCAGGAGCAGAAGTGGGAGTTGGGTGAAAGATGGATAAGAGGATTCTGAGTCGGGGGAACAGGATAGGTAAAGGCCAAGAGGGGGGAATTGCATGAGTAAGATACAAAGAAACAAGGCTAGGGATATGACCAGGGGTAGGGTCACACAGGCTCTTGTAAGTCACATTAAAAGTTTAAGACATGCTTAGGTGGAAGGCTGTGGGCTTCCTGGGAGAGCTAACTCACCCCTGTGTCTTTTCTTTCTCTTGCTCCAAGAAGAGCCCTGTCTGCACTTTGCTACCTCTTGGAGTCTCCAGAGGACATATAGGTGGAGAGGGGTGTGTGAGGAGA
Organism: Balaenoptera acutorostrata; assembly: GCF_949987535.1. Lineage (NCBI taxonomy): Eukaryota > Metazoa > Chordata > Mammalia > Artiodactyla > Balaenopteridae > Balaenoptera > Balaenoptera acutorostrata. The sequence continues at coordinate 37,633,324 of NC_080073.1, forward strand.
GTTATTTGGTTTTTTCTGTGCTTTCCTTCTATCCAGAACTCCTCCTCTTCCTGTGAGGCCACTCTTGGCTGTGCCATGAGCTTTCTCAGAAACAGGCATAAACAATCTCGAGTCTCTCTTCTGTCCTCCCGGCCGGCCTTTCGTATTCCACCCTTCCTCATGTCTGCACTGCATGGATGAGACCCCGGCTGTTTTTCTGCTCTGTTCTGGCCCTTCGTGGAGCTTTGGGCCTGAGCTTTCATGGGTTCTCTCCCCTCAGTTTCCTCCTGCCACCAGCTCCTTGTGAGTGACCGAAACTGTTTTCTTAAATGTGACTCTCCAAGAGGAGAAACCGCTGGCTTTACCCATATGAAACTTGAAGGCACTTTAAATAAGGTGCCACCCCCAAACTTTAAGGGAGCTAAACTAATTTTTTAAAAAGATTCAATGTCTTTTTCATTCTCCTGATGTAGCTATTGACGTACACTTCACACTGGAGTGTCTGAAATTGTGGTGGTCCTAATTTATCGGATTTCTTAATTAAAATGTCTGCTGAATAAATTTGGTTTTTGTTTTGGAAAAAAGAAAAGTTTAAGACAACTTACATTTGAAATTGCACCACAGGTGGAGGTTGGGGATCACACCTGGGGGTCAGGGGACCTCTACAATGGTCCAAGCAGGAGACGGTGGTGAACTAAACTGAAGAGGGGGGTACAAATGGACAAATGGAGTCAGAGATGTTTAGGAAATGGCATCTCAGGTCTTGGTAACTGAAAATGAGGTTAAGAGAAGGGAGGAGTAAAGGTGACACCTGCCTACCTGGGGATGCCTTTTATGGAGAGGGGAACTTACCTGAGAAGCAGAGCTAGAGGGCGTGTGGTTGTTTAGAGTCTCATTGCTCAAAGCATGACCAGAACAAACAACCTGGCCTCCCTGGGAGCTTTTGAGAAATGCAGATGCTCAGGTCCCAACCCAACCTACCACAATAAAGTTCAAGAGGCTCTCGCTGATTCAGTGCCTGATGAGTTGTCAGTGCTGGTCCCTTTGCTTGTCTTATGCCTTGTTCTTTACCCAGTTTAATCTTTCAGGGACCACTGGAATTTTAAGCCCTTCAGCACCAAAATTTGTAAATGGAGATCCTTTGGTTTCAGGGGTCTGTGAAGACTGACTGTGTATGCAGACTCTGATGTGTATGGACAGTTTTCTGGGGAAAGGACCCATAGCAAGGTAAGGACCTAGAAGATAAATAGAGAATGGAAAAATAGAGAAAGTCAATGAAACCAAAAGCTGGTTCTTTGAGAGATCAATAAGACTGACAAACCTTTACCTAGACTGACCAAGAAAAAAAAAAGATTCTAGTTACTAAAATCAGAAATGAAAGTGGGAGTCCGCTCCGAGGGTTCTGAGCCAACGGCTTCTTTGCGAAGCCTCGTTGGAGAGAAGATAGAGGGCCGGAACAGCGCGATCTCCGCCGGCGTGTGCGGGGCCCTTTTCATTGGGTCCTGCATTTACTTCGACCACAGGAGACGGAGTGACCCCAACTTCAAGAACAGGCTGCGAGAACGAAGAAAGAAACAGAAGCTTGCCAAGGAGAGAGCTGGACTTTCCAAGTTACCTGATCTTAAAGATGCTGAAGCCGTTCAGAAATTCTTCCTTGAAGAAATACAGCTTAGTGAAGAGTTACTAGCTCAAGGTGAATATGAGAAGGGTGTGGACTATTTGACAAATGCAATTGCTGTGTGTGGACAGCCACAGCAGTTACTGCAAGTGTTGCAGCAAACTGTTCCACCACCAGTTTTCCAGAGGCTTCTGACTAAGCTCCCAAGAACTAGTCAGAGAATTTTAAGTGCTCAGAGCTTGGCTGAAGATGATGTGGAATGAGGAACAAATGTCAACATAATAATCTCAATTTAAAAATATTTTTAAAATCTTAACTTGGAAGATGATCAGCTCTGGGGGAGTAAGGGCAAATAAGCTTGTTATGGACTGTCCTACACTGAAATTTACCAAAGTTAATTTTTACTTTGTGTAGATCCATTTGTCTGTTTTATTTATTTTTCCCAGTGAAAAGTGTATTTTGATAGAGAGGTTTTCATTTTATAAATACATTATCAGTTACTGAAATATGGATTTTATTTATTCCTAAAACGTGCAATTAGAATGTACATATATAACATCACATTACTTACATTAAAAATACCCAGTGCTCAGTTTTGAAGGATAGGCCAAAAAACGTGTAGAAGAAAACTGAAGAATGCACTTTTTTTTTTAAGCTAGTACAGTTCGCTATACATCAGAAAATTGGATGGAAACTTGATTGTGTATTAAAACTGAGCATTAAAATCTTTAAGAGATTCTTTCTTTCCATTTAATATCTTACATATGTATAATGTGCTGCTATGCTATAATAACAACTTCACCCCCACTGTTGAACTGTTGGGCCTAATGTGTTCCGGATATTTATCTCCTTGTATTTTAGATATGTGTAGTTGCAAATAGCACCAGGAATTAGATCTGTGTACACCCTTAAACTAGCTGAGTAAGCTTCGCCAGTTAATGTCTGCCCTCATTTATAAAATGAGGGAATTGGTCTGCTAATTCAGCTTCTAATTCCTTTGGTTCTGTTTAGCATTTTCAAATCCCTTTTTCTGAGGGATATATCTGTTTGGGCAACCAGTTGCATTTTTTAATACTCTGAATTTTGCATGCTTGCCTGACAGCATTTCTGAATTGATTTTTTTTTTAAGGTATAACTTGTGTTGATTTTCACTTAAATCATGGTACTGTCACTACTTTTGTAAATTAATCTGGAATTTAACTTTCAAGGTAACTGGGACAATATGCTTGTAAAAGTGTGTGTTCCCCTTTGCTTTTATCATCAGTGTACCTCCTTAATCCCCTTCCAGCCTGATTCACTTATCTTGTTATGAGAATAAGGTGTAACTTTGTGGCTGAAGACTTGCAAAGAATGAAGATAATTCTCAAAATAGTGACATTATCTGCAGCCACAGATTCAGTATAAGACCTGAGAATAAAGATCCTTGGTACTTAAAAAAGAAAAAAGAAATGAAAGTTGGAATATTACTACTGATTCTATAGAAATAAAAAGGATTGTAAGAGATTACTACGAATAATTATATGCCAACAACTTGGATAACCTAGATGAAATGGATACATTCCTTAGAAACATAAAACCTACCAAGACTAAATAATGAAGAAATAGAAAATCTGAATAGACCTATAACTAGTAAGGAGATTGAATCAGTCATCAAAAATCTCCAGCAAAGAAAAGCCCTGGACCTGATGGCTTCGCTGGTGAATTCTACCAAACATTTAAAGAAGAACTAATACCAATCCTTCTTAAACTTTTCCAAAAAATTGAAGAGGCGGGAACACCTGCTAACTCATTCTGTGAGGCCCTGATACAAAAGCTAGATAAAGACACTACAAGAAAACTGCATACCACTATCCCTTATGAACACTGATGTAAAAATCCTCAACAAAATACTAGCAAACTAAATTTAGCAGCATATTAAGAGGATTACACACCACAACCAAGTGCAATTTCTTCCTGGAATGCAAGGATGTTTCATCATTCTAAAATCGATCAATGTAACACAGCACATTAATGGAATGAAGGGGGAAAAGCACATGATCATCTCAATTGATGCAGAAAAGGCATTTGACAAAACTCAACACCTTTTCATGATTAAAATGAAACAAACTAGGAACAGATGGAAACTACTTCAACATAATAAAAAACATAAATGAAAAACCCACAGCAAAAATCATACTCAATGGTGAAAATCTGAAAGCTTTTCTTCTAACAACAGAAACAGGTCAATGACGGCTGCTTTTGCCATTTCAGTACTGAAATTGATAACCAGAGCAATTCGGCAAGAAAAAGAAATTAAAGGCATCCAAATTGGAAAGGAAGAAGTAAAATAATCTCTGTTTGCAGATGGTAGGACCTTATGTGGTAAACCCTAAAGATTCCACACAAAAAACTGTCAGAACTAATAAATGAATTCAGAAAATTAGGCTGATACAAACTCAATACACAGCTGTGTATTTCTATATGCTAGCAATGAAATAAACAAGAATAAGAAGTGTTGGCAAGGATGTGGAGAAACTGCAACCCTTGTGCACTGTTGGTGGGAATGTAAAATGGTACTGCTACTATGGAACACAGTATAGCAGTTGCTCAAAAAATTAAAAATGGAATTATCATATGATCCAGCAGTTCCACTGCTGAGTATGTACCCAAAAGAACTGAAAGCAGATATTTACACACCCATGTTCATAGCAGCATTATCTACAATAGATAAAATGTGGAAGCAACCCAAGTGTCCATCAACAGCTAGACAGATAAACAAAAGATGGTATATAGATACAATGGAATACTATTCAACTTTACAAAGGAAGGAAATTCTGACATATGCTACAGCATGAGTGAACCTTGAGGACATTATGCTAAGTGAAATAAGCCAGTCACAGAGAGACAAACACTGTATGATTCTACTTTATGAGGTATCTAGTCAAATTCATAGAACAGAAAGTAGAATGGTGGTTGCCAGGAGCTGGGGGGAGTAGAGAATGGGGAGGTATTGTTGAATGGGTATAGAGTTTCAGTTTTGCAAGATGAAAAGACTTAAGGTTATGGAGACAGATGGTGGTGATGGTTACACATCATGAATGTATTTAGTACCACTTAACTGTACACTTATAATGGTTAAGATGGTCAATTTTATGTTGTGTGTACTTTATCACAATTTTAAAATGGAAAAAAAGAGCTAAGATCCACTAGGATCCAGAAAAAAATGTTCCATAGTTGGATGTGGGGCTTACAAGCACAACACTGGGGAACTCAGTATTGTTTAAGATCAAAGTAACACCTTTTTCCTATAAAAAGCATTCATTTGCTTTGTAAGCATATTTGGGAGTTAAGAGATATAAGTCTGGACTTTCAAGAGCTACATGTCAACTGTCCTGGATTCTCTAACCTCTTAAGCAGCCTTTGGGGGTCCCAGAACATGTTCATTGTAGCCTTTGTCACATTGTAAGGCTTTTTGTGTGGCTGTCTCTCCTAAGAGCCTATGAACATGAGGCAGGACCCTGTTTCCTGCCCAGCACATGATGCTCAATGAATAAATGAAGGAACGAGCAAATGAGTGAGCAGCAGGAGAGAGAGATGCATCTGCAGTTCTAAGGAGGCCGAGGGAAATCAGAGTTCGGGTTCTTCCTGTGGTTCCCTTCATCTATTTCTCTTAACCTCCTTTGCAGCCTATTTCTCATACCACCTGCAGGAGGCCTTCCCAAATTGTGCCCAGCTACCACATTGAAGGACTGGACCTCCAGGAGAGCTCCTCCTCCTCATCTCCCCTTCACCTGGAGGAGGCAGCAGGCAAGGGCTTCACAAAGGGAGGCATGAGCTGCCTAAAAAGGATGTGGTAGGCCAGGGGGAATCAGGCTTCCTGCTCCAGCACCTCCAACCCCAGGCCCTCTAAGAGGGGGAACTGGCATGCTTCCTCATCTCTCCTCAGGGAAGGTGTCCCAACACCTGGTGGAGGCCACTGGGCTGCTCCAGCCCCTCTGGGAAGAAGATGTTGTTCTCCAAGGTGGCATCTTCGTGAGGCTGCTGAGGGGCACGGTTGAGTGCCACAGGCCAAGAAGTCCCTGGTGTGTTGGCTGAATGCTCACCTCCTGTGCCTCCTTTCCTAATGGATGAGAGAACAGTTCTGTTCTCTTTGTCCTTAGAGCTGAGCAGCCTTGCACAAGTTAGTCAACTTCTCTGAGCCATAGTTTACTTATTTGTCAAAATGGAGCACGATGCCTACCTCATAGGACTGATGAGGGAAACCTTCAAAGGGCTGAGCATAGGACCTTGCACAAAATAGGTGCTCAGTACCTGTCAGGAGTCTGGAGTGAGTGCAAACTTCAGCCCCAACAGAGGTTAGAAACTGTCCCCAGAGGCCTGGCTGTTGCATCACCAGTTAAACCATGTGATTGAGCTAGTGACAAAGGCTCTGGTGCCTCAGCATCCTGAGATAAAGGATGGGAATGGCCTGTTTCTCCCATCTTCCTCCCATGAGTGGCACCTGAGAGGGAACCACAGGACAGAGATGGCTTTAGAATAAAACACAAAAGCCAACACATATTGAGCAATCACCGGGGTCAGGCTAAGCTCTTTATGTCCATTAGATCATGTAATCCTTGCAAACACCATGAGGAGGGTACTATTCTCTGCATTTGTCAGTTTTACTTTTATTTATTTATTTATGTTTGTTTATAAATAGACTCTTTTTAGAGCAGTTTTAAGTTCACAGCAACACTGAGCAGAAAGTAGAGTTCCCTAAAACCCCCTTTCCCGACACATGCACAGCCTCCCCGCCATCAGCATCCCCCAACACAGAGGTACGTTTTTCTCAATCAATGAACTGATGTTGACACATCATTGTCACCCAAAGTCCACAGTTTACATTAGGGTTCACTCTTGGTGCTTGTACATTCTACGGGTTTTGAGAAATGTATAATGACATGCAGAGTTTTACTTTTCAATACCAATTTTATTTTTTATCAAAGTAGTACATGCTCAGTGTAATGCTTTGGCTTCAAAGTCAGAGCACAAAAAAGGCTTATATGGAAAACCAACCATGCCTCTTCCCTGCCCTCTCTGCCCTTCCTAACTCCAGGCCCAGGCTCCAGGGGCAGGGTGGCGTCCTTCTTATATACCTAGGGGGCCACACAGTTGGCACCAAAGTACCAAGAACGTCAAAAGGGACTGGAGACAAACAGCACATTAGGGCCAAGTAGCCAGATAGGCTGAGCACACCCTCTGCCCCAAGGGTGTCAACCAGGCATCTCCAATAAGACATTCTAGAGGTATTTTAAAATCTTTGCTTGCTTCTTTAGAAGCCCCAGTACTCATTTTCGGAGTTTTGCTGGATGAGGGGAGCTAAAGCCACACACAGGAAGGGCACTGTGATGCAAAGCTGCCTGGGTGGAGGGAGATTACGGTTCTGGCTGGCTGCATGGCCTGCGAAAATTTCTCCCCTCTGGACTTTGAGGTCTTTGTGCAAAAAAACCAAGCGATTGGACAGGTGACCACTAGGGCCCTGCCGTGCTGACAGATTGAGTTTGGGCTGCTACTGCTGCTAACAGCCCCATCTCTGGAGCTCTTCCTGTGAGCCGGGTGCTTCCTTGCAACCACCCTCAAAACAGGCAATATTGCCTCATTTTACAGATGAGGATTGAGACTCAGAAGGGCTGTCAGGGCCACACAGCTAGAGAGGGGCAGGGTCAAGATTCTAAACCAGAGTGCACACTCTCCTTCCCTGGAGCTGGATCCCTGAGCCTTCTGTCCTGTTTTCCCCAAAATAGATGCTCTAGTCTGTGTGTGGCAGGTGGGTGGGTGTGTAGGTAGGTGGGTAAGAGGGGGTCCCATGGCTTCCAGTGACAGCAGGGCCCAGCTTACTTGGCCTCCAGGATTTCAAAACTCTAGGCCCCACCTCAGGGTGAAGACCATTATGCCCACATCCTGTTTAATGCTAATCTCTCCTCCTAGGCCACTGGTTCTCTGCCTTGGCTGTGAATTAATCACCTGGGGAGCTTCGGAAAACAAAGATGGCTGCGCCTCACCTGTAGAGATACTGCTTTAATTGGTCTGGAACAGGGTCCTAGCACTGGTTGGTCTGAAGAGCACCACAGGTGATTCAAATGTGCAGCCAAGGCTGGGAACCTCACATTAGCCTGTCGGCTTACTGAGGATCCTTGTTCATTCCCTCACCACGCTTGCCTGGCGGTGGGGAGTGTCTGCTCTTTACCATGCCTCCCCAGCCATAAAGGCAGAGCAGCCTTTGTTCTCAGCTGCAGTGTAGCTGCCTTTCTCTGTAACAAGCTCCACAGCATCATTACTCTGCTCTCCTGAATTCGTTGTCCTCCTGAAAGTAGCCAAGGCCATGATGCTTCTCAGAGATTCTCTGGAACAAAAGCCCCTGGAATCCAGGTCTGCCCTGGCTTGTGGTGTGGAGAGCCCACCTTGCCTGGGTCCTCTCTGCTCTGCATCTTAGGGGAAGAGAACTGGGGAGGACAGGGTTTGTCCCCCACCCAGGCTGCCCTGGGCCTTTTCTGGCTCCTAGGTGAGGCTATCAGCCTCACAAAATCAAATTTGTTCCGTATTAAAAAAAAGGACAAGGACAATTCTGGAAGCTACAAGGGTCTCAGAAGAGAGTCAAGCAAAGCTGAATGCTACCTGAAGGAAGGGAGCCTCCTGTTTCCTGCCTACTGAACTCAGCTACAGAAAGGTGCCTGATACGCTCCTGACTTAGGACTCCTATGTGGGCTTCGGGCCACAGAAGCTTGGATGCTGATTTTAGAGCCTGCAAGAGAGAAGCAAAGTTGGCGGCAGAAGGGCAGGTGAGAGGTGGGCTTGGGGATGCATTGGCCGTTGTAAATAAGCTGAGTCAGAACCAGGAACTGGAAGTGGTAGTGGGGGAAGGTACTCACGGCAGGGCTCTGAGGGGGCCACTAAACATGGCATTCCTTGGCCTGTTCTCATCCTCCATGAAGCCTGGGCTTTGAAGCCACAAATTCATGGCAGGCCAAACCTGCAAGTGTCTGGAAGCCATGTGGCATGTGTTTTTCAAACTGAGTTTATTGGAACTGTAGGGGGTTCTTCAGAATTGGTAGGGACTCTGACACACCATGTAATGCAACTACCAACATGGCTCTCTTATCTACTTAATGAACAGGTGTACAAGATTTCACTGCGTTAAAAAAAAAAAATTCTGTGCTAAAATAATGTTATCAAAATTTGAAAACCATGGATCTAGTAAACTTATGAGGGATGGATGGGGAAACTTACCCAGAGTCACCCTCTAGTCACTTACCCCTCAGGCCAGGTCTATCCCCACAGCATACCCACTGGCTTTATGGAGCAGACAGCAGGAGGTTCTCTCTGGAGGTCTGTCTTGAATGCAGCAACAAAAATGGCCAAGAGAGGAGCCACGTGGGGAAGAGCCACTCTCAAAAGAATGAGTGACCCCAAGACCCAGACTTGCAGACCCTGAAGGGCAGTGTGAAGCTGCCTTGGCTCAACTGTCAAAAGCCCTCAAGATTCTAGTCTGTTCTTACCTTCAGGGAAATGTAAGTCCTTGGCCTGGGAGGTGGGGCCCCTGGATTCTAGGCTGCCCCACCATTTCCTGGGACTTTGGGCCACATTCCTGGGACATTAGCCTTCTCTTTAAGGGAGGAAGCTGGGCACGCTCACTCAGTCCCTAGACTGTGGGCCCTTGAGGACAGGACCTGTCATCTCCACTGTGTGCTGCATCCTCCTCAGTCCAAGGGATTCAGGTACAGGGCTAGGCACAGGAATCCTTAACTTCACGGAAAACAGTTTTGTTCATTGGTTTTTAGAACAGGGCTCCCGTCAAGTGGTTCTCCTCATCCTCCACATACCAACTGTGACCTTCGACAACAGTGGATGACTTTCCACACTTTCTGTAGTGAAGCTTTCTCCTCCCTCCTGTTTTCTCCCCTGGGTTGGCTCCTCTGGCAGTGAGAATCTCAACACTCTGGAGAGAGTGAACGCTGGGGACTTGCATTTCTTCTCCTGATAGTCTTCTTCCTCTGAGCAGTTCAACAGGTGAAGGTGCCCCAAGCCCATCAGGGCTGCTTATTAACGCAGCAGAATTTGGCCGCATGTGTTTGCCCGAGAAGCAGGTGGAATATTCAATAAGTAGATGATCATGGGTGGATTGCGTTGAGGGGAAGATCTGGTCCCCAGCTCAGACAGAGGTCTTAACCTCTTTTTGCCATGGAACATCCAGAACACCAGTGAAAAGGACCTTTATATGTACTCATTTGGGGCAGGGCCCTCCTTTCCCCCCCTCCCCCTGGGTCTTGAGGGACAAACCCATAGCCAAAGACCACAGCCCCAAGCCCCAGCTGTTCTCACCTCCTGGCAATGACCAGAATCTGAGAAACTGTCTTCTTCCCCAGGTCTCCAACAGACCCCTTCACCCCCTACAACCTGAGCCCCTCAAGACCCCTCTCCAGAGTCCAAAGGCCACTTCTGAAGCCTTCCATCTCCCCAAGTCATGCCCAGTAGTCCCTGGTTGTCCCGGTCCCTGGTCCTGTGGGAGGCAGCCAGCTTTGTGACATCACAAAAGGCTATCCTGTGACAAGTTTGGGCCTGGTGAAGAAGGAGCAGGGCAGAGGGGCTCCCCCCAGGAACATCATGTGACTTTTCATGGAGAGACACCCCTACCTCTGAGGGAATGAAGAGGAACTGTCTCATAGTAAGAGCCCAGGACACCCTCTGCACTTAGAAACACCTCCCCTTGATAACTTCGGCTCCCAGGACTAACTGGATACTCCTGGCTATATCTGGCAATACCTCTTTGGGGTCCAGGTCCAACGTGGCCAGGTTTGGGGGTGGGGCAGTAGGTGATTAATTCAGGTGGTAGTGGTGGGTCTCTGACCTCTGAATTGACAGTCAGATCAGCTTCCTTCCATCAAACAAAGTCATTCTGCCCCAGGCCTTTCAAAGTGAAAGAACTGATAGGGTGGGAAGCTTTATCTGACCTGAGTCTTCCTCAGGGTCTATGCCAGCAGTCCCCAGAGTACCTTCAGGTGGGTCAGGCCAGAGATCCCTGAATCCTGTAGAAAAGTCTTGTGCTTACAAACAGGCATTGTCAAAATCCAAGGGCTTCTCTCTCCAATGCTGACTCCACTGTTGTTTCTTCCCGGAAGGATTTACAATTCTAAAAACCTGAGGCAAAAGAGGCTTCTTACCTCCCCTGTACCCTGTTCTCCAACCTCTAACTCTTACCTGGAGCATAGCCTCTGGGAAGAGCAGGGCCCCAGGAGTCAGCAAGGATGATAACTGGCAGCCAGGCTCGGGGATCTGACAGGTCCTGGGAGTAGGTGGAGGGCAGAATTTGGGCCTTTTAATGCTCCAGCCCCTGTTTGTGCTGGGCGGGTCCATTGTAAGGGTGGCCCAGGGGACACCATCTCTGGCCATCCTCTCTGGACTCTACTTTGATTGTGACATTGCCATCCTGCCAGAGGACCCCAGGGAAAAAAGTGAGTGCACTCTGGGCAGGGTTCCAGATGCAGGCTTCATCTCAGCAGGGAGGCAGGGTCGACAGGCTGGTTTGGGGAGGGCGACATGTCTGAATTCACATCTAAGGAGCTCCTTGGCCTTGACTGCCCTCACCCTTGATCGACGACAGCCTTTTCAGCCATGAGGAGGCCTAGGAGCAGATCCTCTTAAATCCACCCTCTGATATGGGGATATATGTATATGTATAGCTGATTCACTTTGTTATAAAGCAGAAACTAACACACCATTGTAAATAAATTATACTCCAATAAAGATGTAAAAAAAAAAAAAATCCACTCTCTGACCCACTCAGTTTTTAGTTCTGTGCTGGGACAGAGAGTAGACAGATGATCCCTAAGAGTGGTTACTCCACTACTTCCCAGTGTGTCTGAAAATGTGCCCCAGGATTTTTCTGGTAAGGAGCTCATTTCTCATTTTGATGAGGAAAGCTTGAGCTCTTCCAGCAGGCAGTAGTACCGGGGGCAAAGAGAAATCAGCCAGGGCTGAGGTAGTCCTGAAGAACAGCAATAGGCACAGCCACAGACCAAGAGTAATCACAATAGAAATAGCCACCACTTAGCTAGCACCTCCTGTGTGCCAGACCCCAAGCTAAGCACTTTACAGGCATGGTTCCACTTAGTCCTCATTACAATGCTAGAAAGGAGGTATTATTCCCATTTTCCAGCTGGAGAAACTGAAGCTTGAGAGGTGAAGTAATTAGGCCAATTACAGGAGCACTAGTGTTAGGATGCAGGTCTGTCTACCTCCAAAGCTAGACTCAACTGCTGACCTATCTCCTTCTGCAAACTCTTCCCAATAAAGAGGCAAACTATTTTCTTATCTGTCACCATCGGTGATAGGGTTAAAGAGAGAACGGGGAGAAGGGAGACTCTGAGCCTGATATTACCCAGATCAGCTTTCGGATAAGGCAACCTTGACTGCTTGGCCCGTGTAACCTTTAATGAGACCCATTGGGAGGCAGCTGTTCTGATTTACTCCTAACTATTTTGCAGGTGATTTAAGTGGGGCCATGGGGGCCATCAAGGGGAGTCCTTGGGGTCTGTGGCTGAGCAGTGGTTCTGAGGTGGGGTTGCTAGATAATATATAGAATGTCCGGTTCAATTTTAATTTCAGATAAAGAATAATTTAAAATATATAAGTATGTCCTCAATATTGCATGGGGCTCTTCTGGGGGCTCCTCACTCTGGCTGGGGTCCTGGTACGTGGGAATTGGGGCGGGACTGGGGGGTCGTTGCTTCATTTCTCACCTGAGTCTTAGGTCCCTCTGTGAACTTGTGCCTGTGGGAGCAGGAGGGGGTACTGACTTCTGGAGACTGCAGCGTCTGTGGCCACTGGACGAGGTGGAGCCTCAGTTTCTCACTCTGTGAAATGAGAATGGTGGATGTGGATGCCGTCATACAGGGTGGTTGCTTTGCACACCTCTTGGGCAACAGGGGTAGTGTTCCATCTTTCTAGGAGGCTGTAGGGGCCCCCAGGAAGGGGGAGGGCACCAAGTGAATGATTAGAATCCCCTTTTTTGTCCAGGTTGGGGTCCCCAGTGCCTGGAAGCCCAGAGCCTGGAAGCCCCGAGCCTCTCCTCGGTGGCTCCTGTGACTCCTGGACACTTGCAGTAGCAGTCTTGTTCAGCAAACAGCAGAGTGGGAATAGATGTGGGACAGGAGGAGGCACAGGAGTTGTGGTGGCACCAGGGTGGGGAAGGGCTGATGGGAGCACCTGGGTCCGGTGAACCTGGAAGTTAAGTGATGGGAAAGAAGGGGTGGTGGAAAAGGGAAGAGGGGGAGATGGGGAAGACAGAGGATAGGGGAAAGAGGAGGAGCATCCTGAAGCTCAGAGGACATGGTGCTATTGATTTTCCTACCCTAGTGCATGGGCATGTGTGGGGATGAGGGCAGGTTGGATCATACCTAAGTCTGTAGCCCTTCGTGCTGGGACCAGGGCTGGGCTGCTCTTGCTCTCCCTTTGCCACTGGGCAGCCCTGCAAGCATGACTTCTTGCCCTTTTGGATGGTGGCTGCTGCTTTTTGAGGCATACCATAAGGGGAGATGGGCACACACAGAGCAGAGGGAGACAGAGTCCAGAAATGTTCTTCTAAAGAGGCCAAGGAATCTCTTTTTCCAATGATTCAGGTGTGATGTGCCAGGTCAAGCTGGGTGTGTGGGCCTGATTTACCTGTAGCTTTGTACTTGCATGTACTTAGATGTGAAAGTGTTGGCTGTGAGGACTGGCGCCAGTGCATGGGAGTGCATGCTTGTGTCTCTGGCACACGTTACCTTGGCCTACGAAATGTGACAGTGAGTGTGCTTGAAATGTGTGTGCAGCCCAGAAAACCTGAGTGCAGTCTTTTCCCAGAGTGGGAGTCTGGGAGTGCCTGCAGGTCTGCGGCTGCAGGTATGTGGGGGGGCTTTTGGCAGAGGTATGGGGGGCACAGGCATTATAGAACAGAGATTATGGAGGAAGCAGTTGCTAGACAGGTCCTGTATAGCTCCTGTTCTGCTTCCCCAGCCTCCTGGGCCCTGGCTTCTCCAAAGGCCCTCTGGCATGCCCCTTATTCCCATCATTTACCCAGGGACCCAGGCTGATTTTCTGAAGGGGAGCAGTGCCATCTGGTGGCAGGCTGAGGCTGTGCCAGGAGGAGGCAAGCTGGAACCTGGGTTCCCACAAGGGATCTGCCTTTCAGGACCTCAGTTAGTGGGGAAGTCACCACCGCACTGGCTAGATCATGGAAAAATGGAGGGTATCTAAGGCTTGAGTGCTCCATTCTCATGCATTTTGGGTTCATGACCCAGGGAGGCATGGCAGGAAAGTCAGGTGAAGGATTGCTGTAGCACCGATGTAGGAAAGTTATCAGTCCAGCCTCTGGACCCATGAACCTGGGCCCCATTCCTTGGGCCACCAATCAGGGCTCAGATTTCTCATCTGTGTAGGTGGCAAACTGTACCTACCCTGTGGGGTGGTAGTGAGGGTTATATGAAAAAGTGTGGTTAAAACACTTGGCTCAGAGCTATATAAAGTCAGAGGTAATGGTAGTGGCCATTATAGGCAAAGTCCCAGAAGCACAGAGAACAGAGCTATGTGTTGTGGCAGGTGAAAGCGTTGCAGAGAGGTGGCACGTCTGCCACACTGCCACCCAACATTCTAGAATTTTGTGCCTGAGTATCACCTGTGTCAAGTTACATACTTAAGAGGAGGGAGGTCTCTTTTCTGGAAAGCGGGGAATGGGGTCTGGTGGGGAACAGAATCAAGAGACCCAGCACCCAGGCTCTGGCTAGCTTCTTAATCTAGCTATGGAACCTGAGCATGGCAGACGGCCTGCTGTGTCCATGTTCCCCATGTGAAAGTGCTGACTGTGAGGACTCCGTAAAAATGCACAGAAACTTGCTCAGGACTCCCAGAGATAAAGGTTCGATAGGATCTTGTCAGGGAGAGATTCTGCTCAGCTGTGGAGTTTACCTTTCACGTCTCCAAAAAGGGATCCCCGAGTCAGAGTCAGGAGTCGTTCTGGTTCTGCTGCTAATTGGTTGTGTGATGTGAGTCAAGTCACTCACTCCCTCCACGTCTCACTTTTCCCAGCTGCAAAATAAAGAAATTAGATGACCTCTGAGGTCAGCTCTGCCTTAATCTATTTCCTTTTGATTTTTTCCTTTTCTCTGCCTCACATATAATACCTAGGATAAATATTTATTGATCCTACAGGCTAGGTCTTGAACAGGAAGACCAGAGCCTTCTGCTTAATGACTGCTGTGATTTCTCATACACTTCGGGAAATATTTTCTTAGATCCTGGTAGGTTCTAGGTATAATGGGGCCAATGGGAGAATAAAACAACGGCTCTTCCCTGTCACACAGGCCGAATAAGGTACTGGGAAGGTATCCAGCCGTTCTAGCTTTGGGCTGGGAGGATCGAGTCTTTCGCTTTTCGCTTCCGCCTTCCTGAGCACCCAATGAATATGTAGCAGTTCTCGTTTATGCTAAAAACTACAAACCCCAGAAGTCAACGCGCGGGGGCAAACTGCTCACGCGCCAATCAAGACTTGGTGGGCTCCGCCCCTAGAGGCGGAACTTCATTTTCCACGCGACTTGGAGCTCGTAGATATTCCTCCGCTCGCCCTCGCGTTCTCCTCCCGCCTCCTGCCAGCAAGCCTCGCGCCAAGTCGGAGGACGCGCGCGCGCAGCGTACGTAGCGAACGAGTGACGCATAATATGTGGGCCGCTCCGGAGTCGCGGTCGCGTTGTGTGTGAGTGAGGGGGAGAGAGTGCGGGACCTGAGGCGGCGTGTGTGAGCTGTGGCCGCTGGCGGGGTCAGGGGGGAGCGGCGGAGCCGCCCAGGAAGGTGAGTCAGGAAGGGAGGGAGACGGCTCTGCGGGAGGGGCGCGAGGAGACAGGGCGCATGGTCGGTCGGGCGGGAGAGTGGGCGCTGGGCTGGGGGAGGGGCGGCACCTGCCTGGGCCGCCGGCTGGGAGGGGGCGGGCCGGGCCTCCCGGGACGCTTGGTCCGGGGCCTGACAGGACTTTTCATCCTCCAGATTCTTGGCTCGGGGGCGGGGCCTCCACGTTCTTCCTCCAGTCCGCAAAAGAAGCTTCCCAAGAGTAACTCTTCCGCCCGGATCGGGGGGCAGGGGTGTGCCCGCCCCTATCTTGGGGAGGGGCGCCTCTCATTCCTCTCATCACTTTTTTCCTCCCAGTTTTCCCAGGCTTCGTTCCGTACGGGCCTGGGGTCGGGGTGAGTGGCTCCATCTTTCATGTCGTATGGCGGTCCCCTTCCCATACTGTGTCTCCGCCCCTAGTTCCAGTCACCTGGGCTGGCTCTCTCCTCCCTCGGTCTCGTGCCACCTCCCCTTGCATCCGCCCAGCTCTTGGTCAGGCGAGGGGGGGCGGGCTCTCTGGGCACTCCTCCCACACCCACCCCCCCCCCGCCCCCATGGTGGAGGAGATGGGTGGAAGGAGAGGTGTCCGGGTCCTGCAGCTTAGAGTCAAACCTTGGAGTGCCCGCCAAGCTTCCCGGGATCCTATTTCCGGGGGTTACAGTCGTTTTTAACTGGATGTCAGGCATTTGCTTAGCTCCCTCTTCCTAGACGGTTTGCGTCTCACTTCCTCTTATTGCACTGTTAGCGCTTGGCTTTTGCTTGTGCTGAAGAAGTAGTTTTGGAGTGTTTGTAGTAGTTCTTTTTGAGTCCTAGATGACTCGTCATTGACTGTGTCACGTTGGCCTCAGTTTTTCCTTACTCTGTCTTTTCAATGAAGCCTTTTAATTAGTCTACAAGTTTTAATTATTAACAGCATCTTCCTGTTCTAAACGCTTTGTTAATGTACAGAGTGAGGGGTTCATTGGCAGTGTTGTCCTGTAATCTTCTTGTCTCAGTTTACTTTTAAGGTTTTTGTAAGCTTGTATGATTAGACTCTTTAGGAATCGATTTGTTATTCTTCTTGACGCTGTCAAGATTTGGGTTTTGTATATTACACTTATTATCCATTTTTCGAGTGGTGATATATTTTTGGATGTAAAGGAAATAATAGATACAGAATTTGGGAACTATGAAGGAAATCCTTTTATGCTCAACATCTCTTGAGTAGTTGGAGAGCACAGTGTTTTACTATGTTATCTGCTGTACAGTAGTTAAACTTTATCGAGGAGGAATCTGGTGGAATGAACCACATGTTGATTTGAAGTGATCGAAGTTGGTTTGTTACCAGTGTTGTTTCTGTCATGGTCATGGACAGTAATAGAGTATTGTTATACATGATCTAATATGTTATACTAATTATTAGGTAAATTTTACTTGAAGCTCCAGACTTGGGTTTTTTTCCCAGTGGGTTTTTTTCTTTTTTTAAAAAGAGGAGTGCTTACAGGCATTTGTTTCAGAATTGTAACCTTATGGGAATCCTTAACGTGAACTTTTTTTTAGGCTTTGGGATAGTTTTTGCCGAATAGGCCATATAGTATTGTGTATTAGAAGAGAACAGATTTTATGGATTAACTCAAAAGTTACAAAAGGTAACAAAATAGTGGAAAAATGGTAGAGCTAGGATAGTAACATATAGTGAAAAAAAACTTTCTTCTACCTTTATCCTTCAGAAGATCAGTTACTTGCCACAAAAGTAATAGTTATTATCCGTTTCTTATATATTCTTGCAGAGACACACACACACACACAAAAGCAAAGAGTGTTCTTTGTTTTTCTCACTTGACAGTGTACTGAGAGTTGGTCCAAATTAGGAAAGGAAATTCTTATTAGTTTTCTCCTACTTTATTTATTTTTGGCTGGGTTGGGTCTTTGTGGCTGCGCGTGGGCTTTCTCTAGTTGCAGCAAGGGGGAGCTACTCTTTGTTGCGGTGCGTGGGCTTCTCATTGCAGTGGCTTCTCTTGTTGCAGAGCATGGGCTCTAGGCGCGTGGGCTTCAGTAGTTGTGGCACTCGGGCTCAGTAATTGTGGTGCATGGGCTTAGTTGCTCCGCGGCATGTGGGATCTTCCTGGACCAGGGCTTGAACCTGGGTTCCCTGCATTGGTAGGCGGATTCTTAACCACTGTGCCACCAGGGAAGCCCATCTCCTACTTTTTTTTTTTTTTTTTTTTAAATTTTATAGCTACTTTATTTATTTATTTATTTATTTTTGGCTGTGTTGGGTCTTCGGTTCGTGCGAGGGCTTTCTCTAGTTGTGGCAAGTGGGGGCCACTCTTCATCGCGGTGCGGGGACCGCTCTTCATCGCGGTGCGCGGGCCTTTCACTATCGCGGCCCCTCCCGTTGCGGGGCACAGGCTCCAGACGCGCAGGCTCAGTAGTTGTGGCTCACGGGCCCAGCTGCTCCGTGGCATGTGGGATCTTCCCAGACCAGGGCTCGAACCCGTGTCCCCTGCATTAGCAGGCAGATTCTCAACCACTGCGCCACCAGGGAAGCCCAGCATCTCCTACTTTTTAATTAGAAAAAAATTCGAAAGGATAGTAAAATGAATACTTATTTATCCATCTAGATTCAACACTTGTTATTAATATTTTGCCATGTTTTCTCTTAGTAGGTAGATGTGGTATATATTTATTTCGTGGAACCATTTGAAAATAAGTTGCAGACACAGCACCCCTAAATACTTTGGCAGGCATCCTTCAGGATAAAGACTTTTTTTTGGCCGCATTGTGTGGCTTGCGGGATCTTAGCTCCCCTACCAGGGATCGAACCCAGGGCCCCAGCAGTGAGAGCGCCAAGTCCTAACCACTGGACCATCAGGGAATTCCCTCTACATATTTTTTGTAGGGCTTTATATTATTCCATTGTATGGACAGTATTATCATTTAACCCTTGCAACAACTATTTCCATTTTACAGATAAGGAAATTGAGATTTGGAGAAGTTAAATAACTTGACCAAGATCTCACAGGTATGTTGGCAGAGTTGGGATTTGAATGCTTGAACCCCTTTTCTACCAAGTACCAATTGAGTGGTCTTGGGGACCTCTCTGAGCCCTTTTCCTCATCTGTAAAATAAGGGCAGGGTGGTTGTGAAAATTCAGAATAATGTAAATAGATTACTTAACCACGTGTCTATCTCATACAGATATTCAGTAATTGGTAACTATTGTATCACTATTAGGCCATAAATTCTGCATACCACTTAAAGAACTCACTTTGGAACATGGTGAATTGAGTAATGTACCTTCACTGTCTTGTGTGTAACAAGATGACTGCACCTTTTGCATTTTGTTAATCTTTCATTGAGAGTAAAATGAATTATCACTGATATTATTATTTTAGTTTAAGTTTATATTTTCCCTGGGCAAGTGAATATTCCCAAAGTTATAATTATTTTTAGGCATAGTTAATTGGAAATTTTGAAAATGATACCAGAAGTACATGTGTGTTTCTAAATTGAACTCTAAAATTTTACTATTTTAATGCCCTTGAGTTGACCTTTGTTAGAGATAGTATTTCTTTTAAATTTGCCTTTATAAGCTCTACTAGGCTGATTGCTTAAGTTATCCAAGAGGCATTCCCTCCTGGGCCTTTTTTCCCCCCATTTAAAAAAATTGTGGTAAAATTGACATACCATAAATTAACAATTAACCATTTTAAAGTGCACAATTCAGTTGCATTTAGTAGATTAACAGTGTTGTACAACCATCACCTCTTTTAGTTCCAAGACATTTTCATTACCCCAAAAGGAAACCCTATATTCATTAAGTAGTCACTCCCTATTTCCCCCTCCCCCAAGTCCCTGGCAACCACTAGGTAGCTTTCTGTATATGGATTTGCCTATTCTGAATGTTTCATATAAATAAAATCATAGACTATGTGACCTTTTGTGTCTGACATTTTTCGCCTGGCGTATTGTTTTAAAGGTTCATCCACAGCTGTAACATGTCTCAGTACTCCATTCCTTTCTACGGCTGAATAATACTGCATTGTATGAATATAACTACATTTTGTTTATCCATTTATCTGTTGGTGAACATTTGGGGTTGTTTCCACCTTTTGGCTCTTGTGAATGTGCTTTGAACATTTGTGTACAAGTGTTTGAATATCTGTTTTCAATTATTTTGGGTGTATAACTTGGAGTGGAACTGCTGGGTCATATGGTAATTCTATGTTTAACTTTTTTTTTTTAAACTTTTTGAGGAGCCACCAAACTGTTTTCTATAGCTGCTGTACCATTTTACATTCCTATCAGCAGTGTACGTTCTAGTTTCTCCACACCCTTGCCAGTGCTTATTTTCTAATTTTTTGCTTTTGGTTATCCTAGTCGTATGATTGGTATCTCATTGTGGTGGTGTTTTTCATCTTCCTAATGGCTAATGATGTTGAACATCTTTTCATGTACTTGTTGGCCATTTGTATATCTTCGTTGGAGAAATGTCTGTTCAAGTCCTTTGCCCATTTTTGAATCAGGTTTTTTTGTCATTGTTGAGTTGCAGGAGTTCTTTATATATTATGGATACTAGATCCTTATCAGATATATGATTTGCAAAGATTTTCTTCCATTCTGTGGGTTGTCTTTTCACTTTCTTGATAATGTACTTTGACGCACAAAAGTTTTAAATGTTGAGGTCCAATTTATCTATTCCCTTGTTGCTTATACTTTTTTTTTTTAAATTTTATTTATTTATTTTTGGCTGTGTTGGGTCTCCGCTTCTGTGTGAGGGCTTTCTCTAGTTGCGGCAAGCAGGGGCCACTCTTCATCGCGGTGCGCGGGCCTCTCACCATCGCGGCCTCTCTTGTTGTGGAGCACAGGCTCCAGACGCGCAGGCTCAGCAATTGTGGCTCACGGGCCCAGCTGCTCCGCTGCATGTGGGATCCTCCCAGACCAGGGCTCGAACCCGTGTCCCCTGCATTGGCAGGCAGACTCTCAACCACTGCGCCACCAGGGAAGCCCTGTTGCTTATACTTTTGATGTCAAATGAAAATCCCTTGCCAATTTCAAAGTCATTAAGATTTACCTCTAAGAGTTTTATAGTTTAAGCTCTTATATTTAAGTCTTTGATTCATTTTGAGGTAGTTTTTGTATATGGTGTGAGGCAAGGGTCTGACTTCATTCCTTTGTATGTGGATATCCAGTTGTCTCAGCACAATTTGTTGAAAACATTGGTCTTTCTAGTAATGGTCTAATGGTCTTTCAATAAATTCTTTCCCTGTTGACTGGTTTTGGCCCACTTGTTGAATATCAATTGACCATAAATGTGAGATTTTATTTCTGGACTCTCAATTCTATTGCATTGGTATCTATGTCTTTCCTTATGACAGCACCATACTGTGTTGATGGTCGTACTTTGTAGTTTTGAAGTCAGAAGTGTGAATTCTCTAACTTTCTTCTTTTTCAAGATTGTTTTGGTTATTCAGGATCCCTTGCAATTACATATAAATTTAGGATTGATGTTTGCACTAATGCAAGAAAGGTCATTAGGATTTTGGTAGGGATTGTACTGACGGTTGACCACTTTGGAGAGTATTGCCTTCTTAACAATATTAAGTCTTCTAATCCATGAACACAGGATGTCTTTCCATTTATTTAGGTCTTCTCTGATTTATTCTAGCAGTGTTTTGTAGTTTTCCTTGTGGAAGCCTTGTGCCTTTTTGGCTTAAATTGATTCCTTAGCATTTTATTCTTTTTAGTGCTATTTTAAGTGAAATTATTTTCTTAATTTCATATTGGATTGTTTATTGCTTGTACATAGCAATACAACTAATTTTTGCATGTTAATCTTGTATCCTGTAACTTTGCTAACTTGTTTATTAACTATAGTTTTTATTTGTAGATTCTTTAGGATTTACTATATATAGGGTCATGTCATCTGTGAATAAAGATAATTTTACTTCTTCCTTTCCAACTTGGATAGCTTTTATTTTTCTTGTCTAATTGCTCTGGCTAGAACTCCAGTACAGTGTTTAAGTGGTGAAAGCAGGCATCTTTGTCTTATTTCTGATTTTAGGGGGAAAGCTTTCGGTCTTTCACTATTGAGTATAATGTTAGCTGTTGGTTTTTATAATTAATGCCCTTTACCGTATTGAGGAAGCTCTCTTCTGTTCCCAGTTTATTGAGTGTTTTTATCACAAAAGGGTGTTGGATTTTGTCAGATGCTTTTTCCCTATCAATCACATGATTATTTTTTTCCCTTCATTTTGTTAATGTATTGTATTACTTTAATTGATTTTCATATGTCAAACCACCCTTGTATTCCTGGGTTAAATCCCACTTGGTCATGATATCTAATCCTCTTAATATGCTGCTGCATTCATCTTTCTAGTATTTTGTTAAGGATTTTTACATCTATTTTCATAAAAGATGTTGGTCTATAGTTTTCTTGTGATGTTTTTATCTGTCTTTGGTGTCAGGGTAATGCTGGCTTTATGTAATAAATTAGGAAGTGTCTCTCCTCTTCAATTTTTGGAAGAATTTGAGGATTGATCTTAATTCTTTAAATGTTTGGTAGAATGCACCAGTAAAGCCATCTCTCCCCTGCACTTTTAGGATGTGTCTTAAGAGATTAATTTTGCTGTTACCACATATACTACTTTGCCCAGTCTCTAGGTCTTTTACCTTAGCATAAAATTTTACTGTTGAAAAAAATTGGTTAAATTATTGCCCCTCTCTACCCCCTGGCTAATACTCCTCCAGATTGGCAAGGTCATAAAAATGAGGAAAAACTCAAAAACTGTCAGAGACCAGCGGACAGTAGGGAGACATGACAACTAAACGTCATGTAGTAGCCTGGATGAGATATTGGAACAGAAAAAGGACGAGAATGGAAAAACTGGTGAAATCTGAATCAAGTCTGGAGTTTAGTTAAGATAATATACCAGTTTTTGGTTTCTTAATTTTGACACCATGTCACTATAAAATAAGGTAACATTAGGGGAACCTGAACTGAGTGAGGGGTATATGGGAATTCTCCTTACTATCTTTGCAACTTTTTTTTTTTTTTTTTTTTACAAATCTATAATTATTCCTATTAAATTTATTTTTAAAAATGCATATATAGTTAGTAGATTGCAGTCAGAAATACAGCCTAGGTCTTCTCAAGTTAAGGTCAGAAATCTATATTAGTTGGTCACATCTGTAGTATATCTTTGGCTAGAAAGACTGAAAATGTGGATTCTTTGTAGAAAAGCATTTTAACTTTTTTTTTTTTCTTTTTTGGAAATATTTGTTCTTTGGAGTAAGGGGTAGCTCAGGTGACATGAATCTCTATCTACTATTAGAATTGCGTCAACTTGATTAAAACATAAATGTCTAAAATTTAGAGAGTTGGTGGTAAATATATTTCTTTTGGTCTTGTGGTAGAAGAGTGAACAATAATCCTAGATGAGCTAGTAATGCCTTTGTGGACTGAAACTTTTTACAGAACAGTTGCTATTTCTGTGAAAATACACATTTTGCATGGCAGGATTTGACATTTTGATCCTAAGACTGCTTTGGCAAAGAAGTTGATCTGTAAACCATCTAAACGGTTGGGTCTCATTTATTCCTTTTGGAGTCCCTTATAAACCTCTCTTCCCCGTGTGGATGTCACATGCAGCTCCTTCAGAGCCTGTCTCACCTCCCTGTCCTTCTGTACCCCTGGGCTGATCACTCAACCCAGCAACTTTTTCTGCCTTTCTCCAGCCTCTTATCCTCCTTCCAGAAGATCAGCTGTGAGACAGATTAGGAAGGCTGAAGGATGAATGGGTTTATAATATTCTTTCTCAGCTTTCATGTTGGTAATGATACCCACTTCAGTTCTTGATCTGTTGTTAAGAATTAACAGGAATATGTTGCTTATCTTTCATAGAACTTTCCCTGAAGACTTAACAAGAGCAAAATATTTCTGGGAGTAGTTTTTGCTGTATTCTGTATTTAAAAAAAAAAAAACCTCAAAGGTTTGGACCTCAGAGTTCTAGACTTGGGATTATTATACATGTGGTGTATAGGTACAGGTTGTAGAGTGTTCATGTGAAACCTTTCGTAAGCTGAAATGACTTGAAGAGGCAATTACCTTAGGACACATCTTGCTCACGGATGCACAGAAATTGAGATAAAGCACAGATGCTCACAGGCACAGTTCACAGCTGTAGCAGCTTGATGCTGAGTGTAGTTCCCATGGAAGGAGCTTGGCGGGGCCACTCTCACTGCTTGGGGTGCACACTGCCTTTATAATGGCTCGCTGCAAAGCAAACAACGCTGTTTTTGCTTTTCGCCTTTTTTCATAAAAGCAGAAGTCCTCTTCAGATTTCTTTGGGTTAACAAAAACAGATACTAATGTAGTTCTTTCATAAAAATGAAGTGGCATAAAGCGAACTTCTCTGAAAAGCAGGGATAGCTGTATGTGTGTTTCTGAGGGGAGAAAGGAACCATAGGTTTTGTCTGATTCCCAGGAATTCCTGATCCTAGAAAGGTTAAGAATCATGATTTTGATCCAGTACCCTGTCTCATTTGACAGTCTAGCAAACTGAGGTTGAGAGAGATGAAAAGAATTGTTTGTCATGACTTGATGAGTATCCAGGCTCCCAATCCTGGGTTTCCCACTGTACCACAAATAAAATTATCTACAGGGTCCAAGGGTTAAATTTCCCATGCTTTTAGTTACTTCCCTTGCTTGCTCATCCCTTTTTTCCCTCCCTCCTCACTTTTCTTTTCATAGGAAGTATGTCAAGTTTATTTGCCTGTGTTCATTTGTGTGTGTGTGTTTTTTTTTTTTTTTTTTGCTTCCTTAGGCCAAGTCATGACTACAGTAGCGGTACATGTGGACTCCAAAGCTGAGCTCACTACCCTGCTGGAGCAGTGGGAAAAGGAACATGGCAGTGGGCAGGACATGGTACCTATCCTTACCAGGTATGAACAATTAAGTTGTTTTTTTTTTTTTTAAAGGAAAAATTGGGAATTCCCTGGCAGTCCACTGCCGTGGGCCCAGGTTCAATCCCTGGTTGGGGAGCTAAGATCCTGCAAGCCACACGGCGTGGCCAAAAAAAAAAAAAAAAGTTGGAGAATGGTATAGAACATTTTCACTTTGTGAATTCTTTCTGTTTTTTTTTCCATAGAAGTTTTTTTTAATGATTCTACTTAATAAAATATTTGTTTGCAGGAAGAAAAAAATTTCCCCAAAACTAGAAAAGCATTTTTAAAACAATTTTTCAAATTACAATGTTAAACTCATCTCCAGCTCTGTAAAAGTATATGACACGAGATCTTTAAAGTTTCACTGCATTTCAGGATTGTTCTTGGAAAAGATACTCTGCCAGAAAATCAATGGGGTCATTGGGTCTGACCTTACAACACTCATTCAGACCCTGCATAAGCGTTGGCATAACGTAGGCCATTAAATAGTTTCTCAAGAGAACAGACTGGGCCTTCAGTAATTCTCTTTCTTCTCTTTTCACTTCCTCTAGTTTATTCTCACTTCTCAGAGCAAAATAATTTCTGGCTGCCCAGATGAAGCAAAGTGAGAGAGAGGAAGGAAGGAAGGAAGGGAGAGAGGGAGGGAAAGAGAGAGAGACAGAAAGACAGAAGGAAAGAAGGAAGGAAAGAAAGGAGGAAGGAAGGAAGGCTCACTTCATGAATTCTCAATCCATTTTTTTCTCTGTCAGAACTAGTCTTTTATCTCTCTACTTCTTGAACCTTTTAAAATTTCTTCCCTTTCCTCTCAGGCCCTTTTGTTGTCATTCTCTTTCCTAGGTTCTTCTCCTGCCAGTGTTTTAGCGCCAAGGTTTTGTTTGTGGTTCTCTTCTCTCTTCACCCTAAGTATTCTACCTAGATAGTTTCATCTCTGTCCATGATTTAAAAAATTATTCTCATGTTAACTTTCAAATTTCTATTTTCACTTCAGACCCTTCTTTTTAAAAATTTCAGACCCATTTCTCAGCTGATGGGTGTACACATGTTTAACCTGGTTATTCCACAGACACCTGAAACATACTGTGTTCAAAGTAGAGCTTATCACCTTCATCCTACCTCCGTCTTCATTCACAGCTTGTGCTTTTGTACTCCCTGCCTTGGTGTAAATAGTTATAAACTAAAAACTGAAAATTATTCTCCCTAGTGTATTCCTTTACTAGTACAACTTAGTCACCAAGCCCTGAGGGTTTCTGCTTCCTCTTCTTCCCCATTCCCACTTCCTTTATTAGGTATTGATCATGTCTTGACTGGCTCATTAGGCAGTGTGCATTATCCCTCTGTCTGCAGTTTACCCTCTTCTAATATATCATCCCCTTTGCTGAAAGATTTATCTTTTTCATACACAAATCTGACTGTCATACCTCAGCTCATAATTCTTCCCTGGCACCCTTTTCCTTCAGAATGAAATGTAATTTAGAGTGGCCTATGAGGCCATTTATGATTTAGTCTGTACCTCCTTTTTCTGCCTCATAGTGTTGTTCTTCAGAGAGGAATAGAAACATATTTTCCAGTGTCTGTGTGCCTTTACACTTGCTGTTTCTTTGGCCTGAAATGCCTTTCCTTGGTATATCTGCCTGGCAAGCTCTAGTCCTTTCAGGAAGCAGTTCAAGAATCATGTTTGTAAATACCATATGATATCACTTATATGTGAAATCTGAAATATGACACAAATGAACCTATCTATGAAACAGAAATGGAATCATGGACATAGAGAACAGACTGGTGGTTGCCAAGGGGGTTGGGGGAGGGATGCAGTGGGAGGTTGGGGCTAGCAGATGTAATCTTTTATATATAGAATGGATAAACAACCAGGTCCTACTGTATAGCACAGAGAATTATATTTAATATCCTGTGATAAACCATAATGGAAAAGAGTATTTGAAAAAAATGTATGTATATGTATATATATATATAAAACTGAATCACTTTGCTGTACAGCAGTAATTAACACAACATTGTAAATCAGCTATACTTCAATTTAAAAAAGTCTTCCACCCATTTTAATTACTACTTGTATTATAATTATCTTTTTACATGTGTCTCCTCACTAAATTGTAAGTTTTTTTTGAAGTCAGGTACTACTCATTTTTATTGGTGTCTCCTTGTGTTTCCTCAGACACTGACTTGCCCAATGCTTGGTACATAGTAAACTGTGTGGGACATAATTTTGTTGAATGAATGTGTTAAGGAAGAAGAGAAAGTGAAAAAAAAAGGCTGGGTTGGGATGCCCATGGTTTTTCTAAGCAGGAAGCCTCTGGAACATGGGGTTCTTTAACATCTAATCTGTGATATCATAGCAGAGAAAAAAAACTTTGTTTATGCAATGATCTGTTTTCTAGGGATAAAGAGAACTATGATCTTTTGAAAGTTTAAACAGGGATAAATGCTTTGTTCATAATTGCTCTTGATAGGTAGGGAACATGTGAAAGTACAGTTTTTTTTTTAGGGAAAGGTTTATTGCTGACTGGTGGAAAGTGGATTTTCATTTGTAGAGGCATTGGAGATTAAGAACTATTAATCACAAGCTACTTGAAGTGCAGCCACAGTGAATTTAAGAATCTTAAGTATTGTGCATTTAACGTGTGTGGATTATGATTGATGTACCTTTGAAAGGAGGAGAGAGTCATAAATGGGGATGATAGTGTTAGTGGTAGATTCATTTAATTGCTCAAAAAAAATAAAATATAAAGTATTTTTTAATACTTTATTTTCGGGAATTCCCTGGCGGTCCAGTGGTTAGGACTCGGTGCTTCCACTGCTGGATCCCGTATTCAATCCCTGGGCAGGGATCCTGCAAGCTGCGTGGTGAGGCCAAAAAAAACCAAAAACCAAAAAACTTTATTTTCAGGATTATTTCATATTAATTATCATATTTGACCCTGAACTTTGTCATTTTGCTATGGTATTCAGCAGTGCAGAGCCTAAATGGAGGGACCCTATCTTCAAGGAGATAACCATCTGGGAGGCAACTAATGGTTCCAAAAAATGCATAGTAGTACAAAATGGTATATAATGAGGTGCTAGATTGGCAGTGTGGTTTGTAAATATTCTAGGGGTTAGGAGAATGGAAAGAATTTGAATGAGTCCGTTTCTTCTATTCATTCAACAAATGTTTGAGGACCTTTTGTGTGTCAGAACTGTAGGAGACACTTCTCTGAACCTCAGCTTCTTCATTTGTCACTAAAGGTATGAGAGCTACATTGTTAAAAGATAGCCATCCTCTGAGCTGCTTGCAAAAGACTATAGGACTTCCCTGGTGGTGCAGTGGTTAAGAATCCGCCTGCAATGCAGGGGACACGGGTTCGATCCCAGGTCTGGGAGGATCCCACATGCTGCAGAGCAACTAAACCCATGCACCACAACTACTGAGCCTGTGCTCTAGGGCCCGTGTGCTGCGACTGCTGAAGCCCGCGCACCTAAAGCCCGTGCTCCACAACAAGAGAGGAGCCACCGCAACGAGAAGCCCGCGCACCACAACAAAGAGTACCCCCCTGCTTGCCGCAGCTAGAGAAAGCCTGCGCGCAGCAACAAAGACCCAACGTGGCCAAAACAAACAAAAAAACAAAACAAAAAAACCCAAAAGACTATAGCCAGGCAGTAGAAAGCTAAGGTTGAAATACTGGGTTTTAACTCCAATTCCAGTGGGCTTTCCAGTGTAGGATGTGGTAAAGGTTCCTTGGAACAAGGACTTGAAAGTTGGTAGAATATACCTTGATTGAAAGCAGAGACAAGGTTTTCTAGGAAAAGTTCAAATGTGACTGAAAAATGTATCTAGGGGCGAATGAACCGGGGCATGTTTTTGTGGCAGTGAGGAAATGGGCCCCACCAAAGTGGAGGGTGAATATAAGGTAGGAATGGAAGATAAAGTTATATGGAGCAAGATCTTAAAAAGATCTTTAAGGTTAGACTGGGACTTTAAGAGACAGTAGGATGAATTCAAAGTATAGTTTATTTTAGATAGGGGCAAAACTCTTACCATCCTTCAAATTGTGGGTCTGTTAGTTCACTGGCTATTTCCTAAATTACCTTCACATCTGTCATCCCTCTCACCCTGCAAACTGGCTTCAGTTTGGATGTTTTGGTGTATTCCATGAAAAGCAAATGAATTTCAGGCTTACCTACTCCTTTACTGACTATTTTTTTAAATGATCTTTTGGCTATTTTCCTAAGAAAAGTGTACAACTCTATAACTTGATTGACTTTTTATTTTTTATGTTGTTTTATTTATTATAATCAAGCCTTTGACTTAATTCTGTGAAAAAGGACTGGCATTGCGCCAAGCTGTATGAGCTTAACCCAGGTTTTGTGGGGTTTTTTTAAAAATTATTGTGATATAATTTATAGTCGACCCACGGTTGCTTGAATCTGTGGATGTGGAGGGCCAACTGTACTATGCCATTTTATACAAAGGACTTGAGCATTAGAGGATTTTAGTATCCCTGGGAGGTCCTGGAACCAATTCCCTGTGGATACTGAGGGATGGATTGTTTACTTATAAAATCATCACCTAGATCAAATTATAGAACTTGAGTACTACCTCCAGAAGGCTCCCTCCTGCCCCATTGCATCAATATCTACCTTAGATTAATTTGTTTTCTATTTGTTATTGATTCCCAGTTACCATAGGAACACCACCTAAATAGCTCTGACTTAAGTTCTGTTTTAAGCAGACTACATATATTAACTTTAACTTCAGGGAAACTCTGTAAGATAGGGACTGTTATCCTCATTTTACAGATTAGGCGCAGAGAGGTTAAATAACTTGACCGAAGTCACAAACAGGGGAAGAGATATGATTTGAACACTGGCCATCTGGCTCCAGAATCCATGTTTTTAACTTCTGCTGTGCTATGTTGCTTAGTTTCCACTGAAGATACTAGTAGATCTTATAATATGTAATTTAAAATACATTTTGTGTGATCATCCTTTGTGGCAAAGAGAGTTTTCAGAGTTTAGGGGGAAAGGTAGAAAAGGTAGAAATTCTTTTGAGGCTTGATGGGGAAAAATATACCAGAGTGGGCAAGAATTTTTGCAGGGAGCTTAACCCTTAAGACTAGAAAGTATGGTTTTGTGGAAATAAAGCATGCAGGAAAATTTGAGTTAGGATAGAGCATCCTAGATACTGGAGAGCATGAAAGCCTTTTATTTGATTGTCATTATAATAGGTTAAAATGTCAGTCCTTAGGGTACTCAGAAAGTGATTTTTCTTATTTCAAAAAAAATGTGTGAATAAAAAAGAACAGTTGATAACATGCAACAACATGGATGACTCAACGTGCTGAGTGAAAGAAGTCAAACATAAAAAGAGTATATGTGGAGCTTCCCTGGTGGTGCAGTGGTTAAGAATCCGCTTGCCAATGCAGGGGACACGGGTTCCATCCCTGTTCCGGGAAGATCCCACATGCCGTGGAGCAACTAAGCCTGTGCGCCACAACTACTGAGCCTGCTCTCTAGAGCCCGCGAGCCACAACTACTGAAGCCCGCATGCCTAGAGCCCGTGCTCCGCAGCAAGAGAAGCCCACGCACCACAACGAAGAGTAGCCCCCGCTCGCTGCAACTAGAGAAAGCCCGCACGCAGCAACGAAGACCCAACGCAGCCAAAAGTAAATAAATAAATAAAATAAATTAAAAAAAAAAAGAGTATATGTGATTTCATTTATATGAAATTGTAGAACAGGCAAAACTAATCTTTAGTGAGAAAAAGTAGGTGAGTGGTTGCTTAGGGCAGGGGTGGGAACCTGGGTGGGTGGAAGAATGTTATAAGCTGAGGTAACAGTACCTAGAAAGGTCCTGAAGCAGTTACGAGTTTGGACTCTGAAGAGCAGGGAAGGCCATGTGACTGTAGCTTAATAAAGGAGGGGTGGAGGAGTACAAGAAGTGGTCATAGATGCAGACAAAAACCAGGTTACTGTAAACCTTGTAGTGCTTGGGTTTAATTTAAGTTGAGGGTAAGTCATTGAAAGTTGGAGGTGTATTGTGTCAGGTCAAGCATGGAAGCAAGAAACAAGGAGACCAGGGAAAAGCCTATTGCAGGTAGTCCAGAAGTTGATAAAGGTGGTCTGGACAAGGGTAGGAATGGTCAAGATTTAAGGAAATGATTGAAGTCAGGAGATATTTTGTAGGTAGAGCTTATAGGAATTATTGCTGTGGGGGATGGGGAGAAAAAGGAAGGTTTTAATGATGACTCCTTGTTTTTGGATTCTGAGGGGATAGTGCTATTTTTTGAGACAGGAGAGTTGGAGAGAAGAATGAATTTGGGAGTGGAAATTGTTTTATGAGATAGTTGTTTAGATCTTTATGTTTGTTAGGAAAATACCCTTTTTCTAATTTTTTGCTTTTATTTTGTACCTTGATTGTTTAATTGACTATTGTAGGTAGTGATACATTTTTTTTGTATGCTTGTCTAGAATTGACCCTGTCTTCTGTTTGTGCTAGGATGTCTGAATTGATTGAAAAAGAAACTGAAGAATATCGTAAGGGGGATCCAGACCCATTTGATGATCGACATCCTGGTGAGACTGTGTTCTCTTAAGCCTGGCTCTAATTTTCTTACAAAAGAAAACTGCTTAATATAAGGAATATTTTTCAATTGAAATAGAATTTATTTGTTAAAATATTGCTCAAGGTGGGGGCAGAGAGGAAAAATAAATTCCTGGAAAAATGGAAATACTTTTAATATTTACCTATTAAATGGAAGATTACTATTACTAGAAGCTAACTTAAAGGAACTGAATTATATAGATATACCTTATTGACTCAGTTGATACAAAGATGTAAAAAGAGAAATATGTTCTCTCTTTCTGACTTTTAAACCAAAAGATGTTATCCTCTGTGCCTTCATTTTTCTAACAACAATAATTATCCTTTTACTAACGGGGAGATGTGGTTGAGAATGCATTCAGTGCCTTGCTTTTAGTTATGAAATTGATGCTTGGAACCTTGAATAATGAATGAATGGATTTCTTGATGTCTACTTTAGTGTTCCAACAGCTAAAATATGCCATCTCATGTTAATGTGGTTTTCTTTTGGGCTAATTTAATTAGAGCCATGACAAACCAGCCTGCTTTGGCATGGAATTTGCTGTAATACAGAACTGTATGGGACTTGAGACTGCTATTTTATGTTCTCTCTAAGGTAGATTACCAGTGGGCAAAGCTTATGTCGTGTGGGCCCACACTGCATATACATTTTCTCTTTGTAAAACCAGGAGTCCTTTTTGGAGAGAAGAGTCTGAGATTTTGTATGTGGAGAGATAGTGAGAATGAGTGGGACTTATAAAAATAAGAACATTGTATATCCACCCAAATGTTCCAGGGTTTATTTCTGTTTCTTAGACTTTTATTCCCAAATGTAAGTAAGCTAAGCATTTCAGATTGAGTGTCCAGTTGTTTATGTGATGTTACCTGCTGCTCTTGTCCTAGACATCCCCACTTGTGACTTTGAGAATGGCTATTGAACTCACATCTTCAGTAAGGCAATCAGAGCATGAAATAGTAGGAAAGTGAAAAGAAATTAAGTTAATTCATGAGATTGTGAAAAGAATTAAAGAGATGATCATGCTTAGTGACATTGCCTTGGAAAGGATAAAATGATAACGAGGAAGAAGGGAGAGAAGAATGCCTTTTTTCAGTAGAAATTTAAAGACAGTTTTTTTCCTTCCTAACTTATGTTAAGTCATATTTGTCATTAGGCATAATTTCTGTTAATAAAAACAAGGGTCACAGTTTCATCTTTTATAAAGAGAGAAAGTTAAGTAATCTGAGGTCCACGTTTGTTTTTATGGTACCATTCTCTAACTTCTGTTTTTGTGAATTACTTTGGGATATTAATTACAGCTTGGTAAAAACTTTATATCAGCAGCTTATATCTTTTCTTCATCCTAAATTGTATCCTTTGACTAAATTTGCCACTCTGAAAGGAAAATTAAATAGATGATATCTGTTTTAAAAGCAAACCAGTAATTTTCCCAACCATTAACTAATTCTTTTACATTTAGGCTGTGTGTTGAGTAAATCCTAGGTTCCTGGCCTCCTTTCTTTCCCCAGGAGCTCAGAAGTTAAGATGACCAGGTTTATTTTATCTCTAGAATTGGTGATTGCTTGGTGGGATTCCCCCTGTCCCCCAAACCTGGAGTGTCATTACAGGTTTGAGGACACATCTCTGCTGCTGTTGGCATTATAGTTGAGAGATTGGACTTGGAGCCTATCTTCTCCAGGCCACTCATCAAAAGAAGCTGTGCTTCCTTCCTTTCTTTGTCTGGGAAGTCATGGGTTTTCATTCTCTTAGGCTCCTTTATGATTCTTTTGTAGACCTTGTATACTTTTAATGATACTGGTCTGGGTCTAGTGCTTATTTATTTAATTCAGCATTGATGTGTAGGCAATATGCTGGGAGAGGGGAAGGTTAGAGAGCAGTGTCTCAAATTTTTTATTGTCATTTTTAATTTTAAAGAATGTTCCTTATGAAATCTGATTCATCAAAAGAATCTTTTCTTTGTTTCTGTTAATTTTTGCTGGCCTTTTAATAGTACTTAAACAACCCAGGTGCCTTTCCAGAGGTCTGAGTTGCTTGACTGGGATGACTTACTCATTCCTTTGTTTGTTCCTCCCCTCTTCTTTTGGTAGGTCGAGCTGATCCAGAGTGTATGCTGGGCCACTTGCTGAGAATACTCTTCAAGAATGATGATTTCATGAATGCAGTAGGTTTGCTTCTTACTTTTCTCCAGAGATTATCATCAGCAGATGCTGTACCTTTATTGTTTTTTTTGTAAATAGTCTGTTTTCTCCTGAGGCCTTGACAAAGTTGGGAATTGAGTGGGTAGCTTTTTAAATTTGGTATTGGTTCAATGAAATAGACTACTCATGGACTTCTTTATTACCAAAGTCCTGGTTGTGGCCAAGGTGTTTTCTCTTTGGTGTGTACTTTCTTCAGTTGAATATTGGTGAGGGTTCCCAAGGCATCTGTGCTCATTCTGGGGTGAGATGATTTTGAGTTTGGGAATATAGGAGTTCTCTTGGGTTCCTGAATAGAAAAATAAGAGTGATATGTACCGTATGATTCTGCACTGACACTATGGGTGTGTGCATCGGGCATGTGGAGGGAGAGAAAGGTGCCTTATTTAACTCCGGTCTGTTGAGGAGTAAATGAGGGTAAGTCTGTTGAGGAGTAAATGAGGGTAAAAAAAAAAAAAGTATGTATTACTCACAGCTCCTGAACATAGTAATTATTCAATAAATTGTGGCTGTTAGTGATTTTGGAGGTGGAATAGCATGATGCTTGAGAGCATGGGCTTTGGGGTCCATGTTTTGGGTTTAAGTGCACTCTTCATTGACATTTTGATCTTTAGGCAACTTAAGCCTCTCCAAGCTTTATTTTCTTGAAGCTTTATTTCCCTAATCTATAAAATAGGGATGATAGTTCTTACCTTAAAATGTTTTTGTAATCCTTGAATGAAATTAAGCATGAAAAGTGCTTAGTGCAGAACCTGGCACATGAGGGCTCAGTAATTATTAGCTATTATTTTTATCTGTATTATATTAATTCCCAATTTTATTTCTTTATCATTGGTGTCTCTTCAGATCACTTCCAGCTGCCTTCTAGACGTTCCCACATGAATATTTCCCACAGGCACCTTGAATTCTGCATGTCTAATTGTTTGCCCCACAGTCTGTTTCTCTTATGCTCTAGCTCAGTAATGGTGTCCTTTCCTAGCCAGCTGGAAGTTATCCTTTATTCCTCTAAGCTTTTTTATTCAGTGAACTTACAGGTCTTATTGTGCCCTCCCCCTTAACCTTCACAAATCCCTCCACTTCTTTCTGCCCTTGTTGCCAGACCTTAGGTTAGCTACCACCATCTCTTGATACTGCAGTAGCCTCTTAATTGGTTTCTCTTCTTATCTTGTCCCAACCCATTCTTTACTTATATCCCGAAAATCTTTATCAAATGCAAAAAATGATCATGGCAGTCTCTTGCTTAAAATCCATTAGTGCTTTCCCATTGCTCTCAAGATAAATTTTAAATTTTTTATTTTGGTTTATAAACCCAATCTCATGGCCTCTGTTCTCTCATTTTCAGTTCCTGACCTTTGGCCCTCCTCTCTTTCCCACTCCTCCTTAGCTATTCCTACTTGTCCTTCATGTTCTCGCTTCTGTAGCA
Source organism: Balaenoptera acutorostrata (assembly GCF_949987535.1). NCBI lineage: Eukaryota > Metazoa > Chordata > Mammalia > Artiodactyla > Balaenopteridae > Balaenoptera > Balaenoptera acutorostrata. Next base: position 37,667,931 of record NC_080073.1, read on the forward strand.
TCCTGTACTTAATGATATTTGTTTTTCCAGCTGTCACCTCTTTTGGATTATGAACCCTTTGATGGTGGGACTTTGTCTTATTCACTGTTGTATACCCAGCAATAGAACACAGTGCCACTTAGAGATCCAGTATTTATTTGATGAGTGCCAAAAGGAAAGTTTTATTGATACATTTATATATATAAAATATAAAACTCAAATTTTTTCGTTAACTATTGTCAAGAATCAGGGAGGGGTGAGGGGAGGCTTATCTTGCCCTGTTTTATCCTTCTGAAAAAGTGTATATGAGGATGGGGGGTGTTTTCTTTGTGATACTCCTTGAGCTTTAATTTCTATGGTTGCTGAGTTGTTTTAGGGGGATTTGACTTTAAAGTGGCAGAATAAATTATATGGTATTATCATGGCTCAGCAGGATCATAACTATTTCTAATAATTAGAGGTTTAATTAGTAATGTTAGGTATAGTCTTCTTTAATACCCTTTAGGCAAGCTATGGGAATGTATTAAGGATTTATTAGATGTTATTAATTTGATTGGGTTGAATTTCAGATGAGAAGTACTCCTTTTCTTTACAGCTGGTGAATGCATATGTGATGACAAGCCGAGAGCCCCCTTTAAACACTGCCGCTTGCAGACTCCTACTGGACATCATGCCAGGGCTAGAAACTGCTGTCGTCTTTCAAGAAAAGGTACTTACTAAAAAGAAAAGTCAACATTTTATTTTTTAGTTGAATGCTGATCTGTTTTTCTTTGTTAAAATAATTGTTATAGTTTTTTCTTATTATAGTAGTAATCTATATTATAGAACCTTAAGGAATTAAGACACAATAAAAAAATTTTTAAATAACTATTTTAATGAGTACTTGCTGCTTGGGTGCTGTAGTCTTTTTTAAAATCTTAAGATCATATGTTTTTAGATACGGATTTGTGGATTTAATGATTTATGATCTTATTCAAACTCTTATTCCTTTTTTTTTTTTTTTATTGGAATGTAGGTGCTTTACAACGTTGTGTTAGTGTCTGCTGTATAGCAGAGTGAATCAGTTATACATATATGTATATCCACTCTTTTTTAGATTTCCTTCCCATTTAGGTCACCACAGAGCACTGAGTATAGTTCCCTGTGCTATACAGTAGGTTCTCATTAGTTATCTGTTTTGTATATAGTAGCATATATGTATCATTCCCAATCTCCCAATTCATCCCACCCTCCCTTCCCCCTTGGTAACGATAAGTTTGTTTTCTACATCTGTGACTCTATTTCTGCGTTGCAAATAAGTTCATCTGTACCATTTTTGTAGATTTCACATACAAGCGATATTATACGGTATTTGTCTTTCTCTTTATGACTTCACTCTGTATGACAATCTCTAGGTCCATCCACGTCACTGCAAATGATGTTATTTCGTTCCTTTTTTTTTTTTAAATTAATTTATTTATTTTTGGCTGTGTTGGGTCTTCGTTTCTGTGCGAGGGCTTTCTCTAGTTGCGGCAAGCGGGGGCCACTCTTCATCGTGGTGTGCGGGCCTCTCACTATCGTGGCCTCTCCTGTTGCGGAGCACAAGCTTGAGATGCGCAGGCTCAGTAGTTGTGGCTCACGGGCCTAGTTGCTCCGCAGCATGTGGGATCTTCCCAGACCAGGGCTCGAACCCTTGTCCCCTGCATTAGCAGGCAGATTCTCAACCACTGCGCCACCAGGGAAGCCCTATTTCGTTCCTTTTTATGGCTGAGTAATATTCCATTGCATATATGTATCACATCTTCTTTATCCATTCCTCTGTCAGTGGACATTTAGCTTGCTTCCATGTCTTGGCTATTGTAAATAGTGCTGCAGGGAATGTCGGGGTGCATGTATCTTTTTGAATTATGGTTTTTTTCTGCGTATATGCCCATAGTGGGATTGCTGGGTCACATGGTAGTTCTATTTTTAGTTTTTTTTAAGGAACCTCCATACTGTTCTCCATAGTGGCTGTACCAATTTACATTCCCACCAACAGTGTAGGAGGGTTCCCTTTTCTCCACACCCTCTTCAGCATTTATTGTTTGTAGATTTTTTAATGTTGGTGATTCTGACTGATGTGAGGTTACCTCATTGTAATTTTGATTTGCATTTCTCTAATAATTCAGACTCTTATTCTTAATGATGAGTAGTCTTCCCCGGTGATGAGGACATTCTGTTCTGAGAAAGGCTGTCCTATTCTTGACAGTATTTAATATTCACTCTGAAGGCTGTGCTGTGCTGTTGTTTTATGCTATGTGCTGGGAATATTTTGTCAGCAAGATAGGAGCTTACATTTATATGTTTGGAAGAACAGAGACAAACTGATAATTTCAAGTAAGGATAAGTGCTATGAAGACCAGAAAATGGTAATTTGTTAGCGACTGTATATTTCAATTGTCAAAAATTAGTTGCTGTGTTTTTAGAAGTAATGTCGATATTTTGTCTCTTAGCATTAAGAATTTCAGTGTGAACTGCGTATGCCATATAGCTTTCTTTGCTTTTAAAGACACTAAAAATTTAATCTTCTGAAAAAATCTGGAAGTCTCAGTATAGTTAAATGCATAAGCCGAGCAAAAGATCTGGAAACAGATTTTCTTAACTTTTAAGAAAATTTTATTACAGAATTGTACCACATAATGTATTTTAGAGAATAACATTGTTATTAATGCTATAGTTTGCAGTATTGTGTAGACTAGATTTAAAAATCTCTAATTAGCTACCACTGTGGGAGACCAAAAAAATCTATCTCCTGTCAAAAATGTTTTAATGTGAGTTCTTTTTTTTTTTTATGTGAGTTCGTTTGAAAAGCAGGATGAAAATGAAGCACTTACAGCAGTGTATTTGTTATATGCAAGATTTATAGAAGATTACAGATGATTTTACTGTGCTTTGTAAAAGTTTCCTGGTTGTCATTGTAGGAAAATCATCTCTGATTCTTTATAGTTTTATTGTATGTTTAGAATGAAGTGAATACCCTCTGGATGTTGGAAGCATGAAGGGATATTTTGAATAATAAAGCTCTCTGCAAGAACAGTTTTGTATTTTTATTTTATTTATTTATTTATTTTCAATAAATTTATTTATTTATTTATTTGGCTGCATTGGGTCTTTGTTGCTGCGCGCGGGCTTTCTCTAGTTGAGGCGAGCGGGGGCTACTCTTTGTTGCGGTGAGCGGGCTTCTCATTGTGGTGGCTTCTCTTGTTGTGGAACACGAGCTCTAGGCGAGCGGGCTTCAGTAGTTGTGGCTCATGGGCTCTAGAGCGCAGGCTCAGTAGTTGTGGTGCATGGGCTTAGTTGCTCCTGGACATGTGGGATCTTCCTTGACCAGGGCTTGAAACCATGTCCCCTGCATCGACAGGCAGATTCTTAACCACCGCACCACCAGGGAAGTCCTAGAACAGTTTTGTTTCTTTTTTTTTTTTTAAATATATACACACACACACACTTTTATTACTTTTTTTTTTTTTTAGCTACTTTTTATTTATTTATTTCTTTATTTTTGGCTGTGTTGGGTCTTCGGTTCGTGCGAGGGCTTTCTCCAGTTACGGCAAGTGGGGGCCACTCTTCATCGCAGTGCAGGGACCGCTCTTCATCGCGGTGCGCGGGCCTTTCACTATCGCGGCCCCTCCCGTTGCGGGGCACAGGCTCCAGACGCGCAGGCTCAGTAGTTGTGGCTCACGGGCCCAGCTGCTCCGCGGCATGTGGGATCTTCCCAGACCAGGGCTCGAACCCGTGTCCCCTGCATTAGCAGGCAGATTCTCAACCACTGCGCCACCAGGGAAGCCCCAGTTTTGTTTCTTAATAACTGATTTTTATTAAGTTGAAAGAAGTGAATTATTCAAAGATAATCATAATTGGTTGGAAATAACATTGCCTTGAATCCAATGTCCTAGAGCGTGGATTATAAACCTCTTTAACCTTGTGAGACCTTACCGCTGGATTATATCATGTTCTTTACCTTTCAGAAATATCCTATGCACATATTTTGGTGTGAATCAATGTTTTACTTCTTTAAAAACATTTAATTATAGTGTGTAAATTAATGAGTCAGAAATCATTATTTTTGGGGACTTCCCTGGCGGTCCAGTGGTTAAGACTTCACACTTCCACTGCAGGGGGCACAGGGTCGATCCCTGGTCAGGGGACTTAGATTCTGCATTCTGCGCAGTGCAGCCCCCCCCCCCCCAAAAAAAAAGAAGAAAAAGAAAACAAAATCATTATTTTTAGACAGATTGGCAACTGGTGTTTCACAAAGCTACAGTTAAGACTCATTGCTTTAGGGCTTCCCTGGTGGCACAGTGGTTAAGAATCCGCCTGCCAGTGCAGGGGACATGGGTTAGAGCCCTGGTCTGGGAAGATCCCACATGCCACGGAGCAGCTAAGCCCATGCGCCACAACTACTGAGCCTGCGCTCTAGAGCTCTGCAACAAGAGAAGCCACTGCAATGAGAGGCCTGCGCACCGCAACAAAGAGTAGCCCCCACTCGCCACAACTAGAGAAAATCTGCGTGCAACAATGCAGACCCAGTGTAGCCAAAAATAAATAAAATAAAATAAATAAATTTATTAAAAAAAAAGATTCACTGCTTTAGAGCAGTGTTTCTCAAACTTTCTGAACCGATAGTTACACATTTTACTTTTTTTTTTTTCCAAAAGCTGGGTACATTTTGTTTTACATTGCAACCCATACATTATATGTATCAGAGAGTTTTCTTGAACATTGTTTACCCCTTTGTGTAGTGCATCCTTATAGTTTCTATTTCATTTCTTTTTAAGTGCTGGTTGTAAGTTACTAAATTGATTGTATTCTAGCTGCTGTTTAAAAAAGTTGCTGGATTGTACTTTCACAGATGTTGAAATAGCTTTAAATTTTATTTTGTTTTATTGTTTTCTGTTTATGCTTGCTGCTCTTTTTTTTTAAGTGTAGTTGATTTACAATGCTGTGTTAATTTCTGCTATACAGCAAGGTGACTCGTTTGTATACATATATACATTCTTTTTTTTTTTTTTAATATTCTTTTCCATTATGGTTTATCCCAGGAGACTGGATATAGTTCCCTGTGCTATACAGTAGGACCTTGTTGTTTGTCTGTTCTAAATGTAATAGTTTGCATCTGCTAACCCCAAATTCCCAGTCCATCCCTCTCCCTCCCTCCACCCCCCTTGGTAACCACAAGTCTGTTCTCTATGTCTGTGAGTCTGTTTCTGTTTTGTAGATGGGCTCATTTGTGCCATATTTTAGATTCCACATATAAGTGATATCACGTGATATTTGTCTTTCTCTGTCTGACTTTACTTAGTATGATAATCTCAGGTTGTATCCATGTTGCTGAAAATGTCATAATTTCGTTCTGTTTTATGGCTGAGTCGTATTTCGTTATATATATGTACCACATCTTCTTTATCCATTCATCTGTCGACGGACCTTTCGGTTGTTTCCATGTTTTGGCTATTGTGAATAGTGCTGCTATGAACATAGGGGTACCTGTATCTTTTTATTTATTTATTTTTGGCTGTGTTGGGTCTTTGTTGCTGCGTGTGGGCTTTCTCTAGTTGCGACGAGTGGGGGCTACTCTTCGTTGCATTGCGCGGGCTTCTCATTGCGGTGGCTTCTCTTGCTGCGGAGCACGGGCCCTAGGCGCGTGGGCTTCAGTAGTTGTGGCACGTGGGCTCAGTGGTTGTGGCTCGCGGGCCCTAGAGTGCAGGCACAGTAGTTGTGGCTCATGGGCTTAGTTGCTCCACGGCATGTGGGATCGTCCTGGAGCAGGGCTCAAACCTGTGTCCCTTATATTGGCAGGCGGATTCTTAACCACTGTGCCGCCAGGGAAGCCCCTGTCTTTTTGAATTATAATTTTGTCTGGGTATATGCCCAAGAGTGGGATTGCTGGATCATATGGTAACTGTATTTTTACTTTGCTGAGGAACCTCCATACTATTTTCCAGTATAGTGGCTGCACCAACTTACATTACCACCAACATTGTAGGAGGGTGCCCTTTTCTCCACACCCTCTCCAGCATTTGTTATTTGTAGACTTTAAAAAAAAAAAAAAAGATAAATAAATAAATAAATGGCTGTGTTGCGTCTTCATTCTGCACGCAGGCTCTCTCTAGTTGCAGCGAGCAGGGGCTACTCTTCATTGCAGTGCGCAGGCTTCTCATTGCGGTGGCTTCTCTTGTTGTGGAGCTCTAGGCACACGGGCTTCAGTAGTTGTGGCACGCAGGCTCTAGAGCGCAGGCTCAGTAGTTGTGGCACACGGGCTTAGTTGCTCCGCGGCATGTGGGATCTTCCTGGACCAGGGCTTGAACCCGTGTCCCCTGCATTGGCAGGCGGATTCTTAACCACTATGCCACCAGGGAAGTCCCTGTTATTTGTAGACTTTTTAACGATGGCAGTTCTGACTGGTGTGAGGTGGTACCTCATTTTAATTTTGTTCTACATTTCTCTAATAATTAGTGATGTTGAGCATCTTTTCATGTGCCTACTGACCATCTGCATGTCTTCTTTGGAGAAATGTCTATTAAGATCTTCTGTCAATTTTTCAATTGGGTTGTTTGTTTTTTTGTTGAGTTGTATGAGCTGTTTGTATATTTTGGAGATTAAGCAGTTTTGGTCACATCATTTCAAATATTTTCTCCCATTCTGTAGGTTTTTCTTTTTTTTTTTTTTTTTTTTAACATTTATTTATTTATTTGGCTGTGTTGGTTCTTAGTTGCCATGTGCGGGATCTTCGTTGCCGTGTGTGGGATCTTCCTTGCCACATGTGGGATCCTTGTTGCTGTGTACAGGATCTTCAGTTGCGACATGTGGGATCTTTTAGTTGCGGCATGCAAACTCTTAGTTGCAGCATGTGGGATCTAGTTTCCTGACCAGGGATTGAACCTGGGTCCCCTGCATTGGGAGTGTGGAGTCTTAGCCACTGGACCACCAGGGAAGTCCCTCATTTCTTTTAAATGATTTCCTTTGCTGTGCAAAAGCTTGTAAGTTTGATTAGGTCCCATTTTATTTTTGTTTTTATTTCTGTTGCCTTGGGAGACTGACTTAAGAAACCATTGGTACAATTTATGTCAGAGAATGTTTAGCCTGTGCTTTCTTCTAGGAGTTCATGGTATTATGTCTTATGTTCAAGTCTTTAAGCCATTTTGAGTATTTTTGTGCATGGTGTGAGTGTGTGTCCTGACTTCACTGGTTTTCATGTGGCTGTCCTAACTTCACTGATTTACATGTGGCTGTCCAACTTTCCCAGTACCACTTGCTGAAGAGACTGTCTTTTTCCCATTTTATAGTCTTGCTTCCTTTGTCCACGATTAATTGAATGTAGGTGTGTAAGTTTATTTTTGGGCTCTCTATTCTGTTCCATTGATCCATATGTCTGTTTTTGTACTGATAGCATACTGTTTTGATTACTGTACCTTTGTAGTATTGTCTGAAGCCTGGGAGAGTTATGCCTCCTGCTTTGTATTTTTTCCTCAGGATTGCTTTGGCAATTCTGGGTCTTTTATGGCTCCATATGAATTTTTGCATTATTTGTTCTAGTTCTGCAAAAAATGTCATGGGTAATTTGATAGGGGTTGCTTTAAATCTGTGGATTGCTTTGGGTAGTATTGCCATTTTAATAATATTAATTCTTCCAATCCAAGAGCATGGGATATCTTTCCATTTCTTTGTATTCTCTTTAATTTCCTTTAGTAATGTTTTATAGTTCTCAGCATATAAGTCTTGCACTTCCTTGGTCAGGTTTATTCCTAGGTATTTTATGTTTTTTTGGTGTGATTTTAAAAGGTCTTGTTTTTATACATTCTCTTTCTGATATTTCATTGGTTTTTAAAAAATATATATATATATTTATTTATTTAGCTGTGTTGGGTCTTAGTTGTGGCACTCTGGATCTTCATTGCGGCACGCAGGATCTTTCATTGCGGCGCATGCTCTTCATTGTGGTGCACAGACTCTAGAGAGCATGGGTTCAGTAGTTGTGGTGAGCAAGCTCTCTGGTTGTGGCACATGAGCTCCAGACTCTGCGGGCTTAGTAGTTGTGCCGCATGGGCTCCATGGCCCGCGGACTGTCCAGTTGTGGCGCATGGGCTCTAGGGCATGCAGGCTCAGTAGTTGACAGCACACAGGCGTAGTTGCCCTGCGGCATGTGGGATCTTAGTTCCCCGACCAGGGATCGCCCCTGCGTCCCCTGCATTGGATGGCAGATTCTTAAGCACTGGACCACCAGAGAAGTCCCTGATATTTCATCATTAGTGTCAAGAAATTTATGCAACCGATTTCTGAATGTTAATCTTGTATCCTGCTACTTTTCTGAATTCCTTTATAAGATCTAGTCGTTTTAGTGTGGAATTCTTAGGATTTTCTATATATAGTATCATGTCATCTGCATTTAGTGACAATTTTACCTCTTCCCTTCCAATTTGGATACCTTTTATTTTTCTTGTCGGATTGCTGTGGCTAGGACTTCCAATACTATGTTGAATAGCAGTGGTAAGAGTGGGCATCCTTGTCTTGTTCCAGGTTTTAGTGGGAAGGCTTTCAGCTTTTCACCACTGAGTATTATATTGGCTGTGGGTTTGTCATAAATGGCTTTTATTATGTTGAGATATGTTCCCTCTATACTCACTTTGGTAAAAGTTTTTATCATGGATGATGTTGAGTTTTGCCAAATGCTTTTTCTGCATCTATTGAGATAATCACGTGGTTTTTGACTTTTCTTTTGTTTATGTGGTGTATTACATTGATTGCTTTGCAGATGTTGAACCGTTCTTGTGAACTTGGGATGAATCCCACTTGGTTGTGGTGTACGATCTTTTTTATATGTTGTTGGATTCAGTTCGCTAATATTTTGTTGAGAATTTTTGCGTCTATGTTCATCAAAGATATTGGCCTGTAATTTTCTTTTTTGTTGGTATCTTTGTCTGATTTTGGTATCAGGGTGATGGTGACTTCATAGAATGTCTTTGGGAGTGTTTCCTCCTCTTCAGTCTTTTGGAAGAGTTTTAGAAGAATCAGTGTAAGTTCTTCTTTGTATATTTGGTAGAATTTGCCTGTGAAGGCACCTGGTCCTGGACTTTTGTTTGTAGGGAGTTTTTTAAATTACAGATTCTACTTCACTTCTAGTCGTCAGTCTGTTCAGATCATCTGTTTCTTCTTGATTCAATTTTGGTGGGCTGTATGTTTGTAGAAAGTTGTCTGTTTCTTGTAGGTTGTCAAATTTGTTGGCATATAATTGTTCATATTATTCTTCTATGGTTTTTTTGTATTTCTATGGTACCAGCTGAGATTTCTCCTTTTTCATTTCTTGTTTTATTTGGGTTCTTGCTCTTTTCTTCTTGGTGAGCCTGGCCAGAGGTTTGTCAATTTTGTTTACCCTTTCAAAGAACCAGCTCTTGGTTTCTTTTTTTTGGGGGGTCACGCTGCGTGGCTTGTGGGATCCTAGTTCCCTGACCAGCAATTGAACCTGGGCCCTCAGCAGTGAAAGTGTGGAGTCCTAACCACTGGACCACTAGGGAATTCCCTTTCTGTTGTTTTTTAAACCTCTATTTTATTTATTTCCACTCTGATCTTTATTGTTTTCTTCCTTCTGCTGACTATGGGTTTCGTTTGTCCTTTTTCTAATTCTTTCAAGTGGTAGGTTAGGTTGTTGATTTGAGACTTTTCTTGTTTTTTGAGGAAAGCCTGTGTCAGTATGAACTTCCCTCTAAGAACTGCTTTTGCTGCATCCCATGGATTTTGTATGGTTGTGTTTTCATTGTTGCTTTTCTCAAGGTATTTTTAAAATTTCCTTTTTGATTTCCTTGTTGATCCATTGGCTTTTTAGTAGCATGTTGTTTAGTCTCCATGTAATCATTTTTTTCTCATTTCTTTTCCTATGGTTGATTTCTAGTTTCATGCCCTTGTGTTCAGAGGAGATGCTTGAAATAATTTCTGTACTCTTAAATTTGTTGAGGTTAGTTTTGTGCCGTAGTATGTGGTCAGTCCTAGAGAGAGTGTTCCATGTGCACTTGAAAAGAATGTGTATTCCGGTTTTTTTTTGGATGTAATATCCTGAAAATATCAATTAAATCTAAGTGTTGTATCATTTAGGATCTCTGTTGCCTTATTGATTTTCTGTCTAGAAGATCTCTTCATTGATGTGAGTGGGGTGTTAAAAGTCTCCTATTATATTCCCATCAATTTCTCCTGTTATGTCTGTATTTGTTTTACGTATTTGGTTGCTCTTGTATCAGTCGCACATATGTTGACGAAGTGTAAAATCTTCTTCTTATATTGATCCTTTTACTGTTATATAGTGTCCTTCTTTATCTTTCTTATGGCCTTTGTTTTATTTTTTTAATTTTTAAAATATTTATTTATTTATTTATTTTGGCTGCACTGGGTGTTAGTTGCGGCACGTGGGATCTTAGTTGCAGCATGTGGACTTCTTGGTTGCGACATGCAGACTGGACTCTTAGTTGTGGCATGAGGACTCTTAGTTGCGGCATGCGGACTGTTTAGTTGCGGCATGCATGCGGTATCTAGTTCCCTGACCAGGGATCGAACCTGGGCTCCCTGCATTGGCACAGAGTCTTACACATTGGACCACCAGGGAAGTCCTTGGCCTTTGTTTTAAAGTCTGTTTTGTCTGCTAGGAATATTGTAGCTCCTGCTTTCTTGTCATTTCTGTTTGCATGAAATGAAATACCTTTTTCCATCCCCTCACTTTCAGTGTGTGTCCTTTGTCCTAAGATGGGTCTCTTGTAGGTCGAATATTGTAGGCTCTTGTTTTTTTAATCCAGTCTGCCACTCTTTGTTTTTGATTGGAGCATTCGGTCCATTGACATTTAAGGTAATATTGATACATATATATTTATTGCCATTTTAAACTTTGTTTTCAGCTGTTTCTATATTCCTTGTTTGTTCCTTGTTCTTTTTGTTTTTCTTTTTGGGGTTTGATGATTTCTTTTTGTTTTATGCTTGGGTTGTTTTTGGTTTTTGTGAATCTATTGTATGTTTTTGATTTGTGGTTCCCCTGTTTTTCAAGTATGTTAACCCCTTCCTAGTTCTGCTTGCTTTAGACTGATAGTCATATAGGCCCAAACACATTCTAAAAAAAAAAATCTGCATTTTCTTAGTCCTTCCCCAAATTTTATGATTTTGATGTCCTTTTTTTACATCTTCATCTTTATCCTTTTGCTGTTCCTTGCATTTATGATCACTTTCACAAATAGGTGGTGTTTTTTTTTTCCTTTTTGATTTGTATATTAGCTAATTTAAGTGATTTACTTTACAATTGCTATCGCCCTGTATCTTCCTGCTTCTTTTAGAGAAGACCTTTCAATATTTCTTTTAGGATAGATTTAGTATTGCTGTATTCTTTTACTTTTTGCTTGTCAGAGAAATTATTTCTCCTCCTATTCTAAATGATAATTTTGCTGGGTAGAGTATTCTAGGTTGCAGATTTTTCCTGTTCAAGACTTTGAATATATTTTGCCACTCCCTTCTGGCCTGCAGCATTTCTGTAGAGAAATCAGCTGATAGCCATATTGGGCCTTCCCTTGTAATTAACTCTTTGTTTTTCTCTTGCTGCCTTTAGTATTCTCTCTTTATCTTTAACTTTTGCCATTTTTATTATCATATATCTTGGTATGTAGGTCTGTCTGGGTTCATCTTGTTTGGGACCCTCTGTGCTTCGTATATGTGGATATCTGTTTCCTTCTTTAAATTTGGGAAGTTTTCAGCCATAATTTCTTCAGATACATTTTCAATCCCCTTTTCTCTTTCTTCTCCCTCTGGAATCCCTGTTATGTGTATTTTGGCATGGTTTATATTATCCCATAGGTCTGTTAATGTTGCTTTCATTTTTTTTCATTTGTTTTTCTTTTTTAAAAATTAACTAATAATTAATTTGGATGTGCTGGGTCTTAGTTGCGGCATGTGGGATCTTTGTTGCTGTGTGCGGGGTCTTCATTTCGGTGTGTGGGATCTTTAGTTGCGGCATGCGGGTCTTAGTTGCGGCATCCAGGATCTTTTTTTTTAGTTGTGGCACGTGGGATTTTTAGTTGCGGCATGCAGGATCTTTTAGTTGCAGCATGCGGCTCTTAGTTGCGGCATGCGGGATCTAGTTCCCTGACCAGGGATCAAACCCGGGCCCCCTGCATGGGGAGCGTGGGGTCTTAACTGCTGGACCACCAGGGATATCACTCATTTGGTTTTCTGTCTACTCTTTTGTTTGGGTAATTTCTATTATTCTATCTTGCAGATCACTTATTCTTTCTTCTGCATTATTTATTTTGCTATTCGTTGCATTTAGCTTAGATTTCTCCTCAGCAAATGAATTTTCTAATTTTTCTTGTCTCCTCCTTATAGTTTCTAGTTCCTTTTTACAGTAATCTGCATTTCTGTTGAAAACCTTTCTTAGTTCCTTCACTATTTTCATTACCTCCTTTTTGAACTCGGTGTCAGACTGAAGAGGTCTGTTTCTTTGTTTGTTCCTTCAGGGGAATTCTCTTGGTCTTTTAATTGGGAGTGGTTTCTCTGCTTCTTCATTTTGCTTATATTTCTCTTACTCTGTGAGTTTAAGAGATACAAATACCTACAGTAGTCTTGGAGGGCTATTTATTATGGGAGCGTCCCTGCATAGCTTGTGTGGGTTTAATATTTTTTTGGTCTGAGGGCTGTTTTTGGTTTGGGTGCTTGCTGTTTCTTTCCTCCGCATGTGCTGGTCATTATCCCCTTGTTAGGGGGTATGCAGGCCTGCAGCCCGCTCATGGGACCCTTGGTGCCAGTGGGCTGCATGTGCTTCTGGGGAGGCGGGGGCATTGGTTGGTGCCAGGTTTTGGGACCCTTGGCCAGCCGTCCATGCCTGACTGTGGAGTCCAAGATGGCAGCGGCAGCTATTGCCCACCCCTGGAGCTTGTGTAGGTGGTGCCCTGCTGCCTGAGAGAGGGCGTGGAGAAAGAAGCTCCTGTGGCAGGCCCACCCCTCTCCTCGTGGGCCCCCCAACAATGGTGCCTTGCCCCTCTGGGGGGCCCTGGCTTCCTCCCATAGTCCCTCGGTTATAGCGCACCACACCCTAGCCCCCTCAGGCTGTCACCATGCAGCCAGCCCCAGTCCTCTTCCCGGTTCTGACCTTCAAAGCACAAGCCTCAGCACTCAGCCCCTGACCCCCTCAGTGGAAGAGTGAGCATCTTGGGCTGGGGAGTGCCAGGTGGCAGCACCGACTGGCTGTGCTGGTGTCTCTCCTCTTTGCCCTCTGCAAACTGGTTGCTGCACTCTCCCCTGAGGCTCCGGAGCTCCCCCTCCATTCGGGCTGTTCTCCCTGCCAGTGAGGGGACTTCCCAGTGTGTGGAAACCTTTCCTTTTTCACAGTTCTCTCTCAAGTATGCAGGTGCTGTCCCGTTTCCTTTCGTGCTTTTTTTTTTTTCTTTTGTCCTACCCAGTTACATGGAGATTTTCTAGCCCTTTTTGAAGTCTGAGGTCTTCTGCCAGCATTCAGTAGGTGTTCTGTGAGAATCGTTCCACATGTAGATGTATTTTTGATGTATTTGTGGGAGAAGGTGAGCTCCATATCCTACTCCTCTGCCATCTTTATCATTCTTTTAAATTTTATTTTTATTTAAAATAATTTGGCTGGGCTTCCCTCGTGGCGCAGTGGTTGAGAATCTGCCTGCTAATGCAGGGGACACGGGTTCGAGCCCTGGTCTGGGAAGATCCCACATGCCGTAGAACAGCTAGGCCCGTGAGCCACAATTACTGAGCCTGCGCATCTGGAGCCTGTGCTCCGCAACAAGAGAGGCCGCAATAATGAGAGGCCCACGCACTGCGATGAAGAGTGGCCCCCGCTTGCCACAACTAGAGAAAGCCCTTACACAGAAACGAAGACCCAACACAGCCATAAATAAATAAATAAATAAAATTAAAAAAAAAAATTTGGCTGTAGAGTTTCTTCATTATATTAAGTGTGTTATAGAACAGAGTACTTTTATATTGTTTACGTACCAGGTTTTTCGTACTGTTTACGTTTATCAGTGTATGCTCTTAATCCAGTGAGAACAGGACCTTTAGGGACTTAATTCTTTTTTTTTTTTTTTTTCCACACACACACACTGTATTTTATTTTTACAAGAGATAGATAGACTGACACCAAGCATTGTACATGGATGACCACAACAAAAGCAACAATGATTGCAATTACCAAACATGAAACACACTTATACTATGTCATAACATTGACATTCAGTCCAGTAATCCTCCACTGTAACAGCTCCTTTACTTTGCAGTGAAAATTGATTTGTATATTCTTTTCCTCTGAGTCCTTGTGGGATTTTTTTTTTTTTTTAATTCAGACAGAAAGTCACAAAAATTATACTCATCCTCATCAGTTCACTCAGTCCCATGTAATTAATTTCTTTTTTTTCATCTTGATCTTTTGTTAGCACTTTTATGAGTTCATCAGTTTTTCATTAGAGTTCTGAAAATGCTTATTCATTCAGTTCAGCAGTACAGTCAGTTACCAGAAACCTGTACTTGTCAGAGTCTTTTCCATGAATTTCTTGAAGATGAAACTCTTTTATAGGAACATATTTGCAAAATCATCAGAGTACACCCAGAACTGTCTGTAAATGCCAAAAGACTTAAAAATGACCATGGTTAAAGATTTGATGAAAGTTCATAATAATGCAGTTGACAAGAAAATTAGTTATTTCTGAGATATACATTTTAAAGTAATAACTAGGATTATTACTTATAACATTATACCAGAACATATAAGATTTTTAGATGTTTCCTGTAATGTCTGAAACATTTATATTAACATATTTCCATACATATTTCCATACAAATACAAATATAAGATTTTTAGAAATTTCATGTAATGTCTGAAACATTTATATTAACATATTTCCATACATATTTCCATACAAATACAAATATAAGATTTTTAGAAATTTCATGTAATGTCTGAAACATTTATATTAACATATTTCCATACATATTTCCATACAAATACAAATATAAGATTTTTAGAAATTTCATGTAATGTCTGA
The DNA here is from genome assembly GCF_949987535.1 of Balaenoptera acutorostrata. NCBI lineage: Eukaryota > Metazoa > Chordata > Mammalia > Artiodactyla > Balaenopteridae > Balaenoptera > Balaenoptera acutorostrata. The sequence continues at coordinate 37,682,954 of NC_080073.1, forward strand.
AACATTTATATTAACATATTTCCATACATATTTCCATACAAATACAAATATAAGATTTTTAGAAATTTCATGTACTGTCTGAAACATTTATATTAACATATTTCCATACATATTTCCATACAAATACAAATATAAGATTTTTAGAAATTTCATGTAATGTCTGAAACATTTATATTAACATATTTCCATACAAATAACCCAATGAAAGTTTAGTATTAGTTGTTTTGTTTGTTTTTTTATACTGCAGGTTCTTATTAGGCATCAGTTTTATACACATCAGTGTATACATGTCAATCCCAATCGCCCAATTCAGCACATCACCATCCCCACCTCATCGCAGTTTTCCCCCCTTGGTGTCCATATGTCCATTCTCTACATCTGTGTCTCAACTTCTGCCCTGCAAACTGGCTCATCTGTACCATTTTTCTACGTTCCACATACATGCATTAACATACGATATTTGTTTTTCTCTTTCTGACTTACTTCACTCTGTATGACAGTCTCTAGATCCATCCACTTCTCAACAAATGACTCAATTTCGTTCCTTTTTATGGCTGAATAATATTCCATCATATATATGTACCACAACTTCTTTATCCATTCGTCTGTTGATGGGCATTTAGGTTGCTTCCATGACCTGGCTATTGTAAATAGTGCTGCAATGAACATTCGGGTGCACGTGTCTTTTTGAATTACGGTTTTCTCTGGGTATATGCCCAGTAGTGGGATTGCTGGGTCATATGGTAATTCTATTTTTAGTTTTTTAAGGAACCTCCATATTGTTCTCCATAGTGGCTGTATCAATTTACATTCCCACCAACAGTGCAAGAGGGTTCCCTTTTCTCCACACCCTCTCCAGCATTTGTTGTTTGTAGATTTTCTGATGATGCCCATTCTAACAGGAGTGAGGTAATACCTCATTGTAGTTTTGATTTGCATTTCTCTAATAATTAGTGATGTTGAGCATCTTTTCATGTGCTTCGTGGCCGTCTGTATGTCTTCTTTGGAGAAATGTCTATTTAGGTCTTCTGCCCATTTTTGGATTGGGGTGTTTGTTTCTTTGATATTGAGCTGAATGAGCTGTTTATATATTTTGGAGATTAATCCTTTGTCCGTTGATTCATTTGCAAATATTTTCTCCCATTCTGAGGGTTGTCTTTTCGTCTTGTTTATGGTTTCCTTTGCTGTGCAAAAGCTTTGAAGTTTCATTAGGTCCCACTTGTTTATTTTTGTTTTTATTTCCATTACTCTAGGAGGTGGATCAAAAAAGATCTTGCTGTGATTTATGTCAAAGAGTGTTCTTCCTATGTTTTCCTCTAAGAGTTTTATAGTGTCCAGTCTTATATTTAGGTCTCTAATCCATTTTGAGTTTATTTTTGTGTATGGTGTTAGGGAGTATTCTAATTTCATTCTTTTACATGTGGCTGTCCAGTTTTCCCAGCACCACTTATTGAAGAGACTGTCTTTTCTCCATTGTATATCTTTGCCTCCTTTGTCATAGATTAGTTGACCATAGGTGCGTGGGTTAATCTCTGGGCTTTCTATCTTGTTCCATTGATCTATGTTTCTGTTTTTGTGCCAGTACCATATTGTCTTGATTACTGTAGCTTTGTAGTATAGTCTGAAGTCAGGGAGTCTGATTCCTCCAGCTCCATTTTTTTGCCTCAAGACTGCTTTGGCTATTCGGGGTCTTTTGTGTCTCCATACAAATTTTAAGATGATTTGTTCTAGCTCCGTAAAAAATGCCATTGGTAATTTGATAGGGATTGCATTGAATCTGTAGATTGCTTTGGGTAGTATACTCATTTTCACAATGTTGATTCTTCCAATCCAAGAACATGGTATATCTCTCCATCTGTTGGTATCATCTTTAATTTCTTTCATCAGTGTCTTATAGTTTTCTGCATACAGGTCTTTTGTCTCCCTAGGTAGGTTTATTACTAGGTATTTTATTCTTTTTGTTGCAATGGTAAATGGGAGTGTTTCCATAATTTCTCTTTCAGATTTTTCATCATTAGTGTATAGGAATGCAAGAGATTTCTGTGCATTAATTTTGTAACCTGCAACTTTACCATATTCATTAATTAGCTCTAGCAGTTTTCTGGTGGCAGTTTTAGGATTCTCTATGTATAGTATCATGTCATCCGCAAACAGTGACAGTTTTACTTCTTCTTTTCCAATTTGTATTCCTTTTATTTCTTTTTCTTCTCTGATTGCCGTGGCTAGGACTTCCAGAACTATGTTGAATAATAGTGGTGAGAGTGGACATCCTTGTCTCGTTCCTGATCTTAGAGGAAATGCTTTCAGTTTTTCACCATTGAGAATGATGTTTGCTGTGGGTTTGTCATATATGGCCTTTATTATGTTGAGGTAGGTTCCCTCTATGCCCACTTTCTGGAGAGTTTTTATCATAAATGGGTGTTGAATTTTGTCAAAAGCTTTTTCTGCATCTATTGAGATGATCATATGGTTTTTATTCTTCAATTTGTTAATATGGTGTATCACATTGATTGATTTGCGTATATTGAAGAATCCTTGCATCCCTGGGATAAATCCCACTTGATCGTGGTGTATGATCCTTTTAATGTGTTGTTGGATTCTGTTTGCTAGTATTTTGTTGAGGATTTTTGCATCTATATTCATCAGTGATATTGGTCTGTAATTTTCTTTTTTTGTAGTGTCTTTGTCTGGTTTTGGTATCAGGGTGATGGTGGCCTCATAGAATGAGTTTGGGAGAGTTCCTTCCTCTGCAATTTTTTGGAAGAGTTTGAGAAGGATGGGTGTTAGCTCTTCTCTAAATGTTTGATAGAATTCACCTGTGAAGCCATCTGGTCCTGGACTTTTGTTTGTTGGAAGATTTTTAATCACAGTTTCAATTTCATTACTTGTGATTGGTCTGTTGATATTTTCTGTTTCTTCCTGGTTCAGTCTTGGAAGGTTATACCTTTCTAAGAATTTGTCCATTTCTTCCAGGTTGTCCATTTTATTGGCATAAAGTTGCTTGTAGTAGTCTCTTAGGATGTTTTGTATTTCTGCGGTGTCTGTTGTAACTTCTCCTTTTTCATTTCTGATTTTATTGATTTGAGTCCTCTCCCTCTTTTTCTTGATGAGTCTGGCTAATGGCTTATCAATTTTGTTTATCTTCTCAAAGAACCAACTTTTAGTTTTATTGATTTTTGCTATTGTTTTCTTTGTTTCTATTTCATTTATTTCTGCTCTGATCTTTATGATTTCTTTCCTTCTGCTAACTTTGGGTTTTGTTTGTTCTTCTTTCTCTAGTTTCTTTAGGTGTAAAGTTAGATTGTTTACTTGAGATTTTTCTTGTTTCTTTAGGTAGGCTTGTATAGCTATAAACTTCCCTCTTAGAACCGCTTTTGCTGCATCCCATAGGTTTTGGGTCGTCGTGTTTTCATTGTCATTTGTCTCTAGGTATTTTTTTATTTCCTGTTTGATTTCTTCAGTGATCTCTTGGTTATTTAGTAACGTATTGTTTAGCCTCCATGTGTTTGTCTTTTTTACGTTTTTTTCCCTGTAATTCATTTCTAATCTCATAGCATTGTGGTCAGAAAAGATGCTTGATATGATTTCAATTTTCTTAAATTTACTGAGGCTTGATTTGTGACCCAAGATGTGATGTATCCTGGAGAATGTTCCGTGTGCACTTGAGAAGAACGTGTAATCTGCCGTTTTTGGATGGAATGTCCTATATATATCAATTAAATCTATCTGGTCTATTGTGTCATTTAAAGCTTCTGTTTCCTTATTTATTTTCATTTTGGATGATCTGTCCATTGGTGTAAGTGAGGTGTTAAAGTCCCCCACTATTATTGTGTTACTGTCGATTTCCTCTTTTATAGCTGTTAGCAGTTGCCTTATGTATTGAGGTGCTCCTATGTTGGGTGCATATATATTTATAATTGTTATATCTTCTTCTTGGATTGATCCCTGGATCATTATGTAGTGTCCTTCCTTGTCTCTTGTAACATTCTTTATTTTAAAGTCTATTTTATCTGATATGAGTATAGCTACTCCAGCTTTCTTTTGATTTCCATTTGCATGGAATATCTTTTTCCATCCCCTCACTTTCAGTCTGTATGTGTCCCTAGGTCTGAAGTGGGTCTCTTGTAGACAGCATATATATGGGTCTTGTTTTTGTATCCATTCAGCCAGTCTATGTCTTTTGGTTGGGGCATTTAATCCATTCACGTTTAAGGTAATTATCGATATGTATGTTCCTATGACCATTTTCTTAATTGTTTTGGGTTTGTTTTTGTAGGTCCTTTTCTTCTCTTGTGTTTCCCACTTAGAGAAGTTCCTTTAGCATTTGTTGTAGAGCTGGTTTGGTGGTGCTGAATTCTCTTAGCTTTTGCTTGTCTGTAAAGCTTTTGATTTCTCCATCAAATCTAAATGAGATCCTTGCTGGGTAGAGTAATCTTGGTTGTAGGTTCTTCCCTTTCATCACTTTAAGTATTTCATGCCACTCCCTTCTGGCTTGCAGAGTTTCTGCTGAGAAATCAGCTGTTAACCTTATGGGGGTTCCCTTGTATGTTATTTGTCGTTTTTCCCTTGCTGCTTTCAATAATTTTTCTTTGTCTTTAATTTTTGCCACTTTGATTACTATGTGTCTCGGTGTGTTTCTCCTTGGGTTTATTCTGTATGGGACTCTCTGCGCTTCCTGGACTTGGGTGGCTATTTCCTTTCCCATGTTAGGGAAGTTTTCGATTATAATCTCTTCAAATATTTTCTCTGGTCCTTTCTCTCTCTCTTCTCCTTCTGGGACCCCTATAATGCGAATGTTGTTGCGTTTAATGTTGTCCCAGAGGTCTCTTAGGCTGTCTTCATTTCTTTTTATTCTTTTTTCTTTAGTCTGTTCCGCAGCAGTGAATTCCACCAGTCTGTCTTCCAGGTCACTTATCCGTTCTTCTGCCTCAGTTATTCTGCTATTGATTCCTTCTAGTGTAGTTTTCATTTCAGTTATTGTATTGGTCATCTCTGTTTGTTTGTTCTTTAATTCTTCTAGGTCTTTGTTAATCATTTCTTGCATCTTCTCAATCTTTGCCTCCATTCTTATTCCGAGGTCCTGGATCATCTTCACTATCATTATTCTGAATTCTTTTTCTGGAAGGTTGCCTATCTCCACTTCATTTAGTTGTTTTTCTGGGGTTTTTTCTTGTTCCTTCATCTGGTACATAGCCCTCTGCCTTTTCATCTTCTCTGTCTTTCTGTAACTGTGGTTTTTGGTCCACAGGCTGCAGGATTGTAGTTTTTCTTGCTTCTGTTCTAGGGACTTAATTCTTTAAGAGTACTGCTTTAACGTTTTTTTTTTCTTTGAGGTTGTCTCAGATTATTGGAGGTCAGAGGGATAAAATCGGAGAGAATGAAATCTCAGAAAGTGTAACCTTTAAGCCAGCGTTTTCAAGATTTTATACTCTGGAACATTAAGATTCCCCTAAAATGTTAATAGGTGTTTTATGATGAAAATGTCCACGTGGTCAGTTAGGTAGATGGCTACTGTTTATTGAGTGCCAGTCCTGTGCTAAGCATTTGATTTGCATCGTATCACTTAATTCTCACAGCATCCCATGAGGTAGGAAGAAAACCATGAGTCTATGGTATTTCAGAATCAGAGAGAAAAGAAATGGTTTTAATACAGAAGGGACAAGACCCAGATCTATCAAGATGACTAACCAGGATAACTTACAAACTCTCCCGTTGCACACAAATACAAATTTCGGGTAAACTATAATAAACTCTTAGAGAAATTCCTAGGTGCCAGAAATGAAGATGGAACTGTAAAAGTAAAGTGGTAATTGAGGACAGGGACAAAATCTTGGGTGAGGAATTAGAATGGGGACCCTGACCTCCATATAAAACTGGGATTCCCTAAGGACCTTCATTGAAACAATGGAAAAGGAAACTATCTGCTTTATGCTGTGGGAAGATGATAGATTTCTCACTCTCTGACTCCACTCTGAGGGGCAGGGGCATGGGCATGTAAGTCTCCCCTGAGAAACTCTGGGCATGGGCCTTATTTGGGTATATGTTTGAAATTTCTATTTTGATTGGGAACCCCAAAGTCAAGATATTAACAACAAACAAAATTGTTTTGGACCAGTGATATTCTTTGGTTGTCTGGCAAAAGCAAATACAGGAACTCCTGTGGTGGAGAAGCTTTCACAATCTGGGCCACAAGGGATTTTCACAGAAAAAACAATTTCCACAAAAAGTGAGCTCACAAAAAAATTACAAAGTATCCCAGCAAATAATCCTCCATGATTAGGAGTCAACAATTAAACAATGACTGGATATGTTTCCTTTTCAGATTTTTCATTACTAGTGTATAGAAATGCAACTGATTTTTGTGTATTGATTTTGTATTCTGCAACTTTGCAGAATTCATTTATTCTAACAGGTTGTTGTGTGTGTGTCTGTGTGTGTCTGTGTGTGTGTGTGTGTGTGTGTGTGGAAACTTTAGAGCTTTTTATGTATAAGATCATGTCATTTGTGAACAGAGATAATTTTATTTCTTCCTTTCCAACACAGATGCCTTTAATTTCTTTTTCTTGCCAGTACTATGTTGAATAGAAGTGGTGAAAGCAGACATCCTTGTCTTGTTTTTAATCTTTGGAGAAAGTCTGTCAGACTTTTACGGTTGAGTGTAGTGTTAGCTGTGATTTTTTCATGACTGGCATTTATTATGTTGAGGAAGTTTCCTTCTATTTCTAGTTTATTAAGTGTTTTTTAATGAAAGGGATTTTACTTTTGTCAGATTCTTTTTGCCTCAGTTGACATGGTCATGTGGTTTTCTACTAATTCACAAAAATTAATTCACACTGATTCTATTAATGTGGTGTGTTACATAGATTGATTTTTGTATTTTGAACCATATGTACCTGGGTAAATCCACTTGGTCGTGGTATATACAGTAATCCTCTTAGTATGCTGCTGAATTGAGTTTGCAAGTATTTTTTGAGAATTGTTGCATCAGTATTCATAAGGAATATCTGTAGTTTTCTTGTACTATCTTTGTGTCTTGCTTTGGTATCAGGGTGATGCTGGATTCATAGAATGAGTTAGGAAGTGTTCCTTCTCATTAATTTTTTGGAAGAGTTTGAGAAGGCTTGGTATTAATTCCTTAAATGGTAAAATTTACCAGTTAAGCAATCTGGTCCTAGGTTTTTCTGTTTTGGGAGGGTTTTGACAACTGATTCAGTCTCCTTACTGGTTATACGTCTGTTCAGTTATTCTGTTTCTTCATTAGTCCATTTTGGTAGATTGTGTTTCTAGGAATTTGTCCGTTTAATCTAAGTTACTCAATTTGTTGGTGTACAGTTGTTTATAGTGTTCTCCTGTAATCCACCCCCCCCCTTTTTTTTTTTTGGCCATGCCGCATGTGGCTTGTGGGATCTTAGTTCCCCGACCAGGGATTGAACCTGGGCCCTCGGCCATGAAAGTATGGAGTCCTACCCACTGGACCACCGGGGAATTCCCTTATAATCCTTTTTATTCCTGTAAAATTGGTAGTCATGGTCCCCCTTTCTTTTTTAAAAAAAATTTTAAAATTTATTTATTTTTTTGGCTGCATTGGGTCTTTGTTGTGGTGCGTGGGCTTCTCATTGCGGTGGCTTCTCTTGTTGCAGAGCACGGACTCTAGGCAGTGGGCTTCAGTAGTTGCAGCACGTGGGCTATGTAGTTGTGGTGGGCGGGCTCTAGGGCACGTGGGCTAAGTAGTCGTGGCTCATGGGCTCAGTAGTCATGGCTTGTGAGCTCTAGAGCACAGGCTCAGTAGTTGTGGTGCATGGGCTTAGTTGCTCTGCGGCATGTGGGATCTTCCTGGACCAGGGCTTGAACCCGTGTCCCCTGCGTTGGCAGGTGGATTCTTAACCACTGCACCACTGGGGAAGTCCTCCCTTTTCATTTTTTTTTTTATTTTATTTTATTTATTTATTTATTTATTTATTTATTTATTTTTGGCTGTGCTGGGTCTTCGGTTCGTGCGAGGGCTTTCTCCAGTTGCGGCAAGTGGGGGCCACTCTTCATCGCGGTGCGGGGACCGCTCTTCATCGCGGTGCGCGGGCCTTTCACCATCGCGGCCCCTCCCGTTGCGGGGCACAGGCTCCAGACGCGCAGGCTCAGCAGCTGTGGCCCACGGGCCCAGCCGCTCCGCGGCATGTGGGATCCTCCCAGACCAGGGCTCGAACCCGTGTCCCCTGCATTAGCAGGCAGACTCCCAACCACTGCGCCACCAGGGAAGCCCCCTCCCTTTTCATTTTTGATTCTAGTAATTTGTCTTCTCTCCTTTTTTTTTTTTCTTGATCAGTTTAGCTAAAGGTTTGTCAATTTTGTTGATCTTTTCAAAGCAACAACTTTTGGTTTCATTAATTTTCTGTATTTTTCTATTTGCTATTTTGTTTATCTCCATTCTAATCTTTATTATTATTATTTTTTACTTCTGCTATCTTTGGGTTTTATTTGCTCTTTCTTGTTCCTTAAAGTGTACAGTTTAGTTATTAATTTGACCTTTTTTTCTTTTTAACTTTATGTGCTTGCAGCTGTAAATTTCCCTCTTTGCATTGCTTTTGCGGTGTCCCATAAATTTTGGTATGCTGTGTTTTTGTTTTCATTCATCTCAAGGTATTTTCTAATTTCCCTGTGATTTTTTCTTTGACACTTTCGTTGGTTAAGACTGTTGATTTCCACATATGAATTTTCCAGTTTTCTCTTGGGATGTTGATTTCTCATTTCATTCCATTGTGATCGGAAAAAATTATTTGTAAGAGGTCAGTTCTTTTTGAATTATTAAGACTTGTTTTGTGGCCTAACATATAGTCTCTTCTGGGAAATGTTCCATGTGTACTTGAGAAGAATATATATTCTGCTCTTGTTGGATGGAGTGTTCTCTATATGTCTTTTAGATCTAATTGGTTTGTAGTGTTGTTCAACTCCTCTGTTTCCTTATTGATTTTCTTTTCGGTTGTTCTATCCATTATTGAAAGTTGGGGTAAAGAGTTTCTGTTTAGGATAATGAAATTCTGGAAATAGATAGTGTTGATGGTTATACAACATTGTGAATGTACTGAATCCCACCAAATTGCACACTGAAAAATGGTTAAAATGGTTAAAAGTTATGAATGTAAAAGAAAGAATCAGAACTCCAAGATAAGTCTAAGACTGAAAAAAATGGCCATTTGGAAAATGAACAAAGGAACTACTGGAAATAAAAATTACAGTTATTGAATTTTAAAACTTAATAGATGAGGTAGAGTGAAATTTAGACACAGCTAAAGATAGAATTAATAAACTGGAATATCTGACAGGATAATCAATAATGAAGCTCTTAGAAATAAGACTAGAATTAGAAATTTTTAAATGTATCTAAAAGGAGTTTCAATAAAAGAGAATAGAAGGGACTTCCCTGGTGGTCCAGTGGTTAACATTCTGTGCTTCCACTGCAAGGGGTGCGGGTTCAACCCCTGGTCAGGGAACTAGGATCCTGCATGGCATGCGATGCGGCCAAAAAAGAAAAAAAAAAATGTGTATGTGTATATATATACACACACAGATGTATATAAAAGAAAAAGAAAATAGAAAGGTAGTATTCAGAGAGATGAGGCTAGGATCTTACAAATAAATGAAAGACATGACCACTCAGATTCAGGAAGCCCAATGAAGAATACCAAAGACAAAAAGATTTTAAAAGCAACTAGAATGGGACTTCCCTGGTGGCGCAGTGGTCAAGAATCCGCCTGCTAATGCAGGGGACATGGGTTCGAGCCCTGGTCCAGGAAGATCCCACATGCCACGGAGCAACTGAGCCTGTGTGCCACAACTGCTGAGCCTGCGCTCTAGAGCCTGCAAGCCACAACTACTGAGCCCGTGTGCCATGACTACTGAAGCCCCGTGCCTAGAGCCCATGCTCCACAACAAGAGAAGCCACCACAGTGAGAAGCCCGTGCACCGCAAAATGAAGAGTAGCCCCAGCTTGCCGCAACTAGAGAAAGCCTGCGTGCAGCAACGAAGACCCAACGCAGCCTAAATGAATGAATGAATGAATGAATAAACAAAACCACTCAAAAAAATAGTAATAAAAAGCAACTAGAGTAAAAAAGTTTCCTGCAGATTAACATAGCATGATTTGCCACAGCATCAGTAGAGGCCAGATAATAGTAGAAAATGTCTTCTGAGAACTTCTGTAAACCTAGAAATATTGACCAAAATAAACAATTTTGGAGGGCAAAAGGGCAAACAGAAATTCTGGGTAACATGTAGATGGAAGGGAATAGTTGAAGTTAGTGTTTTAAGTTTCTTATACTGTTTGGAAATAGGGGAGGATGATAGACTTAATATTGATGGTACGTATATTTTCATATCAATAAGTATTTTATTTTATTATTATTATTTTAAATTAATTAATTTTTTGGGGTTGTGCTGGGTGTTCGCTGCTGTGCGTGGGCTTTCTCTAGTTGCTGCGAGCGGGGGCTACTCTTCACTGCTGTGCGCGGGCTTCTCATTGTCATGGCTTCTCTTGTTGCAGAGCACAGGCTCTAGGTGCACGGGCTTCAGTAGTTGTGGCACACGGGCTCTAGAGCACAGGCTTAGTAGTTGTGGCGCAAGGGGCTTAGTTGCTCCGCAGCATGTGGGATCTTCCTGGACCAGGGATTGAACCTGTGTCCCTGCATTGGCAGGCGGATTCTTAACCACTGCACCACCAGGGAAGCCCCTCAATAAGTATTTTAAAACAAAATTTCTCAAAATGTGTTTTCAGAGTGTTAATTTTTTAAAAAAATACTTTAAAACTTGAAAATATATAGGAGAATGACACCATGACCCTAGGGAAGAGTTTCTTAAGATATAAAGTGCACACGTTTAAAAGAAAATATTGCTGAGTATGATTATATAAAAATTAAGAACTTGTGCTTATCATGAAACACTGGTAAAAGACATGAGTATTTCACAGAAAGTGGAAGTATGAATGGTTAGAAGGCATGAAAAAAAATGCTGCACTTCATTAGTAAATGAGAAAATTCAAGTTAAATGAAATGTTAATTTTTTATACCCACCAGAGTGCAAAAAATTAAAAGTCTGATAGTAGCCAGATGTTGGTAAAGATGTAGGAAAAAAGAACTATTCGCTGTAGGAAATGTGAATTGTCATTTTGGAAAATAGTTTGGCCTCCTCTAGTAAAGTTGAGGAAACACACCTGTGACTTAGTACTGTTCCTAGGTGTCTAACTCTAGGGACATGCTTGCACAAAAATAGGTATGGTTAAGCCAACAGAATAGCAGCAGCAGAATATGGAGATGAAGAGCATTTGGAGGTACACTGCCTAGGATGAGATCCCAGCTTTGCCACTTAACTAGTTTTGTGACTTTTGGTAAGTTACTTAACCTCATTGTGACAGTTTTCTCTTCTGTAAATATAGAACTTACCTAATCATATAGGGTTGATATGAGGATTAAATGTTATGTGTAAAGCCTGTCTTATATTGAGTGCTATTTGTGACAATTACATGTAACCATATAGATGAATGTAAAAAACATAATGTGTAAAAGAAACAAGTTGCAGAAAAATACACATGGCACCACACAATTTATACAGTTCAAAGCATATAACGTTTAACAAAAGCCTTACAAGAAAATTATTAAAATTTATTAATGCAGATACCCTTTGGGGGAGGGAGGAGGCAGGTGGTATAGGGAGGGGGGGACACATGGGAGGTTTCTGTTTCTTAAACTTGGTGGTAAATCACAGAGGTGATTTTCATTTTCTGTGGACTGTTAATGATAATGTTAATTGTGCATTGTGAACTTCAAAGAGAGATATAGAATTTTTAAGGCTCCCCACTTGGTCATGGAACCTTTTGGGTCTTAACAGCTAAAGTAGGACTACATTATGTGATTGTTGATCTTTAGCTTGAGTTTTAGTGGATAAATAGGATTTTGTTTCACAGTGCACAGATATTTTAACTAAACCACCTACTATTGTACATTGAGTTCACTTGGATTTTTTAAACTTATGAGCAATTTTGAAATGTTTTATTAAAAAATTTTTTTTACAAGACTGAAGTCTTTGCTTATATCTTTAGTTATGAATTTTTTTTTCCTGAATTGTGCTATTTCATTTCCTTTACTATAGGAAGGAATTGTTGAGAATCTTTTCAAATGGGCCCAAGGGGCTGATCAGCCACTGAGGACATATTCTACTGGTCTGTTAGGAGGTGCTATGGAAAATCAAGACATTGCTGCCAACTACAGGGATGAAAATTCACAGCTGGTAAGGACCATGTTAGAATGATTTTTTTTGCATAAGATAGGAGTGTATTCACTCGTTCTTTCTTGCTACTGAACTTGAATAGGTAGATCTTATTTGTTATCTTGTACCAGAGTATAGCTATAATTTCAGTATTTCAAGACTAATTTTCATAAGAGTTTTTTGATTGGACCTTTTTTTTTTTTTTTTTACTAGAAAATAGCTGTTTTTCATCTTGTCAAGGATCATGATATTTTGTACCAGATAAATAGTACTATTCCCTTTCCCTTCCCAACATCTGGATTATGAAAAATTTCAAACGTATAGCAAAATATAATTTTACAGTGAACACCTGTATACACACCACTTACATTGTTGTGAATATTTTACTAAACTTATATTCATGACATACCCATTCATCCATTCACCCATCTTTATATCCATCCACCATTCTTTTTTTTTTTTTTAATGCAGATTAAAATAAATTGCAGACCTAATCACTCTCTCTTTTTAAAGCTAAGCATAATACTACAGTTTAGGATTGGCCCAAAAAATGAGTACTTAAAAGAAAAGGTAAAACATAAGTGGTGAACTTGAAAATTAGATTATGTAATTATGTATAATGTGGATGACAATATTTAACAATACAACTTATGGCAGATAAAAGTTTCAGAAGCCTTCATGTTTGATTTTCAAAGACACTTTTTAAAAATTGTGAATATGTCTAGTGTCTGCCTCTTCAGGTGTGATGGTCCACCCCAGCTTGATCCAGCCAGATATGTTGTGAATTAGGTGTTTTATGTGCAAATCTTCTGGTTTGGGTTCTCTGGGAAATTTTATGGGGAATGAGACTTTTAGCCATTATTTATTTCATCAAGCTGTAGGAATCAAGTCAACATATTTATCAAATCTTTACTATTACCAGGCATTGAGATAATTGCATGAGTATCCTTAAGTGGAAGTAAGAATTATTTGAATCATTTAAATTAAGATGCAGAAGAGACAACCCCTTTTATTCCAATATCTGTTGATAGGTGGCAATAGTACTTCGAAGACTGAGGGAGCTACAGCTTCAGGAAGTAGCTTTGAGGCAAGAAAGCAAGCGTCCTAGCCCACGAAAGCTCTCCTCTGAACCCCTTTTGCCTCTGGATGAAGAAGCTGTGGATATGGACTATGGCGACATGGCTGTAGATGTAGTGGATGGCGAACAAGAGGAAGCTTCTGGAGACATGGAGATCTCCTTTCATCTTGATTCAGGCCACAAGACCAGTAGCAGAGTGAACTCAGCAACTAAACCTGAGGAAGGAGGATTGAGGAAAAACAAGTCAGCAAAACAGGGTGACAGAGAGAGCTTTAGGAAAGCCAAGCAAAAGTTGGGTTTCTCATCATCTGATCCAGATCGCATGTTTGTTGAGCTGTCTAACAGCAGCTGGTCAGAAATGTCCCCCTGGGTGATTGGCACCAATTATACCCTTTATCCTATGACTCCTGCTATCGAGCAGCGACTTATTCTCCAGTATCTGACCCCTTTAGGAGAATATCAGGAGGTAAGCTTATTGGGAAGAGTAGTGTTCACATTTTGGAACCACTGTGTTTATTTCTGGGATATTTTGTGGTGTCATTTTATACATTGATGTGTTTTTACTCTAATACGGAAAAGTCTTTGCCTCAAACTGTTAAAGTCTTATGGAGGTCACTCCTGATAAGGCCTTTTCGATCAAAGTGTGTTTGTATGTTTATCTTCATAAAGGGGGGGGAAGAGGCACCTCATTTCTTTAATCTTCTCTCCTCATAAAGGAATAGGAAATATGTGAAAATAAATTCAAATGTTAAGACTTGTTTTTGGTGTTGATTTCAGTTACTTCCCATATTCATGCAACTTGGATCACGGGATTTGATGATGTTCTATATTGACTTGAAACAGACTAATGATGTCCTACTTACATTTGAGGCACTCAAGGTAAAGTTCTTAAAAATATTAGGTCACTGAGCATTTTATTGACATGGATGTGCCTATATGTTTTGGTATGTAGCATCTCTGGATTTTATTGTTCAGGGTGGTGGTTTTTTTTTTTAATAAATTTATTTAATTTATTTATTTATTTTTGGCTGCATTTGGTCTTTGTTGCTGCATGCGGGCTTTCTCTAGTTGCAGCGAGTGGGGGCTACTCTCCGTTGCGGTGCATGGGCTTCTCATTGTGGTGGCTTCTCTTGTTGCGGAGCACAGGCACTAGGCGCACAGGCTTCAGAAGTTGTGGCTCGCGGGCTCTAGAGTGCATGCTCAGTAGTTGTGGTGCGTGAGCTTAGTTGCTCCGTGGCATGTAGGATCTTCCCGGACCAGGAATAGAACCCGTGTCCCCTGCATTGGTAGGTGTATTCTTTTTGTTTTTGTTTTTTAAATTAATTAATTTTTGGCTGCACTGGGTCTTCGTTGCTGCATGCGGGCTTTCTCTAGTTGCGGTGAGTGGGGGCTACTCTTCGTTGCAGCACGTGGGCTTCTTGTGGTGGCTTCTCTTGTTGTGGAGCATGGGCTCTAGGTGCATGGGCTTCAGTAGTTGTGGCACGCAGGCTCAGTAGTTGGGGCACACGAGCTTAGTTGCTCCGTGGCATGTGGGATCTTCCTAGAATAGGGATCGAACCTGTGTCCCCTGCATTGGCAGGCGGATTCTTAACCACTGCGCCACCAGGGAAGTCCCAGCAGGCAGATTCTTAACCACTCTGCCACCAGGGAAGTCCCCAGGGTGTTTCTATTGCCAGATGTGTCAATTGTGACAAATGAAAATTTCTTTTTTAGATAGAAGAAATAAGGCTTACCAAGTGCCTCCACAGAAATTCAGGGGTCAGTCCTAGAGGATTGAATGTTAAGGGAGAAAGTGGATCTAGACCTGAGAGTGGCCTCAGTTATTGTTACTGGATAGGAGGAGAAATTAAGCGTATAGTACCTTAGGTCATACTACCTTTTAAGTATTCTGTCAGCTAACAACACTTCTTCTCAATTATTAACTATATACATATTGTATGATATTAGATTATTTAGAGTGAACAAAATATAAAGCAGAAAATGAGGAAAGAAATAGAGGCATACTCAAATTCAGTAAAGGTAAATGATTTTCTAGGTTGCAAAGGGGCTAAATGTAAGAGGGCAAGTATGTCTAGCCCACCAAATCCATACCTTTTCATGATAATTAAGGTAATCTGAAGGGAGAGAGGTTAAGTGGAATGAATAATTTTGTGGCTATTATAGTTCTACCCAACAGGTAACTAAACACAGTACTATTCTGTGATGTTTACAATATTAGACAAATTAAGTCTCTGCTGTTTATTGTTTGGTTAAGAGAGACAGGCATGTAAGCCTATGATTTCTTTTAGATATTATAGATGTTGTGAAAAAAGTATGGGGCACAAAGGAAGGAATGGTCTGTTGCCCTTGAGAAATAGTAGCTTCTAGACAAGACCTCTGAAAAAGAGATAATGTTCTCACTGGCTGTTCAAAGTTACAATTTCATTCCTGATATTCCAGAGCCACGCTGTCCAATAGAACTTTCTGTGACGATGGAAATGTTCTTTGTCTGTGCTGTTCAAAACAGTGGCTACTAGCCATATATGAGCACTTAAAATGTAGCTAGTGCCTCTGAGGCATTGAATTTTTAACTAAATTTTAATTAAATTAGCCGTATGTGGCCAGTGACTAGTGCATTGGATAGCACAGTTCCAGAGTATATTGAAATTAAATAGAAATGAGGAAATTTGCCTTTCAGACCCCAGAAATTTTAAGTTTGGAGGGGGTCAGACATAAATTGGAGTAACACGTATTCCTATGTATGGGATGCAGTGTGTGTGTGTGTGTGTGTGTGTGTAAAGTGTGTAAACTCATGATTATGCTTTGAACAGTGGGATGAAGCTGGAGGTCAGCGTTGTCTCCAGTGACCCAAAGTTATTGCTTTCAGATGCAGCATCCTGTCCTGAAAAGGAAATAGTGGAAGAAGGGATTTGGGCAGTTGCTATTTTTGTAGGTCTTTGTATGAGGAACTGTAATGGGTGTCATTATTCAACTGTTTTCTGTGCAAACTCATATAAGGGATTAAAGAAAATGAAATAAGGATGAACAGGGAAAAATCAGACAAGAGATCCTTCTTATAGGGAAATAAAAAGTATAGAAAGTTATGTGTACTGTTTTGTTCAAAAAGAAGTCTCAGTTGTGTAGAAGGAACAGGTGTTGAAGTTAGTATTGGGTTGGCCAAAAAGTTCTGGTTTTTCTGTAAGATCTTATAGATCAATAGAAACAAAATGGGTTAAAATAGTAAATTAAGAACTAGAACCTTATATGGAGGTACATTAATACAAGGAGAGAAAATAGAATCTTTGCCCACATGAGTGAGGTGAGCCAGGTTATGGGCCATGTTGAGCCAAGTAGAATTAAGGTTCTTGGTAAAGATTGAGCCTGTTTGTTCTCTGTTTCCCTACCTACTGATTCTGGCAGTGGAACTGCCACTTTATGGTAGTGACATTATTGGAAAAAGCACGTGCAGTGGCCTAAGTATTGGGGAGGGAACCATACATGGTTTAGTTGTTTCTTGGGGAAAGACTTGGTGGGAATGTGGTAGAGGTTTGTGTATCAGCCAAGTAAAGAGGGAAGGGATTTGAATTATATATAAGGATTAGTCTGAGTCTGTGTGTTAAGAGGACTTCTGAAGAGGGTACATACATGTTGTTTTTGCCATTGACCTTGGTGAAATTTATACAGGTATCAAATCATGTAATTACAAATCTGTGTTGTCTGTACCTACTGCCTGTATCACACCCAGAAGACACCATGACATGAGAAACAGGAGGCCAACAGAAACAGGAGGCTCCAGTTCTCCTGAGGCCCCATCCACGTTGGCCTGGGTTCAAAGTCATTGAGTAGCCTGCTGCTTGCATTGCACTCCCTGCCCTTAAAATTGCCCAGAAGATCAGGTCCACCCAGAGAGGCTAGTAAGAATTGAACAGCAAGTTGACAAAACTTGATAACAAAGGCCTGTCTAATAGAGACTTAATAAAATAGTTCATTAATAAAGGTCTATTTAAAGTGCATTCTGATTAGTTCTAAAAATTTACTAATTTTGATAATTTGCTGAAGACTTTTCTTTGGGGATATATCGAGGATCAATTTAAAAGAAAGCAGAGTTTTGGATTTTATTAGATGATGAGTCAGTGACTGAGCCAAAGCTAAAACATAGAGCTGATGATGTTAAAAGGATTAAAATGGGAAGGGTAACAAAAGTCCTTTAGGGAGGCTATGTAATAATAAAATGGTGTAGGATATGTCATTATGTACAGCAATATTCTTCATTTCTTGTTTTTCACCTTCATGAAAACCTTTGGTATTAGGAGGGAATATTATGGAATTCTAGAGTTTTTTTGTTTGTTTTGTTTTGTTTTTTTGTTTCCCTTAAGCAGTATTGGTTTTACTTCTGTTTTGAGGGAGTGGTTGTCTGCTTCAGAGGAGTCTTTGTGTTTAGCAACTGTGAAGAGATATTTGTTCTAGATTGTTCTGTGAAGAGATATTTGTTCTAGATTGTTCCACGGTGATGTGTGTCCTCTTTGTTTAGCACCTAGCATCTCTCCTGCTCCATAACAAGTTTGCCACAGAATTTGTTGCGCATGGTGGAGTACAGAAATTACTGGAAATTCCTCGTCCTTCTATGGCTGCAACTGGTGTATCCATGTGCTTGTATTACCTGTCCTACAACCAGGATGCCATGGAAAGAGTAAGTCCAGTCCATTCAGATGTATGGGAATGGGATAAGGTGGGGAATATTCTGGTACATTCACAGGAAAACTTTTGGATAAGAAAAAATGAATAGGTGGATTAGGTTTTAATGAAAGAAGCAAGGAGCATGAATGTCTGATCTTTACAGAGCATTCTAAAAATGTAAAATTCTTTAGAAAAGGTCCAAAATGTAAAATTTTGTAGTCCTTTTTTTCCTGACTCTCTGAAAGAAAAAAAACCAACAAAAAACCCAAGATGGATTGGGGTCACAGAACTTTTTTTTAGTTTTTGCCATTTTTACTGCATTAGAATTATTTTCAGGCTCTTCTCAGATGTCCCTCAGTGGAGTTATATTTTGCATTTTTGAGTGAGTCTATTATAAAAACAACAGATGATGCTTTGTGTATGTTAACAAATAGTTCGTGGTAGAGACAGTAAAATCATTCCAGTTGTTCTCGGGGCTCCAGAAGTACCCCCTCCGGTTTTTCTGTTTTTTCCAGCTAAGACTTTTTATTTAGTGATTTTTTAAAAAAGTGTAAGTGAGTTGTACATTTGAAAAGAAATGGGTCCCTGGACACCACTAGGGAAGCTCTTGTCATATCTATGCCTGGAATATTTTTCTAATATTCTATGTGGTGTGGCTTTTCTGGTAGAGTGAAGTTGGTAAATTCTTCTTGGGTGGTGTCTTTATTCATCTTTGCATATTTACTATTAGGGTAATATTTTGATTTTAATTTTTTTACTCCTTAAGATTCAGCATTATGCAAGGATATGTAATCTTTTGAGAGTAGTAACCTAATCTGTGTGTGTATGTACAAAATTAATTGTGGTTAAGATAAAAAAGTATCAAACAAACCTGGGTAATGCTTCAGAATTCATTGTCTGACTTACAGGAGACAACAAAATGTGTGTGAACGAATCAGTGAGTGAATGGATATTAAACTTGTAGACTTTAGTATCAGAAGGCTCAGTCACTTTTATCAGGCTGGGGAAGTCCCTTATGTCTCTGAGCCACTTCTTCATCTGTTAGGTGGGACTACTAATATCTGTGTAACAGCGTTGTGAGCATTAAAGGATATAAATATTTGCAGAATTTAGCACTCAGTATGTTTAGGTGGAATTTAAATATTTCTCTAAATCTAAGTTGTTTTCAGGCTTGGAATAGATTGTTATAAAATTTCATTTGTAACTTAAGCTTTAAACTCAGAATGACTTGCCCAGGAGTGATTATTGTATTTTGCAAAGATGTCTATCTACACTGTGAATTTTTCTTCCCTTTTGTGAAGGTTCCTTTCCCCCAAATTTTTAAAAATTACGTTTTATTTTTATTTTTTGCAGGTTTGCATGCATCCCCACAACGTTCTCTCTGATGTGGTGAACTACACACTGTGGTTAATGGAATGTTCTCATGCTTCAGGATGCTGCCATGCTACCATGTTTTTCTCAATCTGCTTCTCCTTCCGGGCTGTATTGGAACTCTTTGACCGCTATGATGGTCTTCGTCGTCTGGTGAACTTGGTGAGGTTCTTCAGTGGCTTCTCTTTGTGAGGAGCAGGGGTCCTGCTTGTCTGGGCTGCCCTTCAGTGGCATTGAAGAGAGGAAGCTTCTGACTGGAGGAATTTTGCTATCATTTTTATGGATGAAGTCTTTTTTCCTCCTTCATTTACAAGTTTCTTTTCCTCTTAAGAGGACTATACCATTGTAAACTTGCCTTGAATATAGTAATCTTACAGGGGGAATTGCTTGATCCTTCTAAAAAGCAACAGTTTTGTGCCTCTCTGTCTTTCAACGTGACTGAAAACTATGTAATTTTTCAATATAGGTTTAATGTTTTGCTTTCATATGGCTACTCTTAGCATGTTGTATGGACAGATGTACTTTGATGTTTGTCAATCTTCATGAGCACAAAAGTTGATTGAAGTCTTTCTCCTCTCCTTTTACTTTTCTCTTCCTCTTTGTTCTTCCTCCTCTTTTGCCCCATTCTTTTGCCTCTTTCTTAATAGATCAGTACTTTGGAGATTCTAAATTTGGAAGATCAGGGTGCTCTTCTGAGTGATGATGAAATATTTGCTAGCCGCCAAACTGGGAAACATACCTGCATGGCCTTGCGCAAGTACTTTGAGGCTCACCTGGCCATTAAATTGGAACAAGTGAAGCAGTCACTTCAGAGGACTGAGGGTGGCATTCTTGTTCATCCTCAACCCCCGTACAAGGTGAGAGGACCTCGTCTAAAAAGGAAACGTTGTTAGCACTGTCTGTAGCATCTTGGGCCTGAAATGCACATTCATATCAATGGAGTCCACGTGGGATGTACATTGTTGGATTATACTTGCACTGTGTGGAGGCAGAATACTTGAAAATGGATGTAGGAAATTCCCTGGTGGTCCAGTGGTAGGACTTGACATTTTCGCTGCAGTGGCTTGGGTTTGATCCCTGGTTGGGGAACTAAGATCCTGCAAGTCACACGGTGTGGCCAAAAAAACCCACAAAAAAACAAAAAAAAAGAAAATGGATATATCGAGGACTTATTTTGCTCCCAGTTGTAAGTTTCTATTTCTGGGATACTAGAACTAAAAGATGAACTGAGATGTCTGTAAAAGGGCTTTCTTTTATGGAAAGTACTAGATATTCTACCTTCTTCTGTGTGGAATTTTTTTCTGAAAGGGCGCATCTATAATTCCACTTCACTGTCATTTTTGAACTTAGTATGTTTTGGAACAAAGATTAGTATCTGTGTGTTTTAAAAATCACAGATTGAAAAGAAACCAATTATTTTACGTGGTGCTTCTTTTTCTTTTTAAGCTGTGAAATATATGCACCAGTGATTTGAACATTTTGTTACCTTTTTGGGCAAAATGTATTATGAGTCTAGTTATAAATAAAAGATTAAACATCATTTATATATAGTCATTGTTTCACATGTGGGCTGTGGACTCAAGAAGTGTGGGATTTGAAAGCTATTATTACTTAGCTTTATTATTAAAATCTGTTGACCACTGAGCTCTGCTGGAGAAGATAGCAGGCAGATTGAGTTCTTTAATAATATGTATCTCTGGGCTTCCCTGGTGGTGCAGTGGTTAAGAAGCTGCCTGCCAGTGCAGGGGACACGGGTTCGAGCCCTGGTCTGGGAAGATCCCACATGCCGCAGAGCAGCTAAGCCCGTGTGCCACAACTACTGAGGCTGCAAGTCACAACTACTGAGCGCACGAGCCTAGAGCCCATGCTCCGCAACAAGAGAAGCCACTGCAATGAGAAACCTGCGCACCACAACGAAGAGTAGCCCCCACTCACCGCAACTAGAGAAAGCCCTCGCGCAGCAACAAAGACCCAATGCAGCCAAAAATAAATAAATTAATTTAAAAAAAAAAATAATATGTATCTCTCCTTTTAGGCATGTTCATATACTCATGAACAGATTGTGGAAATGATGGAGTTTTTGATAGAATATGGCCCAGCGCAGCTATATTGGGAGCCAGCTGAAGTCTTCCTCAAACTTTCTTGTGTCCAACTCTTGTTGCAGCTTATTTCTATTGCTTGTAATTGGAAGACCTATTATGCAAGGTGGGACCATGAAGTTAAGAGTCTGCTTTTTGCTAAAGTTAACGTTGGTTTTCACATAGTGTGTGCTTAACAAACATTTGTTGAATTGAATTGAAATTTTGGACTTGAATCTGAGAAACTAGATTAAGCATGATAATTAAGCATGATAATATCATTTTAAATTTATAGAGTGCTTGGTCATGGTGATTATAAATACTGCAAAATAGGCAAGGATCATTATCTGTACTCTTACAGAAGTTACATAAGCTACATGGCTACAGCTGCAGAGGTGGGGTTGAAGTCCTGTCTGGACACTGGAGTCCAGTATTCTTTGGTACTTAGACTTTAAATCTCTCTCTATTGCTTGACAACCATATATAATATTTATCTTACCTTCACATAAAACTGTATTTTTTGCTCTTGTTATGATTTTCACCATTCAGTTGAAAACAGAGCAAAGTGGGACAAGGCTCAGGGAAAAACAGGTAATGGAATCAGGAGGTTGGGTAGGTTCTATTTGAGGATGATGTAAAAAGAATTAAAACTATATTTTGGAAAAGGTGGAGTCTGAAGGGAAGATAGTAACAAAATTTATAAACAGTGGTTCTTGACCTCCTTTCCCTATCCACCCACTGCCATAAAGACAAGAGGTGCTTATTTAGGGTGCATATAGCTTGTTTGCTAAATCCCAGGATAATTAAATCTAGAGGAATACTTTTGGAGTGGCCATTTTCAAACTTTTTGGTCTCAAGATCCCTTTACTGTATTAAAAATTATTAGAACCCCAAAAAACTTTTGTTTTTACATCTATTGATATTTAACATATTGGAAATTAAAACTGAGAAAATATAAAAATATTTATTTATTTAAAAGTAATCTGAACCCATTGCTTTTTTAGCATTTTTTATGAAAAGTTTCCAAAATAAAACCAGGTGATTTCAGCAAGTTTTTAAAATGTCTGGTTTAATATCTCATATCTGCTTCTATATTCAATCTTTTGTGACATCACACATGACAAGCCTCTGGAAAGCTCTACTATACACTCTTGAAAGAATGAGAGTGAGGAAGGAAAATAACATCTTAGTGTTATTATAAAAATAGTTTTTATATCTCAGCACCTTTTGAAAGAGTCTCAGAGGCTCCTAGGGTCCCCTAACCACACTTCAAGAACCACTGTTTTAAAGTAGGTTATTATATTTACTTGGAGAACATTGCTTTAAAGATGATGGAAACTCAGAAGATAATGAGGAAGGTTATAAATACATTTTTTGAGTGGTAAATTCATATTTGATTACATAAGAAGATATAAATATGTCCTTTAAAAGCTTAACTTTAAAAATAAAATTAAATACTTGTTTTTGCTTAGAATATATAAAACCTTAGAAATGAAAATTATTCTTAGCCACTGTTAATTTCTTTAGTCTTTTTTCCATAATGTATGTAAATATACATAATTGAGATTATAGTATTTAATCAAACTCATCTTTTAAATGAAATATCTCAAAATACATAGATACAGAGAATAATATAACAACTCCTCCATAACCAGGGTTGGCATGTTGCTGTATTTGCTTCTTTTTCAGTTCCTTTCCATTTTCTGCCTCCTGAGAGTGACCAGTCTTCTGAACTTGGTGTGCATTCTCTCCATTCATTTTTTTATTCTATACATATGTGTGGGTGTGTAAACAATAATATATTACTTTTGTATGTTTTAAAGTTATATAAAGTATTATCCTATATATGTCTTTTGCAGCTTGCTTTTTTCACCCTTATTTTTATTTATTTACTTTTTAAATATAAGTTTCAGGTATACAGCCACCCTTACGTGTTTGAGATTTATGTGTTGATATTTATTTGAACTCTTGTATTTCTGTACTGTAGTTTATTCTCCTATTGATGAACATTTAGTGTCTTTTGTTTCTTTTTTTCCTGTTAAATGAATGGTACCACAAACCTCTTTTTGGAGTCTCTCTTGAGGATATGATGTGTATAACCTGGGTTCTAGTGTGTCTTCATTTCATCTATAGTGGATGTTGCCAAGTTGCTTGGAAAATGCTCATACTATTTTCTTCTCCCACAGCAGTCTATGGGAGTTTTCATTTTTATACCTTCTTGCCAATACTTGGTATTGTCAGATTTAAAATTTTATATCTTAGTTTTCTATTTCATTAATGTTGTATTTTGAGCCTTTTCATTTGTCCTTTAGAGTTCTTTGAAAATAATTGTCAGTAGCTGCAAAGTAGTTCATCATATGAGAGTACCATAATTTAACACATATATTCCTTTGGTCTGTGTAAGTTTTCTTAATTCTTTTGCTGTCCATGATGTGTTAATGGAGATCTTAATACATAAATACTTGTTCGTATTGAATACTTCTGATTATTTCCTTAGGACAGATTCCTAGAGGTGAAATTCCTGGGCCAAAGGTTATGAACGTTTTAAGAACTTTGTTTCATATTTCCAAATTATTTTCTGAAAAGAGCATCCTTATTTCTACTCCCACCAAAAGTTTGAGAGCATTTGTCTCTGTACATCTTCATCAGCATTGGGGATTATCCCTTGTTTTTAATCTTAGCAGTCTGATAGGTGAAAATTCCATCCCCGTGTTTTTTGAAATTAAAGTTGTGGTGACTTACAGGCCCTCTCCTGATGCCATGGCTAGGGACAGAGCCATAGTCCCTACTACATCAGTAGTAGTTCTGATCCATTGTCTCTCTGTTTTAGCTGTTGTTGTTTCTTGTGGCTGTATCCTAGTTTCCCTTTGACTAATTCTTCTTCCTGTCCAGGAATGACACCGTGCGCTTTGCTTTGGATGTCTTGGCTATTCTCACTGTTGTGCCAAAAATTCAGCTCCAGTTGGCAGAATCAGTGGATGTGCTGGATGAGGCTGGCTCCACCGTCTCCACTGTAGGTAGGTTGTAGCTTGCCATTTTTGTTATTACGTGGTCTTTGTTTTCCTTTGCCATTCTGGTTGTTACTTACCTGACCTAATTTTACAGTATTAGAACAGAAGGTAGTAGAGGAGGGTACCTTGTAAGTCTTATAAGTCATGCCATTAGTTTCATATAAGGGAGTCATGGTAGTGAATTCAGGTTTTCTGGATGGTATAGGCATTTCCTCTATAATTGTACATGTGCATTCCTGAAAACCTTGTACTCTGCAGAGTGTTGTGCTAAAAATAGAATTTATGAGAAAAACAGATTGGGGCAGACAATAAAAAACTTAAGCAACTTTGTAATCTGAGCCCTAACAAAATTAGTAATTGGCAAGCAGTGCAGAATGGATAGAAGCTATTACACACAAAAACAAAAGGAAAATACACTTTGTTTGAAAATACCCTTTATTAAGAGCAGGGCTGATGAGGGCTGCTGCTAAGGTGAGCATGGCAAGTTGTGTGACTGGCTGTGGGCCCTGGGGTGTACCACTCTGGGGAGAAAGCCCAAGGCATAGCCACTTGTTTTTAACTTGCTGCCACTATAGCAGCCAGGCTGAGGGCTTTTTCCTTTCCTGCTGAAGGTTTTTATTTATTCCCACTATTTTTGCTCTACTTACCCAGGAAAGTTTGTACATGACCCTGGGTGACTTCCACATAATACTGACGTCATTCCCCTATTTAACAACTGCATACAAGGTATTATGTCATAAAGATGCATTGTAGTAGAACTGATTGCATTTTATACAAACTATTGCTTATACTTTTTTTAAAAAAAGTGTAGTTTTCTTTTAAGTGGAACAAAATGAATAAAACTCTAAATTCTGACTCTGGAATAACCGTTGAAGTTGGCCATTAGTTTTATGAGGAATAATATAAAATGTTTATTTTTTCCCCAATAGGTATCAGCATTATTTTGGGAGTGGCTGAGGGTGAGTTCTTTATTCATGAAGCTGAAATTCAGAAGTCAGCACTTCAGATTATCATCAATTGTGTGTGTGGCCCGGATAACAGAATTTCTAGTATTGGCAAATTTATCTCTGGAACTCCTCGGAGAAAGCTGCCTCAGACTCCCAAAAGCAGTGAGCACACTCTGGCCAAGATGTGGAATGTGGTCCAGTCCAACAATGGCATCAAGGTGCTTCTGTCCTTACTTTCCATCAAGATGCCCATCATAGATGCAGACCAGATCCGGGCCCTGGCCTGCAAGGCCCTGGTGGGCCTGTCTCGCAGTAGCACTGTCCGGCAGATCATCAGCAAACTGCCCCTTTTCAGCAGCTGTCAAATCCAGCAACTGATGAAAGAGCCTGTGCTGCAGGACAAGCGCAGTGACCATGTCAAGTTCTGCAAGTATGCTGCTGAGCTCATTGAACGGGTGTCAGGAAAGCCACTTCTCATTGGCACTGATGTGTCCCTGGCACGACTGCAGAAAGCAGATGTTGTTGCCCAGTCAAGGATCTCCTTTCCTGAGAAAGAGCTGCTTCTGCTGATACGAAACCATCTCATTTCTAAAGGGCTTGGGGAGACAGCAACTGTGCTGACGAAAGAGGCTGACCTGCCCATGACTGCTGCCTCCCATTCTTCTGCCTTCACCCCAGTCACTGCTGCTGCTTCTCCTGTTTCTCTTCCCCGTACCCCTCGCATCGCCAATGGCATTGCAACTCGACTGGGCAGCCATGCTGCTGTGGGTGCCTCTGCCCCTTCTGCCCCCACTGCTCATCCTCAGCCACGGGCCTCCCAGGGTTCACTAGCTCTGCCTGGCCCGTCTTATGCAGGCAACTCCCCTTTGATTGGTAGGATCAGTTTTATCAGAGAGAGGCCATCACCCTGCAATGGCAGGAAAATCAGAGTGTTGCGGCAGAAGTCGGACCATGGCGCCTACAGCCAAAGCCCAGCCATAAAGAAGCAGTTGGACAGACATCTTCCTTCCCCACCTACGCTGGACAGTATCATCACAGAATATCTTAGAGAGCAACATGCTCGCTGCAAGAACCCAGTTGCCACCTGCCCACCTTTCTCTCTCTTTACTCCTCACCAATGTCCTGAGCCAAAACAGAGGCGGCAAGCGCCAATAAATTTTACCTCAAGGCTAAACCGCAGGGCATCATTTCCAAAGTATGGAGGGGTGGATGGCGGATGCTTTGATAGGCACCTTATCTTTAGCAGGTAAGGAGAGGTTACCTCACTTCCTGGGAATTGGAATGATTTTTCTATTTAAGTCAAAGTATGTGGGCAATATCAGCATAAAGTAATTAGTCCAGAAAACCATCTGTTGGCCTGAAATACCAGGAATTATCACTGTGTGAATACATGAGCAATGTGACTATACCCCCTTTAGTCAACCATGGGTTCCTTGTGTGATTATTGGCAATATATTGTTAAGATACTGTGTTCTTACTATAACTAGTATGTTTTCTAGAACCCATGCAACAATCTGTCCCTAACTAGGCTCTCAAGTTTGTTTTTGTGCTGGTCCAAGTTGTCTCCTCTTCTCATTCCTTAAAAATCTTAAGTGAAGGTCATGGTATCCCAGGTTTTACACGTGGGAATTTTTGTTATTGCTAAAATTTTTAAGTGAAGGTCATTTTCTCTCTTTTAAAATGAAGATGAACCACTGAAGGTCACTGATATTTTGGAAGAACCCATTTGAAACATAAATGCTTTGTTTTTCCTTCTGTCCTTCTAACAAGAGTTTTCTTTTTCTGAGTCCTTGCCTGTTCTTTGTCTCTGATTCTCTTTTGTTTGCTTAGGTTCCGTCCTATTTCAGTGTTCCGGGAAGCCAATGAGGATGAGAGTGGCTTCACCTGTTGTGCATTCTCAGCACGAGAGCGGTTCTTGATGCTTGGCACCTGCACTGGGCAATTGAAGCTCTATAATGTGTTTAGTGGACAGGAGGAGGCCAGCTATAACTGTCACAACTCAGCTATCACACACCTTGAACCTTCCAGGGTAAAGGTCCCTTCCTAGGTTATTCTCAGTCATTCTTCTAGGATAGGTGGTAAACTGTGGGCTTGTGGTCTGACTGGTTGCCTGTATTTGTGCATAAAGTTTTATTGGAACACAGCTGTGCTCGTACGTTTATGTATTGTCATGGCTACTTCTATGCTACCACGACAGAGTTGAGTACTGTAGTTGCATGCAACACAGACCATATGGCCTGCATAAACCTAAAGTATTTACTGTCTGGCCCTGTGTTTGCCAACCCTTGTTCTAAGACCTGAACATAGATAGATTTTTAATTTGCTTCATTTGGAAACAGAGATTATCAACTATGACCACTAAAGTTTTCTTTTTGTGTTGGAAGGAAATCTCAAAGTACTGTGAATTTTTAGGAAAACAAGCATATGATTCCAGTGGTAGTTCACAGTTTATTAACACTATTCTGTGGATGAAATTGATGCCTTTGCTGTTTCTAAAAGTCAAGACTGTTAAGATGACAAGAATAATTTTCCTAATTTTAAAGTAAAGGAGGTTGACCGTTTATTGGGCTTTCTCTTTGAAAAGCCTTTAAGAATCCTTAGCTAGGAAGTCTAACAGCTGTTTCCAGTTGACTGATATTTCAGATGAGAGAGATGGAGAAATATGGCCAAATATTAAGAAAGGAGGAACCATCTTTGACATCTTTCCAAGTGTCGCATCCCCCCACCCCCCGCCTTGGAACTATTATATTTTAGGAGGATTTAATATTCTCTTAAATTCAGTTATTTTTTAGGACATAGGAGGTACATGTTACTTAAGTCCTAGCAGCTTCTGACCATTTCTTGGTTCCTAAAAGTTTGTTTTCTTTATAATCCAACAATATATTTTATATTTTAGAATGCTAATGGAAGATGGCATTTATATAAACACATGATTACCCACCTTGGGCCTCCCATCTTCTTTTAGGACGGGTCCTTGCTGCTGACATCTGCTACTTGGAGCCAGCCTCTGTCTGCACTTTGGGGAATGAAATCAGTATTTGATATGAAGTATGTATCTACTTTTATCACCTAGTCTGTCTGTTTTACAATTTATCCCCTTCATCTGATTCTTTGACTTAAAGGCTTTTGGGAAGAAGAGGAATGCTATAAGTTATATTGCTGACTTCTCTCTTCCTCATCTGTGGTACATGTTTAATAAGATTTTATTTTTCTTAATTCCTGGGTTTTCTTACCAGGTATATACATTCCCATCACACAGCAGACCCTTCACTAATCCAGAATGGCACATCTGCGTATTTTCTCACATTCACATGTGTACATTGCTGTCTTTGCTGGAGCATATTTCAAAGGCACATGTACCCTGTTAGCCATTTCTTTAACCAGGTAGTTGCCATTAATTGTTTTGGATCTGCTTGGACAAACTGGTGGAGGGGATTTTTGTTGTAATCTTATGTGTACAATTTTTTCCTCTTTGGGAGCTGAGAATCTTAGGTGAGTATAGTCAGGCAAGAGGCTGAGGATCACGTTATTTTCAGTCAGTTGAATAATTATGTCCCAAAGGTCAGTTACATCAGTACTTCTGTTGTTTGTTCATAGGCATTCCTTCACAGAAGATCACTATGTTGAGTTCAGTAAGCACTCTCAGGATCGGGTCATAGGCACAAAAGGAGACATTGCCCATGTAAGTACTTGAGAATCCACTTCTTTCAAGTGATTTGTCTATTTGTTTATACTGAAATTTTCTGGACTGAGTGTGAGGACTTCAAGTCCTGTGGGTGACGAGAAATTACTCAGTGATATTCTTTCCAGATAGAATCTGGAAGTGTAATGAAGTAATTCTGAGCTATATGGGAAAAATGTGAAAAGAACTTAATCTGACAATTTGAGAACTATTTCATTAGCAGAGCAGATATTTTCAAACACTAAGTTTTAGATGAAATAAAGTCCCTGCCTTTATGGAGCCTCACTGGGGAGACAATGAATAAAGAAGCAAATATATAGTATGTCAGGTGGTAAGTGCTGCCAAGGAAAAGAAAGCAGGGTAAGAGGTAGGAAGTGCTTGGTTGTGGTGTGGGGGACTTCCTTTTTATCTAGGAAATCAGTGTCACTGATTGGGTAATGTTTAAGCAGCGTCTTGAAGGAAGTGTGGGCATCGTGCAGATATCTGGGGAAAAGTGATCTAAGATGGGGAATGGCAAGGGGAAAGCCCTTACTTGGGAGGTGGGAGGAAGAAGGTGGGGTAAGAGCTGAGGTCAGTGGTGGGGCATAGCATGTAGCCTCTTGCAATGTGTTGTTTAAGACCTTTGGCTTTTCCTCTGAGTGAGATGCAGACACTGGAGGGTGAGCAAGAAAGCACATGACTGGATGTAAAGTTCCTAAAGTGTGAGTCTGGTTTCTGTGAGAAAGCAAGAGGAGGCTTTCCAGTTAGGAGGGTGTTGTGCCAGCTAATATGTAAGAGCTGCAGTGGGGCTGTGCCTAGGTGGGTGTGGTGGAGGCAATGAGAAGTGATGCAGCTGGGCCCTGGGATTTTGGATACATGGAGTTTGTGATTCTCTTAGACACTCAAATAGGGAATGGGCAGTTGAATATACAAATTGGGGGTTCAGGAGAAAAGTCTGGGGTGGGAGATATAAATATGGGAGTTGTTCACTTGTCGACAGTATGAACCGTGAACTTGGATGAGATCATTCAGGAGGCTAGAGAAGAGAAGTGTGAGGACAGAGTCCTGGCATGTGCTAGTATTTAGAAGTTGCCCGTGTGAGAAGGAACTTGGGAAGGAGAACAAAGAGTGTGGCCAGTTAGGTAGCAGGAGACCTTAGGAAAAAGATGTGCTCTAAAAGGCAAGGGAAGACTCTTTTGAGGAAGGATTGATCTCCTGGGTCAGAAACTGCTGATAGGTTGCATAAGATGAGAATTGAGGGAATTCCCTGGCGGTTCATTGGTTAGGACTCTGGGCTTTCACTGCTGAGGGCTGGGGTTCGATCACTGGTCGGGGAACTAAGATTCTGCAAGCTGTATGGCGTGGCCAAAAAAAAAAAAAGAATGAGAATTGAGAAGTGACCTTTGACTAACCATGTGGAGGTCATTGTTAACCATGTCAGGAGCTAGTTCTGTGCACTGGGATGAAAAATCTGATTAGAGTGGGTTCACGAGAGAACAGGAGAGAAGTGGAGACACTGAGTATAGACAAGTCTTTTGAAGTATTTTGCTGAAAAATAAAGAGAAGGGGGGTAGTAGCTTGAGGTGGGGGATATGGAGTGGTGAAGGGAGGGTTTCTCCCAAACTTAATTTGAAAATGTTAAAATATATAGAAGAGTTGAAATAGTAGTACACATAACTACCACCTAGATTCATCAGTTTAGTATTTTGCCATAGTTTCTTTCTGTGTAAATATGTGTGTTTTTCTGAATCATAGAAAGTAAGTTGCAGACATTTTATCCCTAACTCTTATAACATGTATATCCTAGCAATAATGACATTTTATTACATAATCACACTCTGTTATCAAATGTAAGAAAATTTATAGTAATTCCCGAATATCATCTAATAGCCATCCCATACTCAGTTTTCCCGATTGTTCCTGATGTGTTTGGTTTCAAATGTTTTTTTTTTTTTTTGAACCAGGATCCAGCCAAGATTCACATATTGCATTTGGTTGTTATGTCTCACTAATGTTTTAAAGCCAAGAACCATTTCTCCAGTTTTCATGACATTGACTTTTGAAGAGACCAGGCTAGTTGTCTTGTCCCACGATCTGGATTTGTTTGTTTCCTTGTGGTGTCTCCCTGTTTGTTCCTCTATTAAAGGAGGATTTTTTAAAAAGATTGGCTATATTACAGCATGTCTGTAAGCTGATGGGAAAGATCTGGTCTCTGCATGGGTTGCACATTGTAGACTTTGGATAGTATATTGAGAGATTTTAAGGAGAAAAGGGCATTTTGTTGATGCCTTTCTCCAAAAAGTAACCTATTCTATGAGTAATGTTGGTTAGTCCACATGGAGAGTTTCTCAGTTTCAGTCTTAGAAACATTTTCTGTTTCTTGAAAGTGGGATGGGGAAGAAGAGGGTTTTCTTATCCCTATTGCAGTCTCACTTCTTATTTTCTTACTTGTGGCAAAGAGACTTTTCAAACTTTGAATGGGAACCAAAGTACATAAACTTTGCTTGTATGGGTGTGGTCTTCCTATTTTCCAGTTATTTTCAATGTTAGGCCTTTTATAATTTTGATGGGCTTTGGAAAGCGTGAGAGATATTTTACGCAGCATCTGTTTGAATTTGTCAGTGGATGGATTGGTCTGATTTTTCTCTTCCCACCCCTTCTTCTCTAAAGATTTATGATATTCAGACTGGCAACAAGCTGTTGACTCTGTTTAACCCAGATCTTGCCAACAACTACAAGAGGAACTGTGCCACCTTTAATCCTACAGATGATCTTGTCTTAAATGATGGCGTCCTCTGGGATGTCCGCTCTGCACAGGCCATCCACAAGTTTGACAAGTTCAACATGAACATCAGTGGCGTTTTCCATCCGAATGGGCTGGAGGTCATCATTAATACTGAGATTGTATCCTTTATGCCCATGTCTTAATTGCCATTTGTTACCTAGTTTGTAATGTAGAAATTATTTATCTTTCTACCAATACCTGGTCGAAGTATCCACACAGGTAAATAACCTGGTTTTTTTCCTTTGGTTTGAAGTATTATTGAATCTCTAGTGGATTCTTGTTGATATTGGTAATTATCGTTGACTTTTACTAGCATGTTTTCTTTGTATTGGGAAGTGACCAGATTACTCCCTCCCACTTCCCCAGGTGTCAGATTGACTTTTATCTGTCTTCAGAAGGATTTTACTTTTGCTCTATAGAAATCACACATAAGATTAAAAAGAAGTGCTACTATTGGGAGAGAGGGAGCTCATGTAGTTTTTATGTATATGAGGATATCATAGGAGATTTTCAGGGTCATTATTCAGTAATATGCATTCTACATGCTTTTGCTTTATCTTGATCTTGTTGACTTTTAAAGCATTAATACCTAGAAGGAGGGGAAAAGAAAGTGGTATTTCAGAATTTTCCTCATGAGGTTAAATAAGTTTTGGGGAAAATAGTTTTCCTTGACCTTTCCCCTCCTAGTGGGACCTTCGTACTTTCCATCTTTTACACACAGTTCCTGCTCTAGATCAGTGTCGCGTGGTGTTCAACCACACGGGGACAGTGATGTATGGAGGTAATAAACTTTTCACTTTTCATTATTCTCTTTCTCCCTTCTCTCCCCACTCATTTAATTTGATACTTCCTATTTAGAAATATCTGTCAAATGTGAATTGAAAAACATTTCAAAGTTGTAACATAAAAGATAAAATAATAGTACAAATGGTGACAAAATTTGTTGATGAGAATAATGTTGATTTAGAGTGGAGGGCCACTGGCTTTGAAGATAACAAGTAAATCTTATACAGAAAGAAATTTCATGAGTAATTTACCATGCGTATCATGATGAACTTAAAGAAAAACCTTTTTTGTCTTGTGATTTTTGTACGCTTTCAGCTGTAACAGTTGTTGGAAGCTAGATGAGAGGTTGAGGATATTGTTTGGATATGCAAGGAGGATGCTTTGAGAGGAATTTACTACAGGGAAACTCTCTGAAGTCTTGATTGTCCATTAATATTTTCTGCAGTTGTGAATAGGGGATGTTTCTGATTCTAATAGTATTTTGCTTCCCTTTCCCATTTCCCCTTTCCATCCCAACTAGCTATGTTGCAGGCAGATGATGAAGATGACTTAATGGAAGAGAGGATGAAAAGCCCTTTTGGATCATCCTTCCGAACATTTAATGCAACTGATTACAAACCTATCGGTAAGTGTGAAGGTCAGGTATTGATGATTTTGCCTTGTTTTGGTGTTCCTTATTTAAGATCCTCCATTTTCTGAGAGAATTATAATTTTTCTGCTTTTGAAAAGCAGAGGAGTTAGGGAAATATTTATGAACAGTCACCTTGAATTCCTTTAACAGAAAGGCTGGTTTTAAGATCACAGCAGTAGTCTAGTCCTGAGTCTTGTCACATTCTGTTTTCCAGCGACCATTGATGTGAAACGGAACATTTTTGACCTATGTACAGACACCAAAGACTGCTATCTTGCTGTCATCGAGGTAAAGGGAGCTAGAAGAAATCCTACTGTTTTATTCTGATATTTAAGATCATTTTCAACTTATACTCCAGACATTTTTGTCTGTTAATGTGTTCTAAAGATGATGCATTTCTGGTGATAGATTATGATAATCTACTCATCTGATGGGGAGATACACAGTATAAGAGAAGTAGGAAAATCCTGATATAGAGCATTGTGGAGCGTCCCATCTCCTATTATCCTGGACTCACACTGTCATCCCTTTCTTAGAGGAGTCAATCTCTCTCTAGAACGTACTTGGAACAGTGTTGTTCGCAGGGATGGTGGTCTCTGCCTTGCTGTCCAGGCCTTCTCATCCTGTTTTTCTTTCCCTCTCTGTGTCCTAGGCATAACATTTTCAGAATCAGTTCAAGAATTTTGGGTATTGGAAGCTTTGATAGTTACAGGGTCAAGGTGTGTGAGTGCCAGTCATAGCTGAGGTGCGGATATGGGCCTTCTAAAAACTAACTTCTTGTGGACTGGG
The DNA here is from genome assembly GCF_949987535.1 of Balaenoptera acutorostrata. NCBI lineage: Eukaryota > Metazoa > Chordata > Mammalia > Artiodactyla > Balaenopteridae > Balaenoptera > Balaenoptera acutorostrata. The sequence continues at coordinate 37,716,999 of NC_080073.1, forward strand.
TGTTCTATTTCAGAACCAAGGCAGCATAGAGTCTCTGAACATGGACACGGTGTGCAGGCTGTATGAAGTAGGCAGGCAGCGTCTGGCAGAGGATGAGGATGAAGAGGAGGACCAGGTTAGTGGTCTTTGAAATTTCTTTCTGCTGAATAATGCTTTATTAGAAATTATGCATTTCTGCCTTTAGTTATAGGGTTTTTCTTTTCTTTTCTTTTTAAGATTTTTGCTATAGGGGTGTTTGCTACCTGTTAGCATATTCTGAAGGCCTGTCATGTGTCCTTGATCACTGAAACTCATTAGAAGAAAGCAGATTTTTATTATTACAAGACTTTAAGGAGTATCTGATAGTCCTGTGAGTTCCATTTATAGATTAATTTGCAGGTCAGCAATCTCTGATTTTGTTTTAGAGATTTCCTTGTACTCAACCTCAAAACCAGTGCCCTGTCTGGCTTCAGGATAAGCAGGCCCCCATTTTCTCAATGTCAATACAAAACCGAAAAGTCACTCTGCTGAGCTGGATCATAGAAATGGCTTAACCTCTATAAAGTTCTGGTTTGCATTTTCTCAGTTTTATGGCATAGTCTATTTTCAGAGTATAGAATGGAGCTTACAGGTAAAGAGAAGATATTGATGCTTTTGAGAAATTAAACATTTATAAAATGTGGGTCGATGGTATCATGTCTCAGAATCTTAGCTTTTCCTTTTTTATAGGGGATTTTAATTTATGGTCATGTTATGCTAGGTGCTCGTCTGTGTGGTGTGTCAGTTGATGTCAGTTATGAAGAGTTTCTTAAACTTCTGAGTTTCAGCATATCTTTCCTGTCTACTAGGCTCACACCACATTCTTTTTCTAAGGATATACTCTCTTGGCCCGATTCTCCAGACAAATCTGAGAAATGTTTATTGCTGAGTAATATAAAGTTGAAAATGAACAACTAGGTTTTTACATATTTGTTGTAGATAATAAAGCAGATAAAATATCTTTTTTCCAGATCTTGGATTCATTTCTGTTTTTTCTTCCACTATGGTGTTGCTTGGTCTTGGTGCTCTATATCCTCTTTAAGGGCACAGAAGTGCCCTGAGTGAGGGCAGGGGCCACCATAGGACAAGAGGAAGCACACTTTCTTCTTTTTGCCCTGCCATTGCTCTCTCATCCTCACCCCTCCCCTATTCTTTGGTAAATCGTGCTCAATGGTTAGGGCTAATGGAATATCTTTCTGTTAGCATTCTTCCCCAGCAGCTTGTATTTAAGATTTAAAATAATTTTTAAGAGCAAAATTTTTGAAAGTGGTAATTCTAAAAGTTTTTTTTTCATGCAAGTCTAATACTATGGGCCAGTGACTCATGTTTTTTTCTGACAGGACTTAGTACTGACTAAGCAAGGGTGATTTGTTGTGCCAGTTTGAGATTTAGGTATGTGTTCCACTATCGGGCTTTATAGGTTATGAACCTCTACTTTCTCCTCTAAATTGAATCCTTGAGTAAACCCTGTCACCTGGAATCAACAAGCTAAAACAGACTCACCTTACAGTCCTCTGTGTATACTCTCTTGATCGCCACTGTCTCTGGTAGAATGTTCTAACTGTCTAAGTATGCATTTTATTAGAGCTCAGAGATAATTCATAATCCCAAGAAATGGGTTTCTGAGCAGAGTGAGGAGAGGAGACTTGTATGTATTTGGGGTTAGTGGTCACTGTGGGATCAGAGCAGAGCCTTGTGCAGGGCTTGCTTCTTGACCCAGAGGCATCCTGTGCCAGTGCTTCCCTCGTGGGATGCCCTCTTAGGGAGGGGCAGTTTCCCAGCTCTATCTTCCCTCTCTCCTCACACACAGATAAGATAGTCATGATCCTTGTTGGATACCATGGGGATATTATTTTATAAAGCACTTTACTGAAAATGACATCCTCAGTACAATAGTTTTTGTTTTTTCTTGGATAGACTTTATTTTTTAGAGCAGCTTTAGGTTCACAGCAAAATTGAGCAGAAGGTATAGAGATTTCCCATAAATGCACTGTCCCTGTATGCATAGCCTCCCCCATGATCAACATCCCACAGCACAGTGGTACATTTGTTACAAATGATGAACCTACACTGACACATCATTATTGCTCAGAGTCCATAGTTTACATTAAGGTTCATTCTTGGTGTTACACATTCTGTGGTTTGGACAAACATGACGTGTATCCACCATTGTAGTATTGTACATAGTAGTTTCACTGCTCTAAAAATCCTTTGTGCTCCACCGATTTATTCCTCCCTCCCCTCAGCCCCTGACAACCACTGATCTTTTTACTGTCTCTATAGTTTTGCCTTTTCCAGAGTGTCATATAGTTGGAATCATACAGAATGTAGCCTTTTCGATTGGCTTCTTTCATTGAGTAATATGCATTTAAGTTTGTTCCATATCTTCTCATGACTTGGTAGCTCATTTCATTTTAATGCTGAATACTATTCCATTGTTTGGGTATACCACAGTTTATTTATTCATTTACCTACTGAAGGACATCTTCATCACAGTGTTGAATAGTTTTGGCAATTATGTTCTGGAGTAATTTGAATAAAGTTTTGGCAATTCAGAATAAAGCTCCTGTATCAACTATACCTCAAAAAAAAAAAAATCAACATATTGTGTACCGTGTGCAGGTTTTTGTGTGGACGTCAGTTTTCAACTCCTTTATGTAGATACCAAGAAGTGTTACTGCTGGATCATATGGTAAAAGTATGTTTAGTTTTATAAGAAACTGCCGAACTGTCTACCAGAGTGGCTGTACCATTTTGCATTTGTCATCAATGAATGAAAGTTCCTGTTGCTCCATGTACTCACCTGCATTAGGTGCTGTCAGTGTTTTGCATTTTGGTCATTTTAATAGATATGTAGTGGTCTCACTATTTAATTAAAAAATTAATAGACATTTATTCCTTTAGTTGAACAATCAAAATGTGTGGTTTAAGATTTTTTTGAGTGGAAAGGAATTTAGGTCTTGCAGTTTTGTTTTGGTTTTTTTTAATTGAAGTATAGTTGATTTAAAATGTGTTAGTTTCAGGTGGACAGTAAAGTGATTCAGTGATATTTAGTGATATATATTTTTTATATATATATATATTCTTTTTCAGATTCTTTTCCATTATAGGTTATTGCAAGATATTGAAGATAATTCCCTTTGCTTATGCAGTAGTTCCTTATTGTTTATCTGTTTTCTATATAGTAGTGTATATCTATTAATCCCGAACTCCTAATTTATCCTTCACCCTTTCCCCTTTGGTAACCGTAAGTTTGTTTTCTATGTCTGTGAGTCTGTTTCTGTTTTGTAAATAGTTCATTTTTATCTTTTTTTTAGATTCCACATGTAAGTGATATGATAGGTCATATGATATTTGTCTTTTTCTGACTTACTTCACTTACTATGATAATCTCTAGGTCCATCTATGTTGCTGCAAATGGCATTTTGTTCTTTTTTTATGGCTAAGTAATATTCCATTGTATATGTGTACCACATCTTCTTTATCCATTCATCTTTTGATGGCCGTACTTAGGTTGCTTCCATGTCTTGGCTGTTGTAAATAGTGCTGCTATGAATGAATATCGGGGCACATGTATCTTTTTGAATTAGAATTTTCATCTTTTCTGGATATATGCCCAGGAGTGGGATTGCTGGATCACACGGTGACTCTGTTTTTAGGTTTTTTTTCTTTTTTTTTAAGATTTATTTTTTATTTATGTATTTAATTTATTTTTGGCTGCATCGGGTCTTTGTTGCGGCATGCGGGATCTTCATTGAGGCATACAGGATCTTTTGTTGTGGTGCGCGGACTTCTCTCTAGTTGGCGTGTGGGTTTTCTCTTCTCTAGTTGTGGTGTGCAGGCTCCAGGGCGCATGGGCTCTGTAGTTGTGGCACACGGGCTCTAGAGCGTGTGGGCTCTGTAGTTTGCAGCATGTGGGCTCTCTCGTTGAGGTGCATGAGCTCAGTATTTGTGGTGTGCAGGCTTAGTTGCCTCGCGGCATGTGGGATCCTAGTTCTCTAACTAGGGATCAAACCTGCGTCCCCTGCATTGTAAGGCGGATTCTTTACCACTGGACCACCAGGGAAGTCCCTATTTTTAGTTTTTTAAGGAACCTTCATACTGTTCTCCATAGTGGCTGCACCAACAGTGTAGGAGAGTTCCTTTTTCTCCACATCCTCGCCAGCATTTATTCTTTGTAGACTTTTTGATGATGGCCATTCTGACCGGTGTGAGGTGATACCTCATTGTAGTTTTGATTTTCATTTCTCTAATAATTAGTGATGTTGAGCATCGTTTCATGTGCCTGTTGGCCATCTGTATGTCTTTGCAGAAATGTCTGTTTAGGTCTTCTGCACATTTTTTGATTGGGTTGTTTGTTTTTTTGATACTGAGCTGTATGAGCTGTTTGTATATTTAGGAAATGAAGCCCTTGTTTGTCACATCATTTGCAAATATTTTCTCCTAGTCTGTAGGTTGTCTTTTCATTTTGTTTCCCATATAATGCCTTCTTTTTTTCTTTTCTTTTTTTTTAAAGAACTAACATTTAGTGTTTATTTATTTATTTATTATTTTGGGGTGCGTTGGGTCTTCATTGCTGTGCGCAGGCTTTCTCTAGTTGCGGCGAGTGGGGACTACTCTTCGTTGTGGTGCGCAGGCTTCTCACTGCAGTGGCTTCTCTTGTGGAGCATGGGCTCTAGGCGTGAGGGCTTCAGTAGTTGTGGCACGTGGGCTCAGTAGGTGTGGCTCACGGGCTCTAGAGCGCAGGCTCAGTAGTTGTGGCGCATGGGCTTTATTGCTCCACAGCATGTGGGATCTTCCTGGACCACGGCTCAAACCTGTGTCCCCTGCATTGGCAGGTGGATTCTTAACCACTGCACCACCAGGGAAGCCCTAATGCCTTTCTTTATCTCTAGTAACTTTCCTTGGTGTGAGGTTCTTTGTCTGAAATTAATATAGCTACCCTGGCTTGCTTTCTTTCTCTCTTTCTTTCTCTTTCTCTCTTTTTGTTTTTTGGTGGCACCACATGCCTTGTGGGATCTTAGTTCCCCAACCAGGGATCGAACCCGGGGCCTCAGCAGTGAAACTGCCAAGTCCTAACTACTGGACCACTAGGAAATTCCCTACCCTGGCTTTCTTTTGATTCATGTTAGCATGGTATAGAGTTCTCTGTCCTTGTAGTTTTTTTTTTTTTAAGATTTTTTTTTTTTGATGTGGACCATTTTTAAAGTCTTTATTGAATTTGTTAGAATATCACTTCTGTTTTATGTTTTGGTTTTTTGGCTGTGAGGCATGTGGGATTTTAGCGTCCTGACCAGGGATCGAACCCGCACACCCTACATTGGAACGTTAAGTCTTAACCACTGGACTGCCAGGGAAGTCCCATGGCCATTTAGTTTTAATCTATATGTGTCTATATTTAAAGTGGGTTTCTTACAGACAACATGTAGTTGAGTCTTATTTATTGATCCACTCTGATTATGTCTCTCTTTTAATTGATGCATTTGGAACATTGACATTCAAAGTAATTATTGATATAGTAGGATTAACATCTACCATATTTGTTACTTTTTCTATTTGTTCTTTGCTCCTGTTTTTGTCTTCCATTCTTCTTCTGCTTTTTGTGTTTTTTTGTTTTTTTTGTTTGGCCACGCTGTGCAGCTTGTGGGATCTTAGTTCCCCAACCGGGGATTGAACCCTGGCCCAGGGCACTGAAAGCGCAGAGTCCTAACCACTGGACCGCCAGGAAATTCCTTTTTGTGGTTTTAATTGAGTATTTTATAGGATTCCCCTCTCTTCTTTATTAGCATATTAGTTATACGTTTTTTTTTTTTAACTTTCTTTAGTGGTTACCCTAGAGGTTGCAGTGTACTTTTACAAGTAATCCAAGTCCACTTTCAAATAGCACTGTATCTCTTCATGAATAGTGCAAGTAACTTATGATAACAAAATCTGTAGTCCTAATTCTTTCCTCCTATCCCTTGTTTCATTGCTGTCATTCATTTTACTTATATAAAAGCATACATAATTGAATACATTGTTGGTATTATTATTTTAAACAAACTACTTTTATTTTGAACAAAGATCAGTTAAGAATAAGAAAAATAAAATGTTTATTCTACCTTCAATTATTCCTTCTCCAGTGATCTTCCTTAATATATTCAGAGTTTCTAACTTTTTTTTTTATTATTAATTAATTAATCAGTTAATTTTTTGGGGGCTGTGTTGGGTCTTCGTTTCTGTGCGAGGGCTTTCTCTAGTTGCGGCGAGTGGGGGCCACTCCTCATCGTGGTGCGTGGGCCTCTCACTGTCGCGGCCTCTCTTGTTGCGGAGCACAAGCTCCAGACACGCAGGCTCAGTAGTTGTGGCTCACGGGCCCAGCTGCTCCGCGGCATGTGGGATCTTCCCAGACCAGGGCTTGAACCCGTGTCCCCTGCATCGGCAGGCAGACTCTCAACCACTGCACCACCAGGGAAGCCCCAGAGTTTCTAACTTTTTTCCTTCTCTCTGAAGAATTTCTTTTAACATTTTATTTATTTACTTACACTTATTTATTTATTTATGGCTGTGTTGGGTCTTCTTTGCTGCACGCGGGCTTTCTCTAGTTGTGGCGAGTGGGGGCTACTCTTCATTGTGGTGCGCAGGCTTCTCATTGTTGTGGCTTCTCTTGTTGCAGAGCACGGGCTCTAGGCACGCGAGTTTCAGTAGTTGTGGCACACAGGCTCAGTAGTTGTGGCGCACGGGCTTAGTTGCTCCGTGGCATGTGGGATCTTCTTGGACCAGGGCTCGAACCCGTGTCCCCTGCATTGGCAGGTGGATTCTTAACCACTGCGCCACCAGGGAAGCCCTCTTTTAACATTTCTTGCAAAACAGGTTTACTGGCAACAAATTCTCTCAGTTTTTGTTTGTCTGAAAAAGTATTTTTCCTTCACTTTTTTTTTTTTTAATTTATTTAGGCTGTGCTGGGTCTTAGTTGTGGCACGTGGGATCTTCTCTGCGGCGTGCGGACTTCTTCTTAGTTGTGGCACGCAGACTTCTTAGTTGAGGCATGCGGACTCTTAGTTGCGACATGTGGGATCTAGTTCCCCGACCAGGGATCAAACCCAGGCCCCCTACATTGGGAGTGCAGAGTCTTACCCACTGGACCACCAGGAAAGTCCCTCTCCTTCACTTTTGAAGGATACTTTCACATGGTACGGAATTATAGGTTGGTGGTTTTGGTCTCTCAACGTTTTTTTTTTTTTTTAAATAAATTTATTTATTTATTTTTGGCTGTGTTGGGTCTTCATTTCTGTGCGAGGGCTCTCTCTAGTTGAGGCGAGCGGGGGCCACTCCATTGCGGTGCGCGGGCCTCTCACTATCACGGCCTCTCGTTGCAGAGCACAGGCTCCAGACGCGCAGGCTCAGTAGTTGTGGCTCACGGGCCCAGTTGCTCTGCGGCATGTGGGATCTTCCCAGACCAGGGCTCGAACGCGTGTCGCCTGCGTTAGCAGGTGGATTCTCAACCACTGCACCACCAGGGAAGCCCTCTCAACATTTTTTTTTTTTTTTTTTTTTAAAGGATTTTCTTATTTATTTATTTATTTATTTATTTATTTTTGGCTGTGTTGGGTCTTCGGTTCGTGCGAGGGCTTTCTCCAGTTGCGGCAAGCGGGGGCCACTCTTCATCGCGGTGCGGGGACCGCTCTTCATCGCGGTGCGCGGGCCTTTCTCTATCGCGGCCCCTCCCGTCGCGGGGCACAGGCTCCAGACGCGCAGGCTCAGCAATTGTGACTCACGGGCCCAGCTGCTCCGTGGCATGTGGGATCTTCCCAGACCAGGGCTCGAACCCGTGTCCCCTGCATTAGCAGGCAGATTCTCAACCACTGCGCCACCAGGGAAGCCCCCTCTCAACATTTTTAATACTCCATTCCACTTTCTTCTTGCTTTCATGGTTTTGGAGACATCGGGTGTAATTTTTTTCTTTGTTCCTCTATAGGTAAGGTGTTTTTCCCCTCTGGTTTCTTTCAGGATTTATTCTTTATCTTTGATTTTCTGTAGTTTAAAAAATGATGTCACTAGGTGTGGGGTTTTTTGGGCATTTATCCTGCTCAGTTTTCTCAGAGTTTCCTGGATCTGTGGTTTGGTATCTGACATTAATTTGGGGGACATTTTCAGTCATTTTTTAAAAGTATTTGTTTTTATTTATTTATTTATGGCTGTGTTGGGTCTTCGTTTCTGTGCGAGGGCTTTCTCTAGTTGTGGCAAGCGGGGGCCACTCTTCATTGTGGTGCACGGGCCTCTCACTATTGCAGCCTCTCTTGTTGCGGAGCACAGGCTCCAGACGCGCAGGCTCAGTAATTGTGGTTCACGGGCCTAGTTGCTCCACGGCATGTGGGATCTTCCCAGACCAGGGCTCGAACCCGTGTCCCTTGCATTGGCAGGCAGATTCTCAACCACTGCGCCACCAGGGAAGCCCCATTTTCAGTCATTATGGTTTCAAATATCTCTTCTGTTCTTTTTTTTCTTCTGCTTCTAGAATTTCCACTACATGTATGTTAATGCCTTTTGTAGTTTATCCCACAGTTGTTATTGGATATTCTGTTCTGTGTCTTTCAGTCTTTGTTCTCTTTGCTTTTTAGTTTTGGTGGTGTCTATTGAGATATCCTCACGCTCAGAGATTCTTTCCTTAGCAGTGTCCATCCACTAAAAAATCCCATCAAAAGCATTCTTCATTTCTGTCACAGTATTTTTGATTGCCAGCATTTCTTTTTGGTTCTTTCTTAGAACTTCTATCTCTCTGCTTCTGTTGTCCATCTATTCTTGCATGCTGTCTACTTAATCCATTAGAGAGCCCTTAGCATCTTAATCATAGATGTTTTAAATTCCTGGTCTGTTAATCCCTCCCATATCTGAGTCTGGTTCTGATGCTTACATTGTCTCTTCAAACTGTGTTTTTCTTTTCCTTTTAGCATGTCTTGTAATTTTTCCTCCCCTCCCCTCCCCTGCCTTCCTTTCTTTTTGGCTGCGTTGGGTCTTCGTTGCTGCGCATGGGCTTTCTCTAGTTGTGGTGAGCGGGGGCTACTCTTCATTGCAGTGCGTGGGCTTCTCACTGTGGTAGCTTCTCTTGTTGCGGAGCACGGGCTCTAGGTGCGTGGGCTTTAGTAGTTGTGGCTCGCGGGCTCTAGAGTGCAGGCTCAGTAATTGTGGCACATAGGCTTAGTTGCTCTGTGACATATGGGATCCTCCCAGACCAGCAATTGAATCCATGTCCCCTGCATTGGCAGGCGGATTCTTAACCACTGTGCCACCAGGGAAGTCCTTTGTAATTTTTCTTGATAGCCGGACATGATGTGCTGGATAAAAGGAACTGTTGTAGGCCTTTAGAATGTGGTGGTAAGATGTGGGGGAAGGGGAAGCATTTTATAGTCTTATAACTAGGTCTTAGTCTTTTAATGAGTCTGAACCTCTGTACTGTGAACTTCACACATCTTGTCATTTTTTTCCACCTCCTTTCAATGGTATAGATGGCTAGAGTGGGCTGGAATTGGTTATTTCCCTTCCTCCAGCAGTTCAGTCTCTGGTTAAATAGTTTCTCCTTAGGGCAGCCCTTGTTTAAGAACAGAATGCTCTGATGTATTTCAAAATGTTACCTTTTACCCTCCCCCTACCAGAAGCACTAGGGGATTTTTCTCCAATTTTCGCCAGGAGAACCAGGTCAAGTTCCTGGAGGTAAAACTCACAAATGTGTGGGGGCCCTGATGACTGGCCCCAGAAGTTTTTATCTCTCAGACTTTGCTCAGAATTGTCTCCAGCCATTGGTCAGTTACAGTTCAGGTTTTCCTACCTTGGTACTGGTTCCTTTGGAGGTTTGTGTTTCTGGGTTTATGCTCTGGCAAGTTGCAGTTCTCTGTATTTCTCCAATTTTGGGGCAGTGGTTTGCCCTGTCACCCCACTTCTCTGTCGAATCGAAGAAGAGTTACTGATCTTTTTTAGTTTGTTCAGCTTTTTACTTGTTAGGGTGGAGTGGCAACTTCTAGCTTCTTATGTGCCTAGAAACCAGAAGCAGTACCGTAGGTTTTTAAATACCATATTTATTATAAAGGACAGTTAGGTTCCAGAGTTTAAACCACTTCACCAGATACGGCCAGGAAATCCCTATTATAGAAAGGATTTCCTTTAATGCTTTCCGGCTGTTTGGCCATAGAGTCCTCAGTGATTTCCTTGGTTTCATCGGTGAGAGGATCCCACAGTATTTAAACCTCATGTGAGTTGTGAGATCTGGATAAAAGGGAGAGGTCTTCAGATGGATACTTGAGATCTTTGATTTATTTGTGACATGGATCTTCATGTTTTCTTGAATGCAGCAGTGTTTAACTCGTATGTGTTGCTAGTATTTCTTCATACCAGAGCTTGCAAGTGGTATTAGATCCTCCAAACATCATGTAGTTGCTTTGAGTCAGTTTCTTAATAGTGTCTGGTCTTTTATTCTTGTGGCCTTTTGCTTCCTTAGATACCACCTTCCCTTAATGCATACTTTTCTCCACTTTAGCTGTCGTGAATCAAGATGTAGTTTATCCTTGAGTAGGTATAGAAGGTGATGTTGTCAAGCTGTTTGTTGGTATATTATAGTGGTACAGGTGGCTGCAGACTGTCTCGTCCTCCATGGGTTCATTCATCACTACCCCTCTCATTATAGATCACTATGAGATATCAGTTTTGTCTCAAGCTTCTTGGATGTTACATGTTGAACTGTAAATCTGAAGCAAAAACTGGGTTTATTTAAAGTTATTTATCAACACCATTATTCCTACTCTCCCACATCCTTGCAGTTTACCAAGCAGTGGGCAACAGTCTTCTCTGTTAGCTATCACATGGGTCCATGTGATACCTGGTGTCTGTCTTTGAGGAGGAGGTCAAGAAAAGAGAAGCTAGATATTTCGGATGCTGAGGGGCTATTATTGGGGTTGGCCTCATTCTTCTTGCAGATGTGGAGTGATGGATGAGAAGTGAATCTTGGGTGGCTGGCTGTGGAAGCAAGAGACCACCATAAAGGAACACCCTAAGTGTTCTTCTCTTCTCATTCCACCCTCTTTAGGGAGGCTTGGGTCAGAGAAGAGACTGGTTCATTCTTCTTCTGTGGTTCTATTTAACCTTCATTTTGAGAGGTTAAGGGAGAAAGATACCAGAGAGAGGTAGGGTGGTGTTTAGGGCTTCTGACTCTGGTTCAGGAAGGAAAAATAGAGGCATAGACAGCCAAGGCCGAGAGGGACAGACTCAAGAGGGCCCTAATGAGTGGCCCTAGGGCTCAGTCTGTGGAAGGGCCTGAAAGGTTTCTAGTTGGAAGAGGAGTAGGTGTCTCTGTAGGTGTGCAATGTGGGTGACTTAGCATTGTTTCTGGATTTCTTAGGGTCAAGGCACATTGCATGGCACATACTGATACCACTGTCCTTAGGGATCAGCTGGTGCATTTCATGTTGAAAGGACATGCGTTAGAGAACTTTTTTCCCCCTAAGCCCTTGACCTTTTGGGTTTTGATTCAGAGATGTTTCAGTGTGATAATACTGTATCTATTTAAGCAGGCTTCCTTTGTAACCTTAATTCTGTTGATTCACATGTCCTCTTAGTATCTTGCAGTGGGGTTTTCCTGTATTTACTATCTTGATCAGATTTCTCCTCATCACCTCTTCCCTGTATCAGCTTGATTTTTTTTTTTTAACTTACTTTCCTTTGTTTGCTTCACCTGATTTTAAAACTGGAGACTTCATTTTCATTTGAGTCATTTGCTATTCAGAGTTTTGTCCTAGTCCAGATATCTGCTCTCAGGTCTTCTCAGATGTTCCAGGTATGACTTGCATGGCTCAGGGATGCAGGCACCTGTGACCAACACCTTTGAATTTGCCTTTTCACCTTAGCAAAATAAACTCAGAATCCTGAATGGTCAGCTGCCATCTGATAAGATGGTCTAGCATAAAGTGCCTATATAAATGGTTTTTATTGATTGAAAAAGCTTTATTGAGATATAATTTACATACATAAAAATGGTTGTCTTTTGCCCTTCTGTTTAAATAAGCTTGGAGATTAACAAGAAGGGATGAACTGTACCACTGTATTGTTGAATGAAAACATAATACAGTGTATTTGACAGCTATAAATATTTGATTCCTGAGGTTGGTAGTCTGCCAGCCTTCAGGCATTTGGTGAAAGCAGAGATAAGCTAGTCACTTATCAAAACTCATATTATCCATTGGAATTTCGGTATATGTGTTGTTTTTAAAAATTCAGTCAACTTTGATGTTAGCTTTTAGGAAAATTATAAAACCAAAGATTAGTAATTGATCATTGTTCTTAGATTTTGGAAAGCCAATACATTTCAACTAATTATAGTTAATCTTAAATTTCTTTTAAAAACAAAAACAAAACAAGGGAATAATCTTTCTTTTCTCCACTCCATTTTGGAATCTGGGACACACTGTGTGCTGTGCTTCCTATGTGTTCTCCACTGCCTAGAAGCGGATGGTAAGAGTCTTTACTGATTACACACCTGCTGTAAGCTTGGTCATTGATTCCTGAAAAACCTTTTTTTCCCAACTAAGAAATTTAAAATATATGTGAATTAGATTCTGCTGATGAGGAGAGAAAAGCACAAGTGTTTATGACCCTGAAATGAATCTATAGCTTTTAAGGCTAGTTAACAACAGGAACAAGTGTCAGAAGGAGAAGCAAGAGTTTAAATTTTGCAGATATGACGTTGAAATGTCAAGACAGTAGGCTCAGGTTTTAATTGCATTTAAAAAAAGCTATCCTAGTTTCTAGATTAACTGTTTTTAAAGTATGACGAGAGGTTTGGTTTTTTTCTAAGAGATCGGTTATATTTTTGAAGGCAGTGTAAGCTAAAAGCTGTTTCTCTTGAAAAAATAGACATGTATTCAAGAAGAATTTTGAATGGTCTAGAAACAAATGGTGCACTAGTTAAAAGAAAATCAAATTAAGTCCTAGAGAGCAAGACAGTTTGATAGGAGGAGGGAAGGTCACTGGTAATACCTATGCAGGAATACCTTGGAGATATTGTGGGTTCAGTTCCATACTACTGCATTAAAGTGAATGTTACAATATAGCGAGTCACATGAATTTTTTTGGTTTCCCAGTGCATATAAAAGTTATGTTTACACTGTACTGTAGTTTATTAGGTGTACATACCTTAATTAAAATATACTTTATTGCCAAAAATGCTAACCATCATCTGAGCCTTCAGGGAGTTGTAATAGTAACATCAAAGATCACTGATCACAGATCACCATAACAAATATAATAATAATGAAAAAGTTTGAAATTCTGAGAATTAGAAAATGTGACATGAGACATGAAGTGAGCAAATGCTGTTGGAAAAATAGTGCTGATAGATTTGCTCGATGCAGGGTTGCTTCAAACCTTCAATTTGTAAAACAAAAACAAAAAAAATCCCCGCAGTATCTGCAAAGTATAATTGCAATAAAACAAGGGATGCCTGTATTCACCTTTTTGGTTTTGTCATTGGGAGTCTTTGGATAGGGTACATTATTACAGAAGAGTAGAACTTTAGAACCAGAGGTCATCTTGAACAGTGGTTCTTCATAACGATGCACTCCACAATTCCTGGGGCACCTTTCCAAAATCCTCCTGTTGGAGCTTAATTTGTAAAGATTGGTTCTGTCAGCCTGGACCCTGGGTGGGGTTTAGGCATGTGTATTTTGGAGAACTTTCCCAGTGCTCCAAAATACACATTCTGATGGCCATACCTGAGTAGGAACCACTGATGTAATTAAATCCTCTCATTTAACAAGAAATTAAGATTTAGAGAAGTTGGCATTAAATGGTTGTTTAGTAATCATTGCTTCTGTTGTACTTCTGTAATGTGGGCAGCATTATGGAGTGCCTGGGTTTTTTGATCTGGGAAGGGATAAGACCATAGAGAGTTGGAGAGACTGGAGGTAGACAGGAGGAGGGAGAATGCAGTAGGTGAGTGGAATGAGAGGGAGTGCTGGGCACCCCAGATCTGTGAGTGACATTAGTTAACTGGGTGTGAAGCCGTGAAAGTGGGAGAAGTGAAAGATGTTTGAGATTTCATCTGGTAACTGGGAGAGGTGTGGGGAAGGTGTTAGGTTTAGGGGGTGCTTTGAGTTGTTTTAGAAGTTTCTGTGGTACAGATGGGTAGAGCTATCTAATGTGAGTTCAGGATTTATGAATGAGAGGAAATGTAAAGGCAGAAATAAATTTTAAGTTGTAGGAACCTTTATGCCTAGGAGATCTGGAAGGGATCTGGTAAAGATCAGCAGCCCAGTGTGGAAGCCAGGATTGGTTAGTGTCAGTCATTGTAGAGAAGCCCCGTGGTGAGCCATTCAGGCCTTCAGATTCCTTTAGGAAGCTTCCAGTTACTATAATCAGAGCAACAGACTAACTGACCACTTAGTATATGCCAGGCACTTTGCAAAGAGATTATATACATACATGCATACACATTTTTCCCCCCATTAAATCCTATCCACAACCCTATGAGGCTAAGTAAACATAGTGTCAGCAGAGTTCGGATCCTGTGAGGCAGCCTGGCTCCAGAGCACATACCATTACCTGCTACACTGTGGAGTGCTGTGGGCAGAAGCCGGACTGTCAAGTGTTAGAGGAATAGAAGACAGAGTGAGTGGATGAGTGAGCAAGTGGTGGCTGAGGACCTGGAGGCCAGGAGGAGTAGGGTTCAGGTTACCATTTTTCAGAAGTCTATAGATGGAAGGAGTTCAAAGCCTGTGTAGATTGAGAAGTTGTTAGGTTTGGGGAAGCTGACTCTCTTCAGAGAAGGTAAGAAAGCTAGTGGAGCCAAGTGTGAGCGTGGTTGTGAGTGGAGTGGGCATGAGAAAGGTGCAGCGTGGTAATAAGGACCGGGGGTGGACTGAGGTCCAGAGCGGAAGTGGAAGGCTTTCTTCTTCCTCAGACTATGGTTGAAGTCAGGTTTAGATGTGGTGAGGGGACCAGAGGGCAGCTGAGGGAGCTTATGCCAGTTGACCTGTTCTCTGTACAGGAGAGGAGTGGGTTGATGTATCTGCAGGGGTTTGGGCCTTCGGGTAACCATGAAATTGTCTTAAGATGGAACCAGGAAGGGAAGAGTTTTAGAATTTTTTTCTGTAGAATTTATCAGTAGTTTAAAACAGCCTGGCCCTGAATTCCTGTTTCTAAGCCCTAGAAGAGAGGTCTTAGAGAATTTTTAAAAAATCAGTATTCCTGGATCCAAAACATTATCTAAATGTTGCTGGAGTTGAATCGGGATTCAAGCAAGATTTGCTTTTTTCATTAAGCAATAATTTTTGGTTTTTTGGACCACTTTTTTGACCACTCATTAGTGGAAGCTT
This sequence comes from Balaenoptera acutorostrata, assembly GCF_949987535.1. Classification (NCBI taxonomy): domain Eukaryota; kingdom Metazoa; phylum Chordata; class Mammalia; order Artiodactyla; family Balaenopteridae; genus Balaenoptera; species Balaenoptera acutorostrata. The sequence goes on from NC_080073.1 coordinate 37,732,355, forward strand.
TATTCTCTAGATATGAAGGAGAGTGCCTCATTGTTACCAACCAGGTACTTAAACCTGCAAGAATGCTCTTAAAATTGCTTCCTAGACTCTCTTTTGGGTTCAACCACAGAATTAGATTCTACCACAGCACTTTGGATAGATCTTGTGAGCCTCTGTTCTGTTTCATGCTCCACGTTTCAGATTTAAAATTTAGAAAGTGAGTTTATGGCCATATCCATGTGTAACAAAATACATGTTAAACTACTGGTCATTAAATCCAGAGTATAAATGATGAAGTGATGTGTTTGAGATTCAGGTAGGTCTCCCCTTCCTATTCATTTCCCTTCTCCTGTTGTGGTCACATATGTCATCATGGCCTTCTGGGATGAATAAATATAAATTATTTCTTCTGCTACAAGATTAAGTAAAAGCTGAGTTTGTAGGCTTCTGGAAGAATTTGGAATGGTATTTGTAGTTCAAACCTTAGACCCTGGTTGACCTATTTTCTAGGATTGCTCTTGACTTTGGAGCTTTTTCTTAGTTCTCCTGGATCAGCTAAGTTTTGATGTTTTTAGAAATGAAGAACGATCTTCCTTAAATTTGCTGGCTAACAGATGCCTGTTTGAACAGTTTAGCCTTTTACATACTCACTCAACTGTGGGCCTTTAAAAGTTACTCTATCCTGAGACATTGAAAATGTATGTAAATTGCCCAAGTTCATACAACACATAATTGGCAGAGCCAGGATTCTAACCCAGGCTTGTTGGATCCCAAAGCCTGGGCATTTTCTCCTATCCCATACTCCGAAAACAATGATGAGTGTATATATCAATAACTGTGTACTAAATTAACTTCAGAATCAAAAATAAAAATAATTAACACTATCTTCATGTAATTATTCTATTCCACAGAGGCTTAAGAAACACAGGGCCCTGGATGCTCTTTTTAATGTGCTTGTTTTTAACTGAGGGAACTTTATTAATTAGAACTAATTTTGGTCAAATCCCTGAAAACATGTGTGGAAAAAAGAGGCAAAAGTTATAATCTGGTAAATACTTTGAATTATTTCCCTGAATTTTGACTCCTCTCTCCTTTCCCAGTTATTTGTATGAGCTGATGTATTTGTAGGGCCAGAAGCTAGTCTGTGCGTCAGTTTATTGTTACTGCCTCCAGGCATTCTCAGTTCCTTTCCAGTGGGCAGATGCTTAGTAGCTGTCCACGTGGAGGTCATGTGTGGCCAGGCTGTGGAACAGTGGTCTCAGGTTATCATGGGGGTACGTTCACACACACACTCTGGTGTGGACACATACTTGTACAGGCATTAGGAATACTGGGTATTTAAAGGGGTCAGTTTTTCCCATGTATTTGCCAGAAATTGTTGAAAAGTCTAAATCAGTGGGTCAAACAGCAAATCAAAAAGCCTCTAAATGGTGGTTCCAAAATTATCCAAAAGTTCATAAAGCAGAGCTACCCTGCTGAATATGAGCCTAGTTTACTTTACAGCTGATGAACACTAGTGGCTGGATAAGCAGTGTTTGGTTTTTAAGTGATTGGCATGCAGTAGCACTTTTTTTTTTGGCTGTGTTGGGTCTTCGTTGCTGTGCAAAGGCCTTCGCTGGTTGTGGTGAGCGGAGGCTAACTCTTCATTGCAGTGCGCGGGCTTCTCATTGTGGTGGCTTCTGTTGTTGCGGAGCACGGGCTCTAGGCACGCGGGCTTCAGTAGTTGTGGCTCGCAAGCTCAGTAGTTGTGGCGCACGAGTTGCTCCACGGCATGTGGGATCTTCTTGGACCAGGGATCGAACCTGTCCCCTACATTGGCAGGCGGATTCTTAACCACTGTTCCACTAGGGAAGTCCCTTTTTTTTTTTTTTAAAAGCACTTCCAAAATGTTTTTAAAGTTTTTTTTCTGCTTATGTAGGGCTTGTTCTGTCTTGACTTTCATTAGGCCGGTGTGTTAAATGAATTTTATATTTTATTATTGCAGGAATTAGAATCCTTTTGCTACTGGCAGTGCTGACAGTTGATGTTTGAGCAGAAGGATTAGTGACTGAATGTTGGTCACTTTAACTTGGGAACACCGGTCGTCCTTAGGAAAGCAAAAAGGTGTCTTTGTGTCCTCTCTTGCTTGAAGGGAAACAGTTTGGAGGGAATGGAAGGCTGGACAATTTCTCTAGCATACTTTTTTAGTGTGTGTGTGGCTTGAAACAGAAAATGCAAGTATCTCTTAGTGGTAAAAGTCTATTTTGTTGGACATTCAGATCACTGGATGCTTGTGATAGCATTGTCAGAGGTGCTGACCCACATCCATGGTTATAAATAAGATCAAGGACAAGAATTTGAAGGGCTTAGGAGCTGGTGACTCAGCAGCTGTGTTCTTCCTGTTTTATTAAAGCACTGCTTTTTAGATTCCAGGTAGAAGGTTTAGTTCCAGTGCCTCAAGTGATTTCATTTGGTTTGGTTGATACAGGATAGAGAGAAGAGCCCCTTTGGGTTTACTATTAGTTAGAAACATAGAATGTTGATGGCAGAGACCTCTGTGAAGTGTGTTGTCCATTTCCTTGGATAAGGGCTGTGTGACCAGTAATGCCTTTGTGGAGTGACCAGTAGTCCTTGTCTGAGGAGTGCTTGAGTGTCTTGGGGGACATGTATGTGCCTGTCTCAGCCTTCACTGACGAGTCAAGCTGGCCCATGAAGTGTGTGCTAACCTAGATTACCATGCTCTCTATTGACTGTTACCTCCTCTGTCCTTTGGGAAGAGGAGAGAGACTCCCCATGTGGCCCACATGGGCTGGGTCTCTGTGTTTGTCCTAACGGACCTCATGCTCTCTTACCAGGAAGAGGAAGAACAGGAGGAAGAAGATGATGATGAAGATGATGACGACACCGATGATTTAGATGAGCTTGACACTGACCAGTTGCTGGAGGCGGAGTTGGAGGAGGATGACAACAATGAGAACGCAGGGGAGGATGGGGACAATGACTTTTCTCCCTCTGATGAGGAGCTAGCAAACCTGCTAGAGGAGGGAGAGGACGGAGAAGATGAAGACTCTGATGCAGATGAGGAAGTGGAACTGATCCTGGGGGACAGTAAGTCTAGGGCTGACCACGAGGCTGAGCTTGGGTACCTAGGGAAAGGGCCCTTCCCTGTGCCAGCCCAGCCCAGCCCAGAGGGCAAGCCACACCAGGGTTCTGTGCCCCATAACTAGAGTCACCACCTGGGCCCTTGAGGAAAAGCAGTTTCACATCTCTCATCCTCAGTGCTCCTGTCATGATGACTCTGTAACCAAATGGCTATTATCTCTTTAAAACAGGGGTTGGCAGACTTCTACAAAGGCAGGACAGTAAATAATTTTGGCTTTGTGGGCCGAATGGTCTCTTTTGCAGCTACTCAGCTTTGCTGTTGTAGTGTGAGAGCAGCCAGAGACAAGACATAAATTAATGATGTGGCTGTGTTCCAATAAACTTTATTTACAAAAATAGCTGGTGGTCTTGGTTTGGCCCATGGGTTGTAGTTTGTCGACCCCTGCTTCAGAGGATTAGCCTTAGACTGGACGGCAAAAGTGTAGTTCTCCCAAGAGGCAGAGCTGGTATCATCAGATGCAGCTGCTCATGGGGTGCTGTACCTGCTCTTTCCTAAAGTTGTAAAGAAATAAAAGCCCTCTTGTGGGTTGCAGCCCCTTCCTGCCTGCTTTTGCTTAATCCCTCTTAAAGGCCAGGGGACAGATGTTTCTCTTTGGCTTCTGTTTTGTTCCTCCCCACCCCTCTTTCTTATTCCAAGTTTTGAAGAACAAGCTCCAGTTTTTCCAGTACCTTTCCATTAGAACAGGTTTCTGAAGTCAGGTTGTCCCCTGCCTATACTAATGGACCCTGAGTAAATCACCTAATAGTTCTAAGAGTCTGTGAGCTCTGCTGCTATACTCTGCATGTTTTAAGAGGACATATTTGGCAGCATCATTGTGACGTGTGTCACTGTTGACAGACTCATGCTTGCTGTGGTCCTGGTTCTTCCTAGTGCTGCTCTGCCTGACTGGGGAGTAATCACTGTGATATCCAGTCATTTTTCATGTAGCTAACCTGGCCAGCATTCTCACAGCCAAGGTAGGTATTATGCCTGATATGGTAGCCAGTAACCACCTGTGGCCATTAGAATTTTAATTAAATTTCAAATTCAGTCCCTCATTTTCATGTCCACATTTCAAGTGCTCAGTAGCCACATGTGGCTACCATATTGAACAGCACAGATATAGAACATTTACATCATTACAGAAAATGTTATTGTATTGGCCTAAGCTCAACAAACTTCAAGCCTCTTCAGAGTAGATGCTTGGTTTTTACAGTCATTGGTGTTTGGTGGTGGGGGCAGGGGGAGGGAGGGAGTGTGTATGTATGGTAGGAGAGGAGAGGGTGGGTGGCAGTATATATATTTAAGCATATATGTATAAGATTCTCCTGTTCCACAGTGACCTAAATCCATTTTCTTTGGGATAAATCTTATACATGCTTCTAGAGCTCAAGATTGAAGGCAGTTGGCTTAGGGGAGACTGTCTTTCTTACGTAAGTCCTCTTGCCAAAGTTGCATTTTGAGGAAGCTCTGTGGGGTGGGAGGGATTGCCTTGTATCTGCCCATCTGCTGTTTGCCAACTTCATTTTTTCGTACTTGGAGGTTGAGATGATTCATTGAAGGAGGACTTCCTTTGTCCCTAGCGATGGTCAGAGAGCCAGGTAAGAGGGACTCAGGGGCAAGGGAAACATGACAATATTGATGGGAATAAAAAGGAAGGTTTTACTAACTTCTTTGTCACCTGTGACACGTGGGCACAAGGTCTGTTTCCCTTAAATTATAAGTAATATAAGGTAGGTTAGGGGAGCAGCTGGTACCCCCGACCTAAGAGTATCACTAATTTTTCCATTCTCAGTTTGAATATAAATTAATTTTGTATTTGGCCTGTAAAATTACTGCTTCCTTTAGCCTTTTACTGTTTATTCTAGGAAATTCATTCTTTTAAGCCCAAGAGGTAATCTGGAAAACCCTAATTCTATCAGAGAATGTTACTTTAACTTGGTGGGAATATTTATGATGTGAAAATGCCATTGCAGATGACAAGTTGAGGACATGTCAGTTTGGGCTCTAGAATTGAGGTGGTGGCATGTGCAGTGTTTGTACTCTATTGCTCTTTCTCTGTTTTACAGAGACCGATTGATTGATAGTGGCTCGAAACAGAGCAGACAAAGGGAGCACCCTCTGTATCCTTGGTTTGCTGATATTTTGCCTTACACTAATCATCTGGTGTATTAACTCTTAACCTTTTGGGGCTTATGGAGGAGCCCTTTTAGGATACGATGAAAGCCGCTGTGACTATAGAAAACCACACCCACATGCCCCCCATGTAACATTGCATAGGCCCCAGATCCCAGAGATCCAATGATTGATTTCATATACAGAACCCCAGGCCTAGGAAGAGAAACACCTTGACTCTGAGGTCTTTGTTTCTCTGTTCCAGTCAGTTCTGACCCCCCCGCCCCAAAAGCCTGTATGTTGTAGAGCAACAGGTTTAAATAAACATGGTAGGGACTAACACTGCTTTTGCTTCCAGGGCCTTTCAGAGGGAGAGGTCCCCACCAGGGTCTGCGTTTGGGTCTCCTCAACATTTGGAGGATGAGAAAAGGCTAAGGAAGGTAGAGAAGGGAGTCCTGCCACCTGACCACCAGGAGGGGAATCACTGCCTGACCCCTGAAAGTTCTCTGTTAAACCCTGTGCCTGACAATTATTTGCTTATGGAAGATTGTGTTATCCTCCTCCAGCTGCATTTACAGTCCTTAGATGTGATGCAGAGTTGTTAAGATTCTTAATTCTTACTAGCTCTACAGCTGATGGTTAGAATAGGTCTCAGGCAGGTGGGTCTGGCATTGTTGGTTCATAGATCGCATGAGCACGAGGGGATTCTTTGCGGTCTGCCATGGGCCCTGGACACAGTGCTATGCTTGAGTCACCCCCTTCCCTGCTCACTTCCTCCTGGAGTTCTTTCAGCAAGGAAGCTGATGAGGCTTCGTTTGTGGTTTAGCGGTGTCAGGTATTAGTTTGATCTCCATCTTGTTTTCCCCACTCCTCACCAATAAAGTCAAGCCATGCTTGTGCCCTGTTAGACCCAGGAACACTGGTTTTTCCAGCCATCACTTTTGCTTACCTTCAGGACTTCGTTTTATCACGGCCATGCTTTTCTTGGTTTTACTTTATCCACTTCAGTTTTCTTCCTAAAGGAGATTGTAGTGAATGGAAGGTTTGGGAACATGTAGTTCTTCGTCAGCTTTCCCCGAGTGGAGTCTCTCAGGTACCTGGGAAAGGGCTGATGAGGGATTCTTTGGAACCAGTGGCTGTCCCTCTCCTCATGGGAACCCCAGGGCCTACGGGCATTTTCAGGACTCCAGCTCAGGACCTGCTGGCCCATTTCCCTGGGGACCTTGTTAAAATTGTTTCACAGCTTCCTAAGCTGAGAGTGATCAAAATGGGCACTAGAATTTTTCCTTGACCTTCATGGGACCTTCATGGGCACTAAGATTTTTCCTTTACCTTCACTCAGCAAATAGTAGAGCTAGGTACTATGTTTCTCTCCGATTTCTATCATCCAGACAGGTGCATCTACCTCACTTTGAGGGTTCTTTCTGTTACCACCTAGTTTCACCTCTTAATGGATCCTTCCAGAGGTGTTCATGTGGTCTATTCACTGCCTGGAAGGCAGATGGTCAAGCAGAGGGTCAGACACAGTGCCACCTTCCAGGGTGCCATAGCTACTCCCTGCTGACCGCCAGCCCAGTTTTTCTGGTATTGCTGCAAGCTCTGGCTTGTATCTTTTTGGGAATTTGTTCCCTGCAGATTATATTTAGAAATTGCAGAGGAATGAATCCCAGGTTGACTACCTCTGCCTTTATGAGGTCTTCTGAGAAAAGAGTGGCTGACGAGTTTAAGAGAAATCTCATCCTTGCTTGGGCTCAGCCTGCCTTTTTAGTGGTCCTGGGGGTCAGGCAGGCCTGTGCCCACCGGAGGGCCTCCAGAGGCCAAAGGACTACACGGGCTCACTCACTGCTGTCAGCCCTGCCCCTTTGCAGCCACTCAAAGCACCATGGGCGAAAGCTTCAGAGGTGGCTTGCCTGGTCCCTTTAGGGCCTTTCAGGCAGGAGGAAGAACCTCTAGGAAGCAAGAGGGTACCACGTCCAGGTCCTTTGAAAGGTAAGCAAGCAAGAGGTCCCAGAAGTAACCATCATTGCCAAAACAGTATATTTTCCAGAGCCAGCTCCGAGGAGTTAATTGACATGTTTTCTTCTTTCTGGAAACTGGTAATTAACCTTGCTCAGGCATAAATTTATGTGTATGCAGGTGCTTTCTCCCTGAAAGCTTCCTACAAGCCTAGTGCGTAATCTAGTTTCTCCCTTTCCTTACCTTTCAGCCGACAGCTCTGACAACTCTGATTTGGAAGATGACATCATCTTATCTCTAAATGAGTGAGGAGCCATCACCACGTGGAAGAGATTCTTGGCAGGCGAGAAACTGAGTCAAATGAATTCAGAACATCTTCCCTTCCCTTTCTCCCAGGGCTCTTTTAAGGAACTGCATGCCCTGCATTCAGAGGATTATGATTTAGAGTCTCACTGGAATCTGAGTCCTTCTAAAAACAATAACCACACAAAAAAAAGACAACAGGGGTTAGGGCCTATTCTGCTTCCACCTTCTCCTAGGATGGACATTATCTTTCCTCAAGGGAAAAAAAAACCAACACGTCTCTGGGGTTATTTCACAATATATTTTCTTTGTATAATGTTCTTTACTTAAAGAACAAGAAATAGTTTTTTATAAAACTTAAAAAGAAAAAAAAAGGCATTTATAACTGAGGGTATGAACTTATATCCACCAGGTCTCTTGTCCCTGCAGTTCATTTTCTATGGAAGAAAATGATGTCTAAATAACAATAGAGGCATTTTTACATACGTATTTAAATGAAAAGGAAAATCGTGGTTTCTTAAATTGATAAGGATTAAGAATATTTTATTATAAATATAATATATGATTTTTTAACCTGTTTTGTTGCCTCATATGCTGTCAGGTTAATTTGTTTTCCTTTGTGCCAGAGGTGGGGAGGAGGTGCTGCTTGTTTGCTGAATAAATGCCTAAGTTCACCCACCTTCATGGTTTGGGGGGTGGCAGCAAGGTCATTGTGGATATTGGTTTTGTGGAGTTGAGGGAACTTAGGATATAAGTTCACTCCCTCTATTTTTCTTTGTGATTCAGTTTTTCAGAAATCTTTTTTTCTTCCCTTTCTCCCCAATGTGGAAAGTACAAATCAAAGGCCTTTTTCTTTAATGTAAAGTGTATTTATTTAAAAAAAATACAAAATAAACTACAAGTCTGTCTTTCTTTGTTTATGGCCTTTCCCTGTTCTCTTTTACTGAAGTGGGGTCTGTCCCTTTCCTTGTAGCTCTAGCCAGGCAATAAAGACGCCTTCCAAGAGAGGCAGCCCAGGACGGGGGGAGAACACGTTCTGCCCAAATAAAGCACTCTGGGGAGAAAAGCAGCTTAGTCACAGCATCTAACCCTGGTCTGCTGCTTGCCCCGAGGAGGACTGGGCAGGGGGCAGAGGGAGGTGCTCAGGGCACTGCCCACTCCACATGCATCTCTCTATCCTGGGTTCTGAAGCAAGAAGGCAGCTCCAGAGTAGATTTGGTGGAGCTGGAACGTTAGGGGTTCTGGGATGTTGTGGAGCAATGAGCTGGCAAAGCTAGGGAGTGAAAGCATTTTGGCCATCCCTGTAGTTGGGTGACTGACTGACTGTCATTACTGTTTTCTGAAGGGAGTACAACAGTAGACCTGGGCAGTTCTTCAGTTTTGGCAGTTTAGGGGCAGCTAGGGCTTGGTCAGGCTGGGTTTGCAGGTACTTCACAGGCCTCTACAACTGGCCTATGGTTAAACTGTGCTACCACCAGGGAAAGTACCAGGTGCTTTTTTACCTTTTCACTCACCCCACCCCACCCCACCCCCTTCTTACCCACAATAAATAGGAGACCCTAGTCTCCTTCCTTTGAGCTTGCTCGGTTTCTATCATATAGGTATTTATAGCTAAAGAGACTTTTCTCCCTTTGCTGAGATAAGAGGACAAATTTGTGAAGTAAATAAGCAAGACAAGACAGCTAAAACTCACCAGGGGCTGGTGAAGCCCTGCTGGGCTTCGGAGCACCATACAGTTCATCACACACACTGAAGTGGTTGGTCCTGTGTCACACACAGGCACCTCTTGGTCCTCTAGAGAGCAGAGGTCTCAGCTCTTACGTTGCTTCATGCCTCAGCTTAAATGGACTGCTAACACCTAACCAGTGGACTAGTCTGACTGCTGGTGCATTAGAAGAAAACAGGTTAAAAGTCAAGAAGCACTAAACGCATTGTATTCTAGTCAGTAACTCAGCAGAGCCACAGTCTCCCTGAACTCTGCCAGCAGCTCTTGGGAACACCCACAGGTCTCTCGGGTGGAGATGGGGACCTGCAATAAGAAAGCACATTCCTGTTCAACTTGACAACACACCCTTAGGGAAGTGCCCTAAGAGGCTAAGGAAACATCAGCTCTCTTTATCTGCCAGGGCACATGATCTCAGTCACTTAGGAAGAAACACACGGAATAGCAAACCACCAATGAGGCAAATTTCGCCTTAGGTTGATTTTTGCCTTTAAGCCACACCTCAGATAGACAGAACCTGAACCCCAGGTGGAGGCACAGGTTGCCTGCAGTTAAATAGTTCTCTCTCTGGGGGCAGCATCATAAATCAACCAGGGCCTTGACCACCTGACCTACCCTTGCTAGTGCTGGCCAAGGCCTTTCTGAGAGACGTTACAGAAGCTGCTGTCTTAAGAGAGGAAGGAAGGAGTTGAGAAGAGGGTCCAAGGAAGAGGAGGATGGTCACACAGCGGGAAAACTCTGTAGTTCAATTTGGGGCCAGAAAGCACCTATCCCTCAAGAAGGGTGAACAAAGCAAGGGTTTAAGTGTCCTCTCCAGCCAGACTTTCTAGGTTTCTGTCTGGGAGAACTAGGAGGCGTAGTATTCTGGGTCCTGAGCACCCACTCTATGAAGGAACAGCCCAGAGAAGTTTTGGGCTTAATACAGCAAGGCGGCTCCGGACTGTGTCCCAGGCATTCGTCCCTACCTCATCTGCTCTAAACAAGATGAGGCCCATTCCTGCTTCTGGTGGTTCCAACTGCCTGAAATGGCGTAGCTGTGGCCTACTGTGCCTCGCACTGCTTTGCTCAGATACCTGGCAGTTGTGGCCAAAGCTCAAGTACAAGCAGGCAAATAAACACATTTGACACTTCTTGTGTTTGTTATGAACGTGCTTTTTCTCTCACGAGCACCAGCTGAAGCCTAGTGAGCAGTACTTCCCCAGGCGCCTTCCTTGCCCTGTTTATTTTAAATCTCTAAGGTCTCAAAAAGTCACCTCTTTCACTGTCCTTGTGGAGAGGCATGTATTGTCCATGAGGTCCGCACTGAGCCCCCACCTCCATCTCACGAACTGTCTCTCTCAACACATCCCAGCTGTCACCTGCGCTGCCTCGTGCCAGCCAGGGTAGTGGACCAGACCTAGAGAGAGGACAGCACGGTCAACAGAATCCGGAGTTCCTGGTCATTTGGGGGCTCATTTCCCTTACTGGAGCTTCTGTTCTCCATCAGCCTTGACAATGATCCTTTTGAAACATCTAAACTGCCACAAACATTCTGAAAAAGTGTTTGGGCTGTGCTCTGTGGTGACAACTGCTGTGTGACTGATTTCCCTCCCTGGTACCTAACACTGCTGGCTTCATCTGCCAATGCTGGCCATACTGTCTTAGTAGAGATGTGTGGCCACAGAACTTAGACTCCTTTCAAGCCATCTTTCCCTCCCAGCTTGATCCCTCCACATTCCTCCCCAGCTCAGCTTGAATGGCCGTGAGCTCTAGCACTGCCCAACACCTCGGCAACTGTGACATTTCCCCACAGAAGCACCTCTCTCCCAGTGGTCCCCACCTCTGCAATATCAGGGCAAGAGACCTAGGCATAAGTGCCTACTTGTACCTGGGAAAGTTATGTCAGTTAACAAGAGCATCTTCCTAACCCACTGTACTACCTCAAAAACTCTTCAGGCCAGGGATACAGTGTCCCTCACAAAGCTCTAGTGACTGGGCAGAGGCCCACTCCATTGACACATCAGCCCCGAACAATCAAAGGAAAAGCCAGAATTCACATACACTGGGACGGGAAAGTTTCAAGAATTAACCAAGGAAAGCTGCCTCCCACTCTCCATTCCAGCATTTGGCCTCCACTGTCCCTTGGAGTCCCGAGGCAGCTGTCTCCAACTGGGTATCCCTGGGCTGCTGCATTAAGGCTAGAAGGGAGGCTGAACGAGAGAGGAGGCCTCACGGATCCATGGTACCAAGACCCCAATATTGCACTGCTCCTCCCATGACTACAAGACCACACAACTGCTAAGGTCTACGTGCTTTCAAAAAGGTCTGAAGACTAGGTGCTTTGTTCAACAGCTACAGCTCAAACTGATGGACACACACATTGTTTAGGGCAAGAAAACAAAAAACTACCACAGCTGCTGGCCAGACTTCGGCTCAACCCCTTCCTGTGCATGGGCTCTGCTCAAGCTGGCATGGCAGGGTCCAAAATGAAACCCACCTGCTCTTAGCCAACATAAAAAACAAATGTGAGTAAAGTCCTGATTCAGCCCAAAGAGCTGAGGGGCTGAGAGCCACCAATGCAGGAGGACTGTGAGATATGCCAGTGGTGGAAAGATGACGTAGGGCATTTGTGTGCATACAGCAGGGAAGTCTTCCATCCTTTGAGAAAAAAAAACTTAATTAAACCAGGACTCTGAACAGGATTAAAAATCCATCCTCTGACAAAGGTTTTACTGACAACTTTCCATACAGTTAGTCAAAAAATAAAAAAATACAGAACACAGCAGACAGTATCTCATACACTAGAAACCAACATGACTGGAGTCCCTTCTCATTTTTCTCATCACTGTAAAAAAAAAAAAAAAACAAAACCCCAAAACCTAAGAATTTATAGTTTTGGTGGGGGACAGGACTTTGGTCCCCTACCAAATGAACCGAAATAACGCAGCAGAGAATTCAAACCAAGGGGGTACGTTTTGGAGTTGGGGGGGGGAGGCGGGGGTGTGGGGGTGGGGTCAGACCTTAAAATAACTGCTTTTGTGGAAAAGACAGGTTCAGGCTAGGCTGTGTCTCTTACTATAACTATCACCATGTGTTCTTCCTCTAGCTTGCCCAATGTCCTCAGTGCTGACTGGAGGTACTGCTGTGAAAAGTCGCAGGGAGGGAAGGCATAGAGCATGCCCGTGCTGTCTCTGCCCTTGGACCCACCCACTGGCAGGCTGATCACCCCTGCAGCCTGCTTCTGTTTCAAGTAGGAGACCAGGTTCCTGAGAAGCCGCCTCTGTAGGCCTGGCTCCACCGTGGGCATCCCCTCAGTGCCAGGCCCACTGGGGGTCGCCTGTGTGGCTAGGAGCACTGCGTAGCCATTGGGGCTCCCCTGCTTGATGCGTCGTGTGACCTCATCGAGCTTGGGCTGGTCCAATCGAAGGCGCTGGGCAATCTTCAGCTGGGTCAGCTTACTCCCAGAAGTGTGGTCTTTGAGGAGACTGCTGATAACCCCCTGGTCCCCCTCTAGGATGTGCATAGATGTCGGGAAGCAGCTATTTTTCAACACTAGAAGCCCATTCCAACCTAGCTGCAGTGTCTGGGCATACTCTGAAAGATTCTTGAGCTTTTTGGTCTCGTGTTTTGGCTCTTCAAGAGGCTTGGGCTCAGCCTCAGTGGTCCGATGATTGCGCTCGCTCTCCCGTGTCTTCTTCCCGTGGGAAGAGTCTGGAGCCTCGTGATGGTGGTGGTGGCTCCGCTCCTCAGCCCCGTGTCTGCTGTTGCTGAGGGAGTTGCTGCTCGATTCCTTGGTCCCTTCACTGGAATGGTTTTCCTTGCGACTGCGCTCAGGCGTGCGGTCAGAGCCTCGGTCCACAAGCTGCCCAGCACCCTTGGTCCTGCTCCGTTCCTCATAAGGGGAGTGGGTTGTCCTCCCACGATCACTGGAAAGGCTCCGGCGCTTCCGCCTGTCCTCCCAGGGCTTGGGCAGGCCCCGGTCCCCATCTCCTCCCCAGCGCTCACCACTCCGGCTGCGCACTGAGCGGCTGTAGCCCTCGAGGCTGTTTCGGCGGTCAGAGCTTTTACTGGGGCTGGTCCAGTCCCCTTCCAAAAAGGTCCGGTCTCGGTCTGAGTACAGGAGGTGTGGGGGGGTCCTATCCCTCACCCGCAGGTCGGCATCCAGGTTTCGGTGCCTGGTATATCCATCTGGGAGCAGCTCGTAATGCACAGGGAGGGGGGAGGGCTGGTACTGCTGGGGATACCGAGTCTCCTCTGCTTTGGCAAAATCCACCCGCAGCCTGCGGTCTGGACCTCCCAAGGGAAAGCCCCTCATTTTAGCACAGGCGGCCTGGGCTGCGTCCAAGCTTTCGTACTGGATGTAGGCAAAGCTATCTCCTTTGACATGATCAATGGTCCGAATGCTCCCAAAGCGGTCAAACTCCCGGGCCAGAGCCGCCAGTGAGGTGTTAGGTCCCAGGCCACCCACCCAGAGGCGAGTAGTGGGGTTGGCCTTGCCATATCCTATCTTAATGGGGTTGCGGCCAATCACCCGACCCGACATGGCCACCTTAGCCCTGTGGGCCATGTCCAGGTTCTGGAATTTGAGGAAGGCATACGCACCGCCCTGACCACGGGCGGGTCTCTTGATGACCACCTCCTCAATGATGCCGTACTTCTCGAAAGCCCGTCGCAGCTCCACCTCTGACACGCTGTGGTCCAGGTTCCCGATGAAGAGGTTGCGCGTGGCCCGCTGGTCGTCCTCAGGCATCAGGTCCTCCTCGCACACCGCCGGGTAGCCATAGGGTCGCCCGCGGTCGTCGTACAGCCCATAGTAGTCCAGGGCCCGCTCCCGGGATAGTCCTACAGCGGCAGCGGCGGCGGCAGCATCCAGGGCAAAGGCTGCAGCGGCGTGGCGGGCGCGGGGCTCCCGCAGTGGCGGGGCGGCAACCGGGGACAGCGAACGCTGCTTGTACTGGTAGCCGCCGTGCAGCGGGAGGTAGCCGAGCGGGTCGGCGGGAGCGGGTGGCCCCGGGGGCGGCGTGGAGGCGGCCGCACTGCTGCTGCTGCTTCGCCGGCTGCTCCCGCCGCCGCCGCCACCGCGCAGGTACACGGGCTCCACCTTGAGCGGACGATCGTAGAGCAGCAGCTGGCGGGCCAGGGCGTGCTGGCGGGCCTCGCGCGCGTCCTGCGGGTGCCGGAAGTTCACGTAGGCCACGCGGCCCAGCTCAGGCGTGTGCGACAGGCGCAGACTAATCTCGCCGAAGCGCTTGAACTGGTGGAAGAGCCGGTCTTCGAGGTGCTCGGCGGGCAGCGCGGGACTCAGGCTGCTGATGAGCAGCGTCTTGTATTCGGGTGCGGCTGCTGATGAGCCGGGACCCGCGGGATCGGCCCCGGGCGGCGGCGGAGGTGGCGGTAGTGGAGACGCGCGGGGCGAAGCGCCCGAAGCGCCCGGGTCCCCCGAGGCCTTGGCACCGCGTCCCCCGCCGCCGGCGCCCGAGCCTGATGAGCGGCCGCTGCTCGCACGGTGATTCGCGTCCCCGGCGCTGCGGCCGTCGCGATGTCCACCGCCGCCGCCCCCGCTACCGCGGGGTTTGTCGCGGGCCCGCGTTGGAACGAGGTGCTTGGCGCCGCCCGAGGCCTTGTGTGCCGCCCGCCGCCCGCCCGCCTCCGCCTCCCGTTCGCGCTCCCGCGGCCGCTTGGCCGACGATGACGAGCCGCGCCCGCTCGGGCTCGAGTCTCGCTCGCTCTGCCTCTTCATGGCGCCGGCGCGGCGGGCGGGCGGGCGGCCCGCAGGCCCCTCACAGCGGCGGCGGCGGCGGCGGCCGAGGAGGCAGCGCCCCCGGCGCCGCCATCTTGGACAAAAGGACTCGGCGCGGCGGAGGGGCGGGGCGGGAGCTGCGCCCAGGGCCTGGGCGTCGCGTTATCAAGCTGCGCCGGCCGTGCCACGTGACCCCGTGGCGGGCGGGGCGAGAGCTGCGCCGGGCGTGCGTCATCGGGTTGCGCCCCCCCCCCATTCCACGTGACCCCGGGGCAAGCGGGCGAGCGCAGCCAGGCCGCGAGCTCTGGCGCCACTGCGCGGCCGGCGTGGACGAGGCTCGGGGCTCCACGGAGATTGGAGACCTCGAAAGAGCCAGCCCAGGTGGCTGCGGGACGTAGGCCTCTGGCTCCCGGCTCCGGGGCCCGCGCTGATGGCAGCGGCTGTGGCAGCCTCTGTAGGCGCGGGGGTCCCAGGCCTTGACCCAGCGGCTTCTTTACGTGGTATTCCCCCCAACTCCAGGACTAGGCTCGGGTGACCCCCGTGCCCTGCCACAGCGTCTCCTGACTGGGGTCCAGCATGGACAACCCCAAGGACCGAAACACGCCGCTCCCTAGGACCCACGCCCCATATGTCGAGCATCCCCTGCGTTCAGGTTCACCTGCAACAGCGCCCCCCACCCCCGCCCAGCCCCGCCCCGAAAGGCTATGAGGACTATGCCTATGCATGCAGAAGGCGCGACCTGTCTGGGCCCTGGGCACAGAAATCCGAAACAAACCTGCGGCCTCCAGAGTGGGAATAGGCTCCTTGGCGCCACAGGGCCCCACCCTCTGCTCTGGGCATTCGAGCACACAGAGGGCTGTAAGGGCAGGGCCATGGAGCCAAGGGCGAAGAGAACGCCAAACCCGGCGGTTACCCAGTTTGCCACGCTTACCTCTCCCTGGCCAGTGCCCTTCTGTCCACCTCCATGGTGGTGAGGTGAGGGGGAATCCTGCCCAGGTGCCAAGCCCCTTGGGGAAGCTTTCATTCTCCATGGAGAGTTGCTGGAGGCTTCGCAGAACCTGACCCAACTTCAGCCACAGAAACCGTGGAGTGGGGAAGAGCGGACCACAGCTCTTCCCTCCTCCTCCCATGGCCAGAACGCTGTGGGAGGAGCTCCTGCAACAGCGAAGGCAGGTGCAAGAGGAAAGTCTTAGAAGAAACACCTGTTAACATTCCACGCCTCCTTTCACAGATAATCTTGGGGATCAGCTCTAGGGTAGTAGTAGTTGGGCTGTTTTCCCTGCTCACTGTGGCCTGGAGGACACAAAGGCCACAGGAACAGAGACCTAGGATGCTAGGCTGAAACAGCTCCATCTCCTAAGACTTATGGCTCCAGCCATGGATTGTCTCAGCACCATTCAAGGGGGCTCAGGATACTTTGTGCTTGTCAGATCTTTTTTTTTTTTGCTTGTCAGATCTTAACAGCCCATCTAATTCCTCCAAACAGGGAACGCTTGGCCTAAGAGACTCGACCTCACTTTCCTCTCAGACATGGTGCTGTAGAGGTGAAAAATGTGGGCCTGGGCCTGCTCCTGCCAGGCATTAGTGGGCCCCACAGCAAGCTGAGAGGGCCCTTTACGTAGGCAAACTGAATTTAGGGACTGCACAAATGATGTGACTCAAAGTCAGAGCAATTCCTTGGAAAGCACTGCTTCTTAGTCCTTCCCTTCAGGTGGTCTCTGCAGGCATGAGGACCACAGGTGTCTCCACTTGAGTCACAGTTCATGCTGGTAACTGGGTTTCCCAAGCACCAACCCCAAAGAGAGCAACTAAAAAACCAGACTCCAGGGACATGCTCTCGGGACCTCAACTGTTTGGCTTATCTTGGGTAAACAAAGGCAAAAGGCAGCCTCTCATTGGCATTTTGTACAAACCAACTCCTGCCAGTCTTGCAAAATCCCAATTAGGCACCAGAGACTTAGGACTGACACTAGACCACAAACTCAGATGAGCAAGTAGATGGCCTGATCTGGACACTGATTGGTGGAGGTAGCCAGGCCATCAGCATCTTTAGAAATGTGACAGTACTGAACATATGCAGTTATTGAAGTCATCGTCACAGAAAACTGCACTAAACCTCAGTCCTGCTCACAGCCAAGTCCCATGTCAGCCCCTCTCATATGGGTAAGACAGTCCCTGTGGGCTGGGGGTACCAAGCCCAACATTCTCCTTGAGAGACCCTCCGGTCCTGCACAACCCCACGTGCCTCAGTCCCCCTGGCATCTCCAGCACTGACTGGTGGTCGGGGGACAAATGTGAATATACCTGAAAACTTTATAAACTGGAAAGCATAAACCGGTGAAATCTTCATTACGGGTAAAACCCAATTTCAGTATTCACTTTAATTCTTCAAGGACAGCTAGAAATTTTCTTCCTTTAATAAAAAAATCTCAGACATACTTTGAAGTCCTAGAGTAAATCGGCAACAGAACAAAGTGAATCCCCCCCAAGGGGGCGCTGTGGACCCAGCATCATCAGGAAAGCTCCAGGCTTCAAGCCTGACTTTGTCAGGAGCCTGCCTAAAAAATAAATTACAAAAAGGGTGTTTGGGGCAGACACAGACGAAGTGTTTTTCCCCTCAGGTGCAGCAGGCATCAGGTAGACTACAAATCAGTCCGTGAACTGGCTGCCTTGGGGGCGTATTTAGGCATCAGTTCATTAATCTTCCGGATGTAGTCAGACTTTTCTGCACAGCCTTTGCACGTCTCTCCCCAGTCGTCCAGGATCTTCTTTAGCTCTTTAACTCGAAGCTTCTTCAGGTCCACTGTGCTCAGGTCGATCTGCTTGTCTGGAGAGAGCAGGGAGAATAACCAGCTGGGTGGGAGGAACAGCGGACCCCAATAGTCCTGCACATCCAAACCATCCTTTAAAACAAGCAGCCCTACTGACTGCAGGGAGAGAGACACATGCAGGTGTGTCAGTGCCCACTGCTCCCAAGAGGGGGAACTAGCCCAGGCCCCTTCACCAGGAAGGTGGGTCTCATGCTGGCAATGTCCACCACAGACATGCAGTGTCACCAGGGACAGGGATGGAGGCCATGTGGTCCTTACAGGAGGAACCTTATAGGAGGAATGTGGCTCCCCACTCCAAGTGCCTCTTAAATAGTCACAGTGCAGCCCACACCACTGTAGAATAAGAGCTCCAGGGTGACAGAGCAGATAGATCCCCTAGCCTCAATTGCCCAACACAGACCCTGGTCGGGCCCTTGAGTTAGGAGCTTACTCTTCCATGACCACTTGTGCCCACAGAGAGACCCTGAGTCATCAGGACTGAACCAGGATCACTCTCAGAAGACCAGTTATCCTTGACACAAGTGGGCGAACACAGCCCTTGGACACTCAATTCACAATAAAATATGTTGGTGCTGTTTAAATTTTACAGAAGAGGACAATGATTCCTGGCCCTGACTCCTTCTGAAGACCTGAACTGTTTTTCCCACCAGAGACTTATTCAGCAAGAGATGCTGTGCGCCCATAATCTTGGGCCTTCTTGTTGGGACACAGCCATTCTTTTCAAAATAATAAAGATCGCTGGGCCTTCAGGGCTTGCAGTCAGGACAAGCCTGTTAAAGGCAAGTCAGACTACATCCCTTCTCTGGCCGAAAACCAACATTCTCATCCTCCCTCAGACTAAAAGCCAAATCTTCACCAACTTGCAAGGCCCTCTGTGACCTGCCCACCCATCTGTCATGCCACTGGCTGCCTTTGCACTGCCTGTTTCCTCTGCCTGAAATGCTCCTCCATTAGTTATGCCCTTGGCTAATCCCCCACCTCCTTTAAAGTTTGCTGAAATGTCACCTCCTCGATGAGGCCTATTCTGACCTCCACCCACCATGATGCAAGGTGAGTCTGTGCACTGCGCCGCCCCCCCCCCACCATTTAACACCACCAACCATGCTGTGTAACTCACTCGTGAAGGCTCTAGTTTATCACGTGCCTTCCCCAGCTAGAAAGTAAACTTCATTAATGCCTGAGCAAAGAGGGTGTTTGGTGTCGGTTAAATAAGGCCACACTCACCGTATTTTAGCTCACAGATCTGGCTGTCCTTCTTCTTGAGCTTCTCACAGATCTTCTCCACAGGGATGTGGTGGGCCAGGGGCTTTGACACCTCGTTGATGATCTTGGTGGCTGCATCATCTGTGGCCCCAATGTAGTAGCACTGCAGCAAGAAAGGACAATGGCCTTCAGAAGGTGCCACTTGAGAGCTGTCTCCTCCAAAGCATATTGACATCTGAAAACATCTTCTTTCTCTGCCAGGGCCTCATTTTCCCATGCCCCGCCTGTATTGGCAGTCAGATTCAGTCAGTGTAAACCCAAGGCTCTTAATACACGCTTGGTCCCAGAGCTGACAGCCACCAGATGAATTTAAAAGTCACCACGGTTCAAACCTTTAAACAGAAAGACAGACAAACCAGAGACTGCCAGGGAAGTTAAAGCTACAAAAGCCATCGTTTCATTAGGGCTCTTGTCCTCAATTCAGCCTTGGCCTATCCTGGGCACACTTTGTAATCTTCTATTGCCCTCACACATGCCAAGATTGCTCTGGCCTCTGGGCATTCACACTGGCTATTCCCTCTGCCTGGGATGCTCTTCCCCCTTCACAATGATGACCCTTTCTCAGAAGAATTCTTGACTACTGTCTAAATCAGCACCCACTCATTCCATCCTGGTCCATTTTCTGCATGACACCCATCCCACTGCATCATTTGCCTGTCATTGCTCTCCCCTGATATTTCCAGTGCCCAGCACACAGTAGGTGCTTAATCAGTACTAAGAGGGTAACATCACAACTGCAGAACACAGAAAGCCCTTCAGTCCCACATTAGTTAACTAACAGAATATCTGGCCTCCTGAATAGACAAGTGGGCAGGGCCTTTTACTGAGAGGCCTGTGAAGCAGAGGGTTAAACACTGGCCAGGGCCAGCTTGGGGAGGATCAGACAGCTACTCACCAACCGATTCTCTTTGCCTCTTGTTTCACGGCAGAACTTTATAAGTTCTTTTTCAATAGAGGCTGGTGAGAATGTGACACCTCTGTCTTTGAGGTCCTGGTAAAATCTTCCCAGATAAGAAATACAAACTGGAAAAGAGAGGGAAGGGAGATGCTCAGCAATCACCAAGTTGCACCGCAATTCACCAGGAGGGAACTCCGTCAGCAATTTTAATACGAGACACGGAGAAAGGTGAGTTTTTCCATCACCGATTTTTTCAGGTGCCCACAGGTAGACAGAACCGCGCTCCGGGTTGCTGGGTCCCCTGGTTCACCCGGGGCATACGGGGAACGATCATCACCCAATGACCCACAAACGGCTCCTCCCTGCTTTTTCCATAAAGTTTAAGCCGAGACTGAACACGTGTCCTTGAGATGGACTCACTGTGACCTCATAAATGGACAAACTGGAGGCCGAAGAAAAAAGCGATCCAAATGCTGCTCATTTCCAAATACAACACCGAACTCCGAGGTGCGGCTTCGCAACCCCATCAGACAAGGCGCGGTGCCCACGGCCGGCCCTCAGGACTCCCCACCCCGGCCAGGGCCGCTGCCGGGAGCCTCTGCCCAGTGATGGGAAAGGACCAAAACTCCAGCGTTATCCCAATTTCAGGCCAAGTTTTCTGCACGATCTAGTCCCAACTTCTTCTCGTCGGACCAATGTTTTGTAGGCCCAGGAAATGTTTTCTAGGCCCGGCGTCGGCCGCTCCTCTGGCGGACCCCGCTGGGGCCGGCCGCCCCCGCCGCCCCCGCCCGTATCAGCCCCTGCCACTGGGCCGCTCAGTGGTTTGGTTAGGTTTGGCGGCGCCGCCGCCAGGCGGGCCACAGCGCACGGACCCCCAACCCCGCAGCACCTTCGCAGTCACCCGGTCGCAGCGCCCGGCTGCCCGGCAGCACGCTCAGAGCCAGCGCCACCGCCAGCCCATGCGTGGCCCACATCCTCCTCTACACGCCGCCGCCGCCGCCGCCCGACTAAACCGCGCCCGCAGAGCAGCGCTTCCTCCAGGTCCAGGCCGCGCGCCGTGGCTCCCCATTGGCGGGTGCCCTCCGCGCCCTCCCACACGCCATGTCCCCATTGGTCCACGCGCCTCGGAGCCCAGACGGGCGGCTCCACGCTGCCCTTCCCCATTGGCTGGTGGCGTCGCCCGCCCTCGGCCCTAGACAGTTGTCGGCCGCTGATTGAACCAGGGCGGCCGGCAGGAAGCGGCCGTGAAGGCGGCGGAAGCGGTTCGGCCGCCATGTTGGGTAGGTGCCCCGGAAGTGGCTGAGGCGGAGCGCTGCAAGCTGAAGTAGGGTTGGCCTGCGTACCCCCTGTTCTGGGCCCCAAGTCGGCCCGAAAAACCCACGGACCTCCCCGCCCAGGCCCCGAATCGTGGCGCAGGTCAGGGGCTCTGGGGCCAGCCGCAACCCAACAAGGCAGGGACGGCGGGCGGCGGCAGGCGAGGCTCCGAAGAGGTTGTTTTTTCCTTTTACCTTTTTTTAAAGGATCACGTAGGCGGGGGGACCAGACTTTGGGGAGCCCCTGCGGAGGCTCTGGCGCCTGCGAGGCCGGCGGACCACGTCCGAATTGCCCCAGCAGCTCAGGCGCCCACCCGCTTGAGCCCCGGGTAGCCGGAGCCCGCCTCGCGCGGGCCGTCAGGGGAACCCGGGCCGGGGTGGACAGACTCTGGGCTGGAGGGGCGCCCGTAGGAAGGGCTCTCCTCCGGGCTGCCTTCCCAGAGCTCAGAGAGGCACCCGGGCCAGGGTTGGTTGCGTGGCTTTGGGATCAGAAGCATCCCGCCTCAGAGTGGGGAGGTCGGGGGTTCGGAGGCTTGTCCCGCACGCTGGGAAGAGGTGCCCCCCTTTCCTCACAAGCCTCGGAAGCCTGGCCGAGGTGGCTGGCACGCCGCCTGCTGCTTCCCACTGAGCGCTCAGGGCCCTTGGCTGCCCTCATTTCCAGGGCAGGCAGGGCTTGGCTCCCTGTCTTTGAAGGTAGGACGTGGGAAAGGTTGACTCTGCGCTCAGGGCAGAAAGGAGATTTCTATGGAGCTAAAAGGGCTTGGAGCCCAGCGACAAGGGTTGGAGAGGGGCACTTGGGCTGCTCCCAATTCAGTGAATTCAGTGGGTCAGTATCAGGTATTCATCTTTAATTCACATCACAGCAGTCAAAGGAGTGGGGAAAGGGGGGAAATAAAGTGGCAGATATTTACATTTAAAATTCACATTACTTGTTGGATTTAGAACATGCTACCACAATATATACAGTAAAATACCTTTTGGGACACCAGTACAAATTTTTTTTTTCTTTAACTTTGCTTTCTGGTACAGGTAAGACCATTTTTAAGTCACTTCTTATTTTAAACATAAATACACAAAAGAAATGGTTAGAAGTTTTCTTATTTTAAATAAGCACAGAATGCCAAAGGTTAAAAACACATTTATAGGGCTGAATACCAATTGGACATCACACTCTATACATTTTTTGCTCAAATTCCTGTACAAATACACAGCATTCAAATAGGTATTTACAAATAAGCTTGAAAGAATGAAAATCAGTATTTCACAATCTTTTCAGAGGATTCTCATCTCTTGCCTCCTACTTACCTTCAGACTGGCTGATTCTCCAATGAAAGGAATTTGGATTATGTCCTTTTCATCGAATTAGGGAAAATGGAGAGGGAGAGGGAAAACAAACCGGGCTCACCCTGTATAAGGCAAGGCCAAATGAACCCACATTCCACTCTCTACCCTCCCATGCCACCAGGTGGAGAAGGTAGATGTTCTTATGTGAGGACTGCCTTGTCCAGGGATTGAGGTTCAGAGGTGCCCTAAAACCTAAATATGCCCTCCTACCTAAGAAATCCAAAGCTAGTCTCCGATGGTCACACTTGTGAACACCAGATGGTCCAGGCCTGCCAGGACTGACCCACTCTGCTTGGAGTCGCCCTCGAAGTATCAGAAAGGACCCACAACGGTGATAAAACACTCCCAGATGCCCTGAAGCTAATGCAGCCCCCCATCTTTCCTCATAGGTTACTTGCTGGCATTCCTATTAAACAACCTGGCATTTGTTTACAAGTGAAAAACACCCTAACCATGGAGGTCAGATGGGCCAGCAGAAGAGGAACTAGGGGAGAACACACCTGCTCAACAAGGAGAAGGCAGCCTTGGGACCATCAAAGTTGTGAATGCAAGCAAATAAATGTTTCGTAGACTTTTTAAAGTAACTTAGAAGCACCCTGGTAAAATATTATTACCACCCCACCCTATTCCCCCAAATAATAAACCAAGAGGAAAATCGGTGCCCTGACCTGAAAGAGTTTCCTATAAAGACACCACTGCCTTCTGCCCAACAGACTGGGGAGGCTGGAGAAACTGCCCTCCTGCCCGCCCTGAACCCTGAGTGGTGGTCCCCATGGGCCTGGAGCTGAGGCCCTGCACTTGGCTACTGGGAGAGGATAATTCAACCTGCGTGGCTCTCTGCTTCTAAGAGGAGAAGCTCCCTCCCACCCTTTTTACCCAGGAGCTTGCTGAACCTGACCACGAGTCCTCCGGCCTTAGAAGCCTGGCTGGGCAGCCAACCCCACTGCTTGGAGGCAGTGCTGAAAATCCCTGATTCAGGAGCTGATGACAGGCACTCTGGCCACTTCTGAAAGTTTAGAGGATTTCCGGCCCCTGCCACACCCCAGCCTCACTCCTGTATCAGCTTGTTTCTCAACACGTGGCTGCCCGGGCCCTGGGGAGGAAGGTGGAGAGGGTAGTCCCTCTGGCGCTACACCCCCACTCAAACTCCAGAGGGTAGGAAATAACCACTGCAGATCCATGCACCAAGGGGGCTCCTGCAGGGCATGGGGTGTATTAAGAGTGGAAAGGGGCAAAGGGTCAGAAATAAAAACGATGGAGGGAAAAATCCAAGGTAGAGTAGGAGGCAGGGCTGGCCCATGGAAGCCTGGCAGTATGCCCTGGGCATGCAGTTAGGCCAGGTGACATGCCTGAGCTGGCAGTTTGGTCTAGCCAGCCTCTCAGTTGCACACTCCTGGATGGAAGAGGGAGCAGGTGGGCAGACATTTGTGCAAAATGGCTTGTAGCCCCCTTGTCCACCGGTGACGTAGTCCACGTGGTCCTTGCAATCCCTGAATACAACCGTGAGCTCTTCTGTCCACACAGCAAAGGAAGAGGTCCCTAGCACAATTTCCATTCTTCTGTGCATCTCTTCCCTGGAGGGAGGGCCTGGGCTCCTACCCCCTGGGGCCCTGCAAAGCAATCGATTCCGTCTGTGCAATATCTCCATATAGCTCCACGTGGTCTGGAACTACAGGAGGAAGAAAGCATCTACTCCACAAAGGAAAAAGGAAAACCCATAGAAATGGAATGTAGAAAATGAAATAAAAAGAGAAGCCACAACCCTTCATGCTGCTGTGGCCTCTGTACATGGCAACACACGAGTTCACGGCAGTAGAAATGTAGACTCGGGGTGGTCCTCTCCTGAGTGCCGGGCCTCTCTGGCTCCCTGCGGGGGGACTTGCTTTTCAGACCTGGAGTGGTGGGGCAAGCTGCTCACTGAGGGTGGTGTCCCAGCTGCCTCCCTGCCCCTCATTGTTCCCCTCGGCTGTGCTCCCAGGCCATGCGAGCCTGCTCTTCCTTGGTGCTCCCAGGAGGCAGCGAGGCCTTGCGATGCAGGCCCCGAGGCCTCTCAGCCTCCTCGCGCAGCAGCACACCCTCGTCGTGCTCCAGGGCCGGCAGGCGGGGGTGGTAGGGCTTGGGTGGCAGCGCAGGTGGGTCCATGGGGTCCTGAGGGATGACGCATCCCGGGGCTGAGTGGCTTCGGCACGGCTGGGCCTTGATGGAGTCCAGGACAGCGGACTCAGAGAGGCTGTAGTGGACGGGGAGGTAGGGCGGCTCAAGATCTTCGTCAGCATTCCAGGCCTGGCTCGGCACGGAGTCCATGGTGTCGGTTCGAGGAGGGGCCTCCGAGGAGTGCCCAAAGTTACTCTCGCTTAGGGAAGACACACCGCTGCTGGCACTGCCAGACAGCGTAGAGTTGCTGCCATCCAGGCCCGACTGGGGGCTTGTGGGGGAGGCTGGGATAGGGTGGAGAGGAGACTGCAAAAGAAAAGGTAGAAATGTTAGAATCCCTCTTTCTAAACAGGCTGGCTGGCCCACCATGGGAAGAGAAGACCAAGAGTCTGCTTATTAATGAACTTTAAAATAATCCTCATCAACAGCATGTTTCTTGTTTCATCATCAGTCACCCCCTAGCTCTTCCCTGCCCCCAACAAGCCAGTGGAGCCCCAGAATCACCTGCATTTCTGTGGCTAAAAAGTGGCCCTGTCTTGGCTGCTGGGCAGTTGTGCCCCCTGAAGCCATGTCCCAGGCTGCTGGCTGTGGCTCTGGGGTACAGACAGAAGGGCTGGGTCATCAGGCCAGTTGGTGAGGGTAGAAAGAACCCTAGTGGGCCATGGACCAGATGAGTGCATTCTGCTGCCAAAATCTGTGACAGTCTTTTCCAATTTGCAGAAAAGTTAACGAGTTTTTCGTAAAGGTCTGGTATCTGATGCGTCTTGCTTTGAGTGGACTCCAGTTTAAAGTGCTCTATGATCCACCACAGGAATGTTTCTTTACGTCTTGAACTGTGGTGTGTTGATAAGTTGGGTGTTGGAAGGGAACCCCCTGGCTTCTCACTGCTCGTTGCTCACATACTCTGGGTACCATGTGTTGCCGTCTCCAGGACCCTCTGACTTCCCTGCCCCCATCACATTTGTTGCAGGACACATTGGTCATCTGCATCCCAAGTGTGGCTCTGGCCACCCTGAGCTTCTGCCAGGCTGGGCTCTCAGGGACAGAAGCAGGAGAGGTAGACCTCAGGTGTCTCAGGGGTAATTCTAGCAGCTGAGATGACTCCTCTCACATCCTGGTGGGGGTGTCACCTTAGTGCATTACCTTGCGCAGGGTCCGGGCTGGGAGGGCCGGGGGGGTGTCACCCAGGGGGTGGTGGAAGGCGTCAAAGTGTAGGGAGTAATGACCTGCAAAGGAAACAGAACCAGAGCCTCAGCTGGGCCTTCTTGCGCTGCAAGTCAGCATATCTTGCAGGGCCAACTGGACAGATGTGAGTCTCCTGCAACCCCTCAGCATTGAAGGCCACTGGAAAACCTCTCTTTTCACTGAAGTTCTCCAAAACAAGCTGCTGGAGTAAAGACACCCATGCCACACAGGAGGTCAAGAAGGTCGAGTGCATCAGAGCCCATGGAACAACAGACCGCAGACAGTGGCAGCTCTCAGCCCACTGCTTGGCGATGACAGGCTGGTGAGTATCATGCTTGGCATGGTCAGTTCTGATGTCTTCAGCCTCCACGGTTGGAAAGGCCTCACTGAGCTCACCTGCTGTGCTTGGAAACCTCACTGACCCCCAAGCCCAGCAGGATCCTTCCTGCAGTGGGGATGTGTTTTCCTTGGCTGAGTCGGCCCATCTTCTCAGCCTGGAGGGCTGTTGCCCTTGCCTGTGAGTAGAATCTGAGACGGGACTATCTGGGGGACCCGCTGGAGGTCTTCTTACCATGCAGCAGGCTTCGGGGAGGCACTGGGGGGGCCAGGATGCACCCCGTGTGGGCAGACAGGAAGGGCTGGGCCTCTCGGGCTCCGCTATCCAGGCTCCAGCTGCTGGGGGCTGCTGGCACCGCTGAAGGGTGAAAACAGATGGCATGAAGGGAGGTTACTTCTTGAGCCACCCTCTGAGAGAAGCCTGTCCTACAGCCTATGGCTTCTGCAGGTGCATACTATGTACTCAGCACACGTGGGAGTGGCACGCCAGCTCCTAAGACACAAAACACTGGCCAAGCAAGACACTGTGGCCCACAGGGGACCGTGGTCAGGACAGAAGCCACTTAAGAGGACGGCAACAGAGTGAACTGATGTCTGAAGAATACTCAGGATACGGTAAGCGGAGAGAAAGTGCAGCAAGGAGTGAGCATCTGCAACCTCCAGGACTTGCCAGGAGGAGAAGAGAGAACAGAAGAGATGAGAAGAGGAGAGTCAAACAGGCTGATGGGACTGCAAAAAAAGAGAGAGAGTGCAAGCGCGCACCTATGGAGAGTCTTACCAAGGTCAGGATTCAGGGCTCTCCCATAGCCCTGGCCCAACGGGAAAAGCAGGGAGCAGGATGGGCGGGCAGCAGAGACTGCCTCCATCCACAGCTGGTGCACGGCCAGGGAGTGGGCAGGAGCTGCCCCCAAGCTGGCCCCACAAAGAGCCTGTGGTACGTACAAGCTTTGCCCATCCCTGTTGCTTCTGTGCCCACTGGCCGGGCTTGGGATGCACAGGGGTTTTCTAGGTAAGGACTGGTATTCACTGTGTCTGCTGGAGGAGAGTCTAAAGCCCGTGAGTCATGGCCCAGGTCCAGCAGGGACCACTGCTTCCAGAGAGGAGGGAGGGCTGTGGAGCCCATGGGTGCTTTGGGGCATGTAGAGAGGCCCAGTTCCTGGCACCCACATGCTATGGATGCAGGGTAGAGTGGGCCCTGGACAAAGAGGAACACAGGGTGTCCACCTATGGTAAGGAAGAAGTCCAGTGCCAGAATACTGGCCCTTCAGCCACAGCTGGGGTGCGTGACTTTGTAGGAGGGGAGAGGAGAGGAGGAATGGCTGGACCTTGGGGTCCGAGGAGCAGAAGGGGGGCATGTGAATGCTACTGGCCAACTCCTCCTGGAGAACAAATAACACTGACAAGAAATATGCCCTTTCTCTTACAAAGCCAGACAGACACCAATTCCCTTTTGGGCTCTCCTAGAGAGAGAAGCGGCCTACCCACTGGCTTTGTTCTGAGGCAGTCATAGCTAAAGTGAGCCTGACGAGGCTGGGGTTTGGGTTCTTCCCACTCCAGGTCCTGAGTGGGGAACGCCAGGGCCTAATGGGACCTGAGAGGCTCTGGGAGGGAAGGGGCTGGAGCTTAGCCGTTGAGGAGGATGTGGCCAGGAGGGGCTGGGCCCCATGTGGTCCAGGGATAAGGTGATGGGTCATGTCCACCCTAGTCCTCCTCACTGGTCCAGAACTGCTGTGGGCTTGCAGCAGAACACAGGGTAGAACTCAACGACCTCAACAGCTTCAGTTCTGAGAAGCGTGGCTCAGTCTCATGGGATGGCTGATGGCTGGTGGCAGAAGGGAGGGCGTGGCAGTGATTGGGTAGACAGACACTCAGCTGTCCACTGAAAGGAGGAAAGAATTCTGACTCTGGTGAACACCAGGTGGATTCCACCAGAAGGCCTCCTCAGAGAGCCTGAGCCACCCTAAGAACAGGACAGGCCTATTCTCATGTAGGCTTTCCTCAAGATGCAGCATGAGCTTCCTGGTCCTCAGCACTGAGCCTCCCTCTCCCGAAAAGGAGAAGTTCCATCTCCATAAAAAGCCACCAAACCTCATGGAATAAGAAGCTTGGAGGTGGGTCTGGGCAGCTTCCCCAAAGGGGCTCTGACAGCCCAAGATCTCATGTGCACATCTAGACCCCAGAAGAACTGTGGGACTGCAAAAGTTTACCCACAAGGGCCCAGAGGATCTTGCAGGTAGGAACGCTATGGGGGAAGAAAGCTGGCAAGGCTGCAATGGTGTACAAAGGGTACCTGCCTGAGCCCCTCCGTGTGAACCAGAAATCATCAAGCTCACCCTGTAGCCTGCTGTTGGTGACCATTGAGACCAGTGAACTTGTGCCATACAGCACAAGTGCGTTGGGGTTAGTGGAAAATCTAAGATGCACAGACCTATCCTAGGAGAAGAGGGGCAATCCCCACTGTGTCCTGGCCATTTCTCTCTCTCTCTGTTACGGGCCACCACTGGCCTGAGGTCCCCTGTGCACAGCCCACAGCCTCGAGGGCAGGCTTGCCTGGTCTGGGAGTCACTGCCTGGCAAAGAGAGACACATGTAAGTGAGAAGTGGAGTTCTCATGGGACTCAAGATCCCGATGACAAGAGAATGGTGACAAGTATGCACAGTTCCTGCCCTGGAGGATCCAGGTAGAGACTTAGGGAGTCATTACTCTGGCCTATGTGTTCCCCCTAGGCAAATGTCTAGTTTGCTACCCACTGAGCACTGGCTTTGTGGCTTAAATGGGCTTGCTCTGGGCTCAGCCTTTGTTCTGAGACAACCCTCTTTCCTTCCCACACCTGGGGGGTGGTGGGCATATCCAGCTTCTTGCTGCAGCTTGGTCTGAAGCCTGAAGCTCTTCTGGGTCCGGTTGGCATTAAGGTCCTGGTCTGGCCACCAGCACCCACTTGAGCTCTGAGCCCATCTCTGCTCTTGGCTAGATCTGAGATTGCTCCACAACTCAGGTAAAGAGAAGCCACTGTGGATTCTGGCCCTCAAGGCCAAAAGGGCACTCTGTTTTGGGGCACAGGTGCAGGGGTCCAGGTAAGCCGCATGTTTTGGGGATGTGCAACCTTGAGGCTAGGAAGGCATCTTCAGCCAGAATCTCCATGCCCTTTGTGGTTGAGTACCCGGTGCCGATGCCTACCAGGCACTGAGGTCATGGACCCCGTGCGTGGTCTCCTTAAAGAGGACAGAGAGGCATATCCTCCATGATGAGCAAGGGAGGAACAATGACAGTGGGAACAGCAGACAGTACTTGGTGAAGAGGTGCAATGATGACATGACAACAGCTTTGGAGGGACATGTTCTGATGGGACAGCAGGTTGTATTGCTGGGGACTAAGTGTGCCCTAAACTCCAACAGATGGAGGAGAGGGGAGGGGAACCTACAGGGAGCGGGTTGACATGGGTACGGTTCTGTGTGGCAGGTAGGCTTAGCATAGTCCCCACACAGGTATTGTTCTATGTTAAATGAACTCAGGTCTCCGTGTTTGGGCCGGGGTCATATGGGTTCAAGTCTGGTTCTTCCTTCAGCTTGCTAAAGCAGAACACAGGGTAAAACTCCACTATCTATAAACAGCCTCTGTTCTAATTATTGCCTAGTCTCATGGTATAGTTGTTGGACTTGCAACGTGTAAAAAATGGACTCGCAGTAGCTGCAGGCCAGAGCGGCTCTAGCAGGACTGAAGTCCCTTGGACAGGACTGTCTCTGGGAAACTCACTTTGCCATGGCCTGTCCTTCCCATTATTCTTGGGGGCAGACTTGGCCACAGGCCTGTTCTGAGCAACAAGGAGAGGTCCCCGTGGGCCCAAGTTGAGAGGGACCAAAGGGGCCACAGGGCCTGCTGAATTCTGGGGCTGGTTGGGAGGAGCCCCGGGGAGTGGCTGCCCACCGTTTGCATACGGCAGCCCAAGTTTTCATAAAGGTGGGCTCAGGGCAGGTGGCAGCTGGGGCTTCTCAGAGGGTGGGCCCTGGGGAGGGAGAGATACAAACAAACAGGATCCAAACCTTAGCATCAAGCCAGACGTGGGTTAAATGGTGAACACAGGAACTGGTCAGGACTCTGGACAGATAGACTGGCCTGGGCATTAGAGTGTGGCTCAGCCTTGGCCAGCTGGTGCTTAGGGACAAAAGTCAGACGCTCAGGATGGGGATAAACATGGGAGAAGGCCACCTGGGAAGGGGAATTATACCTTTTTCAGCCACAGACAGATTGGGATCACTGCAGGGTTTGCAGGCTCCAACCACTTGCTGGAACAGGGCCCGCTGGAAGTTTGGCAGCTGAGGGAAGGAGAAAAACATCAAAGAGTGAAAACAACCAGTTACACCTTGGGAGCAGTGTTGTGGGCCACAGGAGCCAGGATATTCCAGGATCAGATGGAAAAATCAAAGCAGTGGTACAGCTCATGCTTGAGATGTGTTGAGAACATCAGGCCAGCTGGAGAACTATCCATGCTATCTGGCTCTGAGTCCTGCCATGTAAAGTGTTTGAGGGTCCACCCTCCAGTGTCTGCCTGGGCTCCAGGTTGTCCTGTACATGGCCAAGAAAAAGGACACAGGCACCCGAGGGTATCTAACTGTATCCTTCTGTCCTGCCGAGGAGACCCACTGGTAGAAAGGATTTAGGGACCCCTTTCACCCCTGAGCACTGGCAGGTTTAGTCTCCTGGAGATGCCCCACAGGCACAGGCCCATGTGAGCACTGAGGGCAGGGAAAGGGAAGCACTCAAGCCCAAAGTCACAGACAGGACCTACTGTTCTGATGGGCAGCGGCCAGGCAGACCTGCTCCTTCCACCTGGCAGGGCTGACCAGGCACAGGGAGGTACTGCTGGGAAGTCCTGGCACTCTGGGACTAGGTAACAGTTGTTTGGAGGTGACTTTCATGGACCCTGACAGAAGGGCAGGGCAGACTGGACAGGAGGGGAAGGAGCTAATCCCTGCAGCTTCTTGTTCAAGGGCCCCATATAGGATATTTGGAGAGCTGTGCAAATGGTGTGGAGAGTAGTCCCAGCGGGTAGAGAGGGGCTTCAGGTGGGTGGATGGATGGATGGATGGATGGATGAAAGAGGCAGAGTTTGCCCCAGTGAGGATGTCCTTCACACACACAGGGAAGAAGGCCATTTTCTAGACCCACGTCCACCACTGCCTTCTTGGGACAGAAAAGAACCAATTTTCTCTGCCAGACTGTTTATAGATGGAGTCCAGGAGGCTGGCCGGAAGGATAGAGAGCCACACAAACAATGGTGGTTCCAACCCTGCCACCACTCTACCCACAGCTGTACTCCATCTGGACTGCTGGTCCGCACATTCACTGCAGTTCCCATCTAGGAGCCCAGCAGCCTTCTGAGGGTCTTATGGCAGAATGAGGGAGGCACGAAGGACAATGCAGAAAGCCTAGCAAGTGCACGAGGGAAGCCCAGGGCAACACACTTGCAGCAAAGGGCAGTCAGTAGGCTGGCTCCATTACCTGTCCGTTCTCCAGGATGGCTGCTGGATACATGGCACTGCTTGGGCGATCCCGGTGTGTGGGCAGCAGCAACATCATTTCCCGGGCATGGCGGTACTTATCTGGCAGAGAGGGAGAGCCTGTAACCAAGTGAGAACAATCACGCACAGATGACAAGCCACAGATGGAGGGCCCAGAGGGCAGGCATCCTTGGGGCCAAGGAACCAGGATGGGTGTCCCCTTGCAGTTGGGGTGAGGATGAACTCAGCAAGCACAGGAGGAATGAAGCAGAGCCTGGTGGTTAGATGGTGGCGGGGGCTGCACCTGGCATCCCAGCCAAGGCACACACACTACAGCCTGGGGCAATGCAGACTCGCCGACAGCGCCCTCACCATGCTCAGAGGCAAATCATGAGGAGAGCTGGGGACTGGAGCTGGGGCCCTAGGGGCCCTCTGCATCCAGCACTCTTGGGAGATGGGTGTGGCCTGGATGCTGAGCTCTCTCAGGGGGCCCAGGCATGGGCCCAGGCCAGCTTGCAATGGAGCCATCACACAGAAACAGATACACTCAGATAACACAGCAGCACGGTTCTTACTTGACACACTGTTTCTACACACTTACCTTCTCCAGACACCACTGGCCCTGTTCCCAGATGGCTCCCTACCACCTTTTCTCAGATTCCAAGCCTCCAGTGCCTGGCCTCTGCCTTCCTGGCCATCCTACTGCAGACCCAGCCACACTGGCTGGGGGCCCAGGGCCCTGCACACAGGGGGCTCTCCAGGGTTTCTAAGACTTGCCCTTCAGTGAACTCGGGAGTCATGGAGCTAGTCTGGGACTTGTGGGTCTTTAACCCAGGCTCTTGAGTTGACTTGGTTCATGCCCTTCTCTTGTGAGACCTCCTCTGGCCTGAGGGGCTGTTATGGAGGCCAGATGTGGTGTGGCTTAGTCCCCATTGATGCAGGCCACAGCTATGGGCCCAGGAACCTGTCAACCAATGGTCCTCAAGGGGACCTTCCACAGAAGTAGTGAGAATAAACTTGCAGGCTTCCCTTGGGAAGATATAATTTAGAAGGCCCTCCAAACGTGTATCACTCATTGTGCCAAACACCAGCATGTCCATGTCAAACTAGTGGGGTCTTCTGGACCCTTCGTGGGAGGGTCAGCTGGACCCCAGTGCCCCCTACTTGCCCACTGGCAGCTCGGCAGCCTCTGGCTGGTTCAAGTGGTTGAAACCCCTCTCTGTGGTGTTTTCTTAGTGAGGCTCCATCTGAGAGGTCAACCTGCAGCTCAGGAGGCTGTGTGTCCCTGAAAACCAGGGTCTCTGGGCCTTCCTGTGAGTGTGCCGTCCAGGCACTGTCAGGGTACAACTAAAAAAGGTCTTCTGCAGCCAGGCGTTCTTGAGAAATGACTCTTGTACTCATTTTAGTCCAAGAAGATGAGGCTTAAATATGTTGAAAAATCAGTATATTAAAAACAAGTAAGGCAATTATTATTTAACTAAACTTCTTCCACAGCTGGTCTGAGCGATACTGTTTACAGAACCTCAGGGCTGGCTCTAAGACCTAGTTATAAAAATATCCTTCATTGATAAGGGAATGAGTAAAGTATGCTTTTTTGAAAAACTTGGCCTGAATTGCTACTATTTGGTGATTTTTTTTTACTTACATCAATATTTTCTTTTAGAACTTATGCTCTGAGGCAACCTCAAAAAGACGGCTGTGTAAAGAAAAAAGGAAAAGGGCTCCTAATCCCACTGGTTTCTATAGTGCCTTTCCAGCAAGAAACTCTGAATACTCCCTGGGTCCTGCTGGCCACATCTCTGGACAGGGGTACCCCCAACTTGGCGTGCACAGAGACACAGCCCCTTTATACCAACTCAGTTACATCAAACTCATATCTAATACCTATCCCGCACCAGGCATGTGGTTGGAACATGGTGTACCGCCTTGCTTAGCTTGGCCATGGTCCCTCACCTCACGGAGCTCACAGTCTGGCTCACCAGGCCAACCCCAGATCTGCGCACTCAATATCCTGATACATGTTGCAGGGCTAGGATGGCGGGACAGCAGCCTGCAGGCCCCAGGGGCTATGCTGAGGATTTGTATCCATGTTATGGAGGCCTCTCTGGTGCGAAAACAAAAGGGTGCTCTGTGCTACCACTAGATTTTCTAACTCTATCATCTTACTTCCTTCCCAGTTGTCTTCCCTGGGCAGCCAATACCATGGTAGGAGAGAGTGATGGCTACTTTTCATGAAAACATTTAAACACCACAAGGGCTTTTGTGTCACAGGACTTTTGAACTACTTCAGTTGTAGTTTGGTAAACCCCAGGGGGGCTAAGTCCCAGCATGACTGAGTTATTCAAGGAGGATCAATCAAAATCTCCATGTTTCCTAGCCCCACTCAGCCTTTTGACCACCAGGGGGCGCTGCTGATGTACAAGAGTTTAGACTATGCCTTGCAGGCCATTCAACTTGAAGGTTTCCAAAGCAACAAGAACCACAGCAGAGTGTCAATGGGCACGGCAAGGAAGGCTATTGGTGACATGACCACTCCTGGAAGTGGGGAAAGTGACTCCAATGCAAAGGACTCTCCAGAACACTCTCCATGAAAGCCTTCCCCTCATCCGTAACATCAGACATAAACCCCAGAGTGGGCCGCTCTGTTTCTTCGGTGACCCCAGTGCATCTACTACTTCACCTACCGCATTTATCTAAAAATATCAGTCTTC
Organism: Balaenoptera acutorostrata; assembly: GCF_949987535.1. Classification (NCBI taxonomy): domain Eukaryota; kingdom Metazoa; phylum Chordata; class Mammalia; order Artiodactyla; family Balaenopteridae; genus Balaenoptera; species Balaenoptera acutorostrata. Next base: position 37,766,804 of record NC_080073.1, read on the forward strand.
CTCTATGACACCAGGTCACAGTCTGTATCTTCTCTCACATGTGGGCCTGACACATGTTGGGCCCATTGTTTCCTCCAGATGGGCCTACACATGGATTGCATGGATGCTGTAGCCTAGATGTGACTTCCTGCTCTTTCTTAATAGCCTCTGCTCTTATCATGATTCCCAGCTTTGCGCCCCGTTCTGTTTAACCATTTTGTTCACTTTTATACTTCATATCTACTCCAGAAAGGGAGGGAGCTCCTATCAGCCTTTCACTATATGATATTCTAGAGTTTGACCATCATGATAGCTTACCTCCAGAGATGGCGACCATCAATGTCTTCCCTCCCAAAACACATGCCACTCCTCACATCATGAGGTGCAGTCTTATTCCACACCCTGGTATTTGGGTTGGCCTTAGTGACTTGATTAACCAACAGAATGTGGCAAAAGGGATGTTCTGGGACTTCCAAAGCTGGGTAATAAGTCTTGCAGCTTTTGACTGGGTGTCTTGGAATGCTTGCTCTGGGGAAAATCGGTTGCATGCTGTGAGAAGCTCAAGCTACAGAGAGAGGTCATACGTAGGGACTCAGGTTGACAGCCCCAGCTGAGCTCCCAGCTGACAGGTATTATCACCTGCCAGCCACGTGAGCGAGCCATCTTGGATGTCCAGCCTAGTTGAGTCTTGAGATGATTCCAGCCCCCGGTGACATCTGACTGCAAGCTGATGAGAGACTGCAACTGAGAATTGCTCAGTGAGCCCTGTTAACCCACAGAATCACGCAAGATGATAATAAATTGTGGTTTTAAGCCACTAAGTTTTGGTGGGTGGTTTATTATGCAGCAATTGATAACCAAGCCTTTTGAAATAAAAAGGGATCACTTCCAAACAGGGAGAACATAACTTCTCTCTATTCAACTCTGATGGTGTAAGAGCAACGCAGACTTCTCACTGAGCACTCGTAAAAGCTTGATGAGGGAATAGATTAGTATATGGTTAGCTGGAAGGACAAACGTGGTACCAGAAAGCCTGTGAGGTCCCTGATGGCGTCTTTGTCCTCTTCAGGGCACCGAGTACCAGGCACTGCCTAGAGGAAGTGTCTGAGCAATGTCAGAGTGGAAGTGAGTTAAAATGTCCATCCTTTGCTGCCTCTGTTTTTATCAATAATCATGGTTCAGAGATCTGACTTCAGCAAGAATACCCAGCTAAAGACTTAGATATGGCTGAGTATATCTTAGAGAGTGTTCAGGTTAGGAAAAAACCCACACAACAGATTAGATTACAAAATCTGTTTCTGCAGCTCTATTCAGGAGCATTACCTTAAGACACTGCAAATGCTAACCTCCACTACAGAAGTCATGGCTGACTTCTCAGGGTTTCCTTCCTTTTTATTCCCCAAACCATCTTTTGATGTACCTTCTTTATAACACAAATCACTGTTGCTTCTCTATGTTTGCAGCCCTCACATACTGACAAATCTTCAACATGCACCCATTTGTTGGATCATTTTTCTTCTTTAACACTAGAAATACCTGCTTCCAAATGCTGGCTCCCCTTTTTTGAGTGCCTTGGTCCATGTTAGGGAGGCAATCATGGAAGTGGAATGGGCATCAGACTGAGGGCTGGCAAGTGTAAAGACTCAAACTCCAAAATCAACTTGGCCACAAACTGGTTGGATGGCCTTAAGCCCCTCTCACTGGACCTGTTTCCTCCACAGGGAATGAGGGGTTGGGCTGGATGCTTCAGGTGAAAGTCTGTAACTGTGCCTGTTGCAGCCTTACCCCCCTTCTGCTGTCTGCTGAGGCTTTTCCCAGTTGGCCACTGCATCTCTCTCTCCATCACTGCTACTGTGAGCCTTTCAGGTTTGTGTGCTATGAAAGAAAAGATTTTTTTTTTCCCCTCAGTGACCCTCTATGTCATACATTTGTGCTATTTCTGTTTATCTTCATAATAATGAGAAGAACAAAGAGACTCCACCCCTCTGCAGCCTGGAAGCAATAGCCAGTGACTAGCTGGTAAGCTCACCACTCTCTTCTGCTACTATTCTGCACAGCCAACCCTGGGAAGTGCTAGATTTTAGTCATCATAGCTAATTTCCATTCCACTGTGAATGTTTCTATCTAAAAGGACAGAGAATCAAATTTTACTACAGGAACTAGAATCAGAATGTGAAAAAGATGCTGGCTCAGAACAATATTTATTCAACTGAACAAGAAATCAATCAATAATTGGCAAAGTTAATAGCTTTTTACAGAGCCATCTCTCCTGATTAAGACTTTCCCGGGCTTCCCTGGTGGCGCAGTGGTTGAGAATCTGCCTGCCAATGCAGGGGACACGGGTTCGAGCCCTGGTCTGGGAAGAGCTCACATGCCACAGAGCGACTAGGCCCGTGAGCCACAGTTACTGAGCCTGTGCGTCTGGAGCCTGTGCTCCGCAACAAGAGAGGTCGCGATAGTGAGAGGCCCGTGCACCGCGATGAAGAGTGGCCCCCACTTGCCGCAACTAGAGAAAGCCCTCGCACAGAAACGAAGACCCAACACAGCCATAAATAAATAAATAAATAAATTAATTAATTTAAAAAAAAAAAAGACTTTCCCAACTGAACAAAGATTTTTTGGCTGTTGTTACTGTTTATAATAATATTTTCCAGGGTTAATTTTAGTCTTCAAATTTAATTTTCATACTTTTTCATCATGTTTGATTACTCAAGAAAAACTCACTTTTGCCTTAACTTTGAGCTTTATTCTTGCAAACACTTCAATGGAAAAGAACTGAGCCTTCCCCTAGGCTGTGTGTCCTCTTACTGAGGTGGAGATGCGATGGCTAGCTACCTCGGTGGCAGCATAGCTGCAACCACTGCTCCAAGCAGGGACTGAAGCCAGCCAGAGAAAAAGATTTGGAGGTAGGACCCCTCGAGTCCTTGGTGCTAAAAGCGCAGGTGAGCATTCTCTAAGTCACAGGGCCGCTTTCAAAGACATAGCCACAGATGAGAGGAGGACAAGTGGGGCCCATGAGGCTCTCTCCTCTCCCTTCTGCAAGCAGCGCCCTGCCATCCTTACCTCGGGCACTGGAAGGGGCAGAGGTAATCATCTGGGATGGTGCTGAATGAGTGGAACTCAGGCTGGAGGAAGAAGGGCTTGCCTGGGACGAGGACAGAACAGAGACGTTGGTGACTGAGCCCTGGTACCTGGGGTTGGGATACGCGAGCTGCAAAGGGAGAAAAATTAGCAGGATAGAGGTCTGAATGGCCAGGATTGTAGACTGGCCCAGAGTTGGCTTCTTCATGCCATGAGGTGCCCAGACCCAGTGTCTGATACTGTACCCTTGCCCTGATGGAGGCCAGGCTGATGGCCAGCACTAAGGGTCACCTATAACCCCAAAGGAGCAGGGCTGTTGGGTAGACTCTAGTGATGGTGCCCATGGAGGAAGCAGGACTTAGCCATCAGGAATGCCAGGCAGGAAGGCAATCTGTCAGAGAAGCATTCCCATGGGATCTCTAAGAGCAGCCAGGACTGAAGCTAGATTTCCTTCTTGGGAAAGAAGGCCTGGGAAGTGCAACATGGGATGGTGTGGAGGGAAGGCAGTTTTGCTAGCTCTGGGTGTTCTGAATTCAGGAACAAGAGAACTAGGCAGGGATGCCAGTCCTCAGGCCAGCAGAGAGGTGAATCCTCTAGGTATGGTGCCCTGGTCCATTCTCCTTGGACAGTTCTTGTACCTGCATGTGATGGTACAGGTCCTCAGGAGCCTCGCCCATGGAGCTGTCACCCAACATCACCACGTTTCCAGCTTCGCTAGATGTGTGTGAGGAGAGAGAGGATGATGAATGGCGGCCGGTCCCCATCAAGTTCATGGGGCTGTGAACAAGAGTGGGAGATAGGGAGGAGTCAGGTCTGGAGCTGAGACACTTTGCTAGGTGGTGGGGGGAGAGTCATGGGTGTGTATAAAACAGTCATCCCCAAGCCTTAGCCATCACTGGTTTGGATGGTTCCATAGCCAATGCTCATACCCATCTGAGGCCTGGAGCAGTCCTGAACCCCACCAGGGGCCCCTAGTCTGGGAGGGCCAACCGTAGCTTGGCATAGCCTCGACCTAGAGTTAAATGGTTTATGGCCACTCAGTCTGATGACATCAGCAGTGTCGCAGGAGGAATGAGAGATATGCTGAATCAGGTCAAGGATCCCAGGTCCTCCTTGCTATGGGGTGTTTATCTGAGCCAGTGCCCACACCCGGATGGGATCTGCTCCTAGGTCAGGGTGTCTTCCTGGTTTGGGGAAGCTATCAAAATAGCTGGCTGTGAACCATCTGTTGGCCTCCTTCCATTTCTGTGGCCACAGGCTTGCCAACAGTTCTCTTCTATCAGTTCTAGGCAGCCCCCCATTCATTCATTCCTTCTCATTTGCTGAGTACCCCTCTGTGCTGACTTGCTGCTCACATTGGAAAACAAACCCAAGTGAGGGCTCCTCTCCAGGGTCATCCCCTGGCCTGGGCTTCCTGCCCTGGAGACTTGAAGTCTCCCCAGTGGAGCCCCGGTGACCAGGACTCCTGAGTGCAGAGCAGGGACACCTTGATGTTCACATCACCATGTTGTCCTCTTCCTTAAAACCAACTGGTGATCCTCATTCCCCCTGGGATCAAGTCCAAAGGCCTGAATGAACCGAGCCCATCCAGAGCTGGTCCTGGCCCTCTTCCATGCCCTGGAATCCTGCACTCCAGCCACTTGGCTCTACCTGGAGTGCTGACCAGACTGGCTTGCTCATATCTTGAGGTGTCTGCACATGTTAGTGACTTTGCCTGGATCTCTTCTGCCCAGCAAACTTCTACTTACCCTTCAAGACTTAACCCAAATGCCCCCTCCTCCGTGTTCCCACAATACCATGTATACTCCTCTGTCACCCAGGATGACTGGATGCAGACTGTAGATCCTGTAGCAGGAGCTGTGTGTTTGCTGTGCACATGGGTAAGAGGGCATGCGCGTACACACAAGCACTATTTTGGACTTCCTTGCTCTGATCTTTGACATTCAGACTTACCTTTGTGGAGGGGACCCTCCTCAGCCCTAAGGCCATACCTGTGCCGGTGGGTCATCTTGATGTTCTCTGGGCTCATGGGGCTATGGGATGCTAGGACATTTCCCCGTGGGGTGCTGGTGCCTGAACATGCAGGACTTAGCTTGTCCAAACCCGGAAACTCCTGTTGAGAAACGAATGCCCCTTCATAATAAATAATTAAGAATAAATAAGTAATTAAGAGGTGAGAGGGAAGAGCAGGCTGGTGGCAGGAATGTAAAAGAAAAAATAATCATATACTGTTGGCTGAACCTGAACTACTGGCTTCTTTTGGGCAGTGACCCCTTCACGACTAAAGCACCCTCCTAACCACACTGCAGCCTGGGGCAGAGGCTGTGAGGCCTAGGTCAACCCACTAAGAGCTCATCTGGAGTAGGCTGAGGTTGGTCTGAGTTCATAAGAGTGTGTTAACAGGCATTTCTCACTATAGGAAAAGTAGAACAAGAGCTGTGAAACAGGAGAGGAAGAGCTGATTATCATCTGTCAGACAGTGGACACCTCTTACATAAGAACTGGAGTTGGGTTTTATTGGATTGCTAAATGGCTCAGTTCTCAGTGACCTGGGTTAAGTTGTCTGTGACACAGTCTATGGGGAGACAGGACACAAAATCCTGATGCAAGTAATTGGAAAACAGTACAGTTCTATTTTTGCATAATTAAGTATGTAGACATCTTGGCACAAACTTTTGATCCCAAATCCTCCTGGGTGACAGCACATTGGTTTGTGTCCCTATTTGTGACTCTGAGGAAACAAAGCACAACTGTCCAGGCTTCCTGAAGTCCTTCACAATCTGTGGGCCTTAGGTGCACTGGGGATGTTTCTGAGCTTGCCCTGAAGAAGCAGGAGGTTTTCCACTTCCTTCTTCCAAAGCATGCAGAAGGCTGAAATGTGCTTCTGCAGCTGGAGAGGACACCTCCATGTGTACCCTGGAGAGCCTGAGGTATGTGGGCGAGCATTTTGTGCCTTTTCCTGCAGTGACCTGACAGCCTGCATGCTAGAGAGCTCCCCCAGTGGCCAGGCTCTAGCTTGCCTGGGTCACCTGCTGTGATGGGGAAGTTCACACACAGAGAGACCAGAAGTTTTCGCTCAAGACCACCTGAAGCCTACTCTCAGCCAGACAGCATTCCCTGTAAGACCCCTGGAGGGAAACTAGCCCTGGAATACAGACCCTGCTACTGCTTGTGTGCATCAGTCCTTGGGTCAAACCCTGCCATGGAGACCTAGGAGGCAGGTCAGAGTCAGGGAGATCTTCTGGGGCCTGGGCCAGCCCCAGAACCTACCTGATCCTTCTAAGAGAGGCCAATACAAAAGTACTGCCCACCCTAGGCTTTCTCAGATGTGAGCCTGGGTCATCAGACATGATGGAGGAAGAGGGAGGGAAGGGAGGCAGGGGGTTAAAGAGGAAGGGGAAAGAGAGGGGAAAGAGGGAGAGGGAGGAGAGAAGGGTGGCTCAGGCTATGCCTTACCTCTGTAGGTTCCTGGGATGAAAAATATCTCCAAAGAGATCCCTGCATGTGGGCCGTAAACTTTTCCTCCTCATATGAAAACCTCTCTTCACCAGCACAGTGCATTGAAAAAAACATTCTCTGTCCTTGAATATGACTCCTCCTTAGGGAGGAAGTGAATAAGAGGATCCTGGGTGTCCTTCTCCTGGCTAGAGCACCCACCTCTGCCTCCTGCTATCCTGTGGTGGGAACAGCTTTTCCTTCACGTTTGCCTCTCCAGCCCCTCTTCCCACCCCCCCTTCCTCTGGCTTGCTGCACAGGTCTGGAGGAAGTGACACCTGGTTATACTGCAGCAGGGACAGGACAGGGATCAGCTTACATGGTAGAGACTGGCCCGCATCATCTGGAACTGATCAATCAGCTTCTTATGCAGAGGGCGCATTTCTGGGTGCACGAACTTCTCATGAACTGCCAGCCCGACTCCAAGAACATGAACCTATCAGGGTGATAGACAACACTACTCTGTTAGCCAGGGAGCAGACCTTGGGTGCTGCAGCTATCCAGCTATCGTGTGGTGCCTAGCCTTTCCCTCCTAGACACTGGCCTCTAACCCCGGCAAGACATACCTGCTCTTGCATGAGTTCCTTGAGCTGAGTGATCTTCTCAGCATCTCCTGGGTGCTTGGTGATGTAATCTTTATCAAAGAAGGCCTGTGAAAGAAAAGGCCAAGTCAGGAAGACTCTTCCCAGGGCTACTACTTAGAGTCTGAAGGTGCCACCTGAAAGGTAGCCGGGCTGCCTCCTAACAGGTACACACACCAACGTACCTTCTAGCTTGGCCTGCTTGAACCTCCGGCAATCACAGATGTGTTTTTTTGTGTCTTAAGAAGGACCGAAGGTGACCAAGTAATCTAAGCCTGAATGCTGGTCTCAGCCCCTCATGGAGCCTTGCTGGCTTGGGTAGGGCAGGCAGGGCTGGTGGCCAGGGTGAGGGGACTAGTCTCTTAGCCAGCCCACAACTCACTTCTTGTGAAGGGCTGGGCTCTCAGGCTCCTCTTGGAGGCCACTTAACATCCTTCCATAATCAGATGGATTACCCATCTGTCAGAGTTCAGAGAATAAAAATGAAGAAAAGGCCCCATCAGAGAGCTGTGCAATGTAAATAGGGAGTGGCATGGAGCTTAAAGCCTCATCCCAGGACCATCCTTGGCCAGCTGAGGCACAGCCAGGAGAGGGCTTGTTGGGAAGGCTTCCCTCAGAGGCTGGAATCTCAAGAAGAGGCACCTGAGAACTGCTTTCCCAGCCAGGGTTTGGTCTGGGACCCCAGCTCACCTCTTGGTAGCGTGCAATGCCTCCGTTGACAGCAGCGTCAATGACGCCATTCAGGCACATGCTGAGCAGGTTGACGTTGCCGTGCACCTGCTTGTGCTGATACTGGCTGATCAGGGCCCGCAGCTCCTGGTTCTTATTCTCAACCACCTGGATGGCATTCTCCAGGGGGCTCACCTCCACCTGGGGACACACATCAATGGTGTCATCCCAGGCACAATGTCAACCCCTCCCTCATCACAGTTCTGACAGCAGGGATCTATGACCTGTGACTCTGACTCCCCGCCCTTGTTCCTGTGGAGTTGGGACTCCCTGAGCCCTTTGTAATTTCCTCTTCTAATCTGTAGGCACTTAGAAGTACAGTAAATAGAGAGGAGCACCAGTTCTGAAGTCAGAGGTCTCTGGCTTCCTGAACTTCAGAGAATAGTTTCTGCATTCATAAATTGTGAGAAAAAAAAATACCTGGTGCCTAAGGGTGTTGTGACTATTCAATGAGAGAACGAAGGTGCACAAAGCCTCCAGCACAGGATTGCCTGTGGCAGCCTAGGCCAGATAGGCGGCCTAAGCACTCTTTCTCTCCTCAGCCCTTAGAGAAAGGCCCCCAAAGCAAGAACTGAGGAAGCAGCTGTGAAAATCAGCCCCATCTGAAACGTGTCTCACCAGCTCCCTCCTCTCCACTTCGAACCACCGAGAGATGCCAGGCAAGCTGTGGGTCAGGGTCAGCGTGGTTCGCTCGATCCACAGGCTCTGCAGGGAAGGCACAGGTAGGTTCAGGCCATTAAGTGATTTTTACCACGCCCTGCCTGCCCGAAGGGTGAGACACTGATGAGCTCCTAAGAAAGTGGGGCTTGCCCCGGCCTCGCTATAAGCACTGCCCCCACTTCCCTAGATTTGTTCACCTTGAATTCATTCTCCTTGTCCTTGGGGCCTTTGTGAAAAGGCCTGTCGTACCGGAACTTCCTCACATTGTTGACGCGGTAGAAGCTCTTGACGCGATCTGGGACCCTGTCCATCTGCAGGACGTCCACATAATCTGGAATGGGCGTCACTGCATAGATCTGCAAGTCTGGGCAGGAAGTGAAGGAGAAACCCAGAAAGACTGAAAGAGAGATGGACCTGAGTGGCTGACCCCTGTCATCCCCCCAAAGGAGAGAAGAACACCACAGCCCTTGTTCCCTACTGGCAGCAGCAGCATTTCAAGGGGCAGATCAGACCCAAACACAGACCGAATCTCCCTATCTGCCCCTCTCCCCGCTCCAGCAATCAGTCTCCTGAGCACTCAGCCAAGGTGAGATGTCAACAGCTAGGTGTTCTCCAGTGCCCCTTTAAGAAAGAAGGGAAAGGGGTCAGGAGAATGCAGGTGCCCACCCCACAGAAATGAAAAAGCTGCAAGGGCCTGGGCCTGCCCACTGTGGGTAAACTGTATTTACTGCAAAACAACATTTTAACAAAGTACTCTTTGGGATCTCTGTGGCGAGATAACATATGGGAGTCTACCTGCCCTCCTCTCTCTGGAACAAGCTTGCCACAGTCATGGCGACCGTCATGAGGTCTTCAAGGAAGCTGTGTGTGGGGAATGAGGGGCAGGCCAGTGTTTGCATTCAGACTTCCAAGTGCCTCAGACCCCCTGTCTCCTCCCCCATCCCCAGAGCTGTGCCTCAGTCCTGCTGGCAAAGGCGCTGGGTAACAACAGATGCACGTGGGAGTAGAGCAGGACACAGAAGTGGAGTATCCCTGTGGCAAGAGTCCACAGTGATTGCTGCTGGCTGCCTAGGCAGGCCCTTCATAGGGCAGGGTGGGGACTCAGGTGCTGGCAGCAGCCAACCAGAGGGATAAAGGTCCCCCTGAAGCTCAGCTGATGACCAGGTCCCCATGGCTAAGGGCATGCCACGGCCCCTCTGTGAAGCACAAGTGCCCTGCTAAGTGTCAGTCAGTAATGAGGACACACTCTGCTTCAGGACTTATAGGTAACCTGGCCTGTTTGGCCAACGACATGGCAGAGGGGCAGCTGACTGGGTGGGCCTCACCTCCCAGGATCCCAGCCCTCCTTCCCCTACTAAGTGTCAAAAGATACACTGGGCATCACACTGCAGGATGGTGTCATCAGGGTGGTTGGGGTGCTGCATGGCGACAGCCTGTGGGAACTCGCTGAGCATCCTCTGCTGGAAGGCCTCCAGCCTCTCGTAGTCGTGGCCACGGCACACGTATTCTTTGTTCTGCCACAAACGGGAGAGCACACTCAATGCCTCGCCTGCAGCCACCCATCCCCTGCCTCCTCATCCCACAGACGTGTCCTAGGAACCCCTGTGGCAGGCATGGACACAGCACTAAGTCTCTGCCTTAAGGGAAACGATGGTCAAGAAGGGTGAGGGACAGCAGAAGGGAGAACTGCACTGTGGTGTGACAGCCCGGGGTGGTAGGTACGGCAAAGGCTGCAGGAAGCTCGAGGGAGGGAGGGCTCTTCACACAGGAAGGGATGCAAGTGGGGAGGCGGGGTGAGATTTTGGAAACAGCCATGCCTGAAAAGAGTCCTTAGAAGGTCCACCTGGGTTAACGCAGTAGAGAAGAGTGGGGGGCAATCTATGTGGGTACGGTGACAACCAGGGCCACAAGCCAAGACAGGAAAAAGCACAGCTAGAAAGAAGGTGCTTGTGGAGAACTGGTGGGAGGGTGAGTGAACATGCCTGCAGGTGTGTGCCAAGGAGTATCACTATGGGTACCACCAAATAATTTAGAAAAAGGGGTGATCAGGTGTGTGCTTTTGTAGGATCACTTTTGTCAGCTGGGAGAAACAGTCTAAACGTTGCCCAGTGTCCAGTGGGCATTTATCAACCTCTCTGGCAGCAACTCCTTTGCAACCGTGTCAGCAGAACATCATTCCAGCTACACATTTCTTTCTTTTTTTAAAAAAATAAATTTATTTAGTTTTGGCTGCATTGGGTCTTCGTTGCTGCGCGTGGGCTTTCTCTAGTTGCGGTGAGAGGGGGCTACTCTTCGTTGTGGTGCATGGGTTTCTCATCGCAGTGGCTTCTCTTGTTGTGGAGCACAGGCTCTAGGCACGCAGGCTTCAGTAGTTGTGGCACGTGGGTTCAGTAGTGTGGCTCGCGGGCTCTAGAGCACAGACTCAGTAGTTGTGGCACACGGGCTTAGCTGCTCTGCGACATGTGGGCTCTTCCCGGACCAGGGATAGAACCTGTGTCCCCCACATTAGCAGGTGGATTCTTAACTACTGTGCCACCAGGGAAGTCCCCAATTACACATTTCTTAAAACCTCATGTTACATCACACTTGGTACAGGTTAGGTCTCAGTTTTTTTCTTTGTGTATGGAAGGCATGACAAGGCACCTTCAACCCTGCTGCTCTGTCTACCTCACAGCTGGTCAAGAGTGAGTGGCTGGAGGAGGCTCCTCTGAAGCCCTCTGGTGACATCTGTCTGCCTGCCTAGTTGCCTCACTAGATTCACTTTGGCAAATGGTGTCAGGCACTGGCAGCCCCTCTTGGCATGTCTTCAGAGGAAGGGGGAGAGAGAGGTTCCACAGGGCCAGCCCTACGCTTCCCAGTACAGGGATAATCACAGGCCAGGCTGTGGATGACCTCAGCCTTTTTGGAATAGGATTTCTGCCCACTTTTCACTTCTTCTCTTACTATGGGAGAACTCAGCTAAGGCTAGGCCACAGGTCCAGATGGATCAGAATGGAAGGGCAACACTGGAAGGGAAGTCAAGGTCAGGAAGAGCAGGCTGGCCTCTCCAGTGGAACAGACAGAGGACAGAGACATTTCTAAGTCTCTTGCTTGATAAGGAGAACTGACAAAGAAGGTAACTGTTTAGAACTGGCCTTTTCATATCCACTCACAAACGTACAATCCTCTCCAGTGTCTGTTCATAAGTCAAATGAAGAGAAACAGAAATTCCCCCAAGGAGGGTGGGCTGGATGTTTTCCTGTCTCCATGCAGATTAGTAGATAATCACATTTGTGAAGCAAGACGGGCAGATGGTCCAGAGAACTCAAGCTGACAGAGCTAGAGTAATAGATGGCCTATGTGGGAAGGTGAAAGAGTAGCCTAGTGTTCTGGGGAAGACCAGCAGGAGGAAGGCACAGAGCACTGACTTTGAGGCTGGTTGCTGCTTTCAAGTCTGCTCAGGCGAGAGCCCCAGCATCTCTACATGAGACAGATCTGGCTGCCACTGCTTTCCATGTTGCCCTTGCCATTTATAAAGCAAACGGCTACCTCCACTGGACTTATTCCATTTGCCACAGATGAACTGAGCAGCTGAGGGAAGGGAAGGCAGCATGTAGCCAGGCCAGGCAGATTTGTATGCATGAAACATAGCTCCTAGTGTGGAAATGAGGATGGACTGATGGACGATATTTCCTAACACCTCTTGTTATTTTTCCTCCATTACTGGCACCCTTGAAACCACGTTTGAACATTTAGACTGTCACTTGAGAACACTGTATGAATGGCTCAGATGCAGGTTCTATACCAGGTCCTACTTGTCAGAAAGCTCTGAGAGCCCTAAGACACTGACATTCCCTGTGACATGAGCATGAGGGGTGGGAGCCAGGTGGAACCATGATGGAGACCTCCTGCTTGACAAAGACAGAAATGGGGAACATCAGGGCCTGATTTTGTATTACTCAAAATAATGATGTTTTGGAGTAAAATCTGGTGGATGACATACAAATTGTGGGACTAAACAAGGAGAATAAAATGACAAGCATAATTTGCAAAGATAAAATGCGAAAGAAATAACTTACAGGGCTAGAATCATTAGCTTATCAAAGGGCTTTCTAGAGATGCTTTTGGTTTCTAATTCTTGTACTATTCCTTCTTTCTCTTTTTTTTTTTTTGCCTGCTTTCTCTTCTGTTGACCTCTACCCCCACTGCTGTTGTATGATCTATGCTGATGGGGGCAACAAACATGCCACTTCTGATATGCCTGGACTGGATGGTCCCTAGAGAATGAAGGAGGTCCAGTCTCCTGAGGAGATCCTCTACTCATTCACATTCTGCTACTATAAACACTCCTGTGCAATAGACTTAGAGCCTTCCGGGGATCACGATCAGGCAGAGAGTGCTTGCTGTCCCTATCACTATTGCTAGTTCCTGTAGAAATCATTTTCTTTTTAGCCTATAATGATTACTGCCCAAGAAATCTGCATGTTGACCTGCCTTACATCTGAAATGTAGTCAACCTGGACTTTGTTGCTTAGCAGACTGGCTTTTTTTAAGGAGCCATTAAGCTCAGTTGACCTTTGATGAGATACCAAGCTTATTATTGCTCACTGGCTAAAACAATTTCTCCAGTAAGATAAGATCCCAAACACATCAAGGGAATCCTATGAATTTTCCCAGCTGATTCCTGGACACTGAACCTTAGTATGATACTGGAACTGGGGACAATCGGAGCTACTCTTAGGTCTCAACTGCAGCCCTAGGGCTCTTTCATCAGCACAGCTTCGTTTAGGTCATTTGAGAACAGCAAATCCATATGGGCTACAGCCTACAAGCCCAGGCTGACTTCTCCTGGAGCCTCTGGGTTGTGCTGATTAAAGACAAAAAAAATCGCAACTGTTTAACTGGTGTCAGTATGTCTATGCTCAGTCATTCCTTCCACTCTGTTTATATACCAGCTCAGCCTTTCCAGCAATGGTGGAGGAAAATGGCTGTAATCATCATGGGCCAGAGAACTGGCTGCCTAGGAAAGGCTTTCCACAGCCAAATCCAATGTTTGGCAGCTCCCACAAACCCCAGGAGCAAGGGGACTATCCTCTGAAATCTCTCAAATCAATAATTCTCCACCCTGGCTGGACTGCCTACTGTTGAGGTCAGGGCTGTACTGATGTCCTGTCTGGCTGAGAATAGTCACACTGGAGGATTCCAGGCACTGGAAACAAAAGTTGGAAGGTTTCTAAACATACCTATGGGACATTCTCACACCCTGGTCATTTCCTGCAGGAACTTGGCTGATTTGGTAAGAAAACCACCCTCATACATTCCAGGTAGCTACAAAACAGTACTGCAGAGAGAAACAGAGTCTAAAGTTGGTAGCTAGTCCAGTCAAATTAAGCCAAATGCTTTTTGTTGGCTGGTCAGTCCTTCAAAAAGATGTGTTCAGTAGAATAGGAAAAAGGTTAAAAAAAAAACAGGTTATAAATAACTTACATGTAAAATATGATAGAAGTTCTTGTGACTACCTGAATGGACTCACCCGAAGGAAAAAAGGAAACTTCCTGCCATAGAAGCCGACCCGAAAGAACTCAGGCTCCAGGCGTTGCTGCTCCATGATGTTGTCATAGTAGCTGGCCTCCATTTTCTGTGAACGAGAAAGGAAGTTGGCTTGACTGCTAGTTGGCTTGACTGCTAGTTGTGTTGGTTGGCTTGACTGCTAGTGGTGTCCAAAGCAAGTTCTCCCAGGCCTAAGTAGACACTGTCTTTTGGAAAGAAAACATGGTGACTCAGTCTAGATAAAAAGTGAGCCCCTAGCCCTGATCAACCTCTCCCTGGGGAACTGCCTGATGGAGAGGAAGTCTTCGCTCCCCATTGTCCCCTGATGGTGAAGCAGCCCTGAGAGGCTGCTTGGAGTGTCCTTCCCAATGAGTGGACTCAGCCCCACAGAGACTCAGACTTCCTGTACTTTCAGGGGTACACATTTAACATGGACTTCCTTTTTTGCTCAGGAATTCCTGGTTTTGACTGATACTCACTACACCAATTGAGTATAAGCTAGTGTTGCTTATAGGTGGCACCATTTTCCATCAGTCCATCTGCATTGCTCTTGTTCATTTATCATCTGACTCGATGCTAACAGAATGAGGAAGGCTTAGTTACCAGCATCACTGGTACTGGTCCCAATTTAGGAGATTTTTTTTTTTTTTTCAGTAGGAGAGAAACTTTATAGTGGTATTCACAGATTTGCAGATTTTCAAACATCTTAGGATCCATTCCATGAGAAGAATGTCATTGGTGTTTTTTGTTTTTTGTTTTTTTTAATAAATTTATTTATTTATTTATTTATTTATTTTTGGCTGTGTTGGGTCTTCGTTTCTGTGCGAGGGCTTTCTCTAGTTGTGACAAGTGGGGGCCACTCTTCATCGCGGCGCGAGGGCCTCTCACTATCACAGCCTCTCTTGTTGCGGAGCACAGGCTCTAGACGCGCAGGCTCAATAATTGTGGCTCACAGGCCCAGCTGCTCCGCGGCATGTGGGATCTTCCCAGGCCAGGGCTCGAACCCGTGTCCCCTGCATTGGCAGGCGGATTCTCAACCACTGTGCCACCAGGGAAGCCCAATTTAGGAGATTTTAAACTTTAAAAGTTGAACTAATATCCATGATGTCTGGTATTACCAAGGTCAATAAGTTTTTTAGTCTTGGCTGGCCTGGCTTCAGGTTCAGAAAAACTCACTGAAATCTGACTGGGAAGACAGCCCTAATGCACTCAATCAAGCCAGCCTGCCAGGGGGGAGCGGCCTTCAAAGACCAGTCAAAAAGCTATTGCTAGAGAACCACATCTATTATATAAGCCCAAATCCTGATCAGGATCAGGGAACACAGAAGAGCTAGCCATGCTGACAAGGGTGCAGGAGGAGGATGAACTGAGATTCCTGACTTCTCTTTGCCAATGACCTGTTACGATTTAATACCCAGCACCGGCAACTAGGAAAAATTTGGGAGACCTTCAAAGTCCATTTCACTTAATTTTGAATATTTTTCATCAAAGAAGGGAAGAAGAACTTCCTTTACTTGGCTGCTTAGAATTGACCATAAGCCAAGGCACTGAAAGATCTTATAATGTTTTCAGATGAAGCATACCTGAACAAAATCATTTCAGGAAAAGCTTCTTCATGAAGTCGAGCTGCCACTGCCTCCTTGAAACCCCCATCCTATCCTGTGTATACTGCTTCTCCCTTCCTTGAGCACCAGTGGCCCTTGGGGTCTGGATCATACAATCATTTGTCATGTGTTTGTTTTGGTTCCCCAGCCATAATGCAAGCATCTTGAGAGCAGGAACCTTGGCTTTTGCTTCTCCTGTACTGTCCACAGCACTAAACCAAGGGCTGGGTCCACAGTAAACACTCCCTTAGAAGTTGATGCCAGAAAAGTGCTAGCACCTCCACTCAGGGTTGGGGTGGGGGAAGGGGCAAAGCTCACCCGAATCCAGCTGAGGCTCTGATAATCATAGAGGCTCTCATACTGACACGCCAGCTCCCTGCACAGTGGGATCCCAAACTCCCAACTCTGCATCAGAAATAGGAAAAAGGCTTCAGCACCTCAGGCAGCCTCGGAATGGCCCAAGCCCACATCAAACATATCAGAGGGCACAACCAAAGGCCTCCTGCAACTCATATGTCACAAAGAACATATGCTCAAAACCAATTTGTGGAGAACACATAGCACTGTGGTTTTCTGGCTTGAGGCATAGCTTTCAGGTTTCTACTCAAATGTTTCCACTTCCAAGAGGCCTTTCCCTAACTACCTTGTCAAGGACAGGCACTACGCCAACCATTCTTTCATTACTCTGAAGTTATCTTGTATAAAAAAAGTATTTACTTTTTCAAATTGAAGTACGGTTGATTTACAATATTGTGTTAGTTTCAGGTACACAAAAGTGATCCAGTTATATAAATAAGACTATATATATATACACACATGCATACATATATTTTCAGATTCCAATATTACTAGATATTGAATGTAGTTATTACAAGATATTACAAGATATTGAATGTAGTTTCCTGTGTTATATAGTACGTCCTTGTTGTTTATCTATTTTATATATAGTAGTGTGTATCTGTTAATCCCAAACTCCTAATTTATCCCTCCTCCACCCTTTCCCCTTTGGTAGCAATAAGTTTGTTTTCTATGTCTGTGAGTCTGTTTCTGTTTTGTAAATAAGTTCATTTGTATAATTTTTTTAGATTCCACATGTGATATCATATAATATTTGTCTTCTCTGACGTACTTCACTTAGTATGATAATCTCTAGGTCCATCCATGTTGCTGCAAATGGCAGTATTTCATTCTTTTTAATGACTAATATTACATTATATATATAATATATATACATACATACACATACACACACCCTCCCCCCATCTTCTTTATCCATTCTTATGTTGACAAACACAGGTTGCTTCTATGCCTTGGCTGTTGTAAATAGTGCTGGTATGAACATTAGGTGCATGTATCTTTTTGAATTAGAGTTTTTGTCTTTTCTGGATATATGCCCAGGAGTGGGATTGCTGAACCATGTAACTAAAACTAACTCTATTTTTAGTTTTTTAAGGAACCTCCATACTGCTCTCCATAGTGGCTGCACCAATTTACATTGCCCCCAACAGTGTAGGAGGTTCCCTTTCTCCACACCCTGTCCAGCATTTATTATTTGCAGACTTTTTTTTTTTTTTTTTAATTTTTTTTTTTTTTAATTAATTTATTTATTTATGGCTGTGTTGGGTCTTCGTTTCTGTGCGAGGGCTTTCTCCAGTTGTGGCAAGTGGGGGCCACTCCTCATCGCGGTGCGCAGGCCTCTCACTATCACGGCCTCTCTTGTTGTGGAGCACAGGCTCCAGACGCGCAGGCTCAGTAATTGTGGCTCACGGGCCCAGTTGCTCCGCGGCATGTGGGATCTTCCCAGACCAGGGCTCGAACCCGTGTGCCCTGCATTAGCAGGCAGATTCTCAACCACTATTTGCAGACTTTTTGATGCTGGCCATTCTGACCAGTGTGAGGTGATATCTCACTGTAGTTTTGATTTGCATTTCTTTAGTAATTAGTGACACTGAGCATCTTTTCATGTGCCTGTTGGCCATCTTTATATCTCTTTTGGAGAAATGTCTATTTTGGTTTTCTGCCTTTTTTTTTTTTTAATGGTGCAACCATATTTTTTGTTTTGTTTTAATATTTTTTCTTTTCTTTAACATTTAATTAATTAATTAATTTTGGCTGTGCCAGGTCTTATGTGCGGCACACGGGATCTTCAGTTGTGGCATGCATGCGGGATCTAGTTCCCCGACTAGGGATCGAACCCGGGCCCCCTGCATTAGGAGCATGGAGTCTTACCCACTGGACCATCAGGGAAGTCCCTCTGCCCATTTTTTGATTGGGTTGTTTGTTTCTGATATTGAGCTATATGAGCTGTTTGTGTATTTTGGAAATTAGGCCCTTGTCGGTTGCATCATTTGAAATACTTTCTCCCAGTCTGTAGGTTGTCTTTTCATTTTGTTTATGGTTTCCTTTGCTGTGCAAAAGCTTGTATGTTTGATTAGGTCCCGTTTATTTTTGCTTTTATTTCTTTTGCCTTGGGAGACTGATCTAAGAAAATATTGCTACAATTTATGTCAGAGATTGTTTTGCCTATATTCTCTTCTAGGAGCTTTAAGCTGTCATGTCTTAAATTTAAATCTTTAAGCCATTCTGAGTTTATTTTTGTGTATGGTGTGAGGGAGTTTTCTAACTTCACTGATTTACATGCGGCCGTCGAGCTTTCCCAGCACCAACTGCTGAAGAGACCGTCTTTTCTCCACTGTATATTCTTGCCTGACGATTAATTGACCATAGGTGTGTGGGTTTATTTCTGGGCTAAAAAGTATTTACTTTTATGTTGTATTAGTCTCAATTAGATGATAAGCTGCATGAGGGCAGGGATCCTGTTTACATCCTTTATCCTCAGAGCCTAGAACAGTGCCAGCCATGAGCAGGTACTCAATAAAGATTTATTTAATGAGTTAATGAAGGAAACAATGACTTTTAAATTAAGATCATTTAAGCTTAGAAACAAGTATGGAAGCTAAGTAGGAAGTAGCTACCCAAGGGCTTGGTAGTAGGTGTGATAATTTCCTTTACAGAAATATTCAAATCTTAGAGCAGGCTTCAGATAATCCTTGCCTAATCACGGCTCGGGCTGTTTCTGTGGTGTGGCTCCTATTATGGTGACAGGCTCATCTAACAGTGGCCTTCACTAAGGGGCAATATTGTGCATTTCCTCCTCTTTTTAATACAGTGCTTTCTCTCTTGGCGAGATTGGGAATCAAAGGTTTACTTGACATTTTAGCCAGGCTCTTCTCCCCAACTTCTAAGTACTAATTAAATTTTTTTATTATAGGAAAATTTTAAACATATAGAAACATAGAAGTATGAACCCCTACTCATCGTTGGGTGGTACTCATCACCCAACCTCAACAATGACCAATTCATGGCCAGTCTTGTATCATTAAACATCTCATCCACTTACTCCTCCCCATAGTTTTGGAAGCAAATATCAGATATCATACTATAATTTCACCCATCAATATTTCAGTATGAATGTTTAATAAGGACTATATTAAAAAAATAGATTTGAAATAGCATCAGGGAGAAGGACAACACTGTTTTATTCAGGACTGTGTTTCTTTTTTTAAAAATTTAATTAATTAATTAATTATTTTTGGCTGCGTTGCGTCTTCGTTGCTGTGCGCGGGCTTTTCCTCTAGTTGCTGTGAGCGGGGGCTACTCTTCGCTGTGGTGCGCAGGCTTCTCATTGCAGTGGCTTCTCTTGTTGCGGAGCATGGGCTCTAGGCGCACGGGCCTCAGCAGTTGTGACTTGCGGGCTGCAGAGCGCAGGCTCAGCAGTTGTGGCGCATGGGCTTAGTTGCTCCGCGCCATGTGGGATCTTCCTGGACCAGGGCTCGAACCCGTGTCCTCTGCATTGGCAGGCGGATTCTCAACCACTGCGCCATGAGGGAAGCCCAGGACTGTGTTTCTTATCCTTTGAAGAAATTAACGCCATATGGATTGAACTGCAGGACCAATTAAAAATGTTGAAACAAACCAAAGAGAATTTTAAATAGACCCTGACTCCCTGCTCCGAAACAATGCCTCTGCCTCAGTGAGCTAGAAAGCCTCTTGTACCCCCACATCACAGCTTTTAAGGGGGCACATGTCTGTCCTCTCTCTGGCTCCAAGTGCTGCTTGGGCAGGTTTCATTGAAGGGCCCACAGGAGGGTCTGCCTGGCAGGCAGCTCCAAGGGGGCTGGCTAAGCAGCTGAGCTGTGTGCAGACTGCTAGCCAGCCTGTAAGGAGCGCCCAATGGGGAACTGCTCATTTAGGTGATGAGGAACCCATGTGAGGCTAAAGGCGCTTTGTCTGCTGACAGTAGCTCCCAGTAAAGCAGTTCTACTCTCCTATTAGGATCAACGCTTATCTGCCTCGCTGGCATCTCTGCCCTAATTTGTAGCCCTGCTGCTCCAAGCCTGCCCCCCCAACCCCCAAGTGTGAGCCAGGGCACTCTGTCAGCCTTGAGGGTTGTGCTGGAATGCTGGGGGTTTTGAGAGCTACCTCGGAACACAGGGAGGGAACGCCCTGCAGATACAATGCATCCCATCTACATCTTCTCTCTTGGTGTCCTTCCTTCTGGCAGGAGGCAAAGCCAACTACACAACTACTAACCAGTGTCTGAAATCCAATCACTTCTACCAGCTTGGGCAGATGTGTGTTTATACATCCTTGTTGCCCCCACTGACAGGGATGGCACAAAAGTTGCACTGACTTGGCTCACTCTACTCAAACTGGAAAGGAAGGCAAAAGCCTGGGACTCCAGACTGTCAGTCTTTGTACTTCTGTCTACACACAACATTTTAGAAGCAACAGACTCATTCCTTCAAAGCAGTGTGAACAATAGCAGCCCTCAGTAGTAGAGCCCAAGCCCACCGCCACGTGGAGGGTTGGTTCAGTCCTGATGGTCTGTATGCCTTAGGGGTCAGAGGCCTCCTCCCAGCTTCCCTTTCTGTCTGCTCCCTCTTCCTTGAGATGAAGGACCAGCTCCCATCTTCATGCCTCCCTTTCCTTCTTTTTTTTAAAATTTATTTATTTATTTTATTTTTGGCTGCACTGGGTCTTCATTGCTGCGCACCGGCTTTTCTCTAGTTGCAGAGAGCGGGGGCTACTCTTCGTTGTGGTGCGCGGGCTTCACATTGCGGTGGCTTCTCTTGTTGCAGAGCACGGGCTCTAGGGCATGTGCCCGTGGGCTTCAGTAGTTGTGGTGCATGGGCTTAGTTGCTCCGTGGCATGTGGGATCTTCCCGGACTAGGGCTCGAACCCATGTCTCCTGCATTGGCAGGCGGATTCTTAACCACTGCGCCACCAGGGAAGCCCAGGAGCACTTTTCTTGTATCAGCCAGGTTTTGCTTTTCTGGAGGCATTAGAAAAAAAACCCTGAATGCTTTCAAGAGAACTGGTTAGCCCTATCCACTGGTTCCGTCAGGTATGAAGGTACAGAAACAGAAAAGTTGGACCTTCTGTATGAGCCCAAGAGAATGATTGTGGTAAGTACCCCTTTGAGGATGCGCTCATGAAAGGGCTCACTGAGTGGTCTGTTCTCAGCACAGAAGCTGCTCCCCCAGCAATTCACACCAAAGGCAGGGCTGCTAGAAGGAGTGGGAGATCCCTGAGAAGGTAGCCTACGGAGCCTCCCAGTCCTTCTCCCCTTCCTGCTTATCCACAATACTCAGGCAGGTTTTGCATTACCTTCCCTTGTTCATACTAACCTTTAAACCTGCTTTCTTAACACTACTGTAGTGTGGGGTGAAAAGGGGACCATTAACGCTCACGTGTCCCACTGCTGGGCTCAATCAGATAAGCATAACTCTACTCTGTACTCTACGCCCATGCAAAGAAAAATAAGCTAATATACTAACAACACTCATGCACACTCACACCATGCTTATGCCATTCCCTCAGAGCCGGGAGGGCTCGCTGGGCATATGGGTAGGTGGCAGCTCCAGGTGGGCTGGGTGCCAGGAAGACAGACCTAAAAGTGTGCTGGCATGGGGCCCTCCGTCCATCTCTGGACCAGCAAGGAGAGGAGGCTTTGGGCTGGCACTGTGGCTCAGTCATGTGTGGCCGGCTGACAGCTAAGCATGGGTCTCCTTTCTGGGCTAGGTGAAATGAGAGCTCCTGAGGTTTTGGAAAGGTTCCTGCTTACCAGTGCGTTCCCTACATGGGTGAATGTTTTTGACAAACAAAAGTCTCCCATGTTGTGTAAAACTGATGAATGTTTTCTGATTTATGGGCAGAAGTTATTAATGTTTAAATCTTTCTTTTTTATGATAAAAAAGCTTATTTTAAAAAACCAATTTCCATTCACGTCTGGAGTTCAGCCACTATAGTTCCCTGAACAATCCTGTTTCAGCTTTTTAACATGCTCAAAGCTGAGTAATGAGAGAACACCTTCAACAAGTTACACAAGCCCAGCCTTTCCAGTGTACAGGCCATACGTGGGTCAGAGGGCCCCACAAGGAGCTCTCCCAGAGATTGGAGCAGAATGGCTGGGAAGTCCCAAGGAAGCCTGAACCAATGCTGACAATGCCTGCTAATTCCACAGAATCAGGTTGAAGAGAGAATAACCCCAATGAGAGGAGCCCAGACTATGCTGTAAGGAAGGGAAATCCAAGACAAGAACATGTACCCGTAAGAGGCAGTACAGGCCTCCGTTGGCTGTGGTTAGAATCCATTAATTTTTACAGCTCACATTTTCTATAGCAGAGTAGGAAGCTACAATAATTTAAGTAAATCTAATAAATATAAGCAGGGGGCCCAGAAGCCCCTGCTGTTGGAGCATTAGTATTTACAGATGTGCAAAGCTGGTATGTGGGGTTGTCTCTTACATCCCCAATCTGGAATTGGCTTCCAAGCCACAGAATTAAGCTGTTACTTTTTTTTTCCCCAGAGAAAGTCATGCTGCCTCCAAATCTAATGCACACATATGGGCCTCCACCCCCTCACCACCCCACACAGCAACCTCTGCAGCTGCTGCCATCCCTATAGCGTTAAGATGCCATGTAGTACAGTAGAAGCTGAGACGCTCAAAGCCTTGCCTAATAACACCCACCTTGCCTTTGTTGAAGTAGTGGATGATCTTGCGGCACAGTCCCTCTTTCCGCTGCCACTCTGTCTGGGATGGGTAATGGAGGAATTCCCGCAGTGGCCTTTCCTCCCACTGTAGCAGCTCACAGTAGAGGAGCAGAGTGAATGCAGCTTCTGTGGGGACAGGGGCTATGGAGGTCCAGGGGCAGCCAGGTGCCAAGGGACCAGGCTAAGCAGCATGCCAGCGTAAGGCATGTGCAGCCCAGATCAGGGATGCTGGATACCAAAGCTGAGATAGAGGGGCTGTCCAGCCAGCCAATAGCCCGTGACCACAGCATGAAGGAACCAAAGATCCTAGTAGACACCTTCCTCCCTCAGCCTGGTCACCTGCTCTGGGTGCTAGATAAAGTATGGCTCAGGTACCTAAGGGTCTGTGTACAGGTTGCTTTACTCTGGGACACACTGACATGTCAGAGAGAGTTCTTGGGTTCCTTTTTGCTCAACTGACTAGAGCTTCTTTTCCAACCTTCTCAGAACTGGCTCTGAGGGGTAAGCACTGACTAAGGCTTTTCTCAGCCCTCCCGAAGCCAGCCTCAATGCCTCCAGCTCCATTTTCTGAGCTCAGCATGGCCCTGGGAATGACCCTTTCTCCTTATCTTGACTGTTTCTAAAAGGACCAGAGAGAAGGAGTGTGTACGGTGATAACTGTGTGATGGGCTCCATTCCTGGAGGAAGCTAAAGTTGATGCTGGGCCCAGGACGGGGCCCTGTGACACCTCCCATACATGTGGAACAGTTAGAGAGGGTTTATAAAACAACCGCAGCTAAATACTGTAGCTTCCTAAATCCCAAAGAGTCAGTCAAACTGAGTTACAGCTGCTGCTCATGGTCCTTTGACACAGTCTGCTCTTTCCTGTTCTATTTGCTCATTTTTAGTGGGCATTTCCTACTGGCAAGTTAATTAGTTCTAGCTTCTGCCTGGCCTTCAAGGCCCTATTCAAATCTGCTCCCCATGACTATGAAGAATCTCTTTTCTAATTATCTAGTGACCCACTTCCAGTTTTAGCCAGGTATATTGCCTGCAGCCACTTTCCAGGCTCCTGCTCATGTTTGCCGCTCTGCCTATGCTCTGGCTACTGGACCCTCCTGCCCAGGGATACACGTGCCTCCTCACTGGAGCTGTGAAGCCCCTTCTCACTGGGAACAAGCCAATGAGGCCCTCAAGGCCTCCCTTTAGAACTTAGAAAACCATGTGAAATCCTTTTCTTCCCTGCCAATATTCTTTTAAGATGTTATTCCTGAGGCCACCAGAGGCAAGGCTCAGCACCCTCTCTCTGTCCAAATTCCTGACATAGCCTCTCAGTGATGGCCCAGTCCTCCAGGAGTTTAGTAAATGCCTCTATTGATACATGGAATTTTTCAGTCTATCACTTCACTGCCCTCTCAAAGGGCTGCTGGGATCATGGGTGGAAGTGGACGCAGAGAATGGCAGATTCATCCCAGTCATTTCAGATTAATTCTTGCCAAGCTGTGTCAGGAAAGGTGGAATCTATGCCAAACACTCTTTAACATCTAACATAAAATAAGGAAGGAGGATTCTCTGTTTCTACAAATTCATCTAATTCTAGTAATGCTGTGGACAAGAATAGCTTGAACTTCCTGGTCTATCACACAAATTCAAGTCCTATGGCTCAAGGGCTAAGATGTGATGGCTGGTCACCACAGTGAAGAAGTGGCTATTTTGGGGGAACTATGACACAAGGTGATCAGGCAGGACACACATGGGTACACATATCTTCCTGACTCAAAGTAGCGCTCAGTAAACAGAGTATGACAGGTATGTTGAAACGCTTCTAAATTTGTTCTTTTAGAAAAGGCTGTAGTAATGGATTAAACTGTAGATACAATGAAAGGGTCCCTGTCTGGTCTGTCAAAAAGTCAAGTGAACATTCTCCATACTCTCCACTGGGAGCTCAATGTGGGGCTGTTGTGTACTTGCAGGGGAAGAGCCCAGACTGCAAGGCAGGTCTGCCAGCAAGTTCTGGAAGTCCCAGGGTTAGGCTGATGTTCCTGTGTTATGGCCTCACTTAGTTCCAGCTGTGAAGGTCCTCAGAGAAGTTCTGCTCATGAAGAGGGACAGTGAGCTCAGGATGCTCTGAACCTGGCACACCAGAACTTGGAGGTCACCCTTGAGGCCTCAGAGGGGGTGAATAGGAGGCAAGGAGAGTGGAAGAGCTTTGGGCAGCAAGGCACAAGTGGAAGTTCCACCTGCTTTTTCTCCACCACGTTACAAAGGAGTTGAGGGAAAGGAGTGAGGTGATGGGCATCATGGGTCCTGACACTCTGCTAAAATCTGGGAGGAACCAGCTCAGAGCCCTTCTCTTCCAGCTGTGCATGTATGTCCAGTCTGTCCTCATGGGGAGGCGTAGCTCCCCCTTCCCACTTACCTGTGTAGTTTTCGGCCTGCAAATGCATGTCACAAAGCTTATGGATATAGCGGATATACATCTCTTCTTTGTTAATCTCAGATTTGTAAAAGTTCTGTAAGAGAGAAGGAAATATAAATGAATATGGGAGAGGCTGCTGCCTGTGGAGGCCATCTCTGAACTCCAGGCAGATGGCCAAAACCCTGGGTGTGCTGGACAGGAGGGAGAAGACAGGCTGTGGAGGTAGCCAGCACCAGGAAGAGAAGGGACCAGCCAGAAGGCACACCTGCTGGGGGTAAAACCTCTGGCAGATCTGCAGGAGCCCTGAGTGATGAGATAGAGGAAGAGTACCAGGGCAGACTGGAAATTAGAGTATGTCAGGGTTGGTGGGACCTTGCCAAGAGGCCAGGCTAGAGCTCTGTCCAAAGGGAATCTCATTTCATTCTTTTCCCAAGTAGGAATGTGAGTGATGAGGTGCAAGTTTCCAAGATACCAGTAACAGAGCTGATGTCCTGACTCAGACCCTTAGGCTTGGGACTTCCCTGGTGGCACAGTGGTTAAGACTCCGCGCTCCCAATGCAGGGGACCCGGGTTTGATCCCTGGTCAGGGAACTAGATCCCACATGCATGCTGCAACTAAGAGTTCACATGCCGCAACTAAGGAGCCTGCCTGCTGCAACTAAGGAGCCCGCCTGCCACACCTAAGACCCAGTGCAACCAAATAAAAAACAAAAAACCAAAAAAACCCCTTAGGCTTATAGCCATGTATTGTAGAAAGGACAGGCCAATCGCAGGACAGAAGCCACACTACGAGGCAGAGAGGAGGAGGAGCCCATGTTCTCTCACCATCAGGTTAACAGTGCAGCCGATCTTCTTATTCTCTGTCTCCTCTCCTTTCATGCAATCCCTGGAAGGGAGAGCACAGATGAATGCACAAAGTGGTGCCTCTGGGACAACACAGAGACCTGCAGTGTCACTGAGGCATTAGTCTGTCCAAACCCCAGATGAGGATGCTCTCCAACAGAAACTTCTTCCACAGATGAGACTGTACTGTGAGCTCCCTCTAAGCTTTGGACCCACTCCTAGGGTTCAAAGATCTCTGTTCAACTGGACCCCTTGCTCTGGTGGCAGAGTGTAGAGCCCAGATGCTATATCAGGGCATTAAGTAACACCTACCAATGTCTTCAGCACAAAAGAGTATGTCAGTAAAGTAGAAGGTTAAATCCTCAAGTTTCCAAAAGGGGAGGCACAGAGCTTTCCTTAAAGGGCAGTTTTCATTTTGTAAGACAGTGTTTCATGGAAGCCAAGACACTCTACTCTAGGGACCTACCTTCAGGACCCTGTGGCCACAGCAACCACGGCGTGGCTGCCATGTTCATCATCTCATTGGCTTTTCTCCCTATGGTGTCCTTCCTGTGCACTAGTCTTTGGAATCCCCTCTAACTAGGAGCAGTGGGTTTGGAGCTTTTTTCTGATTTAGGGGTAGCTTCGGCCAGGGCTGAGCTGCATTCATGCTGAGTAGGGCTGGGTTTAGGAGGGGTCATGGCTGGCCTGCCAGACACAGAACAGCGGGAACACTGAGAATGAATCCTTGCCAAGGGAGGGCAGGGACTGGTCAAAGCCAAGCTCCTCTGGGAAGGAGAAAGGCCTAGCACAAGGAGATGAAAGAGAATGAGAACCAGACTGGTGAATCCAGCAAGAAGCTTCCTGTACATGCAGCTAGCCGGAGTCCCAGATGCTCTCCCTTGGCATCTGCATGACATGTAGCATAGAGAAGACAACTATTGCTTGGGTCTGGGTTTCCTCTATCATTCCTCCTCATTCCTTATCACCTTCCTCTAGGCTCCCAAAAGGCACTTAGCTATCACCTGAACTCTACTGAGAGAATAACTAAGGCTGCAATGGTAGCATTATTGTTACTTTTAGGCTAAGTCAAAAGCCATGATATGACTGAGAAGGCAGGCTTTCACGAAAAAATGAATTTCACATGAACTTCCAGACTGAATGTATCATAAAGATCTCTGAGCTCACAGGCTACCTCCTCTAATCTGCTCATGGCCAGGATCAAGGGACAGAAATAAACAGATTTTACACCAAGAATGGAGGCATGGAAAAGTTGGGTCCCCCTTCCCTGGAAAAACCAAATGAAAGTCCTCCTGGGTCACACTTCTGTACCAGGTGATATTTTCCTGCCCATCTGCCACATGGCTCTGAGGAAGGTCTGCACTAAGGACCTAACTTGCTCTGGAGACAGCCTTTCTCTTCCTCTCTGTTGTGCCCATTCCTCTGAGCCTTGACTTTTCTGGATGAAAAGCCAGAAGGCTACATGTCCCTGGGATACCTCTTGGGTACACGTGCCCACGTATCAGGGGTAAGCCCAGGAAGCCCTGGCCTACCCCTGGGAGAAGGCTTTCTTCCTCTTTCTCCTTGGCCATCAGGAGATTCCTAACGACTGGTGATGGCACACAACACCAGAACAGTCCTACCTCTCATGGCCACGAGGTCTCAATTTTAAGGTCAGGGGATCCTCCTGCTGGGGAGAGCATCTGACCAGAGAAGAGGTCAGGTAGGTTCCTGAGAAGATACCTGTAGTCAAGAAGGCGTTCCATGAGGCGGGTGACCGAGGTTACAAAGGAAATGCCGGTCTCACGCCATGTTTCCTGTTCAACTTTCTCCAGCAGGCTATTGGTGGAAGCAAACACAATGCACAATGCATGAGCCTTCCTTGGACACCAGAGTAAGGTCCCAGAGCCCGTGGGGCCTGTGATGGATCTGGAGACGGCAGACTCACCACACTGCAGTCTTACCTGGGGTAGGGCCCAAACAGCTGGGTTCTACTCCATGCAGCAGAAAGCAAAGACAAAGCAATTACTGAACTGGCCAGCAACCAATGAACACGTCTTCCATTCTCCATTGCAAGTTCCAAACTGAGGGAGCGGTTTCAAAGCCCCAGACCCTTTAGGTGTACACACTGTGAGATCTGTTCTGAAGAAGCGGCGGAGTAAGAGTCCACTGAGGGATAGACCTGGCTTTGCCAATTGGCTGGCTGCCTCTATCACTGCTTAGAACCATCCTCAGCAAACATACTAACCAATGTTTTCATGTAAACCAAGGGAAAGATTCCAACCAGTCTTGAGGGCCCAGTGTGAAGGACAGTGAGTCCAGGAGTTACACTGTCATCTTCACTGTCATGGGATACTCCCATGTAAAATGTGCCAGAGCCAAGAGCTAAACGCCCAGGTGCTTTTCTCACTTGCCAGCCCATGCTCCTGTCACCTCCAGGTAGCCTCTGACTTCTCCAAAGAGCCTGGCTTCTGAGATCCTCTGCCTTTTCACAGATCTCTCCTAGGGGATGATGACCTGGATGGACTCTTTCTGTTTGCTCTGGTGATTATCTCAGGTCCAGGTCTCACTCCTGATCCCTTTGCACACTGTCCCTAGCTCCCTAAGGTCATGAAAGTCACCTAGAGTGGAAGGCTCAGCCAGGGACCCAGCACTGGGAACTCACACCCACAGCCTGACTGCTATTAACACTGCAATGATGACAACTGTCTTCCTTGCACACAGCATCTAACTTGAGCCGAGGCTTCTGGGAAAGTGAGGGTTTCCATGTGACCCAAGTTACTAGAGCGAGAAGGTAGGACCATTGTCTTTCACCTCTGAGCTGTGTGGGAAAAGCCACTGTGTTCACATTTCCCAAACTCCGTTCTACTGAGCTCTGCTGTCCTGGAGGACAGAGAGAGGTGTTCTGTGAGCAAAAAAGCATGGAAGATGCTGATCACTACACCTTCCTTTTAGAGATTTTTCACATCTTTCTAAATATTAAAGGTTTTGAGAAGTCCTATAATACAGAGGCCTGTTCAATTTTATTTAACTGAGTCTTTTCTAAACTGATTAGCCCATGATCCACTCCCACCTCCCCCCAGCATACCTACAAACATCTTCCCCAAACACAAATTGGGACATGCAGCTCCATGGTTATCAGTGGCTTTCAGTTCTCAGACGTGAACAGTGTTTATGTAACACTGTTTGCTCAGGTAATTATTAATAGCAAGTTATTTTTGTGCTTTTTCCTTCCTAGTAAAATCATCAGTTAGTGGCTTAGGAACAGATTTCTCTTCCTTATTTCCACAATTAGAAACATCTTCAGCTAAAAGAGAAATACTAAAGGATGGATTCATTTTCACAAATGAAAATTACTTAAATTTCAAATGAATTCACATTTTATTGCATGACTCATCAAGGAACAAAGTAGGCAGGGTGTAGCTGAAAGATTTCCCCCTCTTGAAACTGGAATATCTGGGCTGTACCCCCAGAGCTGCTTCTTACTGGCCATGCAACTGAGGCCATGCTACCACTTCTCTGAGCTCAGTGTCATCACCTCTACTCATCAGGATAATATCTGCCTTGCCCACCTCACAGGTGTGTTGTGAGGATTAAATCAGATATGTCAACAAATTTTGTACACTGTAAAGTTCTAAGCAAATGTACAGTATTATTATTAGAAAATATATTACAGGCTTATCTTAAAAATGTCACTAAAATAAAGAAAATCTCAAAGCTAGAAATAATGAGTGAGATAGGAGAGGGCTCTAGAGCTGTAAATGTCTTAAAATTTTGTTTTTTAGAAAGATAAAATACCCAACTTTACTATCTATCTGGGAGGACCACGGCTCTCCTGAGTCCCTCCTTTGGGCTTAGCCCTGTGGCTAGTCCTGTAAGGTCTCTTGGCCTCCATCAACTCAAGACAGAAGCCACAACTGGTGGACCTGGGACCCTTGACGTCAGTCAGTACAACCAACCTGTTTCACAAATGGAAACTGGTTTGGAAGGGGGTATAATTTGTTCAAGTCACAAAACTCATGGCAGTGTTTTTCAAGCTGATTGTACAATCTTACAGAGATTTAATTCCCTCCCTCCCCCCACCCCAAAATGTCAGCCTTGAGCCCTCATTGAGTCCCCGTGAACTGTTTGCCCAACTAGATACAGTACATGGTATGAAGATATATGATGATCCTTTTCCCATCAGCAAATCCAGGAGCTCAGAGTTATCACCTGTCCCTACATCTTTAGTCAACTATGGCAATCCCTGAGACAGCTTGCTGTCATGATGTCACTTTCTTGTTGACAGAAGGTGAGCACTGCTACCACCAGGAACAACCCTGGTCTCTCCTGATACCCACCCTCTGAAGCCTGCCCAGCGCAGGTTGCACCCCTACCCATCATTAGCCCACTTCACCCCCTCCCCCAACGTGAGGTGCTTGGGGCTGAAGCAGCTTACAGCAGGCCGAAGAGCTCCCTGTAGCTCTCATCGCCTTTCCCTTCTGACACCATGCTGTCCAGCTTGTCAATCAGCTCGGCCTCCACCTAGAGGGAAGCAGAGATTTTGTAAACTCGAACTGACCTCAGAGGAAGGATGGGAAATCCAGCCCCTGTGATAGGTGAGGATGGTGGGGAACTGCTTCCTGATTTTTTCCTTGCACCAAATAAATCCTAGAGAAGGCAGGATCTCATCTACAGCACTGAGAAACCACCCTGCCTCCCCAATCAGGAAGGGCTCCCACTCTAGTGGTTTCAATGAGTTGGAACTTACACATCCAGCTCAGATACTCTTTTCCCTAGGGGCAAAAGGCAAGGACTCTCTGGTGAGAGAAGCATTTCGGATCCAAAAGAGGCCTTTGTCAAGTGTTTTTCTTTCTTAAAAAATGTTCATTCAAACGAATTTGTATGTATAAAATACATTTGGTTAGAACTTTACCCTCTATCAGCCAGTCACAAAGAAAGTTTGCTTTGGGGGGCTGGTCCTCACTTTAATGGCTGGCATTAGTCTGGGCTGAGGGAGATGTGTTTCCTTCAAAGAGTCCCCTTCAGGATAAAAGGCTCTATTCTTTGTCCTCACAGGACCTAAAGCCCTTGGAGCTGCTGCCCTTGCCGCTGCCTCATCACTTGGGCCCCCTGCACTTGTTATTGGATTCTTAAACCATACGGAGCAATACTGCATTCATTCCTACCCCACTAATCTGCAAGGCATTCAACAGTGTTAAGCCACTTCTCTAACAGGCCTCAATGCATATACTCTGAGGTGAGAAATTAGTTGTAAGTGATGTGAGATAAAAATCTTTTAAACTGTTCATTAGCCTTTAAAATGTGGTATTGTGCAATTATTTATACAGATTTTTATATAAACAAAAGTGGCATGGCTGCATTTAATAATGAGCTATAACAAAAGCATTTTCTCACTCCACATAGGGCCAGAGTCCTAAGATGGTGAAGTATTAAAAAAATAATTGAATTAGGAAATTCATCAAAGGCAGTTACGGTTTCTGAAACCCTATCAGCAGAAAATGAGAATGGATGAATATATGGCCCTTTTATAGTGGTCTGGTATGGCCAGGATGGAGACTGTTGTACATTTATGTTTGGCCTAATCAGTAGGCTGCTTGAATATACTTTCCAGAGGAAATACAAAGTCTGAGATCAGGGGTCCTTAGGGATCGAGGCCATCTGCCTTTCTCCGTGTGGAGAAAAGGCACCAGCAGGGACTTGCCTGGGGTCATGTAAAGTCAGGTTGGGATCTCTCATCACACACGCAGGTACAGGTTGTGCTTTCCAGAACAGGGCAAAGGTGGGAAAGGGACCTGGAGCAGCAGAGAGTACAACAGTGCAAATGTGGGTGCAGCAGTTCCCTGGAGTTCTCAAAATGGGTCCCTGGGCCAACAGCATCAAGTCACCAGAAATCTTGTTAGAAATACAAATTCCAGGCTCCACTGGATTAAAAACTCAGGGGTTGGGGGCAGCAATCTGTGTTTTAATAAGCCCTCCGGGTTGTTATGATGCTTATTCAAGTGTTAGAACTTCTGTATTAGGCAAAGGAGCTGGTGATGGAAGGATTCAGGGACATTACTTCCTCACTCCCTGCAGTGCTGATAAAGGAAGAAGTTACTA
The DNA here is from genome assembly GCF_949987535.1 of Balaenoptera acutorostrata. NCBI lineage: Eukaryota > Metazoa > Chordata > Mammalia > Artiodactyla > Balaenopteridae > Balaenoptera > Balaenoptera acutorostrata. The sequence goes on from NC_080073.1 coordinate 37,798,840, forward strand.
AGAAAAATTGAGAAATCCAAAACAGGACACTGAAGATCAATGTATGCAAAATCAATGTCTCTAAGTTAAACAAAATGCTAAGTTCTTCAGATATATCATGTCGTAACTGGTAATACTGATGATTTCAGGTCTGTGGAGTTACTTTTATTTTATGAAACCAATATTCCTGAAGTGACACCTTGTTATTCATTCAACAAACATTTGTCCTGTGACATAACCAGCTGCCTACTTCTGTACAAAATATTTACCTAAGCCTAAACTTCTGCATTTGTGAAATGGTAATGGTGGTTAACATTCCTCTTCAGTGTCACTGTGCCCTAGCTCTTGGGAAGTGCTCAATGAATGTTAGTTTTGATTTTCATCTTCATGAACCCACCATGTCTCAGGCATGGGTTCTAAGAAATAAAAGCACAAGAAATGGTCCTGGTCCCAATAACTCATCATCTGGTAGAGGAGGCAGGGATAACAGCTGACACAGCTCAGCACGCGCAGTGCTTGGATGGGGCACACACAGAAAGTGGCTTGGGGTCTGAGTAGTCTACAGACAACAGAGGTTGTTGGAGAGACATAGTGCTGTAAAAACTTAAGAAATGTTTTTGCTCTTTGATCCATCAATTACAGGTGAGAGATTTACCTAAGAAAGTAACTTAAAATGGATATGTTTTTTGTAATATTAACAGCAAAAATTTGGAATGAACCTAAGTTCCTAAAACTATGAGACTGGGAATTCCCTGGTGGTCCAGTGGTTAGGAGTTGGCAGACTTGGTGCTTTCACTGCCATGGGCCCCGGTTTGATCCCTGGTTGGGGAACTAATATCCCTCAAGCTGCAGGGCACGGCCAAAAAACAAACAAACCAAAAAACCAAAAGCCCCACAAAACCTAGGAGTCTGATTAAATACACTGTGGTCCAAGCTATGCAGTGGAATACCACGTAGCCTCTAAACTGACAGTGTGGTGCAGAGGAGCATTAACTGACATGAAGGATAGTGATGACAAGGTGCTACTAAAAAAGGGAGATTAAAACCCAGTATACACAATGGTTCCAAAAAAACCAATGTACACAATGATTCCATTTTTTAACTTAAAAAACTCTATGCATTGGGAAAAAAAGTCTGAAAAAGACGTGTCCAGCCTCTCTCCCCCGCAAGTTAGTAACAGTACAATTATGAGTTAAATCTTTTCACTATAGCTTATTTGCATTTTTAATTTTTCTACATTAAATAAGTACTGTTTTTATAATTAGAAGAAGTATTTATAGTAGGTGGTAAGAAGTAGGGGAGGAGTTAATAGAGCCAAAGCTGTGGAAAGCACAACTAGAACCAAGACCAAAAAGTCAATCGGGGGCTTCCCTGGTGGCGCAGTGGTTGAAAGTCTGCCTGCCAATGCAGGGAACACGGGTTCGAGCCCTGGTCTGGGAAGATCCCACATGCCGCGGAGCAACTGGGCCCGTGAGCCACAATTACTGAGCCTGCGCGTCTGGAGCCTGTGCTCCGCAACAAGAGAGGCCGCGATAGTGAGAGGCCCGCGCACCACGATGAAGAGAGGCCCCCGCTTGCCACAACTAGAGAAAGCCCTTGCACAGAAACGAAGACCCAACACAGCCATAAATAAATAAAATTTAAAAAAAAAAAGTCAATTGGATTTTAATGATTAGAAGGTTATTCGAGAGAGCAATGTCAACAAAAGTGGGTGCACAATATACATTAGACTGAACTGATAGGAGGATGGGAAATGGAAATGTGGGGATGAAAAGAGTAGACTACTCTTTTAAAATATGTAATGGCAAAGGGAAGCAGCAGCAAGATTTTTTTAACCAGGGACAACGAGGTTTACATGGCTTGCTGGATATCAGTTATTCATGACAGTCTTGTTGGATGAAAGAATGCTACCCATCAGCTGAGTCTTGAAGTGTGAGCCAAATGAGCTCCAACTTAGCCTTCCACAAAGCTAACCTTCCTTATTCAGTGTTAGTGATGGTTAAGTACAGCCCAGCTCTTCTTTTAGTAAACTCAGGTGACCCATGGTGCAGTTCCACAATGTCGTCTACTTCTTGGTAACCAGGTTCTCTCATCAGGCAGTTGTGCATTTTGCACAATTAGAAGGCACATGTTGTGGCAACATAGAAAAGCAACAGTTCTTTTCTGTTTGAAGTTATTATTTCCTGAAGTTCTGAAGGCAAAAGAGCTGTACACTCTAAAAATGGATTCTTATCTTAAATACTATTTACTCAAGATAGAGAGTATCTATGAAAAACCTAGAATTAGCATCATACTTCAGTGAAACACTGAATGCTCTCTCCTAAGATTAAGAACAAGGCAAGGATGTCTACTTTTATCACTCTTATTTAACATCAGACCAGAGGCCCTAGCCAGTGCAATGAGGCAAGAAAAAGAAACAAGAGGCTTACAGATTAGAAAGGAAGAAATAAAACTGTGTCTTTTCACAAGTGATAGGATTATCTAAATATAAAATCACAAGGAATCTACAAAAAAGCTTCTAGAACTAATAAGTGAGTTTAGCAAGGGTGGAGGATACAATGTTAATGTACAAAGCAATTTTATTTCTACATAATAGCAACAAACTGAAAATTAAAAATTTTAAATCAGAATAATTTATAATAGCACCAAAAAAACCAGAAAATATTTACATATAAATCTAACAACATGTGCAAGATCTGTATGCTGAAACTACAAAACATTAATGAAAGACATCAAAGAACACCTAAATAAATGGAGAGATATACTGTCTTCAAGGACTAGAAGTATTCATTAAGTACTATTAAGATATCAATTTTCCCAATTTGATCTATAGATTACAATGCAATCCCAATCAAAATCCCAGCAGGAATTTTTATAGATACTGACATGCTGATTCTAAGATTTATAAGAAAAGGAACTGGAATAGCTAATACAATATTGAAAAAAAAAGAACAAAGTCGGAGGATTCACACAACCTAATTTTAAGACTATAAAGCTACCATAATAAAGACTACGTGGTATGGTGACAGATTAGACATATAGATCAATGGAAAGACTAGTGAGTCCAGGAAGAGAACCACATGCATATGGTCAACTGATTTTCAACAAAGAATACAGTCTTTTCAACAAAATGTGCTGGACATCCACATGTAAAAAGGAAAAATAAAAAGCCTTGACCCATACTTCACACCTATACAAACATTACCTCAAAACAGATCATAGATCTAAATGTAAAATTATAAAACTTCTAGAAGAAACAAAAGAAAAAAATTTTATGGTCCCGGGTTAGGCAAAGAGTTCTCAGATATGATCCCAAAAGCACGATCCATACAAGAAAAATAATGATCAATTGGACAGCATAAAAATTAAAAACTTCTGTTCTGTGAAAGACATTGTTTAGTAAATGAAAAGACAAGCTAAGAGAAAATATTGGTAAACCATATATTCAACAAAGGACTTACGTTCAGAATATATAAAGAACCCTAAAAACTCAACAATAAGAAAACAAACAGCCTAATTAAAAATGAACACAAGGGCTTCCCTGGTGGCGCAGTGGTTGAGAGTCTGCCTGCTAATGCAGGGGACACGGGTTCGAGCCCTGGTCTGGGAGGATCCCACATGCCGCGGAGCGGCTGGGCCCGTGAGCCACAATTGCTGAGCCTGCGCGTCTGGAGCCTGTGCCCCGCGACGGGAGGGGCCGCGGTGGAGAAAGGCCCGCGCACCGCGATGAAGAGCGGTCCCCGCACCGCGATGAAGAGTGGCCCCCGCTTGCCGCAACTGGAGAAAGCCCTCGCACGAACCGAAGACCCAACACAGCCAAAAATAAAATAAATAAATAAATAAAAAAAAAAATCAAGTAAAACTTTAAAAAAAAAAAAAAAAAAAAAAAAAAAAAAATGAACACAAGTTTTGAATAAAATCACTTCACCAAAGAAGATACAAAGATGGCAAATAAGCACATTAAAAGATGTTCGGCATCATTAGTCATTAGGGAAGTGAAAATTAAAACCACAGTGATATACAACTACACACCTATTAGAATGGCTAAAATAAACAAAGAGATAATATCAAATTCTGATGAGTATGTGGATCAACTGGAACTTTCATACGCTTCTGTAGGGATTTCGAAATGGTATAGTCACTTTGGAAAACAGTTTGATAGCTTATAAAGTTAAATATACATTTACCACAATACCCAACAATCCTACTCCTAGGTATTTACCTAAGAAAAATGAAAGTTTATATTCATACAAAACCTGTAAAGAAAAGTTTTTCAGAAGCTTTATTCATAATCACCAAAAAGTGTAAATAACCCAAATGTCTTTCAAATGGCGAATGAATAAACTGCAATGGCATACTACTCAGCAATAGAAAAACTGATACATTTAACAAAATGGATGAATCTCTCAAAGGCATTATGTTAAGTGAAAGAAGTCAGTCTCAAAAGGCTACAGTCTACATGATTCCCTTTACATGACATTCTGGAAAAGGCACACTTATAGTGAAGGAGAATAGATCAATGGCTGCCATGGGTTAAAGGGAAGGGAAGGGTTTGACTACAAAGGGGCAGCAAGATGGAATTTTTAGGAATTAAAAAAATCTTGACTGTGGTAGTGGTTACATGACTTTATGTGTTTACCAAAATTTACAGAGTTGGAAATCCCAAAGACTGAATTTTACTCTCTGTAAATTTAAAAATAAATAAAAATTTAAAAATTCCTGTTTGCCTGGTCTGTTCCTCACTGCTACAGTCACTCACTCTGCGAGCACTGGTTCATCCCAGAATCACAGGGTTGGGAGGGAGCTTAGTGGGGAACTGGTTATAGTCCCCAAGCCAAAGTAGGAATTTCTCCTCGAGGCCTACAGGGAGCTTCTGTTTGAGAACCACCAGCAAAGAGGAAATCCCCATCTCTGAAAGCAGGCCAGCTTACAGCAAATAACTTGTTGCTAGCAAATTATTTCTTTTGTTAGCTAAAATTGGCTTTTCTACCACTGTTTTCTACCTATTGTTCCTAATCCTATTCCCTGGAGCTCTAGATAAAAGGGCAGGGGCCATCTCCTCCACCTTAGGGTGGCAGAAGAACTGCAGAGAGGGACAACCTGAAGTCACTCAGTCAGAAGCCAAGGGCTTACACCTTATGGACCCACCCCTCTGTGCAGGAGTCTGTGAAATTCTAGGCTATGAGAAGTCATCTGGTCTGGGCTCTAGACTTAGAAATGCCCCGACCACACAAACTGGGGAACCTCCAGAGAGAAGAGACAACACTCCCAGGACCTCCTCCTGAATGAAGCTGGGAGGTTACAGTCTCAGTCATTCTCTCCTTGATCAGAAAGTTCCTTTCACATGATGTTCAATTCCTTTCCTCTGATTCTTTTCTGGCCTCTAACTTCATGAAGAAAATCCACAAATCAATTCTGGCCAGTAAGTAAAGGAAACCCTAGAACAGGACTCAAGACGGCCAAGTTACAGCCTACTTCCACTGGAACTACAGCCAGGCATCTGGATCACGTGCCTGGGCAAAAGGGGTCCATTCCAGGGGAGAGCACCCTTAACACTGCCAGGTGTTGTCTTACCTGTTTGAAGTTGCCATTTTTCCTTTGCTCCCAGTCCATCATGTCATGAAAGATGGGAATCATGATATTCCTCACTTCTGGCTGTGGGACCAGTGTCACACCCAGAAAAGGACCAATCATTCCCGGAATAAAGTGGATCTTATGTTCACCTGAACAACAAAACCCAACAGATATTAGTTTATGCTTGCTTTGCTCCTTCCATAGAAGCTTCCCAAGTGGGGCCACAACACATGATTTGATCTTCACTGGAAGCATCTGAGAGCATAGCAAGCTCTCCCCTATAGATTTCTGAGATACCCGCTTCGTTTGGCTTTTTAGAGTTCATGGATTAAACTGGCCCAGTACAGTTAAAACAAACGTTCAACAGGCACAAATTCTTTCCAAAGAATTTACTGGGAGGTTCTACAAACTATCTGAAAATCATTCTGAGGTCAAGGAACAGAGTTCACTACTCTAGACAGAATAGGATTTCTGAGTACACTGTAATAGTTTCAGATAATCTGTTCATAGTGTTTATTTAGCAAGGAAAATTCATCTATTTCTACTTAAACACAATGCACTATCCCTGGGGTTTCTGCCTCTAGCCCAGAGGCATTTAAGTGATAAGGATGTTCAGTCCCAGGTCCAGCCACTAGTGATCTGAAATCCATAGGCCTCTTCATTGCCTGTGCTCAAGTGTGCCCAAGAGCCCCCTCCTGAGTTAGCAGGAGCCTCCTGCACAGCCCTACCCTGACAGACTGGCTGAGAGACTCTCTGTGCACCCTCCAACCCCCACCCCTTGTCTTCACACTGCATTTTTTTTTTTCACACTGCATTTTTGATGGTAGCGTTACATTTATTCAGACCAGCTTGGCTGATCCCTCATTTTTCTTAATGAGGCCTTTCCATGGAAAGTGTGTGGTGACTCTACCTGTGACTAGCTTGTCATTTGGGCATGTTCCCAGAAGCCAGGGCCAGTCTTGAAGACCGTGGGAGAACTTTTCCTTGTAATGGTAAAGCGAGTGAACCATCTTCCAGAGCTCTGCTTTCAGTACTTCAGAGACTTAAGGAGACAAACTGTGGGCCTGTGCAGTGACTGTTATGGTCAAGTAAAATCAGTTCTTGAGAACTAGAAAATGTCATTTCCACCCAAAACAATGAGGCAGGAATGGCTTTATCAGGCAAATTTGACATGTTTTTTGATTTCTTCCATGTTAAAAGCCTATTTAAAGAGCAACTGTTAGCTCTGAGGCAGATTCTGCATAGTCCAATCTTGGTATTTGGTACAGTTGCTAGTCCCATGTGTTCCTGGGAATTTCAGAGTCATCTTCGGGGTTAAAATCTATACCTGGACCATGCTGGATGCAGGGAGTAAGAGTACTGAAGCTAGAAAGCTGGTTTGGGGAAACGCATCCCCACTCATGGACGGAAGGCCCTAGTGCTGGCAGGAATGCCTTGCACCTTGCCTGCTGCCTCTAGAGTTGTGACTGGGATGGTTAATGGAGAACTATAAGATTTTATGGCCATCATTTCTAAGACTTCAGAGCCATGAGCTTAGTTGAAAGCAGCCTTCACTAGGAAGAAGAGCAGCAGCTTCTCTAGCATCCTGACAGGCCACTAAGAAGCTTACAGTATCAGAGGATGGCCCACCTAGTCACCAGGGCAATCCAAGGATTCTACCAAAAACTGACAATTTGAGATCCAAACCAGCGGATATTAGAGAAGCTGTAAAGAGAAGCTGTCGAAAGAAAGGAGATGAAAATCAATCTCACCTAGAGGCTGCAATTCCTTTCTTACACGCAATTGGCAGCAGGAACCTCGTCTGGATGCCTGAATACCAGAGACCCAAGAAGTGTTTCAATCTTTATTAAAATGAATAGCTGCCCTTGCTCATGTGCTGACTATCTCCAAGATCTATGCTTGTGGGCCTGTATCATCTGGACTGGGACATGAAGAGCACAGAGGATCTTATAGTCTTAGAGCCTCGTCTTCTTCTTTTCCTTTTGACTTTGGTTCTCAAAAAAGGGATTGTGCATATGTATTACTGGGGTCTTATTTCTCAGCTTAACTCTCCCTGCCAAGGGCTTTGTGCACATGTGCTACACTATACCATCCATCTGAGGTGTTATGTTAAAGATATGTAAAGATCTCTTGGGTCTGAATTAACATTCACAAAACCTGGGGGACATAATTAGTCTTGTCACTTTTTATTTGGCTATGCAGTATGTGTAAGGGAAAAATATGGAGAAAAGACCTACCCAAATTCTGCCACATGCTGAACAGTTCATAAGCCATCATCACACGCATGTCCCCATACCTGGGAATAGAACACAGGAACCAGCTATTAGTGGGAGAAGGTTCAGGAAGATGGGGCTACAAACCCCAGGAGGCCAGTACTTCAGCACTGTTTCTAAAGCTTCCCAAAATACTAAGTATTTTGGCTCTCAACTGAATTCTTATACTTGGCTCCTTGGGAGGCTACCTCAGTGAGAACCATGTGGACTTCTTAAGGAGCCCCTTATGGAAACATAACCCCATCTGGGCACATGGTAGGAAGATGAATAAGAGACATATGTCTTACTTATCTAGAATTTTCTTCCTCTTGGTGGAAGTAATGATTTCTAGCTGAAGGCTTGGCTGATTTATGAACAGAACTGCCAGGCTAAAATAAGAATTCCACACCTAGAGAGAGAGAGAGAGAAAGAGGAAATATGTGAAAGCCTGAGTCCTTAACCTTGCAAGGAGAGATTCTAAATATATGCATGTAGCACAGTATTCATTTTACAGTGTTAAGATCTTGATTTTTTAAAAAATATCTTTTCAAACGGGACTTTTTTCCCCCTTTCTTGACTTCCCTGAAACCAGTAGTGTTGATTCTGGACTAGAAAACAAACTCATGGATGTCTGGCTCCCAACACCTCCAATAGGGGTCTTCTAGGTCATACTCTAATTACTATCAAGCTTGGAAACTGATACTATGAACATACTAAGAAAGCCCCCAGCCACTTAGCAGACACCTAGCTGAACCCTTCTCAAATTCCTGACCTGCAAACTTGTGAGCAAAATAAAATGGTTGTTTTAAGTAAAACAAAAACAAAACAGTGAGCTTGGTTTCTGGCTTTCTAGGGTTATTACAAAGACAGTGATGGATTTTAGGAGCTCCTACCTTAAAGTCGAAGTCTGTCTCTGTGAAATTCTTGTGCAGTGCAGAAGACAGGTACTGGACTGTAGTGACTATAATACTGTAGTAAGGGAACAAGGTGTTGGCAGAGTTAAAAGACTAACGATGGCATCCTATAGCTTAGCATCAACGGTCTATGGCCCGTGTGCAAACTTCTTGAGTACAACTAGCTTTCGTGTGAGATGTGACTTTAAAGGAGAGAGAGAGATGGCACAAACCCCACAAAAAACCCAGCTTGGAGAAATGTCCCACCAGTAGTTTCTAGACCTAGCTCTGCCATTACCTGGCCTTGGTACTACTTCTCTCTGGGCCCCAGTTTCCCTGCCTATAAAAGGAGGGGAGTGAGGTTTAATGGTTCTTCAAGGTTTCTTCCAGTTCAAAGAGTGATTCTAGTATTTTGGGGACCTTGGATAATGAACATATATTATGACCACCAGAGGACTTAGAGTAGCATTCTATTATTTTACTTGATAATAGGGGTTTATAGTTATTAAACCTCTACTTTTATCATATACTATTATTTTCATGTATAAGTCATTTGATTTCAGCCTTTGATCTAGAATATCACTTTCAATTTTCACCTGGGCACATTTAAAGGGCAATGGGAGGCTGATTTGTTAGAACTGAGGGCACAGGTCAAGGGAGGGAGAAAGTGAAGTGGGACAGGCAGGTAAGGGTTTGATTACAGAGGGTGTTGGATGCCTGGCAAAGGAGCTTATATCTAACAATGACCACCGAAACCTTGGTGCAGAAGAGGGGCAAGGCAAAAACGGTGCATTAGAGAGACTAGTCACCAGCAAACAAATTTGAAAAGTAAAAGCTTTGAAAGAAGAGGCTGCTCCTGCAGAATGGGCTGGAGAGCCTGAAGTGCCCCGACTAGAGCTAAGAGAAGCAAGAGGGGGTCAAATGGAAAATGCACTATTTAAGGAAATATCTGTGCAACTCTGTTTAAAACCCTTCCTCTGTTCTGTATTAAATGTTTGCAGTTTTGAAAAAAGAAAAAACAGTGCTATAAAAGGTACAAAGTAGAAAGACCATGCTGACACCTTGGTAATATATCTAACATAAATAATTTCACCGCACTGCATAATGTCAACATAAAAGGCAGATCAGAGGGAGCGGGCAGTAGACTAGAGAGTGGAGGCCAAGTGGCCTTCTCCCACAAGCAAGCACCTTACCACCCACATTACTTGTCTGGTTTGTCAGTTAGAAGCACAGGGTAGAAATATGAATGGGGCAGACAATTTGGGGTCAGCCTTAGAGTGAATTCTGTGGCCAGCGTTAGAAGTGGTCAGAGAGAGCCTCACAGCCAGGTCTCAGGTGGGTAATTAGCACTAGTTGTGGGAGGCAAGCAGTGTCTGGCAGACAACACAAATCAAATCAAGAGGAGGCCTTGGGATACTGCCTGAAACTACAGAGCAACAGAGGCCAATGAACAGGCCCTCCTCAAGGAGGAGCCCTTCTCTGGGTATTATATTTCTCATTCTTAAAAGTTCCTTTTCTATCCTTACCATGACATCGTCTGCCAGGCACTTAGATTCCAGTTTTAAACTGTCTTTGACTATTTCTTCTCCTTGAACTTTGGTAAATGGCCAAGTCCTGCTGATTGTGCCTCCAAACATTTTCACATTTGCCCTCTCCTCTCTGTCCCCATGGCTTCGACCTTGATTTCTGACTTGCTTCTTCTCACACATATACACACTCTCCTTAGTCTGGGAACAGTTCTGTGGATGCTGGTGCAGGGCCCTTCCACACTCACTTGCTTGTGAGAAGTCTCATCACCATCCAGTCCCGAGGAAAGACACTCATCTTCATCAGGTTCCGGAACACACAGAAAATCTTCAGCAGGAATTCCTGGTCCGAGAGGAAAATCTGATGTGAGACACCACACCTCTATCACTGCAGCATACATTTCCTCAACAGGGCTCTCCTGACCTCTAGACCATGAGAATGGATGGAACCAGTAGGTGAGACTCTGGTTCCCTTTGTGAGCTGCTTTTCTCTTAGAGGGCTGCATGAGAGTGAGGTCTGGGCACTTTCAAAGGCCAGTCCAAAACTGGGTAGAAGAGATGCACTATACCCACTCAGCCCAGTGCCTAACGACCAAAGCACAGGGGGTCCAGCAGAAATGGTATCCACCAGAGTCCATCGTTCTCAATCTTTGGGGCATGACCCCTGAGCACTTGACTATAAGAACTTGCTTTCCTGGATGTTAAGAACACATTGACAAGAGAAGCACTTTAGGGATAGCAGAGTAAGTACCTCCAAAAATGTGCTCCTCCATGAAAGCAATGAGAACAGTCACAAAGACTGGTTAATGAAAGGCTTGTAACAATAAGAAGTGTTATTTAAGAAAAATGGTTGAATCTCAGTAGGAAAAGTGAGCTTTATTGTGTTTTAACTTTCCCCATTCCCATCCCCTCTCTCTCCCTATCTTCAACGTATCCTTGAAAATAAGCAGCTGTAAAACCATGGTAGTAGTAAAAACCAGCACCCTAGCCGTCACTAGAAGGGACAAAATGGTTTTGGAGCTCCCCAAAAAGTGCCATCCCCAGAGAATTGTTACTGTTTGATCTGTTTGGCAGCAACCTGGGAAAGCCCCATTCAGAGGGCTTAATTGACCGGACTCAGAGTTCACTAAGTGAGAAAAGCCTTATCCCTAGTGCAGTTGTTGAAAAAATCAGCCATAATAATTTAACATCCCAGCTTCATGAAGCAATCATATCAGTTGGGACAAACAAGAGAGTGGCCAAAACACTTAAAAGAAAAATCTGGGTAATGAGACATACACTTGGGGCTTTGAAAAGCTCTGACATATTCCTAGGAATCTAGAAGGCCACATATGTGTGCAGGGCTGTACACATCCCCAGGAAAGACCTAAGAAGCCTAATCTGTCGCCTCTGGCTGACTTTGAGGCTCTATGCAAGCAAGAAGTGAAGGCTAAGGCAGCAACGTAAACTGCTGAAGCACTGAAGGTGAGCCCCAACCCCACACAGAGACACTTAGCAAAGTGGAAGACTCATTGATTTAAAGTGTTTAAGGAAATCTCTGTCTAGTTATTAAGCTGATCATTAAGCTAACTGAATGAAAACTTCAGGGGCTGCACACAACAAAAAATGCAGACATTAAAGAATTAGTCCAGGAAAGTCACTAAACAAACAAGTATCAGCAACAAAAGTGAAACAACAACAAACCCTGGGGATGTGGGCAGGGGGAAGGGAATCTGATTTCCAGACTTGCTACATTATTTAAATTGTCCAGTTTTCAACAAAGAAATTATAAGATGTGAAATGAAACAGGAAATTATGGAAACATACATAAGATAGATATAAAACAAATAGCAAAATGGCAGGTGTAAATCCTCTTATTGGTAATTACAACAAATGTAAATGGGTTAAGCATTCCAATCAAAAGGCAGAGACAGGAAGAATGGATTAAAAAATAAACATGATCCAATTGTATGTTATCTACAAGATACATAAATACTTTAGATTCAAAGACACAAATATATTGAATGTAAAAGGATAGACAAATACATACAATGAAAATAGTACCCAAAAGAAAACTGGTGTGGCTATGTTAACATCAAACAATATAGACTTTAACAAAAATTGTTAATAGAGATTAAAAAGAACATTTTATAGTGATAAAGGAGTCAGTTGGTATGGAAGACATAGTTATAAATATAAATGCACTTAAAAGAGAGCCTCAAAATACAGGAAGCAAAACCTAACAAAACTGAAAGGAAAAACAGACAATTCAACAATGACAGTTGGAGACTTTAATGTACCATTTTCAATAATGTATAGAACAACTAAATAGAAGATCAGCAAGGAAAAAGAAATCTTGAATGGGACTTCCCTGGTGGTCCAGTGGTTAAGAATCTGCCTTCCAATGCAGGGGATGTGAGTTCAATCCCTGGTCAGGGAACTAAGATCTCACATGCCATGGGGCAACTAAGCCCACATGCTCTAGAGCCCACGCACCACAACTAGAAAGCCCGTGCGCCGCAACTACTGAGCCTGTGTGCTCTGGAGCCCGCGTGCCACAACTAGAGAGCCTGTGTGCTGCAATTACTGAGCCCACATGCTCTAGAGCCCATGCATCGCAACTGTAGAGAAGTCCGCATGCCGCAATGAAAGATCCTGCATGCTGCAACTAAGATCCTGCGTGTCACAACTAAGACCTGACGTAACCAAATAAATAAATAAATATTTAAAGAGAAATCTTGAACAATACTATATACTAACTAGACCTAACTGACATCTATACAACACTCCATCCAACAATAGCAGAATACACACATCCTTCTCAAATGCACACAGAAGGATATGTGCATTCTCTTCTTTAGGGTAGACCACGTTAGGCCATAAAGAAAGCCTCAGTAAATTTAAAAGAACTGAAATCACACACATCATGCTCTCCAACCATCATGAAAGGGAGTTAGAAATCAATAAGGAAAGAAGGAATCAAGAAGGAAATTTAGGAAAATTTTTTTAAATGTGGAATTAAACAGTACACTCCCAAATAACCAATGCATCAAAGAAGAAACCACAAGGATATCAGGAACAGCTTTGACATGAATAAAAGGGAAAACATATCAAATCAAAACTTAAGGGATGAAGCTAAATATTATAGCTGTAGTGCCTATATTAAAAAGAAGAAAGATCCCAAATAAATAACCTACATTACACCTTAAGAAACTAGAAAAAGAAGAGCAAACTAAAGTAAGCAGAAGGAAGGGAATAATAAAAATTAGAGCAGAAGTAAATGAAATAGAGAAGAGGAAAATAGAGGAGAAAATGAAACCAAAAGTTGGTTCTTTGAAAAGATAACAAAATTGACAAACTTTTAGCTAGTCTGACCAAGAAAAAAAAGGAGAGAGAAGACTCAAATTACTAAAAGTAAGGATAGGACTTCCCTGGTGGCGCAGTGGTTAAGAATCCACCTGCCAATGCAGGGGACACGGGTTCGAGCCCTGGTCCGGGAAGATCCCACATGCCGCGGAGCAACTAAGCCCATGCACCACAACTATTGAACCTGCACTCTAGAGCCCGCAAACCACAACTACTGAGCCCGCATGTTGCAATTACTGAAGCCCGCGCGCCTAGAGCCCATGCTCTGCAACGAAGAGAAGCCACTGCAATGAGAAGCCTGCGCACCACAATGTAGCCCCTGCTCGCCACAACTAGAAAAAGCCCGCTTGCAGCAATGAAGACCCAATGCAGCCAATAAATAAATTAATTAAAAATAAATAAATAAAAAAAAATCAGGGATGAAAGAAGGGATATCATTACTAATGTTACAGAACTAGAAAGGTTTATAAGGGACTACTATGGACCAAATGCATGCCAACAAATTATATAATCTAGATGAAATGGACAAATTTTTAGAAAGATACAAACTACTAAAATTCATTTAAAGAAGAAACAGAAAATCTGAGTAGACCTATCATAAATGAAGAGATCAAATTAATAATTGAAAAGCTTCACACAAAGAAAAGCACAGGACCAGACGGCTTCACTGGTGAATTCTACCAAATGTTTAAGTTAGAATTAATACCAATACTTGTGTTTTTAATTATATCCACTTTGAAAGTGAAGCAGTATCTTACTGTGGTTTTGATCTGCATTTCCCTAATGACTAATGATGTTGAGCATCTTTTCAACTGTGTACTGACTATTTACATATCTTCTTTGGGGACATGTCTATTAAAATCCTTTGCTCATTATTAAATTGGGTTATTTGTCTTTTTATTGTTGAGTTGTAATAGTTCTTTATATAATAATACAAGTCTTTTATTAGATTCATGCTTTGCCAATATTTTCTTTTATTCTGTGGGTTGTCTTTAACTTTCTTGATGGTGTCCTTTGAAATAGAAAAGTTTTTAATTTTGGTAAAGTCTAACTTATCTATTTTATCTTTTGTTGTTCCTATTTTTGGCATCAAATCTCAGAAACCACAGCTAAACCCAAGGATTTAAAGATATACTCCTATGTTTCCTTCTAAGAGTTTTACAGTTTAGCTTTTACAAATAGGTCTACGATCCCTTCTGAGTTAATTTTTTATATGGTGTGAAGTAGGAGTACAATTTCATTCTTCTGCATGTAGATATCAAGTTGTCCCAGCACAATTTGTTGAAAAGACTCTTCTTTCCTCATTGAAACTGTCTTGGCACCATTATTGAATATCAATTGACTGTAAATATAAAGGTTTATTTCTGGACTCTCAATCCAATTCCATTGATTTATCTGTCTAACTTTAGGTCAGTACCAATCTTGATTACTGTTATTTTGTTGTAAGTTTTGAAACTGAGAAGTGTGAATCCTCCAATTTTGTTTTCTTTTTCAAGACCATTTGGCTATTCTGAGTTCCTCACATTTCCATATGAATTATGGATCAGATTATCACTCTCTGCAAAAAGACAGCTGGAACATTGATAGGTCTTGTGAAGCCTGTTTCATGAGCAATCTACAAATCATCTGTTGAGTTCATAAGAAAGGGAAGAGTCCTGGTTTGCTGACAACCAGTGTGGCCCAGAGTAGCCTCTCATAGAGGCACATGGTCACAGGGCTGCTATCAGTCAGGGAAAACTTGCCAATGTTACTGGGGTCTGGATCTGTGGGAATATTGCTGGCTTTCAGCTTCTGGAAGCCATGCAGTCAGCTGTAAAGTGAGGCTGGTACATCTTATACCCTTGGCAACACTGGCCACTTGCACTCACCCTCTGGCAGGGGGAAGACTCCTGGGTAGTCTTAGTTGCATGCTTCCTTTCCCGGGTGAAAGGTCAATGTTTTTCTGCCTACCTTGAGCTCATCTTTGCTCTGGAAGTTGTCCAGGAGGTGCTGGTAATGGGTGTCACACATCTGGCGGAGCAATGAGAGAAGGCAGGACACATACTCGCCCTGGGGACCAACCCAAAAAACACTTAGCAAAGCCAATGACAAGAGCTGTGTTCCCCCAATCCACAGAGGGCAAGGAGAGAAGGAAGGGTCTGAGATGGCCCCAATGATCATGAAAGGGAAGGTGACAACTCTGGCCCTGAATATGAATTTTCTTTTCAGCTAAGGGGGGCCTGAGGGGTTGGGAGTTTTAATAAGACCTGTGCAGCATGGGGCTAATTGAAAAACCTTAACCTATAACAAAGAAGTACTGCCAAGTAAGACAGATAGTCTAGCTTTTTCCTAGGAAAGTTTTGGCTTCATAGTCCTTTGTCATTATATGTTGCCAGGGTACCATACTGAAGTCTGGAGGGGCTACTGGGAACAGGGCTCTCAGCCTTCTCTGGACAGAATCTGGGCTCTGCCTATCCTGCTGGGCTGGAGAAGCCCTTCTACAAGGATCTCCTTGGGGACCTCCCAGAGCTTACATGTGATTACTGGACCAGGCAGATGTAACACAGTAGATCAACATAATTCTCTGGAAAGCAGAAGAGTCAAAACAGACCTTTATGAGTAGATGAGCTAATGGCTTTAAGTAAACATTTAAAGATAAAAAAATGAGTCTTTAAAATTTCAAGTTCCAACTGGGGTACATGGATGAAAACTCCACCTTAAGGACTCCAAAGACTCATCTCATGGAAATTTTTGGCACGGGGCAGCTGAGCATGGCTTCCTCTTACAAGGTTGCCTCCTTAGAAGGGATGGAGGAAAAATTACTTCATTTGGGCAGTTTTCAAATGTTTTTAAACTCATGGGAATTTGACAACAGTTTTTTAGTCTCTCAGATCCTTTTTAGACTCATGAAATTATTATACATACATGTATTTAAAATATATACAGGTACATGAACCTCAGTTTTATCTGAAAAAAATGGACATAAGCCATAATTTATAGATTTGTTGTGAGGATCAGATGCATTAATGTACATAAAGCATTTAAGTAAACAGTTCACTACATAAAGCCGTGCTCAATAAATTGTTGCTATCATCTTCATTAAATCCATATAAAATAGATCACTTCTTTAGTATTGCTAATGAGTTAATATTTGTAGAGTGCATAAAGCAGGATCTGGCCCACAGCCAGCACTGTGTCATTGCTGGTTAGAAGGATGGGCTGCCAGGACATGCCAGGGTGCATATGTTTTTACCTACAGTGAGGGTGTCCTGAATAGGGGTTCCTAAGAGAGCAGATATTCTTTCCAAGCCCAATGCTCCAGAACTCACGTCTGCTCTTTGCTCTCCCTAACATGCTGGAGCTTGGCTTGCTCCCATAGAAGGTTTTCTACAAAGGGATCATTTTAGTCTTCCACCTGCCAACTAGAAGATTCCAAGCAATCTGTTTATCATGTTCCAACATCAGGGCTAAGAAGTCCACTCTGTATAGGGGTGGGGGTTCTGGGGGGTGTCTCTTTGCCACACCTGAGAAGCTTTCCCAGTCTGTTTCTCTTCTAATTCGATCATAGGATATCATTGTTCAGTAATGCCAGCCCAATTCTACCTCATCACATTTCTCCTGATGCTAGACATTTAGATACAAACACTATGGACAAAAGCAACTAATTTGTAGGTACAAGCAAATTGTGAGAAAATAACTGTCATGCACATCATTTATAAGAGCCTGCTCCTAGAAGGAATAGTCTATATTTTTCACCTTCAACCTCTTACTATGTCTTTGCTTTATTCCACATTATAGAAAATGACTTGGCTCAAACGCAAAGGCCAATGGAGGTGGTGTGCAGGAGAACAGGACAGGAAGCATCACTGGCTCTGCCCTGAAGTAGACTCCTGTGAGTATGCACCTAGAGCGTTCAGAGTGGAGATGGAGTCCGACTCGAGAAGGAAAAAGGGCAGCATGCTGACAACCAGGCAGGAAGGGAAGCTGAGATGAAGGTGGTGTGATGGTGAGATGAGGTTTGGTGTGGAGGAACCCCAGGTTAGAAAAGAAAGCAAGAAAACCTGAATGTTAGTTACTAACAGTGATCTCTGCTGTGCACTGCGGGCACCGCTGCCCTCTTACCGCCTCCTGAGCGTGCGATTTGCTCATGATGGTGAGCAGAGTCTGTAAGAGCACGTCCAAGAGGCTCTCCACCATCATTTCTACCTCCTCCATGACATCTGCCTCCTGGAGTGAGCAGCGAGAGAGCACACCGTTAGTGCCAGACCTGCTGATGTGCAGCTGGCAGTACTTACTAAGTCAGCCACATCAGGAGTGGTCTTCTGACTTAATTCTCAGCACTGAGCTCCTGGCCTCACTGGTATGCAGTGTCAAGGAACCTGGAACAATGGCTCTGAAAGGAGGTGAGGCACACCTGCTGCTGCTGCGTTGGTTTGGTGGCTGGGGCCTTACCCTAACGTAGCACCACCCTGACACCCACAGTTGTGAACCTCAGACAAATACATTAATTTCAATATACAGGGCAGAAGTGAAGGTTCTAAGTTAAATGTTTTCTTTGATTTTCCTAGAAAAGTCAGGAGGAAGCACAGCACTGCTGACTAACATTTTGAGAAAATGGTAAAGAATTCACACCACGGGGTGTGGTGGCAGCACCTTTACTATTGCTAATGCACACAGAAGTATCTCAGTCTTTCTGAGAACCATTTTCTCCTTGAGTGACCTCAATTTTTGCCAGGCCTGACTGCTGCCCAGATATGCCACTTCTAGCTCCTTGGCATTCTTGCTCACGTTCCCTGGTCCACCAGAAGGACTCTGGTCTCAGTGCGTCTCTTTCAGGCAGCCTCACAAAAACAACGGAGCACGCCTCCTCACTAAGGGCTGCTTCCCAGTCACCAGGTTCTGAATTTAGGCAGAGTCTGTGCTATCTTTTTATAGACCTCTCACATGCAATCTCAAACCCTGTAACTTGATTTTCATTATCTCACAAAGAGATTCCCATTGCCTCTTCTCCAGTCTCTTTATATTATTACTGGTCCAAATGTCCATCCATCCATCAACCCACCATTGAGTAAGTATTTACCATGTGCCAGTCACTGTTTGAGAACTGAGTATACAGAAGTGAACAAGAAAGGTAATATCTCTGCTTTCATGGAGCTTAAATTTCACCCACCCTCCATCCATTCAATATAGTTACACTGAGTCCCATTCCACGTGAAAAATTTGAGCAGCTCTTGGGACCAAAGTCTTCTTTCTCATTTGCTGAACTGATCATAACACTCTTAAAACCTGTGATGGCTCTTTGAGTAGTTGTAAGCAACTAATTGCACTTGACTCTCTAGCCCCACAAACACAACCAGATCATCTCCTTCAGGTTTTTACCTGTTCCCATTCCTCTGCCATTCCTCCCCTACCCTTTCTTTTCCCGTTCAATTTCTCTCTTTCCTTTAGCAGTAAGCCTCCCATCCCAAGTCTGACCCTGGGTTACCAGTACACCTTACGTGCCTGGTGTTGCTTCTCTGAGGCCTGATGGGAAAGAGAGCTGCCAGGCCTTGCCTGGAGCCAAGATCAAACAAAAGGGCCACTACAACCATCACAGTCACTCTGCCAAGCTGGGCCCCCACCACCAGATGGTACTTTAAGTCTGGATACCAGAGCCCCCTATCGAGTCCTTGTATCCTGTTCAAACCAAGCACACTCTTTCTTTTCAGCACCTCTCCTGCTCTATCTTCCTGGATAACCTAACCTCGTATGTTCCTATCACTTGGCTACTGGCATTCATTTTAAATGCACTTGAAATTTTATTCTCCAAAAACCTTATCTCAACTTAATAAGATGGCGTAATTAAAAACTCATTCTTGTTTTAAATTTCTTTATATTTTCCTATAGTTTCCAAATTTTCTAAAAGAAATATGCATTTCTTCCATTATCATAAATAGATAAAATAAATATAATTAAAATAAATTCCTACCCTTATTCATGCCTGATACATGTTTTCCCTCCTTTCCTACCTCCCTTCCCTCCTACCACAGATCTCTTCTAAAAAATAAAAATAAAGAAGAAAGAAAATAGGCAAAAGCACTACTAGCTGAAACCTGACCCCTAAAGTACAATTCTACCATCCCATGAGGCTCAGAACTCTTGTGGACAACATTTATCTCTCGTACACCCTGCTCTCATCTGGCATGGTATAGGAATGCCATGTGGGTGGAATCAAGCTGCCAGGAAGCTGCCAGAAAAGTCTGAATGAGCAAGCTGCCTCTCAGCCTGGGCCTGCCTCCCTGTGCTTGTGCCTGAGTATCCTTAGAACACTCCCAGGAATACAGAAGTAATACCTTTTGACAGAAATAGAGCATGCACAGGATTGGGCTTTTTGGTACTACAGACAACTTATGTTTCTGGGTGTATTTATGGCAGTACAATTTTTTAACATAGCAAGACTGTTGTGTTGAGAAGCCTGCTGGGCACACATAGGGAGGCCTCCATTCACTTGGGAACCCCCATCACTGATGAAAGCTTCTCTGACTGGGAAGTGTACAGAGTGATCTTTGTTGGTCTGCCTCTGGCTAAAGTAACACAAGAGAGGGACAGAGCTTAGGGTGGGGAGTGGAGCGGGTCTAGGGCCACTACCAGAGAGCTGGTCTTGACGATGGAGAAGATGCTGCCAAGAATCCCTGAGCAGATTAGCAGCTCTTTCTGCTGCCTCAGGTGAAGGTGAATGTGATGGAGAACCACAGGAAGCAGGATGCGGCGGGATTCTGAGAGAGAAAACACAAAGGTGAAGAAGCCCTTCAGAGGAGAACCAGCTACCTTTGGAAGCAAGTGGCAATGTGGGATGCAGCTGGTCTCAAAGTAGGTGGGGCTGAGACTGCAGCCAAGCTGGAAATCACCCCCTTCCCTTATGTGGGCCTAAGAGCCCACTTCCTGGACATTTTAAGACATTGCACAGCATTATCTTTCTATCTCTCTTTCCTTCTTTCTCATTTCAGGCCTAAATATCTAGGGCATGTTATTCAGGATAATGTTAGGAGACTGCTTCCAAATAAAATCTCTTTACTGACTAGACTCCAAATTAAAAGCACAGATTACAGTGAAAACCCCATTTAAATGACACAGTTCTATGAACTACACTGATTTTTTTTTTTTTTAAAGGATAATAGTTTATAGCTACTTTATTTATTTATTTATTTATTTTTGGCTGTGTTGGGTCCTCGGTTCGTGCGAGGGCTTTCTCCAGTTGCGGCAAGTGGGGGCCACTCTTCATCGCGGTGCGGGGACCGCTCTTCATCGCGGTGCGCGGGCCTCTCACTATCGCAGCCCCTCCCGCTGCGGGGCACAGGCTCCAGACGCGCAGGCTCAGTAGTTGTGGCTCACGGGCCCAGCCGCTCCGTGGCATGTGGGATCTTCCCAGACCAGGGCTCGAACCCGCGTCCCCTGCATTAGCAGGCAGACTCTCAACCACTGCGCCACCAGGGAAGCCCCTGATTTTTTTTTTTAATAAATAAATTTATTTATTTTTGGCTGTGTTGGGTCTTCGTCACTGCGTGCGGGCTTTCTCTAGTTGCAACGAGCAGAGGCTACTCTTCATTGTGGTGTGCAGGCTTCTCATTGTGGTGGCTTCTCTTGTTGCAGAGCATGGGGTCTAGGCACACAGGCTTCAGGAGCTGTGGCACGTGGGCTCAGTAGTTGTGGCTCGCTGGCTCTAGAGCGCAGGCTCAGTAGTTGTGGCGCACGGGCTTAGTTGCTCCGCGGCATGTGGGATCTTTCTGGACCAGGGCTTGAACCCGTGTCCCCTGCATTGGCGGGCGGATTCTTAACCACTGCATCACCAGGGAAGCCCTGAACTACACTGATTGAACTTACAGACTTGGTATGGATTATATATGGTCCCTCTTCACAATGCCCTGGATGGCGGCCTGGCACTTCCACCCCCGTAAGTTACGCACTTTGCGTCAGCCATCGGGCCTGCCTCCTTTTCCCCTCAGGCTTGTGGGATGCTACATGTATCCACAGCAATGAAAGGAATAGAAGCAGGACTTTTATCTTGTCATAAGCCTGCGATAATCAGCTAAACCTCATTGTCAATCCTACTGCATACATTAAAATGTTTTTCTTTTCTTTTCTCTTCAATGCTACCTGAATAATATTTTCATCAGGGGGTGACTATATTTAGAACTCCGAATTCAAGAAGGCTAAATCCTAAATCAAGCTCTTTTATTAATTCATTCTAAGATTTTAGGCAGGTTAACTCCTCCTGTGGGCTTAATTTCCCCCATCTATGACTTCACAGGTGTGGTGAGAAGGTGAAATACAAGTGTGAACATGTTTCTGGTATCTTGCACTCCAATGTGGTCAATGACTGTCTGATAAAAGTACCACCATACCTGGCCAGCATGATTCAGTCCGACTACCAGTAACACAAACAAGCCAAGGCATTTGGGATTTATTATTCATATTTGACCATAATTAAGTATTCCAGATGAAATTCAGAATGAAAATCTTTTTCAGCAAAAGACAAACTACATAACATACAAGAAGTTTTGGGGACTGCCTTGTCAAACACTTAGAATATGTTCAAATAAAATGGAATGACAGCTATTCTATGTTTAAAAGGATGCTTGGATAAAAGAGAAGTTCATACTGTATTTTGTAGACCAAAATACCAACAGAGCAAGATTTGTAACAACCAACAGCTGCCTGCAGACAAAATAGTAGTTTGTTATTGGAGTCTGCTGATGAAGAAAACAAACTGATATGCTCTGAGAATATGTGTTGGTTAATGACACCACTGGTAAAAGCCTTCCTGCTTCAGGGAAGATGCTTCAACTCAGGCATTCAATGAAAGTGAGATGCAAGTGAAAATTTGGTGGTGGCTTATTATCTCAATATCCAATTACATAGTTCCAGCCACATAAGAATAATTTTTCTTAAGTGATTATGGGAAGCAGCAAGTACATGCAAAAGTATTAGAAATAACTATGTCAATGGGGGCAGTCTGCTGTCCGCCTTCCCATATATCCAGAAAGCATCTGCTTTAGGCAGTGCTCAAAGCTTGAGTGTATGCAGTGGCTTCAGTGAAAGTATGTCCAAACCATTGATTTTATCTTCAATCCAAGAACTGATGAAGAGAAAAGTGTTTACCATAAAAAGTTATAGGTGGAGGAAAGCTGAATTTCTTGGTGGCAGCTTTACCATCAGCAATACTTTACACAGGTAGAGTTAAGTTAAAGAGAGTATTTATTTAGTACTGCAAATGTGTGTAGCTCTGGGCTGAGAAATTATTGTTCTTATACTTTAAAAGTCAAACTTAAAATATTTTACTACCAAAAAATGCTAATTATAAAAATTCTAATAATAATTGCTTTACTAGCATTTCAGATTTATTCCTGTGCCCTAGAAATTTATTCCACAATAGTGATATTCTGCTTAAAGGATCAGGCTCACATTGATCTTAACATCTGACTATTGAGTATTTGATCACATTCAATGTGGTTTCAGGTATGAATCCGGGGGTTCCGTCTGAAAGACAGTCTGGCCTGCTGACGGTATTTGTTAGGCTGTCCTGACCTCTTTTGGAGTGTGGAGGGCTCCCTGTCCATCACTTTGTCTAATCTTTAGAAGCTCCTTCAGAGAGAGGAAAAGGAATCTATCTGACTGGTGAGGAAAGGAACCAAGAAAGTATAGTGGGTCCTCAGCGCCCCCCTTTCAGGGTCTCTTTTATTTCCTTGACTTATCCTATCCCCTTGGGCTAGACCTTTCTCTCTTGTTCCCCCTCCTTTCCTTCTGCTTTTTCATCCTGCTGGGGCTATGGCAGGCCCCATTCTTGGCAGCTGGCTAGACTTGTGGGCCTGGAGGCAGGCCACCCCATGTGGGTCCCTAGGAATAAATAGTGAGTAAGGCAGTAGGCCTAGGTTCTGGCTGCATTCTCTAACAGAGTTTACCAAAAACTCTGCATTTGAAGGGCCACTGGCATCTTGCATGATGGCTGATGAAACTGATGCTTTGCTTCCCACTTGGCCAACACCCTGATAAGGAAGAAAGGTGAGTCTGACTCTCATCCCAACTTGATTTACCTGAGAAAGAAAATAGGCGGCTATCCACAGTTCTGGCAATAGACTGCAGCTTGACCACATCCATTGACTGCCCAATGTGCACAGTGCTGGGCATGCTCCCCAGAGTCCCTCTCACAAACTCTGCTACCTCCTGCACAGTGAACATTTGCAGCAGCTCGTCAAAGATCGTTGGGAAGGAATTGAGAAGTGCAGCCTGCAGAAGCAAGTGAAGCTCTGGTTAGCTCAGAGTTAGGTATGCACCTATCTTGCATGCTTAGACAATGATACCTGGTGGTGAGAGGTTGAGAAGTCATTGCAGCACCCCAGCCTCGAATGGGCTCCTCCCTGGCCTTGGACTCCACCCATCCCTGCAGCACTCTTAGGGCATGGAGCAGGGAGAACCAAAAAGGAAACCAAAACAAGAGAATTTACTGGGGCCCAGGCCGCTTGAAGCTTTCAGAACTTGCCAAGGCATTTGCTGGCAAGAGAAGGGAATATATAGAGAAATTAACTCTAGGGCTTAACATCCATAGCTGTTTTTGCTCATAAAATGGATTTAAATTTTTTGTCTGTCTCTATGATCAAGCTCTCGACTTTCCAGTTTCAGTCCCAAATTCAAGCCAGGAAGCTCTCAAAGAACGTAGGCAAAGATAACTGAGCACCATCAAGCAGCACTAGGTGAACTCCATTCACAGTCCTGCAGCCAGCAATCCAGCTCTGAAAACTGGACCATTTCCCCAGAATAGTGTCATTTATTTGAAACCATGAAATCTAAAGACTTTGTAGATTATTTCCTTCACGTGTGATGCCTGGCAGTTTCAAGTGTAAATCCAAAAGGATGGAGAATGTGTGGATTTAGTCAGCCATGAACTCTTGAGGACTGCTGATAATGTTGGCATAGAGTTCAGAGACCTAGATGGCCTGGACAAGTGGAGTATGCGTGTGTTTGGAGAATTCTCTCCTAGGATCTTAGCTCTGGCAGACCCATACGGTAACCTCTTGAGAACAATCTGAGACTTGGGAGGCAGAATAGTTTAGGAGCAAGAGAATGAGTTTTGGAATTGGACAGACATGAGTTTAAATCCCAGCATTACTACTTATCTGCCACATAACCTTGGGTGAGTTACTACGTAATCCTCACTTTTCTCATCTATAAAATGGGGATGATGCTATTACTTTTCTCCTCGTATTGGTATGAGGAAAAAGTTTAGGTGCATAAAATTAATTTCCAGTAGACTGCCTGGCACACAATAGACCTTCAATAAATGCTGGCTCTTGTTCATTTCTCTTGTCTAAATGGAAGCAGCATGAAGGAGGCTCTTCGTACTTCTCAGTCCTCTTACACTATTAAGCCGAGATTTACAAAGGGAAATGGAGTGTCACCTTGAGACGAGGTGAGAGTGCGCTCTTCCTAAGTGGCAGTTTGGGGGGCAGGGTGGGGAGCTGTTTTTCCTGATTGCTTCAACAGGCAATAAGACACTGGCCTAGAGTGAGTGAAAATTTATCACATGGGGAAATGGGTCTGTCATACTGCAGTCTATGTTCAGGCCAGGACCAAGGACTGAACTTTTATGAATTCTATCTGCAGATTTATAACTCCCTGGGATATCAAGGAAATCATTTTGCAGTAGTTAGAACCAGCACAAAAACTATCATCATAAGCAACTAGATACAAAAGACAAAGGGGGAAAAGCAGGTATTTCTTTTTTTTTTCTTTCCTTTTGGCTGTGCTGTGTAGCTTGCAGGATCTTAGTTCCCCAACCAGGGATTGAACCTGGGGCCATGGCAGTGAAAGTGCCGAGTCCTAACCACTGGACTGCTAGGGAATTCCCAGAAAAGCAGGTATTTCATAATCAACAACAAACAGTAGCTGATTTGCTCTCTTAAATGGTGAAATTTCCTATACTTATGGCATCGGAACAGAAGGACACTTGCACCATAACATCTCCTAGTGGTCAGAATCAAAGATATAAAGTCTGACTGACTAGCATACTTGCTGAAAGTTCTGAAACTGTGAAACATGAGCCTGGCACCAAAGAAGCAGGTCTGATTCTGACTCAGGTCTAAGATAAGACTACAACTAAGCTATTTATCCTGATGTGATAGGAACATGCCATTGAGTACAGGGCATTCCTGAGTTCTCAGAAAGCGTATCTGGCTTGCTCTGCTAGCTCCCTATATCTCCACAGGCTGAGGGAGGAGTAGGTGTCCTGGGCCCTGGTTGGCAGGAACAGATAGGCTGGGGGAGAGGAAGGAAGGAGAAAGATGACTGGCTTGGGGTGTTCAGGAGGGGAGACCATAGAAGGAGCCTTTCTTATAGAGATACCTGGTGACCTTGATGTATTCCACTCTTTAATAGAGGCTATCACCCAGTTGCTCACCTGTTCTCTGGGCCAAGGGGCAACATAGAAGCAAGTGGAAAACAAAAAAAGCAGACTATTCTAATCTTAAACGAGATATTTAAACATACATTTGCACTGACAGACCTGGCAGTGACTGAATGAATGGACATGAGAAAGGCTGTCTGGTCTTTGCTCATACGTTTTGATGTAATAATTGGCTTCAAAAAAATCAAAGAAGTGAAATTCATTAGATAAAATTCTGACATTTATTTATAAGCAAAAATAACCCCATTGTGACTGGGGTAATGAACAATATCCGTGATCCCTTCTAGGGTAAGGTTGCATGTAAAAGGTAACTGATTAGCTGGCCAGACGTTTTTAATATAAGGAAGCAACTTCCTTCCCACACTGGTATTTCTAATAGAATCTAATCCTAATTCTTAGCCAAAGTTTTCTAGTTATTTCTGCTGTTTTTCAACCTATTTCATTCTTAACTGCTAGGATGGACCAATACTAACCTGAGGTTTTTAAAATTAATACAGTGGCTAGGAAATAAAAGTCTCTATACATTCTGAATATCCTCTATAAATAAGATGTTCATGAACAACTAATAGCATGGTAGCTAAATAAATTTGGTCTAAAGAGGGCAAAGTTGTGCTTCTTCTCCACCATAAAGCCACTGGGCTGTCTTATATTTGGAAGCTGGGGCATAGCTGGCTTTGAAGTAAAAGCAGCATTTTATTCTATTAGGTATTTCCTTATAACTCACCCCTTACCCAAAACACAGGAGCTTGGCAGGGCTTCTTTGACTCTGGAAGCCAGAGGACAAAGAAACCACCTGCTAACACAGACAAGAATCCAGCAGCAAAACTTTCCTGTAGCTCACAGACCTGAGTGAAAAGGAGTGTTTCTGAGTTTCTGCTGTCCAAACTGAGCACAAACCGGATGGACTGGAAAAGTTCTTGGATGCTGGACCGGAATTGCTCCTCTTCCATCCCACAGGTGGCACGTGAGTACAGGATCCTTGACTGCACAATAAACTTGAAAAGGTACTCCAAGGCCTGGAGGTGTAGGAGAAAAAGGGATAGAGAGGTGTTAAAGATGTCCAGAAGCTAACATATGAGGGAATGAAGGGTGGAGTACCAGAAAATTATACACCAAAATTGGGAGGTGGACAATTCCAACTATGGAGACAAGCATTTTAATTTTTAAAAATTTTTTATTGGAGTAGAGTTGATTTACAATGTTGTGTTAGTTTCTGCTGTACAGCAAAGTGAATCAGTTATACATATACATATATCCACTCTGTTTTAGATTCTTTTCCTGTACAGGTCATTACAGAGTATTCAGTAGAATTCCCTGTGCTATATAGCAGGTTATTATTAGTTATCTACTTTATATTTAGTAGTGAACTAAACCTTTTCTCAAAACTCCAATGGTCACTGAGCAGCAACTGTCTATGTACTGAGAGAATCATCAAATTATTTCATGTGGTTATGGAAGTGTATAACCACAGACTATTATGGAAGCAGTTGAATTCAAGACCATATAGGATCAAAAGAAAATTAAATTTCTCTCATATTTCTCAGGTCTGGAAATAAAAGGCTACAAAGGTAATGATATAAGAACCTCTCTTAAATTTATTCCAAGAAGGAAGAGTCCTTTAAGGAGTCTTCTGCATCTTCGAGAAACAGCTGGCCCCTGACATGTGCCAGCCTTCTCACCAGGGGTCAAGTCTGAAGAACTTGCCACTAGTTGCACAGGAGCTGGTGGACCTAACCCACCCATTTTCCATCCTCTTCCAGACCAGGACACCTGCCATCAATAGTTCATGAACAATACAGAAGACAAAGCTCCCATAACATGTTTTAGGAGCAGAATCTGTGTCTGAGGAGTCCCTGCAGCTTGGTCCATGCTTATGAGCTGAATAATTCTCTTTTAAGAGAATTCAAGATCCAAGACTATACTTTCTAATCAAAGAAAGGCTAACGATTTCCCAGACACTGGAAAGGCAGAGACATTGAAAACTGAGGAGAAACTTATCCAAGGATGAAATATGGAGCTCAGTTACTTGAACTATATAACAGGAAACAATTCCCAAGCTACTTTCATGATCTATTCATCTGTCAGGTTTAGCAAAGCAAAACTTTGTGTGTGTGTGTGTGTGTTTATGTGTCCCACACTAAACTCAGTTGGCACTGGAAAATGGCTAGTTCAGAAAAATGTGTGTTCCAAGGCCTGCACCAGAGGATTCTGTAGAATAAATTACAGTGTTTGGCCTCATCTCCATAAACGCTACAGTCTCTGTTTCAGTAGCCTTTTAATGCCTGGTCTACAAATAACCTGGAAATTTAATGTCTGGTCTGTAAAGAACCTGGAAAGTCTCTGCTAAATTTATAAAGGAAAGTGTTTTTTTTTTGTTTTTTTTTTCAGTTTGAAACAACTACCACAAGAGATGTACTGAGTGGCTTAAAACATCCACTAGTTTCAGAGTGAGAGGCAGAACCAGACAGCAAAGTCGCTTGCACTTCCTGGGTATGAGAGATCAGTTCCTCCATTAAGTCCTAAAATATAAAACACTCTGCAGAGGAGTACAGCTGTCGTCGAAGACAGCCTGTGAACACCTGGATGAGGGCAAGGAAAACAAGCTCACTTCCAGTCATCCATCATTACCTGACTTCCCCTTTCCCTACTCCTCTTGATTTTTACCATCAGCACCAGCTGATGACCAGGACCAGGTGAAGCTGGCCACCTGTGACAGATGCAACTGGGTAAAGAGAGGAGAGCAGAAGAGTGGGATAAAAGGTGAGGGTGGATCCTGTGGAAGTTGTTTGAAGTTTACAGGTGTTCCCAACCCCGTGTGGAGACAATGGAACACTTAACTATGGCTGAAGCAGCTTCTCTGTCTTTTTCTACTTAAGTTAATAAACCTGAAAGGAAAAGAGATCCTAAAAGTTATTACAACCTTTCTGTCACTAAGGAGATCACTGTGCTTTCTCTTTCCTGGCTCCCTGGTAAGAACCTGATGCAGCTCAGCAGTGAAAAGTATGCTGCCTTTTTGGAACGCCCTGCCAAAAGCCATCCTCAGACCCACTAAGGATAGCCCCTCGTAAGTCATTCACACAGGAATAATGTAACCAAGTAAGAAAATAAAAGACTCTTTATTTTCATCTTCTTTAGTGGCATAACTTTGGAAGGTCATGACTCTGAAAGAGAAAGGAAGAGATGATGTACAAGTAGCAAGATGTATTGAATCAAGAGCAATAAAGAAGAGGAGGTTTCCTGGTCCACAGATTATGATACCAGAATAAGAAATGCCAGGTCAGAAGCATATGCATTCTGTGAATAAGGATGAAATTAGGATCAGATAGAGACTTACACATTTGGTCAAGAGGACTTGTAAACTGAAATTTGATGAAGAAGTGGAAATGGCCTGATAAAACTGTCGGGCTAGATGCATTAGTATCAGATGCCACTCAAATACATTTGAAAGGTAAGAACAAGTATGAAAGTACCCCCTGAAAAGTGCTCCCCCACAATGGAACTCTTCCTTTTCCCCACCCAAACCTGGTATTCTCCAGGAGTTTTCTACCTCCATAGGTGACCCTGCCATCAACCCAGCTCATCTAGCCAGACCCCTGGAACCAGCCTCAGGTCTTCCTTTCTGCCACCTCTCACATCCAACCTAATATTTGAAAGCTTCTGCTTTTGTCACATCAGCCACTTTATGGTTGCTTGAAAACTCCAGCTCTTTCCCATCCAGGCTTTTAAACATGCTGTTTCCTCAGTCTGAAATGTGTGTCCCCCAGTTCTTAACACTGATTTCAGCTCAGGTCACCTCGTCAGAGAAGCTTTCCCTAAACTCTTGATCTGAAGTAAACCCTCCTCTCCAGCCATTCCATCCCAAGATCCTGTTTATTTCCCTCATATCATCATCAATTTTCTTTTCTCACTTACTTTGTGTATTTATCTGTTTGACATGTTTACTATCTGTCTTTTCCCCACTTGAATGGAAGTGCTATGAAGGCCTAGCCTTTCTACTTGGGCTCCTGCTGAATCTCCAGTGGTTAACACAGTGTCTGACATATGGCAGGTATCAAGCAATACTAACTGAATGCATGGTTGAATGAATGACTCTTAGGAGAAAACTTCCGAGATAGCATCTCCAGTAACCTTAAGCAATTAATTTATGAACTCACATAGAATCTTTTGCATTTAACTCAACTTGTATCCCCTCAAATACTATGCAGGGCACTTCACAGGCGCTGGGGTTGAGAAGAACAGAACCCAGTGCTTGCCCTCACATTACACTCAGAACCCTGCTCCACACTTGTGTTTGAGCCTGATTCCCCTTAGGACACAGGGGATGTGTTCTTCAAGGGGAGAGGTCAGTCTTACTCTTTGCATCTTAGCACCCATGACATGCTGATTGCTCAGCTGACATGTATTGCATGAAGAAAGACAGAAGTGAGACTTGTGGCCTTACATTTTTACAGAATGTGCAAAGAAGAGGCAGGGAAAATATGGATTTATGATTTGATTTTGCCTCTTTAATCTGATGATGCTTGGGGGAACATCTGTTTCACCTGTTACCACGTGGACAAGAATAACAAAATCATAGGCCCAGAAGTACTTAGAGCAGATGATGGGATATTAAAAGAGGACAGAGAGAAAGCAGAACTACTTTGCTGCCATTCTTCTTTTATTACTAACTAGAAAGGATGGGAAAGACATGGTTAAAAAGCAACTAAAAAAAGAGAGTAACTCAAGAACAAGAAAAGACGGACAAAAAAAGCAAGCAAGCAAGCAAGCATGAACTTGCTTTAAATGAGTTCTCAGAGGATAGGACAGTTTTCTTCAAATAGCTATACGGAGAACTGCTGAGCAAAAGAGGGATCAACATTCTCATAGGCTGTTCTCTAGAGTAGAAGCAGTAGCCATGAAAAGAAGTTACCAGAAAGTATAGTTAACTAACAATGAGGACAGTCCCCTGTAAAGTGGAGCTGTCCAGCAATGCAAAGGGCTGCCTGGTCACGGTTTTTAGATTATCTTCTTCTCAACATATCTGCATACAGTGAATCCACTCAGCTCTTTTAACTTAAAACGGTTATAAAAAACAATGTTTAGTAACTACTGAAGAAGGGAAAAGTATTGGAAGATCTTATTTCTAGTCAATGTTGCCACCAACACTGGCTTAGAAGGAGATATGATATTTTAGCCAGTAGAAGCAAAGACTGACATTGTTGGTAAAAACCAAGCAGGGAGGATGGCTCAGAGCCACATGCACATCATCCCTCCCTCCTGCTTTAAGATAAAATTATGAGGAATAAAGACCTTTTAGGGCAAAATCAAAGTGAGGAAAGGGCAGTTATGTGGATCAAGGCAGTCTTTCCTGAAAGCAGAGCAGTGTACTGGCTGTCTACACTTGTCCCGCACACTACTCCATTGAGGCTACTTGCAAAGTTCTGCAGGGGTGGGCCCTTTTTGTATAGCAAGCTCAGTACATTACCCTCATGGCTTCCTGAATGTGGTCCTGCCGAATCAGTTCTGCTGAGCAGTCCATGTACCACTTCAAACAGCGGATTAGCTCCCTGGGAAAAAGAACAGTTCCAGAAACCCCACTTTAATCCAAGAGCAATGCAGCCTAAAATATTTGCAGTCTTGAATTAGCCATATAGGAAATAATATACTGCTAATGAGCTAGAATGGAGTGATGGATCCAATACAGCTGTGGAATCCTTAGATCATCCAAGACCAGACAACACTCCCTGTCCAAAAAGAGTTGCCACATTTCAATCAGCAATTATAATCATTCTTTCCCACTTTCCCTGACACACATTTTTTCTGATTACAAGAAAGTTTTCCCGAAGTCTGGGACTGGATGTGTGTTTTGTTTTGTTTAAAAGTGCTAAGTCTCCAGAACATACAACAGACTCTGAATAAAGGTGTATAGTCCGGTGTGCCCCTCCTTGCCATCCCAATGATCTTATTTCCTTAGGACCAAGTCATCTGAGTGGAATGGGATTACAGGGTCAGAAGGCCTTCACGTTTACATGGCAAAAGAGTACCCAGGGCAAGAGTGCAGGCCCTCGTCAGATAACAGTTCGCATCTTAGGCCTATCAGTTTCTAGCTTTGCATCCTTGGGCAAGTTATTTGGATCCTCTGTCCTCATTCTTTTCATTTAAAATACAGAGGAAACAACAGTACATCTCAAACTGTGAATTCTAATGAGATGACACATGTAAAATATATAGCACAGTGCCTGCTCTCCAAAGTGACATCAAAGTGTCAGAGTTCCAGTGATTCCACAGCCTCAGAACCCTTCGGTTTTGTTTGCTAAGCTTGTGCTGGGACTACCCTAGTGGCGCAGTGGATAAGACTCCGCACTCCCAATGCAGGGCCCAGGTTCGATCCCTGGTCAGGGAACTAGATCCCACGTGCATGCCACAACTAAGGAGTCTACGTGCCGCAACTAAGGAGCCCGCCTGCTGCAACTAAGACCTGATGCAACCAAATAAATAAATAAATATTAAAAAAAAAACTTGTGCTCATTCCATAGAATAATATGGTGACTTTAAAAATTGCTTTAATGGTTTTACATAACCTGTGAGTGTTTCCCATGTTTATTATTCATATTATCTCTTTTATTGACTAGCTTTTTCTTTTCTTTGATATTTATTTGTCAGTACTATAGTTAGCTATTCATATGTTTCTCACTGAAAAAGCAAGACATATTTTTAGCAGCTCTGCCATCATTTCTTAGAAGGAAAAGTATGACAACTATGTAATAAACTCTAGTTTAAAACATCAGCGGAAAGCTAACATCTAACATCATACTCAATGGTAAAAGACTGAAATGTGTTCCTCTAAGATCAGAAACAAGGTAAGGATGCCTGCTTTTGCTACTTCTATTCAATGTATTAGTAGTGAAAGAGCAACTGGGCAAGAAAAAGCAATAAAAGGCATCCAAATTGGAAAGGAAGAAGTAAAATTATCTTTGTTTGTAGCTAACATGATCTTGTATGTAGAAAAATCTAAAGAATCCACAAAAAACCCTGTTAGAACTAATAAATGAATTCAGCAACACTGCAACAAAATCAACATATATAAATCATTTGCTTTTCTATATACTAACAACGAACAATCAAAAAAGAAAATTAAGAAAACAATCCATTTACAGTAGCATCAAAAAAGAATAAAATACTTAGGAATAAAGTTACCCAAGGGGGTGAAAGACTTATACTTTGAAAACAACAAAATGTTGCTGAAAAAAAAAAATTAAAGAAGTTAATAATAAACAGAAAGACATCCACGTTCATGGATTGGGAGACTTAATTTGGTTAAGATGTCAACACTATCCAAAGTGATCTACAAATTCAATGCAATCTCCATCAAAATCCCAATGACATTTTTTGCAGAAACAGAAAAATCCATCCTAAAGTTCATATGGAATCTCTAGGGACCCCAAATAGCCAAAACAATCTTGAAAAAGAAGAACAAAGTTAGAGGATGCACACTTCCTGATTTCAAATGTCCTACAAAGCTACAAAGAGTAACTTTAACTTTGATTAAAAAGACTAGTCAAAACAGGGTGGTACTGGCATAAAGACAGATACATACATCAATAGAATAAAACCGCCCAGAAATAAACCCTCATGTATACAGTCAAACGATTTTCATCATTAAATGGGAAAAGGATATTCTTTTTCTACAACTTGTATTGGGAAAACTAAATATCCACACACAAAAGAATAAAATTGGACTCTTATGTTGCACAATAAAAAAAAATTAATTCAAAATTAATCAAATACCTAAACGTAAGAGCTAAAACTGTAAAACTCTTATACAAAAACATAGGAGAAAAGTTTCACAACATTGGATTAAGCAATCATTTCTTGGATAAGACATCAAAACATAGGCAATGAAAGAAAAATTAGATAAATTAAACTATATCAAAACTGAAGACTTCTGTGCATCAAAAGACACAATCAACAGATTAAAAAGGCAATGGGAGAAAATATTTGCAAATCATATCCCTGAAAATGGGTTAATATCCAAAATTACAGCTCAGCAACAAACAACCAAACAACCTGATTCAAAAATAGGCAAAGGACTTATAGATTTTTCTCCAAAGAAGATATATAAATGGTCAATAAGCACATGAAGAGATGCTCAACATCACTAATCATTAGGGAAATGCAAATCAAAACCACAAGATACCATCTCATATCCATTAGAAAGGCTACTACAAAAAAAAACCAAAAAAACCAGAAAGTAACAAGTATTGGCGAGAATGTGGAGATATTGGAACACTTGTGCATTATCGGTGGGAATGTAAAATGGTGCAACTGCTGTGGAAAATAGTACAGTGGTTCCTCAAAAAATTAAAAATAGGATTATCATATGATCTACCCATTCCATTTCTGGGTATATACCCAAAAGACTTGAAAGCAGGGTCTCTAAGAGATATTTGTATGCCCGTGTTCATAGTAGCATTATTCACAATAGCTGAAAGGTGGATAAATATAGCCAAGCATTCATCAACAGATGAATGGATAAACAAAATGTGGTATATACACACAGTGGAACATTATTTAGAATGAAAGGAAGGAAATTCTGACACATGCTATGACATGGATGAACACTGAGGACATTATGGTAAGTGAAATAAGCCAGTCACAAGGAGACAAATATTGTATGATTCAATTTATATGAGGTCCTAGATTAGCAAATCCATAGACAAAAATTATAATGGTGATTACACGAGGGCTGGGTGGTGGTGGGGGGAATGGGAAGTTATTGGTTAATGGGTACAGAGCTTCAGTTTTGCAAGATGAAAACAGTTCTGGAGATGAATGGTGGTGATGGTTGTACAAAAATGTAGATATACTTAATGCCACTGAGCTGTACACTTAAAAATGGTTAAGGGACTTCCCTGGTGGCCCAGTGGTTAAGAATCCGCCTGCCAATGCAGGGGACACGGGTTCGACCCCTGGTCTGGGAAGATCCCACATGCTGCAGAGCAACTAAGCCCGTGTGCCACAACTACTGAGCCTGCATGCCTAGAGCCTGTGCTTCGCAACAAGAGAAGCCACCGCAATGAGAAGCCTGCACACCGCCACGGAGAGTAGCCCCCGCTCGCCACAACTACAGAAAGCCCACGTGCAGCAATGAAGACCCAATGCAACCAAAAATAAATAAATAAATAAAATTGATTCTTTAAAAAAAAAAAAAGAGAGGTTACCCTTATAAAAAAAAAATTGGTTAAGATGATACATTTTATGCTATGTGTATTTTACCAGGGTTAAAAAATAAGTAAATGAAGTTTAAAAAAAAAGGTCTGCTGAACGAATGTTGGTTGCCACTGAACTTTTTAAAAGCCCGTCTTTCTAGTCAAACACAAGTCCTAATGATGGTGCCAAATGCAACTTACTTGTATGCCAGGGCTCCAGCAAAGTGCTTCTGGATGTATGTGTCCATTACAGGTCGGAAGTGGAAATATTTGATGTCTCGGAGCAGGTTGATGATGAATACCTGGGAGAGATGGAGGGTAGCAGAATTCATTGGAGGCCTCAATCCTAACCCCAGCAGAAAACAACTCTTGATTCTTCAAGGAATGGCAAACTGCTAGTGTTTTCTCCAGTGTTCCCAGTGAATGTAGGATTTCCATTCTGTGTCTGTATTTCTGTCATGTTTGTTCTACTCCTAACATCCCTGGCCTCCTATTCCAAACTTGGGACTCATCTGTCAATGCCAGTGTTACTTTGATCTTCTCTCTTCACGAATGCTAGGTGGTTCAATATGGACCTGGGGAATCAAAATACCTGTGTAGGTGTCATAAACACTAAGTTGTCTCAAAAAACTTGGAAAAGAGAGAGAGAAAAATATTGTCCTCTAAGCCAAACCAGCCTATGAAAGGCTGCACCCTTCGGAAACAGGGTCGGCTGGCCATGGAAACAAGGAAGAAGAAAAGCCAGAGAAGCAAACTTTGCAAGTACCATTCTAACTCTTGCCTCTGCTCCTCATCTATCAGGTAGACTCAGAGTATCTGGTTCTCCTTGAACATACAGCCCTCCTGTAGGACTGAATATATTCAACAAAATGCACTAAACATCCAAATCACTGTCCTTTCACACTAAGCAACCTTCTGAGACTCTGGTTCCCAAACAACTGCATAGAGGGAGAGAGTGTGATGCTCCACCAGCACAAGTGAGTCTCTGCTTTTCCTGGTGGTTATATCCTACTTTTGTAAGTGGAAAAACAGGCTGTCTTGTTTCCTATATTAGTCTCTGGGCCTTTTGTTCGCGTAGGTCACTATTTAAGGGGCTAGGAAACCCTGTAACAGTGGTGAGACTGAGTATCAAAACTACAAAGTTGAAGTCCAGATTTGATCTTGTAGGGCTCTGCCTGGTAGGGTGATTGTTGGTCTTCCTTGGGTGACACTCCTCAGTTCCTTTTCTATTGGAAACATCTACATCTTGTGCTGACTCACTCTAATAAATTGCTTTCCTTAGATTTTTAAAAAATGTGTGACAGGAATAATTAATAAAAATCAGGAAGGGTGAGACTTACCAAAGACTGAAACACCAACAGGCCATATTTCTCTGTATTATCATCCAAAATCACAAACAGCGTATCTAAGATGTCCTGTAGAAACTGCAACAGCATAAAAATCAGAGGGCTCAGGTCTTCGGACCTTGGACACATGGTCAAACTTCCATACACCAATGAATTTATTTCCCAGTAAACGAAGTCAAAGATCTCCTAAGATCTCAAACCACCACTTAAAAATAACCTAGTACCCCACCTCCACCTAGCCAAGAAATAACGAGGTGGACTTGGGGGTGTTTGCTTACAGCCCAAAGGGCCCTAAGAGAGACCTAAAGAGGCTCTTCCTATTGGGTAAGTGCTAAACTTGTAAGGAAAGAGCAATTACTTAAAAAACGTAGGACATCCAGGTAGAACAGTAATTTTGAAATGAAGACAATCTAAGTGATTCTTTTTATAAATTTATTTATTTATTTATTGGCTGCATTGGGTCTTCGTTGCCGTGCGCAGGCTTTCTCTAGTTGCAGTGAGTGGGGGCTACTCTTTGTTGCAGTGCGTGGGCTTCTCATTGCAGTGGCTTCTCCTGTTGTGGAGCACAGGCTCTAGGCGTGCGGGCTTCAGTAGTTGTGGCTCACGGGCTCTAGAGCTCAGGCTCAGTAGTTGTGGCTCACAGGCTTAGTTGCTCCACGGCATGTGGGATCTTCCCGGACCAGGGCTCGAACCTGTGTCCCCTGCATTGGCAGGTGGATTCTTAATCACTGTGCCACCAGGGAAGTCCCAATCTAAGTGATTCTGATGCCAAATCCATTTTGAGAAAAAGGGCTTACTTTCCTGGGTCCCCCAAAATTTGATAGTCCCTTGTTCTCCTCTATGGCCTAACTCTGTAGAGGACATTTGGATGAGGCTGTGGCAAGCTAGGCCTTAATTACAGAAACTATTCTTTGGTCTAGAAATTAGTATCCCAGGAGAAG
Source organism: Balaenoptera acutorostrata (assembly GCF_949987535.1). Lineage (NCBI taxonomy): Eukaryota > Metazoa > Chordata > Mammalia > Artiodactyla > Balaenopteridae > Balaenoptera > Balaenoptera acutorostrata. The sequence continues at coordinate 37,836,299 of NC_080073.1, forward strand.
GGAGAATGCAGCTCATGAGCGCTGTCAAAGAGGGTAAAATATCTGGAGTCACCATTTTTTTTTTGAGCACGTGCCTTTTCCTTTCTAAGATGCAAAAACCAAGAGAGAATAATAAATACTCACAGATGCTCCCAGTCTTTAAAAATCAAATCTAATATTCTGTTGGTCAAAATGCAATTTAATGATATAATGTTTATAACTTATTTCAAAACAATATAAGGTAGAAGGCATGGATAAGGAGTTTATGGGCAGGACTGACCATGGGCTGATGACAGTCAGGGGTAACTGATAGGATAGGTACATGTACGGTTATTTATTCTATTCTGTCAACTTTTTTTGGTATGTTTGAAATCTTACAATAAAAAGTAAAAATTAATTAAAATGCTAGCATAATCTCTTTAATCCTCTCTGGCTGGCTTGAGACAAATACTGATGCTAAAACCAGAAATGCTGGTAGGATGTTCTTTTCTCGGGAATGTAACAACTCAGCCTTAAAAAGATCACAGACTTTTCTTAATACCTGGTCTGTTTTACTGGTTAAATTTTTCATATGTTTAGAAGGAAAAAAATGCCCTGAGTATAAGGGCATTTATCTTAAGTTTCAAAAACTAGTATTAGCTTGTTTGTATAAAGAGTTCTTTTAAAAATTTATGATACTCTGATCAATTGATTAACACAAAATTCATACAAGACTTCATAAAAGTACAAAGCCATACACAGACTTTAAAATTATTCCTCGTTTGGAGACACCATGTTGTGTATTATTGAGTCAACGGAGCTGTAAAATGAAAGTACAGACAGTGCAATGTTAATAGATTTGACACTTGCAATGATAGAGCCAAGAATGCTCACTGATAGACAAGTTGCCTTCTTGACATTTAATCTCTATCCTACATTCCATTGCCCTTGCTGATCACCAAAAGCACTTCCATTTTCCTCAGTTGAGTTCAGTCCATTGTGCAGAATCCACCTACTGGGCTTTCACCATCAGGAAGTGCCTGGGAGTTTTCTTGAGCTAAAGTCAGGTGGGCAAACACCTGGTTTCTACACACTGCGGAGAAGCCCTATGGAAAACAACTGGGGTCTGGTAGTGTTGCTGTCAGCCTGCTCAGGCCATTAGATAGGAAATGTCACAAAAGTACTTGAAAAAGCAATCGAGGAAGGGAGTAAGGAAGGGTCCCCTATTACGGACTCTAGTGAGAGACTGGGCAAAATCAAGTTACAGTTAATGGAGAGTATTCAGAGTTCCTGTAGATAATCAAGAGAGTAGAGCCAAGAAGACATCAGGCTGGATTTGTGGTAAAGGTTTACAAAGTAAGGGAAGAGAGAGGAAGGGAGAGGAGACCTAAGGCATGTGGGCAGCAGCACACACTGGGATTGTTTCTGAGAGGGTGTTTTTATCACTGCCCTTTAATTACCAGTTTGCTTTCTAGGAAGAAAAACAAGACAGAAAATAGGATTAAAACTTAAAGGTAGTTTCTAAAAGGTAATAAACCTGATGTGATACCTACTTTAAAAAAAGAAGTTAAGAAAGAAAAATACCTTTATTTCTACTCACCTAATTATAAACCTCGAGAAATGGTCTTAGAGGCTTACTGGCAGAAATCAAGGGGAAGTGAGGCCTTCTGCCCAGATTCTTGCTCAGGTAGCATGTGTGAATTGTGTGAAGCCATACCTTAACAATTTCCTCCCCACTGACATGCCGCAGCCGCCCTAGGATGTCCATGATCCGGTCTGGAAAGGCCTTCCATTTCAGCAGAGCAAGGAGGTCCACTAGGAAGCAAGCCCAAAAGACGGTGAACCCTGGCTATGTCATGGACAAGCAAAGCCCAGACTCTCCCTGCCAAGGACAGGTGAGACCTAGAAGGACAGAAATAGCTACAAGCAGTATAACAGCCTCTGGAGTGCTGAGATAAAGGCTAAAGACACATCTGTAAAGTCTGAATGTCACTCAGGAGCTGCTAAAACCGTGGAAAATCTCATAGGCTGCTATTGCCAAATGATTCCTTCAATTTCAAATGAAAAGAATTCCCTGTGGCATGAAAAAGCAATAATTTGTCTCTTTTAACATGTATCAGCAACATGAACCAGCAAGTGAGAACAGTGGAGGGCACCACACTGCAGGCACCATCACCTACCGTTCTGGGTGAGTTTGGTGGAGGAGAGCTGTGTGGAAATGAAGAAAGACTCTTTGGTGCTGCGTTGGAAGATGAGGCTGGAGGGGATGTTAGGGCAGCCGTTATAGTCCTCTTTGCAGCAGGGCAGGCCCAGGTACAGAGCATGGTTGTTAAATGTGCTATTCTCATCACACTATAGGCAAAAGTAGAGAATACAGAATGTTTCTTGAACCATGCCACTTGTAAAAAATCAGGTCCCAGGGGATTTCTGAGTTGATGTTTACTCTCATCTTCCTGAGGCTGGACCTTGGACCTCAGGTCCTCTTAGAAGAGTGCTTTCTAAGCACTTTAAAAGGGCTTTTCATTTCTTTCCCCAGAACGGCTCACGTGCCTTTTAAAGAGAACATGGCGGGGCTCGTGGCCTCTACCTGGTATGCAGGCAAACTTGAGTGCCAGCTATGCTGTGACAGCTGACAGAACCCCAATCTCAAATAGCAGGTCTCCGAATGAACAAGCCAAGGCCATAAAAGCACAGAGGGGTTGGTAATAGATTTCCATGACTAGTGGAGTGGGAGGTGGAAAACAAAGGCCCTGCTGGCATTACTTATGGGAGGAAGCTCACCTCATTTAGAAGACAAAAGACTGCCCACAGCTGTCCTGCTGTCTCAACCAGCGCATTACCCTGGATCCTCTGGCCCGCTCAGTGAAAACCACCTAACTGAGAACCATGTGTGAGAGTGGTCTCAGCAGGGTGAGAGACAGCCAGGCTCTGTACCTTGTACACATAGAGCTCGTGGATATCATCTGAGAGGGTGGTGCCGTCGTCCCGCATCAGGGGTGAGAATGCAAAGCCAAAGAGTTTCTTTTCCCCTTTGTCCTTTGCTGCAATCAGAGCCAAGCATTAGTTGTTTTGCCTCACACTTTGCTTTTTAACAGCAATTCCCTTTTGGCTTATCACCGATGCTCTTTACTTCTTTGTCCCTTACTTTGTTCATTAATTAGGTAGCAACCTGACTGGCAAGAATGATGAGAAATGTACTAGACTGAGTTTCCATTCATATCCCAAGGTACATAGGCAACCTAGACTCAAATAGAAACTAAATTGCTAGTCTTGATAAACCAGGGGCTCTTTAAGAAGGAGTTTAATACATACAAAGGAAACCCCCAAAGAGGAATGACACTGGCAATTATCCAGCATCCAGGTCTGACACTACAACAGGCCAACACCAGATCCCATGTTTCTGAATCACTGTCCAAAGGACAGCCTCTGATGATATCCCATCTCTGAGTACACAACTCCTCATTTTCTTCCCCCAATAGTAAGAACTCTCTTATTTCTGTTCCAGAGAGGAAAGAGTTATATTCATATCTTCAAAGGAATGTGGAGAGAAGTCTCACTCACTGGAACAGTGTCTGAACTCGAAGCGCAGGTGGGAGCCCCGGAACCGGTCAATGGGGATGGGCAATTTGATAATTTCTCCCCAGCGAGGACTATTACTGTGGTAGAGGACGAAGGAGTGGTAGGAACTCCTATTCGGCTCTCCTGAACCCAAGCTGATGCAATCCTGGAAGAGAGAAGCAAAGTAAGGTGCCATCTTCCTGGAGGGATCCCTTGGATTTCCGTGTCACTAGGACATTTCATTTTCTCCTTTATGCAGGTCTCATTTTCCTATCAGGCCAAATCTATAAGATGACTTAAATTCAGTACTTTTGGAAACAACTGTCTAGATGGTATAAGGAATGAGCAGTCACAATGCTCCTTGTTTTCCTTGGGGCAGAGGTAACCACACACATTGCTTAAAAAACTTGAGGGAAGCTGAGTGGTGCACCTGAATCACTAAGGTAGGCTCTTCATCCTCATTAAGAAAGGAAACAACGAATTCATAGGAGAAGTCAACCCTATATGGCACTTTCCAGATCAGAAGAATAATTAAATAATAATAAAATTAAATTTAAAAAATTAATTAAATAATAATAAAGTGGAGCTTGTTTTCTAATCTTTGGCCTAATGTTGCACTGGCATTTTAGGTTGCCCATGGCTGACTGTCCTTGGATATAAACAAGGTAGACCAGATTTAACTTGACCCCAGTTCCCAAATGTTGCTGTGAAAATCCAGTCCCAGGCCCCCCAGGAAGCTGCGGACAGTACAATCAGGAGCAGCTCCTTGTCCACACAGGGTGGTGTGAACAGCTGACAGCTCTGCTGACCTTAGCATTATTCATACAAACAATGAACATGCCTTAGTCCTTGAGGTGGGTTTTCAAAATGACACACAAATCATTGTTTCTACCACCATTTCAACATTACCCTCCATTTCTTTCTAGGTTTGGGAGATGATTCTGACTAACTTTACCTTTTTCCTTCTGTAAAATATGGACGATCACTCCTGGTCTGCCTACCTCATAAGGCTGTTGTCAACACACAGAAGCAAGGTCTGTAAAAGAGTGATTTGCCTTCTACCAAGTGACATGCAAATAATGCCTTTTTATTTGCCAGGGACTAGACTGAGGGAAAAACTGACATAATGACAGTAGAAAAACAGCACTCCAGGTCTTCTCTTTTAATGAAGAGTGACAGAGGATCCTTGTACTGCACTGGCTGGAAATCATCTTTTAGGGCCTGAGTCTGCTGTTCCTTGCCACATAACTTGGTAACAGCAAGTGGGTACCTAAGTTCCACTCTTTACTAAAGGGAAAATATAACTTTCTGTATTAGCTCAAGGAACAAAAAGCGTGGGACCTAATAACAGTTACCAAAACTAGGCAGCTCGATGCTAGACAGGTGGCTGAAAAAGTAACATGTAGGACAGAACTAGAGGGAATAGGTCTAAATTAGAACAGAAAGGATTCAGGTCAGACACTAGGAAGAATTTCTAAAAAGGCTGTATGACACTGCAAGTCATTATCAGAGCAAACTGCAGAGTTTCCTTGAAGAAAGGCTAAGGTGGAGAAGAATGCATATGGGGTGATTTGAGTTCAGCTCTTCCTGAAGAGGATGGGTCTCTGGACAAAGTCCACAGAAGCACTAAAATTATTACAGGATTAGCCTCCGTTCCAAACTGACTGGCAAACTTTACCTTCAAGATTTCTCCATCTGCGTAAAGCACATACATGGTCACTTCAATATTCTTCTGTACACTCTTTCCCCCTCTCTCGAAGTCCCCCTTCTCCAGGGTTAGGTACAGGTCATTGCGGATATCACCTGTGGGGAAAGAAATATCATGTCTTCATGACCGCAGAAGCCACTCTGCCCCATGCGCATGGAGGACAAGGCTAGCATCTGGATCCTCCAGGGTTCAGGTGGGTGCTCAGGGCATTCCAAGCTTGGTTAAATAACAATGGACATTCTACCAATATCAGTGCAGCAGTACTCAGGTTGGTTAGTCATGTGCTCTCTAAGTCTGAATCTTAAAGGTGTTCACCACAGCTTGTCTAGGGTGGGAAAAGGCAGACTGCAGGTGTCTGCTCAGTCTCTCTCCCCTCCAGGAGAATAGCTGTAATCTAAGCCCCCCAGAGAGGAAAGATTTTAGAATCAACAAGAATAACACTTATTTTAATCATGTCTATGTCGTAACTACTAATTCCTTCTCCTTTCCCTCAAAAAAAAAACAAAAAACAAAAAAAAAAAGTCGTTTCTCTTTTTTTTTCTTGGTTTTCTTTTTGCAACCCTCAATCCTTCTGAGTCTGACTAGAGGATAAACTACTTCTTCCTTCTGGAGGCTTACCTCCAAATCCCATTCCCTGCTGGAGTGTCAGGCAGAGGTCACTGGACTGTCAGTTTTTCTTCTTTTTGTAGCAAGTGCTCTGGGAGCAGATGACTCTCCAAAAGCACAGGTGCCAAAGGACTGGGGCGACAGTCTGTTGTGCTCTTGTTGCTTCTGCGTGCTCTGACTCTAGCCCATGCAGCCCATACCTGCTGCTTGAGACTGGGCAGCAGTAGCTCAAACTGCAAGTCTGAAATGACCTAAGTCTCAAATGCCTTTTTTTAGGGGGGATGGAATTGTCTGTTCATGCATAAAAGGAGCTTATTTAGGCTGCTCTAAGCTTCTAAACCCATAAAATGACGAATTTTACTCAACACAAACTAAAGAAGGGCTTTTGACTTTCAAAAAAAATAGTAAAGGCTGTGGGAAAAAAAATCTTCAAAGGAAGAAAATGACAAAGGAAACCAGGTAAGGCCAAAGTGAAGATGTGTTAGCAGCCTGAAGAAATCAACTAAAAGTTAATGGAACAATTAATTAACTTGCAAAGCAAGCCAATTCAGAAGCCAGAAATTTTTTCTCCTTCAGTTTTTAGAAAAACTGGCACAACTAAATCTGTTCATTACTTGGAATCACAATGACATAAGTCTTTGTTTTTGGTTAGCAACTCAGCTTTCTGGTTTGGTCAGATACACGATGACTGACGGCTCCTTTTCTGCACTGCCCACCTCTCTAACTGTGGAAGTGTCCGAGTGTCTCTTACACGTGAAACAGTGATAGACCAGGACTGGCATCTATCTTGGGCTTTGGGGGTCTTCATGACCAGACCTTCTATTCTTCAGGTCGCCTTCCTACCATAGGAGTGCAATCATGGTTATTTGGTCACATAATACTCTCAAAGCACTTTGACCCAAGTGGGGAAGAGCAGTCCCTGAGAAACAATTATTCTCTGACAGCGCAGAGAACTTTCTCTAATGCGTGAAAGCTATTTCCCCAAACAAATAGCCCTGAGGCTACCATGAAGGGAACAGGAAAATGTGTTCTTGAAAATCACACACAAATGCAACTGCTGGGTAGGTGGGACAGACTTCAGGGTGTCCATCCTTGCAGTCCATATAGACTTTCCTCCTGGGTTGAGCAGAACCTCTACTTTGAATTCTGATGAGTTTGACACTTTAATCTTCCTCTTTTGGACATCCCTGCTTGGGCCCTCCTAGCAAGTCATTAAAATAGCACTCAGGTGTCTAGGTAGGGTGGGGAAGACTAGCAGAAGGAGAAGGAAAACTCAAATCCATCAGTTTGCTACCGTCAGGACAGAGGCTGAATAAAATCAGCCCTGAAAGTAAAATTCAAAATTAACTGGGAACTTTACTATGGGTTATTGCCATTATAATGGGATAAATCAGAGTTGGTTACACCTTAAATTTTTAACAACTGGAACAGACATCTCAGAGCTTTCTCCTGATAAAAGCCTTTTAGTTACACATTAGCTTTTCTATGAAATTTAAGTAATTATTCCATTTCTAGGACAATTTGGCATAAAGTGAATAGTCTAGAGACTTTTAATATCTAAAGAATAGGTGCTTTGTTTAAAATTACCGTGGTATAAATCAGCACTCTCTGGCAGTTATTCTCAAGATAATTCACGTGACTTTTAAAAGCAGATGTTGGCTACCAGGAATAGTAGTCTGGCTTGTACAAACATATAAATTTCTGTGGCTCTATACAAAAGTTAACCATATTATAATAAGTATGTCCTTAAATGGCACATTTCAAACTTTTCCTAGCAATATATGATATAAAATACTAATACTAAATTGGGTATTGTCTTGGAGATTGATAATGACAGAATTTGGTCTGTTTTGGTTTTATAGAGTGAGCTCATAGCTTCTGGGAAGCTCCTCCAGGGTATTTTAAACCAAAATGCCAATTTCAAATGGAAGGACTGAGCTAGATATTCCTACAGTTTTCACTCTTTTAAAATTTTCTATTCAAACAGAATGCTTTGGTGATCGTTTAGCTGAGAAAATTTATAAATACAAGCAACTGTACCTTCTGGGTTACACACTGAAGCAGCTAGATTTCATCAGATCTTTGCTCTTTATTTAGAGAACAGACCTGCCTAGACCAACGTTGTTCTCAGTCAGAATAGGTATCAGGCTGCCTTACGGGTTGCGATTTTGCAAATTATGGCCTCAGTTTTGAAAGCAGCACTTTTTAATAGTTAATGGTGCTGGGGCCTTCTTGTCAAAAGCTCTCTGGAGGATCATTTAAATTGAGCTCTCCACTAATTCTCAAGGAACTAGAAGAAACAAATGTGAAAAGCTCCAGAATGTAATGACCCAGGCCTACCTTACACAGAGCTTCCCAGGGTCCCTGCTCTTCAGCTATCCTTATCCTTATTGTATGTTACATGTTCGCAAAGCCTACAAGTGGAATCATGCCTCTGGGTTAAGGTACTGTCTCCAGGAGGCTCATGTAAACTTTAGCACCAATGGCCAAGAAATATTACCAAGAGAGGGATGAGGACAGGCACCTTATCATAAGAATGGGAAAGAGAAGTCCTGAACAGTGGTTTCTGTGGTTAGTCTGAAGACCACTGCCTGGCTGACTGTGTTTGAATCACGTAGGGAGCTTGTTAAAATTAGATTTCTAATATTCACCCTTTGAGATTCTAGTGGGTCTTGGGTGGGCTTGTGTACTTGTATTTTAAAAAAAATCATCAGGTAATTCTGATGCTCTCCAGGGTTTAACATCAGGGGACTATAAAGTGGGGGTCTGCTGGGAAGATACTAGTGAAGTCTGGCTGAGGGTGGGGGACTGGGCACCTGTTAGGCAGCATGGAGGAATGCTGGGACGGGTATGGAAGGGGGAGGCTTTTCCACAGGGACTGGGAGTGCGTATTGTTGAGGGCAGCCCTGACTCCATTTGTTAGGTGTCCTCTGCTTCCTAAGGTTGGCAGAGCCTCTAACAGCATCAGCAATGCCTTACATCTCTGAATGCTTAGTGCTCAGTTGACATGCAACAGAGTTTCTTGAATGGGAAGATGAATGAATGAGGTTGTTCTTGTAAGAGGGCTTCAGAATAAATAATCTTTGTCCCTTTCACAGTTTCACACAGCAGCCAGTGACAGCTGTTGGTATAGCTGCATGTCAGAGAACTAGGGACTTAAGAGTAGGCAGAGGTTGGCAAACTTTTTCTCTAAGAGGTCAGATAGTAAGTATCTTAGGCTTTGTAGGTCACATAGGTCTCTGTCACATGTTCTTTGTTTTCATAACCCTTTCAAAATGTAAAAAACCATTCTTAGCTGGTAGGTAGTACAAAAACAGGCTGCTGGATTTGGCCTGTGGGCTATAGTTTGCTGATACCTGAATTGGAGTGTTCGAGTGTCAAGAGCAGCATCACTACGCTGCAACTACACATCAAAAATCCAGATTCCTAGAAGTCTACAATAAACAGCTGCTGGGAAGGAGCAAGGTAATGAACTTGAGGCCACCTTATTACGTCAGGGATTGGCGTGAAACATTCTGGGGTCCTTAGAGAGTGATAGGTCTTAGAAGGAAACAGTGCTTTTCAGCCACCAGTAATCTCAGAGGGCTGGGGAGCACTGTGACAGAGCTGCATCCAGCAGAGAGAAAAGTGCATGCTTCAGTGGCCAGGTCTCATCATCCAAAGACCTGAATCCTAGCATGACTTTGGAGAAACAGCTCAAAACGTGTTTGCAGGTCTCTTCTGAAAGCAGTCTCCATAGAGGTTTCAGAATCTTCAAGGTCCAGCTCAGGCACCAGAGCATCTGTTAGCAAGATAATCTCTTGCCAGACACTCCAGCCTTACTTGAAGTTTTGGGGCCACATAGTTCCAGCTTGTGTAGAATTCTATGCCAGGAGAAATGGTCCAGGACAGCCTACACAGGTTTGGGCACTAAGTCTTTTATTAAATAAATAAATAAATAAATAAATAAATAAATATGGCTGCGTTGGGTCTTCATTGCTGCGCGTGGGCTTTCTCTAATTGTGGTGAGTGGGGACTACTCTTCGTTGTGGTGTGCAGGCTTCTCATTGCGGTGGCTTCTCTTGTTTTGGAGCACGGGCTTCAGTAGTTGCAGCTCGCGGGCTTCAGTAGTTGTGGTTCGCAGGCTCTAGAGTGCAGGCTCAGTAGCTGTGGAGCACGGGCTCAGCTGCTCCGTGGCATGTGGGATCTTCCCGGACCAGGGCTCGAACCCGTGTCCCCTGCACTGGCAGGCGGATTCTAAACCACTGTGCCACCAGGGAAGTCCCTGGGCACTAAGACTTGCTTGGATTCTTTATTATATTCATGTTCCTTCTGTATAAATTACTCACACCATGTGTGTGGAGGCTCTAGGTTCAAGGATAACAGTATTAAATACTACATTATTTAGACCTTGTCTAATTCTAGATAGGATTAGGAAGAGCTTCTGTGGATAGTGCTTTCTTTCCCTTAAGACCATGTAAAACTAGAACTAACTTTCTCCCAGCAGACACAGCAGCCTGCTTGGGATGGTGCCAATTCTGTCTCTTGGCAGAATAGGAGTCTCCTGACAGCATTCATGGAGATGTGGAGATGTTAACTACCATTTAATATGGACACTTTCAGACCACATGACCAATGCTTTATGTTGTAGTAATTCTTATTCTGAGGAAGAGACTAAAAAAAGACTCTCGGTAGGATTTCTTTAGTATCCAGGAAAGACAGGTTCCTTATTTTTCTAACCATGTCTTCAGTGTCAACACTTCTGGTTTCTTTTGCTACAAAGTCAGTGATGTTCTCTGCTCTAACAGGATGACAGGAATGGGCATAGTGTGACATCACTGTGTACAATTATTCCTTTCTTGGATCAGGGATGTGATGATCTTCTAACCTGTTGTGGGACCAGATGTGATTATTCCTAAACCCTCCCTTAGAGATACTGCCAAAGCTTCATTTGACACTCAGACTGACCACAGTCCTATGAATCTACTTGTGGTAAATACTTTCATCACTCTGCTGAGAAGAGCTTTTCTTTCAAAAGTCGCGTCTCTTTCAAGAGTCATGAGATGTGTCCAGCAGAGCTGAAAAGAGCAGCTTTCTGCCTTTCTGATTCTTTGTAGCTTGGGATAAGCGCTACTCATTTTCTTTTCAATGGGAGTAGCTGATCCGTCTCATAAAAATCCTTTCCTGTATCTATTCACCTAGGGCTTTTTAAGGTTTTCTAAACATTCCAACATGTCCTTAGTTTTCTCTGATCTTAATGAACACCGTAAGTAATACACAGTTTCTAGGCTGGGCTGGTAGCTTCTCTAATGTCTTGTCAGTTATCCCAAAAGGTGAGGCTGATGAAGGATTAATAATGTAAATGACAACCCACCCCAGTATTGCAACATAACATTCCCATGAAACAAATGAAGATGGAAACAAAGCAGGCAAAAGCAGACAGGACACACAAAAGCAGGAACTTACACCCAACTATCTTCACCTCTGCACCAGAAAGAAAGGGGCAAGAATGAGGGGACAGCACAGAGAGAAACAAGAACAATTAAGACAAACAGGAAAAGAGAAAAAAAAACATCACTTGCAGGTTGGTGATGAAGCATGCACTTTTTATCAGGGGTCAAAGCAAAGGACAGAGTGTATTTTTGAGCACAAGGGCAAGAGTCAGGGGGCCCCCTAGAGGGCTGCCATGCCAGCACAGCTGCCTTCTAAATTAGGGCAAGGTCAGGGCAACCCAGAGAGGAGCTTGTGCCAGGTCTGACTCAGGGAAGGGCAAAGCATCCCTAAAGCAGAGTACTCTCTAGGGCATAGTTCTCAAAGGGGGTCCGAAACCAGCAGCATCACCGTCACTTGAGAGCCTGTGAGGGATACAAATTCTCAGGTCCCACCCCAATCCTACCGTCTCAGAAACTCTTGGGTTAGGCTTAGCAATCTGTTTTTCCAAGCACTGCAGGTGATTCTGATACATACTAAAGTTAGAGAACTACTGCTTTAGGAAAAACTTGGCCATCAGCTAGAACATACTAAATCAAAGGGCAGATTTCTTCTGACAAGAGAGAAGCTCATTTAACTAACATGAAACTTGGCCCACAACGCCCACAGTAAATGATAACCTTAAAAATTCAAGGTTTAGAAAACAAGTTAAAATATTTATTTCCCACAGAGGCATGACAGAGCTCTGTATTCCTACTGACTCCAGGGAACAGACCCTCCAGGAAAGCTAACAGTTAGAGAACTGCACAGAAGCTGGTGGCACCTCTCTGCTGGCTTAGATGTGGCCTGGAGAAGGGTACAGACCATTCTTGAGCAAGTGGTTTTAAATCATTCCTTTCAGTTTACAGTCTTTTGGCAGACAGTTTTCTTTAAAGTTTTATTTTGGCTAATGCTGACAAGTGAGTCACAGAAAACAATGTTAACTTCAACATTCACCTCATTCACCTGAAACACCTGCTCTGCCCCAATATTTCCTCTCCAGTTTCTTGAAAAAAATCTAAGAAAGGAGTAAAAGTGTGCTATAGAGTTATTAGCTTTCGTACGCAACTAAAATGAGTTTGGAGGGAAGGAGGAAATACCCATAGAAATATGGTGATAAACCAACAAAAGTCTGTTAAGTGCTCAGTTTCAAAGTAAGGTTTAAATTCCCGTATATGTTTATTCTTCTATAATCTTGGATGACGTTTCCTGGGTTGATGTGCCTTCTCTGTGACCTCCCAGAACACCAGCAATGGCAGTCTTGCCTCCTGCTCAGCACCGTGGGTCATGAGCACAGCTGGATGGCTGTGTAGTCAGGGCCTCAGCTGTGGCAAAGAGTAGGATTAATAATGTAAATGACACCCCACCCCAGTATTGTTCACCCCAGTGTGAACATCTCCTGTTCACACCAGTCACATGGTGTATGTGTACACACTCATGGAAAGCAATAGGAGACCATCAGAAAGACCTTTTTCGAAATGGTATGTTAGATACTGGTGTGGTTAGAACTTGTCTAAATGCTGAAACTCAGAGCTGAAAGCTCTCTCAATATGCTTTGACAAGGACCTATCTGGGCCATCTGACAAAAAGGACCTCTCCAAATGAGTATCTGGTGGTTTCTGCCAAATGCTGGTAGTTTCAAAATAAGAATCACAGTATATGAATAATTCTAATTTTCCCATTTACTCTAATTTCTCAGACTTAAGTGTTGAAATGCTCACAGTTACTAACATAATTTATTTCCTTGTTCATTTCCCATATGACCATGCATCAAGAAGTCACAACCTCTTTTAACTCGGTCACACCAGGACCATGAGGGCTGAGGGATTGCTGCAGCCCAGGTACAATATTTCCACAGGTGATGAGTGGACCAGCTGCAAGTGGAGGGGTGACCTCACTTAGGGACTTCTTGCCACAGACATGGTTTCCCAAGACAGGTTGACCACAATTTAAGACACTGCTGCACACTTTTCCTGCTGCTCCAGCAGGACCTTCAGGGCTTGCCCTATCCCCTTGCCCAAGGATGGCAAACCTACTCTGATGATATCTTGGGGTGCATTAAGAGGGCTGTCAGTTGTTAGTGCACAGTCCTGAGAGTGGCTATCTATGCAAAAATTCTTTCCTCAGGGGGAAGAAAGGTAAAGGAGAGGATAGATGCATAAAGGACTGCTTCCTGCCTGTGAATCAATCCTTACTTTCAGCTCCAGCACTCAGTACTTCAAGGGCAGACAACCCAGCGAAGAGCACACTCGCAGCCCCAGTTTGGACATCCCAGGATTGCCGGTGTCTCTGCCTTATAGGGCAAATCATATGATGATCTCTTAGCTGCCCAAAGGAGGGAAAGTCCCCTTAAACTCAGCTTGCCTTGCCAATGATACTGATACTGCTTATTTCCATGGTCATGTCTAACATTCTCAGAAATCCTTTATAAACCTGTGTGCCAATGATACAAAGAGATGCAGAGTGCTCCACAGAAAAATCTCTTTCCATAGATGAGGTTTGGATACTGCAACTCCAGAAATTAAAGTTTGCTTAAAAATTTTTGACTGAAGCTTGCTCCTTTCTAGTCTCTGCTCACTTTGTTTTGATTCTGTGACTGTGTGAAGGCTAAGAGGAAGGAAATGTCCAAATCTAGGACAAACAAGTTCTTAAAAGAGAGAAAGAACTTTAAGTACATCTTTTAGAATATATGACTCTACATCATGAGCCCAGATACCTAATTAAAATAAGATCACCAGAACAATTTTGGTAACCACTAACTATTTCTTCAGTGACATGTTGCCAAGAAGTCAGGGACTATGCCTGGGCTCTTCTTTTCCTGATTACCAGGGCCATAGAGAGCTGAGGAACGTGTCGGGAAAGGATGGGAGAAACATCCTGTGGAGGACATCACCTCTACAATAGTCAGATGGGGGCCTTTCATAAGCATGAAGTCTCCTAAGTATTTAAAGATAAACACAGAATTGATTAGGAATTGATTAAATGGCCTAGGACTCCCATACAAAAGACCCTCCTGTGTGCATGAGCAGGAGACGAAGGCTGTCACAGCAGCTTGCTCTGCATTCACAGTGTCTATGGAGAGAGAACGAAGGCAACAGAAAACAAGTCTGGGCATAATGTGGGAAGTTGGAGGGCAGCTGGAATCCATCACACAGGCCTTCTCTATACTCAGGCCATACTCTCCTCTGGGTATGTGCTGGCAAATATTTCCACCAAGAGGATTTTACAGCACCAGGAGGAACTCCAAATAGGTGATGTTTAGAGTGGTCACAATCAGTTTAGTCTAGCCTGGCTTGGCTCTTTTAAACAAAGGCAAATAAACTTTCAGCAGAACATTAAAACTCAGGGAGGGTGGGAGGGAGACGCAAGAGGGAGGAGATATGGGGATATATGTATATGTATAGCTGATTCACTTTGTTATAAAGCAGAAACTAACACACCATTATAAAGCAATTCTACTCCAATAAAGATGTTAAAAAAATAAAATAAAATAAAATCACATCACTAAAAAAAAAAAAAACCTCATTGGAAAAGGTAGGGCTACTCCTCCCATAATTCATCCAGACAAACAGCAATTTGCTTGTTCTGCTTTCCCTCTCTTTGTTCCCATCTTCTCTGGTTATCAGACCACCTGCCATCCATCGGAGCCATGCCTCTACCCTTCCCTCACTCCCTACAGCCCCCTTGGTTCTGATGGCCTGTTTGGATCCACTTCTCTAGCTTGGCCTGCATCCCCCTGACCAGGAAGCATGAACTTGAGATTGACCTGCTGGAACCACACTTGAGAGTCAATGCATTCCCACTTTCTGCCCTGGCTCTCCATCAGGAATTAGATGAAAGGAGTTAGACAATTTCTGAGAAACTGGCCAGATAGTACTATTCACAGTGCCTAACTTATACCATTCGCCTGACCCATTTTTCTTATACATTATGGTATTTTCATTATGATTCATGTTTCTGATACAAATATATCTGCTATTCCTACATGAACTGGGATTCATTGACACTACAGGCACTATTTTCCTTAAAGAGGATGTTCCTATGAGGGGATTCTCTTCTAGGAAATGTAATTGAAGAGAAGAGTATAAAAAGGCATCCCCATGAGAAGTTCTGTATTGATTCCTACCATCTGGTCTCCATAGGAGACAAAAAAGCTCATCTGCTGGATTGCTGTGCTGCACTGGTGAACATATGCGGGGTCTTCTGGAAAAGAACAAATGCCAACAAGAGTCAAAGGAGCCACTGGCTGCAGACTGCAGTCAGCAACCTGACTTTGGCTGTAGAGGCTTTTAATGGCTGCAGGGCTCCTCCACAGCATAGTTCACCACCTGCTCACAAGGGGAGCACTGGACTCAACCCTCCTAACCCTTCTCCCACCCCAGCCCCAAGAAGTTCTGCCTACCTGGCATGATGACATCAGGAAATCCCAATTTTCTTGTAATTGCCAATCCCCTATTAAATATCATAGGATTTTCTCTCCTAATCTGTTCCATGTCTCCACGAAGAAGCTGCAGAGAAATGATAAGACCTGCAAAAACAAAAGCATTTTTTAAACTCAGTATCACACTTCTACCCTAGAAAACACAGAGTCACATTTTTTCAGGCAAAAATGTGCAAAATTCAGCATTTTTCTTGAGAAAAGTTTTGATGCAGAAAGTATACATTATTCTGAAGAAACATGCTAGAAAGCTAAAAGAATCTAAGTCAAGATAATCTCAAAAATCCAGAGAACTATTCTATTAAACACAAACTGAGGTCTGGGAGATTAAGTTGCCTTCCTCTTTGTTCCCCAGCATCCAGCCCAGGGCCTGACTGGGTCTTAGTGAATATTGAATGAGAGGGTTGATTCACATAAACTGTACGTTTAGGAACCCAGAGAACTCTATAGAAACAATGGCAGACTAGAAACAAGTGTAGCCGAAGAAGACCTTGTGTGAGGGTGTCCCACCAGTTGGAAACGACTAAGTTAAGAGATGCTGTGTTTTATGCCAAAGTGCGGGATGCAATTTTCTGGTTCAACCTTGCAATGGCTTGTACAGAGGGCAGCAGAGCAGACATCACATTCTCCCTTCAGGGAACCAATGCACTGCAAGGAAAAGAAGGGATATTTTGTGGGGCTAACTGAGCCTTGCTTCAGACTGTAAGAGTTTCAGATCCTCCAGATGATCCCAGGGGCTTTATTCAGAACGTGGGAGAATGTGCAATGTCCCCTAAAGTGATCTGGCTTTTGCTCATTACTTGTACCTTAGGAGTTTTGCACAAAGAAACAGTCTCCTGGAAATCACTCTCCTCTCCTGCCCTCAAGGATCCTCACTGCAGCCAATGGCTAGAAGTCTGTGAAGTCAAGCCTAGGTGGAGTTTGAAGTGCCTCTGAGACTCTGTGAATGAGATTAGCTGGTAGGAGGATGAGTTTAGGTGCTGATCTATGGGTCAGCAGGAAGCACCCTCGTCAATATGGAAACTTGGGAGTTGAGCAGAAGATGAATATCTAGAAATGAGGGAAGATGTTATGATAATCAGGACAATCAAAAGAGTGGTGGTTAGAATGGAGACAGTAACAGTAACAAGTGGAGATGCAGAATAAGAACAGTCTGGGAATGGAGAAGGGAGAGGAGATGGAGAAGTGGAGAAAGAGAAGTCAGATAGGAGAGTCACAGATACTGTATCTAGCAGGTCAAAGTATTCTAGGAACTAGGAATATGTACTCTCACTGCTGGGTCAGTGGAGGAAATACAGTTCTACTGCTGCCCAGACAGAACCTCAAGATGATCTCATTGCTTCAGCTAAGCGCATCTCCCTCAAGAAACCCTGGGATTACACATACGAAGTCGCAGGTGTCATGAACACCAGGATCACAGTGCCCTGAAAAGCAGACATATGATATTCCAGTTGGCGTTCTGGTTAGATAATCAGTGTTTGAGATTCAGCCACCCTAAAGTAATTTTTTATAGCCTAATCACTTGATGGACTCAGTTACAATTAGTTTATGACCCTGAAAGGCTGAAGGCCTTTGATTTCTATAGAAGACAGCAGTTGGGGAGGTACTCACCCTCCCCCACAACCTCAGCTCATTTATCTACAGTATCTTTACACAGCTATCATTACATCTCATCCTCTGGGTGACCAAAAATCCACTGACTTAGGAGATGGCCTAGCCTGGAGCAGATAGCTAAGAATGAAACAGTTTCCAGAATTTGAGATAGTGGATGGAGGGCAAAGGAAAAAAAAATTGGTGAGTGCACTCTTACCATTCTCTATTGGCAAGGATTTATTCCAATACCCACTGACTGCCTTTCATCTCCTCATTTTTTGAGCTATCGAATTGGCCTATATATGCAAAGTACAACCTGTGAGGATGTAGGCTGAAGGTCCTGGGAGAATCACATCTAGCTTTCAAGCTACTCAAAAAGATCCTGAGTAGCTGCTCTCCTCTTCCAAACATGACAATTAAGAGGGCTTCAGTTTATGCAAGAGAGCAAGCGAAAAGGCACATGAAGAATGAAAGAAACCACCAATGGAGGCTATAAAAATTCCATCACTCAGATTAAGAGATACAAACTACTATGTATAAAATATATAAGCAATAAGCATATAGTGTGCAGTACAAGGAAATACAGCCATTATTTTGTAATAACTTTAAATGGAGTATCATCTATAAAAATGCTGAATTGCTATGAAAATAGCGATTCATAGTGCACATGAAACTAATATAAATTGTAAATCAACAATACTGCAAGTAAGAAATAAGAAAATAGAGGAAAACTCCATCCGCTTTTGTAAGGGCTGGAATCCCAGAACTTCTGGATCACTTTTCTGGCTCTGAAACCCTGAGTGATTGAGGCACATGCCAAATAATGGTAAGGCATGGTCCTTAGGACGGAAGAGCCTCCGCGAATAACTCAGAAAAATGACCACTCACCTACCCAGTACACAACCAGTCCTTTAGCAATTCTTGGTATTCTACCTACCAATCATCTGGCTCTCAAGCCAAAGAACTTGAAAGTAAATACGTCTATACAAGTTCTCTGTTAATCTGATGCCTGACACAAGAAAACTGCCTTTTTAACCTCAAGTTAAACACTGTCCCCATAAAGAAGTTACTGGACACAACTGACACCTATTTGGAATACTGGAGGGCCAGCAATCTGGCCCTGGCCCCTCGCCATCCCCATCCCTCGTGGAAGAGCTGGATGAGGATTAATAATGCAAATTAATCTTAGCCCAAGATTTGTAAATAAAGCTGTACTTAATAGCCATTTAAAAATACATAGAAAAGATGTTAAAAAAAATAAAATAAAATAAAAATACATAGAGGGCTTCCCTGGTGACGCAGTGGTTAAGAATCCGCCTGCCAATGCAGGGGACACAGGTTCGATTCCTGGTCCGGTAAGATCCCACATCCCATGGAGCAACTAAGCCCGTGCGCCACAACTACTGAGCCTGCGCTCTAGAGCCCATGAACCATGACTAATGAAGCCCGCGTGCCACAACTACTGAAGCCCACACGCCTAGAGCCCGTGTTCTGCAACAAGAGAAGCCACCACAATGAGAAGCCCATGCACCATAATGAAGAGTAGCCCCCGCTCACTGCAACTAGAGAAAGCCCGCGTGCAGCAACGAAGACCCAACGCAGCCAAAAATAAATAAATTTATATAAATAAATAAAATACATAGAAAACCACGGCATCAACTGTTTTATTTGCTAGAAGTTGGGTTTGTGGCTACATATCTAAGAGGCCAATAACAAAAATGAAGAGCCACATATATTAAAGCTGCACCTAAGAGATTTACTGGTGGATGACACATTTACTCTCAGCACTCAAAACCAATATAGCAGGACTTCCCTGGCAGTCCAGTGGTTAAGACTCCACCTTCCAATGCAGGGGCTGCAGGTTCAATCCCTGGTTGGGGAGCTAAGATCCCACATGCCTCACGGCCAAAAAACCAAAACATAAAACAGAAGCAATATTGTAACAAATTCAATAAAGACTTTAAAAATGGTCCACATCGAAAAAAATCTTAAAAAAAAAAACCAATATAGCAACTCCTTCTGCATTTTTGTATGATTTGACTTGACGGGAAAGCACTAATGACTTCTGAAACAGACTGCCAAGGCAATGAACTGTTCGCGATGTTTAACAAAGATGGGTGAGAGTTTACAGTAAAGTAAATTAACTTTTTATAAAGAAGTATCTTTAATTAAGGAGACTAATAAAGACCTGAAATATTCTTTGAGCAATTATGAAATTCTCTGACACGAAGACCCTGGAGTCCAGCAGTGGAAAACCCATGCTCAGAAGCTTTGACAATAGAGTGGAAAGGTCAGTGGCCTGCAGTATGGAAACCTGGGCTCCCTGGTTAAGCCACTAAATCATTTCACTGAGCTTCAGTTTCTTCATTTATTTAATGAGGGAGTTGAAACACGTGATTTCCAAGATCTCAACCAGCTTCCAAGTTAAGCCTTGCCAAGAAGCAGTCAGACACACACTTCAAAGAAAAGCAGCCTATTTCTCCTCCTGGATTTCCCACAAGTGCATGAAGACCTCCTCTCACTACGGCCACCCTAACTGAGGCTCTCTGAAGTCTATGGTGCCCGCAGCACAGAGGATGGGGTGCTTTTCTAACACTGTTTAAGTGGCCACTGTCTGTGAGTTCTGGACAAAAATCATGGACACTGAAGATGGCATGGTCTCTTGCTCACTCTGGGAAGTGAGACAAAATTCAGCATTTTAACCTGGTGAAGTGATGGTGGAAACTGCTCTTTAGTTGTTTCTTTTTTAAAAAAAAAAAAAAACCTTTTTAAATTAATTAATTTATTTTAAAAATTTATTTATTTTATTTATTTATTTTTGGCTGCGTTGGGTCTTTGTTGCTGTGCATGAGCTTCCTCTAGTTGTGGCGAGCGGGGGCTACTCTTCATTGTGGTGCACGGGCGCTAGGCGTGTGGGCCTCAGTAGTCGTGGCACTCGGGCTCAGCAGTTGTGGTTTGCAGGCTCTAGAGCGCAGGATCAGTAGTTGTGGCGCATGGGCTTAGTTGCTCTGTGGCATGTGGGATCTTCCCGGACCAGGAATCGAACCCATGTCCCCTGCATTGGCAGGTGGGTTCTTAACCACTGTGCACCAGGAAAGCCCCTCTCCATGTTTTAATCACATCATATCCCAAGAACTTGTAGCCAAGGGTAGCTCTTTATAAATAAAATAAGGAAATAAAGCAAAGAACACTATAAATATTGGTGTGAACAGTTTTCCAAATTGTAGTAACTTCTCCGTATTTTAAAAACAAGATTTGTCTCTTGCTTTAGCCTAGTTTTAGGTGAGGAATATTAACTCCCTTCCCCTTGTAGCTCCTTGGCATCCAGGCACATATAAGGGGAAATAGGCACTTAAAAACAGTGGAAAAGGCCCTGAGGAACCCCATGCTACAGAGTTTTAGAGAAGTCTCAAACTCTGAAGCCTCTGATTTGGAGCTGCTCTGAGGACCCTCCTAGTTCAATATATGTTGACCCTGAAAAAGAAAAAAAAAGTTCTTTTCAACAACTTTGGGAACTGCCATGCCCTGCAGTGGCTTTACACTGTCATTTAAGGGCAACTTTTTATTTACAACAGGTCTATGGAAGTTAAAACAAAGAAGGCTATATAAAAGAGGTTATGAAACAATTTAGCGGTATTGGGTTGGCCAAAAAGTTCCTTCGGTTTTTAAGTAAAAATAAAAGACACACTTTTCTTTCCTTTAAAAAAAAAAATTTATTTATTTGGCTGTACCGGTCTTAGTTGCGGCACACGGGATCTTCGTTGAAGCATGCGGGATTTTTTAGTTGCAACATGCAGGATCTTTTAGTTGCAGCAGGTGGATCTTTAGTTGCGGCATGTGGGTGGGGGGTCTTCCAATTTTGGCATGTGGGATCTTCAGTTGCGTCATGCGAACTCCCAGGTGCACCATGCGGGATCCAGTTCCCTGACCAGGGCTCGAACCCGCCTTCCCCCCACCCGAATTAAGAGCACGGAGACCTAGCCACTGGACCATCAGGGAAGTCCCAAACACGCATTTTTCATTTTCACCAAGAACTTTATTGAACAATATATTCACCGTTTTGTTCCACTACCTTCTGCCATTTTTCATGCAATTTCATAATTCCAACTTCCCAAAATTTTTTATCTTTTTGAGCAAAGAACTGTTCCAGGTGCCTTTTACAGTCTTCCAGGGAATTGAAATTTTTTTCCATTAAGAGAATTTTGTAAAGATTGAAATAAATGGGAATCCGAAGGTTCAATGTCTGGTGAATATGGCGGATAAATCAGAACCTCCCAGCCAAGCTGTAACAGTTTTTGCCTGGTCATCAAAGAAACATGCAGTCTTGCGTTATCCTGATGGAAGATTATGTGTTTTCTGTTGACTAATTCTGGACACTTTTCATCGAGTGCTGCTTTCAGTTGGTCTAACTGGGAGCAGTACTTGCTGGAATTAATTGTTTGGTTTTCCAGAAGCAGCTCATAATAGAGGACTCCCTTCCAATCCCACCATGTATACAACATCACCTTCTTTGGATGAAGACCGGCCTTTGGTGTGGTTGGTGGTGGTTCATTTCGCTTGCCCCACGATCTCTTCCATTCCACATTATTGTACAGTATCCACTTTTCATCGCCCGTCACAATTTGTTTTTAAAACAGAATGTTTTCGTTACGTTTAAGTAGAGAATTGCATGCGGAAATATGGTCACGAAGGGTTTTTTCGCTTAACTTATGTGGAACCCAAACATCAAAGAGATTAACAAAACCAAGCTGGTGCAAATGATTTCCAATGCTTGATTTGGATATTTTGAGCATGTCGGCTATCTCCCACATGGTATAACGTTGACTGTTCTCAATTAATGTCTTGATTTGATCGCTATCAACTTCACCTGGTCTACCTGACCATGGAGCATCATCCAGCAAGAAATCTCCAGCATGAAAATTCACAAATCACCTTTGACACGTTCGATCAGTCACAGCACCTTCTCCATACACTGCACAAATCTTGTTTTGTGTTTCAGTTACATTTTTACCTTTCTAGAAATAATAAAGCATAATATGCTGAAAATGTTGCTTTTTTTCTTCCATCTTCGATATTAAAATGGCTACACAAAAATCACCAATTTTGATAAGTTTTTTTAAACGCACGCTGATGACAGCTGTCACAATATAATCTAACAAAACTGTTTCGAATGAAGTTGAAGACAACTAAGCGCTACTAGAGCCATCTTACGGAAAACCAAACGAACTTTTTGGCCACCTCAATAAAAACTATCTGGAGAAACACAGTTCTACGCAAATTTGATAGCTATCTTCAAGGGCATATAAAAGCTCATAGGCTTTTATTTTTATTTATATTATATATATATATTTCATTGAGGTATAGTTGATGTACAATATTATATAAGTTTCAGCTGTACAACCGTGATTGACAACTTTTAAAGGTTATGTTCCATTTATAGTTATTACAAAATATTGGCTATATTCTCTGTGTTGTTATATCCTTGCAGCTTATTTATTTTATACATAGTAGTTTGTACCTCTTAATCCTCTACCCCTCCCCATGTCCCTCCCCTCACTGGAAACCAACAGTTTGTTCTCTGTATCTGCGAGTCTCTTTCTTTCTTGTTATATTCACTAGTTTGTTTTACGTTTTAGATTCCACATATAAGTGATATCATACAGTATTTGTCTTTCTCTAACTTATGTCACTTAGCATAATACCCTCCAACTCCATCTATGATTTTGCAAATGGCAAAATTTCGTTCTTTTTTAAGGCTGAGTAGTATTCCATTGTACATATATATACACTACATCTCCTTTATCCGTTCATCTTTTGATGGACACAGGTTGCTTCCATATCTTGGCAACTGTAAATAATGCTTCTATGAACACTGGGGTGCATACATCTTTTCGAATTAGCGTTTTTTTTTTCTTCCGGATATATACCCAGGAGTGGAATTGTTGGGTCACATGGTAGTTCTAGTTTCAGTTTTTTGAGACTCCTCCATACTGTTTTCCACAGTCGCTGCACCAATTTACATTCTCACCAACAGTATGTGAGGGTTCCCTTTTCTCCACAGCCTCACCAACATTTGTTATTTGTGTCCTTTTTGATGATAGCCATTCTGACAGGTTTGAGGTGATACATCATTGTGGTTTTAATTTGCATTTCTCTGATCATTAATGATGTTGAGCATCTTTTCATGTGCCTGCTGGCCATCTGTACGTCTTCTTTGGAAAAACGTCTATTCAGATCTTATAGGCTTTTAAATAGTGCTTCTAATTTAATCAAGCAATATTCAGTTTAGAATTAATGTTAATATGTACAACTGTACCAAGATTTAGATAGAAATTAAACAGGGTTTTAAAATGAGGGAAAAAGAAAAGGAGAAGTTGAGCTAAGATGAAAGCTGCTTTGAAATAAAGATCTTCTATTTTAGTTCCAGAATGACTGATACTGGCAGACTAATCATTGATTCTCATTAGCGTCAGGCCTTCTTGGTGATGCTAACAGTGAACAGGAATAGAAAAAGTGACATTTATGTGTGTCTTTTTTGGGTGTGTAATCTTTGTTCAGGAAAAAACAGACTTCACAATGTGACAAACCAGGCAACACTTTTGTTCACTCTGGATTCAAACTAGAACTCAAGTTACCTATCAAAGCATAAGGAATCCACCATGGAAAGAGCAGAAAATGTATTTAGGTCAGAAGAAATGGCCTAAAAGCACATGAAAAGATGCTCAACATCACTAATTATCAGAGAAATGCAAATCAAAACTACAATGAGGTATCACTTCACACTGGTCAGAATGGCCATCATCAAAAAGTCTACAAATAAATACTAGAGATAGTGTGGAGAAAAGGGAGCCCTCCTATACTGTTGGTGGGAATGTAAACTGGTACAGCCGTTGTGGAGAACAGTATGGAGGTTCCTTAAAAAACTGAAAATAGAACTACCATATGATCCTGCAATCCCACTCCTGGGCATATATCTGGAGAAAACCATAATCCAAAAGGATATGTGCACTCTAATGTTCACTGCAGTACTGTTTACAATAGCCAAGATGTGGAAGCAACCTAAATATCCATCGACAGAGGAATGGATAAAGAAAATGTGGTACATACATACAATGGAATATTACTCAGCCATAAAAAAGAATGAAATAATGCCCTTTGCAGCAACATGGATGGACCTAGAGATTATCCTACTAAGTGAAGTAAGTCAGACAGAGAAAGACAAAAATATCATATGATATCACTTATATGTGGAATCTAAAAAAAAAAAACGGTACAAATGAACGTATTTACAAAACAGAAATAGTCACAGATGTAGAAAACAAACTTATGGTTACTATGGGAGGTGGGGGGGGAGGGATAAATTGGGAGATTGGGATTGATGCATACACACTTCTATGTATAAAATAGATAACTAATAAGGACCTACTATATAACACAGGGAACTCTACTCAATACTCTGTAATGACCTATATGGGAAAAGAATCTAAAAAAGAGTGGATATATGTCTAGGTATAACTGATTCACTTTGCTGTACAGCAGAAACTAACACACATTGTAAATCAACTATATTCCAATAAAAATTTTTTAAAAAAGTAATTAGGGAAGGTCTCAAATTATCACAAAAAGAAATAGAAATTGCCTGAACAGGAGAATAAATGTCTGCAGGAGACTGAACTTTACATCTGGCAACTGATCAGCACAAATCAACTAAGGTGTGTATGATCAGCAACTGCAAATGCAACACAAATTCTCCTAGTTAGAGAAGCACGTTACCATGACTGGCGCTGGGGGCAGAGTACTTGGCACTGGACTTGCGGATGATATTCTCGTGGATCTGGGACCACTCACTCTCGTTGTTGCACCTGCAACAGAAGGACAGGCATTATGATTCTCAACAGTTTTAAACATCTGGTCTGATGTTCAATGTGTAACACTAAGTTTGAAGGGATACTTCAAACTCACTTTCCTAAAGAAATGAACATATATTTTACTAAATTAGACAAGGCTCATTTTCTGGTAAGGCACACAGAAGATTCATATTTGGGGAAAGAGTAGAAACTCTAAAATGAACCTCTGCAAATATTTTTGAGTGGCAAAATATCCTATTGTCTGAAGTAACACTTTCCCACATGACAAGTTTTTTTCTTTTTTAGTTCCTTATACACCCTTAAAACTAGGCGCTAGAGGAAAGCTCCTGATAGAGGAAAAAACAGTTCCTTTCAACGAGTACTACTGTTTAGAAACTTCCATGTCACACTTGCTCTACATTGTCATTCAACTGTCGCTGTAATGGCCCCAGAGAAAAATCCTGCTAAGCTCAGGGCAATGTTGACATTTGCCTGTGGCTGTATTTCAGCCAGACCACGATAAGAAGAAAAGTTTGGGAGAGCAGTGGGCTTTGTTCACTGTGAAATCCTCTGTAGTCAAGGGGAAGGAGGGCTTAGTAGAGAAGGCTGGATGCCTAAATATGTAAGAATAAAGTTCTTTCCTAGGGACTTCAGGATTGGGAGAAAAGAGAGAATGGAGGAACAACACTGCACCTCTATTAATTTCTGACATTTTTAGAGTCTTCCCCTCTAAAGGAAAATTCCAGGAAAGCTGCAGTCATACAACCACTTGGTATGGTTTAGGAACAGAGACTAGGAAGGAATTCCTCATCCTAATGTAGACATCTTGATGAAACAACTGAAATGAGATTAGAATCATCTCTTGAAAATTCCATGTGACACCCAGAGTCTCCACAGCCTTGGCCCCTCCCTTCCCCTGTTGGATAGGGAGAACCCACTGACCCCAGAAAACAGAGCCCATGCACAAAGGAAACCACACAGGATCTTTCCATGGTAACTTAGAAGTGTGTAGTCCAGCCACAGCAAGAGGAAACTCCAGCAAGAGTTTTATCATGCGCCATCCAGCAGAGTGAAGCACAACAGGTTTCTAAATAAAGGAGTTTGTATAGAGACCATTCAGACATAAAGGAGGTTGGTCACTAGACTAATTTTTCTTAATCAGTAGCTCTTCAGACTCCTTAGTAGAAATAAACCTCACTTACTCAGAGATGTTACAAAGAATTGTCAAAGATAAGGTTCTCAAAGTCCAGAGCTGTAAGAATAACTTCTGCTCACAGAATTCCTTCCAAGGAAAGGAAGGGGGAGAGTGTTCTTTAAAATGATCACTTGTGATTAGCAACTCAGTTGGAAATCAAAAGTGAGAGGTGCTGGCAGCAGCACGTCTAGCCCTTCCTGTCTGACATGCACACTGTCTCAACTCTTCCAATCAGTCAATACATCAGAGAAGTGCCCAGCTGGTGAGGACTCAGACTTGTCTTGCTGTCAGATTTTTGCCACTTCCTAGGTTTACAAAATCAGTAGTTACTTTCTTTAATGGAAATCTGACTATAGTTTGTTATAAATAGTGTACTCCCCCCCACTTCAAAATAAGAGTCTTGACTAATGCACAGTATAATGAATACAGACAATAATATTGTACTATAATGATGCAATGTGATAAATATTGCTTGACTGGCAATCATAATACAATATATAAATATATCAAAGTAACACGCTATACATCTCAAGTATATATATATATATATAAAATACACACACAAAGAATCCAAATAAATAAATAAATAAATAAAACCAAAAGAAAAAAAAAAGAGTCTTTAAAATTAACTTCCTCTCCCCAATGGGTGGTATAATTTCAGTATTTCTCCAATAAAACACTCACTGGTTCTTTGGCAGTATAGAACCAGTGAGCTGGTGCTTTATCAACCACATCAACAGTGACAATGTGTATTATTTCACTGACATGTACTTTTCCACCCAACACATACAATTCAGATGCCAGACACCTGATGGCTTGTCCCCTGTACTCCTCTCCCTTTGTATACCCCTTAACTATCATTGGCCTTCAAAGATCTGCATTTGAAGCCCATTTCCTTCCTACCATATAAGCTTTCTGGGCAATCTCACCTGCTCCCATGGTTTCAACCACCACCAAAAGCTGACAAGACCCAAAGCAGTGTCTCCAGCCCAGACTCATCCCTAAGTTCCTGACCTGCATGGCCACAAGACAGCTTATCATTTCCTACCCACATGTCTGCTCCTAGAGACTCCTTCTGAGTAGAACCCACTAGTTCACTAAACCAGAACTCTTCCAGCTGTCATCACGTCCTGTAGATTTTGTTATCTTAAACTCTGTCACATCTGACCTCTCCTCTTCATCCCTTGGTTCAGCCATTACCACCTCTCTTCCAGACCAGTGTAATCACCTCTTAACTGGCCTTTCAATTATCTCCCTTTCTAGAATGCCAAGGGAGCTTCTCAAATCATCTGAAACTAAGTGGATGTGGTGTCATCAGCATATTTTAACCAATCACTAGGATATTTTGTAAGGAAAAAATATAAATGTAAGCATTTATTAACCAAATGAGTTATGATTATAATGAAGCATGATTATGTTGTATCCAATCAAATTAGTATTTAGAGCATGATTACTGATGTTGATAGTTTGTCCTCAATCATAAGACTCATGAGGGATCGTAATCTAAAACAGGTCTGTGTGCCTCTGTGGCACACCTTCCCCACAGAGGAGGTAACCAGCACAGGCAACGAAGTAGCACTTCAACCACTACATGTCCAGGGATTTTACTCAGGGGTTAACACAGAGGGGTGAGAGGTTTTTGGTTTTCTACATGGGATCACTAAGCATTCCAAAGCATCAGAGCAGGTGTGCAGATTCTGCTCAGCAAAGAGTGTTCAGAACACTGTTCTTATTCACTCATGTACTACAGCACACTTTACCATTTGCCTCTTCCCTACTACCTCCTTATCTTCTTGATTTCTGTGTTTCTCATGGGTATTCACCTAACTTTCTTCTCATCTTTCCCCAAGGTGGGCAACCCAAAAAAGAGACTAAAGAGCCCATAGCTACCTCTGGGCTTGCCCCCAGACATGACCCGGCCCACCAGAGGGCCAAGATGGAGCTGTACCCACCAGTGGACAGGCACTAGCCCCTCCCACCAGGAAGCCAGACCAAGCCTCTAGACCAACCTCATCCACAAAGGGGCAGACACCAGAAGCAAGAAAACTATGACCCCTCAATACAGGGCAGACCTTACCCTGGGATCAGCTGGGCCCTGGCCTGGCCCACTAGCGGGCCAATGCAACCTTCAGGACACCCCAGAACCCATACCCAACTGTGTCAGGAACCAACATGTCCCCACAAAACAATCTGAAATGAGCTCTGGGATCCCTGGGCTGTAGCCAGACTCCAGGAACAAGCTCTGCTTGCTAGTAGACCGGCACTAACCCCAGGATCTGGCTTCAGCTGCCAGTGGGAGGGCAACAGCCCCAGAGTCTTGAGGACTCTGACTCCACCCACCAGTAAGCCAGCACTAGCCCTGGGGGCCATGTAGGATTGCACAACCAGCCACCTCATGACCAGGCCCTGCTAAACAGCAGCCAGTAGCATCCACACAAAGCAGGTTCTGGCAACCAACCAGACTAGGGGTCTATCAGACCACCCACACAGTTAGCCTGCCACAACAGAAGGACCCACGGAGCCCTCTTCAAGTGAACCCTTAGATCACACAGCTTGGATGACGGGGGTGCGGAACTGCTGGGATGCATAGGACGCTTCCTACAGAGGGCTGCTTCTCCAAGGTCGAGAAAAGTAACTAACCTACCACATACATAAAAATACAAATAGCAACTGAGATAAAATGAGAAATATGTTTCAGACGAAGGAACAAGATAAAACCCCAGAAGAACAACTAAGTGAAGGGGAGACAGGCAATCCACTCAAGGCATTCAGAGTAATGATTGTAAAGATGATCAAAGAACTCGAGAGAAGAATGGATGCACAGAAAAAGAAGTCAGAAATTTTTTAACAAAGAGTTAGAAAATATAAAGAACAACCAAACAGAGATGAAGAATACAATAACTGAAATGAAAAATGCACTGGAAGGAATCAACAGTAGACTAAATGAATCAGAAGAATGGATCAGTGAGCTGGGAAGACAGAGTAGCGGAAATCACTGCTGCTGAACAGAAAAAAGAAAGAAGAATGAACAGAAGTCAGAACAGATTAAGAGACCTCTGGGACAACATCAAGTCTGCTAATATTCACATTACAGGGGTCCCAGGAAAAGAGAGAAAGGGCCCAAGAAAATATCTGAAGAGATAACAGCTGAAAACCTCCCTAATCTACAAAAGGAAACAGTCACCCAAGTCCAAGAAGCATACAGTCCCATACAGGATTAACCCAAAGAGGAATAGACAAGATACATTGTAATCAAAATGACAAAAATTAAAGATAGAGAATACTAAAAGCAGCTAGGGGAAAGCAACAAATAACATACAAGGGAACTCCCATAATACTATCAGCCAATTTTTCAGCAGAAACTCTGCAGGCTAGAAGGGAATGGTATGATATATTTAAAGTGATGAAAGGGAAAAACCTACAACCAAGAATACTCTACCCAGCAAGGCTCTCACTCAGATTAGAAGGAGAAATCAAAAGCTTTACAGACAAGCAAAAGCTAAAGAATTCAGCACCACCAAACCAGCTTTACAACAAATGTTAAAGGAACTTCTCTAGGTGAAAAAGAAAAGGCCACAACTAGAAACAGTAAAATTACAGAATGAAAAAGCTCATTGGTAAAGGGAAACATACAGTAAAGGTAGAAAATATCCACAAACAAAGCTCATACGGAGGTTAAAACACAAGAGTGATAAAATCACCTGTATCCAAAATAAGCAGTTAAGAGATACACAAAACAATTAGATATAAAATATGATATCAAAAACAGTAATCATGAGAGGAAGAGTACAAATGCAAGGAATCTAAAATGCATCTGAAATTAAGAGATCAGCAACTTAGAACAATCACGTATATACAAAGACAGCTATACAAACACCTGATGTAATTGCAAACCAAAATTTATAACAGATATACACACAAAAAAGAAAAAGGAATCCAAACATAACACTAAAGATAGTCATCAAATCACAAGAGAAGAGAGCAAAAGAAAAAGGGGAAAATAAGATCTACAAAAACAAATCCAAAACAATTAAAATGGCAATAGGAAAATACATATCAATAATTACTTTAAATGTAAATGGGCTAAATGCTCCAACCAAAAGACACACACTGGTTGAATGGATACAAAAACAGGACCCGTATATGCTGCCTACAAGAGACTCACATCAGATCTAGAGACACATACAGATTGAAAGTGAGGGGATGGAAAAAGACAGTCCATGCAAATGGAAATCAAAAGAAAGCCAGAGCAGCGATACTTATATCAGACAAAATAGACTTTAAAATAAAGACTGTTATAAGAAACAAAGAAAGACACTACATAATGATCAAGGGATCAATCCAAGAAGAAGATATAATAACTGTAAATATATATGCACCCAACATAGGAGCACCTCAATATATAAGGCAAATATTAACAAACATAAAAGAAGGAATCAACAGTAACACAATAATAGTAGGGGACTTTAATACCCCACTTAGGGGATGTCCCTGCTGGCGCAGTGGTTAAGAATCCATCTGCCAAAGCAGAGGACACGAGTTCGAGCCCTGGTCTGGGAAGATTCCACATGCTGCGGAGCAACTAAGCCTGTGCGCCACAACTACTGAGCCTGCATTCTAAAGCCCACGAGCCACAACTACTAAGCCTGCGTGCTGCAACTACCGAAGCCCACGTACCTAGAGAAGCCACCACAACGAGAAGCCTGCGCACCGCAACGAAGTGTAGCCCCCGCTAGCCGCAACTAGAGAAAGCCCGTGCAAGCAGCAACAAAGACCCAATGCAGCCAAAAATAAATAAATTAATAAATTAATTTATTTAAAAAATACCCCACTTACATCAATGGACACATTATCCAGACAGAAAATCAAAAAGGAAACACAGGTCTTAAATGACATGTTAGACCAGATGGATTTAATTAATATTTATAGAGCATTCTATCCGAAAGCAGCAGAATACACATTCTTTTCAAGTGCACGTGGAACATTCTCCAGGACAGAACACATGCTGGGCCACAAGGCAAGCCCCAGTAAATTTAAGAAAACTAAAATCATATCAAGCATCTTTTCCAACCACAATGCTATGAGGCTAGAAATCAGCCACAAGAAAAAAACTGTAAAAAACACAAACACGTGGAGGCTAAACAATATGCTACTAAACAACCAATGGATCACTGAAGAAATCGAAGAGGAAATTAAAAAACACCTAGACACAAATGAAAACAAGATGATCCAAAACCTATGGGGTGCAGCAAAAGCAGTTCTAAGAAGGAAGTTTATAGCGATACAAGCTTACCTCAGGAAACAAGAAAAATCTCAAATAAACAACCTAACCCTACACCTAAAGCAACTAGAGAAAAAAGAACAAACAAAACCCAAAGTTAGTAGAGGAAAGAAATCATAAAATCAGAGCAAAAATAAATGAAACAGAGACTAAAAAAAAATAGAAAAGATCGATGAAACTAAAAGCTGGTTCTTGGCAAATATAAACAAAATGGATAAACCTTTAGACAGACTCATCAAGAAAAAAAAGGGAGAGGGCCCAAATCAATGATATCAGAAATGGAAAAGGAGAAGTTACAACCAGCACCACAGAAATACAAAGGATCATAAGAGACTACTATGGGCAATTATATGCCAATAAAATGGACAACCTAGAAGAAATGGACAAATTCTTAGAAAGGTACAATCTTCCAAGACTTAACTAGGAAGAAATAGAAAATATGAACAGACCAATTACCAGTACTGAAAATGAATCAGTAATTTAAAAACTCCCAATAAACAAAAGTCCAGGACTAGATGCCCTCATAGGTAAATTCCACCAAACCTTTAGAGAAGAGTTAACACCCATCCTTCTGAAACTATTCCAAAAGAATTGCAGAGAAAACAACACTTCCAAACTCATCCTATGAGGCCACGATCACCCTGATACGAAAACCAGACAAAGATATCATAAAAAAAGAAAATTACAGGCCAATATCACTGATGAACAAAGACACCAAAATCCTCAACAAAATACTAGCAAACTGACTCAAACAATATATTAAAAGGATCATACACCATGGTCAAGTGGGATTTATCCTAGAAATGCAAGGATTTTTCAATATCCACAGATCACTCAATGTGATACACCACACTAACATATTGAAGAATAAAAACCATATGATCATCTCAATAGATGCAGAAAAAGCTTTTGATGAAATTCAACATCATTTATGATAAAAACTCTCCAGAAAGCTGGCATAGAGGGAACACACCTCAACATAATAAAGGTCATAAATGAAAAACCCACAATTATCATACTCAACAGTGAGAAGCAGAAAGCATTCCCTCTAAGATCAGGAACAAGACAAGGATGTCCACTCTTGCTACTTTTATTCAACATAATTTTGGAAATCCTAGCCACAGCAACGAGAGAAGAAAAAGAAATAAAAGGAATCCAAATTGGAAAAGAAAAAGTAAAACTGTCACTGTTTGCCAGTGTCATGATACTATACATAGAAAATCCTAAAGACGCCACCAGAAAGCTACTAGAGCTCATCAATGAATTCGTAAAGTTGCTGGATGCAAAATTAATATACAGAAATCTGTTGCATTTCTATACAATACCAATGAACTATTAGAAAGAGAAATTAAGGAAATAACCCCATTTAGCATCACATCAAAAATAATAAAATACCTAGGAATAAACCTACCTAAGGAGGCAAAAGACCTGTCCTCTGAAAACTGTAAGATGCTGATGAAAAAAACTGAAGACCACACAAACAGATGGAAAGATACACCATATTCTTGGATTGGGAGGATTAACATTGTTAAAATGACTATACTACCCAAGGCAATCTACAGATTCAGTGCAATTCCTACCAAACTACCAATGGCATTTTTCACAGAACTGGAGCAAAATATTTAAAAATTTGTATGGAAACACAAACGACCCTGAATAGCCAGAAAAATCTTAAGAAGAACGGAGCTGGGGGATTTCAGACTATATTACAAAGCTGAATTTATCAAAATAGTATGTTACTGTCACAAAAACAGACATAGAGATCAATGGAACAGGATAGAGAGCCCAGAAATAAACCCGCGCACTTACAGTCAATTAGTTTTCAACAAAGGAGGCAAGAATATACCAATACAATGGAGAAAAGATGGTCTCTTCAGTAAGTGGTGCTGGGAAAACTGGACAGGTACATGTAAAAGAATGGAATTAGAACATTCTCTAACATCATAAACAAAAATAAATTCAAAATGGATTAAAGACCTAAATATATAAAAGTCCTAGAGGAAAAGATGGGCAGGACACTCTCTGACATAAATCACAGTAATATTTTTTTGGATCCATCTCTTAGAGTAACTAAAACAAAAACAAAAATAAACAAATGGGATCTAATTAAACTTAAAAGCTTTTGCACAGCAAAGGAAACCATAAACAAAACGAACATACAACCCATGGAATGGTAGAAAACATTTGCAAATGATGTAACCGACAAAGGCTTAATTTCCAAAATATACAAACAACTTATATAGCTCAACATCAAAAATAAATAAATAAATAAACAACCCAATCAAAAAATGGGCAGAAGACCTAAATAGACATTTCTCCAAAGAAGACATTCAGATGGCCGACAGGCACATGAAAAGATGCTCAATATCACTGATAATTAGAGAAATGCAAATCAAACCTACAATGAGGTATTACCTCACACTGGTCACAATGACCATCATCAAAAAGCCTACAAATAATAAATGCTGGAGAGAGTGTGGAGAAAAGGGAACCTTCCTATACTGTTGGTGGGAATGTAAATTGGTGCAGCCATTATGGAGAACAGTATGGAGGTTCCTTAAAAAACTAAAAATAGACCTACCATATGATCCTGCAATCCCACTCCTGGGCACATATCTGGAGAAAGCTCTAACTCGAAAAGATACATGCACCTCAATGTTCACTGCAGCACTATTTACTACAGCCAAGACATGGAAGCAACCTAAATGTCCATTGACAGAGGAATGGATAAAGAAGATGTGGTACATATATACATGGAATATTACTCAGCCATAAAAAAGAATGAAATAATGCCATTTGCAGCAACAAGGATGGACCTAGAGATTATCATACTAAGTGAAATAAGTCAGACAGAAAAAGAAATATATCATATGCTATCACTTACATGTGGAACCCAGAAAATTGATACAAATGAACTTATTTATAAAACAGAAATAGACTCACAGACATAGAAAACAAACTTATGGTTATCAAAGGGGTAAGGAGGGATAAATTTGGAATTTGTGATTAACAGATACAGACTACTATATATAAAACAGATAAACAATAAGGATCTACTGTACAGCATAAGGAACTATATTCAGTATCTTGTAATAACCTATAATGGAAAAGAATCTGAAAAAGAATATAT
This sequence comes from Balaenoptera acutorostrata, assembly GCF_949987535.1. Classification (NCBI taxonomy): domain Eukaryota; kingdom Metazoa; phylum Chordata; class Mammalia; order Artiodactyla; family Balaenopteridae; genus Balaenoptera; species Balaenoptera acutorostrata. Next base: position 37,871,061 of record NC_080073.1, read on the forward strand.
ATATGTATAACTGAATCATTTTGCTATACACTTGAAACATTGTAAATCAACTACACTTAAATAAAACAATGTTTTAAAAGAATTAAAAAATAAAGTCTACTTTTGGGACTTCCCTGGTGGTCCAGTGGTTAAGACTCCGTGCTTCCAATGCAGGGGGCACAGGTTTGATCCCTGGTCAGGGAACTAAGATCCCACACACTGCACGGTGTGGCCAAAAAATTTAAAAAAAAAAAAAAAAGTCTACTATGATATTAAAAATTCTTTCTCTTTGGGTGTGACTTGCTTTATTTTGGCATTTATTTGGTTGCAAGTTCTAATAAGCTAGGAAATAGGCAACAATCTACAGATTTAGGAACACTACAGATGCTGACAACTGGTTCATGCAGTCCTTACCTATAGCGTAAAAGAAGAGAGAAGCATTGAGAAGCCTGCATTTCTGTTAAAATGGCCCAGTTGGACAGAGTCCCTAAGACCAAGCTGACACAAATCAACCAATCTGATTCTTTTTGGATGGTCTCTCATGGGCCATGAGAAACTGCCTTTTCACTCATGAAAAATTTAAACTATTTCTTATTTTATAACATATGTTTATTTAATACGGTCAATTAAAAAGGAAGTCAAACAGCATATATATGTATATTTACACATATATATGTAAAATTATAGTGCTTTAGCAAGAATACTTATTTTTATTCCTCTTTCCAGGTGGTGAAAAGCCTATGTGAGTAACACTTCCGCCCCTTCCATCACTTTCCTGGGAAAAGGAGTGACTTCTTTGGCCAGTGCTTCTAGGAGAAGGACCCACACATGAACATCTCAGATCTGCCTCTTCCCTCTTTTGGGAGCAACCTGTTTGCAGACAGCACACAATCTCTGCACCAACAGGCTCCACATTGACTGTGACTTTAAAAGTCTTTCTAATTCAGGGTTAATCAAAAGTTAGAATGGGTTGAATGGTGGCCCCTAAAAAGATATGTCCATATCCTAATCCCTAGAAATGTGAACGTTTCCTTATTTGGAAAAAGTGTCTTTGCAGTTGTAATTAAGTTGAGGATCTTGAGATGAAATCATCCTGGATTATCTGCACTAGCCCAAGTTCATATAGTAGTTCTATTTTTAGTTTTTTAAGGAACCTCCATATTGTTCTCCATAGTGGCTGTACTAATTTACACTCCCACGAATACTAATGATATCCATTAGTCCCCTCAAACTGCAACAAACAGCATTTTTATTCTTAGTTTACTAAGCCGAAATTGTTAAATAATTGGGAATGAAGGTTGACCTTTGTCAAGTTATCTTTTTTGATATCAGAATTATCGTAAGGTCTTTCCCCTCTGGATGACTAATATGCTAATTGCACTGGGATCAGAGAGTGGCTTGTGCCATGTGGAATTTATGAAAATTTTTTCTCTGAATAATTTTTGTAAAATGTTCCATGGGCCCTGGAAAAGATGTATTCTGTTTGTTGGACAAATCTTTTTTTTTTTTTAGCACTGGAAGAATCATACAGCCTGGTGAGCTGGGATATTCCAGTTACATCTGCTGTCCTGGCAAGCAATAGCACTCCATTTGACTATCAGCACGTACTGATTTAGATGATAAATTATGCTCACCCTGTGTAGAGGTAGGAGAGGAAGTGGCTAAGAGTATGGTCTCTTAACAAGGCTGCTCAGGCATGTGCCTCACCACTCTGTGTCCTGTCTCCCTCATATGTAAAAAAGAGATAACAGCCCAGATGAGTGCTCAATGATGCTGTTATTCTCTGTCACATCAACCTTATTCAGATTCTCTCCTAAGTCAGATTTATTTATCTGATTTAGATATTTATCTCCATCCTTATTTTTGTCTTCTTATATGTCAAAAGGGATGTTAACAAATCTCTTGCTTTTACTGTACTTTTATCTCATCTTTATATTTATAATAAATTGGACATAATAATTTTGAGTCATTATTATATTCAAAGGTCACAACAATTAGATCTTCACTATAAATTTCACCATGTATCGGTATAAAATGCTCTTTCTATCCCTGTAAAGGAAAAAACAGGGCTTTCTGGAACACTGGTGAGCTGGAGGCAGAGATGCTGGCAAGGACACCCAGGCTTCTCACTCTGCTTTCTTTCCCCAGTTAAGAAGATGAGTGTGTTAAGGCTAAGTTTGGTCAACGTTTCTTTAAACTGAAGAACATGAACTGTTGAGTAAATATCTCCGGAATGAAGTGTGAACCCTGAATTTAACTGTAGTAGAGTAGTCACCCTCTACTTTGCAGAGTCCAAGTATCAGGGGCTGCTTCTGCTGGGGATTCTAGGGCTGAGGGAGTGAGTGGTGCGTTACATGTTATGTGTGTGCCTACGCTGAGAGGCCATTTTGCTTCCTGTGAGATATGTATTCTTGGAGGATGAAAGAGGAAACCAAATTTAACTTTATTGTGTGTGTGTGTTTTCTTTTTCTGTCAATCCCTGATACTCCTTACACAGCACATTCATTGCATACGCTTTACATTAGAATTTATTTTTTATCATTAATATTAGGACATTTCATTTTGTTTGTATTTTATTATTATACTTAGCTTGTTATTAATCTTTTTGTTTCTCTTATTATATTTGTGAGTCTCTCACTAATATATAGATGAATTTTGTTTTTTGCCTCTATTTTGAGAATTTTTACCTAATAGGATTTTCTTTCATCTCAATTATATATATTGTCATAACTGATATGGGCTTTCTACTGTCCTTTGCTCTAGGCTTTCTGATTTTTTAATGCTCTCTTACAGCAGCTTTTGTACTGTATGATATATATTCTTACATGCACCTTTGTGCTGAATGATTATACATCTTGCATTTATTTATATTAGGGTTTCCGTTAGGATAGAAATGTCTGAATTTTTACTAACAGAAATATTAATACAGCTTTTAAATCTAATTTATGCCTTTATTACTGGTTAATAAAAGGTATGACAACCCAACAGCCATAAAAACTAAATGCTGACCATAAAGAAGACTAAACACTTTAAAAATAACATGTTCTAGGAAGGATGGGGGCAAGGGATAGTTAGGGAGTTTGGGATTGACATGTACACACTGCTGTATTTAAAATGGATAACCAACAAGGACCTACTGTATAGCACAGGGAGCTCTGCTCAATGTTATGTGGCAGCCTGGATGGGAGGGGAGTTTGGGGGGAGAATGGATACATGTATATGTATGGCTGAGTCGCTTTGCTGAAACTGCACCTGAAACTATCACAACACTGTTAATCGGCTATACTCCAATTTAAAATAAAAAGTTTAGGGCTTTCCTGGTGGCGCAGTGGCTAAGAATCTGCCTGCCAATGCAGGGTACATGGGTTCGAGCCCTGGTCTGGGAAGATCCCACATGCCGCAGAGCCTGCACTCTAGAGCCCACGAGCCACAACGACTGAGCCTGCGTGCCGCAACTACTGAGGCCCATGCACCTAGAGCCCATGCTCCGCAACAAGAGAAGCCACCGCAGTGAGAAGCCTGCACACTGCAACAAGGAGTGGCCCCTGCTTGCCGCAACTAGAGAAAAGCGCGTGTGCAGCAACAAAAGACCCAATACAGCCAAAAATAAAATAAAATAAAATAAATAAAAATTAAAAAAAATTAAAAAGAAAGTAACACGTTCTATAAAGCCCATGATATGATTCTATCCCTACATTTTTTGTTATTGGTGCTGTTTTTGAATCATTATAGGTTAAATGAAAAATTAATTTAAAATCAAAATATGATTACTACCATTCTTTTGTTCTTCCAAGAAATGTCATTAATTTGTTTAGTCACTTACTTAACTGGTGTTGACCACCTCTACCTCTGTAAGATGGTGAAGCCCCACTCAGTGCACAGGTTTGTTATGAAGTTTCAACGTGATTATATAGCCAGAAGGGCTCTGAGAGAGTACAGAGCACTAAACAAATGTACACTGATATTACCATTGAAAACAGGTGACATTTTATGTGGCCACCATGGAGTAATTAAGATATTATGGATGGAATTATGTAGGATTTGTAGTTTAGATGTGAAAGTGGAACTTGCCAATAAACAAGAGTCATTAGCAAAAAACAAAAAAAAAGACAGGAAACTCCTTTTAGATGGCATGTAATACACCCATTATTTGGGTATACCTCATTTCCTGAACCACCAATCCTCTCATTTATTTTTCCACCTCTTTCCTGTTTGATTCACTAGTTTAAATGGGTTCTTTTTTTTTTCTGTCTCTCTTATATTACCTTATTCCATCCTCCCACCCCCAATTTTTTAGATGAGGAAACTAAAGTTTGGGGAATTAGGATGACTTTTCCAAATCTCACAGCTTCTATCTATCTATCATCTCATCTATCTAATCCATCTAATAGATGAAAGTATTATATCTATGTTTTTAAAAACCAAGCTGGGATCATACATACTACTGACATACTTTTAAGTCAGTTAAAGTTGTTATACAAAGCCAGCTCTATGTTTGTATGCTTGTAGAGCCACTGTTCTTTCATATCACTCTTTCTAGAGTAGCAGCAGAACAAAAAAGGGAAGAGAAAGCACATTTGTTTTTTCAGTCCTGTGGTAGAGAATACTTGGGACCTCATGTGCCAACACTAGATCCATGTTAGAGACTCCTGTTGTGAACCTCTCACCTCTGCATGAACAGGGAGTCATCCTGAGCTAACTTTCTTTATCTTGGTTCATTATTTAATGTGTTCTGTTTTGCAGCAGCACTAACACACACAAAAACCCAGTTAGACACTGAGGCTAGAGACAGTGGGCACGAGAAGTCAAAATAGAGCAGTTCCATGGACAGAGACCTACTGGATTTGAGTCTTCCTTGTATGGCCTGAAAAGACTTTTGGTGCAGATGCTCAAACAACACATGTCTGAACAATGATAATGGACCCAGCAGATAATGGTCCTGGGTGGATGATGATCCACTGAAAATTGAGAAGGCCTAGGCTAGGAGAAAGAGAAATATGAGCTATTTCTTTACCTGACTTGCAAGTGAGAAGCAGAATTTTTCATTTAGAGTTATTACATATAAAGACATCAGACTCCTTTAATCTGTACCAAAATGAGAGTGACCCAATGGTCCTTTACCCATTTAAGAATGAGCTTCCATTTAAGAATGGCTCCTAAACAAGTCCCCTCAACTTAAGGCAGTTTCACAGATAAGGTAGTGATGAAACAAAGAACCCAAAGGCAGTGTTCTGAGGAAATGCCTGTGTCTATTCCAAATACAAGGAGAGGTTCCCTTCCAGGCATCACTCACAGAAGAGGCTGCCACCTTGTATTTCCACCCTCACAAAGCCTTTCATGTTATAGGGCATTCTCTGAATCCCTTTATTTTTAACATCACAGCACTGTTTGGATAAGTTACATTATCCTGAAATATCTTCAATCAATGCAAGTTTTAGATGCTTATAAATTTTATCTTGGTTAAAAAATTTTTTTAAAGCAAAACTACACAGATTTAGTAATCATCCTTGGGTATGACCTCCAAATTGAAGTACTGGATGCTATTGTAAAACTCACCTTAGAAGCAGCATAGTAAGTGGCTGTATCATTAAGGTCATATACATAGGCCTACATGACAAATGAAAACAAAAAAACATCAAGTGCCCAACTATTCAGCAAATATGTAATTGGGCCTCCAATGAATCTCCAGTGAAAGCATCATTAAGGATTCAAAGAGTGATGTATCAAAACCAACCTGATAATGTGCCCTGGAAAACTGTCAGATGACTCAGAATATGGCTATAGTGATGACAAAGACCTGATGGCATGGTTGCACATAAAGAATTCAAATAAAATCTTCTCATAAAATGTGAGAGTGGGAAAAAGCAATACTTCTCAGTTTTACATAATATGTGATTGAGTACATAGTGTGTAATACACATTTTATATAATATGATTTAAAATATAACTAAAATGATAAATTTAATATTCTAAGTAGTTATTTATTTCATTAAAGTTGGCCTAAAGGTGTTTGGACTTTTTTCAATGTGAAGTTGGAGAGTGGTCATCACATATTCAGAGGCATCTTGTATTTGGTCCCATGTACTATTTATGGACACCCACCACCCCATCCCAATGCTGGCTTTAGCTCCTTGGCATTCCTCTCCTTTCACATCCTAGGCTCCAGATTCAGCAAGCCTTGTGCCTGCCTGAGAGGCCAGTCCCTCTGTCCAAGAAGAAACATGATATCTATATCAGAATGAACTTCACATAGTGGTTATTCGTTTGTGATTTTTAAGGTTTCTAGCTCACTAAAAAGCGACCTAGTTTTTACACCTCAGCTTCTTGTTGTGATTTTTTTTAAAAGGATGTGGTGCCTTCCCAACACACATGATATTAAATATCTATAAAGCCAGAGCAGTGGTCATGGCAAGAGACATACAGGGGCTTGAGGCCTGAGGCTGACTCTGAATAATAAAAGAAACGATGAGAAGGTCAACAACTAATGAGGTATTTTGCTAATTCACTGATTAAAACTATACAAGAGGGCTTCCCTGGTGGTGCAGTGGTTGAGAATCTGCCTGCCAATGCAGGGGACACGGGTTCGAGCTCTGGTGTGGGAAGATCCCACATGCCGCGGAGCAACTAGGCCCGTGTGCCACAACTACTAAGCCCGCACATCTGGAGCCTGTGCTCCGCAACAAGAGAGGCCGCGACAGTTGAGGCCCGCGCACCGCGATGAAGAGTGGCCCCCGCTTGCCGCAACTAGAGAAAGCCCTCGCACAGAAACGAAGACCCAACACAGCCAAAAAAAAAAAAAAAACTATACAAGAGATTTTTTTATCCTTGCAAAATTCTGTCCTAGCAAAGGCTAAAACACTATCAGTAGCTATTAGTAAAACCTTTAAGCTTCCAATTAAACCTAACAAACATGTCCCCTAAAATTTATTGGAAAATATTACTTCTCCGTAGGGCTGAATTCACTGTGCTGATGTGGATTTAAAACACTAACCCTAGAGGAATTCCATACCACGCACAAAATCGATTTCACAAACATGCAAGTGTCTTTGAAAGTCTGTTAATATTATCAAGTGGAAAAATTATCCTACTTTTTAACTCTATTAGTCCTTCAAAAAACTTTAAAAAAAACCTATCTTCTCTGTTGAAAACGATATCTTTCTTTGGCTTTTTAGAACTGATATATTAGGCACAGCTCAGAGAAAGGAGCTAAGAAAAAGCTACACATGAATCCCACTTCTTGAAAAGTGACATGTTAGTACTGAAAACTGTTGTTTTAGAAGCAGTTAGGCTAATTAAGCTTGACAGCATGATTTCAAGAGAGATGCTGTGCAAGCCCCTATCCACAATGAGAACTTGCATTGAAGCAAGGAACAGCTGATATGTGCAGAGAGATGCAACTCTGGAGTTCTATCTATAAACTCCATGCCCTTAGAAAGGATACAGTGGAGTTAAGATGATAATGATGATGATTTTGGATTAACATTTAGCCCTTTTCAAAGGGAGGAAGTTGTATCAAGAAGCAGGTCCCGGGACTTCCCTGGTGGCGCAGTGGTTAAGAATCCACCTGCCAATGCAGGGGACATGGGTTCGAGCCCTGGTCCGGGAAGATCCCACATGCTGCGGAGCAACTAAGCCCATGCACCACTGAGCCTGTGCTCTAGAGCCCGTGAGCCACAACTACTGAAGCCCGCGCACCTAGAGCCCGTGCTCCACAACAAGAGAAGTCACCGCAATGAGAAGCCCGCACACCGCAACGAAGACCCAACACAGCCAAAAAGATAAAAATAATAACTAACTAAATAAATAAATTTATTTAAAAAAAAAAAAGCAGGTCCCACCACCCATCATTGAAGAGATTTCGTAAATGGAGAAAGGCTGTGACTGATGCATGAAAGGAAGAGGAAAACTGCCAAAATTTCCTTTGTAAGTTATTATTTCAAAGGAAGATCCTCATCACATCAAGTACACAACTCTGAACAAAACAGAGCTTAAGGCAAAATAGGTAATAAGGATATCTGGGCTTTTATTTTGAAATTAATAAAATGTGGTTGATTATACAAAGGTCCAAATTAAGCATAATTGTGCATTAAGTTTACTTCATGCCTGAATCAGACAGAACAGATAATTTAGAAAAATACACACAAATATTACAGTAAAGATATATTAACCTGGTGATTGACAGCATTAGACTTAATTTGAAAAAACAATATTGGGTTAAAACCAAAAGGGAAGAGATTTCTTTTTTTAATTCTTACAGTTAGAAATACACTTGCTTTAAAAACTCACTAAACTCACCATTGATCATGTTCTCAGCATTATGATTCATGCCTAAGTCTCTACAAGCAAAGACAGACGATATACCTGGATTCTGTGTTATTTTTCTTTGTTTTTCCTATTGTTTAACAAGAGTCAGGAGGAGATGCACTGCTTCTGTAAGGCAGAGCCCTTGGATGATGAATACTAAAAATAATGCCATGCTTGGCTGGTGACTTATAGATCGGTGGTGGCAGAAATGAAGAGTAAAACCTTAGCTCCTCAGAAAAACTGGCTTTTCTTCAAAGACAGGGCAACCTGACTTGTGATCATTCTTTGAAGCAATTTACATCAGTAGCCAGCTCAGTTACAACAGCTGGTGGGCAAGTATTAGACACAGATGACTCTTTTACAGCCAAAACACAGGAGAAATTAGATTATTAGCTTTCCTGTAAATACGTAATAAGGTTGGCTAGTCCTGGAGAGAAGAGGAATTGTGTATTACCAGACTTTTACTTTAGAATAGAATGTTCCAAGTTCAGCTGCCTCAGAATCACCTGGGAAGCTTATTAAAAATACAGTTGCCTGGGCCCACCCCAAACCTTTAGAAGGAAATCTTTGCATTTTCAAAAAACTCCCTATCCTACATAACCTGATGAGTCTGTGTCCTGCAAAGCTTGAGAACTTCTGCTCTCAAGGGCAGTGCTGGGATGTCTTGTGTTGCAAATCATTAATATTTCTGAGGTCCATTACTCACGTGTAAACCTTAAGAACAAAATCCTTCTCTTCCTTTAATTCTGTGAGCGACTGCAGGACATCCAGGATGCTTAGGACTGCACAGCCATATGGCCGCCGATAGTGCAGGTGAGCAGGGCCCTTCTTTGAGTCATTCAGGAGCATCCGGCCTGGGGCACAGCAGAAACACCAGTCAGACTGAGAACTCCATGCTCCTCTATAGCACCACCAAATTATCATCCAAGGATGCCAGAGCTATAGGCACCTTAGAGATCTTCTAAATTGGAAGACTGAAGATGAAGGGAGCCATCCAAGGATGCAAGGATATTTATGTAGGGGAATGCCAAATAGGCCTTTGGCCAGGGCTCTTCCCCTGCACCACATTCAATTAATCATCCTTACTACCCACCTCAACACCAACAGTCCATTTATTAATCATATGAGAATGAAACAGTGGTTTCATGAATTTATTAGAAAAACCAATGTGCTAATATATTTTAACTTCTTAGTTGAGTATTTTAGCTGACAGGTAAAAGTTATGTATACAGAGATAAGGAGGACAATGTACTATTCTTCCAACCAAATTCTTTCAGCCAAAGCTGCTCCTGAACCACTGTAGGAGCAAGAAGAGTCTCAGAAAGTAGATGGGAGGTTGATTTTCCTGCTTACCAAGGCTGTGCTTACAGTGGCAAGAGGACTTGCAAATGCAGAACTGGAACCTCAACAAATGCTTTATCAAGTACAGCAAAACAAAAACCCAAAAGTACAGCAAAAAAGAGTTGTTTTGTTGTTGGCAAAACAACTCTTTTGCTGTACAAGATATGCCAGAACCCACTATGAAAGAAGACTTGGTTAGTCATAGGCCCGCAAATTATGTCATAAACTTAAAAAATAAGACTGGACAAACAAACCACAGGTAGCAAAAATCTTGGGTGGGGTAGAAGTGAGATACCATCCATCTAGTGCAGTAATGACAGTAACTCTAATTTTGTAGAAAATAGCATAGATACATACTTTTTGATACAAAACACAGCAAAGGCCATTCACTACCTGTTAAGCTGGCAACCCTGGCAACCCGTTATAAGATCTCTGAGGCAGAGGGCTGGTACAGAGGCAGAACATTAGATGGAGAGAATGTAAAAAAGCAGACCACTTGAAATAAAAAGTATGGGTCCAAAAACAAATAGGGAGCAGAAAATGCTTTCATTTCTATCAAATTCAGCTATTGCAGCAGCTGAGCTTAAGGTACAGCTCCAGTACAAGCTGGACTCTAATCCTAAGACCTGAAGTAATCCTAAGACCTGAAGAGCTAGGCAGAAGACAAAGGTCATACACAAGTGGATATCCCAAGTTGGGGTGGTCTTAGTCATGTGAATTGATAAAGTGGACCATACCTATTCGTATCACATGGGCAACTATATATAAATCTCTCTTCATATCTTTGCTGCTCAGATCCTAAGAAAAGAGAAAAAATAAATTAAGGCAATGAATACATAGAAAATAATTAAAATTTCATTTTGAACCTCATAATGGTTTGCTTTTGCTGCTTTTAGCATATGCTATAGGTGGGGGAAGGGGATTAAAGTACATAGCAGTTTAGTGTTTATAAGATTCCTGCAGTGAAAGTCTGGACATCTTATATGCCCTTGGAAGATTATTTTGTTGACAGTATTTTTCCAGCTCTTATTTAGACCACCTATCTCCGAAAGTTCTCACATTAGAAATCTTCATGACATTGACTTATCCATGTTTATTCCAAAATCATATAAAAACATTCTGTAACAAAAGAAATTTCCAATGCAGAAAAAAAAATGGGAAAACATCAAAAGGCGCATTAATGACTGAAATTCTGAAAGTTTACTCTCTACTAATTTTATATTTATTCTGCTGTCCACAAATGATTATTATACACTAGATACGTTCCCTTGAAAAGCGATTACTTTGGTTTTAGTGAAACCTCAATAATTAGATCTCCCATTTCTAAATTTAGATATGCATCATTTATGCTGAAGTATAAAGCTGAAAATAATTTTATCTGGAAAATTTTAAGGGCTTCCTTTAAGTAAACAAATCTGATCCAGAATCACTTTTAAAACTAGAGTTATAAAAATAATTTTATACATTATTTATGTGTAGAACACATTTTGAAAAAAAATGTTTGAGTATATATTTATACTTTATTTAACACATTATACTCGAAGTAATAAAACTTCCTTTAATATGTATTGTTTCAGACTTTCACCGGGTCATCAACCGCTGCTCACTCCCAGCCACGTTATGAATTAATGATGAAGAAGTAACCTCTATTTTTAATGGGACAGGTTCCTGTGAGTTCCCTTTTGCTTCTAGGAAAAGGTCCCTTAGTTCCATTTCCTTCCCATCTTTCATCTTTTGATTTGTCCCAGATACTTATCTCTTTTCAATAAAGCAGGAAAAGGGACAATCAAGCAGCAGTCATGATTTTGAATGAGCTTTGGATCCAGAATCCCCATGTTTGCTTTATGTTTATGTTTACCCTGTAGCAGGGTTAGGTCTAGGGTGAAGCAAGCAAACCATCTAAGGTATAAGATTTAAGGTCTCATTCTCAGGATCCTGCGCTTTGCTTGCCTCACCATAATCCCAGCTCTGCCCTGTAGAGTGGTCCTGAACATATGAAAGAAAAGGAGACATTAAAAAGTAATTTTTAATGGTGAAATTGAAGCTTTTAGATTCTAGATGGTTATAATATTTTGCCAAATTCTTGATGGAATAATGAAATATACTTACAATGAAATGGGTTACAAAATAATTTAACATAAATTGTTATCTCTGGAATCACAAAGATATATTTTTGCATGAAAGTTGTCTTTTGATATTGAAAAATATGTTTTAGACTCCATTTCAATAATTCCTTTAATTTAAAATGATATCCTCCAAACACTACTACATTTTGCTAAATATTAAGATGACTACTAAATAACAAATAGAAATTAAAAAACAGATTACCATTTTTATATAATTTTTGGGATAGAAACATGTCTATTGCTAAAAGATATGTAAATGTTTGACACATTTCAAAGTGAAATGGTCTTCTACATACCTTAGATTGTGTTAATCCAAACTATCAAATAACCAGTATAATTATAAATCCCAATATACGTAAAGAATTCAAGCCAGTTACCAAAGATGACCAAACACTAACCAGACGGGCTGTACACAAGACCATGGGATCTCTCCTTTGGTTCTGTTCAGGTGAATGAAAGGAAGAAGCCTAAAATGTAATTTATAGTATTTTCTAAATGGCTGGGTAGGGGCTCTTTCTTACCATGTTGTACATGGTACCCAGAACATTCTGTGGTATTTATTTGAAGTCAGTAAAAATAAGATGATAATAATCAGTACCAGAAAATATTTTAAGTAAAATTATCATTTGTGAGTTCCACATAATTTCAGTGTCAAAATTCAGTGTAAGGGCTATCTTATTAGATATGAGCATGGTTAAACACAGTTACCATAGAGTTATGTCACAAGACCTGTAAAACCAAGGTGGGAAGAGAGGTGACTCACCCACCATTCATCTGGTGAGCAGGGTTTGAATTTAGACTTACTCACTGGACCTTACCCTCCAATCCTACATAACTAGGAAGTTGGTTCCCAACTACCTGGTGGGTAGAAAGGACAGTGACTCAGGGATCAGCATCTTGACTCAGTTACTAATATTTCATCTGAAACATGGAAAAGTCAATTCACTTTCCTGTGCCTGGACTACCCTTTTTCTGTAGAGATAATAGGATTTACAAATATAAAACATAGACAATTTATTCATTCTTATGCTGCAGAAAAGGAGGCAGTATTTTAATAAATGATATTATTGCACTAATAATTCAATTCATTCTTAATTCCAAGAAAGCACGACCTAAAATTCTATTTTGAAATGTGAAAAAGTAAATGTAAAAAATATGATGCCAATTAATGCAGGGAAAACAACACAAGTTCATTCCCTGAGCTGATCACTCAACTATAATAGAAAATAAACATGTATTCATTTATTTACGTAACAAATCATTAGTATTTGCCAGGCACTGTGTGTGAGGCACTGGATATCTAGTAAGGAGTAAATACACAGACATGCTCTCTCATGCACATACCACACAGCCATTGTTAATCATGAAAGTCATCAAAATCCTCACTGTATTAGACATTTACATAAATATGAAACACCTCCTTCTTGGATAAAATTCTTCCTGCACAGGAAGCTCTGAAATCTAACATAGTCAGAAAAAAACAGGATTTACCAAGAGCAAGATTGTGCATGGATAATGTGACTGTCTGTAATGTGGCTCTGAAGTCAGCTTGAGTAACCCTGCAAAACTGCTCCATCTGTATGGTTCCCTTTTCTTGATGCTAAGGTAAGCTAACATGCTGGCACTGACCACAGCTGTACCTGCATTTTCTTGCATTTACTCGAAAACTCTGTAACACATATGCCAATCTGGAAAACTCCTCTGGCCCACAGGAGGAACTCAAGTCTTAGATAGTCAGAAAATAGTTTCCACCAAAATTATTATTTCGTATAAGCTTAAAGTAAAACATGAAAATCCTGGCTAGAACAATCTTGTTCAAAAATCTTCTAGGCTTTGAAAAAAATTCCTCAAATCATTTTTTTGGGAGATCTTTAAGAAAAGATCCAGGGCTGTACTGCAAAGGGAACTACAAAAGTGGGTATTTTTAGCAGCCTTGTGCCTTCCCGTTGTGGCAGAACAAGAGCACGTAATAAGTGTTACGTGCATCTCTGATTTATAAAGCTGGAGCTACAGCCTAGGCCTCTGGGCCCCTATAGATAATTAAAATGCTGTTAAATGAAAATTTTGATTTACTGTATAATTACATTCAAATATCATAATTAAGTTCATTTTTCAAGAGACAAGGACTGCACTCATCACATTCAAGGACAGCACACACGCACACACATGCACACGCACACACACACACACCGCTCTGTTCCCACAGTGCCAAAGAACAAGGAATCGACAATTTCTTTTGCTGCTTTAACCAAACAATATCAGAGCATGAGGATCTATAAAAGACTCCTAAGGTCACTGGGACATTCTAGACAGATGGGTGTCTCATCTCATTCTAATCCTGTTTCAGGAAGGTGGCCCTAGAGAACCAGCTCAGTGTTCAGGTAGTCTCACTTCAGATGCTCTCCCCCAATATTCTAACCTACATCCCATTACCTGCAATTTCGACTCTTTCCCTTGTTCTCCTGCTGAAGAGAGAGCACTGATCTTTCCAGACTAAACCATCTCAATTCCCTTAGCCGTCTTCCTGGATCTGCTTTTCCTGCTTTTTCTTCCTGTATTATCTCCTAAGCTTTGAATGCTGAGCTCAAAGATGTACGAAACTTCATGTTAGCTTAGCTAGATTTGTAAATCCTTCATATCTGAAGCAATTTCAATAAAAGTTATTCCTGTAAAAGTGGCTTCTGATTCTGCAGTAACATCATTTGAGATTTCGATAAAGTTGTAGTAAATGAACAAAAAAAGTCAGGTAAACAAATCCAATTTTATCTTTCAGAGAAAGTCACATATCAGAGCCCTAGATAAATCCCATTTGTGTTTAAGAGGCACACCATAAGGTTTGAGACACCTGACTGTCACCTATCAATCATGCACCACAAACGAGGGCAGTGGCACTGTGACACCATCATACCTCCCTGTACTCAACAGGTTTTGATGGATCTCAGTATCACTGAAGCACATCAAAGAATCCATGATAGTCAAAAGTGGTTTAAAATTGTGACACGGTCTTATTTTCTTCTTCAGCAAATAAATTAACTGAAATAAATAAAGCTGGGCAGTTAAGTTTTATAACTGGGTAAAAAAAAAATTTAGTAAATCAGTAAAGAATACACAAGGCAACGTGGTATTGTGAGGCTCAGCACTTTTCAATAAGCAGGTTACCAAGCCTTCTCTGAGCTGATGAGTCCATGAGCTCAGAGACCACAAATAACAGCATGGTTATTCAGAAAAAACTGAAGTATGAATCATGGCATGAAAAGACTCTGTTCGGTATTTGAAAGAGGAGGACTATTTAGTTTGTCTCTCTTTATATAAACTCATTAAAAAACTGCAGAGCTGTAAATTTGGTGGGTGCATTTAGAGGAACGATACTTACACATCAGAGAAATTCCCAGTGGCCTTGAAGAAGAATTGTAAGAAAGACTTTCCTCAAATTTTATGTGTCTATTATATTTAATAGCTTCTAAAATGTACATCAGTAAAAGGTACTTGATTATATTTCTTTAATAAATTCAATTAAAAACTGAAGCTAATTTCAGTTTTCTTAAATATTTCATTAAAACCTGAAAGACACATAAATCAAGTTCTATTCTCACCAGTGTGTGGGGAAATAAGAATAAATGCTTGTTTCCAGGGCAACAATATCCACATAGCAGGGCCCTAGTTAGAGTCAACAGCAGAGAAGGGAAAGAGAATTTGCACATACTGTAAAAAGGGCACACATTCGTTCTATCTTCTCTGGGTTCCTTGGCCCACCATTCTTGTTCAGTCTCACCAGAAACCGCTCACTGAAATGTAGGAGAGAGAGACAGAGAAATGTAAGGGACTGCATGCTCGAGACCAAATAAAAAGGGCATTTATAGAGAAACCCTAAACACTTTCAGGACAGCCCATAGTGACAGGCAAGGCCAAAAGGACATGTCTAGTGGCAGGAGACTATCTTTCTTGCCAAGCAACGTACAACAGAGACTACAAACTGCTTCACAGGTGTTGCTGTTTACTTGCCAGTTGTGGCTCTTATCTCCCTAAAGCTGTGTGCTCCCTGAGGGCAGCAATGAGGATTATGTCTTGTATTTTCCCAAATACCCTCAAAGCTCTGGGCGTAACAGTAAGCCCATAAGAAGCATATACATTCTTTGATGTGAACACTCAGATCATCATAAAAATATTCATCACACTAGGTCCGAAAGAGTCTACATTACCCAGTTTACATCTTCCTATACAATTTTTGAGAATCATTTTAGAGCCAAGAAAAAATGTTACAGGGACTTACAAAAGTTTGGGTGAAAAGTAAAAAAGAAATAATGTACTGTAATTAAAGCTGTAATCAGAATTTAATAGGGCCATTAAGATATTTTATTCCTCAAACAATATAGGTTAAGTCTTGAAGGAAATTATTGGACTGAAAAACTTTAGAAACAGTGTTTGCAACATTCTAGAGAAATGTCTCCTTGCTCTCTTATCTCCTTCCTGCCCCTGTCTAGGATCTCATTCCCATCTCCTCATCCCAAGGTTCTCTACCAATTATAACAGGAAAACTGAGCCATGGCAAAGACAAAGTATGTTATTCTAAAAGTAATTTGCTTCTCCTGTGCCCAGAGTCATGTACTCATTACATCTATTAGGTAACAGTAAAAGGGCCAATACTAAAATATTGTACTAGAATTATAAGATATGTTATAATATCAGCTGCACAGGTTGCTTAGTTTGTTCACATATTCATTTGTTCATTTAGTCAACAAATAGTTATTAAGTTCTCTGTGCTAAACATAGGAACACAAATGTGAACACAATATATATAGGGCACTTTTCTTCCTAGAGCTCATGGTCCTTCCTAGAGCTTAACTTCCTAGGCAGTTAAACGTGCAGAAATGAAGCTCAGAAAAGATCTGGCTTTTATAAATCTGGCAAATATAAATTTGAGATGCTTCAGCCAGCGGATTAGATGGGAATATGCACAGAACAAGAAGAAAAGGGGCTTTGGTCAGAATCCTGAGGGACATTGATAATTAAGAAACAGGTAAAAGAAGAAGAACTAGCCAAGTAGACATGTAGGGACAAATAGAAAAACAGAAGAAAAATAAGAAGAATGGTGGGATGCTATGTTAGGTAAGGGAAAAAAGTGTCTGAAAGAGGAGGGAGGGGTCAAGGAGGCCCAAGGGCACTGAGAATCACATGAGACAATACAACAGTGTCCACAGGATGTTAAAACAGATGTCACTGGTGATTCTGGCAAGAACCGTTTTTGTGGAATGATAGTGAAAGAGGCTAGTGTGAGGAGTAAGAAATAAGGAAGCAGAAACAGTGAGTCTAGACCACTCTTTGAAGAGGTGAAGATGTGGAAGTGATGAAATTTTAGTTAAATGGGCATGTTGAGTTGAGGGAGGTCTTTGTTTAAAGATGGGGTAACCCACATATATTCAATTAATTTTCAATAAAAGTATCAAAATTCAGTAAGGGAGCACAGCAGTTTCAACAAATGGTGAACAATCCATATAAAAAATTAAACCTTGGGCTTCCCTGGTGGCGCAGTGGTTAAGAATCAGCCTGCCAATGCAGGGGACACTGGTTCGAGCCCTGGTCCGGGAAGATCCCACATGCCACGGAGCAACTAAGCCCATGCGCCACAACTACTGAGCCTGTGCCCTAGAGCTGGAGTGCCACAACTACTGAAGCCTACGCACCTAGACCCTGTGCCCCGCAACAAGAGAAGCCACCGCAATGAGAAGCCCATGCACCGCAACGAAGAGTAGCCCCTGTTCACCGCAACTAGAGAAAGCCTGCACACAGCAATGAAGACCCAACGCAGCCAAAAATAAATAAAATAAATAAATTAAAAAAAAAATTAAACCTTGATCTTGCCTACAAGAAATGAACTTGAATTTATCATAGACCTAAATATAAGAGCTAAAACTATAAAACTGTAAGAATACACACATGAAAAATGAGACAAGTACCTTCGTGTATCTTGTTCACATTTGTTTTTCCATATTTAGCACACAGTAGAAAAACCTTTGTGATCTCAGATTATTAAGCATATAACATGAATCACAAAATGATAAATTGGACTTTATAAAATTAAAACCATCTTCTCTTTGAAAGACACTGATAAGCAAATGAAAAGACAAGCTATAGACTGGAAGAAAATATTTACACTCACCTAAGAAAGGACTGTATTGAGAACATACAACGTAAGCTCAGACGCAATAATAAATAACAACTCAAAAAATGGACCAAAAAATATGAACAGATCCTTCACCAAAGAATATACAGGGATGGAAAATAACCTCAAGAAAACATTATTAGTAACTAGAGAAACGTAAATTAAAAGCACAGTGAGATACCACTACACACGCACTAGAATGGCTAAAATTAAAGACTGAATATACCAAGGATTGGCAAGAATGTAGAGCAACTAGAACTCTAATAATCTGTTGAGGAGAATGTGAAATGGTACAGCCACTTTGGAAAACAGCCTGATAGTTTCTTATAAAGTCAAACATGCACTTACTATATGCACCAACAATTTTACTCCTAGGTATTGACTCAGAAGAAATGAAAACATATGTCCACACAAAGACCTGATTGTGAATGTTCATTGCAGCTTTATTCATAATCACTAGAAACTGTAAAGAACCCAAATGTTCATCAGGAGATGAACAGACAGATATACCATTGTATGGTATACCCATACAATGGAATATTACTTCACAATAAAAAGAGCAAACTACTAAGATTTATAACAATATGGATGAATCTCAAAGGCATTAGGCTAAGTGAAAGAAGGCAATCACAAAAGACAATATACTGTATGTCTCCATTTATAGTACATTCTAGAAACGTAAAATTATAGGAACAGAAATCACATCAGAAGTTGCCAAGACTGAGGAAGGAGGGCAGGGGTTGACTGCAAAGGTACATAAGGGAATTTTCTGGGGTGATGAAATGTCTGTTTCTTGACTATGGTAGTGGTTTCACAACTATAAATTTGTGAAAACTCATCAAACTATGCATTAAAAAGGGTGAATTTTACGATATGTAAATTGCAGTTCAATAAACCTGACTTCAAAAAAGATGGGACACACCTAAGAACATTTACATCTAATGGGAAAATGTTAGTAGAAGGGGAGAGATTGAAGACAGTGGAGAAAAAAATAATGGGTAAAGGAAAAAAAGGTTCCCACCTACTCAGGGTATTGTGAGAATCCAGGAGAGAGTTAAGGAGAAAACAACAGGTGTGGATACAAAAAAATCTGTAGTTTTAGTAATGGAGAGTTGAAGGTTAACAGAGAAACAGGAAATAAGAACATACGGGTAAAGTTTAGAAAAAAAAGACATCCAAAAACATCAGGAAAAATTCTCAAGACCATCTGAAAGAAAATGTAACTAGGAAAAGTAAAAATGATGGTTGTCACATGGACAAGTGCAAAGTGGAAAAAAGGACATTCAGTTAAGTCAATTTTCTCTCAAAAGTATAATCTTGAAACTCTAAAAATCTCTCCATCTCTTTCACTACCTACCACTAGACTAGGCTACTACTGGACTGTAGCTGGGATTATTATAACAACTTCCCAGCTGATCTATTTCCCTTTTTGCCTCTCTATAATTCATTCTTCGGAGAGATTGATCCTTTTAAAATGTGAATCAGATTACACTACCTCCCATATTAAAAAATTTTTCATATGGTCAAAGTGATTTTTTATACAAAGGTATCAAGACAATTCAATGAAGGAAAGAATAATATTTTTAACAAATGATGCTGGGACAACTGGAAATCCACATTCAAAAGAATGAAGTTGAATCTCTATTTCACACCATATGTAAAAATTAACTAAAAATGGATTATAGCTGTAAATGTATGAGTGAAAACTATATAACTCTTTAAAGAAAACATAAGCATAAATCTTCATGACCTTGGATTAAGCAATGGTTTCTTAGATAGGACTAGAATACTAAAAGCACAAGCAATGGAAGAAAAAAATAGGTAAGTTGGATTTCATCAAAATTAGAAACTTTTGTGCTTCAAAGGACATCATCAAGAAAGGGAAAGGTAATCCACTGAATGGAAGAAAATATTTTCAAATAATATATCTGATAAGGGACTTGTAGCTAGAATTTGTAAAGAACTCTTACAACTCAATAATAAAAGAACGAATAGACATTTCTACATCAAAGATAAACAAATGGCCAATAAGGATATGAAAAGCTGTTCAACATCATTAGCCATTAGGGAAATGCAAATCAAAACCACAATGGGGGCACTACTTCACTTCCACTAGAATGACTTTCATCAAAAAGACAGATAATAACAAGTGTAGACAAGGAGGTGGAGAAATTGGAACCATCATATAATGTTGGTGGGAATGTAAAATGGTGCAGTCACTTTGGAAAACAGTCTGGTGGTTCCTCAAAAGGTTAAACATAGTTTAACATATGACCCACCAATTCCATCCTTAAGTATATATCCAAGAGAAATGAAAATATATGGCCACACAAAAAAGTACATGAACATTCACAGCAGCATTTTTCATAATAGCCAAAAGATGAAAACCACCAAAATATCCAACAACAAATGAATGGATAAATAAAATATGGTAGGTATATCCATATAATGGGTTATTATTTAGCCATAAAAGGAATGATGTATTGATATACACTACAATGTAGATGAACTTCAAAAACATCATGCTGAGTGATAGAAGCCAGACACAGAAGGCCACATATTGTATGACCCCATTTCTATGAAATATCCAGAATAGGCAAATATATAGGAACAGAAAATAGATTAGTGGTTGCCTAGGGCTGGGGATTTGGCAGAAAATGAGGTGACTTGTAAAGGGTATGGAATTTCTCTTGGGGGTGATGAAAATGTTTTAAATTTGACTCTGGTAAAGTTTGCACAACTCCAATATACTAAAAGCCACTGAATTGTACCCTTTGAATAGATGAATTCTATAGTGTGTGAATTGTATCTAATAAAGCTGTTGCAAAATCAAACAACAGCAAACTTTTTCATGGCTTACTCTTGCTCTCAGATAAAATAAAAATACCATATGCTAACACATATATATGGAATCTAAAAAACAAAAAAAAATGGTTATGAAGAACCTAGGGGGGCTTCCCTGGTGGCGCAGTGGTTGAGAATCTGCCTGCTAATGCAGGAAACACGGGTTCGAGCCCTGGTCTGGGAAGATCCCACATGCCGCGGAGCAACTAGGCCCGTGAGCCACAACTACTGAGCCTGCGCGTCTGGAGCCTGTGCTCCGCAACAAGAGAGGCCACAATAGTGAGAGGCCCGCGCACCGCGATGAAGAGTGGCCCCCACTTGCTATAACTGGAGAAAGCCATAGCACAAAAACGAAGACCCAACATAGCAATCAATCAGTCAATAAAGAAATCTTAAAAAAAAAAAAAAAAAAAAAGAACCTAGGGGCAGGACGGGAATAAAGACGCAGACCTACTAGAGAATGGACTTGAGGACACGGGGAGGGGGAAGGGTAATAAGCTGGGACAAATTGAGAAAGTGGCATGGACATATATACACTACTAAATGTAAAATCGATAGCTAGTGGGAAGCAGCCGCATAGCACAGGGAGATCAGCTTGGTGCTTTGTGACCACCTAGAGGGGTGGGATAGGGAGGGTGGGAGGGAGGGAGATGCAAGAAGGAAGAGATATGGGGATATATGTATATGTATAGCTGATTCACTTTGTTATAAAGCAGAAACTAACACACCATTGTAAAGCAATTATACTCCAATAAAGATGTTAAAAAAAAAAAATCAGATCTCTAAGGTCTCCAAGGCCTTGTGTGGAACATTCAGTGTATCTTTATAGCCCCATCTCACAAGAGCCTTTCTTGCTTGCTATCCTCCATACACACTGTTCTCCTAGATACAAGTTTCTTGAACAAGCCAAGCTCCTTCTTGCTTTAGGACCTTTGCACATGCTGTTACCTCTGCCTGGAATACTGTTCTTTCAGCCCAAGTGGCTCGTTCAAATGCCAGTTTCCCAGGGAAGCCAACTACAATGATGTTAGCAAGAGCAATACCCCTCCCCTCCCATACCCTCTCTCTCCTTTTCAGCACCTGGCACAAACTAATTATTTTCTTTCTTTATTATCTTTCTCTTACATGAGAGAATAAGCTCCCTAATAATAAGGATGTTTGTTTACTGCTGTATCTCTAGTACTTCCAAGAGGCTAACCTACAATAGGTGCTCAATACATGTTGAATGAAAGAAGGTGGAAGTTCCCTGAAGAATTGCTGTGTGGTGTGTGGAAGCCTGCTGACAAAGGTCACCATAAACTGGATGGGTAGCATCACCATCATACTATGCAGAAACATTGATGAGCCAACAGTGAGCAAACAAGATGGTCAGGACAAACCAACCTTCTAACTTGGTGGATAAAGACTGAGAAACATCAAGCATGTTGTGGCAGTCAGAGTCTCCCAGCTACTCACTAAAATCCATGTTCTCTGTTTCTTCTTGGGCAGGCAGATAGACTATACTTCTCAGCCTCCCTTATAGTTGGGTGTGGCCATATAATGAGCTCTAGACACTGAATGCAGATAGAAGTGATGTACACCACTTCTCAGCTTAGCCCTAAACACGGGTTACATGTTTGTCTTCACACTCTTTCCCCTTTCAGATGCCTAGAGTGGAGATGACCCCACAGGGCAACGTTGGGGCCATGTACTGGCGTTGACAGAGTATTTATTAGTCTGAGTCCTTGAATGATTGTATGGATGAGTCCCACCCTAGTTACTGCAAATTCACCCACCTGGTATCAGTATACAAGCAAGAAATACATTTCTATTGTGCTTGAGCTGTTATGCATTTTTCTGTCTAACTGTTACAGAAATTGATCTATCTTAATATGTATAAATGTATATAACAACCACTCAATTAGTTGTTAACTTGATAGATGAAAATAAAAACAATTTTAAGAAGTTTATGCCTTTTCAAGAGAATTTATCATTACTTCTGTTCTCTTCTTTGGAAGGAAGACATACAACTGCTCTCACCCTCACATTACCTCTCTCAGTGAATCTCTCAAGCACAGACATCTACCAAGCAGGCTGCCATTTGGAGCTTCTTGTTACCAAACTAGAGAAAGGGGTGCTATTCGGAGGGGCTACACCAAGCTGTGATCCAAAGAAAAAAGGGTAGATAAAACAAATTCCAGGGTAGACAGTATTGCTGGCCCTATGAGAACCCAAGAACTTCTCTTTCTCCTCAACAGTAAAAGGAGGCCCCTAAGGTGGTTCTCCCAGTGCCCAGTTGAGCTTCACATTTCCTAGAGCCTTTCACACTCCTGGTATCACCTGGCTTTCTTCACAGTTTGTGAGACTGAAAATAACTGTTTTTTGTTTGTTTGTTTGTTTCATTTCAAAGGGCTCTAGGTACAAATCGAATTACTTCCTGTTTTGCTGGCTTCACCAATGGGTATGAAATAAATGCTGCTTTCTGTTAACATTCAAACTATCTGAAGGCAAATATCTACCCAATGTTTCCTAATTTGGCAACAGCTGTTCTGCAAAAGAAGTGGTCAATATTGCTGGGAAATATTGCATTTCCAGAAAAATGCAATATTACAGAGAGGTTTCTACCCTCTAGGACTTCTCAGAGGCTTAAAATGTTGTTATGTGTTTAAGTACCAATGGGACAGGTGACTTTTGACTCCACAACCTGCCTTTGCATAAGGCGATGGAATCTGTACAAATACAATTTGATAAATGCTGAGTGAATCTATTTGCCAACTAGAGGCATGACTCCTTTTCATATATCCCAAAAGTGTGAAAGGAACTGTGGCCAAAGAAAAAAATTTATTTATGAGATTTTACAAACATCCACACCCTATATGAGAGCAACGGGTCAGTTTTTCTCCTAATACTCTGGGTAAGAAAACTCTAATTCTTTCAAGAGAAAAAAAGAGATGGTTAAATTCTTATTCTTCAATAAGCAACATTATGAGAGAACTGCTCTACATTTACTTGTCTTTATGATGAGCTATGCATGAACAGTATATGAAGTTACATTAATTTCATATTATTGAGCAAGTTCTTACAAATGAAATCCATAATTTGAATCTGTGACAAGTCTAATAGAGTCTTAATTTTAAGATCACTTGCTTTTATGAGAGTTCTAATTCCTGGGTGGTACTGCATTTCATACACTTCACCATTGATGGTAATTCATGCATGCCTACAGCAAATGTTTGGTGACCAACAATGAGGTGCTAGTCTATGCCAGGCATTGAGGCAGAGACAAAGTCTTTAATCCTTAGGGAGGTTATTTCCTGAAGACACTGGTCTGGAAATATAAGCACACGCCTCAAATAAATGCAGAGGAATTCTCCCGACTCTTTCAGTTTAATCTTCATGTTTCTAATTTGGGCCTCTGTGGAGATGGATGCCAACTACTTAGCATCTCTCTCATGATCACCCCCAGGTGCTTGAAAACAGTAAGTAGCCCCAAGGCCATACTACACTGTACAACCCAACAGATTAGGAAATCTCTATTATAATTTCCTCACAGATGCATTTTCCAATTTAGATCCTTGGCTTTATTTCTCAATTTCTTCAAGTTTTCCCACTTCATTCTAAATCACAGAGAGTAGAAATGCATAAAGGGGTTTCATTAAGGCAAATCAGTGCTGTGGTTTTCAAATTTATTTTTAGTATCAACCTTTCCCTTTTTTACAAGACCTTACACTATTCACCAACACATGAAAAATTTAAAAATATAGCTACTTTGTGCAAACAAAGGAGAGAAACGGAAATTTCTCCCTGCAGACTCAGGAGCAGTGGACTAAATTCCCACAATCAACTTGATGTACCCTACATCTGTGGAATATCTGACTAGAAAATGAATCATCCCAAAATTGAGGCAGTGGACTTTGGAAGCAACTGTAGACTTGGGGTTTGCTGTCTGTGACTGATTTGTTTCTGATTTTTATGTTTATCTTAGTATAGTTTTTAGCACTTGTTATCACTGGTGGATTTGTGTTTACTGGTATGGTTGCACTCTTAAAAAAATTTTTTTTAATTTTAATAATTTTATTTATTTATTTACGTATTTTTCTTTCTTTTTTCTCCCTTTTCTTCTGAGCCATGTGGCTGACAGGGTCTTGGTGCTCCAGCCTGGTGTCAGGCCTGAGCCTGTGAGGTAGGAGAGACAAGTTCAGGACACTGGACCACCGGAGACCTCCAGGCCCCATGTAATATCAATTGGCGAGAGCTCTCCCAGAGATCTCTGTCTCAACGCTAAGACACAGCTCCACCCAACGGCCAGCAAGCTCCAGTGCTGGACGCCCCATGCCAAACAACTAGCAAGACAGGAACACAACCCCACCCATTAGCAGAGAGGCTGCCTAAAATCATACTAAGCTCACAGACATCACAGAACGCACCACCGGACATGGCCCTGCCCAATAGAAAGACAAGATCCAGCCCCACCCACCAGAACAGAGGCACCAGTCCCCTCCACCAGGAAGCCTACACAAGCCACTGAACCAACCTCACCCACTGGGGGCAGACACCAAAAACAATGGGAACTACGAATCTGCAGCCTGTGAAAAGGAGGCCACAAACAAAGTAAGTTAAATAAAATGAGAAGACAGAGAAATATGCAGCACATGAATGAGCAAGGTAAAAACCCACCAGACCAAACAAATGAAGAGGAAATAGGCAGCCTTTCTGAAAAAGAATTCAGAATAATGATAGTAAAGATGATCCAAAATCTTGGAAATAAAATGGAGAAAATACAAGAAACGTTTAACAAGGACCAAGAAGAACTAAAGAGCAAACAAACAATGATGAACAACACAATAAATAAAATTAAAAATTCTCTAGAAGGAATCAGTAGCAGAATAACTGAGGCAGAGGAATGGATAAGTGACCTGGAACCTAAAATAGTGGAAATAACTACCACAGAGCAGAATAAAGAAAAAAGAATGAAAAGAATTGAGGACAGTCTCAGAGACCTCTGGGACAACATTAAACACACCAACATTCCAATTATAGGGGTCCCAGAAGAAGAAGAGGAAAAGAAAGGGCCTGAGAAAATATTTGAAGAGATTATACTTGAAAACTTCCCTAACACGGGACAGGAAATAGTCAATCAACTCCAGGAAGCGCAGAGAGCCCCATATAGGATAAATCCAAGGAGAAACACGCCAAGACACATATTAATCAAACTAACAAAAATTAAATACAAAGAAAAAATATTAAAAGCAGCAAGGGAAAAGCAACAAATAACATACAATGGAATTCCCATAAAGTTAACAGCTGATCTTTCAGCAGAAACTCTGCAAGTCAGAAGGGAGTGGCAGGATATATTTTAAGTGATGAAAGGGAAAAACCTACAACCAAGATTACTCTACCCAGCAAGGATCTCATTCAGGTTCAACGGAGAAATTAAAACCTTTACAGACAAGCAAAGGCTAAGAGAATTCAGCACTACCAAACCAACTCTACAACAAATGCTAAAGGAACTTCTCTAGGCAGGAAACAAAAGAGAAGGAAAAGACCTACAAAAACAAACCCAAAACATTTAAGAAAATGGTAATAGGAACATACATATCGATATTTACCTTAAATGTAAATGGATTAAATGCTCCAACCAAAAGACATAGCCTGGCTGAATGGATACAACAACGAGACCCATACATATGCTGTCTACAAGAGACCCACTTCAGACCTAGGGACACATACAGACTGAAAGTGAGGGGATGGAAAAAGACAGTCCATGCAAATGGAAATCAAAAGAAAGCTGGAGTAGCAATTCTCATATCAGACAAAATAGACTTTAAAATAAAGACTATTACAAGAGACAAAGAAGGACACTACATAATGATTAAGGGATCAATCCAAGAAGATGATATAACAATTGTAAATCTTTATGCACCCAACATAGGAGCACCTCAATACATAAGGCAAATACTAACAGCCACAAAAGGGGAAATCGACAGTAACACAATAGTAGGGGACTTTGACACCCCACTTTCACCAACGGACAGATCATCCAAAATGAAAATAAATAAGGAAACACAAGCTTTAAATGATACATTAAACAAGATGGACTTAATTGATAGTTATAGGACATTCCATCCAAAAACAACAGAATACACTTTCTTCTCAAGTGCTCATGGAACATTCTCCAAGATAGATCATATCTTGGGTCACAAATCAAGCCTTGGTAAATTTAAGAAAATTAAAATCATATCAAGTATCTTATCCAACCACAACACTGTAGACTAGATGTCAATTACAGAAAAATACTGTAAATAATACAAACACGTGGAGGCTAAACAATACACTACTAAATAACCAAGAGATCACTGAAGATATCAAAGAGGAAATAAAAAAATACCTAGAAACAAATGACAACGAAAACACGATGACCCAAAACCTGTGGGATGTAGCAAAAGCAGTTCTAAGAGGGAAGTTTATAGCAATACAATCCTACTTCAAGAAACAAGAAAAATCTCAAATAAACAACCTAACCTTACACCTAAAGCAATTAGAGAAAGAAGAACAAATAAACCCCAAAGTTAGCAGAAGGAAAGAAATCATAAAGATCAGATCAGAAATAAATGAAAAAGAAATGAAGGAAACAATAGCAAAGATCAATAAAACTAAAAGCTGGTTCTTTGAGAAGATAAACCATTAGCCAGACTCACCAAGAAAAAAAGGGAGAAGACTCAAATCAACAGAATTGGAAATGAAAAAGAAGTAACGACCAACTGCAGAAATACAAAGGATCATGAGAGAGTACTACAAGCAACTCTATGCCAATAAAATGGACAACCTGGAAGAAATGGACTAATTCTTAGAAAAGCACAACCTTCTGAGACTGAACCAGGAAGAAACAGAAAATATTAACAGACCAATCACAAGCACTGAAATTGAAACTGTGATTAAAAATCTTCCAACAAGCAAAAGCCCAGGACCAGATGGCTTCACAGGCAAATTCTATCAAACATTTAGAAAAGAGCTAATACTTATCCTTCTCAAACTCTTCCAAAACACAGCAGAGGGAGGAACATTCCCAAACTCATTCTACGAGGCCACCATCACCCTCATACAAAAACCTGACATAGATTTCACAAAAAAAGAAAACTATAGGCCAATATGACTGATGAACATAGATGCAAAAATCCTCAACAAAATACTAGCAAACAGGGGGCTCCCCTGGTGGTGCAGTGGTTAAGAATACGCCTGCCAATGCAGGGGACATGGGTTCGAGCCCTGGTCCAGGAAGATCCCACATGCTGTGGAGCAACAACTAAGGCCATGCTCCACAACTGCTGAGCCTGCGCTCTAGAGCCCGTGAGCCACAACTACTGAACCCACGTGCCAC
Source organism: Balaenoptera acutorostrata (assembly GCF_949987535.1). Taxonomy (NCBI): domain Eukaryota; kingdom Metazoa; phylum Chordata; class Mammalia; order Artiodactyla; family Balaenopteridae; genus Balaenoptera; species Balaenoptera acutorostrata. Next base: position 37,899,172 of record NC_080073.1, read on the forward strand.
AACTACTGAGGCCCGCGTGCCTAGAGCCTGTGTTCCACAACAAGAGAAGTCACAGCAATGAGAAGCCTGTGCACCTCAACTAAGAGTGGCCCACACTCACCACAACTAGAGAGGGCCCACATGCAGCATGGAAGACACAACACAGCTAAAAATAAATAAATTAAATAAATAAATTTAAAAAATACTAGCAAACAGAATCCAACAGCACCATTAAAAGGATCATACACCATGATCAAGTGGAGTTTATCCCAGGAATGCAAGGATTCTTCAATATATGCAAATCAATCAATGTGATACACCATATTAACAAACTGAAGGATAAAAACCATATGATAATCTAAGTAGATGCAGAAAAAGCTTTTGACAAAATTCAACACACATTTATGATAAAAACTCTCCATAAAGTAGGCATAGAGGGAACCTAGCTCAACAGGGAAAGCTGTGACAAAGTGAGAGAGTGGCATGGACATATATACACTACCAAACGTAAAATAGATAGCGAGTGGGAAGCAGCCGCATAGCACAGAGAGATCAGCTCGGTGCTTTGTGACCACCTAGAGGGGTGGGATGGGGGGGTGGGATAGGGAGGGTGGGAGGGAGGGAGATGCAAGAGGGAAGAGATATGGGAACATATGTATATGTATAACTGATTCACTTTGTTATAAAGCAGAAACTAACATACCATTGTAAAGCAATTATACTCCAATGAAGATGTTAAAAAAAAAAAAGGCCATATATGACAAACCCACAGCAAACATCATTCGTGAAAAACTGAAACCATTTCCCCTAAGATCAGGAACAAGACAAGGTTGCACACTCTCACCGCTATTATTCAACATAGTTTTGGAAGTTTTAGCCACAGCAATCAGAGAAGAAAAAGAAATAAAAGGAATCCAAATCGGAAAAGAAGAAGTAAAACTGTCACTGTTTGCAGATGACATGATACTATACATAGACAATCCTAAAGATGCTACCAGAAAACTACGAGAGCTAATCAATGAATTTGGTAAAGTAGCAGGATACAAAATTAATGCATAGAAATCTCTTGCATTCCTATACACTAATGATGAAAAATCTGAAAGAGAAATTAAAGAAACACTCCCATTTACCACTGCAACAAAAACAATAAAATATCTAGGAATAAACTTACCTAAGGAGACAAAAGACCTGTATGCAGAAATCTATAAGACACTGATGAAAGAATTTAAAGACAATACAAACAGATGGAGAGATATACCATGTTCTTGGATTGGAAGAATACTGTGAAAATGACTATACTACCCAAAGCAATCTACAGATTCAACGCAATCCCTAACAAACTACCAATGGCATTTTTCACAGAACTAGAACAAAAAATTCCACAATTTGTATGGAAACACAAAAGACCTTGAAGAGCCAAAGCAATCTTGAGAAAGAAAAACGGAGCTGGAGGTATCAGGCTCCCTGACTTCAGACTGTACTACAAAGCTACAGTAATCAAGACAGTATGGTACTGGCACAAAAACAGAAATATGCATTTATGGAACAGGATAGAAAGCCCAGAGACAAACCCACGTACATACGGTCATCTTATATTTGATAAAGCAGGCAAGAGTATACAATGGAGAAAAGAAAGCCTCTTCAATAAGTGGTGCTGGGAAAACTGGACAGCTACATATAAAAGAATGAAATTAGAACACTCCCTAACACCATACACAAAAGTAAACTCAAAATGGATTAAAGACCTAAATGTAAGGCCAGACACTATCAAACTCTTAGAGGAAAACATAGGCAGAACACTCTATGACATAAGTCACAGCAAGATCCTTTTTGACCCACCTCCTAGAGAAATGGAAATAAAAACACAAATAAACAAATGGGACCTAATGAAACCTCAAAGCTTTTGCACAGCAAAGGAAACCATAAACAAGATGAAAAGACAACCCTCAGAATGGGAGAAAATATTTGCAAACGAAGCAAGTGACAAAGGATTAATCTCCAAAATATACAAGCAGCTTATGCAACTCAATATCAAAAAAACAAACAACCCAATCCAAAAGTGGGCAGAAGACCTAAATAGACATTTCTCCAAAGAAGATATACAGATTGCCAACAAACACATGAAAGGATGCTCAATATCACTAATCATTAGAGAAATGCAAATCAAAACTACAGTGAGGTATCACCTCACACTGGTCAGAATGGCCATCATCAAAAAATCTACAAACAGGGACTACTCTGGTGGTCCAGTGGTTAAGAATCCGCCTTCCAATCCAGGGGACACGGGTTCGATCCCTGGTCTGGGAACTAAGATCCCACATGCCATGGGGCAACTAAGCCCACGCACTGCAACTACTGAGCACGTGAGCCACAACTAGAGAGCCCACGCACCACAAAAAAAAAAAAATCCTGCACACCGCAATGAAGATCCCACGTGCTGCAACTAGAACCAACACAGGCAAATAAATTAATAAATAAATAATTTTTAAAAATCTACAAACAATAAATGCTGGAGAGGGTGTGGAGAAAAGGGAACCCTCTTGCACTGTTGACGGGAATGTAAATTGATACAGCCACTACGGAGAACAGTATGGAGGTTCCTTAAAAAACTAAAAATAGAACTACCATATGACCCAGTAATCCCACTACTGGGCATATACCCTGAGAAAAACATAATTCAAAAAGAGTCATGGACCCACCACCAGAGCCTCCCATAAAGCCCCTTAGATAGCCTCAACCACCAGAGGGCAGACGGCAGAAGCAAGAAAAACTACAATCCTGCAGCCTGTGGAACAAAAACCACATTCACAGAAAGATAGACAAGATGAAAAGGCAGAGGGCTATATACCAGATGAAGGAAAAAGAAAAAAACCCAGAAAAACAACTAAATGAAGTGGAGATAGGCAACCTTCCAGAAAAAGAATTCAGAATACTGATAGTGAAGATGATCCAGGACCTCGGAATAAGAATGGAGGCAAAGATCGAGAAGATGCAAGAAATGATAACAAAGACCTAGAAGAATTAAAGAACAAACAAACAGAGATGACCAATACAATAACTGAAATGAAAACTACACTAGAAGGAATCAATAGCAGAATAACTGAGGCAGAAAAACGGATAAGTGACCTGGAAGACAGAATGGTGGAATTCACTGCTGCGGAACAGACTAAAGAAAAAAGAATGATAAGAAAGGAAGATAGCCTAAGAGACCTCTGGGACAACATTAAATGCAACAACATTCAAATTATAGGGGTCCCAGAAGGAGAAGAGAGAGAGAAGGGACCAGAGAAAATATTTGAAGAGATTATAGTCGAAAACGTCCCTAACATGGGAAAGGAAATAGCCACCGAAGTCCAGGAAGCGCAGAGAGTCCCATACAGGATAAACCCAAGGAGAAACACGCTGAGACACACAGTAATCAAGTTGGCAAAAATTAAAGACAAAGAAAAATTATTGAAAGCAGCAAGGGAAAAACGACAAATAACATACAAGGGAACTCCCATAAGGTTAACAGCTGATTTCTCAGCAGAAACTCTACAAGCCAGAAGGGAGTGGCATGATATACTTAAAGTGATGAAAGGGAAGAATCTACAACCAAGATTACTCTACCCAGCAAGGATCACATTCAGATTCGATGGAGAAATCAAAAGCTTTACAGACAAGCAAAAGCTAAGAGAATTCAGCACCACCAAACCAGCTCTACAACAAATGCTAAAGGAACTTCTCTAAGTAGGAGACAGAAGAGAAGAAAAGGACCTACAAAAACAAACCCAAAACATTTTAAGAAAATGGTCATAGGAACATACATATTGATAATTACCTTAAACGTGAATGGATTAAATGCTCCAACCAAAACACACAGGCTTGCTGAATGGATACAAAAACAAGACCCATATATAAGCTGTCTAGAAGAGACCCACTTTAGACCTAAGGACACAAACAGACTGAAAGTGAGGGGATGGAAAAAGATATTCCATGCAAATGGAAATCAAAAGAAAGCTGGAGTAGCTATACTCATATCAGATAAAATAGACTTTAAAATAAAGAATGTTACAAGAGACAAGGAAGGACACTACATAATGATCAAGGGATCAATCCAAGAAAAAGACATAACAATTATAAATATATATGCACCCAACATAGGAGCACCTCAATACATAAGGCAACTGCTAACAGCTATAAAAGAGGAAATCGACAGTAACACAATAATAGTGGGGGACTTTAACACCTCACTTACACCAATGGACAGATCATCCAAAATGAAAATAAATAAGGAAACAGAAGCTTTAAATGACACAATAGACCAGATAGATTTAATTGATATTTATAGGACATTCCATCCAAAAATAGCAGATTACACTTTCTTCTCAAGTGCGCACGGAACATTCTCCAGGATAGATCACATCTTGGGTCACAAATCAAGCCTCAGTAAATTTAAGAAAATTGAAATCATATCAAGCATCTTTTCTGACCACAACGCTATGAGATTAGAAATGAATTACAGGGACAAAAACGTAAAAAACACAAACACATGGAGGCTAAACAATACATTACTAAATAACCAAGAGATCACTGAGGAAATCAAAGAGGAAATCAAAAAATACCTAGAGACAAATGACAATGAAAACACGACGATCCAAAACCTATGGGATGCCGCAAAAGCAGTTCTAAGAGGGAAGTTTATAGCTATACAAGCCTACCTAAAGAAACAAGAAAAATCTCAAGTAAACAATCTAACCTTACACCTAAAGAAACTAGAGAAAGAAGAACAAACAAAACCCAAAGTTAGCAGAAGGAAAGAAATCATAAAGATCAGAGCAGAAATAAATGAAATAGAAACAAAGAAAACAATAGCAAAGATCAATAAAACTAAAAGCTGGTTCTTTGAGAAGATAAACAAAATTGATAAGCCATTAGCCAGACTCATCAAGAAAAAGAGGGAGAGGATTCAAATCAATAAAATTAGAAATGAAAAAGGAGAAGTTACGACACGACAGAAATACAAAGCATCCTAAGAGATTACTACAAGCAGCTCTATGTCAATAAAATGGACAACCTGGAAAAAATGGACAAATTCTTAGAAAGGTATAACCTTCCAAGACTGAACCAGGAAGAAACAGAAAATATGAACAGAACAATCACAAGTAATGAAATTGAAACTGTGATTAAAAATCTTCCAACAAACAAAAGTCCAGGACCAGATGGCTTCACAGATGAATTCTATCAAACATTTAGAGAAGAGCTAACACCCATCCTTCTCAAACTCTTCCAAAAAATTGCAGAGGAAGGAACACTCCCAAAATCATTCTATGAGGCCACCTTCACCCTGATACCAAAACCAGACAAAGATACTACAAAAAAAGAAAATTACAGACCAATATCACTGATGAATATAGATGCAAAAATCCTCAACAAAATACTAGCAAACAGAATCCAACAACACATTAAAAGGATCATACACCACGATCAAGTGGGATTTATCCCAGGGATGCAAGGATTCTTCAATATACGCAAACCAATCAATGTAATACACCATATTAACAAATTGAAGAATAAAAACCATGTGATCATCTGAATAGATGCAGAAAAAGCTTTTGACAAAATTCAACACCCATTTATGATAAAAACTCTCCAGGGCTTCCCTGGTGGCACAGTGGTTGAGAATCTGCCTGCCAATGCAGGGGACACGGGTTCGAGCCCTGGTCTGGGAGGATCCCACATGCCACGGAGCAACTAGGCCCGTGAGCCACAATCACTGAGCCTGCGCGTCTGGAGCCTGTGCTCTGCAGCAAGAGAGGCTGCGATAATGAGAGGCCCGCACACCGCGATGAAGAGTGGCCCCCACTTGCCGCAACTAGAGAAAGCCCTCGCACAGAAACGAAGACCCAACACAGCCATAAATAAATAAATAAACCCAGAAGTTAAAAAAAAAAAAAAAAACTCTCCAGAAAGTGGGCATAGAGGGAACCTACCTCAACATAATAAAGGCCATATACAACAAACCCACAGCAAACATCATTCTCAACAGTGAAAAACTGAAAGCATTTCCTCTAAGATCAGGAACAAGACAAGGATGTCCACTCTCACCACTATTATTCAACATAGTTTTGGAAGTCCTAGCCATGGCAATCAGAGAAGAAAAAGAAATAAAAGGAATACAAATTGGAAAAGAAGAAGTAAAACTGTCACCATTTGCAGATGACATGATACTATACATAGAGAATCCTAAAACTGCCACCAGAAAACTACTAGAGCTAACTAATGAATTTGGTAAAGTTGCAGGATACAAAATTAATGCACAGAAATCTCTTGCATTCCTATACACTAATGATGAAAAATCTGAAAGAGAAATTATGGAAACACTCCCATTTACCATTGCAACAAAAAGAATAAAATACCTAGGAATAAATCTACCTAGGGAGACAAAAGACCTGTATGCAGAAAACTATAAGACACCGATGAAAGAAATTAAAGATGATACCAACAGATGGAGAGATATACCATGTTCTTGGATTGGAAGAATCAATATTGTGAGAATGACTATACTACCCAAAGCAATCTACAGATTCAATGCAATCCCTATCAAATTACCAATGGCATTTTTTACAGAACTAGAACAAATCATCTTAAAATTTGTATGGAGACACAAAAGGCCCTGAATAGCCAAAGCAGTCTTGAGGGAAAAAAACGGAGCTGGAGGAATCAGACTCCTTGACTTCAGACTATACTACAAAGCTACAGTAATCAAGACAATATGGTACTGGCACAAAAACAGAAACATAGATCAATGGAACAGGATAGAAAGCCCAGAGATAAACCCACACACCTATGTTCAACTAATCTATGACAAAGGAGGCAAAGACATACAATGGAGAAAAGACAGTCTCTTCAATAAGTGGTGCTGGGAAAACTGGACAGCTACATGTAAAAGAATGAAATTAGAACACTCCCTAACACCATACACAAAAATAAACTCAAAATGGATTAGAGACCTAAATGTAAGACTGGACACTATAAAACTCTTAGAGGAAAACATAGGAAGAACACTCTTTGACATAAATCACAGCAAGATCCTTTTTGACCCAGCTCCTAGAGAAATGGAAATAAAAACACAAATAAACAAATGGGACCTAATGAAACTTAAAAGCTTTTGCACAGCAAAGGAAACCATAAACAAGACGAAAAGACAACCCTCAGAATGGGAGAAAATATTTGCAAACAAATCAACGGACAAAGGATTAATCTCCAAAATATATAAACAGTTCATTCAGCTCAATATTAAAGAAACAAACAACCCAATCCAAAAGTGGGCAGAAGACCTAAATAGACATTTCTCCAAAGAAGACATACAGACAGCCACGAAGCACATGAAAAGATGCTCAACATCACTAATTATTAGAGAAATGCAAATCAAAACTACAATGAGGTATCACCTCACACCAGTTAGAATGGGCATCATCAGAAAATCTACAAACAACAAATGCTGGAGAGGGTGTGGAGAAAAGGGAACCCTCTTGCACTGTTGGTGGGAATGTAAATTGATACAGCCACTATGGAGAACAATATGGAGGTTCCTTAAAAAACTAAAAATAGAATTACCATATGACCCAGCAATCCCACTACTGGGCATATACCCAGAGAAAACCATAATTCAAAAAGACACATGCACCCCAATGTTCATTGCAGCACTATTTACAATAGCCAGGTCATGGAAGTAACCTAAATGCCCATCGACAGATGAATGGATAAAGAAGTTGTGGTACATATATACAATGCAATATTACTCAGCCATAAAAAGGAACGAAACTGAGTCACTTGTTGAGATGTGGATGGATATAGAGACTGTCATACAGAATGAAGTAAGTCAGAAAGAGAAAAACAAATATCGTATATTAACGCATGTATGTGGAACCTAGAAAAATGGTACAGATGAACCGGGTTGCAGGGCAGAAGTTGAGACACAGATGTAGAGAACCAAACGTATGGACACCAAGGGGGGAAAACTACGGTGGGGTGGGGATGGTGGTGTGCTGAATTGGGCGATTGGGATTGACATGTATACCGTGATGTGTATAAAACTGATGACTTATTAAAAATAAATAAATAAATAAATAAATAAATAAATAAAAAATAAAAACAACCTTTTAACCAGTCTTAAAAAAAAAAAAAAAAAAAAGAGCCATGTACCAGAATGTTCATTGCAGCACTGTTTACAATAGCCAGGACAGGGAAGCAACCTAAGTGTCCATCGACAGATGAATGGATAAAGAAGATGTGGCACATATATATGATAGATTACTCAGCCATAAAAAGGAACAAAATTGAGTTATTTGTAGTGAGGTGGATGGACCTAGAGTCTGTCATACAAAGTGAAGTAAGTCAGAAAGAGAAAAACAAATACAATATGCTAACACATATATATATGGAATCTAAAAAAAAAATGGTTCTAATGAACTTAGGGGAGGACAGGAATAAAGATGCAGACATAGAGAATGGACTTGAGGACACAGGGAGGGGGAAGGGTAAGCTGGGATGAAGTGAGAGAGTAGCACTGACATATATACACTACCAAATGTAAAACAGATAGCTAGGTGGAAGCAGCTGCATCACACAGGGAGATCAGCTCGGTGCTTTGTGACCACCTAGAGGGGTGGGATAGGGAGGGTGGGAGGGAGATACAAGAGGGAGGGGATATGGGGATATATATATACATATAGCTGATTCACTTTGTTATACAGCAGAAACTAACACAACATTATAAAGCAATTATACTCCAATAAAGATGTTAAAAAAAAAGACACCTGTTCTCCTTGCTTAAAAAAAAAAAATACAGCTACTTTGGTTGAATCAGAGGCAGGGAGAAGGGACAGAAGCAGGAATCTTTCCTACTCAGGCCTCTCTCCTAACCACCACCTGTCCCTGAGACACCTCAGGGCTCCAAAAAACATTTTTATGACTCCTACTACAATTCAAGAGTTCTTGGACTTCCCTGGTGGTGCAATGGTTGAGAATCCACCTGCCAATGCAGGGGACACGGGTTCAAGTCCTGGTCCGGGAAGATCCCACATGTTGCGGAGCAACTAAGCCCGTGCGCCACAACTACTGAGCCCATGCGCCACAACTACTGAAGCCCGCGTGCCTAGAGCCTGTGCTCTGCAACAAAAGAAACCACCGCAATGAGAAGTCCACGCACCGTAACGAAGAGTAGCCCCCGCTCGCTGCAACTAGAGAAAGCCCGTGCACAGCAAAGAAGACCCAATGCAGCCAAAAATAAATTTATTAAAAAAAAAAAAAAGAGTTCTTTCTAGCCTTCCTCTCTCCTTTTTGTTATTTCAACAAGCATTCGTGAACACCTATCATGTTCCAGAAACTACGCAAGATGCTGGGAATGGAGAAATGAAATGGTCCCTATCTTCAAAGGTTCTGAGTCTACTGGGAGAGAGACACACATAAAACAAAAATTGCAACACAATGTGAAAATGCTATAATTAATTGCACAGAAATGGGCTGACAAGCTCCACTGGGATGAAGGTAGGCTGCCTAAATGAGACACTGGGACAAATTCTTGCAACTTTGCTAGACTTTTAGCATTTGGTAAGGGTAGTTAGAGATGAAGAGAAGGGGGTTCCAGGAGAAGAGTGTGCCAAGTACAGACCCTCTTAAGTATGAGGCACCTTGAGGGTAGGGAAGCTCAGATCATGAGTTAAGAGGGCACGGGAGAGCTGGGGCGTGTTGTGCAATGTAGAGTGGACAAACCCATGGAGTAGATTATATGTGAGGGTTGTCCCAGCTTGGCTAACACCAGGAGTACCTCCCAGATTATTAAAAGTACAGATTGCTGTGTCCCATCCCAGATCTTCTGGATCAGAATCTCTAGAGGAGAGGACTCCTGGAGGGGGCGCAAGAATCTGTATTTTTAAAAAGGTCTCAATTGGTTCTTAGGATTAGCAAGTTTGGAAAACCCCATTATGGGCCTTACAGAAGATCTGAAAATTCAACTATGAGAAGCAATGTTGATCTCATAAGTTTTTAGGATGATCACTAGCGCTGCAGTGTGGAAGGCGGGTTGGTAACATAGAAAATACTCCAAAGACAAAGCAGAGTAGCCCCAGCAAGCTATGATGCAGTTTTGGGACCGAAGAGAGGTGAATGGATGCGAGATGTATTTAGGGGACAAAGCTGACCAGGTTTAGCAGTTAACTGAATGTGGTAGTGTCAACCAGAGAAGATACAAGGAGGAAGATATAAAGTTCAGAAGTGCATACTGGATTGAGGTCTCTGGGACATGTAGGTGAACAAAAAACTAGGCAGCTGGAAGCCCAAGCCTGAAGCTCAGGGGAAGATGTGGGGGGGTGGGGTGGATACAGCCCTGGTACTCATCAGCTTGCTATAGCAGCAGCAACAGCGGCCCCTTAATGAGTGTCTTCTGTGTACCAGGCATTGTTTAAAGTGTTTCTTTTCTTGCCTAATTGCATTTAATCCTCATAACGGTTATTTCGCCTCTGAACAAACTGAGAGTCAAAGTTTCTGACCTGAAATAAAAAGGTAGAGTGGTACAGTTAGAATTCAAATCTGAAGCTGTCTGACTTCAAAGCCCATGCTTTACCTGTATTTCATCTTATGAAATAAGCACTGGGAAAAGAAAGTGTGTGGTGGAAGGGAGGAGGGGATCCCTGGGCAAATATATCTGGGAAATGCTGCAAACCACATCCTGCCCTAGATATGCACAGTGAGTGTCTGTGAATGAAACCTAGCTAGCTCCAGGATCCCGATCACCCACATGGGGCACCTGACCCTTCTGATTAGAAAGGCCATGCCAAGCCCCATTCCAGCTCTGCTGGTGGCACCTAGTCTCTTTCAGGTTCATGGCATTCTCCACCCAAAAGACTGAGAGATCGGGGAGGGGGAATACTTTGTCTGATTTGGAACAAGCAGAAAATTGTCTGAATGACAAATGATCCCAGAAAACAGATTCTTTCCATTTTCTCTAAAGCAAAAGAGACACTTGAGTAAATCTGTTATCACATATTCTGAAAATTACAATAGCATTGCTATAATTATACAGCCCCTACAAGGTCTTTAGAAATCATGTACTTCTCATGAAAATGAACAAAATGGTAACTTAATGATCAGTTACGCAGGGAGCTACAAACAGTTGTTTTTACTCTAATGATTTATGCTCCCACCCCAGGATCAGGCTTCCAATTCTAACAATAAAAAGCATGTAAATGAATAAATGGGGGTGAAGTGAGGGTGAGACTCCGCTGACAGGACAGCACAATGCTGAGTCAGTTCATCTTTGCCATCTCCAACATCAAGCCATAATGCTTCTGAGGAAGGTGTACCTCCATGTGAGGAAGGTGGGGGCAGGGGGATTGACCCTGTCTTCTTTATGATTTGCTAACCATGCCTACGGGGACTAAAGAAGTGCCACACTTCTTCACTGCTCAGCTGAAGGTCAAGCAGTCTTAAGTATTCTAGAAAAGTAACCATGCTAGCCCTTGAGGTCAAAAAAGCAATGTTAAAACAGCAGCTGCCATCTTGGCTGCTCTCATTCTATCTTCCTGATGTTTTTTTTTTTTTTAATAAATAAATTATTTATTTATTTATTTATTTTTGGGTGTGTTGGGTCTTCGTTTATGTGCGAGGGCTTTCTCTAGTTGCGGCAAGCGGGGGCCACTCTTCATCGTGGTGCACGGGGCCTCTCACTGTCGCGGCCTCTCTTGTTGCGGAGCACAGGCTCCAGAGGCGCAGGCTCAGTAGTTGTGGCTCACGGGCCCAGTTGCTCCACGGCATGCGGGATCTTCCCAGACCAGGGCTCGAACCCGTGTCCCCTGCATTGGCAGGCAGATTCTCAACCACTGCGCCCTATCTTCCTGATCTTGCTTCCCTCCTCCCTCTTTACCCAGCACTTATATTGATAATCTTTTGTTCTGTGATTTCCAGTTCTTTGTTCATGATGAGAACATTACTGTTCTTTTTAATTTCATTCCTTTACTCACGTTTTTCTCTGTTTAGCATAATACCCCACACCCTACAGATCTGGCCTGTTGTAACTACATAAATCCTCTGATTAATGATACCAGAATACATATTATTTACACTTATTAACTTGTTCTTGTCACTATTTCTGCTGCTGTTTCTGTGCCTCAGTGAAGCAAAGACTTGCTGTTTAAAAGGTCATGCGGGAGTCCTGATGGGAAGAGCAGAGCTTACAAAAGCCAAAATAAACATACACAGAATAGAAAAATTTTGGTTGTTTCCTGAACAGAAGCTAGAAAACTCAGTCAATGTGAAAACCAAATAAATATTTATATCTGTCAGACATTCTACTAGATATTTTCTAGGCTTTTAAAGTATGACTGAGAAGCTCAGGAATAATCTCAGGGAACAAACAGCAAACAAAGATTTCCTAAGTACTAAAACTTTGAATGAAGGGTTTAAGAATTCTAATTTTTTAAAAGTTTAAGATATAGGAACAGTGTCCACTGCACTATGTCAAAATCTTTCTTACTTTCCCTTAATATTGAAAAATTGATATTATTTAAAAAACAATATAGTAACATAGCTAACATGGTATAGAGATAAGACTTCAACTTAAGTCTGTAAGTTGTAATATTAAGCCTGTACTAGTTCCTGTAGTCAATTGTCTTTCATGATACATATTTAAATAGTGAAAGTAAGATTTAATATTGATCAAAAAGAAAGAAACCAATTTAAAAATAGTATGTCTCTAAATATTATATACCTAGAAACGTGCACAAATGGATAGATCTGAGACTACAAAGGACTTTCTCCTTAATTGTCCTCTTTTGCTTCATGTCTTTCCCTCCTCTTGATATCCTGTGCACACAGACTAAGTCTACCCTTTCAGCCATGGCCCTGCACAACTACTTCACCAGATCTCTCCCACCAGGTTCTATGCCGTGCCATTATAATATGGTAGCCACTAGCCACATGTTGTTATCTATATTTAAATTTAATTAAAATTAATAAAATTAGTAACTCAGTTCTCAGTCACAAAGGCCACAATTCAAGTGCTAAACAGCCACATGTAGCTAGTGGCTACCATGCAGACCATAATCTTCTGCCATATATAGAACATTTATATCATCCTAGAAAGTTCTATTGGACAGCACAGCTCTATAGGGTCAGGGGAGGGAGTGGTCACTGAGACAAAGAGCTCTGTATTACTGCACAGCAGCATTGTTCCAAAGCACAAAATTATAATGCTGTCAACACTAGGGTCAGGATACACAGGTGGGGTTTTGGGGTTGGAGGAAAGGTGTTCAGAGGTCCAGGTTCAGGAATGGCACTCTTCTGGGCAGGTGTTCCTGGTCTCTAAGGCTTAGAAATGGGCACGTGATAGGCAAGTAGACTTCTGAAAACCTAGTAATCAAAGCATAGATGAGGAAGTCTACACAGATGAGCTGGACCAAAATTGTGAGCCAGGAGTATAGGGCCCAAGTAAGGCAGTCTAAGATGTCAATGGCCAGGGATCTGGAACAAGAATCTAGGAAGTCAGATAGCATATAAAGAATTGTCAGTGAGCAGGTCCCATGTGGTCTGCCCTTTGGCCCCTTCTTAACTTTTTGTTGAGAGTGGGGCAGCCTTGAGACCCAGATGTGTGCATAAAGTAACTTGCAGCTTCACAAAAGATCTGCTCTACCTGTGCTTAGGGCTGGGACAAGACAGCCAGATATTTGTGCAGACTTGAATTGGGGATTTGGCAGTTTCTGAGTACTCTAATCAGTACAGGTTGTACATTATTTTTAAGTAAATACAATCTCTTCTCTGCATTTAGAACATTGCCGCAGTAGGCACAAATTCACTGCACATGTCAAGACAGGCTTAGTCAACTCTGGCCTGCCTGCCAAGGTACTAAAGGGTAATCTACAACACAGACATAGTCAGAGTTTGCCTTCTCCATTTATTTTACATATTTCCTATATATTAAGGTGGACCATAAACAAATGAGCATCTTCTGAAGCCCAGGCCTTTTGGGAATATATCCAAGTATCTTCAGTAGCCTTCCATCTCTAGGACTCTGACCTTCAGCTCAGCCTATCCCAAGATATATCTATACCCCAAGATACATCTCCTGCAAACATGGCTTGAACTATATGACTTCCTTTCTTAAAAGAGAAACTTTCAGTGGTGTTCTATCTCTGTAGATAAAGCCCACAAGCCTCCACCTAGTAGTCCAGGCCCTGTGGCACCTGTCCTCTCTCTGTCTTCCTAGGTTCTCCTACTTCCATCAACATACCCTTGTTTCTGGTCAGATGGGCCTGCCTGCCTTTCCCTGAAAGTACTCTTTTTTTGCCCACTGCGTCTTATCTTCCCACTTCTCTCTGTTGCTCAAACCCTGCCTAACCTTTGAGGCCCAGCTCAAATGCGCAGTGTCAGAAAGGTTTCTATGACCCATCAGTCAGAAGGGACCTGTTCCTTCTCTAACATCGAACCATTTATGGCAGTGACTCTGATAGGCTAGCATTAGAGCTGGTTGTGTATGTATGTGGCACCTTTCCTGTACAGAAAAGAGTTAATGTAGCAGGCCTGAGACTGCTATCTTTAAAAAGGCCTGCTTGCAAGGTTAGCCTTTGGCTGGCATCTGGGAATTGGCTCTTAGAGTGTTCCCAACAGTTAAGGGTGGCTCACTGTGCCTAGACTATTTGTGTGAACAATATGGTTTATGCTGAACACTTGCTTCCCTTCTGGACATCTTGTACACGCTAAGCAGAGGGCCCCTACGTGACAGGCCCCAATAAATGTTGGTTGCTGAATCTCTAATGGGCCTCCTAGAGCAGAAATACTGCACACATGCTGCTGCATTTTAACTGGAGATGTGTGCTCTGTGTGACCCCTCATGTGAAGGAGAGAGCATAAGGAAGCCTGTGCGTGGACCCCTTCAGACTCTACCTGTGTCCTTCTTCCTTATGAGCCACTGATGTATCCTTACTACTTCGCTGTAATAAATCTCAGCCACGAGTACAACTATATGCTGAGTCCCATGAGTCTTTCTAGTGAATGACCACTAGGGGTTGTCCTGGGGATCTCCACACATCCTTTAAGTCCAGTGTCCCTGTCTGTAAAGCAGCAGGGACTGTGCCTCCTACATCTCTGCAACCCTCAAAGAATCAAGCACAGAAGTTTAAAGTTTCTAGAGACCTGACTTATAACTTTATAAGGACTACGCAATTAAAATACCAAGGTAGCTGAGGGCAAAATGAAAAATAATAAAGGGGCAGTTTTCCCCAAAGAACGTTCCTATTTATATACACACAGCTTTTTCCTGCTTTAAAGGCTCTCAGGGGCTTCACAGCAATAAATGAGTATGCTGAATGTGCCTGCTGCTGCCACAGGGCTCTTACGACTTCTTAGCTTGATGGAATCTCTCTGCTATCCCGCCACCTAGACAAAGCTAACAGAGACTCTTGTCACTTGAGGTCCTAGGGGAGGCTACCTGCCAGACGCGCAGCAAAAGCAGGGCCTCTGTGGTGGGAAGAACCTTTTCAGTGGTGACATACCTATATTTGCCCTTCCTGTCTTTTAGAGGGAAGCACACAAAAACACTGATGTTTGGACTCAAGAGCAAAGTTCCAACGCATATAAAAACAACAATAATTATGAATATTTATTGAGATTTACTATCTGCCAGGGCCTGATCTAAGGACTTGACACATATTACCACCTTGATGATGTAGACACTAACACTACTATTTCACAGTTGAGGAAATGGCAGCACAGAGGGGTTAAGCAGCCTAGCTTATTTGGCAGCACTAACCATGGTAAGGCAGGTAGGCTCTAGCAGGAGTGTGAGTTCAGGGAGCTTAGAACAAGGGCAAGGACAGACCTCAAAGGTCAAGTCCAGGAATCCTGAGTACTCCTGACTTACAGGGCTGAGGCTGAAGAATTTCAAGCGGGGCTGGTATTGGGGATGGACCATGGATAGACTGAATTATCTTCAGGGGCAGGAGGATGAAGCCACAGACTGATCACGGCTGACCACACCCTGATGGAGGGGCAGATTGTGGAGTGAGAGTAGGTAGATGGGATGAGGTGGATGCCAAGGCATAGGTCACAAAATAGCAAAGGGACTATTTCCAGAGTGGGTCTTTTATACCTTAAAGGAGAGTTCTCAGCCTGGGGTCAGACAGGTTTTAGAAGCTCTGTGTACCCTCAGAGGAAGGACGTAAAGAGGGCATGTATGTTTCTCTGGGCACATGCAATCTTCCAAGGGAAGGGTATCAGAAGGTCCTCAGCTTCTTCTCCTTGGTTTACTTCTGTGTCTTCATACATCCATGAATCTTGCAGGACCATGTCAGAGGCTAGGATGCTCTTCCAGGCAGTGGGAAGCTGACTGCAAGCTTATTCCTCCATTTCCTCTATTGCCATACTTTTTGACTTCTGACCCTACACAAATGCCACAAACCAATGAAGATAAACTAAGCTAACTGTTCCTCTGAAGCCATCCATACGGTGCTCAGCCTTAATCAGTATGAGCCTTAACATATTCCACAAATTTCTTGGAATGGAAGTAAAAAGATATTTCAGTGCAAAAATTCAAGGCAAACTAAGTCAAACAACTTATATTTCAGGGTTTCTGAAGCAGATAAATGTTTTTTTTTTAATATTTCATGAACATCATTCATTCATTCATTTATTTATTTATGGCTGTGTTGGGTCTTCGTTTCTGTGCGAGGGCTTTCTCTAGTTGCGGCGAGCGGGGGCCACTCTTCATCGCGGTGCGCGGGCCTCTCACTATCGCGGCCTCTCTTGTTGCGGAGCACAGGCTCCAGACGCGCAGGCTCAGTAATTGCGGTTCACGGGCCCAGTTGCTCCGCGGCATGTGGGATCTTCCCAGACCAGGGCTCGAACCCGTGTCCCCTGCATTGGCAGGCAGATTCTCAACCACTGCGCCACCAGGGAAGCCCCAGATAAATGTTTAACTTTGATCTCAGTAAGGTTTTTCCTCAGCTTTTCTCCTAAATTTGGGCTCCTGCTGTGTTTCCAGTGATATAACATTCTGGAATCAAGAATCTGTATCTCAGAGTATTGCTAGTAGGGAAACCTGCCTGTTGTTTTTTGGAAGGAACAGTGAGCAGTCACTAAATACAGATCCCTGGGCTGCAGGAATCCATGACTATGACCATTAGGTCCCCTTGAAAGTTTCTGATTTCTATCTCTTGCAATTCTGTAATATGTTTGGATATTCTCTCATGAATTCCTGTGGCAATATGGTGTAATGGAAATAAAGCAGGGAGCAGACCAGGACTTGAATCCTGGACTGGAAACCAGCAATCTGTTTGACTTCAGAGTTGATGTAGGGACTAAATTAAGTGACGTATGTAAAGCTCGTGGCTTGGCACATCACATGCCCTCAAGGAATGTTTACTCCTGCTTCTTTCTATCCCTCATTCCCCACAGAGACCAAGCCAAACCTCTGCCTTTCCCCTTAAGCCTCAGAAGAAAATAAAAATCACTGGATATGAATGTCTTCCAATTTACCACAGCCTAATGCAACCTATTTATGATTCCGGGCATTACCATCCCTCCTCCCCAGTCCCTGCAGGACTGTGCCCCATCGCAGTCTCCTCTATCTTCATGCTCTCCTCTGAAAGCCTCCCTTCAGCCCTCTGTGTGGATTCAGTGATTTACTTGGGGTCCTGTGGTGTTTGAGTGTCTCATTACTGGGAGTGTCTGTCTGACTTATAGTCAAAAGGGTGTTGTGAGCAGCTCTGGGGTCTGGGAGGATTAGTGACTGGGGTATGAAGATAAATGTTTGAGAAGTTTAAGAGTTTGAGTGATGTAAAGCTTCCAGTGATAGTATTTGGGGCCCAAGACAAATGTGTTATGGGTTTTTTAAAAGATCAATGGTTGAGGAAGTCTTCTGAGCTCAGAAAGTGAAGGGGATTTGTTGGGTGGCAGGGCGTCAATCGCTGGGGGCCTGAGAGGTTCTGTGATTTAATAACCTGAGGAGTCAGTGTCATCTCTTTATAGGGATCTTCCTTATGCACCTTAATTTTAAAAGTGCTATGTCTCATTTCTGTGATTCTCAATTTCTTCAAAGTATTTATATCTTCCTGGTTTTATAGTATACATTTATTTATTGTCTGTTTCCCCCTCTAGAATGTAAACTACAAGAGGAGAGGGATTTTCTGTCTTGTTTTGTGCTGATTCCCTGGCACCTGGAACAATATCTTACACATGGTAGTTATATAATGTGTGTTGAATAAATTAACAAGAGGGATATAATTATAACCACAAATCTACTCTATAAAAAGTACATAATTTTCAAATCAGTACTGTAACTACATTACTAACAAATTATTTCTAACACTCTCCTACTGCCTTCTGCACACAGTAGCTCTACCCAAAATCTGATACTTCCTTAAACTCGGCTGTCCCAGGCAGTGGTTCTTAACCTTCCCAGCACATTGGAATCACTTGAGAACTCCTGATTTAATTAATGCGGGCAGTGGCCTGGGCATTGGGAACTTTAGTTCTAATGTGCCGCCAATGTTAAGAACTACTGGTCTAAAACCAGTTCCCTTAAACCTGTCCACTCCTTTTGCATTCCCTCCTGTGGTTAATGGCCTGAACATACACTCAACAGTCACTCCAAAAAGTAATTAGATCTAAGTCTGGAAAAAGTGGATAATAAAGGAGGATAATATTTTTGTCCAATAAACAAGGGATGACTATAAGACTTGTTTTCCTGTGAAACTTATAAACTAACTTTGCTTTCACTTTTCCAGATGCTAGAATCTCTCTTCTCTGTTCTGTTCCCTTCTTCTGTACAAGCATCTCATCCACTTCACTCTATAGACATCTCAGCCCAGGCTCCAGTTCCTGGGTCTTCATTATCACTGATTTAATAATGTGCTAGGTGTGTCTCTCCATTCTGTCTTGAGGTACTGAAATATTTCTATTTTCCATTAAAAGCCCTTGAAAGAAAAACCTACTTTTTAATGTGTTTAGGTTCAAAACTGAAGGGTAACAATCAGGTAGATATTTAATAAAGTTTTACAACTTTGATTTGAAGAGCCCATATAAAGTGTAATATGGCTTTTGGGGGAAGGTGCTAGGAGTGTTAATAATAATTGAGTTCAAGGTAAACTACTAGCAGGATCTATTTCCACATGAGTCTCTGCTCTAAACGTGCTCACAGGGAAAGCTACTTGCAGTGTTCCCTCAGGAAGCAGCAGCCACATCCTTAGATGCCATATTAAGATAAAGTAAGTTTATACAGGAGTGTTGTGACAAAATATTCTCTACTGTTTTCTACCAAAGAACTGATTTTCTTAAAACTTGTAACTGTTTATATTTTGAATTTGAAATTCTAAATTTTCATTTTCCTTTCATACCACTTAGCTTTGTCTAGTAAGTCCAACTGTGGACTTTCCTGGTTCCCACATACTGCAAAGGATCAAATCAGTCTCAGAGTTCCCCATTTGTGCTAGTTCTCCACTATTTCTTCTCTTCCTTTGCGTCTGATTTCTAGTTACCCTAACAACAGCCATTCATCTTGCTCCATGGACACTAAGCCTACACATCCAATGCTCAGTTTTCCATTCTCTCTCATGAGTCTCAATTGTTTGCTTTCAAACAGCACATAACACATCCTTCAAAACACAATCTTGATGCACTGACTGATCTGCTGACAGAATCTAGCACCTAGTGTTTTTCCACTTCCATGTGAGGATTCAAAGATTTCATTTTTAAAGTCTTGGTCTTTCTTGAGATGATCTCTAATAACTTCAGATATCAATCCAGGCAGATATTTTACACTGCTTTGTGAAGGCAGAGAAAATAATCCCTAGTTTGTGAGGAAATGCCTCTAGTTCCGACAGAAACACTTCCAATCGCTGTAAGTTGTGTCTCAGGGCACGTAGCCTCAGAGATCCATCAGGATTGTGACTCTAAGGACAGCAGCCACAGGTCTTACAGTTAAGCTGTTTCTCTAATCATCTGGTTTCCAGAGAAACACAAATTAGTTAAAATCTCTCCCAGCTAAATATATTTTAACAACAATAAAGCTTTTTGAAAGGAACATTAGAAAGAGCAAACTTAAATCCAGTATTTTCTTTCATCTTTTCATATTTTCTTTCATCCACTATTCTGGAACATCTTAAGTTGTACTTTGCAAATCTGAGATTTAGAATGATAAAAGAAGTTAGTTTGTGTTGGTATCAGAGTTGGCAAGAGCAGTAAGAAGAAGGGAACCTTCAATGGCCTAAGAAAAGAGCAGGCCCTAGCTGGCACTACATGTGTCTGAAAAGTAGAAGTCCCCTTGCACAGAAAAGTCTACGCACCTCTCTGGAAGAAAGGGCTGTTAGCCTACTGTCAGTTCACTGAATCATGGGACTTCCACTCTCACACCTTTAAATGCTTCCTGACAGATTATTTCCCAAAGCTTTGTTCATCACCTGGCTCAAAAAGGCTTCACAGAATACTCAGGGCTATGGAATTGCCTCTTACAAAGCAGTCTCCTTAGCTGTAGTAGTACCTGAAACTGTCTTGTTTACACATTTACCAGTTGTGCCTCTCTGAGGGCAGGGATTCTCTTGATCAGGAACACAACAGGTACTAGGTCAGACATTCTTTGGCCAAAATCAGACTGTACATGTTGAGAAGGAAGCTGACAGAGATTCTCTCCTTGCCCAAACTCTAGTCAGGCTCCTCTGAGTTTTTCAACTAGACCTGAACTTTTAGAGTCCGATGTCCTTCTCTGCGTTACCTAATTTTAGCAAGAACCCTGCTACGTTGGTTTAGCCAAAATCCTCCACCTTCAATATCTGACCCTCCTCAATATCAGTCAGACTCTCCCCATCACCCTCAAGTGATGTCTGATCACCCTGGCCTGCCTTCAGCAAGAATCCTGTTAGGTTGGTCTAGCCAGAATCCCCCCAACCCCTGATGTTTCTTTTTAGTAACTGTCAACCCACTGACTCCTACCCTGCTCTTTGGCTATAAATTCCGACTTTCTCTTACTGTAGTCACAGTTGAGCCCAATCTCCCTCCTCTACTGACAGGCTGTACTGTAGTGGTCCTTATACCTATTGCAATGGACCTGAATAAAGTCTGCCTGTCTTTAACAAGTGTCTGAATAATTTTGATCACCACTAAGGCCCTTAGTGGTGATCAGTGGATATCCCAACCTGGCCTCTGACATCTCTGGTAGACACTGTCTACTGGTTTTTAGCAGACTGCCATCTGCAGTAGTTGTATTTGAGAAGACAAAAGCAATTAAATGATCTGTTGGATCAGGATGGTTGGAATGAATCCTTTGAGAATTGTCTTCTGTTGACTAGCACCTAGTGGGAATCATCAACCCAAGGCATGGAGCCAAGTGGATGCCTGGGAAAAGAGTGGGGGTGACTAACCTAGTTGAGTTGCCCTACCTGTAGCTCTGGCCTTGAGGCAGGAGTAGAGATGGGGGAAAGGAAAGAATGCCTTTAATATGAATTCAGCCAGATTTCACACAAAGTCATATCTGCAGCTACAGACTCAATGCTTGAAGCCCATCTTGAGAGTTTATAACAAATCATTCTTTCATTTGATAAATGTTACTAGCTCACTCAGGCTCTGTAATATTTTTGCTTGCACATTTTAATACTCTAAAGAAAAAGAACTGAGCAAGGAATTAGTGTGTGTATATTATGGCAATTTTCTAGTTTTCAACTTAAGTTAGAAAACTTGCTCAAAAGTTTACTGCCACTTTATTCACAAAGCATTTTCCTTCTGCTGTAAGTTATCTGTTTTCTTCTCTGCTGTCTTTTTTTTTTTTAATAAATTGATTTATTTATTTTTGGCTGTGTTGGTTCTTCATTGCTGTGCATGGGCTTTCTCTAATTGCGGTGAGCATAAGCTACTCTTCATTGCGGTGCGCGGGCTTCCCATTGTGGTGGCTTCTCTTGTTGCAGAGCATGGGCCCTAGGCACACGGGCTTCAGTAGTTGCAGCACGCAGGCTCAATAGCTGTGGCTCGCGGACTCTAGAGCACAGGCTCAGTAGCTGTGGCACACGGGCTTAGTTGCTCTGTGGCATGTGGGATCTTCCCGGACCAGGGCTCAAACCCATGTCCCCTGCATTGGCAGGCGGACTTCCAACCACTGCGCCACCAGGGAAGCCCTTCTCTGCTGTTTTGATAATTTTGATCTCTACTGTATAGCAATTTTCTAAGAAAGACTAATTAAATTTAGCCACTGAGGCAACTCATTACTGTTTTGAATGATACCTGAAATCATACTCTCTTAGTGTGGATTTGGCTCCTCAGACACTATGAACATGTACTTTAGAATGTGAG
The DNA here is from genome assembly GCF_949987535.1 of Balaenoptera acutorostrata. Classification (NCBI taxonomy): domain Eukaryota; kingdom Metazoa; phylum Chordata; class Mammalia; order Artiodactyla; family Balaenopteridae; genus Balaenoptera; species Balaenoptera acutorostrata. The sequence continues at coordinate 37,921,459 of NC_080073.1, forward strand.
GAAAGAAAGAACCAAAACAGTTCAGGAATCTTCTGTTATTGGGTAGATTTTAGAATTCCATTTATCTACTGACTTTTTAGCTGTACCTCTTTGCATTATTTTACACATCCTTAACTTCTCACAGTCAATTTCAAGTTAATATTTTCTTATTTTACAAAAAATGTAGAAACCTTGCAACTGTAGAGGTTAAATTAACCATCCTTTCTGCTATAGGTGTCATATGTACTACATGTATCTACATTAGAATACTCTCAAGAAAATGGTATTTTGGGGGTTTCCCTGGCAGCTCAGTGGTTAAGAATCCACCTGCCAATGCAGGGGACACGGGTTCGAGCCCTGGTCCGGGAAGATCCCACACGCTGCAGAGCAACTAAGACCATGCGCCCCAACTACTGAAGCCCGCGCACCTAGAGCCCATGCTCCGCAACAGGAGAAGCCACCACAATGAGAAGCCCACGCACCGCAACGAAGAGTAGCCCCTGCTCGCCGCAACTAGAGAAAGCCCGCACGCAGCAACGAAGACCCAAGGCAGTCAAAATAAATAAATAAATAAATAAATAAATAAGTAAATAAAATTTTTTTAAAAAGAAAATGGTATTTTTATTTTACACAGTCATGTATTTTTTAAATTAAGAGACAAATAGTCTTTTATATTTATCCATATATTTACCATTTCCAATGTTCTTCATTCATTTCTGAGGATCTGAGTTTCCCTCTGATTCTTTTTTTAGCCTGGAGAACTTCCGGTAGCAAGTCTTAAAGTGCAATTCTGCTGGTGACAAATTCTCTTAGTTTTCCTTTATCTGAAAATGTCTTTATTTTGTCTTCATTCTTGAAAGTTTTTTTCATTAAATACGTAACTTTGTGTTTGTTTGTCCTTCTTTAAAGATGAACAAAGTATCTTCTTTAAAGATACTTTAAAGATGTTTAAAGATATTCTCCTATTATGTTCTGGACTTCGCAGTTTCTGATAAAAAGCCCATGAACACTTGAATTGTTGTTCCCATGCATGCAATGTGTCATTTTTTACTAGCTACTTTAAGAATTTTAGTTAGACTATGATGTGTCATATTTAATCTGTTTGGTGTTTGACAGACTTCTTGAATATGTAAGTTTATGTCTTTCACAAAATTTGGGAAGTTACATGCCATTATTTCTTTAAATGTTTTTTCTGCCCCATTCTTTTTCTCTTTTCCTTCTGAAATTCCAATATGGGCCTTTTGAAACTGTAACCCTAAGGCTTTGTTAATGAAGTTTGGCTTCAATATTTTTCTTTCTTTAGATTGGATAACTTATATTGATATTCAAATTCAAAGATTCTCTCTGCTATCATTTCATGGTTCAATTAATCTCATCCGGTGATATTTTTATTCCGGATATCCCTAATACAGATGTTGTATTTTTCAGTTCTAAAATTTCATTTGGTATTAAGAAGTATTTCCTATTTTTCTGTTGAGATTTTTACTATCTTTTCATTCACTGAACATGTTATAATAGCTCCTTTAAAATCCTTGTCTGATAATTTCAACATCTGAGTTATCTCAGGATTGGCTTCTGTTGACTGTCTTTTCCCCTCAGACTGGGTCATATTTTCCATGTTCTTTGTATGTCCCATAATTTTGGGTTGTACCCTGGACACTGTAGTTGTTATGCTGTGGAGACTCTGGATTCTCTTACAGTCTTCTGAAGAGGGTCAGTTAGTATTTTTATTTTAATAGGAAATTAATTTGGTTAGACTTAATCTGTAATCTGTTTCTCCTGTGACTGACGGCAGGTCAAACTTCAGTTTTCTCTTTATTTATTTTTAAAAATATTTATTTATTTATTTGGTTGCACTGGGTCTTAGTTGTCCTTAGTTGCGGCAGGCAGGCTTCTCAGTTGCAGCATGCATGTGGGATCCAGTTCCCAGACCAGGGATTGAACCCAGGCCCCCTGCATTGGAAGCGTGGAGTCCTACCCACTGCGCCACCAGGGAAGTCCCTCAGTTTTCTTTTAGTCTTAGTTGCTAGCTGCTTTGAGTTTGCCCTGCATATGTGTGATTCAGGGATCAGCCAGTGACATGGGCAGAGGTGATATATAACATCTGGGATTCTCCATCTCCTGCTCTCTCTTTCCCAGGATTCCCTTCAAGCCCCAAGCTCCATCTCTTGGTTCCTCAGGCTAAAAATATGGCAGGCTTCTATTAGCGTTTTAGCTACCCCATGCTATGTTGAGAGTACAGCTCTGACCAAAACCACAAAAACAGGACACTCACCCTGTGTTGGTCCCTTTCTCCAAGTTTTTACTTCCCTCCAAAATCTGCTGCTTCTGTTCATTCAGCAGAACCCTAACGTGGTTGTTTTTCTGGATTTTACCCACTGTTAATAGTTAATTGTTGGAGGGCTGGCCTGTTCGGAGGTCACTCCACCATACCAGAAATGAAACCAGCACAGATCTACCTCAAAAAAAAAAAAAAAAAAAAAGCCCAAGTCCAAGCCACCATCATCTCCCATTTGGATTACTGCAAAGGCCTCCTATCTAGTTTCCTAATTTATCTTTAAGTGACCAGAGGTGAGAAGGCTGGTTGTAATTTCATCCCTTGGTCCACCTCATTAATTTGGAAGTCATTTTGAGATCCAAGGATGAGAAGATGGTAGAAAAAAGGTCTCTCCCCTGGAAGATACCCCCATGGTATGTTCACCTTCTCAGTAAGGCCTACCCTGAACACCTTATTCAAAACAGCAAATCCTCCTTCGTACTTTAACTTTTTCTATTCTATATCATTTATCCCTCCAAATACACTCTACAATTTACTCTTCGTTATATTTATTGATTGACTCCCCCTACCAGAATACAAGTTTCACAAGGACAGGAATTTCTGTGTGTTTTCCTCACTGCCATGTCTCTAGAGCCTATACCAATGGGAGCACATAACAGGTGAAAAATAAACGTCTGACTATATCAATCCACTATAACTTCTACCTCTGATACCCCTTAATTTTCCACATTCCTCTCTAGGCAGAGGATTTTTCCAAACTTATGTCAGTAGCATTAGTTATTCTATTCTACTTTGCACTGTGTGTCATGGTCTAGACAGAGTAGACAGCAAATTTCTTGTAAACAAAGAACTTCTTAAAGAAGCCTGACCACTTCTTTTACTGTTTTTGTCCCGACTCTGTAGGACATTGTATTAAAAAATTTCCCCAGCCTGATATTTAGACTCTGAACATAATGAAACGATGGCACATACAGGAGAGCAATTTTTCACCTTATTCTCAGATGAAAAAAGACACATTAACCACAGGCCAAGGTACATATCTAAAACGGCAGTTTCAACTTGTCTATCTCTAAGCAGATTTTCACCGTAATGTTTCAGAGCAAGATATGATATCTTGGGCATGTATGTAGAAACATGTTGAGTTAGCCTGGCCACTGAAATGAAATATATTTAGCTTTAAACTGCATTTGCATTCATTCTGTCTATATTTTCAGCTTTGTGTTATATTAGAAAAATATATTCTTATAAGAGAAAACTTATAAGACAATAGATTATAAATGGTTTCACTTAAATATTCATGCGTTGGCTTCTCTATCCATAGGGCACAGGTTCCTGGCTTTCTTTGTGTGAGAGAGTGAGCTAATTTTTAATTTCTCTAGATCTTTGTAATTTCCAGGGAAGATATGCATATTGACAATGAGAGCAGGGTAGGAAAAGAAAGTGATGTTGATAGTCACCACAGTCAGGGTATTAGCCTCTCTTATTCCTGCTGGGACTGACAGAAAATCCTTGGGGGAATGTTGGGTAGTGAGCTGGAGTCTATGTCCCAGACAAAGTTAAGACAGGTTAGACCATACCTGTCTAACTTTGGGGCCCTGAGTGGAAGGACCAAGACTGATGTGCAGGTCCTTCACTGGCTGCCTGAGCACCGCAGATAAGTTCTAGTTGCATCGTAAGACATGACCTCTTTTGCAGAGAAAAGAAAAACTTTGATTTAATTAACAAAGTTCTCCGCCATTATTTTAAAAGGAAATTTCTCTCTAGGGGTACCTGAGATTTTCAGAGGCAGATTATCTCTTTTGGGTAGAAAGCTTGCCTCTCAGGCAGAACCCTCTATTTCAATTACAGAGGCAGCGGATTTTCAAGAAAAAGTTCATTCTACGCAAGGGTATTTTGAGTGCTGACTAAACTCCAGGAGAATTAGAAATGAGGCTTTTAGCTTGCTTTGCACAGCATCCATGAAAAGATGGCTAACATAAGTGCTTTCACATGATAATCAAGAGAGGTTAAGTTTCTGAGGGCAACTTTGTATTCCCAAGGCCTAGGAGAAAAACCTGGCATACTGAAGACTCCTTAGGGAAAGCTGGTTGAGTGATAAAATCAATCACTAGCACCCAGAGGCTTTAGAGCACTCTGCTAAATTTGTAGGGGGCCAGCGAGAGAATCAGGCATATTAACAGGCACACCAGTAACATAGAGAAAATTAGTTAAACAATAATACTCCTCCTGTGAATAAGGAAATTCACATAAAAGATAACTGTATCCATATAGAAGCAAATAAAGATCAAAACACAAATTCTTTTCTAAAAGAATATTCTTTATACGATTTGAGGAGGTAATTAGGTGGTAATTATTAAATAGATTAAGATAACAGTTAACACTCATAATGTGTATACAGAAAAATATTTTCTTTCTTTTTCTTAACAGAAAAATATTTTTTAACAAAGGCAATGAGTTCCTTATAGAAAGGAATCCATGATATTAGAGAAAAAATATAAAGGACATTTAAAATTCTAGCCATTTATAGGCTTTGTCCTTTTCTTACCCCATTATCACTCAAAAGCAAGCAGATGTTTATTCTGGATTGCCAAGCCAGAAGGCTTGAAGAAGGGGAGAAGTATAACTGAGAAATTTTTTTTCTTATTTTTCTCCTCATACAGCGAAACCAATATTTGCTATATTTTTTTATAACTGTCTTTCCCTTAAGATTGTTGCCAGCTACTTTAAAAAAAAAGAATTAGTACCAAAACATCAAATATCTGTCAGTTCAAGGATTATTTAAAAAACTTTAGTCTTTTAAAAAATTAATAATTATAATACATATATACATTATACACATATAGATGTATGTAGTTTTTCCCCACAAAATAATACTATACATACAGTTGTAAACTTGCTGTTTTCACTGAACAATATCTCATTAACTTTCTTTCATATATAGAACATGTTTATGTATTTAGAAGTAGTCTCTGTTGTAGGCAGAACTCTAAAATGGTCCCCTAAATTTCCCCCCCAATAATCCCAGGGCTGTATAATCCCTGGGACTGTAAGTATGGTGACTTTTAATCCCATAATTAGGTTATGTTATATGGCACAGTTGACCATAAAACAGGGAGATTATGTGGGTGAGCCTGACCTAACCCCATGAGTCCTTTAAAAGTGCCAAATTTTCTCCTGCTAATTGCAGAAAAGGAAGTAAGAGATTCACAGCATGGAAAGGATTCACTGCACTATTGCTAACCTGAAGATGGAGGGGGCTAGATAGCAAGAAAGGCAGGTGGCCTTTAGGAGATAAGAGCAGCTCTCAGCTGACAGCCAGCAAGGAAACTGAACCTCAGTCCCACAACTGTAAGAAACTGAATCCTGCCAACAACAACCAATGAACTTGGAAGCAAATTTTCCCCTAGAGCTTTTAGATTAAAACACAGCCCAGCTGACACTTTGACTTCAGTCTTGTGATATCGTGAACAAAGAACCCAGAAATGCCTTCTAACCTACAGAACTATGAACTAAAAGATGGGAAATTTTAAAATCCATTAAATTTGTTGTAATTTGTTATGCAACAATAGAAACCTAATTCAGTCCCTCTCTCACTTCTTTTCACCTCAATTTTTTCAAAGGTTACACTATTATTTATCTAGTCATTTCTCTTCTTATGAACATTTAGACTGCCTTAAATTATTTGCTATTACAAAAGTAACATTCTTATACATATGAGCACAAGTTCATTGGTATCAGATTGGTCACAGTATACATACACAATTTTAAAAATGTGTTCTATGATACCAAAAGCACAAGCAACAAAAGAAAAAACAGATACAGTAGGCTTCATCAAAATTAAAAAGTGTTGTGCATCAACATTACCAAGAAAGTGAAAAAAGATAACCTACAGGAAAAAAAAAAGTATTTGGAAATCATATCTCTGATAAGGGTTTAGTATCTAGGAAATATAAAGAACTTTTACAACTCAACAAAAAGGCAAACAAATAATCCAATTAAAAATGTGCAAGGAACTTGACTACACATTTCTCCAAGGAAGATATACAAATGGTCAACAGACACATGACAAGATGCTCACATCATTTGTCATCATGAAAATGCAAATCAAACCACAATGGGGAAACCCCCCAGAAAATAGCAAGCATTGATGAGGATGTGCATAAACTGGGACCCTCATATATTGCTGGCAGGAATGTAAAATGGTTCAGCTGCTATGGAAAACAGTTTGGCAGTTCCTCAAAAGCTAAACATAGAACTACTGTATAATTCAGCAGCTCCACTCTTAAGATATATACCTAAAAAAACAGAAGACAGGCATTCAAACAAGTACACATACATACATGTTCATAGTAGCACTATTCACTATAGCCAAAAGGTAGAAACAGCACAACTGTCTACCAACGAATGGATGGATAAACAAATTGTGGCATGCCCATATGATGAAACATTACTCAGTCATATAAAGAAATGAGGTACTGATGCATGCTACAACATGAATAAACCTTAAAAACACTATGACAGGGGCTTCCCTCGTGGCGCAGTGGTTGAGAATCTGCCTGCTAATGCAGGGGAAACGGGTTCGAGCCCTGGTCTGGAAAGATCCCACATGCCACGGAGCAACTAGGCCCATGAGCCACAACTACTGAGCCTCCGCGTCTGGAGCCTGTGCTCCGCAACAAGAGAGGCCACGATAGTGAGAGGCCCGCGCACCACGATGAAGAATGGCCCCTGCTTGCTGCAACTAGAGAAAGCCCTCACAGAAACGAAGACCCAACACAGCCAAGAATAAATAAATAAATAAAATAAAAATAAAAAAAAAATACACTATGACAACTGAAATAATTCAGATGTACAAGGTCACACATTGTATGGTTCCACTGACATGAAATATCCAGAATAGATATATCCACAGAGATGGAACGAGACTGGCTGCTGTCAGGGGCTGGGGAGAGGGGTGGGGTGGGGAGGAGAATGAGGAACAATTGTTTATCAGGTTCATGGCTTCCTTTTGGGGTGATGATAAAGTTTTGGATCTAGACAGAGGTGGTGGTTGAACAACATTGTGAATATAGTAAATGCCACTCAACTGTTTACTTTAAAATGGTTAATTTTATGTTACATGAATCTTACCTCAATTAAAAAATGTTTTCCATATAATTTTTAGTATTTATAGTTTATCTTATTTCTTGATTACTCTTGCTACTGGTGTGTCTACTTTTTTAAAGTTTCTTTTTTCAGAGAATCAGTTTTTATTTTATTGATCCTCTCTATTGTTTCTTTTTTTTATTTCAATTTTTATATGTTAGTTTCTGCTGTACCTATTGTTTATTTCTTTAAGTTCTATAATTATATTATTTTTCTTCTTCTACTTTCTTTAAGTTTACTTCTTTTTCTAGCATCCTAAACTGAAAACATAATTCATTTATTTTTCTTTATTTGGGGGCCGGCAATTTGCCAATGACCTGGTTTGTTGACAACCAGAGTGTACGTGGAGGAGATGTGCAGCAAAATTGAGGGGCACAGCAGCACATAGAAGCAACCTAAATGTCTACTGACAGATGAATGGATAAAGAAGGTGTGGTGTGTATGTGTATATATATATATATATACACACACATACACACACACACACACACACACACACAAATGGAATACTACTCAGCCATAAAAAAGTGAAATAATGCCATTTGCAGCAACATGGATGGACCTAGAGATGATAATACGAAGTGAACTAAGTCAGACAGAGAAAGACAAATATCATATGGTACCACTTTTTTGTGGAACCTAAAAAAATGATACAAATGAACTGATGTACAAAACAGAAATAGACTCACAGACACAGAAAACAAACTTATGGTTACCAAAGGAGCAAGGGAAGGGAGGGATAAATTAGGATTTGGGATTAACAGATACACACTACTATATATAAAATAGATTTAAAAAAACAAGTACACACAGGGAACTATATCCAATATCTTGTAAAAAAAAGAATATATATAAATATATATAACTGAACACTTTGCTGTACACCTGAAACACTGTAAATCTACAATCAAAAAATTAAGGGGCACATGAAGTCATCCGTTTGCTGACAAACTCTCAGGCAATGTTTGGGCAGCTACCCACAAAGGCCAGTATTTGGAAGCAGCAAAAGGAACAGCTATACCATGACTCTTCCATGAGGGTGCTCTGTCAATGGCAGTCCTTGACAGTATTTAAAGTCACATCTGACTCTAAATTGGGTTAGAGAATCTAAGGATTTATTCTGTGAATACCTTTATTTTTTTTCATTTAAAATGTAACTGAATCTATGTGCTATAGTGTTTTCAAAAGTCAAATAGTTTAAAAGTGTTTTTGTTGCTGTTGGTGGTGAAACCTTCTTTTATCAAGATACCATAAACCATCAGTGGGCTTCATGTCTTTTCCCAAGTTATACTATATTTGTTAAGAATACAAGCATTTTGGGGACTTCCCTGGTGGCATAGTGGTTAAGAATCTGCTTGTCAATGCAGGGGACACGGGTTTGAGCCCTGGTCCGGGAAGATCCCACATGCCGCGAAGCAACTAAGCCCGTGTGCCACAACTACCGAGCCCACACTCTAAAGCCCACGAGCCACAACTACTGAGCCCGCAGGCCTAGAGCCTGTGCTCCGCAACAAGAGAAGCCACCGCAATGAGGAGCACTGCTTGCCACAACTAGAGAAAGCCCGTGCGCAGCAACGAATACCCAAAGCAGCCAGAAGAATTAATTATTTTTAAAAAAGGAAAAAAAATTTTAAAAAAAATTATAAAGCATTTTGGCCCAACTTGGATGTTGTAAATTTACCATTACCATAGAGTGAAGTGACGGAAATGAGGACAAGTTCTATTTAACAACCTTGGCTTGCCTCTGACAACAGTCAGAGAGTACATTGCTCCCAAAGAGGAATCTTGTGAGAGCAAAGCAAATAAGTAGCTTTATATTTGTATCTTCTTGTCTTTCATCAGTGATGAAAAATTATCAGCCATTATCTCTTGGTGTATATATTCTTCTTTTTTTTCTTTTCTCTTTGTCTGTGATTCTAATTAGATGTTTATTACCCTCTCTCATTCTATCCTCCATGTTCCTTAATTTTTCTTTCATATTTTTCATCTCCTTTTTATCTCTTTGCAATATTCTGGATAGTTACACTCATTTATTCAACAAACACTTATTGAGCACTTACTAGGTGACAAGCACTGTTCCAGGCACTTGAGTACCTTAGTGAACAAAATACATCCATCTCTGTCCAGGAAACACAAAATGAGGAAACAGATAATAAGTGATAAGCACAATAAATGACTAAACTATGTAGAATGTAGAAGGTGATAATGTTATTAAAAAACAAACAAACAGGAGAGTAATTTCTTCTTTTTTTTTTAACTTCAAAAAAAGACAATTTTATTTGCCTATAATGTTATTATCGATTGTCTTAGAAAATTCTGTTTCAGAGCATAAGCGAGGCAAATATTTGTCATACTGGTTATGTGATGACACAGAAAATACATATACATTTTAGTAAGTCTTGTATTTATATTAGGTGTAACACTTGCTAGGAAAATTCACATCTCCCAGCATTTCTTTTTCTAAAACCACTTTATTGCGGTATAATTGACAAATAAAAAGCTATATATATTTAATGTATACAACTGGATGAGTTTGGAGATAAATATACACCTGTGAACCCATCACCACAATGTTATGTTATGTCTAAGTCATAAACATATTCATCATCTCCAAAAGTTTCTTCCCATTCTATTTATTATTATTATCATCTACTTAGAGTGTGAAATGAGAATACTTAACAAAAGATCTAAACTCTTAGCAAATTTTTAAGTGTGCAATACAGTATTGCTAACTGTAGGCACCATGCCATATAGTAGATCTCTAGAATTTATTCATCTGGTATAATTGAAAGTTTGTACTACCCTTAACTAATACCTCCCCATTTTCCCCTCTCCCTAGGCTCTAGCAACCACCATTTTACTCTCTCCTCCTTTGAGTCTGACTATTTTAGATTCTCACATAAGCGGTATTATGTCCTATTTGTCCTTCTATGTCTGGCTTGTTTCATGAAGCACAATACCCTCAAAGTTCACCCATCTTGTTGCAAATGGCAGAGTTTCCCTCTTTTTAAAGGCTAAACAATATCCCATTTTATGTATATGCTACATTTTATTTATGCATTCACTCACCAATAGACACTGAGGTTGCTTCCTTGTTTGGCTGTTGTAAATAATGCTGCAATGAACATGGGAGTGCAGCTATCTCTTTGAGATCCTGATTTCAATTCCTTTGGATATATACCCAGAAGTGGGATTGCTGGATCATATGATAGATCTATTTTCTATTTTTTTGAGGAAGCTCTATATTGTTTTCCATAGTGGCCGGATTAATTTACATTTCCACCAACAGTATATAAGGGTTCCCTTTTCACCACATCCTTGAGCCATTCTAACAGGTGGGAGGTGATATCTCATTTTGGTTTTTATTTGCTTCTCCCTGATGATTAATGATGTCGAGCATTGTTTCATGTGCCTCTTGGCCACTTTGATGTCCTCTTTGGAAAAATGTCTGTTTAGTTCTCCTGCCAGTTATAAAATTGGATTGTTTGTTTTTATGTTATTAAATTTTATTTGTTCTCTATATATTTTGGATATTAACTCCTTATCTGATTTGGATATTATTTTGGTTTACAAAAATTTTCTCCCATTTCATAGGCTGCCTTCATTTTGTTGATTGTTTCCTTTGCTGTTCAGAATGAAGTTTTTTAGTTTGATGTAATCCCACTTGTCTATTTTTGCTTCTGTTGTTTATGCTTTCCGTGTTGTAGCCAAAAAATCATTGTCAAGGCCAATGTCAATAAACTTTTTCCCTGTGTTTTCTTCTAGGAGTTTTATGGTTTCAGGTCTTACATTAAGTCTTTAATCTATTTTGAGTTGATTTTTGTGTATAGTGTAAGGGTAAAATTTCATTCTTTTGCCTATGGATATCCAGCTTTCCCGACACCATTTATTTCAGAGACTATCTTTTCCTCATTGTGTATTCTTGGCACCTCTGTCAAAGATCAGTTGACTGGACATGTGTGGGTTTATTTCTGGGCTCTCTGTGCTGTTCCATAGGTCTACACGTCTGTCTTTATGCCAGTACCATACTGTTTTAATTACTGTAGCTCTGTAATATATTTTGAAATAAAAAAGTGTATACCTTCAGCTTTGTTCAATTGTGTATTCTCCTTTACTGGCATTTTTTCCCCAATCTTAAATGAACTCTTTTTTTTTTCCCACTAGGCACTGTGCCCCTTCTTAGGTTGTAGCAAGGGTCAGATGCAACAAATTGCTTTTTTAATGAACTCTTATATTACCTGACAGCACGCTGCATGTTAGGTGCATGAAATGTTTTCTTAATGACTGAAATATTCCCTGTGTTTTGCCCTCTGCTCTTCTCACATGCTATTTAAATAGGTCTGGATAGCTTTGTTTCTGCACACAGGAACTATCCCTAAGAAAATTCTTATCTTCATCTGTGACACCTTACCTGCATCCCAGATGCCCCCACTACATGGCATGTGGTTTGCATAGCTATCACTTCAAACTCAACATAGCCCAAAATGAACTCAACATTTCTTTCACTTGGCTGGATTCAATAATTATAGTACCACTCTCCTTGCCTCCAAGGTAGAAAAACATTGAGTTACATGTTTTAAAAAGAGAGAGAGAGAAAAGAGATAAGAGGAATAACTAAGTTTGTTGCAACACTTAGTTGACTACTCATTCATTCAATAAGTAACTTCAGTACCTACCAAATGCTAATATTCTCTTAGGTTCAAGGGATTTGCTAGTGAATAAGATAAAAAAATTTCTGTTCTCATATAAAATAGGTAAATAACAATGACCTACTATATAGCACAGGGAACTATACTCAACATCTTATAATAACCTATAATGGAAAAGAATCTGAAAAAGAATATATGTGTATATATATATATATACGTGTGTTTAACTGAATCACTTTGCTGTACACTTGAAACTAAAAAAATATTGTAAATGAACTATACTTCAATTAAAAAAATAAAGAAAAAAGAGAAAAATACCTCTGTTCTCACGGTGCTTACAGCCCAGTGATGAGACACAGATAATAAAAAAGGTAAATAAGTAAACTATTTAGTATGCTAGATGGCAATAAATGCTTGGGAAATATAAAGCAAGGAAGGGATTGAGAGTATGCATGTGTATGTGGGAGATGATGGTAATGATGGTTTCAGTTCTAGACAGGGTGGCCAGGAAAAGCCTGAGAGGGTGATATTTAAGTAAAAACATGAAGAAGGTCAGGATGCAAGCACCATGAGGCTATCCAGGAGACAGCATGTGCAAAGAAAGGCCCTAAGGTAGGAACACGTGTTATGTTTTTAGGGCATAGCAAGGAGGTCATTGTAAAGTAGAGTGATCAAGGCGGGAAATGATAGGAAATTAAATGATAGAGGTGATGAGTCTGGGACCACATCTTATATGGTAAGATGCCCTTTCTTCTCTAATCTTAGTACTAGTCCCCTTATCCTGAGGCCTTATCAAACCATGTCTGCAACAGCTCCTAACTCATCTCATCCATTTTCCAGTTTAACCTATATATTGCCACTGGGATAATCCCAAATCACCATGTTCAACATGGCAGTCCCTCATTCAAGGATTGAGAACAGTTTATCTAATACATCAAGTCTCAATCAGTCTACAGGGTTTTCAGGGCTATCTCCAACCTATTCAATCTTGTATTAGCACTTGTTTTCTGACCATTTACTGAGCTCTTTCTTTGTTCAAGGAGCTATGAACAAAGATGGGTAAGAAACAGATTCAAGACTTGGCGTTTACTGTCAACATAAACTTTTTCCTAGCTCTAACAGCCTCTCCCAATTTCCTGCATACATGCATTCATGTCTTTATTATTTCTAACTCAAGCTTTTGCTTTTGCTACTTTTCATACTTGAATATCTCCTCTTCTTGAACTTACAATAAAATCCAAAATCTTTCTATGGCTGTAAGGCCCTGCATAATCTGGTCCCTGACTATCTCTTCTTGTGACTGCTTCTTGTGATATCCTTTCCTTCCCTCACTCACTATATTCCCCCAACAATGACTACCTCCCAGTTTTCTGAATGTACAAAGTTTTTCCCTGCATCTAGACCTTCTTCTGCCTAGATCATGTTATCCACTTTTTTTCTTACTCATACTTTAAGCCTTAGTTTGGATGCCATAAGAGCTCCCTTCCTTGCACTCCAATCTACATGAGGTTTCACAGCACGCTGCATGATTTTCCTTTATAGCACTTATGACAATTTTTAAACTATGTGCTTATTCATGTGATCATGTGTTTAATGGTCTCTCTACTAGAAAGTTAGTTTCTCTACTAGATTGTAAGCTCCAGGAAGACAAGCACATCTCTCTCTTGCTCACCTCAGTATCCCTAGCACCTAACGCAATACTTGGTAGATGCTTAATAAATATCTGTTGAACAAATGAGTTAATACCTTATCTGGATCCTGGCCACTGTTTTTCAACTACTTTCATTTTCTCCAAGAGCCCTTGAGGTCTTCTCAGTCTCTCAATGACCCTTTTCTTCCCTGACTTCTTTTCCTCTTCAAAAAAAATAGTTCTTCAAATGTTGAATTCAAAACCCTGGTGACAACTGATCCAGCTCACCATGACAGGATAAGTCATCTCTCCCAGTACATCATTGCAAAGCTGACTGTATTTCTTTCCCAAACCATACAATTTAATCCTAAATATGAAGCAAAGTCTAAAATGTAACTGATTAGAAAAAATATATAAAACAACCAGGATTTGGATAGGACTTCTAATTTTGTGTTTGTTTTTTTATAAATTTATTTTTTTATAAATTTATTTTATTTATTTATTTTTGGCTGTTGGGTCTTCATTGCTGTGTGCGGGCTTTCTCTAGTTGTGGCGAGGAGGGGCTCTCATTGCGGTGTGTGGGCTTCTCATTGCAGTGGCTTCTCTTGTTGCGGAACACGGGCTCTAGGTGTGTGGGCTTCAGTAGTTGTGGCGCACGGGCTTAGCTGCTCCATGGCACGTGGGATCTTCCCGGATCAGATCTTGAACCCGTGTCCCTTGCATTGGCAGGAGGATTCTTAACCACTGCACCACCAGGGAAGCCCCAGGACTTCTTATTTTTTTCAGCTTGAAAAGCTCTATAAAAGTTTCTATCTTAATAGGTTGTATTTTTTGTTTGTTTTTCCCTGAATTTTTTTTTTTTTTGGATGTGGACCATTTTGAAAGTCTTTACTGAGTTTGTTACAATGCTGCTTCTGTTTTATGTTTTGGTTTTTTGGCCACGAGGCATGTGAGATCTTAGCTCCCCAACCAGGAATCGAACCTGCACCCCCTGCATTGGAAGGCAAAGTCTTAACCACTGGACCGCCAGGGAAGTCCCTCCTTGACTTCTTTTTTTTTTTTTAATACATCTTTATTGGAGTATAATTGCTTCACAATACCATGTTAGTTTATGTTGCACAACAAAGCGAATCAGCCATATGCATACACATGTCCCCATATCCCCTCCCTCTTAAGCCTCCCTCCCATCCTCCCTATCCCACCCTTTTAGGTCATGGCAAAGCACTGAGCCGATCTCCCTGTGCTATGCTGCTGCTTCCCATCAGCCAACTATTTTACATTCAGCTCCCTGACTTCTTATTGTGCTTAAAGTCTTGCCACATGTCAATAAGACATCTGCCCATCTTACTTTTCCACTCAGCTTGTTTGGTACTTAAAATTGGGAATAACATGTTTCACATCTTTTAGGAATTCTGTAATACCCTGTTCAGTCCCCCTCAGGGGCAGGGACATTTCTTTTTTTAACTCTAAATCCCTAGCAGGTATTGCAGGGGCCCACAAACAAGAAACCCTCAGCAAATGCTTGCTAAACTGTTCAACTAAATGAAAATTTCTTGAGTCACAGGACTGATTGGTACTTATTTGATAGATGGATTTATTCATTCATTCACTCAATAACTATTTATTTAATGCTCCAATATCCAAAGTCCTGTGGTTAGCACTGGGGAGAAAATGGTATAAAAAACACACAAGGAAGCTCCCATTCCAGTGGGGGAAATCTACATGCATGTGTATAATTACAGTATAATATCTGGTAATGGGATAAAGCTAGGTACAGGGTGACATAATGTGTACAATGAAGCCCCAGGACTGATTCTACTCATAAATAGAATGAGGAAGGTTTCATAAAGTTGAGTTGTAAAGAATGAACAGGAGTTTACCAAGCCAACAAAGGCAGAGAGGCACGAAAGAGCAAGGCATGTTTAGACAAAGCCAAATAAGTCATCAGGAGTAAACTAGGATGCATGAAATAAAGTTAGAGAAACAGGCAGAATTATATCATGCTGGGCCTTTTATGCCATGCTAAGTAACAAGGGCTTTTAGCCTAAGCGGGAGCTGACATGAACAGTTTGTATTTTTAAAAGAGAAGTATGGTGGTGGTGTGGAAGATAACTCAGGGTAGGAAGACAGATTCAGGGAGTCTACATTTGGGGAGAAATGTGAAGGATCTGGGGTGACAGTGAGGATAAAGTGAGGGTAGTGATTTGATTGGCATTAGGAGATAGAAGTTAATAAGATACAGTGATTAACTGAGAAGGGATGGAGATAGAGAGGGAGGAGCCTAAGAGGACTCCTAAGTTTCTGATATGGATCTCTGAGCAAATGCCTTTCACTTGATTTAAGGAGGAAGTATATGTGTGAGGATAGAAAATGAACACAGTTTAGAAATGTTGATGGATGTCTGAAGGACATCCAAGGGCATATGTCTGGTAGAAAAAAGGAAATGAGGACCTGAAGCTCAGGGGAGAGGTCTTAATTAGAGATTTAGATTTCAAGGCTAAATATTTATGATTCTGTTTGGAATGATGAAATGAAACAAAAAAATAGAGCTACCAAGGCCCTGCCAGCTGCTGTTTCTGCCCTCCAGCAGATCATCTAATACTCATCAGTCAACATATATCAGAATGCACGATGTGGGTTGGCAATTTGTCATTCACTTTAGCCCTTCTAGGTGTGCCTGTGGAATCAGCAATAAGACTTAAGAGTAGAGGAATAGCTGGTCTTCTCTTTAGTTTGCTCCCCCGCTCACATGTGTTCTTTGGCACAGAGGTTGAGTGTGTCCTGGCAATACTGAACACTAGACTAGCGCCATTTGATTGGAGGCCAGACTAGAAATATTTGACTGGAAAAATAGTCACTCAAGGAGTTACCTTGAGGAGAAGAAATAATTAAACCGATTGCTCTGTATCTATTCTCTGTGCACCTGATGTAATACATCCCCCTAATCTTTTGTGACTTCTGACAACTGCTTCAAAAAAGTAATATGTGACCAATTTGATAATTAATCATAATGAAAGCATAATTATCTGATAATACCAGTTCAATGACCTAAAATTTTTAAGGGCTTACACACTACACAAATCCTAATGGAAAGAAGAAAGAACATTTATTGGTTAAACCTATGTCTAAAATTCTACTTGTTAGTTCACTCTTAAAACTAAAGAAAGTGTGTATTTTCAACTAAGAATCTTACAGTTTTATTACGTGAATGTGAAGGTTGTATAGTTCTCTAATATGTAGGGATTTTAAATGACCTAATCATGTCCAGCAACTCTATAAAAATTTTTTTTACATTTCTTCTTTTAAAATGTTTTATTGTTTCTTGAGACTAAATTATAAACAGTAAGTCCAAAGATAAAACAACTGCATGGACTGATGATCCTGCATGAATTACAAACCAGAGCAATGGGGTGCCTGTACTGGGCTTGCATCTTCTCTGTGCAGTAAGTCTGATAAAGAATGTACTGGGCACAGGCACTGTGTGTGGTGCTAGGATCATGGAGAGAGAAGACAGAGTCCCTGGCACTCAAAGATGACAAAACAGTGTGCTCTGGTTTTCAAATTGTAACCCATGTACTTTCAGTGGTTCCACAGGGTACTTACTAGGTAGGGGCAGGGACACTGTGAGATTCCTGTTACTTCCCCTTTCATCAGCAGAGTAGCTCTATTTTATCTGTTTCATTTATTGAACTTTCTTATAAAATTTAGCTTGAAGAAAAAGGACTCTTCCACACACAAATGTTAAATAAGAAAGTTTACAAACCTCTGGTCTAGTAGAAAAACAAGAGCAGTCAGAATCTACATTCATGCAGCCCTGGCCTATAGTCTTGCCTATGTGCAGCAGCTGTAGTTGCCTTCACCACCACAGCTTTCCTAGAAGCACATACTGGGAGCCACTGGTGACAAGGAAAACCCACATGCCCTCATCAGTGAGTATATCATTTTACTCCTATGCCAAAGTGAAGCACAGTGCTTTAATTTTGGGGGGAGCGGGGTGGGATAGTCAAGACTAGAGGCACTGTGGAACATACAAATTAACTGCTTTCTTTTTGTACTCTGTTATAACTTCCATTTAAAATCTTCCCACATGTAGCATGCAATTGGAAAAGTAAAAGTTATTTTCAAATCTTAAGTAAAACAACAACAACAACCCATAAAGCAGTCTTAACACAGAAAGTCCCCATGCAACATAAAAGTATCCCAAGATTTATTTTCTCTCTGCCCCACCTAGAAGATAATCACAGAGAAAAGTCAGGGCTCCCTAAAATTCCAAGTTGGCTACAAAGGTCTTCTCACCCTTTTAGAGCCTTGCTGACATCTAGAGGAAGAGAAGCCTAGAATGTCTCCTTGATTTCTCCCTCCCTTTCAAGGGGAAAAACACTACTGCAGTTGCTCATGCTTAAGGGTCTCATTGCTCTTTCAAGACACACAGTCTACTGCATGTCAGCCCCTTTCTGTGGCTTCTCCTCCAATCCAAGTTAAAGAGGAATGATAGAGTCAGGCCAACTTTCCCTTTTGTCCAGAATATGCTCTTCCTTTTACAGGGCTAGGCGGACAATGAGGGCTGGGGCTGCCCTCAAACAGGACAACATTAGCCTATTTCCTTGTGAGCCCTCTCTATCCCACATGCAGGAAAGCAGAGCCCAGGGCTTCCTGCATTCAAGAGCTGGGTCGCTTTGCTGAATCTGCTTTGTTCTATGTTTCTCCTATGTGTTTCCTCTGGCATTGAATAGATGCATCCTTTGCTTTCCCTGAGGTGGTGATGGCCAAGACTGAGTTTTGAGCTTCCATGTGGAAATAGGCACAGGGACAAAAGAGGCCACATGTGACTTCAGGGTACACTGGGATTTGAAGCAAAACTCTCAGCTAAATAAGAGGAGGTTACTTTATCTTGTTTTGCCTCCTCCGTGCATCTATCTTCTCTGAAGTCCAGAGATGCCTACGATCTAGGACACACCATTCTAATACAGAGTCTCAACCTCACCAGAGCTTCTAATAACTTTTACCTGATCTGCTTGCCTTCTCTCATATCATATAAGGAAAAGAAGACATCGGTATCTTCCCCAATGGTATTGTAGGTGAAACTCTTCAGACTGAGGAAGAAGTGATGTGGCACTGGTATCCGACAGGTTTCCCCATGTCGTGGGCGCATTGTATCTACCTAATGAGGAAGGCAAAAAACAGTGATTGCTAATATTGTAGTTATTCATTATATTGATCATAAGTAAAATTAAAACTAAATGACTAACTCCTCATACTGCTGAAGGGGATCATTTAAGAGAAAGGGAGATTGAAAGTGTTTTCTTTGCTAGTAGCAGATGTTGCGTCAATATGCTTGATTTGAGGTAGGCAAATATGCAGCTGGGAAAAGTAAACAGAGTGAAGGAGATATGGGAACAGTAATTCCAACTTATAAGTGAACTCAAAATCTCCACCAGGTCACAAACATCTAAATTCTCCAGAGAACCATTTTCAAAGTCACTTCTTGGAGATGCTGTCATGACCCCGATGCACTTGGTTTATACTGTTAGATAGTAATAGTTACCATTCTAAATACCATTTTTATTTTCTCAGACTGATTCATTTTAGTCTCTCGGTCTACTCTGTTTCAACTGTGCTTGTGTAAATTTGCACAGAGGAGTGGAGAGTAGCCAAGTCCGCTTGGAGGTCAGGGCTCCTTAGGTCACAATCAAGAAGTCAGTGGTAAAAAAAAAATAAATAAATAAAAATAAAAGATTATCAAAAAGAAAAAAAAGAAGTCAGTAATTTCTTGGTGCATCCCTATTTTATAATCACATAAAAGAAAGAATTGAGGGAAAAGATAGGGAGGCCTGGTTAAGTTGCTTACCTGAGATGTGCTTTGCTGTACGCTCTGCCGGCTAGATAAATGCTATGGAAAGAAAGAAAAACTCAATCAATTGGGAAGGAAACTAACTTTTACCAGGAACCTTCTATACGCTAGGCATTCTGATATATATTTTACATATATGATCTCATTTAATTCTAATAACCTTGTTAGACAAATGTTATTTGTATTTGACAGAGCCAACTAAGGTTTAGTGTAAGGAAGTGAAATGCTGAAGGTCCCACACAGCAAGAAGGTGGCAAAGTCTGGATTCAAACCCAGGCCTTTCTACCTTAGAGTACCAGCCAAGTCACAGGTGGGTGCTTGCTACTGGATTTTTGCTTTGCCACTGTCCTATCCACACAATGTATCACATCCTGCACTGCGTGACACAGCTTCCTCAGGCTCTCCACACTGGAGAAGGTATAGCCTTTAACCACAAGTGGCTCCTTCCCAAACATCTCTCCATGCTGTTCCTTTGCTGCTGGCTAAAGTTAGAAGAAGCAGATTCCAATCCCAGCTGCATGCAAATGGGTTGTGAAACTCCAGACAAATTGCTTACTCTCTCCAAGGGACATTTTCCCTCAACTATAAAAATGAAATACAAGTTTTTGTTGTCTTCCTCACAAGGTTAATGCAAGGTTCAAACAACATAATGGGAAGCAGCAAGACATAGTAGTTAGGGACCTAAGTGTAAAATTTTAAACCTTGACTCTCACTTTCCTCATCTGTAAAGTGAGGATAACATTTCATGCTGAACTTCATAGGGTTTTGTGCAGATTAACCCAGCATAGTACACACTGTAAGTGGTTGATCACTGTTATCTATAATTAGTATTCTTATTATTATTGCTGTTCTATTTTTATAATTAGTTATTAAAGAAAAGTCAGTCACATTTAGAAGTAAACCCCGGCCAGGAAGAAAGGTGTGTTCACCATTCTTCAAGTCCCTGGTCTTAGGAGACATGAAAATGAGAGTTTCTATCCTGCCTCCTTTTGACCCCTACAGGTTGTGAGACAGCTCTCATTTGGTGAACTGTTCCACATCACATGGCTAATAAGACTGGTTGCTGAGTAGAATGGTTTCATTCTTTTAACAAGTATTCACATTTAACCCTAAATAAAACTGAAGTACAATTAAATATTAATTTAAATGCATCTCACTAGCTATATTAGTTAATTATTAAATATTCATGTGCATTATTAGCTATATTAGCTAATTATTATTGACTATTAATGTTCATCCATGGGAATATATGTTCCCATGATACATATTAAATATAATTAAAACAGGTCTCCACCAGCTGGGGAAACCGTCACATAGAAGGCTTATGTACAACAGAAAACTTCATATATAAAATAGTTCACAAAAAAAAAAGCTTTAAAAAAATCAGGCTTTCAAAAAAAAAAAAAAAGCAACCTTTCTATGGTTTACTGACCCATATCCCACTGGGAAGGTTACTGGCCTACAACTCTTTCCATTGTTTTATTTTTAGGGGCTACACTAAGGCATTCTTCTCAAGTGAATTTACTGACTAACTCTTAAAAATGATTACCAATCATAAACATTAATGTTCAATTAGTTTACAGCTAATTTCAGTGTAAATTATCCCGGTTGACAATAAAAGACATCATTCTAGACTTCAGAGGCATCAAATCTGGGGAGAACTTGGGTCCTCCCTGCTGGCGCAGTGGTTATGAATCCGCATGGCAATGCAGGGGACACGGGTTCGATCCCTGGTCCAGGAAGATCCTACATTCTGCGGAGCAACTAAGCCTGTGTGCCACAACTACTGAGCCTGCACTCTAGAGCCCGAGAGCCACAACTACTGAGCCAGCGTGCTGCAACTACTGAAGCCCGTGCGCCTAGAGCCCGTGTTCTGCAACAAGAGAAGCCACCGCAATGAGAAGCCCGTGCACCGCAATGAAGAGTAGCCCCCGCTGAGAAGCCCGTGCACCGCAACGAAGAGTAGCCCTCGCTCGCTGCAACTAGAGAAAGCCTGCGGGCAGCAAAGAAGATCCAACGCAATCAAAAAAATAAATTAAAAAAAAAAAATTGGGGGAGAACTCTTCAACCTAGTCTGAAAGCACCCCACATGGGTAGCCAGAGAATGGCATCAGAACTGGCATTTTGGAATGTACAAATGTACATTTCCACCAAAAGTGCATAAGAGTTCTCTTTTCTCCATATCCTTGCAAGCATTTATTTAATGATAAGCAAATAGGTGTGAAGTAATATCTAACAGGTGTGAGGTTGCATGTCATTGTGGTTTTGATTTGCAGTTCCCTGATGATTAGTGATTATCAAACACCTTTTCATGTATGTATGACTTCTTTGGAAAAAAGTCACATCTTTTTCTCATTTAAAAACTCAGAATAATTGATTTTTTGCTACTGAGTTTTAAGAGTTCCTTACATATTTTGGATATTAACCCTTTATCATATATAAGGTTTGCAAACATTTTCTCCTATTCTGCAGGTTGAATTTTCATTTTGTTGCTTGTATATTTTGCTGTACAGAAACTTTTCTGTTTGGTATAGTCCCACTTGCTGATTTTTGCTTTTGTTGCTTGTGCTCTAGACGTCATATCCAAAAGATCACTGCCAACACCAACATCAAGCAGCTTTTCCCTTATGTTTCCTTATAGGAGATTTACGGTTTCAGGTCTAACATTTAAGTCCTTAATCCATTTGGAGTTAATATTTGTGCGTGGCATAAAACAGGAGTACAGTTTCGTTCTTCTGCATATCCAGTTTTCCCAACATTTATTGAAGAGACTATCCTTTCCCCAGTGAATATTACTGGTTCCCTTGTTAAAATATTACTTGACTGTATATGTGTGGGTTTATTACTGGGCTTTTGATTCTGTCCCATTGGTCTACGTGTCTGTTTTTATGCCAGTACAACATTCACTGTTTTGAATTACTACAGATTTATAATATAGTTCAAAATCAGGAAGTGTGATGCTTCCAGGCTTTTTTCCTTCTCAAGATTGCTTTGGCTATTCAGAGTCCATTGTGGTTCCATACAAATTTTAGGATTGGTTTTTCTATTTCTGTGGAAAACACCACTGGAATTTTTATAGGGATTGCATTGAATCTATAGATGGCTTTGGGTAGGGTGGATATTTTAACAATATTAACTCTTCCAATTCTTGAGCATGGGATATCTTTCCATTTATTTTTGTCTTCTTTAATTTCATCAATATCTTACAGTTTTCAGTATACAGATCCTTTATTTACTTAGTGAAAGTTATTCCTAAGTATTTTATTGTTTTTGATGCTATTGTAAATAGGATTGTTTGCTTTATTTTTTTTTTCAGATAGTTCATAGGGTATTCTGAATTTTGTAATTGATTTATATCTGTTGATTTTGTATCCTGAAACTTTATTGAATTTTTTTATTCTAACAGTTTTTTGGTGGAGTCTTCAAAATTTTCTATGTATAAGATCATGTCATCTGCAAGTAGTGACAGTTTCTTTCTTTCTTTCCCATTTGGATGCCTTTTCTTTCTTCTTCTTGCCTAACTGCTCTATTGTTCTGGCTAGGGCTTCCAGTACTATGGGGCTTTTTTTGTTTTTTGTTGTTGTTGTTGGTTTTTCTGGCTGCGTTGGGTGTTTGTTGCTGTGTGCGGGCTTTCTCCAGTTGTGGCGAGCGGGGGCTACTCTTCATTGTGGTGCACGGGCTTCTCATTGTGGTGGCTTCTCTTGTTGCGGACCATGGGCTCTAGGCACGTGGACTTTAGTAGTTGCAGCACATGGGCTCAGTAGTTGCAGTGCATGGGCTCTAGGGCGTGTGGGCTTCAGTAGTTGTGGCACGCAGGCTGAGTAGCTGTGGCTCACGGGCTCTAGAGTGCAGGTTCAGTAGTTGTGGCGCATGGGCTTAATTGCTCAGCAGCACATGGGACCTTCCCGGGCCAGGGATCGAACCCACTGGCAGGTGGATTCTTAACCATGGCGCCACCAGGGAAGTCCCTCCAGTACTATGTTGAATAGGAATGGTGAGAGTGGGCACCCTTGTCTTGTTCTTGATCTTAGAGAAAAAGCTTTCAACCTTTCATTGTTGAGTATGATGTTAGCTGTGGGCTTCTCATATATGGCTTCATTATATTGAGGTGTGCTTCTTCTATGCCCACTTTCTTGAGAGTTTTTATTATAAAGATGTTGAAATTTTGTCAATTGCTCTTTCTGCATCTATTGAGATGATCTTATGATTTTTTAATTGAACTACAGTTGATTCACAATGTTGTGTTGGTTTCAGGCATATAGCAAAGTGAGTCAGTTTATATATATATATATATATATACACACACACACACATATATATGTATATATATAATGTTTTACAGATTCTTTTCCATTATAGGTTTTGATCATATGATTTTTATCCTTTATTTTGTTAATGTGGCACATTACATTGATTGATTTGCAGATGCTGAACCATTCTTGCATTCCTGAAATAAATCCCACTTGATCATGTGCTGTTAATGTGCTGTTGAATTTGGTTTGCTAGCATTTTGTTGAGAATTTTTGTATCTACTTTCATCTGGGATATTGGCCTTCTTTTCTTGGAGTGTCCTTATCTGGCTTTGGTATCAGGGTAATGATGGCCTTGTAAAATAAGTTTGAAGAGTGTTTCCTCCTATTCAAATTTTTTGTTAGAGTTTCAGAAGGATTGGCATTCATTCTTCTTAAATGTTTGATAAAATTCACCCATGAAGCCATCTGGTCCTGGGCTTTTCTTTATTAGGAAGTTTTTGATTAGTGATTCAATCTCCTTACTTGTTACTGGTCTGTTCAGTTTTCCTATTTCTTCATAATTTAGTCTTGGTAGGTTGTATGTTTCTATTTAGGGTGTCCAATTTGTTGGCATATAATTGTTCATAGCAGTCTCTTACGATCATTTGTATTTCTGTTTATCAGCTGTCTCTTCTTTCATTTATAATTTTATTTACTTGACTTCTCTTTTTTCTTGCTAAATCTAGCCAAATATTTGCCAACTAGTCTTTTAAAAAAAAAAAACCCAACTCTTAGCTTCATTGATCTTTTCTATTGTTTTTCTGTTCTTTATTCCATTTATTTTTGCCCTGATCTTTGTTATCTCCTTCCTTCTGCTGACTTTGGGAATAGTTTGTTCTTTTCCTAGTTCTACGAAGTATAAAGTTCGGTTATTTGAGATCTTTTTTTCTTAACGGAGGCATTTTTCACTATAAACTTTCCTCTTAGATTTGCTTTCACTGCATCCCTAAGTTTTAGCATGTTGTGTTTCCATTTTTGCTTGTCTCAGGACATATATTTTAATTTCCCTTTTGATTTCTTCTTTGACTCATTGGTTGTTCAGGATTTTGTTGCTTAACTGCAACATATTTGTGGATTTTCCAGTTTTCTTCCTGTTATTGAATTGTAGTTTCAAATCACTGTAGTCAGAAAAGATATTTCATATGATTTCTATCTTCTTATATTTGTTAAGACTTATTTTGTGGCCTAACATGTGATCTATTCTGGAGATTGTTCCATGTGCACTTGAGAAGAATGTGTATCCTGCTGCTATTGGACAGAATATTCTTAATATTCCAAATATGACTGTTAGGTCCATTTGGTACTAAGTGTAGTTCAAGTCCAACGTGTCCTCATTGATTTTCTGTCTGAATGATCTATCACTTGTTGAGAGTGGGGTACTAAAGAATCTAATATTGTTGTATTCTTGTCTATTTCTTGCTTCAGTTCTGTTAATATTTGCTCTATAGATTCAGGTGCTCTGAAGTTGGGTGCATATATATTTACAGTTGTTATATGCTCTTGATGAATGACCCCTCTATCATTATATAATCACCTTCTTTGTTTCTTGTTACAGTTTTTAAATTAAAGCCTATTTTGGGACTTCCTTTGTGGCGCAGGGGTTAAGAATCCGCCTGCTTATGCAGGGGACACGGGTTTGAGCCCTGGTCCGGGAAGATCCCACATGCCACAGAGCAACTAAGCCCATGCGCCACAACTACTGAGCCTGCGCTCTACAGCCTGTGAGCCACAACTCCTGAGCCCACGTGCCACAGCTACTGAAGCCCATGTGCCTAGAGCCCATGCTCCACAACAAAAAGAAGACACCACAATGAGAAGCCCATACACCACAACGAAGAGTAGCCCCCACTCGCCGCAACTAGAGAAAGCCTGTGCACAGCAATGAAGACCCAACACAGCCAAAAATAAATAAATAAATAAATTTATTTATTTTTAAAAAATAGCCTATTTTGTCTGATATAAAAATAGCTACTGCTGCCATCTTTTGGTTGCCATTTGGATGGGTTATCTTTTTCTGTTTCTTGCTTTCAGCCTATGCATGTTCTCAACACTGAAGTAAGTCTGTTAATAAACAGAATATTCTTGGTTTTTTTTTTTAAATCCATTTGGCCGCTCTATGTCTTTTGATTGAGAATTTAATCCATTTACATTTAAGTAAAGTAATTATAGATAGGTAAGAAATTTCTATTGCTATTTTAAAAATTGTTTTCTAGCTCATTTTGTAGTTCCTTTCCTCTTCTCTTGCTGTCTTTCTTTGTGAACTGATGATTTTCCATAGCAGTGTGCTTTGATTCACTTCTCTTTATCTTGTATGTCTACCGTAGGTTTTTGCTTTCTGGTTACGTGAGACTTACATAAAACATCTTATAGATAAAGCTATTACAACTTAACTTCAATCCCATACAAAATCTCTACCCTTTTACTCACTTCCCACCACTTTATGTTTTTGATATCACAGTTTACATCTTTTTATACTGTGTATCCATTAACAAATTATTGTAATTATAGTTATTTTTAACTTTTCTGTCTTTTCACCTTTATACTAGAGTAATATACCACCATATTACAGTATTGGAGTATTCTGAATTTGACTATATACTTAAGTGTTTTATATCTTCATGGTTTTTTTAAAATTTATTTTATTTATTTTATTTTTGGCAGCGTTGGGTCTCATTGCTGCTTGTTTGTTTTTATATATAGTAGTGTGTATCTGTTAATCCCAAACTTCTAATTTACCTCCCCCCCTTTCCCTTTTGGTAACCGTAAGTTTGTTTTCTATGTTTGTCAGTCTATTTCTGTTTTGTAAATAAGTTAACTTGTATCATTTTTTTAGATTCCACATATAAGTGATATCATATGGTATTTTTCTCTGTCTTCGATTTTTGATAGTTTTATTATAATGTCGTGGAGAACATCTCTGTGGGTTCAAATTGTTTGGGAACCTATGAGCTTCATGAACTTGATGTTCAAATCTCTCTCCCCAGATTTGGCAAGTTCTCAGGCATTACTTTAAGTAAGCTTTCTGCCCCTTTCTGCTCTCCTCTCTTCCTGGTTCTCTAGTAATGTATAGATTGATTTTCTTAATGGTAACCTTTAAATATCATAGCGTTTCTTCATTCTTTTTACTTTTTGCTCCTTTGACTGGAAAATTCTGATATATCTAAGTTCACTAATTCTCTCTCTCTGTTTTGTTTTTTTTTTTGGCTCCACTGGACCGCCAGGGAATTCCAGGTACTCTTTGTTTTTTGGGTTTTTTAAATCTTTTTTGGCTGCATTGGGTCTTCGTTGCTGCACACGGGCTTTCTCTAGTTGTGGCAAGCGGGGGCTGCTCTTCGTTGTGGTACACGGGCTTCTCACTGTGGTGGCTTCTCTTGTTGTGGAGCATGGGCTCTAGGCACGTGGGCTTCAGTAGTTGCGGCACGCAGTCTCAGTAGTTGTGGCTCATGGGCTCTAGAGCACAGGCTCAGCAGTTGTGGCACACGGGCTTAGTTGCTCCGCAGCACGTGGGAACTTCCCAGACCAGGGCTCACACCCGTGTCCCCTGCTTTGGCAGTCAGATTCTTAACCATTGCACCACCAGGGAAGTCCCAAGTTCACTAATTCTTTCTTCTGCTTGGTCCAGTCTAATATTGAAGCTCTCCACTGAATTCTTCAGTTCAGTCACTGTAATCTTCAGCTCCAAAATTCGTTTGGTTCTCTTTTATGTTTTCTATGTTTTTGTTGAACTTCTCATTTTGGTCTTGTTTTATTTACCTGATTTTGTTGAACTGTTTACTGGTGTTCTCTTGTAGCTCTCTGAGCATCTTTAAAATAACTACTTTGAATTCTCTGTCAGGCAAGTTGTATATCTCCATTTCTTTAGGGTCAGTTACTGAAAATTTACTGTGTTCCTTTGGTGGTGTCATGTTTCTCTGATTTTCTGTGATCCCTGTAGTCTTTCATAGTTGTCTGCACATTTGAAGAGCCGTTATCTCTTCAAGACTTTATGGACTGACTTTGGTAAGGAAAGACCTTCACCTATGGATGTGAGGATGCTAGAGCATGCTATGACTCTGGGTCTAATGGTGCAGGGTGCCCAGGTTAGGGCATATCGTAGCTCTGGGCTCAGGGTGCAGGTCTCATTGGCTGAGGCCACATAGGTCCACAATATCAACAATTCTGTGAATCTTAGGGAAAGCTGTGGAGGGTCCACAGTAGCTGCAAGGGATGTTGGGGTCCTCAGTGGCTCTTCCAGGTCCAGTGGCTAGGGACCAGGGCAGGCAGCAGTGGTGGCCAGAGTCAGAAGTGTGTACACACATGGTTTCAGGGTCCAGCTTCAGGTGCCTGCATAGTGGGAGGGGGAAGCTGCAGACACACACATAATAGCAAGGGCTGGGACTAGCAGAAAGGGCTGGTGCCAACTGCAGACTGACGAGCAACTGCAGGGACCCTAGCTATTGGCACATACTCATGAGGTTGTAGAGGCTAGCCATGAGCACATGCATGGCAATGGAGGCAGGGATGGGAGTTGGGCTGGCAGTGTGCAGGTGCACAGCTGCAGGGGTTAGCTTTAGGTGAGCCTAGGGTTGCAGGCCAGTGACAAGTCAAGGCTGGATATGGGCCACAAGCAGCTGTGGGGGCCTTGGCTGTTGGCATACACTCCTGTGGCTACAGGGGCTTGCCGTGGTTGTATGCATGGCAGTGGAGGCCTGTGTTGGGAGTCAGGCTGGTGGCATGCAGGTACACAGCTGCAGAGGCTAGACATGAGCACACACAAAGCAGTGAGGGTCAGCTGTAGGGGTCTAGACTGGTGTCTTACATGCACACAACCACAGAGGCCAGGGCTGCTACATAACTCGTGCTCTGTCAAGAGATGTGGAGGGAGCTGGGGGACTCAGGTGGCTGGCATCTGTGAATGCAGATACCTGTGGGGTGAAAACCTGAGTGGTAAAATCTGCAGGGGTTCTGTGGTGGTTACTGGTTTCTTCAGTGGTGAAATATGCTAGGGTCCTCTGTGCAGCAGTCTGCTGGGGTCCATTATGAGGTCCCCAGTAATAAAAGCTGAGGGGTTCTGCAGTGTCCACAAGGGTTGTTGAGGTCCACAGCAGCAAAGGCTGCTGGGATTCTAGGCAGAGCAGGCCACTGTGAGCCATGGTTGCTCCCAATGCATGACTGATACTGGCAGCCTCTGTCTGCCCTACTTCCTTGTTCCTAGCCATGTCTAGATGTCTCAGTAGTTATACCAAGTTTATTCCAGTTATCTCAATTGTAATTTTCTAGAGCTTCTGGGGTTGCTTCTTAGATTGCTCCACTCTGCTTCCTGGCTGTCTCATTTCTCTTTGCAGACAGCAATCACCATTTTCTTCCACTGAGTTGTCTGTTTTTTCCAAGTTTCTTTCATAAGTATTTCTTTTGGTCTTTAAGTTTCATGTGGGAGGTTTCTTCCAATGGCTGTTGATGCTTGGCTGTCTGGAATTGCTGTGTAGGACCTGCTGACCACTGGGTTTCACTGCATGGAGGTTTGTGGAAAGCAGTGGTCATCTTATCCAACAGCTTTTAATACCATATATACTCTGATGACTCCAAAATTGTTATATCTTAACTTCACTTCTGAACTCCAGACTTTCAACATCTTAGTCTGGAGGTCTAGAAGACATTTAAACCTTGAAAGGAAAACCCAGAAATATTGATCCCCACTGTTCTACTCTCAAAAATTCTCCCACAATGTTTCCTATTCCATTTCCACCCAGGTCAAAGTTGGGCAGGTCAAAACATAGGAGTCATTCTTCTCTGACCTTTCTCTTTTTTGTATACACACACACCTATTCAATCTATCAACAACTCTGACTGGATCTATCTTCAACACATATTCAGAATCCAACAACTTACCACTTCCACTGTTCCAACTCTATCTAGCTCAAGATACTGAAATCAAAATCTTTTGTTTGAATGACCGCTCCCTGTTTCCATTCTTGCTCCACTCCAGTCCTTCTGCACACATCAGCTGGAGGAGTCCTTTTAAAATGTAAGCCAAATCATGTAATTCCCCTGCTCAAGTACCTTCACAGGCCTTCTGTCACACTTAGAATAAAATGCAAAATCCTTACCAAAAATATCATCCTCCAAGCCACCATTCTCATAGGAGTTCTTAGCTTCAAACTGTCATTCTTTCTTCACTTTCCATATCTAATTGATCATCAAAATTCATCATTTTTACGTATTAACATCTACATTTTCTATTGCATTTTTTCTCCATTCCTATTGCTGCCTAGCCATTATTTCTTGCCTGAATCACTTCCGTGGCCTCTTTCCTCCCTGATTCCAGTCTTCTGCATTTTATACTCTCTCAGCATTTAAAACCCACATCCAATCATGTCACTCCATGGTTCTATCAGACTAGCAGTTCTACCAATTTGGGGTTTACAAAGCTCTTTGTGATCTGGCTCTTGCCTCCTTCTTGGCCTTATCTCCCAATTGCTAACACATACTTACATGCCAAAGTTACCAAGTATCCTATAGTTTCCTGGAATTACTACTTCCCTACGCTCTGTGTCATTTTGGAATGTCTTTCCTTATGGCTTGTCTTCCTGACGAAGCCCTGAGCATCTCTCAAGACTCACCTTAAGCATTACTTGCCTCTGGAAGCTTTCATTGATTTCTCAAAGCCCCAGGAAATCAGCTACTCCCTCTAACAGCATCAGTGTATATCTTAATTATGACATGCAGCTCATAAACATTCTTGTTTGTGGTCTATTTGATCCCACTAGAGTAGTTTCTAAACATGGGGACCATGCATGGGGTTCAGAGGCAACTATCAATTCCCTAAAATTGAGTATAAAATTTGTATGCAAAATCATATTTGCATCGTCCTGAGGAGAAATTTTATCGATCCTCCATAATCTAGAAAGAGTTAGAAGCCAATACCCTGGATGGTGATATTCTTTTTTTTTATTTTTTTTTTTATTTTTGGCTGCGTTGGGTCTTTGTCGCTGTGTGCGGGCTTTCTCTGGTTGCGGCGAGTGCGGGCTACTCTTCATTGCAGTGCGCGGGCTTCTCATTGCAGTGGCTTCTCTTGTTGCGGAGCACAGGCTCTAGGTGCGCGGGCGTCAGTAGTTGTGGCACGTGGGCTCAGTAGTTGTGGCTCACGGGCTCTAGAGCGCAGACTCAGTAGTTGTGGCACACGGGCTTAGTTGCTCCACGGCATGTGGGATCTTCCCGGACCAGGGCTCGAGCCCGTGTCCCCTGCATTGGCAGGTGGATTCTTAACCACTGCGCCATAGATGGTGATATTCTTAAAGGAAGGAGTAAGTCTCGTTCATCTTTAATTTCTGTATCTCACACATATCACTTCACACAGAGCATAGTTAAGGCAACTGAACACAAATGCTTTTGTATACTTGTAAATATACATAAGCAAATATACAGAAGCAATTGATATGTTATTTGTATATTATTTAGGCAAATTTCCTATGGTTCTTGACCAGGCAACATACTTTGCATCCTCTATGTTTCCTAAAAATATTTCATTTTCTTAAAGAGAAATTTGTAATTCTTTCTAAAACTTGTAATTCTCACCAATATACACTCCTTGAATATATACTCCTCAAAGTAAGGTTTTACCCAGTCCTTTAGTCTAAGCTTAATAGTCACCTAAGGTTTTTGATGTTTATTTGTTTTACTTTAAAATTCTGTACCTTTTAGTTACTTCTTCTCATTCACCCTGCAAAATGTAATCTTGGTTATCAGTCAACTCAATGCACTTTTATAATAACCAACAGACAGTTAAGGATTTATCTTAGAAATACTGGTACACTGATAAACAACAAGGCCCTACTGTATAACACAGGGAACTATATTCAATATCTTGTAATAAACTCTAATGGAAAAGAATCTGAAAAAGAATACACACACACACACACACACACACACACACACACACATAACTGAACCACTTTGCTATACACCAGAAACTAACACAACATTGTAAATCAACTATAGTTCAATAAAAAAAGTTTTAAGAAAGAAATGCTGGTACATTATTTCCAGGGTTAATCATTACATTAATTAATAACTGGCTCTTTTCAGCTTCAACTACCTTCTCTTCTTAAGAGGTGGAGAGAGACAAAATTTTAGTAACTGCTGCAGGCTGAAGGAGCTCTGTTCACCAGCAAAACCAACTGAGAAATGACTGCTAGACATTACAGTAGGTCCAACAGCCCTACATAGTAATTCCATTTAGAGAGCAAGTGCGATAGGTACTGTCCAGATAAGGAAGAGCCCTTAAATACATTGAAACAAAGGAATGATTTTAGCAATATTGTTTCATAATGTAATTAGGGATAATAAGAGAGAAAAAAATTAAGTGTGCAGGAGCAAGCTACCCTGTGTAATATTTCTTACCATTTTATAGAGATCTGAGACACTAATCTGGTCCGCATCCACTACTTCAAAGTCCTTTCGAGGCACCAGGTCCAGGCCCAAATGCCTAGTAAAGAGAAAGACCACATTCAGCATGCCATGTCCTCAAACTACTCATCTCTCTTTATGTGCCTGGGAGCCCATGCCAACCATGACCTTATGGACAGAAGTTCAGACACTGCCTCCGCAGGGACATGCCTTTATCCAGTAACCTAACTGTGTTCACCTTTAGGTAAATAAATGAGGCTAGGAATTTTAAGACTGTGACAATTTTCGTCATCAAGCAGTTCCCCCTGTGACGGTAAAAAGGATTCATTCAGTATCACATTTATAACAGATTGCTTGAGTTCACTAAGGATGGATTTTCTTAGATTATTAATAAGTTGTGTTTATTTTTTGATATCCCCCATCCTGCAAGTATGCACAGGCTCAGCCATGCATTACTTTCATTAGGATAAAAAAAATTATTCAGTGTCCAAGTAGATTTGTAATTCAAAGTCAAACACATAAAAATCACCTCCTGGGAATTCCAGGAGGTCCACTGGTTAGGATTCTGCGCTTTTACTGCCATGGGCATGGGTTCAATCCCTGGCTGGGAAACGAAGATACTGCAAGGCACAGCCAAAAAAAAAAAAAAAAAATCACCTCCTAAAGGTATTAAACTCAAAGAAATGTATGTTTTGGTTGAGTTTTATCTCATTTTCAATTTAATTAATACTGACACTGGGTTATAGTGAAGACCTCGCCACACATTAGCCAATACCTTAAGACACTTTAGATGGAAGTTTAACCAGGGAGCGCGATTAATAAAGAAAACAATACTTAGAAGATCTGGTATAACTTGGGCAGGAAGGAATAAGTGATAATGATTAATAGTTGATTGGGAGGCAGTATGAGACAGTGGAAATAACTCTAGACAGGCAGAACTCTTGGGTTCAAATATGATACATAATTTATATTCAATACATGTTACGCCCTTTCTCACTCTCTAGAACAACAGCTCTAAATCTGGAGTCAGTGGAATTAGGGGTTGTGGACCCCTGTAACTATGTATAAAAGTATGTGCATATGTTCATATATGCATTTTCTCTGAGGAGAGGGCCTATAACTCTCATCAGGGTTTCAGAGCTGCTCTGTGACCACCCTACTCTAAAACGAGTGTTATGAATTATTGCACCTGGCAAAAGTATGCCATAGATGATGGAAGGATAAGTATATATATTTTTTTCTTCACCTAGATTATGAACTACATTTAGAATATGCCAGCAAAACTAATTCCCTAGGCTCTTTCTGTACATAAAACTCCCACTTATTTAAAATAAGCCACATATACATCCAAAATGCAGAATTATTTTATTTACAATTTAACCCTATTTTATAAGAAACGATATGAAGAGGTTAAATGGTAATAAGACTGATAAAATAAAAATGGGGAATCAAACCTACATGAAGAAGCTATAAGCAAACACACTAATCACACAGACTAATATGATTACTATGATTAAGAATTAAAATTTAGATGTGTACTTTTTAGCAGGCAAAAAAAAAGGAGAAACCTATTTTTCTATTAAAGGATAAAAACCCATATTTTTCTATTACCTATTACTATAAGTTGTATTATTCTATAATAGAGAAATATGAGTTTTTAAAGAAGAAACAATTTTTTGGTATTAAATGCAGAAGAAAAAAAAACCCTTGTAGTTTTGCATGATGAGAAGATCAGTAATACACGGTTGTCCTTAACTACAATAGTTCACAGCTTAATGGTAAAACCATGCCATCAAATCTGATTACTGACATTAATGTACTTAAATCTGTTAAGATTTTATTTCCTGTCTTCATACATCAAAGAAGTACTCCATTCAATCACCTCTTATTAATTATTCTTAATTTCCCTGAAATAATTTCAGGCCTCTGGCTTCTAATACTTATAGCATGTAAAGGCAGTAGTATCATGGAGAGCAAGATATAGCTGAAGCACATCCTTTCCACCTCTCTCATCTTAAAAAGCAATTTACATCTGAAAGACAATTTTGCAGTTTTGATCTCAAATATTTAGAATGCTTTTACATGCATGTGGAAAAACAGTGGAAAGATCACACAAATGGTATTAGTATTTGTAGAAGGAAAGTGAAATTAAACAATTTATCAATTTAAGATATTTTACAAATTTTCTATAGTCATGCTGTTGAAAATTCTTTAAATACAAAAATGAAGAGATAAAATTTCAAACATATTCTTTAACCACTGATGGTCACAACATATATGAGGTAGTCTAAATATTACAATTAATTAACAAAAAGAAGACTGTACAAATAATCCAATCAAAATAGATGTTTTCAGTACAACAGCTTAAGAAAAAATCCAGATGGCTCTAAGTCAGTAAGGCCAGGGTTGAGAGTATATGCTCTGTAGTAGTGCACTACACACAGTGATGGGGCTTGTCTGGAGAATGGCATCTATGCAAACTCTACCTTGGCACTATGCCACCCTTAGCCTGCTTGTCCATTCAATTATCCACCCATATACCCATCCACTCACCCCAAAGACACTCTCTGAGGATCTATCATGTACCACCAGTGGTACTGGATATAGGAAATAGAGCAGTTTTGAGTCAAGCAAATGTTCATATTCCTCATGCTAATTCTCCCAAGAGCAAAGTGTTTTCCCTCTCCTAGAAGTTGTTAGAACACAGTACCTTTTAGTTTCTTGATTTCGTTACCTTAGGAAATAAGAAAATGATTAACAGGAGATCTAATAAAACCGAAGACTGATTTCCTTCTACTAAGATCATCTTCAATGGAGGAAGAGTAGTTTCCAAAAGCTAAATTGAAGGACTGTCCTCATTGGAAGAAAGCAGAGGTGCTGCACAGTGAGAAACAACACATGTTCACTAAAATTTCACTCTGTAAAAGAGGTTCCTGGCTATTTCTTCCTATGGCATATTCTAAGAACAGTGAACAGTAAGTGCAGGGAATGGTCAACTTAGTCTCTTTATTGTCACAGCAAAGGAAGGCAGTGCATCAGAGTAGTTAGGAGCATGGGCTCTGATGTCAGATTGCCTAGTTTGTATCTTGGCTCTCCCACCAAGCAATACTGTCTTCTCTACTGTCACAGGCTATTGTAAGGATTAATCCATGTAAAGCACTCAGTACACTGCCAGGCATTGTGAACTGCTT
Organism: Balaenoptera acutorostrata; assembly: GCF_949987535.1. Lineage (NCBI taxonomy): Eukaryota > Metazoa > Chordata > Mammalia > Artiodactyla > Balaenopteridae > Balaenoptera > Balaenoptera acutorostrata. The sequence goes on from NC_080073.1 coordinate 37,956,859, forward strand.
CTGCTGTTATCATTATGTGTTACATCGTTAGCTAAAATATGACTTAAAGTACAAGGATTGTGATTAAAGAGAATTGTGTCTGAAAAAAGACTCCTAAACAAGCAGGAGGCATACAACTACATATACATCTACATACAGATGTAGTATAGAGCTGAGTTTTTAAAATGGTCTTACCAACTGCTTAGGTGAATAGTCTTCACAAAAATAGTCTTCTCTCACCACTTGTCACTAATCACTCATTCATTCATTCCAATAATTCAATAAATATTAGCACCTACTCTATGCTAGGCTCATGATGAACTTAGGGACACAGCAGTGAATAAAAGACATATTTCTGCTCCTGCATTCTTTTAGGTGCACCACTCTAAAGACCGTGAATCTCTCTCTATCAAATTCTTTGAATTTTACATGTCTTTTGAATGTTCCATATTCTATTCTATTTTCTATTGTATCTTTTTCTTCTGGGTTTCCTCATCTGAACCACAGAACATAGAAAATAACTTGAAGCTAATTAATTATATACGATGGATGTTTTAAGGCATTTAAGATCTAGTTCTCCCCCAGAATCAGTTGAAAAAGGCTAGAGATACTAAGATTTTCTATGGGCAGTGCCCTTTTCTAATACTTATGAGAGCATATAGATATAACTATACTAATGAAAGCATGGTATATTTATATAGTAATAAAATAGAAGATATAACTAATAATAGCTACCTTTTACTGAACATTTACTTGGAATAGGCATTTTATGTATATCCCCTCTAAGCACTATGGGAAGTACACAGTATTAGACCCATTTTATAATTGAGGAAACTGAAGCCCAGAGAGGTTACTAAGTAGCCTTTTAAGGGAGTACAGTTGAGCATGTCTCAAGCTAGGTCTGTCTTACTCTGAACCCATGATATTTCCACTATACCTGCCACCTTTCTACTAATAACCATGAAGTTAAATACTAATGGCTATAAGTGATTGTAATCAATTTGGTCATAATAGTTTGAGGAATAATTTTGTGTCAATACATCAATCCAGAAGGAAACAAACATAGACTGATGAATGAGTAGCCAACAGGCATAAGAAAAACCCACCTTGTTACTTAGATACATTCATGTAGTGCCTATCAAGTGCAGGCACTGTGCTAAGTGCAGGGTATGCTGATGAGCAAAACAGATGCACAAAGAATGAGTGTGTGTGTGTAAGTTAATCATTTGAACATGGTAACTTGAGAGAAGAATTTTGACACATGCATAGTTTAAACATAGCTATCTCAGACTTAAGTATGGCAAGAAACTGATTGATGGGTACAACACCTTATATCAGAAGAACTCTAAGAAGGCATTGGAAGCTTCTGCTAATTTCAGATATCCTGAAGCTGGAAAATATCACTATGTCCTTAAAGAGAAAGTACTGAACCATAAACTTTTCTGAGTCCTAGCTAAAAATTTACTCAGAGGAAACTCGCTGGGGTTGGGGGCGCGGGGGTGGTGGTGGTGGCAGTATTCTCTGCATAGTATAACTCAAACTACTGCTTGTGTTGCTTCCTCCAAGAGCAATTCCCTTGGTAAGGAACATAAACTAAGCAGGAAGAAAGGGACATGGGTAGGTTAGGATCTTTGAAAACCTGAGAGAAGGTACAAAAGAGAAGCGAGGGAGGGAAATAATTTGATAGAGAGGGAGAGAAAGAATAACTAGAAAGTATACATTTATTGGTGATTTGTCTTAAATGATGAGACTTCAAAATAAAAAGATACCAATTTTTTCATTTGATACTTGAAATCTATAGAAACATTATTCTAATTCAACAAAAGCTTATAAAATGTTTACATTTTAATCAAATTGTACTTTCTACCTAAAGAAGAAATAGAAAAATCCTATAAATTATTCTAAGAGTAAAGTATTTCTTACTTAGGTATTTTTCTATGGCAAAGATCAATTAGGCTGTGTCAGTCCTGGGTTAACGCAACTTTTAACTCAGCTATGCTATATTTACTGTAGTGATGATAGAGACTGAGAAGAAACTTTTCTCTATATCTTTATGGAAGGTGTCAAAAATATTAAATTAACACATTAAAGTTACATTGCTAGACAAATTATTTTAAATTTCCCTTGGAGAGGATGTAATTAACTGACTTAATCTTTGAATAGGAGACTTGAGCAGAGATAATGGCTAGTTAATTTGAATACAACCTTGTTTTATGCCCTTCCTGTATTTTAGAACACAATATTATAAATGCTGATTTCTACCTAATACAATTTTAATAATTTTCACTTATGGAATGAGTGTGCACATAGGCAAAGAGGCCAACAAGTATAAGCCACGTAAATTTAATGCCAGAATCCTCAAATTTTCAGCCAAATAAGTAAAAATTCCTAATCTCAGGAAAAAAATTAAAATAGTTGTTATGTAGATGTGGAGGGCTCTGCATTTAACTTAAACTCTAAATACAAGAGTATAGTACCAGTTTCGTTTTTATCCTTGAAAGTTCTAACTCAGTGTTAAAGCAGATATATATATTATGAGACATGTGGTATAGATAACAGAACAAAGATCAAATAACCCACAGACTAGAGATACTGACAATAATTTTCCTGGTTTTAAGACTCACACTTAAAAATGATCATAAAGATAGTAAGGTCCTACATAAACTATATGGGCTTGGGCATCAGTTCTGGGTACAAACACCAGTTCTACCACTCACTATGCAACACTGGAAAAAGTTCTTCTGAGCCTTTTTATGAGTTTCTTCATTAGGTAAAATGGAGCTCTTGTCTTGGAAAAGCATAATCGCATTTCATTATAACAGTGCAGATAAGTTAGACCATGCACTTGCCACAGTGATACAGGTAGATGTACTCAATAAACTGTTAATAGCTGTTATTAACAGTGTCTGAAATAGGTTTTGAAAAGGCAGAGCTATAAAGTTTAAGAGTCTAAAGAAAAAGGCATAAAGTTTAAAATTATATACGATTAATATTTAATTACATCAATTACAACGTAAAAATACATTCAGAAAATATTGATTGTGCACCCAAAACATGCCAGCATATGCTAAGCTTATCAATATTTTATGGCATTTATAAAAGTGTTGTGGAACAAGAAGAGTGGAATTATGAGGGCATACAATGGGAAGAATGGATACGGTTATCAGTGCTCAGCTGTTGCATGGAGCAGTCTCCTATATCTAACCTATTGGTACGAAATGACTTTATTTTTGCAGTACACTATCGTTTCTTTCAAATTAAGAAGGAATGTTTTTAAAAGGGTCACTTCGAGTGAGAACCAGAGAGAACTGTCCTGTTGGTTTGGGAGGCAATACATCTTTTTCCTTCAGTAACAGTAGACCTAAAAAGTTCTCATTTAAGTTTTTAAGTGACTGTATTTTCCACTGGGGGTAAAGGGGAAAATGGAAAGAAGAAGAACTGGGGAAAGAAAGAAGTGGAAGGGGAGGGAGAAAGGAGAGAAGAAGATACAGAAGCACCAGGAGAGGAGGATCAGGGTTTCGAGAAAGGAGGGAGAAGGGAAAAAAGTGGGGTGGGGGGAGAAATGGAACTATGTTTCTGGTTTATATTGTTTATCAAAATGAACATATAAATACTCCCCCTACACACACACAAGCACATAACAGACTTTGTTGAGAAAAAGTTATTAATGAAGGTGGAACAACTCTGTACTTTACTGACAGGTATTTATAATGTTCTCTGCCTTTTTCAGATATAATTTGAACTTGTTTCCAAGCTATCATCTTTAAGTTTTCAGATTTGACTGCAAAATCTGATTGGTCTGTTTTCTAACTTTCATCATAAAGAGGTATTGATATTTCTAAAATATTTCTCTTGTTCATTTACTGGTATGTATAGTGCAGTTAAACTTCAACATAATGATTTATACAACTATTAGTGTCATCAGTTCAAGAGTAACAATTTGCTTGGCACATAGTGATGCTATGTTTGCAAATTACTACCATTATTGATTTTTTAAAATAAATACAATGATACCATATAGTACTGTTTGAAGCTGAGGAGACAGGATCAGTAGCTATACTGTAAGTTAACATACTACATTTTGCTAAGATTTTTACTGCCCAAAGTTAGATTTAAAGAACACTGTCTGATCTATCGTACATCTGAATTCATGTTATATCATACAAGGAGTCTGTGGTGTATGCCAAGCAATCCTATTAACAGTCAAGAGAGGTTGTAATTTAATGAAACAAACAGGGATAGGATGGTGTCACTTCAAAAGGTCACAAATAACTAATGTAGAGTTGTTCTTTTTTCTTTTCTACTGAACATTACCACTCTGTTCACTGTTTATTAGATCCCGTGTTTCCTCTTTCCTGATTTACTCTTCTATTTCTGGAAGAACACATTCTCAAGTCTCTTCTTAAGAAAGGAGCCATGACAGGTAACTTCTGCATCCTTGAATACTTTAAAAGGGCTTTATTTGGCCCTTACACTTGATTATATAGTTTGGTTGTTTATAAAATTCTGGCTGGCAAATCATTTCCCAACAGAAATTTGAAGATATTACTTCATTATATTCTAGCATCCAGTGTTACTGATAAAACTTTTGAGGCTGGTGTGAATCTTATTCTTTTGTAAGAAGACCTGTTTTTCTGTCTGATAACCTTTTAACATCTTCTCTTCAGCCCCAAATATTGAAATATCTTAATGTGCCTCACTGTAGGTTTTGGTTTTTCTTCTCCATTCATTATACTAGGTATTTGACAGACTCTTCCAAGCCTAAGTCACCTTCTCTTTGGCTCTAGGAAATTCTCTTCTATCATTTCTTTAGAATTTCCTCTTTATTGCCTTTGTTCTTTTCCTGGAAATATAATGTCTGATGTTGGATCCCCTAGATTGAATCTCTGTATTGTTGTTTTTTCCTCAACCATTTCCCATCTTTTTGTTTTATTTTCCTAGAGATGACATAAAATTATCTTCCTATTCTCCATTCCTTTTTCGTAGCATTTTATAATGCATAATGAATCTTCTTGATTCTCTTGGAGGATACTCAGAGATTTTTAAAGTTCTTTACTAATCTCTAGCTCTCTCTAGGGCCAGGTATTTTGTTTATCCTGGTCTCCCTCTCTTCCCTGTGAAAGGATTTCTTCAAATACCTGGTAATACCTGATTGTCCATTCAAATTTAAAAGGCACTAGAAATGTGATGAGTTTTTTGTACATGGGTGGGTGGCTAGCAAGCTTCTCTTTCTGGTAAGTGGAAGGGATTTGTTCATTACACTTTGAAACCCTTAAATGCCTCAATATGGAGGGCTTTGCAATAAAGTCCCAGTTCAAACTTTTGTTGCCCAGTTTCCCCCTAGGCAATTGGTCTTTGTATTTGTCTATCTGAAAGGGAAACACCTGGCTGCCAGGCTTGCTACTCATGGTGGTGAATTATTACTTTACATACTTTTAAGTACTTCCTTTTTTTAAGCTCCAGGGCACACTCCCTTTCTTCCATGATTCTAGCAGCTGCAAGGCAGACCAGCTCCTTCATTAGCTGAGGTTTCCTCAATACATTACAGGCTTCTTCTTCTGTTACTAATCCTCCATCTACTTTTCAGCTTCTAGAAATGGGTTCACATATCCCATTTATTGCTGTGCTCCTCCCACTCTTTTTATTTTTTATCATTTCAATGATGTCTTGAGGGGGAGAGGAGCTAAAGACTTGTTCTAAAATATACTTAAGGTAAATGTATATCTTAAATAGGAAGCAACCTAGTCACTTCAAAGTTCAGTGGACCCGATTTTAAGAGAATGAGGCAAAAGCATTTGAGAATTATATCAATTATTAAATCTAGGAAGAAATAAAATCTGAGTACTATCTACTCCAGCTTCCCATGACAAAGTCTTATAATTGTACTTGTATGGCAATAGTAAATAGTCATACCCACTGCATAAATACAGGACTATTTCTGAATGATGAATTAGTTAACAATATTCTGATGTACAGATGTAGACAGTTCCCATTTGTAGTATATGTTTATTCGGATTCATTATATGGCTATAAAATGTAAAGGACACCAAATTCACATGAAATTCAAAGGTACTAAGAGATGAAACAAAAGAGTATTCTGATTACTGAGGTTTAGAATCAAGGAATTTGAGATGGAAGAAACCCCAGAGGCTAATGTAATCCAATTATTTAATTTTCTGGAAGTGAAAACAGAGGCTGAGAGAGTTTCAGTGAGTAGAACCAGTGAGTGTCCTTTGCTATAAACTGAAAAAAACGACTACTCATTGTAAAAATGATCAAAGCTTAGTGGAGAATACAACAATGTCTTTAATCCCTAAAGATAAGCTTTGATCAGGTACAACTCTATGAGGACTGAGTTATCATAAATGAAACTGAGAGATGCCCAAATGACATTCATACTTACTCATTGCCCCAGTCCAGGCGCACGGTGATGTGCCGCTTAACCTCCCGCACCTGATCCTGAGTCAGGTGAGCAGACAGGAGCTGCCTTCGAAGGTCAATAAGTTCATTCATCACATGGCGTAGCTTGTAGAAAAGATCTACTTTATGTTTCTGAAAGGGCATTTTTGGTGTTGGGTGAAATAAAAAAGGGATATGGAAAGGGAATGAAAAAAAAAAGAGAAATAGTTAAACTATGAAAAGTGCTCATTTCTCTGAACCTCTAAAAAAAAGGCAATGTAAAGAGAGGCTTATTTAAGAATCTTAAACCAAAGTCCTTAGTTCCTACTGTCTAACAATCTCTATAAAGTGACATCTAACAACATAATTGATCTGGCTCATGCAAAGTACCATTTGTCTATCTCTACTCTATACTGGACTATTAATTTTCCAGTAACTTAGTAAACTTAATCAGAACCAAAAGAAACACAGGAGCCTAGAGTGGTTTTCTCTGACAGAAGTTACTATGTATGACAAAGATTTCAACCATCCAGCAACATCTCCAGTTTCTCCAGGAAGGATACTCAAGTTGGGGTAGGGAGAGAGAGAATCACTTGCCCTATTTTAAAGAACTGTTTCAACATAAAGCTACAGTCTCTGGAGTGAGATTCATTCCAGGTTTCCAGGCCTCATCTAGCTTTAATTAGCTTTTGAAAACAGTATGTGTCCCTAGTGTCATAGAGTTCTACTCTTTTCAGTTCAATAAAAAGTGTCACCTTTATAAGAGTTAAATGGAAACAGCTTAATGAACTTAATTATGGACATCACAGTGGTTTTAACAAGTAAAAAATGTAAATGCCATGACAGTAGATGCTTAACAAAAATAAGCATCTTTACTTAAGAATATAGGTTTAAGAACTAAAGTTCTATTTGCTCACAAGTGAAATCTTGATTTTGGAATCTTTCAGTTTCTGTTTTTATTATAGAGAAGCACAATTTTATATGATAATTAAAATTCTTGGAATATAACTAATCTATAAAGAATGCTTTTAAAGACAGATCAATCTCTACCATAGTGTTAGTAAAATCTCTATCTAGGATTTCCCCTAAAAAGACACTTGTCAAAATAAGCTGGATTCAAGTGACTGTAAATAAAATTATAATTATAAAGTAAATTACAAATCAGTAGAATCAGCTAATGTTTTTAAGTGGCTCTGAGCTTATGATTAAAATGTTTGGAACATCATACTACTTAGAAATCATCTAATGGAGCACTAGAGCATTAGATTTTTAAAGGTCCATTTAAAGAGAAATTATTTTTAACTAGAAGACATTAGAAATCACGCACTCTAACTACATCAAGCTGTTCTTTCTTCACTCAATGAACATATGAAGAAAAGTTAAGCACCTTGATGGTACACAATGCTGGCAGATGGGCAGAACTCGAATGCTTGCCAGCTCAAATGCAACAAAGCCTAAGCAAATTACATCTGCAAAATTGAGATCTTGAGATAAGCAACAAAGGCAATGTGGTGTTTGTTTCCAGCACATTCATTTCTTTATGATAAATCAGGGTCACCTGTCTAAGTTTAAAATAGAAAGTTAGGATTATTATTTTCCCATCAAGCCATACACAACAATCCACTACATACATATACAAGCATTGACTTATTCATTCAATTAACAAATGCTTATGGAGCACCTGCTGAGTGTTATTACTTTGTTGTGATCAAAAGTCCCTACTCTCATGGTGCTTTCATTCTAGAGAGCAGAGACAGACCATACGCAAATACATAATGGTGGTGAAAATTCTAAGAAGAAAAATTAAAGCAGAATAGAGACAGTGGGTGGCCAAGGGTGCGAAGGGTGCGTTGGCTGGGGGGTAGGAGAAGTTACTGCTTCTGGTAGAATGGTCAGGGAAAGGCTTCCTTGTGAGCCGAACTTTAAGTAGAAACCTGAATGAAATAAAGTGACAGCATTTAGGAAAACTGGGGAAATTTTATAGGCATGAGAAACAGCAAGAGCAAATGCCTCAATGTGGAAGTGAACTTGGCATGTTCACAGAGAATAAAGAAGTCAGTGTACCTGGAGCAAAGTGAACAAGGGGGAAAGTGGTGATGATACAGTCAGAGAGGCAACACAGACCAGATTAGGCAGGGCCTTTGTAAATTATGTTAAGGTCTTTAGCTTTTACTCCCAGCAAGATGGGAAGCCACTGGAGATTTGGAATAGAAGAGTGATGTGATATGACCTAAGTCTTGAAAGCATTACTCTGAGTGCTCTGTTGAAAATAAATCATGAAAAGGCAAAGAGGACAGTGGGGGTCCCAGTTAGGAAACTATTTATTGCAACAATCCATACGATGATGGCTGACTGGACAAAGGTAAGAATGGTAAAGGTAAACATTTCAGAGTTTGGAATTTTGACATTTTTTGTAGTTAGAGCTGTCAAGATATGCTGATAGATTAGATGTGAGATATGAATGGAATCAAGGATCATTCTTTTTCAGAGCCTGAGAAGCATGTCTGGAAGAGGGAAACAAGGCTCAATTAGGACATGCTAAGTTTGACACCAAGTTTCAACATTTAGAGGTCAGGAAAGTGAGGAGAATCCAGCAAAGGAAATTGAGAAGTAAGCAGTGAAGTGAGAGGAAAAGCAAGAGAGTACTGAAAACAGGGTTTAAGGAGAACTTTGTTAAATGCACTGAGAGGTTAAATAAAATATAGACTGAGAACTGGCCACTGGATTTGGCACTGTGGTGGCCATCACTGACCAGTGATGGAATAGGTGGAGTGAGTTCAAGCGTAATGGGAAAGGAGGGAATGGAGACAGAGCATAGACAACTCTTTTGTAGAACTTTCAGTAACTGGAAGCAGAGAAATGTAGCAAAACAGGGTTGTGCTATGGAGGGAGGGTTTTTTTTTTTTAATGAAACACAATTTTAGGCTATTTGTATACTGAAGAGAATAATCTAGTAGAAGGGAAAGTTTGATGATGCAGGTGTTAAATCCTTAAGTAGTCAAGAAGAGATGGGTCCCAGGTTAAAAGGCGGGGGGGAGGTTTCGCTTAACCAGGATACTCTATTGTCACAGAGAGGAAAGGCACAGAACTGAGTAATGACACAGGTAGTTGGGAGACTTGGTGATAGAACTAAATTTTTCCTCTGGCTGCTTTATTGCCAGGGAAATAAAAAGCAAAGTCATCAGCTGAGAGTGAGTAGAGTGGGAGGGGGTGTTAGAGGTTTGAAAACAGAGGAAAAGATATTAAAAAAGTGTCATGGAGAGTGGTAACACAAATCATCAGGGGAAAGATAGTTCAACTGTTAGATGGTTTTGAGATTTGTGAACACTAATTAAAAGTGCAGCTTTGTGTTTTTTTAAAGCCACGTATAATGAAGTATATTGATACTGAAATATCACATATATGTATGTATATACATGTGTGTATGCATATATACATGCACACACATAACATATACTCACATACATACAATATCTATGTAATAACATGTACACACACATACAATAGCAATGAAAGAATATATTAATATACTCTTTTAAGGCATTATATGGTTATTTTTTTTTTTAATCAAGAGCTTCTAACAGACTGTATTTTCCAAACATGACAACAATATCTCCCATCCCAAGTGCTCTTCTGCAAAAATGTGAATCTGACACTCCCCTGGTATGAACCTATTTTTCTTTCTTTCTTTCTTTCCTTTTTTTTTTTTTTTGCCCTGCCTTGTGGCTAGGGGGATCTTAATTCCCCAACCAGGGAATGAACCCAGGCCACCAAAGTGAAAGCTTAGAGTCCTAACCACTGGACCACCAGGGAATTCCCTGGAACCTGTTTCTTTACAGCCTTAAACCTGGGCAGGCCCTGAGACTGCTCTGACCAATCAAACATTACAGTAGTGATCTGAGCTAGTTCTAGGCATAGACCTTAACTAGTCTGGCAGCTTCTGCTTCCTGTCTCTTAGAATACATGCTCTTGGGAGGTTCCCTCTCAGAATCCAGCCGCCTTGTGGTGAAAAGCCCAAGCTACATGGAGAGGCCACAAGGAGATGCTCCATTAAGCAGTCCCAGCTGTGTGAGTGATCCATGTTAGATGCCACACCTAGCTGAGCCACACTGTCAGAAGACTACAGCTTCTGCCAATATCTGACTGCAACAGAATGAGAAACCCTATGTGGAACTGTCCGGCTGAGCTCACTCTATCCAGAGAAGAATGAAATATAATAAACAGTTGTTTTAAGCCACTAAGCTTTGGGGTAGTTTGTTACGTAGATAACCAGAACAACTGTACAGTATTTTTTTCCAATAGAAAATCAGTTACTGTTCCTAATTATATAAAGCTGGGAATACTAACCCTGCACTAAGAATGAAATGGATCATACCATCAGAAAGCAGCATTATTATTATAATCAACGTGGTGCTAATTTCTTTTTCCAGACCAACCTAATGGCCTCTTTGACCAGAGGTCCTAGCCCTAGAGGCTCTACCAGCACTGCTCTGACACCACGTGGTACTCTTGGGTTTGTTAGCAGAAGAGAACACACGCCATTCAACCTGAACAATATCGGAGACCGGCTCCAGAGCACACAATTTACCTGAGAGCACTTGATGCCACAGGACAGCTAAATACCCCACTCAGGCTGAAAAATCCTTTTCTACTGAGAAACCTACTCCTTAGTAGATCAAAATAACAGTATATGAGGGATACCTAAGAGATATTGCGGGTTTGGTTCCAGATGACCACAATAAAGTGAATACTGCAATAAAGAGAGCTGCACAAATTTTTTGGTTTCCCAGTGCATATAAAAGTTATCTTTACACTATTCTGTAGTCTATTAAATGTGCAATAGCATTATGTCTAAAGAAACAATGTATATACCTCAATGAAAAATACTTTACTGCTAAAAAATGCTAACCATCATCTGAGCCTTCAGTGAGTAATAGTAGTAACAAAGATTACTGAACACAGATCACCATAACAAATACAATAATGAAAAAGTTTGGGCTTCCCTGGTGGCGCAGTGCTTAGGAATCTGCCTGCCAATGCAGGGAACACGGGTTCGAGCCCTGGTCCGGGAAGATCCCACATGCCGTGGAGCAACTAAGCCCGTGCGCCACAACTACTGAGCCTGCGCTCTAGAGCCCGTGAGCCACAACTACTGAAGCCCACGTGCCTAGAGCCCGTGCCCTGCAACAAGAGAAGCCACCGCAATGAGGACCCCGCACACGGCAACGAAGAGTAGCCCTCGCTCGCTGCAACTAGAGAAAGCCCGTGTGCACCAACAAAGACCCAACGCAGTCAAAAATTAAAAAAAAAAAATTTAAAAAAATTTTTTTAAAGAAGAGGAAAAGGAAATCTTAGCAACACATTTAGCCTCTCCAAAAGCTCTAGTATTTGTCTAATATTTGTCAAGAATGGTCACAGAATTTGGAAAGTATACCGAAGAATCAGTAGAAATGATACATTTAGAATAATTAAACTACTTTGCCAGCACATGCCAGGTAGAATTTGCCTTATCATTGTGAAAGAATTCCTGGAGCTCTGCAGAAATATTCCAGATTTTAAAATTATTTTTACTAAACTGCTTGTAACTCAGTGTTGCGAGAAAGATTGTGCTGCAATGATGCCTCTGAGTCAGTAAATGAGTAAAGCTGTAGAATATCCATCATAAAGCATGCTAACTTTATTGCCATAGTACCAAAAACTTTAGGTCAAAATCAATTTAATGGAAATTAAACACTGCATCTAAAGTTTAAGTTGTTAAGGGAAGATTCCCAGATCTCTCTCCATTTTACCTTTTACTTTTGAACATTCTTTTATTTACTCCTTTTATTTCTTGCTAAAAGATTAACCATTAAGAACCCAGATGTATTCAAACTTCTCCAGTATTTCTTTCTTTAATTGCTATTAATAATCAAGTGTCTTACTGTGAAGTAAACTAACCCTATTTGAAATATTTATATTATATACCAAAGCTCTAGCACTCATCCCAGTATAATATAAAAAATATCTAAACTGCAGTACTTGCAATTTTAATGAACTTTCTGCCAAAGATATCTTTAAGCCCAAGAATTTAAACTTTCATTTTACATTGTTCAACAACTTAGTTGGCCAAGGCTTGAAACTGATTTTCAAAAGAGAAATTTCTGTGAAACAAGAGATGTAAATCCAACCTATTTCACACTGATCTTCAAGCATATATTTTCAAGAAATAAGAATGCAAATAAGTAATGTGAAAATTCTTTTTAAACTCCTCACTAATATGGAGGTGTGTCTACATACTCTCTTTGCTTGACATACATATTTACTCCTCCACCTCTCACAGGCCTACACGTCTTCCTCACTCCAGTCTTGACCCAAACACATCCTCCCTCACAGACTTGTTGATAACCAAAATAATACCACTTATAGCTTCAATCCTCTTTTACAACACAAATATTTACAAGAGAGTTAAGACTTAAAAGTCTTAGTTTAAGTAAGCTGATTCTTTCCCTAGAGCAGATAAGAATCTTGCTAAGAAGGGAACAAAGCAAACTGAAAGGTAAGTAAAATATCAGTGATATGAAAAATGGAAGCTCCAGTTGCTGATGTCAAGGGCACCCATTCACGATTCTGAACACAGTGAACTTACCTAACAGTGGGCTGTGGACAGCTGAGGCGTTCTCAGGCTCACAGCCCTTCTACACAAGACTGAACAAAGCTCTACTTAAAGGCAGCATTTAATCTGTCTCCCCTAGATACCTCTTTTTAGATACAGAGACCAATAAGAAACCAGCCCCAATTACCCACTCCTCCAAATGTTAAAGTTGAAGGCTGGAAAGTAGATAACTGGGCCAAAATAAAAGACTGAAAACTAAGCCCTGGGGACAGGGTGGGGAAGACAGGTGAGCGGGAGGTGAGGTAGTAGGTAGATATGCCCCTGGGCTGAACAGCTGGTGTTTGTCAAGTGGAGTAAAACTGAAGCTTTGTTTTCCCTAGACACTCCAAGGACAAAGTTAGTGGCAAGAGCTGAGCTTGCTGAAGTAAAGAGATAAGATGACCACTCCTGAGGTCGAGGAAAACTTCTGTGTCTGCACATGCGCAGGAAGGCTCCTTGGGGGTCAAAAAGGGAGGGGGCGCCACCCCATAATAAGTGTGGACATACCCCCACAGGCCTCTGCGGTGGACTCCATCTTAGCAAAAAGTTGTGCACGCATGTTGGGGAGGGTCCTAGGACCTGTCAGGTGTGAAAAAAGAAACGAGATAACTGACCAAAGGTAAACAAAGACTCAGAAGAACTGTCCTATATAAGTGATTTAAATCACCTCTCTACTGCGCTCCTCCTCATTAGAGAGGATGCCCATACCCTTTTTCTCCGGGTGTGTATTTCTGCCTTGCTTCTGCCTTACATAAACAAACTGCCTGTCTGTGTGCTCTCCCACATGTTATGCTGTGTCTCTGATAATAAACTTTGTACCTTTTTTTAAAAAGTTTTACAGTTTTTTACAGTTTTTGCCTACTTGAGACATTGATTTTTCAAACGGGGTAAGAGCCAGGGCCACTTTGCTTCTAGCCTCTAGCCCCTGGTGATCTGATGGCTAGGATTCCTGGTTTTCATCCAGGCTACCCAGGTTCAATTCCTGGACAGGGAACTAAGATCTCTCTTCAGGACCACTCACTGCTTTCTCTCCGAGATCAGAGGGGTGGGGAGAGGAAGGAAATCTATAATGAAGCCCATTATGTGCAGAAAGGCTCAGGCACTGGAGGTACCAAGAACCCCTGAAGATATATATGTGCATGTGCCAGTGCGGTAGGTCTGGCGCATGAGCTTGGGAAATGGAAACAGGAGAACTGGTTAAAAGTCTTTTAAAAGGCTTTAAGACCTTCAGACCATCACCCCTATTCTATTCTGCCAGGCTTTTTCCACATGATAGTTTTACTCCCTACAGAGGTTAAAACAGAGTCTAAACTACTGCAGGGCACCAAACAGAGCTGATGATGTTAAACCAGGGAAATTAAGTCAAAGACTATGTAATAAATGATGCCGTTGGTGCCCTTCCCACACGGAGCTCCCGAAGTGTTGATAGCCAGACTTATGCCTTCCTAGGAAGGAGAATGAAGGATTCCTCACTGGGAAAATTCAGCCAGGGGAAAAGACCCAGAAATATTGACAGTTGCTCTCCTTCTCCCATGAGAAGCCAGGCTCTCTTCTGATCACTGTACAGTAATATCCGCCAGTTGGTAAAAACTAGCCGCATTCACAGAGCTTTCTGTCAAATTTTTAATGCATCATTCTTAAATATGAATGGAAAAGAACACCATATAATGAATAAAGCTTCCAACATGAAGGAATGAGACCTAAAGCAATCAGAAAAATGGAAATTGGAGGAAACAGAAATAATTCCAGGAATAAAAGAAGATTCCAAAGAAACAATAATTAACATTCATGAGAGCATAAAGATTATAGTACATCCCTGAAAAAAGAACAGGATATAACAAAACAGGAGAAAAAGATCCAGAGCCCAAAAAAGCTTTCAGAAGGCAAAAAGAGGATAGCTGTAATTTAAAACAAAATTCAGTAATAATGATAGAATAGAACTTCGAGGGATTCTGCCAGAGAGTAAAACAAAAAACATAATACAATGGATAAATGGGTGAGAAAATATAAGAAAACTGGTGAATCATTCCAGGATGTCCAATTCTAATAAGAGTTCCTGGAAGAAAAAACTGTGAAAAAAGAGAGGAAGAAACTGCAAAAGAAGTAATACAATAAATATCCCAGAAATGAAGGAAATGAGTTTCCAGGATGATAGAACTCATTGGGTAGCCAGCATAATCAACAGGAAAAAACAAAAAAAAAAACCCCATCTAAGACACATTGCTGTAAAATTTGAGACCACTGGGGACAAAGAGACCATCCTAAAATCTTCCATGAAAACAAATTGTCAATAAAAGACTAGAATGACTAGAATGACATTGGACTTCTCAAAAACAACACTGGAAGCTAGAAAATAATGAAGCAATACTTTAAAACTTCTGTACTTTATTTGTAACCAAGAATTTTATATCAAGCTAAACTAACTATCAAGGTAATGGTAGTCTAAAGACATTTCAAGTATGCAAAATCTCAAAAAAATTTCTCCTACACATTTTTCTCAGGAAATTATGGAGAAAGTAATTCATCAAATGAGGAAGTAAACCAAGAATTAAGGTGACACTGGTTTAACCCAGGAGACAAAGGAACATAGGAGGGGGCAAAGAAAATTGTCAGGTCAACACAGGAGGTTGGAGGGCTCCATACACGATGTCTCTGGGAAAAAAAGTAAACTTATAAAATACGTAAAGTATTTGAATATACTCAAAGGAGATTTTCATTTCTGCCAGAAGCCCAGGAGAAGGAAAACCAAGAAAACAAAACAAATGAAAAGAGAAACAATTATTAATATAAAAAAACAAAGTTACACGATAAAGAAAGGAAATGTAACTTTAATTCACTATATGGCTCAGAAGTAAAAGTAATTACACAGACATAGTAGCAACTGCATATTGACTTAACCAAAAAAAAAAAAGGTGATATAACTATTTTGGAAGTACTGGAGGAGGGAAAGAGTATATGTGTATGGAGAAGAACATTCAGAGCTTAATTCTTATCTTCTGTAATAAGAGATCATTAAATGACATCTAAAATAGAAAAAAATCAAGATGTACATTAAAAGAATATTATTTAGAAATATGAAATATTAGAAGAAACAGCTAAAAGAACTGAATAAAATAAGTATGGAACAGAAATCAGGAATGGACCAAGAACTAATATTTTTCATTAAAGGCCTAGTTATTTTTAATATATTATTTAAAAATCCATATATACATATTTCTTTGAATTTTTTTAAAAAATGAAATTAAATAACCCTTAACATAAAAGCCCCTCCCCCATCCCCTACACCAAGTGTGTTTCTCTGAGTCACAAAGTTAAGCAGTCTCAATTCAGCCTTCACTGCTATTTATTACTTTAAATATTAACAAATGAAAGCAGCCAAACCTGCATAAGTGCAATGATCCCCTGCCGAATCAACACAAAAGCTAGATCATTTATATATCTCACTCCCAGAGTGAATGAAAAATGAAACACATTCCACAGCAGAAAAATGCCCTTGAGAAAGCTTTGTCTCTTGACTGCAGCATAGCATCTGTCCATTCACAGCTTCCACACTCTGGTGACAGTATATACAGGGCAGAAATGATAGCAGCTACCCTGCCAAGCAAGCCCCTTCCGAATATGAGTCACCCAGCTTCAGCAAAGAGTGGGAAAGGCAGAAGGTGCACATTTGCATCCAAGTTATCTAGAGATGCTTCATGAACAGTACTTTCACACAAGGCCATAATTCCAAGGGCATAAAGGGATTTTGCTGTCCCAAATCCTACCCCTGTCTGCTCTAGTCTTACCTACTGAAACAAACAAACAAAACAGTTGGGAAATTTAAATAAAAACACAAATTTACTTCACCCCACCACCCCACTCTTACAATTTATATTTAACACCATTAAAAACATTCAATCTGTGAAATTTATCCAGACCATCTCCTGCCTTCCTACTACTGACCCTTGCTCTGGGGGTTTCATAATTCTTTAATATCAAGACAGTATAGCATAGTGATAAGGGTACTGGCTCTATAGTCAGAATGCTTAGTTTTCTATCTCAACTCTGTGAACTGCGGTGCCTCGGGCAAATTTACTAATCTCTGCGTGACTTTGGTTACCTCATCCTTTTAACAATAACAACAAAAAAAAGGAGCATCTATCTAGGGTTATTACAGGGGTTAACTGCACCTGGAACCTAGTAAGTTCTCTTGAGTAAAGTTATTACCACAATACATTCCTTGCCCTCCCTCCAACAGACATTCTTCTCTGGACCAGGCTACCAAACAACACCAAGTCATCTAAATGTGCTTCCAAACTATGATCATGGCATCCCTGCCAGGGCACCACGTCTGGCCTTGGCCCTTGAACCTTACTATGCGCACATCCCTAATAATAATCCTTGTCAACCTCCTGGTAACCATGGTCTTGATTTGTATCCTTTTATTCTTTCATGTTTTAACTACCTATGTATGTATTCCTTAAAAAGTATCCTCGCCAATGTTTATTTGTGTTTTTTGGGTTTTTTTGGCTGTGTCGAGTCTTCATTGCTGCGCGCGGGCTTTCTCTAGTTGCGGTGAGTGGGGGCTACTCTTCGTTGCAGTGTGCGGGCTTCTCATTGAGGTGGCTTCTCTTGTTGTGGAGCATGAGCTCTAGGCGCGCGGGCTTCAGTAGTTGTGGCTCATGGGCTCAGTAGTTGTGGCTCGCAGGCTCTAGAGCACAGGCTCAGTAGTTGTGGCGCACGGGCTTAGTTGCTCTGTGGCATGTGGGATCTTTCCAGACCAGGTCTTGAACCCATATCCCCTGCATTAGTAGGTGGATTTTTAACCACTGCGCCACCAGGGAAGCCCCTATTTGTGTTCTTTTTGATGATAGCCATTCTGACAGGTGTGAGGTGGTATCTCATTGTGGTTTTGATTTGCATTTCTCTAATAATTAATGATATTGAACATTTTTTCATGTGCCTATATATTTTCTTTGGAAAAATGTCTGTTTACGCCTTCTGTCCATTTTTTAATTGGGTTGTGTGTTTTTTGCTATTGACTTGTTTTTATTTTTTTATTTTTTTATTTTTTTCCTTTTTTTTTTTTTTTTTTTTTTTCCACACACACACACTGTATTTTATTTTTACAAGAGATAGATAGACTGACACCAAGCATTGTACATGGATGACCACAACAAAAGCAACAATGATTGCAATTACCAAACATGAAACACACTTATACTATGTCATAAAATTGACATTCAGTCCAGTAATCCTCCACTGTAACAGCTCCTTTACTTTGCAGTGAAAATTGATTTGTATATTCTTTTCCTCTGAGTCCTTGTGGGATTTTTTTTTTTTAATTCAGACAGAAAGTCACAAAAATTATACTCATCCTCATCAGTTCACTCAGTCCCATGTAATTAATTTCTTTTTTTTCATCTTGATCTTTTGTTAGCACTTTTATGAGTTCATCAGTTTTTCATTAGAGTTCTGAAAATGCTTATTCATTCAGTTCAGCAGTACAGTCAGTTACCAGAAACCTGTACTTGTCAGAGTCTTTTCCATGAATTTCTTGAAGATGAAACTCTTTTATAGGAACATATTTGCAAAATCATCAGAGTACACCCAGAACTGTCTGTAAATGACAAAAGACTTAAAAATGACCATGGTTAAAGATTTGATGAAAGTTCATAATAATGCAGTTGACAAGAAAATTAGTTATTTCTGATGCTATTGACTTGTATAAGCTGTTTATATATTTTGCATAGTAACTACCTCAACCAGTCAGAATGGCCATCATCAAAAAGTCAACAAATGATAAATGCTGGAGAGAAGGAATGGAGAAAAGGGAACCCTAGTACACCACTGGTGGGAATGTAAATTGGTGCAGCCACTATGGAAAACAGTATGGAGGTTCCTCAAAAAACTAAAAGTAGAACTACCATATGACCCAGCAATTCCACTCCTGGGGATATATCCGAAGAGAATGAAAACACTAATTCAAAAAGATACATGCACCCCAATGTTCACAGCAGAATTATTTACAATAGGCAAGATATGGAAGCAACCTAAGTGTCCATCAACAGATGAATGGGTAAAGAAGATGTGGTACATATACAATGGAATGTTACTTGCCCATAAAAAATGAAATTTTGCCATTTGTAACAACATGGATGGACATGGAGGGTATTATGCTTCACGAAATAAGTCAGACAGAGAAATACAAACGCTGTATGATATCACTTATATGTGGAATCTAAAAAAATAAACACACAAATGAATACATCAAAACAGAAACAGACTCACAGATATAGAGAAGAAATGAGTGGTAACTAGTAGGTACGGGGAAATGGGGAGGGGCAAGATAACGGTAGGGAATTAAGGGGTACAAACTACTGTGTACTAAATAAATAAGCTACAAGGATATATTATACAACACAGGGACTATAACCAATATTTTATAATAACTTTAAATGGAGTATAATCTATAAATATACTGAGCCACTATGTTGTTCACCTGAAACTAATATAATAAATCAACTACACTTCAACCAAAAAAGATATAAAAATTACAAGGAATTGCTACAAATCAACAAGAAAAATCTCAAATGAAAAATAGACAAGTGATATGAATAATAATTAACAAAAAGGGAAATCCTAAAAAGAAATACATAAAGCAATGGTCACCAATACTGCTAGTTTAAAAAGAAAAGAAAAGCAAAGGATGACAATAAGATGCCACTTTTATATCCAACAGAATTGTAAAAAATCATGAAAGTACAGCCCAGTCAGCAATTTGAGGGAGTAATCTGGTGAAGTTAAATAGGCGTATACTCTACAATGCTGCAATCCCACTCCCAGTGATATCCCAGAGAAACTCTCACAGAGGTCCCTGAGGAAATTTATAGGATGTTTATCACAGTACTATTTCTAGCAGCAGGAAGCTGGAGGCAAACTAGGAGCAACAGCAAGAGAATAAAGGGGAAAATAAGGTGTAAGAGAGGAGGCTTAAATGTACTGATGACTATAGTGTGCCATGAACCAGGGAGTATAAAAATATCTCAACCGTCCCTTGAGTTCCAAAAGAAAATATAATAAACAAAACAATATGCCAAGTTATCACTCTACAATGAAAAAGAGTAAGAGAGCCTGATGTTGGCATTGGCCTTACCAACACTGTACCTAAAGAGTCAAAACATCAGAAGGCTGCACACTTGGAGTGAACTCTAACAAGGGGAAATGGATGTGTCATATGAATCATCAAAGGATATTCAAAGGACAGTCAGATGGTCTGATGCATGCAGCTCTATAACGTAATGAAACCAGATCTCTCTCTCTGCTGTATAAATGCCTCTTCATCTATAGACTGAGCTTTATGAAATCTCCACTGGCTCTGATTATTCTGAATAGGTGATTTATGCTGCAGTCCCTGGCTTTTACCTTTTTCTGGTTCAAATCTTAAATTCCACTTTACTTCATAGCTGACTCCTGAAAAATCAGTTCTTTCCTGCCTAGACCCTGGAACCTTGCTTACCCATACATATATGCACCAGTTTACCAGAGGGATGTGCCCCCAAGATGGAAAGGGTAGGACCAGCTTAACAAGACTCCCTTTTCCAGGACTTCCCTGGCGGTCCAGTGGTTAAGACTTTGCCTTCCAATGCAGGGGGTGTGGGGTTCCATCCCTGGTCAGGGAGCTAAGATCCCACATGCCTTGGAGCCAAAAAGCAAAACACAAAGCAGAAGCAATACTGTAACAAATTCAATAAAGACTTTAAAAATGGTCCACATAAAAAAAAAAAAAAAAGACTCCCTTTTCCCTATAAAGTATCTGGATGGGCAGTACTAACATCTGACTCTGTGATTCTCCTTTTTTCTATGTTTCTATCATTTACAAATCACTTTTCTAGCTGACACACTTTTCTTTAGATAAATTCATGCTAGTTCCTAAAAAGTCCGGTACACTGCATTCCTTTTCTAAGGCAATTGCAACTATGCTATGAACAATTATATATTGCCTTTGTAACTAACTCCCAAATGGAAAACTTATTTCCGTAGTTCAAAAGTTCTTGGGGATGATAACCTCATTTTTACCTTCTTTTATTGACTTTAAGGTTGTAATAGGGAAGAACAAATCTGACTCCATATTAGATCTGTTTCTTTTACTTTAACCTTTGTGCTCTGTTGCCTGTGCTTGGTCATGCTGGCTCTGCACCTTTTGTCAAATAATGTTGCCTATAGCCTGAAATATACAGGATAGCCTATTCTTAGGGTTCTGACCTTTATTTCTTTTTAATTTTTCAAAATTTATTTTATTTTTTTGGCTGTGTTGGGTCTTCATTGCTGCACGCGGGCTTTCGCTAGTTGCGGCAAGCGGGGGCTGCTCTTCATTGCAGTGCGTGGGCTTCTCATCGTGGTGGCTTCTCTTGTTGTGGAGCACGGGCTCTAGGCACGTGAGCTTCAGTAGTTGTGGCATGCGGGCTCAGTAGTTGTGGCTCATGGGCTCTAGAGCGCAGGCTCAGTAGTTGTGGTGCACGGGCTTAGTTGCTCCGTGGCATGTGGGATCTTCCCAGACCAGGGCTTGAACTGGTGTCTCCTGCACTGGCAGGCAGATTCTTAACCACTGCACCACTGGGGAAGTCCCAGGGCTCTGGCCTTTAATGGTCCATTCACATAGAGATAAAAAGTTGCAGAACAGAGAATAACATTTGTTTTGTTGGAGGTTTACAAGAACATCATGACCTAAGTGGACAGCTGCAAGAACAAAGGATTCCAACACCAAGAAGTGTGCAACAACTAACCACGCCCCTCCCTCAGCTTGCCTTTAAAAGTGCTTTGCTGGAACCCTTCAGAGAGTTCAGGGATTTTTGGGTACGAGCCACCCATCTCCTTGCAAGGCCCTGCAATAAACCTTTCTCTGCTCCAAACTCCAACATTTCAGTTTGTTTGGCCTCGCTGTGTGTTGGGCATACGAACTTTGTTCGGTAACAAGGCCAGAGCTAGCATTTAACTTAGATCTGGCCTCTGAATTGCCTCTTACTGACGTTTCCTAGTCACTGACTTGCCGAGTGTAATGAATTCCTCCCCAGTTCAAGCCTGTTCTCTTAATAATCAGTATACATCTTTTATGGGACCCTCAACTCTGATCAGCATTTGATAAGCTTATGGCAACTTTAATTCATAGTTTAAGGGTCATGGCCAGAAAATCAAGAGTTCCCATTCAGTTGAAAGTCTGAAATAATTGGGACCAGGAATTTGTAAGATTAAATGATATTAAATGTCATGAAGTTGTCATTATACTTGTTTTAATTATACTTCTATTAGGTAGGAAGCAATACAAGAGACGATAATAAGCTTTGAATTATTATCACTACTGGTCCTTATTTTAACAACAGAATCCATCTATATTCATCTTAAAGAAACCATGTCATGTTATGATTATCCATAAAAATAAGTTTAATTCATCAGCAGTATCACTTTCAAATACAAAGAAGAATAAACAAAAGTCTATTTTGGAATTATACCTGGTTAAAGCTAAATATTTCAAGGCACAAATCCAAGGCACTGCCATATGCAAAGGAATGGTACTGGAAATGCTCTTAATTCTATTAAAAAAAAAAAGAAAGAAAGAAAGAAAGAAAAGCCTTTTCTTCCTGCATTAAGAGCTACTGTCAAAGACTAGGAGAACAGTGACTAATACCCAAACCTGTTATCACTACACTCTATAATTAACAATGAATCAACATATGCCCAACTTCTTAATTCCCTTCAGGTTTGATAAGAGAAACAATAGTTCAAGAGATCTATGCTGAGCTACTCTTTCTTCCCACATTAAAAAGAATACTACTTCTCTTTAGCAATCTTATAGTTATTTTTCACCTACCTAGACCAATTCCCTTCCTTATAAATATTGTCTTAGAAATGACTGACTTACATAGTTGGTTCAATACTGTTGCTTTCAGCAAGTTCATCAGTGGTTAAGGACAAGGAAGAATAATAAAAAGTCAGTGTCTTGCCACTATGGAAAATAGTATGGAGGTTCCTTAAAAAACTAAAAATAGAGTTACCATATGATCCAGCAATCCCACTCCTGGACATAAACCTGGAAAAGATGAAAGCTCTAACTCAAAAAGATACATGCACCCCAATGTTCATAGCAGCACTATCTACAATAGCCAAGACATGGAAGCAACCTAAATGTCCATCTACAGATGAACAGATAAAGAAGGTGTGGTATATATATATCATGGAATATTACTCAGTCATAAAAAAAGAATGAAATAATGTCATTTGCAGCAACATGGATGGACCTAGAGATTATTCATACTAAGTGAAATAAGTCAGACAGAGAAAGACAAATATATGATATCACATTTTTGGGGAATCTAAAAAAATGATACAAATGAACTTACTTACAAAACAGAAACAGACTCACAAATATAGAAAACATACTTATACTTACCAAAGGGGAAAGGGAGGGTAGGGATAAATTAGGAATTTGGGATTGACAGATACACACTATTATATATTAAAGAGATAAACAATAAGGACCTACTGACAGCACAGGAAACTGTATTCAGTATCTTATAATAACCTATAATGGAAAAGAATCTGAAAAAGAATAATATGGGTATATGTATAATAAATATGTGTACACCTGAAACACTGTAAATCAACTATACTTCAGTTTTTTAAAAAGTAAATAAATAAATAAAATTAACTACCTCTTAAAAAAAAAAAGCCAGTGTCTTTTACATGGTAAGATAATGTCTTAGACCGTTTGGGCTACTATAACAAAATACCATAAACTGTATGGCTTACAAACAATAGTAATTTACTTCTCACAGTTCTGGAGTCTGTAAGTACAAGATCAGGGTGCCAGCCTGGTTAGGTTCTGGTGAAGGCCCTCTTCCAGGTTGCAACCTGCAGAGTTCTTGCTGTGTACTCACATAGTGGAAGAGGCTAGGGTGCTCTTTGGGGTGTCTTTTATAAGAGCATTAATTCCATTCATGAGAATACCCTCAAGACCCAAAGGCCCTGCCTCCTAATACCATCACATCAGACATCAGATGTTCAACCTATGAATTTTGGGAGGACATAAACATTTAGACCATAGCAGATAAAGATTTAGCTTAACACTTATATGACAAATTCATCTGATGCTGCTAAAATAAGCTGAAACAGTTGGGGGAATCATCCCTAATCTGTAAATTGTCGTCAAGAAAGAAAATCAGATTCCTTTACCAACATGTTTATAAGGCCTGGGACTCTTGTCAGTTTTTGCTCTCCACTGAATTCTAAGGTTTAACACAGTTCCTTTAAAGTACACAATAAATATTTGATAAATGAATAAAAGAATGAGACATAGGAGAAAAACTTTTTTAATGATCTACAGATATGATGCTATCCGATAAATCTTCTAGGTTCTGAGAGGTATTTTAATAAAATTAATCATAAAATGTAAGTTCTATCACTAGGTTGCAAAGTTCATGAAGGCACGTATTATGTCTATTTCATTTACTGCTGCATCTCTAGAACCTATAACAAAGTATGACATGTAATAAGTGATTAATATTTCTGGAATAAATGAATGAATGAAAAGCTCACAAGGTCTTCACATAGAAAGAAAATTGTAGAGAAAAAGAACAAGGAATTGATTATCACAAAAGTCAAGATTAATGACTTACAAACAGGAATTCAACAGTTCTTAAATGGATATACCACATTGGTCCTATTTACAGGACCAATGCATGACATTATGAGACTGTCCAACTTCTCTAGGTTAGAACACTTCCTTCCTATTAGCTCCTACCTTCTTGCAATCTTTCTATTTTTTAAATGTACTTTCTCTTCCTAAGCATCCTTCCTGAACTGATCCTTGCAGGTGGAGAGACTGGTTGATCTCTCTAATCTCTAACATTCAAGACCCATAGCACTCACGGTCTTTACTACTCATTAGGGAGTAGGAATCATTTTTATTGTCCTTTATCACCTCATTTATGAATCTTTCCTTCCCCAAAGTCTGTAAGTACTTGGAAATCTGGGACCAAACTTTATACTTGAGTTCATTCTCCACACACCATCCTATTCCTTTCCCTCAACTGCAAAACGAAGACCCTGGTGGAGTAAGAGTTCAAATGCTGGCTGATGACAAATTTTTTGCTGCAGACCTAACGGTTTGTTTCCTGCTGTTGCTTCATGGTTATAGATGGCTTAGCCATCCTATTTGCTTCACTGAGTCCTAAAAATATGCCTTCCACATCCCCTAACTGCAGATCCCATGCTTTAGCTCTTTGGTAGTTTCTTTGGTAACCTGGCCTCCACCTTTTCAGCTATGTGAAAGATGAACAGCACTTCAGTGCACTAGCAACATTTCAGAGCCTTATTGCTAAGGATTGTGCCTCCTCATTAAATATTAAATAAGCTTTGTAGGTGGCACTGATTAAACTGCTAAAAAAAATTCATACCTGAATCTGTTTAAAGAGACAAAAACTAACAGCAGTCACTCCTCTGGCAGACAATTATAGCTTAGGTTCTTTTTTTTTTTTTTGGCTGCATTGGGTCTTTGTTGCTGTGCGCGGGCTTTTTCTCCAGTTGCAGCGAGCAGGGCTACTCTTTGTTGCGGTGCAAGGGCTTCTCATTGTGGTGGGTTCTCTTGTTGCAGAGCACAGGCTCTAGAGTGCAGGCTCAGTAGTTGTGGTGCACAGGCTTAGATGCTCAGCGGTATGTGGGATCTTCCCGGACCAGGGCTGGAACCTGTGTTCCCTGCATTGGCAGGCAGATTCTTAACCACTGTGCCACCAGGGAAGTCCTAGCTTAGGTTCTTTATTACAGATGCCGGAAGTTATTTAAATCAGCTGACTTTTCCAAATGAATTTAATCACCTGAAGAAACATATTTCTCCTACTGAGAATATTTTTTAAAGTGACAGTAACAGTTCTGCACATCAATGCAAAACACTATATAAAAAATAAAACTAACAATGAGAATCCAAACCCTTTTTGCTGTTTCAGGAATACAGAGTTACTTATCTCCTACAGAATGCTTGATCTTTCACAACACACCTGATACCATCATAATTTAGTTTAAGAAAATCATGCTTCATATGTTTAATAAGATGTCAAAAATTTTGTTGCATTCTCAAATTTATTCTCTATTTATGTTATACAATAATAATTATAATAGATAACACTTACTGATCACTTAAAGTGCTCCAGGCACTGTGCTAAGTGCTCTTTACATGTCATGTAGTTAAACCTTCACACAAGGCCTCACACAAGGCCTATGAACCCTCACACAAGGTCACACTTTCTCCATGGGTAATCTTGGGCCCTTCCATGGCTCTAAACATCACTGACTGATGACTACATAACCTCGTTCTCCAACTCCAGTCTCCCTTCGGAAATCCACACCCACATTCCCATTTGGGTGTGGATATCTCCTTCTAGATGTCCAAAAATACTCATCTTCTATTTTCCACTTTCTTCCTCATCTTCATACATATACAGACTTGCTCCTCAAAGTCTGCCCCCATCTTATGTTTTATACCTTAGATAACACAACTACTGCCCACTGGATTTCTCGAGTAAGAAATAGCACAGGTTTGAAATCACACTGCCCAGGTTTGAACTCTTATCTCAATCACAGAATAGCTGTTAGAAATGGGAAAAGTAAGTAATCTCTCTATGTTGGCATTTCCTTTACTGAAAAACTTAGGATGTAAATAATACCTATCTCATAAGATGATTGTGAGGAATAAAAGAGAATACGCTTAAGTTTTATAACAGTGTCCAATATACCTATCTGCTTGATAAATT
This sequence comes from Balaenoptera acutorostrata, assembly GCF_949987535.1. Taxonomy (NCBI): domain Eukaryota; kingdom Metazoa; phylum Chordata; class Mammalia; order Artiodactyla; family Balaenopteridae; genus Balaenoptera; species Balaenoptera acutorostrata. The sequence continues at coordinate 37,983,649 of NC_080073.1, forward strand.
TACATGTGAAATATTTTATTACAATTTTCTTTGATTTCTCCTTTTCCTTTAACAACCACATACAGTTAGTTGCTATCTAATTCTATTTCTAAAAGCTTTTTTGTGTGCAACTCCTGCATCCTCTGCCATTCTCCAGGCTCAGGCTCACACTATTTCTCATCTTCACAGGTTCCTCAGCCTTGCCACTCCACTCCACTAACAATGCTGCAAAAGCAGATAATTATATCCTTCCATTGCTTAAAAAAAATTCTTCTGGCTCCTCACAGCCTTAAAAAATAAAAAGCAACTTCATAACCTGGGACCAACAGCCTTTTCTAGTCATGTATTATAGAGACCTACTACCAAGACCTTGTGGCTGAGGCAGCACAGATCAGACCCTACAGGGCCTGGTCAACAATAATAAAGATATGGGTGTTTTTTCTGAAAGTTATGGGAGGCCATTAAAAGATTTTAAGCACAGCAACGGCATGATCAAATCAATTTTAAAAGGTCATTTTGGCTATAGTTTGAAGAACAGAATATAGGAGCCTAAAAATGGAGGTGTAGATTCTATTATAGTTGTATTGGTGAGAGATGGTGGATCAGATTGGAAGCAATGGAGGTGGAGAGATTAAAGAAATATTTAATAATAAAAATATAGAGAACAAAGTGATGAATCCATATGGATTTCTCATGTGCAAAAATAAGCTGATAAGCACTGAGAAAAGACCAAGCTGGAAGAGCAAAGGAGGCTGGGAGAGTCTTATTTTGGAAGTGCCAGGTTTGAGATGCCTTGAGACAATCCAAGGGAGATGATAAGTAGGAAGATTTCCATTTCCAGTTATTCAAGGCCAAGTTATTTAAATCTTCTTGCTGAAAAAATCTAAAAAGTACTACACAAAATATTTCAAAAACCCAGTTTCTGAAAAGCATCAAAAAGCCAACAATATGGTAAGGAATTATTAAGCCAAATTTTCAAACAAATCAAAAACCCAGAGAAAGAAGCTAAATGACCTAATCTGCTTTCTCCCTAAGGGCAACTGCTAATCTAGGCAAAACCACAGTTTGACAGCCTCTTTGGACTAGGGGGGACAGATGTGAGAGCTCACCCAAGTGGAGAATCTAATCGGAGATACTCCCATATTAAAATAGGACCTCAAAGGGCTACACTCCAGATAAAGGGAAATTAGAAGTAAATCATGTTACCCCAAGGGTCTGAGGAGATGGTCTAGTGCTAAAGAGATGGAGTAGGGAGCCTTTTCCCTAAAGGTTGTAACCACCACTGCAGTTCCTTTCTGTAAATTTGATGTTCAGTGTGCATCACTGATGTAGTCCAGAAAACCTCAATTTTAGTTTTGTTGAAAATGGTTCCAAGTAAATTTACAGAAGTAAATGCAATTTTTCTCTAGAGGAAGGCTCTTTTATCCTATGCCTTAAAATATCTCCACAAATAAAATTTCAAAACAATGAACAAGCACTTGAGTTATAAGACAGATTATAAGACACCTATGCTTATTACATTTAGAGGTAGCAAGTAGGCAGCAGGCTATATCAGTCTGAATGTCAGAGAGAAGTCAAGGCCAGAGATACAGATCTGGTAGACATTGGTAAATAGATACTGAAGCTGTGGGTATGACCTAGGAAGAGTGAAGAGAAGAAAAGGGAGTATGGGTCAGAGCCTTCAAGAACTCCAATATTTAAAGCCAATCTAGAACCACTCTGGATGCAGAACCAATCCCAAACTCCCAATCCTTTTGAGGGCTGAGCATTTTTTATTTTACTGGGTTCCTGTGTAATGAACTTCCACTATTTAAAATAATAACTGAGAGAGTCTATTCCTGACAAATAGAAAATCTAAACAGAATGATGAACTTCCTTTTTATCCCTTCACGTATCAAGGATTATGCCATACAAAAACCCAATCTTCTGAATATCCACATATTTTTTCACATTCTCATGTCATGTTCCTTCTGCTTGGAAAACTACCCCCGTGTTCTCCACTAGTCAGAATCCTACTAATTATATATGAAATAGTTCAAGGTTCTGCTCCTTTTAGTATCCTTCTTTATCACCTCCGGTTAAGTACCCTACCTCCCCACCACTCTCCTTCCCAGACTCTTCTCCTCATATCTTTTTAAGCAGCATTTATCACATAGCACTATTAGCTGCATGCTGGCCCGTCTAGTAAGAGTGTGGGCTTCCTAAGGGCAGGGACAATGTATAAGTTTATCTGCAAACAGTGGGTGCTCAAGTGTTGGATAAAATGTGTAGCGAGCTCACCAGTTGTAAATAGCAATACAACAGAAAACTTCCAGATGACACTAACATTAATTCCATTTATAAAAGTTGCTTTTAATTTTCATTCACACTTTTCTTTAAATCAGCATTTTCCTTTCATCTTCATTGAATAAAATATGATCACATGAACATACAGATTAAATTATATATTCATATAATGATGTGTATGGTTTTATTGTTTTGCATCTAAATATATCTCTGATTCTAATATTTGGTGGCTACACATAGATAAAATGAAAATCTCAACTTACAAAAATGTCCAAGAAAAAAAAAAATCTATGGATAAACGGTCAGTAAATGTCATTACTTTGATGGTCATGAGTATGAAAACGATAGTATGTCTCACCTAAATACAAGATTCTAGTTAACATTAAGCCTGTGAAAAAATTCATTGCTTGTTTCTAAGTTCTGAATATGAGAGTTAAATCTATAAACCAATGAGGTTATTCCTACACAAGCAAGATAATAAAAATCACTTTGAAAAAGCTGAATTTTGAAACATTAAGACTTTAGTTCACTTACTTAGAAAATTCAACAGCAAGCTTTAAATCAATGTATTTCTTCTATTTAACCTTAACCATCATGAAAATTAATTTTAAACCAAGACTCTAAGCATTTTCCTGGCTTATTCTTGCACAAAAAAGCCACAATATGACAGTTTACTTAAAACTATTTTCCCTTTTGCTAGAGATAGTGGGGTAAGAGAAAGAAAGGAAAAATAAGAACACAGGACTTAGAGCTGGAAATGTTGGATTCACAATGTACTCGCTATGTGGCCTTGGAGAAAGACTTTTCCTCTGAAACTATGTTTCTTTTACCTGTAAAAGGTTATTACTAAAATTAAATAAAATAATGTAATTAACAGCACTTAACAAATTAGTACTCTTCAAACTGTGGGATGCATCCCATTAGTAAGTCATAAAATCTATTTAGAGGGTTGGAATCAGCAATTACTTTAAATTATACCAGAACAGACGTAACAGAGTACATTGCATGGTGTAAATATTGCTTTATCAAATAATACTTGTTTCAGTATGCCTATGAGTGTGTCCATGTATATGTATGTATGTGCATTTATATATGTGGATTGGGTTGCGATATAAAATGTATTTCTTACTGTAGGATGCATGCAAAAAATTTCAAAGTCACTGCTGTAAACCATAATGTATGTTAGTGATCAAAGGTGACCTGAACAGCCTACCTAACCTTTTTGTGCCTCAGTATCCTCCTCTATAAAATGAAAATAATTGTATTTCCTCATAGACTGTTGCAAGGGTTAAATCAGATCAGGTAAATAATCAATACATGGCAAATTTTAAAATATGACTACCAGTTACCTTTATTAATATATTAAAGTAAACTACATTTTAAAAGATCAGGGATGATAAATCCTAGAATACATTCTTTATTTTTATCAATAGAATTTCTAAATATTAATCAGTGTAAAAAGAAACACTTGTTACAGATTCAATTGATCAATCCTACCAATGTGTGTTCAACAGCAGAAAATCAGTATTTTGATAAAGAGACCAAGGAAACAAAACTAATTAAAAATGCACATAACCCTTATCATGTGGTCTTATGGGAGGTAATCACAAAGATAAGAAGCAATCTTTGCTAAAACATTACAATTTCTATGGCTGAAAAAGATGAAACACCAAGACATAAAAATGGACTGGAGATCGCAGAATGTTGCCTGGAGAATGGGCAAAGTTATTATGAAGTTTCAAGGTAGTGAGTTTCCAGGCTCCAGTACCTTAGGACCACAGCAGTATGCTATTCCTAAAAATGATACTTTTCTCAACAAATCAAAGTGTTATGCTTGAACAACTTTAGGATCCTTCTGTAACACCCTTTCTTGTAAGATATAAGCCTGCGCTTAGACTGATGACACACAGAGTTCTATGTGTATGTATATTGTTTTTATGCTATGTAATTTAATGTCTCTCAAAAATATTTTTCATGCTATTCTTTTAAACTATAAAACATACCTGATGTAAGGCAGAAAGAACAAATCTAGATTTTCGATAGAGAAAATCCAAAAGAATATGATTATTCAAAACACTCAGAAAGGCAATGCAAACTGTAGTAAGATTTGGAAATTCCAAAAGATACTCTAGTAAGAATGGAAACCAGCCTAAGACAGGCTGTACCAAGATCATATCGCTGTGTAATGAGTGGGGATACAGTGGTGTGTGTGTGTGTGTGTGTGTGTGTGTGTGTGTGTGTCAATTTGTACATTTGCATATTGGACATGGCATTTATAATAGCCAAACATCTTCACAGTTGAATGTAGTTTGTCATTTGGAGATACATGTCACAGACAAACTCAGACAAACAGGATTAAAGGGGTTTACGATAAGGAGGAATGAATGGACATAATATAACTGGATTTTACTCTAGATTGTTACTCCACACTTGCATTTTTTTTTTTTAATAAAGACCATTTTTCAAAATAACAGTTTTAGGTTCACAGCAAAATTAAGAGGAAAGCAGAGATTACCCATATACCCTCTGCTCCCACACATGCACAGCCTCCCAGATAATCAAATCATCCACCAAAGTGGTACATGTTACAATCGATGAACCTACATTTGCACATCATTATCATCCAGAGTTCATAGTTTACATAATGGTTCACTCTTGGTGTTGTACATTCTACAGGTTTGGACAAATGTATAATGACAGGTATCTACCAGTATTATACAGAATGTTGTCACTGTCCTAAAATCCTCTGTGTCCTGCCTATTCATTTCTCCCTCCCCCATAACCACTGAGAACCACTTATCTTTTTACTGTCTCCATAGTTTCGCCTTTTCCAGAATGTCATATAGTTGGAATCACTCAGTATGTAGCCTTTTCAGACTGGCTTCTTTTACATAATAACGTGCACTTAAGGTTCCTCCATGTCGATTCATGGTTCAATACCTCATTTCTTTTTAGCACTGAATAATATTCCATTGTCTGGATATACCACAGCTTATTAATCCATTCACCTAATGAAAGGCATCTTGATTGCTTCCAAGTTATGGCAATTATGAGTAAAGTTGCTATAAACATCCATGTGCAATTTATTGTGTGGACATAGTTTTCACATAGTTTTTTTTAGTCAGTTTATTCATCTGTCTTTTCTACCACTCTTTAAACTCTTTAACGATAAAGACTATATAGGCCATTTATCTTTCTATTCCCACGTCCTGATATAGGGAGGGTCTGAGATATAGTAGGTTCTTAATAAATGTTAGTTGAAAATGATAGAGACTGAATCAGACCAATACTCTTCAAGTAAGTATTCTATTGGCAGTAGTGAATCATGGGTTCACAGTCCAAATATTTGGGGACTGGGGGAGTAGACAGACAGAATAGACAGATACAGTAAAGGAAAGCACAAGATAGACTGCACAGAGAACAAAAACATGCTACACTGGTATAGGACAAAAAAAATTATTAAAAAAAGATAAGCAGAAAATATTGGAGGAGGGTCAGTGGGATATTATGGGAATAATACATCCCTGATTTAACTAAATGAATTTAAAATAGTCTGTCTGAATGGCTCTGAAAATACATTCATACTTGGTTGATGGTTGTCTTAGGTATGATAGAGGCCTGTCTTGATAATTTCTATATCACAGTTGTATAGACTATAGGCAGAGTTGTCATTTTAAATGGTTACACAGTGTATACCAGTTCAACAAATAAATATGCTCTCTCAAAGTCCATGAACGTGATAAGATGTACAATCAGAACTAAGTGAAGTAACTCTATACTGCCCCCATTAAAATCACCAGAGACCTTTTTCATCTATTAAATGGAAAACAAAAAAATATTTAATGTTAGTGAAAATATGGGAAGAAAACCAGTTTCATATGACACACTGGTAAGCATATATGTGGAAGAATATTGTTGAAAAGCAAAAATTCCTCTTCAACAAATCTACTCAAAAGGACAATTTTGAAGGCACAGTTGAAACTTATTACATAATTTTCAATTAGTCCGCAATACAATAAGGGCTCTTAATACTCACTAAATTTAAGAACATATGTCCAAAACAGTAAAAATTAACATGCATTCTATAACATTTGACTGTTCATTCAGTTTAAAATTTTTAGTGATTGAGAAAACACCAGATTTACATTTAAGATATATTAAATAACAAGGCTTAGGGACTTCCCTGGTGGCGCAGCGGTTAAGAATCCACCTGCCAATGCAGGGTACATGGGTTCAAGCCCTGGTCCGCGAAGATCCCACATGCTGCAGAGCAACTAAGCCCATGCACCACAACTACTGAGCCTGTGCTCTAGAGCCCGAGAGCCACAATTACTGAGCCTGTGTGCTGCAACTACTGAAGTCCGCGCACCTAGAGCCCACGCTCCGCAACAAGAGAAGCCACTGCAACGAGGAGCCCGCGCACCACAATGAAGAGTAGCCTCCACTCGCTGCAACTAGAGAAAGCCTGCGCACAGCAACGAAGACCCAACACAGCCAAAATAAATAAATACATACATACATAAATAACAAGGCTTATAAATTTTCTGACATTTGAGGAGTACAAAATTGAAAAAAAGCAAGTCTCATTAAAATTATTTAATGTAATTATATTTACATGTATACTTAAGACCTGTACATTTATATGTATATATGTACATATGTGTGTATGTATATGTATACAGACAGGTAGGTAGGTAGATAATTTTGGTTATTCTGTCTGACATTCAGGGGGCTCTTTCAGTCTGAAGTTTATGGCACAGGAATTATTTTTTTCTATTATTTTTAGCTATTTTTACTTGTATTTCTTACTAAGCAGATACTGGATCCCTTGAATATGTCCTCTGTATTTTCTAACAATTCTCTCATAGTTTCCATTTGTATTTTTGTTGTATGTTGTGAGTGATTTTCCTTGATGTTGGCTTGCAGATTCCTAATTTTTTCTTTGGCTATATCCATTCTGAAATTCAGCTGTTCTAATGAACTTTTTAAAAAATATTTTTACTGTTAACTAAGACACAAATACAGAAAACCACACAAACCAAATGTATGGCTTAATGAATTATCATAAGGTGAACACTTCCCAGGTCAAGAAGTAGAACTTTGCCAGCCACCCCAGAAGTTCATCCCAACCACAGTGCTGTCTCCTCAATTCCAGTAGCCCACTGGGCTCCACTTGAATTCCATCTCCCTGTGATGCAATGTGGAAACTCCCTCAAGGCACTAAACTTAGGTAAACTGAAGGCTCACCTTATTTGTTTTCTCTCAAGGACCACTATACTACCCTTTGTTGACTGATATCCAGTTTCTTTAAAACCACTGTTTCATATTTTGTCTGTGTTGCTGTTGTTCAAGTGGGAGGGTATGTATAGTCCCAGTAACTCCACCTTGAGCAGAGGAAGAAGTCTACATTGATTTTTAAATGTTAAGCCAGGTTTTTATTTCTGATATAAACAGCACTTGGTCATGATATATTATCCTTCTTACATAGCTGGACTCAATCTTCTAATATTTTATTTCATATCTAAGTCCATAAACTAAAATAGATATAATGATTACCAAATAATATAATAATATAATATAGATATAATGATTACCAAAATGGGAGGGATGAACACTGCCACCCTGTCACACCTAATTAGAATGAGAGAAGTATAAAGATAGTCACAAACCCCAAACAACCCCATTAAAAAAAGGGGAAAGGACTTAGACATTTCTCCAGAGAAGATATACAAATGGCCAACAAACACATGGAAAGATACCCAACATCACTAATCATTAGGGAAATGCAAATTAAAACCGCCATGAGATACAACCTCACACCCATTAGGATAGCCGTACAGGAAATAACATGTGTATTGGTGAGGATGTGGAGAAACTGGAACCCTTTGGCACTATTGATTGGAATGTAAAATAATGCTGCCATGATGGAAAACAGCATGCAGATTTCTTAAAAATTAAAAAAAAGAATTACTATATGATCCAGCAATTCCACTTCAGGGTATATACTCAAAAGAATTGAAAGCAAGAACTTCAAGAGATATTTGTACATCTGCATTCATAGCAACACTATTCACAACAGCCAAAATGTGGAAGCAACCTAAGTGTACATTGGTGGATAAACAAAATGTGATATAAATAAAAAATAAAAAAATTAAGATACAGATGCACAAAGCTTATGGAAAACTTTAGAGGTATCAATAAAACAAATTCAAGACTTTCATATAATATAGTAATGGTACACATTATGACATATTTTAAAAGATAACTTAACAAACAGTGTATTTAAAAGGCAAGCTTAACTAATGCATTTAAAGTTGAGATAAACTTACAAAGCTATTACATACAGGGAGTAATAAATATGTATATATATGATTCCTGGGGCCCGTAACTGAAAAGAATTAGGTAGAACCTGGAAGGAATCAGAGCAGGTACAAGGAAGAACAGGATTTTAGATATACAGACAGAATGTATAAGAGATATAAGTATATCTCCTATATTTATGAGAGAGAGAGTTATAAGAAGAGAAGGAGGGCTTCCCTGGTGGCGCAGTGGTTGAGAATCTGCCTGCCAATGCAGGGGACATGGGTTCGAGCCCTGGTCTGGGAAGATCCCACATGCCACGGAGCAACTGGGCCTGTGAGCCACAATTACTGAGCCTGTGCGTCTGGAGCCTGTGCTCCGTAACAAGAGAGGCCGTGATAGTGAGAGGCGCAGCGCGTGCACCGAGATGAAGAGTGGCTCTCGCTTGCCACAACTAGAGAAAGCCCTCACACAGAAACGAAGACCCAACACAGCCATAAATAAATAAATTTTTTAAAAAATGCATTAAAGAAGAGAAGGAGAATGAGGGGGAGGGGAAAACAGTGTGCTCACGCTCACCCAGGGTGTTAGCAACGTTCTCTGAGCTACAGATTTCACTGGATCTGTCTCCTTGCATAGTAATAGTATTGTCCTGCAAGCCTGCTGAGTTTTTAAAATAATTTGGTTTAAATATTGATAGCATACATGGATTTATTTGAGCTGTGGGAAAGAAAAGTAGTGTCAGTTACTCTCGCTCTCCTCTAAGAATATAGCTGTGTCCCATGGCATATATTATTCTAAGTCCACATGGACACTAGGAAGTGAGAAAAAAAAAACCTCACACAAAAGAATGCCTCAGTACAAGATTCACGCATATGTGAAAAGTGGAAAGAGTCACTTCCATACCAAGATCAGGAAACTAAATAACAACTTTTTAGATATCAGCAGAGGAAACTTCACTCAAGTATACATCATAAACCATAACTTTCAGAAAATATACATTTAGGTCTTTTGTTATAAGGACATGCTTCTTGTTAGATGTATAATTTCAATGACTTCTAGTAGATGTATACTATGGACTAAGCAAGATTATGCTTGAGTTTTTTCCCCATAAGAAATGAGGATGGGAGAACATTTAAAAGATCCCAGTTCCTTTCTATTAATTACAATTGTGGGGCCATTTCATACACATCATAGTGAACGGATAAGAGATGTAATAAGACAAAGGAATGAACAAAGGTGGATAAAGTGACAAATTATATCATGTAATGCCTGCACTGCCTTTGGAAGAAAATAATCATATTCTCCCTAAATATTCACCGAATGTCATTTCATTTAATCTTCAGAGAAATAAGATACCTAAAATCTAAAGTAGTTCTTAGCCCATTTACAAATCTCTCCCCTGTCAAATCCCTACAGCCACACATACTATGACCTATTTGTTCCTGGAAAAAAAACCCAGTGTGTTCCTAATTCAGAGCCTTTGAACTTGTTCTTCCTCTGACAGTACCACTTTCCAGAAATCACCATGATTCATTTCCTCACCTTCTTCAACTCTCTTTCAAAAGTCACCTACTCTGGAAGACCTTCTTTCACCACTGTTTTATAAATAGCAATGCAACACCAACTCCAGAACTTCCTATTTCTCTCACTGCTTTATTTCTCTCCTTTGCACATATCATTATGATATTTTACCATGTTTCCTTGAATGTAAGATATGATTCAACGTAAGTAACATCACTATGAAAGAAAAGAAGTGCCAATTATAATTGTAAGAAGTCATGAGTTGTAAGATGTTCCCCAATTTCTTTGCCAAGCTAATTCTAAAATTTACATAGAAATGCAAAGGACCCAGAAGAGCCAAAACAATTTTGGAAAAGAAGAACAAAGTTAAAGGACTCAAACTTCCCAACTGTAAAATTTACTGTAAAACTATAATAATCAAGACAATGTGGTATTGGCATAAAGACAGGAATACAGATCAATGCAATAGGATTAAAAGTCCAAAAGTTTTCCCTTATACTTTTGTTATATTGATTTTTGGCAATTATACCAAGGCAATTCAATGGAGGAAATGATATTCTTTTCAACAAATGATGTTGGAACAACTGCACAACTACATACAAAAAGATTAATTTAGACTTTTATCATACACAAAATTAATTCAAAATGGACCATAGGTCTAACTGTAAGGCCTAAAATTATAAAACTCTTAGGAGAAAACATAGAGTGACCTTGGGTTAGATAAAGAGTTCTTAAGTATGACACCAAAAGCACAAAGCCATAAAAAAGGGATAAATTGGACACCAAAACTAAAATAGATAACACGGACCTACTGTAAAAAAATAAACAAACAATTAGTTAATTTTTTAAAAACTTCTCTACTTCAAAAGACAGATTAAGAAAATGAAAATAACAGCCATATACTAGAGGGAAATATCTGCAAATCACATACCTGATAAAGAACTTATATTCAGAATATATAAGGAACTTTTACAACTCAACAAGAAGGCAAACAGCCCAATGAAAAACTGGACCAAAAATATGAAGAGACATTTTACCAAAAACAAAAAACAAAAAAAAACTGAATGACCTATAAACATTTGAAAAGATGCTGAACAACATTTGTCATTTGGAAAATGCAAATCAAAACTACAATAAGATACTATTTCTTACCCACCAGAATAACTATGATAAAGAAGTCAGACAATAACAATAACAAACGTTAACAGAAATATAGGGAAAATGGAACCCCCACACTGTTGGTGGTAATGGAAAATGGTGCAGCCACTTTGGAAAACAGTTTGGCAGTTTCTTAAAAAGTTAAACATTAATTTACCCTATGACCCAGAAATTTTCCTCCTAGGTATCTACCCCCACTCCAAGTGAAAACATGTGTCTATAAAAAAACTTGTACACAAATGTTCACGGCAGTATTATTCATAACAGCCGAAAAATACAAACAATTCAAATGTTCACCAACTACTGAAAGGATAAACAAAATGCATATCCGTAGAACGGAATACAATTCAGCAATAAGAAGGAATGGACTACTGATGCATGTTACAATATGGATAAACCTCAAAAACATTATGCTAAATAAAAGAAATCAGATACAGAAGACTACACATTATATGACTCTACTTAAGTGAAATGCCCAGAAAAGGCAAATCTACAAAGACAAAAAGCAGATAAATGGTCACCTGGGCTTGGTGGAAGTGGGGATTGACTGCAAATGGATACAAGAGATTTTTGGGGGGTGATGGAAATAGTGTAAAGCTGGATGTGGTAATGTTTGTACTACTCTGTAAATTTATTAAAAATCATTTAACTGTATACTTAACATGAATGAACTTGAAGGTATGTAAATTACAGAGCTGTTTTTAAAAAGATGCTTTCCAATTTCTGATATAAATCAGAACTATGAAATACTCTGTATCTCAGAATATATTAAATACATTTCTTGTTTATTATCTGTTTTCCCACACTAGAAAGTGAGCTCCAAAAGGACAGGAACTTTATCCTTCTGTTAAATGCTGAATTCCCAGCAGCAATATGGGGCATGCACAGTAATGTACAGAATATTGAAAGCATTCAGTATTTGTTGAATGAATGATTGAATGCATTATTATTTATGAGAATACAAATTTCAAACTTGTGTTATGCTCAGCACTGCCCACCATTAATCATACACCCTTTTATAAGTGCATCCTGAACAATGAATATCCAGGACTTACATCTGTATTATCCTAGTTGATCCTCACAAGAGCCTGATGACACATAACAGATGAGAGAGCACAGGGACTGGAATGAACATGTTGGCCTTGAGCCACCTGCAGTACATCTGGGCAGCTATGACTAACAAGCCAATAGGCAGCTGAAAACAGGGGGATGCTGTTTAGTGGAGTGATCTGGCTTATCACAATTTGGGAATCATAATTTTTGTGAAACCGTGAAAATGAGTGAGCAGAGGCAGTATATACAGAAGAAATGAATGTGCAGCTATTCTTCCTGCAGAAGACAACTATGTCAAGAAGAGCTTATAAGTAGAGGAATAACAAAATAAGAGTGACATGAATAGTTTGGAGGAGGAAACAAACTAAATCTCATCAAAGAGGATGAATTTCCAGATGACAGGAGAGGGACTGGATAGAAAGAGGATAAGTTACAAGATATATCAAAGGAAGGATTGCTACAGGTGTGAAAACATATGATGCCTGCAGGGCAGGAGAGAGAGAGAGAAGAGAAGAGAAATCTACAGGAAAAAAATTAGAGGCCATCAATAAGCACATGAAAAGATGCTCAACATCACTAATTTTTAGAGAAATGCAAATCAAAACAATGAGGTACCACCTCACACCGGTCAGAATGGCTGTCATTAAAAAGTCTACAAATAACAAATCCTGGAGAGGGTGTGGAGAAAAGGGAACCCTCCTACACTGTTGGTAGGAATGTAAGTTGGTGCAGCCACTATGGAAAACAGGATGAAGGTTCTGCAGAAAACTAAAAATAGAATTACCATATGATCCAGCACTCCCACTCCTGGGCATGTATCCAGACAAAACTATAATTCAAAAAGATACATGCACCCCTATGTTCATAACAGCACTATTCACAATAGTCAAGACGTGGAAACAACTTAAATGTTCATTGACAGATGAATGGATAAAGAACATGTGGTACATATATATAATGCAATACTACTCAGCCATAAAAAAGAACAAAATAATGCCATTTGCAGCAACATGGACGCAACTAGAGATTATCATACTACGTGAAGTAAGTCAGAAAGAGAAAGACAAATACCATATGATATCACTTATATGTCGAATCTAAAATATGACACAAATGAACCTACCTACAAAGCAGAAACAGACTCACAGACATAGAGAACAGACTTGTGGTTGCCAAGGGCGGGGTGGGGGGGGATGGATTGGGAGTTTGGGGTTAGTAGATGCAAACTATTACTTATGGATGGACAACAAGGTCCTACTGCATAGCACAGGGAACTATATTCAATGTCCTGGGATAAACCATAATAGAAAAGAATATAAAAAAGAATGTGTATATATATGTATAACTGAATCACTTTGCTGTACAGAAATTAACACACTGTAAATCAACTATACTTCAATTTTTAAGAAATAAATTAAAAAATTAGAGGCCATAAAACAAAAACAAAAATAAAAAGCCCTGCTAAATTGCAAATAAGCTTTCAAACAGACACGAAGAGAATAAAGGTAGGAAATTATGGAATGGATAATTTGGCTTTAGGTAATTTAAGTAATTTAAGAACCCTTCCTTCTAAATTAACCCAGTGAAGTCAATGAACAAATGAAAACCAGAATTATTCTAACGCACTGCTCAGTTTTATGTTTTAATACAAATACTTAAAATTTAATAAAGACATTTAAAGAATAATACAAACAATCTGTCACATATCAGAAGGCTTTTGGATGAAAACCTGAAAGTATCCATCTGGTGTATTCTGGTACTTTGGCTGGTGTTCAACATGTAAGCATTCCTTAAAATACCTGAGAGCCACAGATTTAGTAAACAGAAATGTTATTTGTCTAAAAAAAAAAAAATCCTTGCCTGAAATACATTGTTCTACTTTAACAATGTGTTGTTACATAAATGCTCAGAATAAGGAAACAAAAAGAAGCTGGCATTCTGTTTTTATAATAGTAGCACCCAATAGAAAAGTGCCCCTAATTTTGACAGATTAGCAGAGTAATTTTCAGAGTAAGGCAGTCCTAAGGACGTCCAATATTTGCAATGCCAACTAGGTAATTCTAGATTATGGAGGCTAACAGAGTAAGAGGAAATGAAACCTAATGTTCGCTAAATGATATTTCCATTCTGTTTGTTTCTATATTTAAACAATAGCTATTTACTTGAAATACCATGTATCGAAATTTTCTTAAAATTTTAAACACTTGAAACAAATTTATAAATATTAAAGAAAAACGCTCAGGACAATGTTACAATTTGCCTGTGTATTAGCATTATCCAGATGTTACAATGAAAAATTGAGTAATATAAGATACCAACTTTTCCATTTTAACATCTTTACAATTAATGGTTAACAAGTACTACGAATTTGTTCAATTTAACTGAGTCTAAATCTCTTAGAACAGCAGTCTCCAACCTTTTTGGCACCAGGGACTGGTTTTGTGGAAGACAATTTTTGCACGGATGGGGGCCGGGGGTTGGGGATGGTTCAGGAGGAAACGCGAGCGATGGGGAGCCACAGAGGAAGCTTTGCTCCGCTCGCCCACTGCTCACTTTCTGCTGTGCGGCCCGGTTCCTAACAGGCCGCGCGCACCGCTACTGGTCCGTGGCCTGGGGGTTGAGGACCCCTGTCTTAGAATGGAAAACTTTCAGTCAAAGCAAGAAACCTAAATTCCAGTCCCGTTTTGCCTCCTCAACTAGACAAAATCTATCTCCTTCAGCTTGGTTATGATACTCCAGTTCTCTAATCCTCAGTTTCTTAACCTATAAAACAAAGGGAGAGGGAAAAAGCAATCTTCCCTGCCGAACTTCTAGGATGTAGCAAAGATAAAATGGAAAAATGGATGCCAAGCACTCGAGCTGCAACATTCCAACCAAATATGTGGTGGTATAATCTTTACCAAAATTCAACCTGTATTTCAAAAATTAAATACCAGGATGCTTATTTTTATTCAATCTCATATCACAAAAAGCCAAAATGAATTAAACTCAATTCATTCTGTGACTCACAAGGAAAAGATAAAAGATCTAATTATACAGGGAGTTATGCTGAAGACACAGGGAATATAGATTTGACAATCTGTGGTTCTTAAAATATCTGTGCTAGCCAATAGAATCTTCTAACAGCTAGTCCATGGGTAGTAAAGTTTCTCATTTTTTTTTTAATTGGAGTTGCTCTCCAATCATGGACTTTTTCCTATTCTCAAATAATTCCCGAAAACACCTTTATATAAAAGGCAATTTGAAGTTCAGATAGATTTGATATATCATCAGAATGCTGCAAAGTCAGTTAACTTAAGGAATTGTGAAATACAAATGGAACAGTGGCTGATGAACTAACCAGCTTTAAAAAAAGTGATGCATAGCAAATAAGAAGCAGTTGTCCTGAGTAAAACGTTAGGATCACAGTCAGGGCAGGTTCTGCTGTGGGTGAAGGGAAAGTCCCAGTAATGACGAAATACTGATTTGAAATGATAATAATTTGCAACACAAGTGCCATCATCCTCAAAGGGCCTGGAGAAACTAACAGCACACACACATCAGAGTCATCACTTAGAGTGGGTAGTAAGGATAACAGCAACTGCTACCACGGACTGCCAATCACTGTATTGGGTGCTTTATATAAACAATGTAATATGTACAGCAACTCCATCAAAAAGGTTTTGTTTTCATTATTTTGTAGGTGGGGAGACTGAGACTCCGAGAAATTATAAATCTACATCAAGGTCACTGAGCACGTGAGTGGCCTAAATAAGATTTGAACCCAGGCATATTTAACTCCAAAATCTAGGTTCTTTCCAATATTGTTATATATGTGAAGCTCAGATTCCACATATTCATCAGATTCTGGATATCCCAGGCAAAATTAAGAAAAGGAAAAAATATTACAAACAAAATACTACACCATATCAAGAAAAGAACTATACGTATCTGATGCAAAGAGACAAAACAAAGCCAAGCCTATAACGTTAGTCAGAAAGCTGATAAAGACTGAATGTGAAACATAAACCCCAAGGGCTCAAGGAGAAGGGAGCAGCCTCTTGCAGATACTGACACGCTTGATGAGCAGAGCTTTTGACAACAGTCGCCTCCACTGTGCACTCTGGGAAGTTACTATGGCAAGATATCCTGTCTGCTGCTGCCACCTGGTCACACTGTGAGCACAATCATTCCAACACAGATTCATTTATACCCTCATCTTGAAGATTTAAGCTGCCAATTTCAAACACTGAATTACACTTAAAGATAGCCAAGTGCCATTTTTGAACATTTGTGTCCAACTCTTTTCAGCATAATAACTTTATTCAAGAAAAAGTGGGGAAGATCATTCCTAAGTTGTACTTGAAGATCTCAGGTGAAGATCTGGGGTGATACAATTAAGGACATTTAAAATCATGGTTGAGCTAGAAAATTACCCAATGGCCCTGAAGCTGCTTCTTAGGAGAAGTATCTTCATCATTAGCAAATAAAATCAGAGCACAGACTGGTGAAGCTTTAGAGTTTGGAGTTCTCAAACTGGAGAAACTGCAACACAATGGAAATGTAATAAAGGCAGTATCTGATGCCCCCTTTAAAGTATGCTGGAAAAGTGCTATACTGTAAATGCCTTCCAAGTTTATCTCCATAGCTCTCATAACACAAACATATTTGTTTATATCAAAAGAAGCAGTCCCCTTGATCCAAACAATCCAAATGTGGATGAGAAATCACAAATGATGATGTGTAAACAACAAACCAAACCAAACCAAAATGCCCTGGCATTCTGTTAGCAAACACGTGTCTAGGGATTCAAAGTTCAGCAAGCAGGGCAAATCTTGAGGCGGAGTCAAGATGGCGTACTAGGAGGATGCAGAATTCGCGTCTCCTCACAACTAGGGCACCTACTAGGCACCAGTGGGGGACCACGGACACCTAAGGAGACAGGAGGAACCCCCAGCGACCGGGTAGGATGTGGGGCATGGGGGGAGTGAAGGGGGAGGAGAAGTGGAGGCGGGACGGCCCTGGCACCCCTGAGGGGCGGCTGGGGGAGGGGAAGGGATCCCATGCCTGAAGGGGGAAATTGGGGAACCATCGGGAGGGAAGAGGATCAAAAGGGAGTGTGGTCCGATTTCCCCTGCCCACTTGGGCCCCCAGGAACCTGTTGAGATCCCGGGCCTGATCTTCTGCCCACCCAGACTCCCTCCAGCCATGCGGGTCCTGAGGGAGTGGGAGGGAGGGAAGGGGGAGCAAAAGTAAAGGCCAGACCTCCCGGATGGGCACACCTGAGGGGTGGCTGGGGGAGGGGAGGAGTTCCTACACCCAGCGGGACCCACACATGGTGAGAGGTCCAGTACAGGGGAAACCCTGGGGGAGACGGTGGGGGAGGGGCACAAAGGAACAAAAGGGAATGGGGGCCAGTGCTTTCCCTATCCACTTAGGCACCGGGAAGTCTGTTGGGCTCCCGGGCCTAATCCTCTGCCCTCGGAGCCTCCCTCCTGCCCCGCAGAGCCCAAGCCCCACCCTTACACCCCCACCCAGGGCCCTACCTCTACACTTGGAGATCCCCTCCAATGAGCTGGGCCTAAACCCCACCCACACACCCTCACTCAGGGCCCTACCTCCAAACTCCAGAATCCCACGCTCCGGAGGCCCTCCTTTCCACCTGCTGCCTCTCCCCTTCTGCAGAGGCCTTAAGCACCGCCCCATGCTTGAACATCACCCGGCCTAGGTCCCGCCCCACCCTAAACCCCGCCCCTGCCTGAGTTCCAGCCCTATGGAACTTAGGCCCCAAAAAAAGGCTTTATTCTTCTCCCCCCACCTTTTTTTCTTTTCTTTTTTCCTCTTTTAGATTGGGGTTCTGTTTTACCTTGTTGATTCACTGTTGTTGATTCCTTTATATTTTTATTTTTCCTAATAAATCTTTTATTTTTCTAATTTTATTTTATTCTTTATACTTTGTTAGTGCTCTCTCCTTTTGGCTTGTTGCCCCCCCCTTTTTTTCTACTGTGGTTTTATTTTACCTTGTTGCAGTTGTTTCAATTATAGTTTTATTTTTCCTAATATATTTTTTATCTTTCTAATTTTATTTTGTTTTTTATTCTTTGATATTGTACTGCTCTTTTTTCTTTCTTGCTTTTTTTTTTTTTTTTACTGTGCCACGAAGTTTGCAGGATCTTAGTTCCCAGGCCAGAGGTCAGGCCCAAGCTCCTGTGGTAGTAGCTCAAAGTCCAAACCACTGGACTAACAGAGAACCTCAGACCCCAGGGAATATCAATTGGAGTGAGGCCTCCCAGAGGTCCTCATCTCAGCACCAGCACCCAGCTGAATCTAACTGCCTGCAAACTCCAGTGCTTGATGTCTCAGGCCAAACAACCAGATAGACAGGAATACAGCATTACCCATCAAAAACAAACAATATAAATGAAACAGCAAAAAAATATGTTACAGACGACAGAGCAATGCAAAAACCTACAAGACCAAATAAATGAAGACGAACTACACAACCTCCCTGAAAAAGAATTCAGACTAATGATAGTAAAGATGATCCAAAATTTCTGAAACAGAATGGAGAAAATACAAGAAACATTTAACACGGATCTAGAAGAACTAAAGAGCAAACAAACAGTGATGAACAACACAATTACTGAAATTAAAAATACTCTAGAAGGAATCAATAACAGAATAACTGAGGCAGAAGAATGGATAAGTGAGGTGGAAGATAAAATGGTGGAAATAAATGCCAGGGAGCAGAATAAAGAAAAAAGAATGAAGAGAATTGAGGACAGTCTCAGAGACCTCTGGGACAACAGTAAATGCACCAACATTCCAATTACAGAGGTCCCAGAAGAAGAAGAGAAAAAGAAAGGGTCTGAGAAAATATTTGAAGAGATTATAGTTGAAAACTTCCCTAACATGGGAAAGGAAATAGTCAATCAACTCCAGGAAGCACAGAGAGTACCATAAAGGATAAACCCACAGAGAAACACGCCAAGACACATATTAATCAAACTATCAAAAATTAAATACAAAGAAAAAATATTAAAAGCAGCAAGGGAAAAGCAACAAATAACATACAAGGGAATCCCCATAAGGCTAACAGCTGATTTTTCAGCAGAAACTCTGCAAGCCAGAAGGCAGTGGCAGGACATATTTAAGATGATGAAAGGGAAAAACCTACAACCAAGATTACTCTACCCAGCAAGGATCTCATTCAGATTCGATGGAGAAATTAAAACCTGTACAGATAAGCAAAAGTTAAGAGAATTCAGCACCACCAAACCAGCTCTACAACAAATGCTAAAGGAACTTCTCTAGGCAGGAAACATAAGAGAAGGAAAAGACCTACAAAAACAAACCCAAAACAATTAAGAAAATGGTAATAGGAACATACATATCGATAATTACCTTAAATGTAAATGGATTAAATGCTCCAACCAAAAGACATAGACTGGTTGAATGGATACAAAAACAAGACCCGTACATATGCTGTCTACCAGAGACCCACTTCAGACCTAGGGACACATACAGACTGAAAGTGAGGGGATGGAAAAAGATATTCCATGCAAATGGAAATTTTTAAAAAGCTGGATAGTAATTCTCATATCAGACAAAATAGACTTTAAAATAAAGACTATTACAAGAGACAAAGAAGGACACTACATAATGATCAAGGGATCAATGCAAGAAGAAGATATAACAATTGTAAATATTTATGCACCCAACATAGGAGCACCTCAATACATAAGGCAAATGCTAACAGCCATAAAAGGGGAAATCAACAGTAACACAATCATAGTAGGGGACTTTAACACCCCACTTTCACCAATGGACGACAGATCATCCAAAATGAAAATAAAAAAAGAAACACAAGCTTTAAATGACACGTTAAACAAGATGGACTTAATTGATAGTTATAGGACATTCCATCCAAAAACAACAGAATACACTTTCTTCTCAAGTGCTCAAGGAACATTCTCCAGGATAGATCATATATTGGGTCACAAATCAAGCCTTGGTAAATTTAAGAAAATTGAAATCGTATCAAGTATCTTTTCCGACCACAACGCTATGAGACTAGATATCAATTACAGGAAAAAATCTGTAAAAAATACAAACACATGGAGGTTAAACAATACACTACTAAATAACCAAGAGATCACTGAAGAAATCAAAGAGGAAATCAAAAAATACCTAGAAACAAATGACAATGAAAACATGACGACCCAAAACCTATGGGATGCAGCAAAAGCAGTTCTAAGAGAGAAGTTTATAGCAATACAATCCTACCTCAAGAAACAAGAAAAATCTCAAACAACCTAAGCTTACACCTAAAGCAACTGGAGTAAGAAGAACAAAAAAACCCCAAGTTTAGCAGAAGGAAAGAAATCATAAAGATCAAATCAGAAATAAATGAAAAAGAAATGAAGAAAAACAATAGCAAAGAAAAACTAAAAGCTGGTTCTTTGAGAAGATAAACAAAATTGATAAACCATTAGCCAGACTCATGAAGAAAAAAAGGGAGAAGACTCAAATCAACAGAATTAGAAATGAAAAAGGAGAAGTAATGACTGACACTGCAGAAATACAAAGGATCATGAGAGATTACTACAAGCAACTCTATGCCAATAAAATGGACAACCTGGAAGAAATGGACAAATTCTTAGAAAAGCACAACCTTCCAAGACTGAACCAGGAAGAAATAGAAAATATAAACAGACCAATCACAAGCACTGAAATTGAAACTGTGATTAAAAATCTTCCAACAAACAAAAGTCCAGGACCAGATGGCTTCACAGGCAAATTCTATCAAACATTTAGAGAAGAGCTAACACCTACCCTTCTCAAACTCTTCCAAAATATAGCAGAGGGAGGAACACTCCCAAACTCATTCTACGAGGCCACCATCACCCTGATACCAAAACCAGGCAAAGATGTCACAAAAAAAGAAAATTATAGGCCAATATCTCTGATGAATATGGATGCAAAAATCCTCAACAAAATACTCCAAACAGCTGGCAAGGATGTGGAGCAACAGGAACTCTCATTCATTGTTGGTGGGATGCTAAATGATACAGCCACTTTTTTAAAAAAAATAAATTTATTTATTAAAAAAAAAAAATACTCCAAACAGAATCCAACAGCACATTAAAAGGATCACCAGGAATGCAAGGATTCTTCAATATACACAAATCAATCAATGTGATACACCATATTAATAAACTGAAGGAGAAAAACCATATGATCATCTCAATAGATGCAGAAAAAGCTTTTGACAAAATTCAGCACACATTTATGATAAAAACTCTCCAGAAAGCAAGCATAGAGGGAACCTACCTCAACATAATAAAGGCCATATATGACAAACCCACAGCAAACATCATTCTCAATGGTGAAAACTGAAACCACTTCCTCTAAGATCAGGAATAAGAAAAGGCTGCCCACTCTCACTGCTATTATTTAACATAGTTTTGGAAGTTTTAGTCACAGCAATGAGAGAAGAAAAAGAAATAAATGGAATCCAAATTGGAAAAGAAGAAGTAAAACTGTCACTGTTTGCAGATGACATGATACTATACATAGAGAATCCTAAAGATGCTACCAGAAAACTACTAGAGCTAAGCAATGAATTGGGTAGAGTAGCAGGATAAAAAATTAATGCACAGAAATCTCTTGCATTCCTATACACTAATGATGAAAAATCTGAAAGAGAAATTAAGGGAACACTCCCATGTACCACTGCAACAAAAAGAATAAAATACCTAGGAATAAACCTACCTAAGGAGACAAAAGAACTGTATGCAGAAAACTATAAGACACTGATGAAAGAATTTAAAGATGATACCAACAGATGGAGAGATATACCATGTTCTTGGATTGGAAGAATCAATATTGTGAAAATGACTCTACTACCCAAAGCAATCTACAGATTCAATGCAATCCCTATCAAACTACCAATGGCATTTTTCACAGAACTAGAACAAAAAATTTCACAATTTGTATGGAAACACAAAAGACCCCGAGTAGCCAAAACAATCTTGAGAAAGAAAAACGGAGCTGAAGGAATCAGGCTTCCGGACTTCAGACTATACTACAAAGGCTACAGTAATCAAGACAGTATCGTACTGGCACAAAAACAGAAATATAGATTAATGGAATAGGATAGAAAGCTGAGAGATAAACCCACGCACATATGGTCACCTTTGATAAAGGAGGCAAGAGCATACAATGGAGAAAAGACAGCCTCTTCAATAAGTGGTGCTGGGAAAACTGGACATCTACATGTAAAAGAATGAAATTAGAACACTCCCTAACACCATACAAAAAATAAACTCAAAATGGATTAAAGACCTAAATGTAAGGCCAAACACTATAAAAGTCTTAGAGGAAAACATAGACAGAACACTCTATGACATAAATCACAGCAAGATCCTTTTTGACCCATCTCCTAGAGAAATGGAAATTAAAACACAAATAAACAAATGGGACCTAGTGAAACTTAAAAGCTTTTGCACAGCAAAGGAAACCACAAAAAAGCCGAAAAGACAACTCTCAGAATGGGAGAAATATTTGCAAACGAAGCAACTGACAAAGGATTAATCTCCAAAATATACAAGCAGCTCATGCGGCTCAATATCAAAAAAACAAACAACCCAATCCAAAAATGGGCAGAAGAACTAAACAGACATTTCTCCAAAGAAGATATACAGATTGCCAACAAACACATGAAAAGATGCTCAACATCACTAATCATTAGAAAAATGCAACTCAAAACTACAATGAGGTATCACCTTACACCAGTCAGAATGGCCATCATCAAAAAATCTACAAACAATAAATGCTGGAGAGGGTGTGGAGAAAAGGGAACCCTCTTGCACTGCTGGTGGGAATGTAAATTGATACAGCCACTATGGAGAACAGTATGGAGGTTCCTTAAAAAACTAAAAATAGGACTACCATATGACCCAGCAATCCCACTACTGGGTATATGCCCTGAGAAAACCATAATTCAAAAAGAGTCATGAAAAAAAAAAAAAAGAGTCATGTACCACAATGTTCATTGCAGCACTATTTACAATAGCCAGGACATGGAAGCAACCTAAGTGTCCATCGACAGATGAATGGATAAAGAAGATGTAGCACATATATACAGTGGAATATTATTCAGCCATAAAAAGAAACAAAATTGAGTTATTTGTAGTGAGGTGGATGGACCTAGAGTGTGTCATACAGAGTGAAGTAAGTCAGAAAGAGTAAAACAAATACCGTATGCTAACACATATATATGGAATCTTTAAAAAAAAATGGTTCTGATGAACCTAGGGGCAGGACAGGAATAAGGACACAGACATAGAGAATGGACTTGAGGACACGAGGACGGGGAAGGGTAAGCTGGGACGAAGTGAGAGTAGCACTGAGATATATACACTACCAAATGTAAAATAGATAGCTAGTGGGAAGCAGCTGCATGGCACAGGGAGATCAGCTCAGTGCTTTGCAACCACCTAGAGGGGTGGGATAAGTAGGGTGGGAGGGAGACACAAGAGGGAGGGGATATGGGGATATACGTATGCATATAGCTGATTCACTTTGTTATACAGCAGCAACTAACACAACACTGTAAAGCAATTATATTCCAATAAAGATGTTAAAAAAAAAAAGAAGAAGAAGAAGGGCAAATCTTTCTTTCATCTTTAAATAAAGAAACATCTCAGCAATTTCCCCAACTGTTCCATGTAGCATCCTCCTACTGCATCTATTTCTAAGCTCCCACGTTACAAACTTCACTCCTGGTGCTTGCACACAATGCTAACCCCAAGATTCTCTGCTTTGTAACATGCACAGTTTATGTAATTAGCTGATCCTGATCACAAGCGGCTGTGGACAATCTTCCTCAGAAACGGACCCTGCATGGTATCTGCTGCCTTACCCTCTCCTTCTCAGTCATTTAACTTTTTTTTCCTTATCTTTAACTTTGAGTTAAAGACTTGAGAAAGATCTTTATTTTATCTACATACTCTCTTAGAGGTTTTTTTTTTTACTGTACTGTAAACTTAACATTACCATCACCTGCTCAAAAACATGTTTATTTTAGTTTCCCTGGCTTCATTATTTCTTTGATGTGTACTTTTTTTCTTACACGTTTCTGAGTTACAGATAGTAGGTATCCTCTGAACTAGTGTGAACCAAATGACAACTGCTTTTCAAACCAAGACATTCTAAATAAGACTGAACAGTCCCCAAGTTTAAGACAGCAACAACATTGAGTAAACAAGACATTAGTCAGAACTGAGATGTGGAGATGGTTCCATAAGCA
Organism: Balaenoptera acutorostrata; assembly: GCF_949987535.1. NCBI lineage: Eukaryota > Metazoa > Chordata > Mammalia > Artiodactyla > Balaenopteridae > Balaenoptera > Balaenoptera acutorostrata. The sequence goes on from NC_080073.1 coordinate 38,008,241, forward strand.
AGCAGATTACTACTGGTTCTCAAACTTTAAAGAAGGTAAATCCGGTCATAAGAGCATCAAAGGATGTAACCTCACCGTGTGAATTAAGAAAGATATAAGAAAATTTTATCAATAATTCATCATACATTTACCAGTGCCTACTGGGTGCCAGGCACCGGGAAAATAAAGATTCTCCCTCACCTCAGCTTTAGAATATTTGTTGAATAGCTTTAAAAAATAAACATCAACAACTAACTTTGATCTTTATGCTGTCCAATTATTTATAAACATTTAACCTAGAACATTCAAACTTGAGTATTTACCAATCAACTTGATAATAAGTACCATTTTTGCTCATTGCCCACAAATCTGTTGTTCATTTGGTCTTTTTGGCAACTAATAAAAACCACTGAAAATAGAAGCAAGGAGAACAGCTCAGTTCTACCTGCTGAACTCCCTTCCTTCCATCCTCTAGGACCCATCTGAATGCTAAGATGTATTTGGAGTCTTCCAGAATTCCCCCAATGCCACACTGCTCTTCTCCTATTAGAAATGACCTCTTTCTGTTTCAAAATCTCAAGCACATCATGCCGCTGTTACCTTAAACCAACCACCAGCCTGGCCTGACTTCTGGCATTGGTCTCATGATGTGACAGAGGGTCCATGTAGTCTGCAAGGCTGAAGACTTCACTCTACCATTAACCAGCTAAATGACTGTGAGTCAGGCACTTTTCCTCTTTGAAAGGCAGTTGTTTCTTCTGTTTATATAGACTATTGTTAATACCACCTGTCTAAGAGGAAGAGGTATTAAATAATTTATATAAAAAGCTTTTTAAAAGTCCTTCTTAACTCATACCTAGTGAAAATATCTTGAAATCAGAGTCTATCTCTCTATTATCACAGCACAGTCTAACATTAATAGATTAAATAGTTATCTATTATCTATTATAATTTTATTATAATTTACTTAGAGCACCAGAGAAATCAAACCAATAGCTGGCATGTTTAATCAGTGACTGTATGTAACCAATTACTTAGCAGGACATGTCATCTCTAATTAAGCCAGTAAAACCTTCCTCAAGCCTAATGGGAAGGTATGAGTTTCATACACATACATGTCAAGTGCCACTGGCAGCCATAATATGTTGTATGGTACTATTTATTCTTTAGATCTACTCATCTAACATACTCAGATTGGTGGTTCAATAATTATCCACAAGAAAATCAGCAAGCCTAACTTATATTTCTTAGTCTCAACAAATTTTCTAAATATTGATCATATAAAAATGTCTTTGAACATTTAAATTCTTCTTTAGGAAAATGAATGATTCCATAAGATGGACACAAAAGTGAGAATGATTTTTTAAAAGACCATTCAAAAATTTAGTTTCATTCATTTGAAGGCAAGAATTTGAAAATGCTTTTAACCTAAACTCAACCTGCTAATCTGTAAATAAAAAGGTTGTAATATTTACTTTCAAGGAGCCAGGTAAAAGAATGGTTTGAGGCTTGTTCATCACAAGAGGGGTTATTTTTCAGAAATAGGTCACAGGGATTAAACGTTATCCAGGACTAGAATCTAGGTGTTTTATTAGAATGCAAAAAGCATTTTAATCAGAACACAAAAAGCAGAAATGTATTTTTTGCAAGTTCTGTTTGGTCTTTATGTTACATGATGAGTTATAAACTCAAAATTCTATTTACACCTCTGCAAATAACTATGGACAAGTAATTTAACTTCTCTACATGCCAGCTCCCGTGCCACTAAAACAGAAATTAACCAGCTCTCTTAGGGGTAGAGTGAGGAATGATTAATTCATTTATAACAAACTCAGCTTCCTTAAGAAATGCACAATAGATAAATACGCTAATAAAGATCATCTGAATCTACCCACATTTAATGTTACAGGACCTTTCTTTCACATGTGGCAGTGACATGATTTTTGAAGCAACCTAAACAAATAATTGGAGCTGTTTTTCCTTCCAAATCAACCAAAACCCACCAAAACACACACAGGCAACCTGCAAAAAAGCAAGCATGTGAAACAAAAAACTTCTTGCCAGAAATATATTTGCTTAAACTATCTCTCTGTGAAGTTTACATCTATCTTCTACTTCATTTAAAATATAAACTCCTGAAGGACAGGAGACATATTATAAACTTTGGCATGATACTTTACCCAGGATCAAAAGTGCATGGGTTCTGGTAAAAGATGGCAACATGGGAGGCTCCTGAACTCACCTCCATGGACACACCGAATCTACAGCTACACAGAGAACAATTTCCTCTGAAAGAAACCCAGAAATTAGTTGAGTGACCCCTACACATCGAGTGAATTAGAAAAAGCCCACATTGAAATGGGTAAGAAAGGCCAAGACACATAAACCCCACCCCTAGCACAATGACACAAAACTGAGAGAAAACTCACAACTCTTAACTCCTCCTTGAGGAGTGAAAGGTTTGGACCGCACATCTAGCACCCCACCTTCTAAGACTTTTACCTGAGAGATGGACCCCCAAAATACCTAGCTCTGAAAGCCAACAGAGCTTGTGTCCACAAGACCTACCAGACTATAGCAAACAAAGAAACAATTCTTAGCGGGCTTGCAAGAACTTGTTGTGGCTATTCCCCTCCACCCATCACCCCCCCTCACAAACAGGGCTCAGTACAGAGGGAACAAACAGAAATGTCCATCTTCTAGCCTTTCCCTAAAAGAGGTCCTCTTGCATATCTTAAAAGCTGTAGCCTGAGAGTCAGGCTGCTAATTTAGCATACATCTAGGGACTGACTGTAATCCTCCCCAAGGACAGAGAAGGCTAGCAGCTGCCATCTTTACCATCTCCCTCTGCCCCCTCCAATACCTAGGAATAAATTTAGTCAATAAGGTAAAAGACCTGTATACCGAAAACTACAAGACACTGATAAAAGAAACAGAAGAAGATACAAATAAATGAAAAGATATTCTCATGAACTGGAAGAATTAACATTGTGTTATAATGTCCATACTACCCAAAGCAATCTACCGGTTCAGTGCAATCCCTACTGAAATTCCAATGGCATTTTTCAAAGAACTAGGACAAATTATTATAAAATTTGTATGAAACCACAAAGAATTTGAAAAGCCAAAGCAATTTAAGAAAGAAGAACAAAGCTGGAGGTATCACGTTCCCTGATTTCAAACTATGCTACAAAGCTTCTGAAATTAGGGAATCCAGGTACTTCAAAGTAGTAATGATGGTCTCATGTATTAACTTTTGTTACAATTGCACTGCACTGTATTTTTCTTTGTGTGTGATTCGGATTGCATCAAGTGAGTGCGATAATACTGGTTACCTTGTGCTACTTGAAAGTCTTTGATTATAAATGTCCTTGATTAAGGACAAAAACAGGCGTCTAGCCTGTGCTATAGCTTGCCAATTCCCGTCCTAAAAGACAAATTTCCAAGTTCCAAGAGGGTGGATTTCTAACAATTTCTGTCAGAACAGCCACAGTAACTTCTCTGCAATCCAGTGAGTCATGGCCATGCCCTCCCTCAACAAAGTCTGGATCTCTGCACTGGAGGGGATCCTCTTCTTTGGGTCCTCTAATCTAGGGGTTGTAGCTGATTCTTCTATTACTCCTATATTCTTTAGAGATCTCTTTACTTCTTACTGTCAATCCCTTGTTATTCCAATCCCCTGTTTTAGTGAATAAGTCTCTGTATTACACTTTCTCCATTCCAATTACTATGTGGTTTCTTTATCCTGAATGAACCCAGATGATGCAAAGACACAATGCTAAGTGCTAGATATCAGGATTAAACAAGAGAAACTCTGGCCCCTTGCCTTGATACATCTAAAAGTCTAGTGGTGGACTTCACTGGTGGCGCAGTGGTTAAGAACCCGTCTGCGAATGCAGGGGTCACAGGTTCGATCCCTGGTCCGGGAAGATCCCACATGCCACAGAGCAACTAAGCCCGTGCGCCACAACTACTGAGCCTGCGCACTAGAGCTCGCAAGCCACAACTACTGAAGCCCACGCACTCTAGGGCCCGTGTGCCACAACTACTGAGCCCGCGTGCTGCAACTACTGAAGCCCTCATGTCTAAAGCCTGTGCTCCACAACAAGAGAAGTCACCACAATGAGAAGTCTGCACACCACAACAAAGAGTAGCCCCCGCTCGCCACAACTAGAGAAAGCCTGCGCGCAGCAACGAAGACCCGACGCAGCCAAAAAAAAAAAAAAAAGTCTAGTTGTAAAGACAGGCAATAAATACACAAACAAACAATAACATACAGTGGTAAGTGCTAACAAGAAGAAATATACAAGGAAGAAAAGACAAGGGCTCTTTAGATGGGGTGACGAAAGCAAGCCTCTTTGAGAAGGTAAAATGTGAGCTGAGACCTAAAGAATAAAAAGACAGTCAAATGAACTTTAACATATTACCTCTCTCATTCTTCCCAAAACATTCCAGGAAGAGCCTATCTGTGTATGCATACATCTGCTTATACATTTATGTCTGTCGTCTTTCTTAAGAAATACATTCTTTGAGAGATGCCCCTATGCATTTTACATTCAATGTAATGAATTTTCCAGAGGTTTTTAGACATTCAAGAAATAGACATTTCTAGTCATTTAGGGAATGAACCTTTCCTGTTTCTATGAAATGAGTTGTCAATTGGCAAGCCACTGTGCTAATGTAGATGGTTGTATAACTGGGGGTGGAAAGTGAAATAGGATCATTCACAATACTCTTCTAGGATCCTCTAGGAAACCAGGAAGGACACAAGCTCTGATATATCCAATTTCAGAATACTACCTAATGTAGATACAATGTCTTCTCCACTTTTTTGGTTTTGGGCAATTTAGTAGGTTAACCAGATTCATTTGTGGACCATCCTGGAAATCAAATGCTGTTTTCTAAACAGAAAGAATCTGAATTTTTAAAATTAGATTTTAAGACTAGATTTTAGATTTTTCTTTACACTACAGATTGCTTCATTCTGTTTATTTCAAAAGAATGTTTTCTCAAAGAAAGAGTGATCAAGTTTCAAAGAAACAATTAATGAATGTGCATCAACTTTTAAAAAATATCTAGTTAGGCCAGAGAATGGTTTTAGAAAGTGTGACATCTAAGGAAGAAGACTTTCATAAGCAATTAGCAAACATTTTAAGAAAATCACTTAAGTATGATCAACCTTTAGCACCTCCTACATGCAGATACTTTACAAAGGGCCCTTATATACTATTATTTATTTTGCTTATCTTCATGATAACCCCATGTGCCAGCTCTTGTCTCAGTTTTACAGATGAGAAAACTAAGACTCAAGAGTGTTTAAATATAAATAACTTTTACTAAGCCACAAAGCTAGAAACCTGGGGGGCTCAGATTCAAGCCCAGGTGTATAATGCCAAAGCCCATGTAATTTCCACTCCTACCACTTACTATATGCAACTAATTGGTATTGTACTTGATAATTAGGACCTGTCATGGAACCCAGTGAGGCTGATTCTCCTGGGTAGAAGTTGTGACCGGGAAGCAAAAAGAAGCTGGCCATCTGGGGAAACATTATTAAATACTTTATGTAAGGAAAAATTAATAAGTAGATGTATTAAGCAAGAAAATATATGCAGCTTCTAAAAGCAGGTTTCTAAAAAAATGTGCCCTTCTGTAGGAGAGAATTTTGAGAAAAGCAGACATCTGCTTTCTTGGAAATACTCTTTTCTATGAATAATAATAACAGAATTTCTTAGCCCCTAGTTTAGTCTTTTGGAGAAGAAACAAAGATTTATACCTTTTGAGCCATCTCTAAACATTGCTATGTTCCTGCATGTTTTTGATCCACAGCTTTAGGACAATTCATATCTGAAACAATCACTTTCAGTTCCTGTTAGGTAAAAACAACATTTCTCAGAAATTAGGAAAGTAATGTAATATTTTAACCTCTTTACATACGCTGCTCTCATGACTCAGATTTACAAAGCAAGCTTCAGAGCTGGTTACGTCTCATTGAAAGAATGTCCTTGGGTATAACTTGCTGGCCCAATGCTCTACACACAAATGTAAGAGGACATGCAACTCTCCTGGGGATGCCTCTGAGAGAACTCAAGCTTTCCAGCCAATCTGTCACTACCTGCCTGAAATATTAAATACATTTCTATTGAAAGTGTGTTTGAAAGAAGCCTAATAACTCAGCCCAAAATACATTTAAACAGGAGGATGTCCTTTCTCACTGAAAATTCATTTTTACAGAATACTGAAAATGAATATTGTATATAACTGCCACAGTTCATAATGGTAAGTAAAATGAAACCCAAGTGTGTTATGGCATCATAGCAGTAGTGAGGTCCCAGGTATCATTTTTTTCAACTTTATTTTAGTATTGTATAATCTCCTCTTATAGTTTTCACGAACAGTATTCTCTCTCGAGATTATTTTACACCAGGACAACAGTTAAAAACACTCTTGCTAAAATTATGGATAACCATTAGAGAATTACCTGACAACCCAAAACAGTCTTAGTGATCCTAATATGAATGAAAGAAAAACTCTAACAGCAAATTAGACAAAATCATACATCTCTAAATAATCTTTTACATCCATTGTTTTATTGACATAGATCAGGACCAAATGCTTGCCAGATCATGATATTTATATAAATTTAATTCTGATACTGACTCTTAATGGGTTTAAAGAAAAGCCATTATGTAGTCCATAAAGCGTTCATATGAGAAAAAGATACTGGTTTTTGATTTGTTAACTCACATGAAGACAAATATGGAGAGGTGAAGATGATTAGTCAATGTAGCAATATGGTGAATCTTTCTGGGATTTGGTTGGAGACAAGGTTTAGAGCAAAAAGAATAACTCAGATTTGTTCACCTATCAACTCCTATCCAGCAAAATCTGGTCCATGGGAGAGGAAGAAAGAGGGAGGCAGTGTGTTATCAAGTCACCTTGGTCACTTCCTCACTGTGTGATTCACCAGAGTATGAAGTGAGAATATCAATGCCATCTCACAAGGCTGCTGTCAGTATAAAATGCTTAGGAATGTATAAACAGTGTTGAGTCCATAGTATAACATCAATAAATGATGGCCATTTTTTACTAAGGGAAGATGACCCTTGGAGAGAGTTGTTTTAAAAAAGAAACAGAACCTTTCAAGAGCATGGAACAAAATGTAGAAATATCACAAACCAGAGATAATCCCTTCACATAAAATAAAACCTACAAATTATGGACATTAAAATGAAATCAAAACACCTAATATATGGCTGAGTGAGTAGGAAAGTAAGGCCATAAACTACTACAACATCACAATAAGGAGAATTTGTCATGGCATCAGCACTTACCCTGTGGGCATCTGCCAATCCTTGGGTTTTAGCCAAGTATCGTAGGCCAGAGCTAGGTGGGAGGTGGGGTCAAACCCGAGAAGGCTAGAATTCTAGAAGGCAGGTACCCTTAGGTAAAAAAAAAAAATCCCACCAAGCACAGAGAGATACTGAGACTAGGTATCTGTCTCAGCTTTGGTTGTGGATGGGGTGAGGAGCAAAAAGGAATAGTAACTGCAAATGAGCACTCCCAAGGGTCTGAGGAAGGAATCCATACTACTGGTATAGCCTAAGGAAACTTAATCTAAATTTTAACATGTTTCCAGGTGGTAATACCCCAAGAACCTGGCAAAACAAAATGCAAATCCTCTCTGAGAAATGTTTTAACCCTTTAAAAAATTCCTACAGTTAGAGTTCCAAAGAATGTCAGTTCAAAATAAAAAAACCCGCCAAAATCAGGATTAAAACAAGTGAATGTGAGCAATAAAAAATAAAATAAAGTATAAGTAAAAGAAAAACTGAATAAACCCACAAAAATGTAGAAGGAAATAAAAACAAGAACACAAATTAAGTAAACAGAGAATGAAACTATAAAACCAGAAGATATTACCTGAACAAGTTATTAAAACAGACAAACCTCTGGCAAGTCTGAGTGAGATGAATAAGATGGCACGAATAAACAATATCAGGAATGAAAATGGGAAATAACTATGGATTCTACAGAAGGCAAATTTATGTCTTTCCTAGTAAAAACTTGATAGAAAAATTCCTAGACAAAGAAATTACCAAAATTGTTTTTAAAAATCCTTAATGATTTCTAAACCATTACAGAAATGGAATCAGTTATTTAAAAAATCATCTCATGAAGAAAACACAGTCACAGATAGTTTACAACTGAGTTCTACCAAACATTCAAGGAATAGGTAATGACAAACTTATACAAACTCTTTTAAAAAAACAGAAAGAGAAGAAAACTCTCTAATTCATTTTATGAAGTTAGTATAATCTTCATACCAAAACCCAACAAAGGCCACTGGAGAAAGGCAAATTATAGACCAGTGTCACTACAGAACACGTGCAAAAATTTGGAATTAACCTTAATGTCAACAAACAATGGAATGAATAAATAAATACAGTATAATCACATGGAATACTATATAATCATGAAATGAACAATCAGTAATACAATAACATGAATAAGTCTAAAACATACTACTGAGGAATAAAAGGAAGTTGTAGAGAAGTATGTGCACAGTAATTTTATCCATATAAACACCCAAACAAATGTGTATAATTTAGGTTTGACATATTTATTATACTATAAAGATTTATATATATATTTATATACAATAATATATGATATATTTTATATATATATATCAAGAAATGCAGGGGAAATTGAACACAAAATGCCAAACAGTCATTAACTGTGCAGAAGAAGGGAATGTGATTGTAGGGGAGTATTAAATGGTCTTGAAAGATTTCCAAACTGGTTCTACTCCTTAAGGTGCATAGGTGCTTGGACCATTGTTGTTGTTGTTATTTAAGCTGTATATGTGAGATACGTATTCATGTATGCTAAATTACAAATGTAAGACCACAACAGAAAAATGGGTGCTCATTCAGAATCAAAGACATCAGAGTAAGTAGGTTGCTTTTGACTCAGATAAAGGTTTATGGATGGGCAATATGAGAATTCATGATCCCCTCATGGTAGAAATACAATTACTCTCAAAATTTCTAACAGTAAAAGAAATATTTAATGTTTGGAACATAATATACAAATTTATTCTTTAAAAAATGGTTCCCTGGGCTTCCCTAGTGGCGCAGTGGTTGAGAATCCGCCTGCCAATGCAGGGGACACGGGTTCGAGCCCGGTCTGGGAAGATCCCACATGCCGCAGAGCAACTAAGCCCGTGAGCCACAACTACTGAGCCTGCGCGTCTGGAGTCTGTGCTCCGCAACAAGAGAGGCCGTGATAGTGAGAGGCCCGCGCATCGCAATGAAGAGTGGCCCCCGCTCGCCGCAACGAGAGAAAGCCCTCGCACAGAAACGAAGACCCAACACAGCCATGAATAAATAAATAAATTTATTAAAAAAAAAAAAAATGGTTCCCTAACTAGAACTGTATTCAGTTGTACCTAACTGGTGGCATTAATTGAATAAACAGAGATACTGATTAGGAAAAGTGCCCAACTCGAACATCTATTTCTTCTGCTTGGAAATTGTATTTCTCACAATACAGTATTTCAATGGAGTATTTCAGTTTACATATAATAAACTGTACCTATTCTAAGTGTACAATTCAATGAGTTTAACAAAATGTATATACCATGTAATTCTTACAACAATCAAGACATACATCTTCTCCACTCTCCAAAGTTTTCTTTGCATTTTTAGCCTATCTGTTTGCATTTAAGCCTCAACTCCACCTCCAGCCCCAGACAACCACTGATTTGCTTTCTGTGAATACACATTAATTCTACCTGTTCTAGAACTTATTAATGAAATCACAGAGTACACGTACTCTTTTGAGTCTACCTCCTTCTATTCAGCATGTTTTTAAGATCCATCAATGTTGCATTTACTGGTGGAGTTCATTTATTTTTATTGCTTAGTATTCACTTATATGGACATATAAAAATTTGATTATTCTTCTACTGATGGATATTTAAGGTATTTCCAGTATTGGCTGTTACAAATAAAGCCACCAAAAAAAAAAATCTGTATACAAATCTCCACGTCAATGTAAACATGTCGGGGAGACGTATATTTAACTGCATAAGAAACTGTCACACCATTTTCCAAAATGGGTCTACCATTTTACGTTCCCACCAACAGTGTATGAGAGTTCCAGTTGCTCCGCTTCCTTGTCCACACTTGATACTGTCAGTCTTTTTAATTTTAGCCATTCTAATAGATGCACAGTGGTATCACACTGTAGTTTTAATTTGTATTTCCCTGGTAACTAATGATGTTGAGCATTTTTTCATTGTTTACTGGTCATTCGTATTTCTTCATCTGTAAATTGTCTATTCAAATACTTTGCCTCTTCTTGTTGGGTTGTCTTATTAATTGTAAGAGTTCTTCTTTCTGCATGTGATTCACTTGTCAGATACATGTAACAGAATATTTTCTCCCAGTCTGCACTTATTTTTCATTTTCTTGACAGTGCATTCCAAGGAACAGAAGTTTTTAATTTTGATGAAGTCTGATATTGTCAGGTTTTTCTTTTATGGTTTGTGCTTTTAATGTCCTATGAAATCTACCCTATCTCTGGGTTGCTAAGATTTTCTCTTGTGTTTTCACTGAAGTGTTAGATAGAGTTTTAGCTTTATATTTGGGTGTAGAGTATGGTATGAAGTAAGGGTCAATGTTCATTTTCCCCTGCATTTGGATATTTATTTGTTCTCAGTTGTTAGAAAGACTTTCCTTTTCCCCACTCAGCTGCTTTGTCATCTTTGTCAAAAATTAATTGACCATAGGTGACATCAGCAAGATGGTGGTATAGGGCTTTCCAGCACTTGTCCCCTCACAGAAATTTCAATCTGAACAACTTTCTATGCATGAAAATACCTTCAGGAGAGCTAAGGATTCCTGGGTGTAGCACAGAAATAAGAAAAGACACATTGAAGAGAAGAGAAAAGACAATTTCATGTTACCCCTGTCACTGCTCCTAAAAGCCTCAGCAGCCCAGTGCAGAGAGATACACTCTCTCCATAGGGAAAGGAGAGTGAAGTGAGCACCTTACTTCAGTGCAGACACCAGCACAAGGCCAGCCAGTGCCAAGTGAACCCCTGCAGCCCCAGGCAAGCTCTCATGGAACCAAATGCTGGCCTGCCCCATCGCCAGCCAGAGGCTCACTGTAGTGCCAGGCTAGTTCCCATGGACCAAGTGCCAGGCCAGCCTCCATGGATCCAGCCTCCAGGTGGGCAACCACAGACCATGGTCCCAGCTCCCGCCCTGTGCCACACCAGCCCCTGTTGACCTGACCTCTAGGCCTACCCCATGCACCCAGGCTTCCGGCACCAATCTGTGCCAAGCTGATCCCTATGGACCTAACTTCCAGGCCCAACACTGTGCAAAGCCAGGTCCCAGCCTCCCCATGGATCCAACCTCGAAGCCAGCACACACAGACCCAGACTCCTGGTCTGCCACAGCACCAAGCCAACTCCCAAGGCACCAGCCTCCAGACTAGCTCCCACGGCCAAGGCTCTAGGGCTTCCCCAACACCACAAGAGACCCTACAAGCCCAATCTCAAGGCCAGCCTTGGGGGCCCCTCCAGCACCAGAACAGACCAGACCCTGTGGCCCCAGGGTCCAGTGAAACCAGCACACAGGCCTGGCCTGCTGCAGTAGATCTTGGCACTGGGCCAGTATCCTTGGACCCAGGCTCCAGGACTGCCACCACTGATTAAGGCCCTAGGCTCATCATAACAGCACTCTAGCTCTCACAAACCAACACCACAGTCCCAGACACTGAGCATGACTCTGTGGTCTTAGGTATCAAGCCTGCCCATAGTGGACCCCAGTACCAGGCTAGTCCCTGCAGGCTCAGGATTAAGCCAATTCATGTGTAATCAGGCACTGGGCTAAACCCAGTGCCAGACGGGCCTGGGAAGACTCAGGTTCAAGGCCCACTTGGGTCAGCCCCCATGCATCCAGGAAAGAGGAGACATTACAAATGATACCAAAGAAATAGAGAATCACAAGAGACTATGATGAACATTTGTAAGCCAACAATTTAGACAACCTAGAAGAAATGGATAAGTTCCTAAAAGCATACAACCTTCCAAGACTGAATTATGAAGAAACAGATCTACAGATTCAATGCAATCCCTATCAAAATACTAATGGCGGGCTTCCCTGGTGGCGCAGTCGTTAAGAATCCGCCTGCCAATGCAGGAGACATGGGTTCGAGCCCTGGTCCAGGAAGATCCCACTTGCCACGAAGCGACTAAGCCCGTGCACAACTACTGAGCCTGCGCTCTAGAGCCCGTGAGCCACAACTACTGAGCCCGCGTGCCACAACTACTGAAGCCCGCACGCCTAGAGCCCGTGCTCCTCAACAAGAGAAGCCACCGCAATGAGAAGCCTGCGCACCACAACTAAAGAGTAGCCCCCACTTGCCACAACTAGAGAAAGCCCGCACACAGCAACGAAGACCCAACACAGACAAAAATAAATAAATAAATAAATTTATTAAAAAAAAAAATAATGGCCTTTTTTCATTTTTCACAGAAATAGAAAAAAAATCCTAAAATTCATATGGAACCACACAAGATGGTGAACAGTCAGAGCAATCTGGAGAGAGGGGAAAAAAACCCCACCAAAGTTGTAGGCATCACACTATCTGATTTCAAAATATACTATAAACCTTAATCAAAACAGCATGGTACTGTCATAAAAAGAGACATACAGACCAGTGTCTATGATGACCAGAAATAAGTCTACAGATTTATGGTCTTCCACAAAGGTGTCAAGAATGCACAATGGGGAAAATACAGTCTCTCCAAAAAAAATGGCATTTGAGAAAACTGCTTTTCTACCTAGAAAGAATGAATTGAACCCTCAACTCGCTCCATCTACAAAAATAAACTTAAAATGGATTAAAGACTTAAATTTAAGACCTGAAACCGTAACACTATTAGAAGAAAATATGGGGGAAAAGCTTATTGACACTGGCCTGGGTAATGCTTTTTTTATATACAACATCAAAAGCAAAAATAGATACGTGGGACTAAACCTAAAAAGCTTCTGCAGCAAAGGAAACAATCAACAGAATGAAGAGACAATCTACACAATGGGAGAAAATATCTGCAAACCATACATCTGATAACAGGTCAATATCCAAAATATATAAGGAACTCAACTCAATAGTAAGAAAAGAAATAATCTGATTTTAAAATGGGCAAGACTTGAATAGACATTTCTCAAAATTAGACATAAAAATGGCCAACAGATATATGAAAAGGTGCTCAACATCACTAATCATCAGGGAAATGCAAGTCAAACAACAATGATATATCACCTCATTGATATTCAATGCATTGAACTGTAGATCTATTTCTTTAAAACATTTTTTTTTATTTATTTTTGGCTGTGTTGGGTCTTTGTTGATGCACGTGGGCTTTCTCTAGTTGTGGAGAACAGGGGCTACTCTTCGTTGCAGTGCGCGGGCTTCTTGCCTTGGCTTCTCTTGTTGCAAAGCGTGGGCTCCAGGCACGCGGGCTCAGTAGTTGTGGCTCGCAGGCTCTAGAGTGTAGGCTCAGTAGTTGTGGAGCACGGGCTTAGCTGCTCCAAGGCAGGCAGGATCTTCCTGGACCAGGGATCGAACCCGTGTCCCCTGCATTGGCAGGCAGATTCTTACCCACTGCGCCACCAGGAAGTCCCTGTAGATCTATTTCTTCATGATTCAGTCTTGGAAGGGTGTCTGCTTTTAGGAACTTATCCATTTCTTCTAGGTTGTCTAAACTGTTGGCTTACAAATGTTATGTAACTAGAATGGTTATTATCCAAGTCAGAAGATAACAAATGTTGGTGAGGATGTGGAGAAAAGGGAACCCTTGTACACTGTTGGTGGGAATGAAAATTGGTAAAGTCATTATGGAAAACAGCATGCAGATTCCTCAAAAAACTAAAAACAGAACTACCGTAAGATCCAGCAATCCCACTTACGGGTATATACCCGAAGAAAATGAAATCAGGACCTTAAAGAGATAGCTGCACTCCCTTGTTCATTGCAGCATTATTCACAATAGTGACACCCAAGTGTCCACCAATGGATGAATGGATAAAAAAAGATGTGATATATATAATTATATAATGGATATATATTAATGCTTATATAATATATATATATAATGGAATATCATTCAGCCATGAGAAAGAAGGAAATACTGCCATTTGCAACAACGTGGATAAAGGTGGAGGCCGTTATGCTAAATGAAATAAGCCCCAGACAGAGAAAGACAAATACTGTATGACCTCGTTTATATGTGGAATCTTAAAAAAAAAAAAAAAAGTAGAACTTACAGAAGCGGAGAGTAGAACAACAGTTATCAGGGGCTGGGGAAATGGGGAGATGTTGGTCAAAGGGTACAAAGTTGCAGTTATCTAGGATGAATAAGCCTAGAGACCTAATGTACAGGCATGATGACTATACTTAATAATACTATATTGATTACTGGAAATATGCTAAGAGAGTAGATTTCGGGGGCACTCATCACATACACAAAAATGGTAACTATGTGAGGAGAAGGTGACATGTTAATTAGCTTGACTCTAGTATTCATTTCACTATGCATATTGTGTATCAAATCATCATGTTGTACACCTTAAATTATATATAATCTTTATTAAAAATATATAAATAAAAAAATATATATAAATAAATGGAAAATACTGACCATATCTGTGTGGTCAATTGTTGTCTTTGTTCGGTTCCAGTGATGTACATGTCTTTTCTTTCATCAATACCACACTACCTTGATCACTATATACTGATTATCTCTCCATTTATTTAGGTCTTCTTTAATTTCTTTCAGCAATGGTTTGTAGCTTTAGTGGACAGGTGTTACACATATTTCATTAAATTGACCTAATGCTAGCCAAACATGCTTCACAGTTTCTAAGCATATCTTGCATGTGGGTGGCAGGAGGGTAGTTCTGTTCATAATAGGATGTGAGTGTATGTAAGACAGAAACAGTGCAGTTTTAACATTCTGTTCCCATACTAGTATCCCAATATTATCTTATTCTATTAACACAATTCCCCTACGATGATACAAAAGTAATCTAAGAACCGTGATAAATCATTTCTCCTGCAAACAAATACTTTCAAGCACACTGAAATGAAAGTTTACTTCACAAAGAAAACTGAGCTGACTGGAAAAGGCAGTAAAATAAAATGAAATGATATCAACTACTTAAGGTTATCTTTTCTACAGTTATTATGTCTTCATGGAGTCTATTAAGATTTCAAACTATAGAATATGTCTCGTATTAAGATTAAAATGATTAAATGACTGAAATTTCAACTTGAAAGAAAAAGTACATTTTAAAATATGCATTTTTATATAAACAATTCAAAAATCAATTTTCCCATTTCAATGGATACAGACAGTAGTGAAGGCAAGCCCACATTTTACAGAAAAATAAAATCAGTAAATTAAAAGTAGTGGGAATCAATCATTTAATTAGTAAATTCACTATTCTTTCAGTGACATCTCATCAGTCAATGAGGTTTGTGTTTGGCTGCATTTAACACATATGATAAAAGGAGTTAACAAAAACAAGGATTATTTTTTCACATAAAAAATTCAAAAGTAAACAGTCCAGGGCTTTTACAGTGATCCTACAATATCAGTAATATCTTAAATACCTTCCATCTTTGTGCTCTGCCATCCTTGGAAGGTACTTTTTAACATAACCGTCATCTCTTGGTAATAAGATGGCAACTCTACCATATGCCAATACAGGAAGTCACTTATTACAAGAAAAACAACGGCTCATCCAGAAACCCCTTGTAGAAACTTTTGCATATAATTTATGGCCAGAAATGCATCACATGGTGTCCCCTAACTTCAAGGGAGTCTGGAAAGATGGATACTTTAGCTGTACACAATGCCAACCTAAACAGTTCTGGCTCTTTTAATAAGGAAGAAAAGGAATCCAGCTACTGGATAGCCACAGGGTGCCTGCCAAAATATTCTTTCAGATTTTAAACCTAGCTAAAATAAAATACACTAAAAGTTATGCTCAGTTGAAAAAAGAAAAGTCTTAAGTCATTAAAATACTGATTTACAACATATTTTGAGAGAAAACCCTTTAAAAATATCATTTTGTTATATACAAAATTATTTCTAAATGCAGCAAGAAAAAGAGCTTGCCAGTTTTAAAGACTGAAATTTTAAGAGTAAGATGGGATGGGGGCTAGGATATATTTGAAAAAATGTAGGACTAAAGCAAGTGGAAAACTTGGTTTAAGAATAGACTCTTAAAACAGCAAATATCATTCTTACTAACAACAAAAATGAAATAACAAGTAAGCATTCAACCAAGCACTTAAAAGGTGTTCTAAGTTTTTTATATCATCTAGACAACATGGTAACCCTAGGAAGCAGATACCATTATCATCTCCTAGGAGGAAGCTAACAGGCACAAAATCACACAGCTACCGAGTTGTGGCATCTGAATTTGAACTCAGGAAGTCTCTCTCCAGAGCCTATGCATTCAGTCTCTCTGCTGAATTCCTCTTATATGCACCCTAAACATATGATGACGTAAGCATGTATGTTCTTAATGTTTGTCAAATCAATATTCTTGAGACAAACATAAAAATGAATTTTATATCTTCTGTTCTTTAGGTGGGGCCTCAATATGAAATGTTGCCTTCCATTCACAGACTTAATCTTCCAAAGATTAGAAAGACACTATTCAGCAGAATTTAGAGAACTGTGCCTTATTTCTAATAAAATCTAGAAATTGTTCATTTTTAGGATTCCTGAAAAAATTTTTTAAAAACTCTTATAGCAATACAAAGTAGAACTGTTATAAAGCTTATCATCTTCAGTAACTAGGTTCTAGTAGAAATGTGTTTAATAGCTTTCCATAACATGAAAGTATTGCTGTACTAAGATATATTCTATCACAAAGGAAAAAGTAAACTACAGGGTAAGCTTCATCATAGATATCCAATTAAATAAAGGTGAGTTTTTAATAGAAAAGCAAAATTTCTAATGTCTCCCTAAAATAGTACAAACAAATGATTTTAGCTACAATTATAAAATCCTTCAGTTATACACATGAAGGAAAATTCATAGTCCAAGATTAATGCAAGTACACATGCCTTTTCTATTTAGTTTTTACTGTCATCTTAATAGACACTATAATTGGATGTTAAACCCTATCACGGAAAATGGAAACAACTACACAGTTTTTTTATGAAGATTTCTTAGTTGCTGCAAAATTCGCTTTTTCTCATTTCTGTAGTAACTCTAGAGATGAAGAATAAGGATAATTCTGGGTAATAAGTTTCTTTTCTAGCTTTACTGGCCTCAATTGTTATCTTGGCAAAAGGAGAGAGGTATCTTCTGTGTATGACTTCTAATGTGTTTTTGGTTTAAAAAAAAAAAGTACTGTAGCATAAATATCTATTTAAAATTTGACAATCTTGCTTTTGACAGGAATGAGTAATGATGTCACTGTTTGCCACAAATGATGGTTCTCAGATAATCTTTTTCACATCAAAATAAGATTACTGGATGAGGAGATTATGGTTTTAACTGCCTCAGAGAGATGAGGGTTTTTCTACCCTGGCTCAAGTATACATATACTCTTAACCAAATACCCCATTATGCAAATGAAGTCCATTTCATTGAGTCTATTTATTTCTCTATGTATAGATACTTCTTAAGTGATAAATTGTGACATCAGTTATGCATATCTGGAGAGATATATAGTTCATATCAAAAACTGAATAATGCAACTAACACTGATTGAGTGCTTGAAGCTTTATATGTAATTTTATTTAATCTCTTACAACCCTTTGAAATAATTCTCTCTGCTATAAATGGGTATTTTAAAGCTAAGACCTAACGAGAAGACTAACATAGAAGGTGAAAAACCAAGATCTGAGCCTAGGTCCAAAGCCCTTTCCCTAGAATTTAACATACACCTGCTGATGCTATGATAAAAGTAAAACATAGAAAATTAGGTAGTGTCATCTCTTACCTTAAGCTCTTGTATACACATATTATTCACTTAACATTGGTAGTATTATTTCACAATATCATTATTTTTTTGATGAAAGCTTTAGGTTATTTTTTCCTAACAATCAAAATAATATATATTCACAATTCAAGATGTTGAAAACAAAGATTAGAAAAAGAAGACATCTAACATCTTAACCCCTCAATTAATCTCCATTAATATTTTGGTGAATTTTCTTCATTTTTTCCCCAAATATGTTTTCAGAATATAGATGAAGTTATACTTTATAATTTTGCATAAATTCACTTTAGTATGTAACATACTATTTAAATTTTTCTAACAGCTCTTTAGATGTAAACCCCAGCTCATCTGTGTCTTACTTGGACTACAGTTGGCACATTCAGGAAAGTAAATTTATGTTTGCTATTGCAAATAATGCTTTAATGGAAATATTTATGAGATTGCAATTCAACCAACTCCCATATTTAACTTTATCTTAAAACAAATTCCCAGAATTAGAATTACTAGGGTCTGAAGAATCTGAAGGCTTTTCCCAAACTATTTTTCAAATGTGCCAACAAAAACTTGATATCAACCAGCAAAGTGGATATGGAGGTATTCATTTCAGCAAAAATTCAACGGCAGAGGATAATTTCCACTTTCTTACTTGTTAATTTGAAGGAGAATTTATTACTTCATTGATTTACTTTCCATGTCCTTGATTGTTAGTAAGACTGAATATTTCCCTAATGTAATGCTTTATGAATGGCTTGTTTTATCCTTTGCTGAATATCTGCAGTGTTTTTACTGGTTTTCTTATTGACTTGTACACACTCTATTTACAGAAAGATATTAATCTTTATAGTCACATATGTTGAGACTTGTTTCTCATAGTTTACTGTCTTTTATTTAAATTATTTTCATTTTGTTTTCAAAATCAGATAAATTAGACTTTAGACATTGTTAACCTAGATTCATTCGGGCTCTTAAGTATACTTCTCAGAGGACAGCCAGGTAATTAACTGCCTCTTAGTAAAGTTAGATCAAGAAAAGAACTATAAGGTTTGAAATTAAGTAGGGAAAACAAAGGGAGAATGTTTGGCTTTCTGATTTTAGTAACATAACAGATTTTTATTCTCTTCTTGTAGAAAGTCATTTGGAAAAGACTTGTATTCATTTGTTTTGAATTCAATTGGCTACATGTCTGACCTCCTACCTGCATAAAAGAATAAGAAAAATCATTTGATACTTGTGATATTAACAATAGATTAAAAAGAATTAACCAGAAACACTGCGGTTTGTTAAAATGGCAAAGAAAGGCAACATTCCATTCATCAAAAAGTGAATTTAAAAACTGTAATGGCAATTTCAAATTTGGGGTATAAAATAAAAATCACGATTTGCAGTAGTCCTCTTTCCAATACAGCCTCTCACTTTCAAGTTTTTCCGTATCTCTGGAAAATTGGTAAGCAAATATATAAGCCTTAAAGCACATCTAAAAGATTTTTCAAACGTTAAGTGTTCTAAACCATTGCATCAAATAGCAGCTCTAATTTATCCAGAACATTTCTGAATAAGATGAGCTGTTGTAAAAGAAGACATCATATCGGTATGATTTTAACTTTTAGGTACAATATATTTACCCTCACAAATGCATGTCAAGTTACCAAAACATATTAAAGGCAAGCTTGGGTGATGCTAATGATTCTTACCAACAACTTCATTACTTTTTCATGTTTTACCTAAAATTCACTTCTCCACATATATTAAAGTGTTGGTGAAGGCATTATTCCACTATTTCACAAATAAAATTGGCAGAAAAGAAAAACACAACAGAACTTTACAGGAAAATAATTTTCACAGTTGCTGTGGCAAAGATTGCTAGTGGTCCCTCAGTATGCATTCTCCACTTTTTCTACAGTCATAGAATGCCTGATTTGGGGCTAGTATATGGCCATCTTAAATAAAGACCAATTCTCAGCCTCTTTTTCAGCTAGAGGTTACCCTGTGATTGAGTTTTGACCAACAGGAAGTAGGCAAGAAATGTTCTGAGCAACTTCCAAGAAGTATCCTTTAAAGGAAAGAGCATGACTTTTTTCTTTCTCTTCCTTCTTCCTACAGCTGGTGTGCAGATGTGCTACCTAGAGCTAGGCATTTGGGGCTACAAAGCTGAAGCACTATAATGAGGAAGATAGAGCAGGAGGACAGAATGAGCCTGAGTCCTTTATGATGGTAGAGCTGCCATACCAAATCCAGACTGCCTGTGCCTACTTGAAAAAGAAATAAAGGTCTATTTTGTTTAAGGGACGATTATTTTACATTTTTTGGAGGGGATGCTGTTGCCACATAATCTTCATTCTAATAAATGCAACTACCATTTCAGAAGATGATAATAAGTTAACTACTAAAATCACCATAAATTGTATGCGAGATATATCAATATTAAAAGAATTTAATTCAGAAGATAAATAATGAGTTATTAAGAGCCCTGGAGTCTAATGAACTTAGATTTGGGGTCTGGCTGAACATTTACTTTTTATATGACTTTGGGCACATTCCTTATCCTCTCTAAGGATCAGTTTCTAATCAGTAATATGATGAGAACAATAGTAATTGTAGTGATAATTAAAATGAGGTAATGTATGTAAAAAATGAAGCACAGGCACAAGGTAAGCACTCAGAATAAGTGGTGCTGGGAAAACTGGACAGCTATATGTGAAAGAATGAAACTAGAACACTCCCTAACATTGTACACAAAAATAAACTCAAAATGGATTAAAGACCTAAATGTAAGACTGGACACTATAAAACTCTTAGAGGAAAATATAGGCAGGGCTTCCCTGGTGGCGCAGTGGTTGAGAATCTGCCTGCCAATGCAGGGGACACGGGTTCGAGCCCTGGTCTGGGAAGATCCCACATGCCGTGGAGCAACTAGGCCCGTGAGCCACAACTACTGAGCCTGCGTGTCTGGAGCCTGTGCTCTGCAACAAGAGAGGCCACGATAGTGAGAGGCCCGCGCACGGTGATGAAGAGTGGCCCCCACTTGCCACAACTAGAGAAAGCCCTCGCACAGAAACGAAGACCCAACACAGCCAAAAATGAATATAAAAATTAATTAATTAATTAATAAAAGAAAATATAGGCAGAATACTCTTGGACATAAACTGCAGCAAGATCTTTTTTGATCCACCTCCTACAGTAATGAAAATAAAAACAAAAATAAACAAATGGGATCTAATTAAACTTAAAAGTTTTTACACAGCAAAGGAAACCATGAACAGAACAAAAAGACAGCCCTCAGAATGGGAAAAAATATGCATTAATTTGCATTACCCTAATGGCTAATTATGTGGAAAATCTTTTCATGTTCTTATTGACTCTCCATATATCCTCCTTGATGAAGTGTCTATTCAAGTTATCTGCCCATTTTCTAACTGGTTAGAAATTATTGTTAGAATTACTGTTCAGTTTGGAAAGTTGTTTATATATTCTACATACAAGTCTTTTGACAGATATGTGATTTGAAAATATTTTCTTCCAGTCTATGACTTATCTTTTCATCCTTTAACAGGGTCATTCAAGAGCAAAATTTTTCATTTTGATGAAGTCCAATTTATCAACCTTTACTTTTATGGACTGTTCCTTTAGCATCATGCTTAAGAACTCTTCACCTAATTGCAGGTCATGAAGATTTTCTCCTATATGTTCCCCTAAAATTTTTATAGTTTTATGTTTAACATTTAGGTCTATGATGTATAACGGATGAGGTTTAAGTCAAGTTTTTTGGCTTTTGTTTTTGCCTCTGAATGTCCAACTACTCCACCTAACCATTTGTTGACAGGAGCATCTTTCCTCTGTTTAATTTCGTTTGCACCTTTGCCACAAATCAGTTGCCCTTACTTAACTGAATCTACGTCTGAACTCTCTATCCTGTTCCCTTAATCTATAATCTGTGTCTATCCCTCTGCCAATACCACTCCATCTTGATTACTACAGCTATAGTAAGCTTTAAAATTAGGTAACATGATTCCTCTAACTTTATTCTTCTTTTGTATTCCCTTATAAATTTTAGAATCACCTTCTCTATATTTATGAAATATCCCTAGGACTGTTTCAAGAATTAAATATACAGATCAATCTGGGTAGAAGAGACATTTTTAATATCTGAGTCTTCCAACCCATGAACATGTCATGTCTGTCCCTTTATTTATTGCCTTCTTTGCTTTTGTTCATTAGCATTTTTGTGGTTTTCAACATATAGAAATTGTATGTTTTGTTGGATTTATACCTAAATGTTTCATTTTTGAGCAATTGTAAATGGTATATGTTTTAAAATTTGGTTTCCAATTGTTCACTGCCAATATGTGGCAATATGATTGAGAGAGAGAGAGTTTGTGTGTGTATTTTCACCTGATATCCTGCAACTGAAAACTTACTTATTTTCAGAACTATCTTTTGTAAACTCTAGTGTTTGTGGATTCCTTGGGATTTGCTAGGTAGCCAATCATATCGTCTGCAAATATGAACAGCTTTATGTTTTCATTCTAGTCCACATGTGTCTTCCTTCCTTTTCTTGCCTTACTGCATTGGTTAAGTATTCTACTACTAAGTTGAATTGGCTTGTTGAGAGCAGACATCCTTACCTTTTTCCCCAAAGCAGACTTTTATCATTAAGTATGATGTTTGCTGTACATTTTAATAAATGTCCTTTATCAGGCTGAGAAAGTCCCCTTATGTTCCTAGTTTGCTAAGAGTTTTTATCATGAAAGTTGAATTTTCTCAAATGCTTTTCCTGAATCAATTGATACGATATGGTGGTTTTTCTTCTTTAGATTGTTGGTAGAATTCACCACTAGAACCATCTGTGCCTGGACATTTCTTTTTTTAGAAGGATTTTCATTGTAAATTCAATTACTTTAATAGTTGTCAGATATTCAAATTATCTATTTTGTCTTGGGTGAGTTTTGGTAATATGTGGTTTCAAGGATTTGTTCTATTCCTCTAAACTGCCATTTATGTGTACAAAGTTGTTTATAGTATTCTCTTATTACCCATTTAATATCTGTGGTATCTACAGTGATATCTCTTTCTTTACTCCTAATATATTGATAATTACTATTTTCTCTCATGTTGTTAAATGTTTATCAGTTTTATTGATATTTTCAAAAACTGGCTTTTGGTGTGATTGGTTTTTCCTCTACTGTTTTTCTATTTTTAATTTCATTAATTTCTGCTATTTTTTTTTTCCTTCATTCTGCTTGTTTAGGTTTAGATTCTTTTTTTGTTATTACATTTTGACCCCCTTCAGCCATTCCTCCAACTCCCCACTTCTGGCAACCACCAACCTGTCTCTGTTATCTATACCTATGTGCTTTCTTTTTTTTTTTCTTTTTTTAAGGTTTCACATATAAGAGAGATCATGTTCATATGATATTTATCTTTGTCTTTCTCCACCTAACTTAAATTCTTGAAGTAGGAGCTGAATTTGACACATTTTTCTGTTATATGCACTTAATGCTATAAATGTCTCTCTTGGCACTGCTTTAGCTGCATCCCACAGATTTTAATATGTTATATTTTCATTTACATTCAGTTTTAATATATTTTTTTATTTCTCTTGAGACTTTCTCTTTGATACATGGATTATTTAGGAGTGGCTTGTTTAATTTCTAAGTGCTTCAATATTTTCCTGTAATCTTTCTGTTATCAATTTCTAGGTTGTCTCCATTATGGTCAGAATACCCTTTGTATGACATGAATTATTACAAATTTGTTAACAGCTGTTCTGTGACCTAAGATATTGTCACTCTTGGTGAATGTCCCATGTATGCTTGAAAACAATCTTTATTCTGATTTCACTGGGTGGAATGTTCTAAAAATTTCCATTTGATCCTGATGGTTGATGGCACTGTTCACTTCTTCCTTATTCTTGATAATTTTTAGTAGTTATATCCTTTAGTAAGCAAAGGGGTTATAAATCCCCAAGTATAATATCAGATTTCTCTAGTTTCAACTATTTTCTCCACTCAGTCCTTTAAGGTTTTACTTCATTTATTTCCCAGCTCTGTTTTTTGGTGCATGCATATTTAAGACTGCTATGTCTTCTTGGTAAATTGATCTTTTTATCATTTTGTAATGTCCCTTTCTCCCTGGTAGTTTTCTTTATTCTGACATCATTTTTTTCTACTAAAGTAAGTTTATTTTTATTTACATTTATTTAAGGAAGCGATAATTCATACTTAATATTACTATCTCTTTTCAATACAGCCATTCCAGTTTTCTTCTGATTAGTGTTTGCATGGTATGTATTTTTCTATCTCCTAACCTCCCTGTGTCATTGCATATGAAGTGAGTTTCTTATAGACAAAACACAGTTCAGTCTTTTTTGATCAATTCTACCATTTCCTACCTTTTAATTATTCATATGTTAGGACTTAAGTCTGCCATTTTACTACTTCTGTTTGTTCCCTCCATTTTACCTTCCTCTGTTTCCCCTTTCTTATGTTCCTATAGGTTACTTGAACATTTTTAGTACTCCATTTTGATTTATTTACAATATTTTTATTACATCACCATATAATACTTTTTTTAACACCTTTATTGTAGTATAATTGCTTTACAATGTTGTATTAGTTGCTGCTGTATAACAAAGTGAATCAGCTATATGTATACATATATCCCCATATCCCCTCCCTCTTGCATCTCCCTCCCACCCTCCTTATCCCACTCCTCTAGGTGGTTGCAAAGCACAGAGCTGATCTCCCTGTGTTATGTGGCTGCTTCCCACTAGCTATCTATTTTACATTTGGTAGTGTATATATGTCAATGTCACTCTCTCACTTCGTCCCAGTTTACACTTCCCTCTCCCCATGTCCTCAAGTCCATTCTCTACATCTGTGTCTTTATTCCTGTCCTGCTCCTAGGCTCTTCAGAACCTTTCTTTTTTTTTTAGATTCCATATATACATGTTAGCATATGATATTTGTTCTTCTCTTTCTGACTTACTTCACTCTGTATGACAGACTCTAGGTCCACCCACCTCACTACAAATAACTCAATTTCATTTCTTTTTATGGCTGAGTAATAGTCCATTGTATATATGTGCCACAACTTCTTTATCCATTCATCTGTCGATGGACACGTAGGTTGCTTCCATGTCCTGGCTATTATAAATAGTGCTCCAATGAACACTGTGGTACATGACTCTTTTTGAATTACCATATAATATTTTTAATGACTGCTCTAGAGATTACAATGTGTGTGTGTGTGTGTGTGTGTGTGTAACTTACTATAGCCTACTAGTATCAACATTTTACTACCCTGAGTGGAATATAAACACCTTGCCACAATTTATGTCCCTTTCCTTTCCCACTTTCGATACAGTTTTCTTAAATATAACCTCTATATACATTGAGAACCACGTAAATGTAATAATTTTTGCTTTGTATCATCAATTTTTTAAACTGAAGAGAATTTATTTATCTCTTCCATTGCTTTCTCCATTTCTAATATCCCAACTGTCCCTCCATTATCTCTTCCTTTGTGTCTGATGAACTTCCTTCATAGTCATTATTTTACAACCAATTTGCTGGCAACAAATTTTCCTAGCTTTCCTTCATCTGAGAATGTGTTGATTTCTCTTTCATTCCTTAAGTATATTTTTCCTGGATACACAATTCTGGGGTGACATCAGGTTTTTTTTTTTTAGCACTTCCTCTGTTTTCCACAATTTCTGATAGGAAATCTGTTGTCATTTCAAATTGCCCTTTCCCTAATAGCAATGTTTGGTTTCCCTTTCAAGATTTTTTCTTTGGCTTTAATTTTCAAAAGTTTAACTATAATGGGTCTGGGTATGGATTTCTTTAGGTTTATCGTGTTGGGAGTTCACTCAGCTTCTTGAATCTGTAGGATTATGTCTTTTGCAAATTTGGTAAGATTTAAGCCAATATTTCTTCAAATATTTTTTAAATTCCACATCCTGTCCTCTCTGTCTAGTACTCCGATGCCTCAAATGTTATACGTTTTGTTATTGTCCCACAGATCTCTAAGTTCACTTTTTCAATTTCTCTCCATTATTCAGACTACATAATTTCTACTGATCCATCTTGAAGTTCACTAACTCTTTCCTCTGTCCTTTCCATTCTGCTATTTAGCCTAACCAGTAATTTTTAAATTTTGGTTACTGTATTTTTCATTTCTAAGATTTTCATTTGATTCTTTATATTTTCTACTTATTTGCTGCAGTTTCTTATGTTTTCATTTGTTTCAAGAGAATTCATAATTGCTCACTGGAGCAGTTTTACAAAAGCTGCTTTAAAATCCTTGTTGATGATTCCAACATTTGTGTCATTTCAAAGTTAGCCTCTGTTGATTGCCTTTTCTTATTAGAGTTGAGTTTTTCCTGATTTTTTCATATGACAAGTAATTTGGGGCTGTAGGCTGGACATTTTAAGTACTATACTATCACACTCTAATTCCTACTTAAATCTTTTATTTTAGTGAATGGTCAACCTGTTTAGATTCCGAATGTGAT
Organism: Balaenoptera acutorostrata; assembly: GCF_949987535.1. NCBI lineage: Eukaryota > Metazoa > Chordata > Mammalia > Artiodactyla > Balaenopteridae > Balaenoptera > Balaenoptera acutorostrata. The sequence goes on from NC_080073.1 coordinate 38,034,779, forward strand.
CCCAGGCTCACTTTTGTGGACTGTGATTCAAATGTCAATTTAGTTTATAAAGTCTCTCCAGTACTCCTTGGTTTTCTCTATTTACATGTTACCTATATAACAGAACTCCACTCCCCATTATCCTCAGCATGGGCTTGAGTGGGGAGAAGCACTGCCTCATTTCAGCAGGGCAGGCATAGAAAATAGGGTAATATGCAGGGGAGTGGGGAGTTGTGAAAGTCAAAGTACTACCCACAGGCTCAGTTGGGGAGGGTACCACCTTATTACTGCCAGGGGAGTGGAAATCAAAAGCTCCAAACACAGGCTCCTCTGTGGAGGAATGCTTCTTCTTTACTTCAGAGCATGGAAGAAAGTCAAGTTCTGCCTCAGAACTCTGCAGGGTAAGGGCACCATCTTGTTAATCCTGTGTAGTTGTGAAAGCCAGGGTCTCACCCACAGGCTCTGCTGAAGAGAGTTGCCACCTTGTAAATTCTGGTGGGGTAGAAGTCAGTCCTCCCTACAGGCTCTGCTCAGGAAGGGGACTGCCTCATTACTGAGCAGGGAAGAGGAGAAGTCAGAGTTTGACCCACAGGCTCCACTGGAGGGGGACATCTCCTTGTTACTGCAGGTGGGGGAAGGGTGTCTGTGAGACAAAGCTCTGGTCATGGATACCGCTGCTGTAATGCCTGTTTGAGTGGGAGGGGGTATAGATTTTATTGTGATGTTCTCCTAGAGAACGGATGGGATAGGTTAGGATGTTTCTATCTTGCTGGGCCATCCTTTGGCTAGAGAGAACAGGCTTTCGTTGGTACTATTTTTTTGTCTGCACTCATTAGCATTTCCAGGTTGTAGTCTTCTCTACAACCCAGGCCAAGATATATGGGAGGCAAGAAAAAAAGACAATCAGGGAACTCACTCAATCCTTGAGTCTCAAGGTCCTTACTCAGTCCACCTTCTTTTCCCTAACTTTCAGAGTTTTCTGGTAGGGTATTTCATGAGTTTTTCCAGGATTTTTGTGATTAGTAGGAGAAAAATAGAATGTGTTTACTTCATCTTGTTCAGAACCCAAACCCTGTCACTTATTTTCAGTCTATATTTTTTGTGTCCTATCACCCTCTACTCTCTAAGTTTCCAGAGGATATTAACTGAGGTTTTATTAACCTAGTAATTGTTGGCTTGGCAAAAAGTATCATATATGACATATCCTTTAAGCTTATTAGCTGTAAGAAAGTGTTGATACAGCTTCTTGGCCTTTACCCACCATTAGGTTCACAATGTAACTCTGAAGTTTGTTCATTCATTTAATAAAGACCTGTTTTGTGAAAGCTTCTGGGGATACAGCAATGAGTAAGACAGCTAAAATCCTTGGTGTTATGGAACTTACATTCTATTGACTGGAATAGGATGGAGAGAACTGCAGGCATATGAATAATGTGTTCTCTTCAGGTTGGACAAAACTCAAGTCTACTATGTTTCAGTTAATATTAGGAATATACATTTGAAAAACTGTCGATATTCAGAAATCTATAAATTTGCAACTGGCACAAGTACAATAATTTTTTCACTTGGTACAATTCACTTTAATCATCTAGTAAACTAGTTATAAACTACTTACCACATAGAGTTGTTTCCACAGACTGGCCCATTCTTGCAGAGTTGCTGTAACTTCAGTCACAATAGAATCTTCAAGTGGAACCACAGTTTCATACTGCCTAGAACCAGAGCCACAACAAACAGCCCCATTATCTTTGATAAAATACCAGAATACTGTCTACTGACCTTTTCAACATGTGTAAATCAAATTTAAATTCATGTAAATATAAAGAGAGGTATATCTAATTGAATACAGATTCTTTAGCAGTAATATACTGCAATAATATAAGTGAACTGAATTAATGTAAACAAGTTTCCTCAACTTGTCCATTGAGGAATTCTGGGTCTGGTAGGGGAACTCTGATCCTGGAAACAGAAAGGTACTAGGTTTCTCTCCAACTACCTTGTAAGCAACACCCATTATGGTGCCAGTCCCTGTGCTAACTGCCAAGGAGTTATCAGTGAACAAAAATGGACAGGGTCCCTATCTTCAGAGAGCTCTTATTGTGGATAGGGAATCAGACAAATAATCACAACAGGTATGGATAGCGATGAATCTAAGAAAGAAACCAAATTGTACTATCAGAGATTTTAGCTGGGGGACACGACTAAAGAAGAGAAGATCAGTGAAGTCTTCTCTGAAGAAATGGCAATGCCCAAAAGATGCAAAAAGGTCACGACAGAAAAGTTTGTTGGGAGGGAGAGGTGTGGTGTCACCTGCAGAGGAAACAATATACAAGAAGTCACTGAGATGGTAAAGAATTTCACGTATCTAAGAACTTAAAGAAGGCTGGTATGACTGAGGCCAGCTCTCACAGGGCCTTTCCAAATGATACCAAAGATACCAGACCTTTTTTTTAAATTAATTTTTATTGGAGCATAGCTGCTTTACAAAGTCGTGTTAGTTTCCGCTGTACAGCAAAGTGAATCACCTATACATATACATATATCCCCTCTTTTTTGGATTTCCTTCCCATTTAGGTCACCACAGGGCACTGAGAATGAATGAGATGATATTGAAAGGTTGTTCAAAGTAAGGGCATGACTTGATGATATTTTTATAATGTCTATGCCACTTTTGAGAGTTAATGAAATATTTTCTGGGAACAAAGATTTTATATACTGATATGCTGAGGTGGATGGAACCTATACTCCGATTTGTTAGCCAAAGAGAACATCATCCACTTGGAAGTAACAAAGGAAAATTCCTTTCACAAATTAGCATTAAGTATCATTTCTCTACACAGCTGGCAAACCACCACTGTGTTCAAAGGTGACAGTGTATTAATATGGAGCATCAATTAATATATGTTACTTGATTATGCTATACAGCTTTCTTTTTTATTTTGTGTGATTTATGCCAGCAGATAAAAAAAATCATCTTGGAATGATGCCAGAGCACTATCCATATTCATCAAATTTATAAGGTGAATTTGCAGTGCAAGGCTGAGATTTAAACTTGACACTATGGAAATAGAGAGACATGGGAGATGTTGTAAGAGTGTTGTGTTTTAGTAACATTAATGCAGAAATACTGTATAGGATAAACTGGAATAAAATTTCTTGAAAGTTTCATATACTGGGTCTCCAGCTACTTTAATCATTGAGATCTATGGGAAAATTACATTGTTCCTATTTTAAAGTTCTAAAACTTTGGACTTACCTCAATTTATACTAACCCAAGGCTATACTAATACTGATGTATTTTTCTTAGGCTATAATATATAATCAACATCCTGAAAATTCTTAAAATTCAGATACAGTGTTATTTATAAATACACTGGTCCACAGACCAAATAGAATGTAGTCAGAACACTAAGAAAAATAACCAAATAAAGTGAATTAATAACAAATTTCCAAAGAAATTCTGGATTCATGCAGAGTAGAGAGTTTGTTAGAGGCCTGAACCAAGATGGCCGAGTAGAAGGACGTGCTCTCACTCCCTCTTGTGAGAACACCAGAATCACAATTAGCTGCTGGACAATCATCAACAGGAAGACACTGGAACTCACCAAAAAAGATACCCCACATCCAAAGACAAAGGAGAAGTCACAATGAGAGGGTAGGAGGGGCGCAATCACAGCAAAATCAAATCCCATAACTGCTGGCTGGGTGACTCACAGACTGGAGAACACTTATACCACAGAAGTCCACCCACTGGAGTGAAGGTTCTGAGCCCCACGTCAGGCTCCCCAACCTGGGTGTCCGGAAACGGGAGGAGGAATTCCTAGAGAATCAGACTTTGAAGGCTAGTGGGATTTGATTGCAGGACTTCGACAGGACTGGGGGAAACAGAGACTCCACTCTTGGAGGGCACACACAAAGTAGTGTGCGCATCGAGACGCAGGGGAAGGAGCAGTGAATCCAGGGGAGACTGAACCACACCTACCTGCTAGTGTTAGAGGGTCTCCTGCAGAGGCGGGGGTGGCTGTGGCTCACTGTGGGAACAAGATAACTGGCAGCAGAAGTTCTGGGAAGTACTCCATGGTGTGAGCCCTCCCAGAGTCTGCCATTAGCCCCACTAAAGAGCCCAGGTAGGCTCCAGTGTTGGGTTGCCTCAGGCCAAACAACCAACAGGGAGGGAACTCAACCCCACCCATCAGCAGTCAAGTGGATTAAAGTTTTACTGAGCTCTGCTCACCAGAGCAACACCCAGCTCTACCCACCACCAGTCCCTCCCATCAAGAAACCTGCACAAGCCTCTTAGATACCCTCATCCACCAGAGGGCAGACAGCAGAAGCAAGAAGAATTACAATCCAGCAGCCTGTGGAACAAAAACCACATTCACAGAAAGATAGACAAGATGAAAAGGCAGAGGGCTATGTACCAGATGAAGGAACAAGATAAAACCCCAGAAAACAACTAAATGAAGTGGAGATAGGCAACTTTCCAGAAAAAGAATTCAGAATAATGATAGTGAAGATGATCCAGGACCTCGGAAAAACAATGGAGGCAAAGATCGAGAAGATGCAAGAAATGTTTAACAAAGACCTAGAAGAATTAAAGAACAAACAAACAGAGATAAACAATACAATAACTGAAATGAAAACTACACTAGAAGGAATCAATAGCAGAATAACTGAGGCAGAAGAATGGATAAGTGACCTGGAAGACAGAATGGTGGAATTCACTGCTGTGGAACAGAATAAAGAAAAAAGAATGAAAGGAAATGAAGACAGCCTAAGAGACCTCTGGGACAACATTAAACTCAACAACATTCGCATTATAGGGGTCCCAGAAGGAGAAGAGAGAGAGAAAGGACCCAAGAAAATATCTGAAGAGATGAGAGTCAAAAACTTCCCTTACATGGGAAAGGAAATAGCCATCCAAGTCCAGGAAGTGCAGAGAGTCCCATACAGGATAAACCCAAGGAGAAACACGCCGAGACACATACTAATCAAATTGGCAAAAATTAAAGACAAAGAAAAATTATTAAAAGCAATAAGGGAAAAACGACAAATAACATAAAACGGAACTCCCATAAGGTTAACAGCTGATTTCTCAGCAGAAACTCTACAAGCCAGAAGGGAGTGGCATGATATACTTAAAGTGATGAAAGGGAAGAACCTGCAGCCAAGATTACTCTAGCCAGCAAGGATCGCATTCAGATTTGATGGAGAAATCAAAAGCTTTACAGAAGAGCAAAAGCTAAGAGAATTCAGCACCATCAAACCAGCTCTACAACAAATGCTAAAGGAACTTCTCTAAGTGGGAAACACAAGAGAAGAAAAGGACCTACAAAAACGAACCCAAAACAATTAACAAAATGGTCATAGGAACATACATATCGATAATTACCTTAAACGTGAATGGATTAAATGCTCCAACCAAAACACATGGGTTTGCTGAATGGATACAAAAACGAGACCTATATATACACTGTCTACCAGAGACCCACTTCAGACCTAGGGACACATACAGACTGAAAGTGAGGGGATGGAAAAAGATATTCCATGCAAATGGAAATCAAAAGAAAGCTGGAGTAGCAATACTCATATCAGGTAAAATAGACTTTAAAATAAAGAATGTTACAAGAGACAGGAAGGACACTACATAATGATCAAGGGATCAATCCAAGAAGAAGATATAACAATTATAAATATATATGCACCCAACATAGGAGCACCTCAATACATAAGGCAACTGCTAGCAGCTGTAAAAGAGGAAATCGACAGTAATACAATAAAACTGGGGGACTTTAACACCTCACGTACACCAATGGACAGATCATACAAAATGAAAATAAATAAGGAAACACAAGCTTTAAATGACACAATAGACCAGATAGATTTAATTGATATTTATAGGACATTCCATCCAAAAACAGCAGATTACACTTTCTTCTCAAGTGCACACAGAACATTCTCCAGGATAAATCACATCTTGGGTCACAAATCAAGCCTCAGTAAATTTAAGAAAATTGAAATCATATCAAGCATCTTTTCTGACCACAACGCTATGAGATTAGAAATGAATTACAGGGGAAAAAACGTAAAAAACACAAACACATGGAGGCTAAACACTATGTTACTAAATAACCAAGAGATCACTGAAGAAATCAAAGAGGAAATCAAAAAATACCTAGAGACAAATAACAATGAAAACACGACAATCCAAAACCTATGGGGTGCAGCAAAAGCAGTTCTAAGAGGGAAGTTTATAGCTATACAAGCCTACCTCAAGAACAAGAAAAGGGCTTCCCTGATGGCGCAGTGGTTGAGAATCTGCCTGCCAATGCAGGGGACACGGGTTCGAGCCCTGGTCTGGGAAGATCCCACATGCCGTGGAGCAACTAGGCCCATGAACCACAACTACTGAGCCTGCGTGTCTGGAGCCTGTGCTCCGCAACAAGAGGGGCCGTGATAGTGAGAGGCTCGTGCACCGTGATGAAGAATGGCCCCCGCCTGCCACAACTAGAGAAAGTCCTCGCACAGAAACAAAGACCCAACACAGCCAAAAATAAAAATTAATTAATTAATTAATTTATTTTAAAAAAACAAAAATCTCAAATAAATAATCTAACCTTACACCTAAAGGAACTAGAGAAAGAAGAACATACAAAACCCAAACTTAGCAGAAGGAAAGAAATCATAAAGATCAGAGCAGAAATAAATGAAATAGAAACAAAGAAAACAATAGCAAAGATCAATAAAACTAAAAGCTGGTTCTTTGAGAAGATAAACAACATTGATAAACCATTAGCCAGACTCATCAAGAAAAAGAGGGAGAGGACTCAAATCAATAAAATTAGAAATGAAAAGGAAGAAGTTACAACAGACACCACAGAAATATAAAGCATCCTAAGAGACTACTACAAGCAACTGTATGCCAATAAAATGGACAACCTGGAAGAAACGGACAAATTCTTAGAAAGGTATAACCTTCCAAGACTGAACCAGGAAGAAACAGAAAATATGAACAGAACAATCACAAGTAATGAAATTGAAACTGTGATTAAAAATCTTCCAACAAACAAAAGTCCAGGACCAGATGGCTTCACAGGTGAATTCTATCAAACATTTAGAGAAGAGCTAACAGCCATCCTTCTCAAACTCTTCCAAAAAATTGTGGAGGAAGGAACACTCCCAAACTCATTCTATGAGGCCACCATTACCCTGATACCAAAACCAGACAAAGATACTACAAAAAAAGAAAATTACACACCAATATCATTGATGAATATAGATGCAAAACTCCTCAACAAAATACCAGCAAACAGAATCCAACAACACATTAAAAAGATCATACACCATGATCAAGTGGGATTTATCCCAGGGATGCAAGGATTCTTCAATATATGCAAATCAATCAATGTGATACACCATATTAACAAATTGAAGAAGAAAAACCATATGATCATCTCAATCGATGTGGAAAAAGCTTTTGACAAAATTCAACACCCACTTATGATAAAAACTCTCCAGAAAGTGGGCACAGAGGGAACCTACCTCAACATAATAAAGGCCATATATGACAAACCCACAGCAAACATCATTCTCAATGGTGAAAAACTGAAAGCATTTCCTCTAAGATCAGGAACAAGACAAGGATGTCCACTCTCACCGCTATTATTCAACATAGTTTTGGAAGTCCTAGCCTCGGCAATCAGAGAAGAAAAAGAAATAAAAGGAATCCAAATTGGAAAAGAAGAAGTAAAACTGTCACTGTTTGCAGATGACATGATACTATACATAGAGAATCCTAAAGATGCTACCAGAAAACTACTAGAGCTAAGCAATGAATTGGGTAGAGTAGCAGGATACAAAATTAATGCACAGAAATCTCTTGCATTCCTATACACTAATGATGAAAAATCTGAAAGAGAAGTTAAGGAAACACTCCCATTTACCATTGCAACAAAAAGAATAAAATACCTAGGAATAAACCTACCTAGGGAGACAAAAGACCTGTATGCAGAAAACTATAAGACACTGATGAAAGAAATTAAAGATGATACCAACAGATGGAGAGATATACCATGTTCTTGGATTGGAAGAATCAATATTGTGAAAATGAGTATACTACCCAAAGCAATCTACAGATTCAATGCAATCCCTATCAAATTACCAATGGCATTTTTTACAGAACTAGAACAAAAAATCTTAAAATTTGTATGGAAACAACAAAAGACCCCGAATAGCCAAAGTGGTCTTGAGGGGAAAAAACGGAGCTGGAGGAATCAGACTCCCTGACTTCAGACTATACTACAAAGCTACAGTAATCAAGACAATATGGTACTGGCACAAAAACAGAAACACAGATCAATGGAACAAGATAGAAAGCCCAGAGGTAAACCCACGCACCTATGGTCAACTAATCTATGACAAAGGAGGCAAGGATATACAATGGAGAAAAGACAGTCTCTTCAATAAGTGGTGCTGGGAAAACTGGACAGCTACATGTAAAAGAATGAAATTAGAACACTCCCTAACACCATACCAAAAAATAAACTCAAAATGGATTAGAGACCTAAATGTAAGACCGGACACTATAAAACTCTTAGAGAAAAACATAGGAAGAACTCTTTGACATACATCACAGCAAGATCTTTTTTGATCCACCTCCTAGAGTAATGGAAATGAAAACAAAAATAAACAAATGGGACCTAATGAAACTTCAAAGCTTTTGCACAGCAAAGGAAACCATAAACAAGATGAAAAGACAACCCCCAGAATGGGAGAAAATATTTGCAAACGAAGCAACAAAGGATTAATCTCCAAAATATATAAACAGCTCATGCAGCTCAATATTAAAAAAGCAAACAACCCAATCCAAAAATGGGCAAAAGACCTAAATAGACATTTCTCCAAAGAAGACATAGAGATGGCCATGAAGCACATGAAAAGCTGCTCAACGTCACTAATTATTAGAGAAATGCAAATCAAAAGCACAATGAGGTATCACCTCACACCAGTTAGAACGGGCTTCATCAGAAAATCTACAAACAGCAAATGCTGGAGAGGGTGTGGAGAAAAGGGAACTCTCTTCCACTGTTGGTGGGAATGTAAACTGATACAGCCACTATGGAGAACAGTATGGAGGTTCCTTAAAAAACTAAAAATAGAATTACCATATGATCCAGCAATCCCACTACTGGGCATATACCCAGGGAAAACCACAATTCAAAAAGACACATGCACCCCAATGTTCATTGCAGCACTATTTACAATAGCCAGGTCATGGAAGCAACCACAATGCCCATCGACAGACAAATAGATAAAGAAGATGTGGTGCATATATACAGTGGGATACTACTCAGCCATAAAAAGGAATGAAATTGGGTCATTTGTTGAGACATGGATAGATCTAGAGACTGTCATACAGAGTGAAGTAAGTCAGAAAGAGAAAAACAAATATCGTATATTAACGCATGTATGTGGAACCTAGTAAAATGGTACAGATGAACCGGTCTGTAGGGCAGAAATTGAGACGCAGATGTAGAGAACAAACGTATGGACACCAAGGGGGGAAAGCCGCAGGTGGGTGGTGGTGGTGGTGTGATGAACTGGGCAATTGGGATTGACATGTATACACTGATGTGTATAAAACTGATGACTAATAAGAACCTGCTGTACAAAAAAAAATAGAGAAAACCTATTTATTAGGTTTATAGACGTCTGTGCAATTTAAAAAAAATAAAACACTGCTGTTACCTTGAAAAAAAAAAGTTTGTTAGAAATGAAATTTGGTAGTGAGAAGAGACGATCTTTAATTCAATGTATATTGCACAGAAATGTAGCTGAGAGCATGATCGTTAGGGTAAGATAACTTGGCCTCAATTCCTACTTTCCCTACTTCCTTGCCATGCGTTGGCAAAGGTATTTAACTCTCAAAGCCTTGCCCACCTCATGTGAAGTAAATGGATAATCCCATCTTCTAATCTGGAATTCCGAAGTGTGATATAATGGGTGTAAAATGTCAATTACAAAGCCCAGTACACAGGATATTTAATAAATGGCAGCTATTGTTCACTCTTACTTAATCTTTTAATTTTCATTACTTACAAATTGCAAAAGCATATCTAAAATAAACAATGTCAAAATGAGTTAGATTTCATATTGTACTTTAAAAATATATTTCACAAAGACTTCTTGTCCAAATAGCTCTGTAAATTCATGCTTCGGCGTATTTCCTAACCTCCCAATACCCAGCGGAGAAAATACGAAATAGAAAACCAAATGTATTTCTGAACTCCAAAATAAAATTAACACCTCAATTGAGCAGCAACAGAACAGAAAAAAACAGAGCAGTGAACTAGGGTGAAATCACAGCACTTCTAGGCTTTGGAGTCAAAAGCTACTAGTGACATCTAGGAACTTAGATGTAGAGGGAGAATAGGGATGAAAAGTGCTCCAAGTGAGAAGAGGATGAAGGCCTGATTCACTACGTGAAGCTCCCTGAAAGAAGGCCAACATGAAGCACAGCAAAAACTGCTACTGAGCCTCACTTAAAATCACGGCTTTTAGAAACCTCTAGGGCTAAATAGATTGGAGACTGAAGCAGTCCCCTCCTTCCCTTAGCCAAAGGTCAGGATCTGCCAAAAGTCTAACGTCACTGTGGGGAAGGAGATCTAAAATGCTATTGTAGGACTTGGTTCTACACTGGGGCCTTGGAAGCAGGTAGAGGTAACTACACAAGTACTAGACAGATGTGCTCAGGGGGAGAAAAGGAAGGGGAAAACAAAATCTCCCACTTCTGAAAACCAAAATTCTAAGATGTCCAAAGTCTTAAAAATAAAATGAAAATGCTTCTCAGGATTTTATAAGTCTGATAAACATTTAAAAATATTTACAATGCTTAGAGAAATGAGTAACTTCCATTTTTAAAAAAAGTATAAAATAAAAGCAAACATAAATAAAACAAGAGCCAATGGATATGCAAAATAACCAACTAGGGATTTTGCAAATGAAAAATATTGTCAAAATGTCCATCTATGGCTGAATGGAATAATGAAATGTGATATATATGTATAAAATATATAATGGAATATTATTCAATCTTTAAAAGGAATGAAAATTCGATACATGCTACAACATGAATGAGCTTTGAAAACACTATGCTAAGTGAAATAAGATAGACACAAAAGGACAAATATTGAATGATTCCATTTATATACAGACAGACAGTAGAACAGAGGTTACCAGGGACTGGGAGAACGGGGGAATGAAGAGTTGTTGCTTAAGGTGTACAGAGTTTCTGTTTGGGATGAGGAAAAAGTTCTGGAGTTGAATACTGATGAAGGTTGCACAACACTGTGAATGTACTTAGTGCCACTGACCTGTACACTTAAAAATGTTTAAAATGCTAAATTTTATGTTACTCATTTAAATGACAAAAAATACTAGCAGTGGGGAAAAAACCTCAACACAAAGGACACATGCCAGACAGAACTCAAAAGAAAATCTAGCAAGATGTATAAGAGAGTACTTAAGAGATATGGGGATGAGGTGGAAGAACTCCAACCTAATCCTAACAGAAATCCCAGAGGAAGAGAGTGGCAGTGTTAGAGAAAATTGTGATTTTCTTTTCCTTAGCCGTCCTGCACTGTAACTCCCCTTCTATGTTTGAGAAAAACCCTAACATTGAGACAGAGCTGCCTTCCACTATACAAGTGGAAAATGATGGATACTTGACTTCTCAGCCTCCTTATGACTACAGTACTCATGACCTGAGGTCCATTCACCCCAGACTTAGAAGAGAAAACCAGGGACTTCCCTGGTGGTACAGTGGTTAAGAATCTGCCTGCCAATGCAGGGGACACGGGTTCAATCCCTGGTCTGGGAAGATCTCACATGCCGCAGAGCAACTAAGCCCATATGCCACAACTACTGAGCCTGCGCTCCAGAGCCTGCGAGCCACAACTACTGAAGCCCGCACGCCATAATTACTGAAGCCCACATGCCTAGAGCCCGTGCTCCACAACAAGAGAAGCCACCACAATGAAAAGCCCGCACACTGCAACGAAGAGTAGCCCCTGCTTGCCACAACTAGAGAAAGCCTGGGTGGAGCAAGGAAGACCCAAAGCAGCCAAAAAGAAAAAGAAAACCAATTATCCAAAGCAGCAAAAATTACAAAGAAACCAACGTCTTGGCAGGTACATTCAGTTTCCAGAGGCAGATGTCCTATGGGAGCATCCAGTTTTGAGTTGGTGAGGGGAGGGGAAGAGGCAGAATTAAATACAGAAGTCAGGGTGTATCTCACTGAGAAGATTTGAGAAAAGACCTAAAGAAAGTAACAAAGTTAACCAGGCACAGTATTCAAGCACAGGAAACATCCTGAGCAAAAACGTTAAGGCAGGAACGTACCTGATATGTTTGAATAAAAGCAAGGAAGCCAGTGTAACTGAAGGTGACTGAGAAAAAGGGACAGCAGAAGAGGTCACGGGGTGATAAGAAGCCACATCATAAAACCTTGTAAGCCTTTGTAAGAGCTTAGGTTTTTGCTTTGAGTGACATGCGAACCACTGGAAGGTCTTAAGCACAGGAGTAACATGATCTAACTTATTTTTAAAAAACCACTCTAGCAGCTATATTGAGAATAAACTATAGTTGGGCATGGATAGAAGTGGGGAGAGCAGTTAGAAGGCATTGCAGTAACACAGGTAGGAAAGCGTAATCATAGAAAGCCCCTGCTTTTCATTCCATGTCAAGCTGTGACAATTTAGGACATAAGCTTGTCTTTCTCTAAGCTGTCTAATACTGTGCAAAGCACAACTCTATCCCATAGTCCTTGAGATGATCATGTCCTTTGCACTGTTCTTTGACAGCAGACTCTCAATAACTCTCCCAATATTTCTTTAGTGGATGCCATTATAGATTCCCTTCTTATTCCCTCTCTCATCTATCCACTTTAAGACCACAGATCCCCAACCATATGTGGTAAAGGTAATAACAACGTTCCCAGAACACATGCAACAAAAATCCATAAAATTATAAGCAGAGTCTAACACTATCTTCTCAGCTCCATCTGAGAGCTTTTTTTTGGGGGGGGGGGAAGTCTGAGGCTAAGTTTGAGGGAAGTTTTAAAAATAGACCAACAATGAGGTCAAAGGCAATTTTTTAAAAAAAGACAGGTATAAAAGGATAACTTGGCCTACATGATCAAAAAGCAAGAGACCTTCTGGGTACTGCTGACCTACCGTTTCTCCCTTTACCTGTATTCTAAACTAAGAGTTAAATAAATCTAGCAGACATAGAATGGATAGATGAGACAATTTGATACTTTGTAATATCTAATTGGAAGGATAATCTCTAGTCAAGAAACCAGGGCTGCAAAAAGCTGAATGCTCACTTTACTGATGCTCTGTGTAAGAGTTCAGAGCAATCTTCTCTTTCATCTTCAGTGTTCAAATAGTCAAAACCCATACTCTAGTTTTTGATCCTGATCATTGCTGAATTACAAGGTCAGTTGAATTTATGGCCTTTTATATATTTTAAGATAAAAATCAGGCTACTGACTTGGAAAAAAATGGTAGAGATAGAGACACTGGATAACACAGAAGACCCTACATTTCTCTGCTACTAAACCTCCCTTTGTAGCAGAAAAAGGCCCTCCTTCTCTACTGTGATGAGGGTGCTCTTGCCTTGCTTGAAGACTTTTAGATTGGCTCACCCAAATGAGCTGTCTTGCAGAGCAAGCCAGTTTTCGTTCTGCCCTATACCAACTATCCCCAGTGTTCCATGAAATCAGTTTCCTTTCCTAGCCATCCCAGGATGAATGTGGTGTAAAAGATAGGAGTTATTCACGAGCTCAGCTCCATGGACTTTCACTCATCAAGGCTGATCTGGTACTGTAACTGAGCAGGACCCTATGGGGCCTTCCCAGAACAGAATGCCTCCCTCCATCGCCCACAGTGTCCTCCACCTGCCTCTTGTCTATAGAAAACCTTTAGCCTCCTAGGCCTTCCCCAAGTTCCAAAGAGTAAATTTAATCAGAGAAGTGAGAAAATACAGAAATAAAGGAAAACAGTCGAGCAAGACAAATTAATAATAATTTAGCCATTAAACAAAGTCAAGGACCTTTAGTTCCTCCTCAAATACTATAGATAATATTATGAGCCATGTCCTTTGTTTCAGATACTGAAACCCCCACCAGGTGGAAGAAGTTAACTATATACTGCTCACAAGCAGGTAGACCCCAGACCGGTTGGAACCAAAAGGCTGATGATATTGACTCCCGATTATCTCACCACCAACCAGTCAGCAGAATATCCACAAGCTGATCACACATCCCACAACCCCCCTCCCTCACCCAGTCTTTAAAAACCTTTCCCTGAAAGCCTTCAGGGAGTTCAGGACTTTTAAGCACTTGCTACCTGGACTCCTTGCTTGGCGCCCTGCAATAAATGCTGCACTTTGCTTCACCACAACCCAGAGTTAGCAGACTGGTTTAACTGCATGTGGGCAAGGAGGCCAAAGTTTGGTTCAGTAGCAGTACCATAACTGTTGAATCAGAACTGGCCAGTAGGGACTTCCCTGGGGGTCCAGTGGATAAGACTCTGTGCTCCCAATGCAGGGGGCCCAGGTTTGATCCCTGGTCAGGGAACTAGATCCCACAGGCATGCTGCAACTAAGAGTTCGCATGCCGCAACTAAAGATTCTGCATGCTGCAACTAACGATCCTGCATGCCGCAATTAAAAGATCCAGCACAGCCTAAATAAATAAATAAAATTAAAAAAAAAAAGAACTGAGTAGCATTGAGTCCCTGATATGGTACCATACACCAAGTGGATTAATTAGCCAACACCGATAGGCAAGTTCATTACAGTGGACTCCACTGATCATGAAAGGGATGGGATTTGAATTTTCTTTCTATGCCTGCTTTATTTCTGGCAATAGACCTTCCATAGACTACTGAATACCTGATTTGCCATCACATTAATATGTTTAAAACTACAATATGAGGAAGGAACTCACTTTAAAGTAAAAGAAGTAGAATAAGGAATTGAAACTCACAGGATTTACTGATATTACTAATTACTTCATCACCCAGAGCACTGTACTATATAAAGCAATAGAGAGAACTATAAGAGACTTTGTTATGCCACCTTTTTAAAGGCGCTATCCATATATTGTGATAACTGCTCTGAACCAGCAACCAATATAGAGTTATGTTTCTCCCACAGGCAGAATACATGGTTCAAAAAAGAAGAGATAGAGATGGAAGGGGCACTTCTCACTCTCAAACATAACGACTCACTTGTAAAATTTTAACTTCCCATCTCTGAGGACTCAGACTCTGCTAATACAGAATCCAATGAAGCATGAATATACCAGATGAGAACATTATTCAATTATAATGAATTTGAAATTACCATGAAGCCTTTTCAGGTTTAGGTTCTTCCTGACACTGGGCAAACCAAAAAAAGGCACTTTTGGTATTGGCTGGCATGATTAATTTGTACTAGTCCTCAAGAAGAAACAGGCTTGCTGCTATACAAAAGAAGTGGGGAAAAGTATAGATGCAACCAAAGGGATCCTCAAGGGACATCCTAATACTGCCATGCTCTGTGCTAAAAGTTAACGGAAGACTATAGCATCCTGAAACATACAGAACTACCAAGGGCTCAAATACCATTAGCTGAGGTACTAGCTAAAAGGAAGAGATCATGAAATGGGTAGCAAAGATGAGAAGTTATTGATGCAACCTGCAACCAGGTAGACAAACATGTCTATGACATCTACTATATATTACTCCATGCTGTATCATATACACTTATAAATTTTACTTCATTGATGTCTTCCCTCTTCCTTTCCCCACCTACTTTTTTTTAACATCTTTATTGGAGTATAATTGCTCGACAATGGTGTGTTAGTTTTTGCTTTATAACAAAGTGCATCAGCTATACATATATCCCCATATCTCCTCCCTCTTGCATCTCCCTCCCACGCTCCCTATCCCACCCCTCTAGGTGGTCACAAAGCACTGAGCTGATCTCCCTGTGCTATGCGGCTGCTTCCCACTAGCTATCTATTTTACATTTGGTAGTGTATATATGTCCATGCCACTCTCTCACTTCGTCCCGGCTTACCCTTCCCCCTCCCCGTGCCCTCAAGTCCATTCTCTACATCTGCGTCTTTATTCCTGTCCTGCCCCTAGGTTCTTCAGAACCATTTTTTTTTAGAATCCATATATATGTGTTAGCATATGGTATTTGTTTTCCTCTTTCTGACTTACTTCACTCTGTATGACAGACTCTAGGCCCATCCACCTCACTATAAATAACTCAGTTTCATTTCTTTTTATGGCTGAGTAATATTCCATTGTATATATGTGCCACATCTTCTTTATCCATTCATCTGTTGATGAACACTTAGGTTGCTTCCATGTCCTGGCTATTGTAAATAGAGCTGCAATGAACATTTTGGTACATGACTCTTTTTGATTTATGGTTTTCTCAGTGTATATACCCAGTAGTGGGATTGCTGGGTCATATGGTAGTTCTATTTTTAGTTTTTTAAGGAACCTCCATACTGTTCTCCATAGTGGCTCTATCAATTTACATTCCCACCAACAGTGCAAGAGGGTTCCCTTTCCTCCACACCCTCTCCAGCATTTATTGTTTGTAGATTTTTTGATGATGGCCATTCTGACCGGTGTGAGATGATACCTCATTGTAGTTTTGATTTGCATTTCTCTAATGATTAATGATGTTGAGCATCCTTTCAAGTGTTTGTTGGCAATCTGTATATCTTCTTTGGATAAATGTCTATTTAGGTCTTCTGCCCATTTTTGGATTGGGTTGTTTGTTTTTTTGATATTGAGCTGCTTGTAAATTTTGGAGATTAATCTTTTGTCAGTTGCTTCATTTGCAAATATTTTCTCCCATTCTGAGGGTTGTCTTTTCGTCTTGTTTATGGTTTCCTTTGCTGTGCAGAAGCTTTTAAGTTTCATTACGTCCCATTTGTTTACTTTTGCTTTTATTTCCATTTCTCTAGGAGGTGGGTCAAAAGGGATCTTGCTGTGATTTATGTCAGAGTGTTCTGCCTATGTTTTCCTCTAAGAGTTTGATAGTGTCTGGCCTTACATTTAGGTCTGTAATCCATTTTGAGTTTATTTTTGTGTATGGTGTTAGGGAGTGCTCTAATTTCATTCTTTTACATGTAGCTGTCCAGTTTTCCCAGCACCACTTATTGAAGAGGCTGTCTTTTCTCCATTGTATATTCTTGCCTCCTTTATCAAAAATAAGGTGACCATGTGTGCATCACCACCTACTTTTAAAGGGTATAATGATGAGGTTTCATTTACACTACAATCCACATATTATAGAAGAGCAAAAGAGAAACATTATGAAACTATTCTCCATTTCTCTAGAAGGGAAAATATTCTAGATATCATCAATCTGGAAAGACATACTAAGGATAAAACCTTGTGTAATATAGCTAAAGCACTATATAGAGGGAATTCTATAATCTCCAATTCTTGTATTAGAAAAGACTAAAAATAAATTCACTAAGTGCCCAACCTAAAAACTGACAAAAATTTTAAATTTTTTAAAAATTTAAAAACCTAGAGATCAACAACAGAAAATAGAAAATGTTATTTATGAAAATTGACAAATACATTAACAAAACAGAAAACAATGAGAGACAAGAGTCCGGATCAGCAATGTGAAAAGGATGGTTCTTTGCAGAATCATAACAGATAAACTTCAGAAAGACTGATGATGTGAAAATGAATTTTAAAAAGCACAAAAACAATATCAGTATAAAAGGAGGGACATAACCATAAATGCAGTCAAGATTTTAAAGTATCCTAAGAAATACAATAAAAAACTTCCTGACAAAAAATATGAAAATGGGGAGACTTCCCTGGTGGTGCAGCAGTTAAGAATCCGCCTGCCAATGCAGGGGACATGGGTTAGAGCCCTGGTCGGGGAAGATCCCACATGCCGTGGAGCAACTAAGCCCGTGTACCACAACTACTGAGCCTACGCTCTAGAGCCTGTGAGCCACAACTATTGAGCCCGCATGCCACAACTACTGAAGCCCGTGTGCCTAGAGCCCATGCTCCACAATAAGAGAAGCCACCCCAATGAGAAACCCACGTACTGCAACAAAGAGTAGCCCCTGCTCATTGCAACTAGAGAAAACCCACGTGCAGCAACAAAGACCCAATGCTGTAAAAAATAAATGAATTTATAAATATATATATGTATGTATGTATGTATGTATATATATATATATATATATATATATATGAAAATGGGGATGTAAAAATTTCCTGGAAAATATAAGAGAACTGATGTTTTTAAGGTTTTCAATATATAAGATCATGTCATATGCAAAGAGAAACTATTTTACTTCTTCTTTTCCTATTTGAATGTCTTTTATTTTTTCTTTCTCAACTGCGCTAGCTAGGAATTCCAGTACTGTGTTAAACAGAACTAGAGAGAGTGGCATCCCCTTGTCTTATTCCTAACCATTGAGTATGAGGGTTAGCTATGGGCTTGTTATATATGGCCTTTATTATGGTGAAGCATAGTCTTTTTATACGTAATTTGTTAAGAGTTTTAAATATGAAGGCATGTTGTATTTTGCAAATGCCTTTTCTGCATCTATTGAGATAGTCATTGGATTCTATCATTCATTCTGTTAATATGATGTATCACATTTATTGATTTGCATATGTTAAACCATCCTTGCATCCCAGGGATAGATCCCACTTGATCATGGTGAATGATTTTAATGTGCTGTTGAATTTGGTTTGCCAGGATTTTGTTGAGGACTCTGCATCTATGTTCATCAGAGATAATGGCCTATAATTCTTTTCATGTAGTATTCTTGTCTAGCTTTGATATCAGGGTAATACTGGCCTTATAAAATGAGTCTGGGAGTGTTCCCTCCTCTTCAACTTTTTTGGAAGAGTTTGAGAAGGACTGGTATTATTTCTTTAAATGTCAAATAGACAGCAATACAATAAAATTTGATGTTGAAAGTGGGGTACTGAAGACATCCAATATTTTTGTATTGTTGTCTATTTCTCCCTTCAGTTCTGTTAATACTTGCTATCTTTAGGTGCTCTGATGTTGGGTGACATATATTTACAACTGTTTTTTGCTCTTGATGAATTGACCCCTTTATCACTACATAATCACCTTCTTTGTTTGTCCTTATAGTTTTTGACTTAAAATCTATTTTGTCTGATATAAGAAAAGCTGCCATTGACATCTTTTGGCTTCCATTTGCATGGAATATCTTTTTCTATTCCTCCGCTTTGAGCCTATGTTTACCCTTAAAGGTGTAGTGAGTCCCTTATAGGCAGAATATAGGGGGTCTTGTTTTTTATCCACCAGCCACCCTATGTCATTTGAATGGAGAATTTACTCCATATACATTTAAAGTAATTATTGACAGGTAATGACTTACTAAAGCCATCTTACTAATCTTTTTCTGGCTCTTCTGTTGTTCCTTTGTTACCTTCTTCCTCTCTTGTTGACTTCCTTTGTGATTTGATGGATTTCTCTGGTGGTATGCTTTGATTCTTTTATCTTTATCGCCTGTGTTTCTACTATAGGTGTTTGCTTTGTGGTTACACTGAGGCTTACACGAAACATCTTAAAGTTATAACAGTCTATTTTAGGCTGATAACTACTTAACATCAATTGCATATAAAAACTCTACACTTTCACTCCCCCCACTACATTTTTGTACATTTTTGTACATTTTGTACAAAAACTACATGTTTTTGACAGCACAATTTACATTTTATACTGTGCATCCATTACAAATTATTGTGGCTATCATCATTTTGAACACTTTTGCCTTTTCACATTTATACTAGAGTTAAGTGTTTCACACACCATTACAGTATTAGAGTATTCTGAACTTGACTATATACTTACCTTTACCAGTGTTTTATACGTTCATATGCTTTCATGTTATTAACTAGCATCCTTTGATTTCAGCTTGAAGAACACCCTTTAGCATTGTTTGTAAGGCCGATCTAGTAGATCTAATGGTTATGAACCCCCACAACTTTTGTTTTTCTAGGAAAGTCTTTATCTCTCCCTCACATCTGAAAGACAACTTTGCCAGGTAAAGTATTCCTGGTATTTTTTCCTTCAGCACTATGAATATATCACCCCTTCTCTCCTGGCTTGTTAGGCTTCTGCTGTGAAACCGCTGATAGCCTTATGGCTAAAAATACATATTTTAAATGAATGCTGATTTAATTAAATGGGGGTTTTTTTGCATCTATTATATTTATTTAATGTACTAAATCTACTGGGTGCACACAACCCAACCTCTGCCATTCTGCCACTCTCCTGATAATCTGAATCTCAAGAGGAGCAACATAAACATGGAAAACAGTGTAAAACTTCAGGAGTAGCATCCTGAAGAGACTGTCCTCTAAGTCTTGCTATCCAGATTCACAGAGCTACTCCAGCTGCTATCCTTTCTGAAAACTAGTACCTTAGCTTTTCATTTAGAGCCTATCTGTTTTACATACTTAATGAAACTGCTCTCAATGTCTGCTAGCCATAGATAAGACAAACCTTGGGGCTATAAAAGATTCCAAGCTGCTGCTGTCCTGCGGTGCTCTCTGAACAGAGAATTCCCATCTTGTAACTGAGTGACATGATCTAGACACATGAGTCTCCTCTCTGCTACCCCTCTCCCCAAAGAGTTCAAGTACCCTTTCCCCCTTCTGGTTGTGGCCCTGCACTGCTGTCTCTGAAAGGTCTCCTGTTGTGACAGATTTCCTTTGCAACTTGTCAGAGCTCTACCTAAATAAAGCTCATTATGTGCTACTACTATCTCATGGTCATGTCTTTTATCAGCCCTAAAATCCTCTAGTTTACTACAAATGTATAAGTTTTTCAGTGAAACTTTATAAAAAGTAGCAACGATACCTGAATCATTTTAAGAATGAGAAAACCCAGATATCAAGAAACACTTTAAAAGATAACTGAAAATATGAAAATTTTTAAAGTTCCCGTAATAACATTCCCACAGATGGATTATTCAAGCAATTTCACTCCCTGTCAACCAAATAAAACAAGAAGTACTTCAGTACAAATGGCACACGTTTTTCAAGAAGCAGATGATATACCCTATGAAGCACTGAGAGCACAGTTATGCTCCCAAGTATGGCAGGATGCAATGAAGAAGGTACAAGATAGAAACACAATGCATGTTCTCTGATTGAGAGGCCCTCAACTCCTGGTTGATATTTGCTAAGGTAGAGCCCCAAGTCCCAGTCCTGCTGATCTACCCAAGCACTGGGAAGTTATCCAGGAGAAATTTGACCATTTTAATGCACAACACCACCCATGTAGTATTGCTATCTAAGATGCTTAAGCTGAATCTAACCATGAGGAAACAGACAAATACAAATTGAGGGACATTTTGCAAAACAACTGGCCTGGGCACTTCAACAAAGTCAATGCCATGAAAAGAAAAAAGAAAACCAAGGCTGGAGAACTGTTCTAAATTAAAAGAGATTATGACATGACAATGATAAAATATAATATTTAATTCTTGACTGGATCCTGGACCACACCCCACCCGACCCCCAAAAAACCAACCAAATGAAAACAGCTATAAAGGACATTCATGGGACAAATAGGGAGACATCTGAATATGGACTATATATTTTATAGTACTATTATATCAATGTTACATTTCCTGAGTGTAATAATTATACTGTGATTATGTTAGAGAATGTACTTTTTCTTAAGATGTATATACTAAAATATTGAGCAGTTCCTGGGTTCTGGTATCCCCAACCTATTATCTTTTGTATTCCCAGACATTAGAGTGTAGAATGCTTTAATGCAGTGATTATTCTGGGTTATATCAGTATTTCCTCCTTTTTTTCTTTCACTCTTCAAATATGTGTCTAAAATTCCCTATATTAAATTCTATTTCACTAAGTGACTCATAAGTTTCTCTTTTCCTGACTAAACCCTAACTTAGCAGAAGGATACTCTGATGCTAACTCAACCTCTGGTCAAAAACATAATTTCTAGTACCAAAAGCTACATAGTACCTTAAATTTTATATTTTAAAATGATGAATTTTAAAATACAAAAATCACAATCTAATAATAATACATATTACTTTTAAAAATAAGACATGACAGTAAAGAATTTTTAAAAATCACCCAAAATCTGAACATGCAAAAACAACAAATGTTAACATTTTGATATATTTACATCTTGTCTCTCCTCTATTCAGAGATTGCTTTTGTTTCACAAATTTGTGACCAAACTACATACCCATTTTCTACACTGTCCTTTTATCCTTAGGTATGCCTTTACAGTTTTTTCAATTTCTATTTGCAGAAAGAAAAGATTTTAAGTCTCCCTCACTTTCACATACAGAAACAAAATGACAGATTTATCACTAACTCCTATCCTCTCATCAAGGACCATTCTCAAAATAGTACATCATTTTTAAAAAACATGCTGCATGCATAATTGTTTTATAAAATTTGTAACAAATTACCTTTCCAGTATACAGGAAAATTGGTTAACGTTGTCAGTATTTTAAGATAAAATTATGTCCTCAGAATTATACATGATAAAGCAGGTATATTTTTTGCAGGAAAACATGCCAATAGCATATTTTATACTATGAACCAAAAAGAAAAAAGCCTTCCTCTGCAACCAATAAAAATTATAAATAAATTTAGTAAAGCCAGCTACTCACCCCCTATTACTGACAATTGCTTTTTTCAAATGAATGTAATTTGCAGGAAAGATCCCCTGTAAAAGAGAAAAGATTTCCCATTAGAAAAAGTAATTTGTGATTAACATCTCATATAGACTAAAACAGCAGCCAGATTTCAGCATGGAACTACTCTATCAACAACACAGTAGATCTTTTAATGTAGCAACCACTTTTCAAATTAATTAAGAATACAAAGTTGCACAAACTATATTCAACAGGAATTTCACTGTCATTTGCAGTCAGAGTCTATCCTCAGGGAAAAAACAACTGTGATGTTAAGCAACCACCAAAAAACAATTTTTTTTAAGTTTTAGAAATATTCCATCAAATCACTCTTAGGATATAGACTTAACGTACAGAGCTTGACATGTATCTACAAAACGACATCATCATCTAACTAACAATTTATAGATTATCCAGCTCTGAGCTAGAGAAAGAATTCGCACATTCTGGGTAACATTTGTATTCACAAGAATAAATCAATTTGGGAGCTTCTATAAATATTTCTTCTTTTACTCTTTCCAAATAGTTTCCACTTTGGTATCTGCCATAATTTGATTTCAATTCCTAAGGGATAAAAAATGTATTCTGTTTTAGAAAACAAATAAGTTTTCCAAACAATGTTTCACTCTTTTTCCTGATGTATAAAACTCCCTTCAAATAAAACACAGATGGCTTATTTTTTAAATACTTTTTGGCCCACACCACTATCAGTAATAAACTCAATCTACACCACACAAACCCATCAGCAGCTGGACTACAGTAATGCATTTTACAGTTTTTAGTGTACAGATCTTTCGCCTCCTTGGTTAAATTTATTCCTAAGTATTTGATTATTCTGATGCTACTGTGAATAGGATTGTTTCCTTTATTTCTTTTTCAGATATTTCATTGATAGTGCATAAAAACACAACTAAATTCTCTGTGTTAATTTTATATCCTGCAATTTTACTGAATTTATTGATTAGTTCTGTTTCTTGGGGGAATCTTTAGGATTTTCTATATATCATATCATATGCAAACAAATAAAATTTTACTTCTTTACTCATTTTGATGCCTTTTATTTCCTTTTCTTACCTGACTGCTCTAGCTAGGACTTCCAGTACTATGTTGAATAGGCGTGGTGAGAGTGGGCACCCTTGTCTTGTTCCTCATCTTAGAGGAAAAGTTTTCAACTTTCACCACTGAGTATGACATTAGCTGTGGGCTTATCACATATGGCCTTTATTAGGTTGAGGTGTGTTCCTTCTAAACCCAATTTGTTGACAGTTTTATTCATGTAAGGATGTTGTATTTTGTCAAAAAAATTTTGCATATATTGAGATGATATGATTTTTATCTTTCATTCTATTGATGCAGTATATCACACTCACTGATTTGTGAATGTTGAACCATCCTTGCATCCCTTGCATTAATCCCACTTAATCATGGTGTATGACCCTTTTCATATGCTATTAAATTTGGACTGCTAATATTTTATTGAGAGTTTTTGCATCTATATTCATCAGAAGTAATGACCTGTATTTTTCTTTTCCTACAGTGTCCTTATGTGGCTTTGGTATCAGAGTAATGCTAGCCTCATGAAATGAATCTGAAAGTGTTCCCTCCTCTTCAATTTTTGGAATAGTTTGAGAAGGACTGGTGTTAATTCTTCTTTAAAGTTTAGTAGAATTCACCAGTGAAGTCATCTGACCCTGAACTTTTCTTCATTGGGAGGTTTTTTATTACTGATTCAATCTCCTTACTGATTATTGGACTATTCAGATGTTCTATTTCCTTGTGGTTCATTCTGGATAGGTTGTAAGTTTCTAGGAATTTATCCATTTCTTCTAGGTGGTCCAATTTGTTAGCATATGATTGTCATAGTAGTCTCTTATAATCCTCTGTGTTTCTGTGGTATCATTTTCAATGTCTCCTCTTTCATTTCTCATTTTGAGCCTTTTTTTTTCCTCAGTCAATTTTGTCTATCTTTTAAAAGAACCAGCTCTTAGTTACATTGATCTTTTCTCTTGTTTTTTGGTCTCTTTTTCATTTCTTTTCACCCTGATCTTTGTTATTTCCTTGATTTTGCTAAATTTGGGCATAGTTTCTTCTTTTTTCTAGTTTCTTCAGATGTAAAGTAAGGTTGTTTATTTAACATCTTTTTT
This sequence comes from Balaenoptera acutorostrata, assembly GCF_949987535.1. Lineage (NCBI taxonomy): Eukaryota > Metazoa > Chordata > Mammalia > Artiodactyla > Balaenopteridae > Balaenoptera > Balaenoptera acutorostrata. The sequence goes on from NC_080073.1 coordinate 38,059,676, forward strand.
TTTTCTTACTGTAGGCATTTATCACTATAAACTTCCCTCTTCAAACTGCTTTTGCAGTATCCCACAGGTTTTGGCATACTGTGTTTCTGTTTTCACTTGTGTTGAGATTTCTTTTTAATCTCTTCTCTGGTCCATTGGTTGTTCAGAATGTGTTAATTTTCATATATTTGTGAATTTTCCAGTTTTCTTGCTGTTACTGATTTCTAGTTTCATACCACTGTGGTCAGAAAAGATACATGGTATGATTTCAATCTTCTGAAATTTGCTAAAGCCTTGTTATATGACCTATTCTGAAGAATGTTCCATTTACAATTGAGAAGAACATGTACTCTGCTGCTGATGGATGGAATATTCTATATATGTCTGTTAGTTATATTTGGTCTAAAATATAGTTCAAGTCCAACATTTCCTTGTTGATTTTCTGTCTGGATGATCTACCCAGTGCTGAAAATGGGGTGTTGAAGGCCCCTTTTATTATTGTACTGTTATCTACTTCTCCCTTCAAATCTATTAGTATTTGCTTAATATATTTAGGGGCTCCATTTTGGGTGAACATATATTTATGACTGTTATACCTTCTTGGTAAATTGACCGCTTTATCATTATGTAATGACTTTCTTTGTCTCTAGTTAATTTTTTTTTAATTTATTTATTTATTCATTTATTTAATTTTTGGTTGCATTGGGTCTTTGCTGCTGCACGTGGGCTTTCTCTAGTTGCAGTGAGCAGGGGCTACTCTTTGTTGTGGGGCGCAGGCTTCTCATTGCGGTGGCTTCTCTTGTTGCGGAGCACAGGCTCTAGGCGCGCGGGCTTCAGTAGTTGCGGCACACGGGCTTCAGTAGTTGTGGCTCGCGGGCTCTAGAGCGCAGGCTCAGTAGTTGTGGCGCACGGGCTTAGCTGCTCCGTGGCATGTGGGATCTTCCCGGGCCAGGGCTCGAACCCGTGTCCCCTGCATTGGCAGGCGGATTCTTAACCACTGCGCCACCAGGGAAGCCCGTCTCTAGTTAATTTTTGACTTAAAGTCTATTTATCTGATATAAGTATAGCTCCCTGGGCTCTCTATTAGTTTCCCCTTGCACGAAATATCTTTTTCCATACGTTAACTTTCAACCTACATGTGTCCTTAAAGCTGAAGTAAGTCTCTTGTAGGCAGCATGTAGTTGGATCTTGTTTTTTTTTTAATACATCAAGCCACTCTAGGCCTTTTGATTGGAGAATTCAATCCATTTACATTTAGAGTAATTATTGATAGGTAAAGACTTACTAATGCCATCTTAATTGTTTCTGGCTGTTTTATAGTTCCCTTATTCCTTTCTTGCTGCCTTCCTTTGTGAATTGATGATTCTTCCATAGTGGTATGCTTTGATTCCCATAACTTTATCTTTTGTGAATCTACTGTAGATTTTTGCTTTGTGGTTACCATGGACATCAAGGCCACCAGAAATGTATTTTATATATTGACTCATAATAAACTATAACCTATGCCAACAGAGAAATCTAATATGTGAAAATATGGGATTGAAAATAGGATAAAACACACGACCACATATAACCAAACCTGAATGATGACAACTGATTATCTGTAAGGGAAGAATTAATAGTAAAAAGTTTAAAACACACAGAATTAGCATATACTTCTAAGAAGATGGAAGAAGACATATTTTTCACTATTCCTCCTGCTAAGTACAATGTAAAACTCTGGACATTATATATATAACATGCATATGGACACACAAAATACACATAAAAATATACATCATATGTCATATATATAACGTGTGTCATATATATATATATACATATATATATATATATATATATAGACATAAAAGTATTTTTAAAAACTGGAAGACTCTGAAAGGTGAAGAGAAGAAGGCAAACCAACTGGGTTGAGATGCAAGAAATAGCAGAGTGGTGAACTCCCTAGATTTTCTTTTGCATTATGTATCCACTACTTGAAGCTAAAAAAGCTGGAGACCTGGAAACACCAAAAGGCACAAACAAAAAAACACCCCAAAAAACCCTGCTCTTTCTAGTTTAAGAACCAGGAAAGGATCCACCTATCAAAACAAAAAACTTTTCAATAACAACCACTATATTGCTTCCAAATACCACCAAAAAAAAGGAATGGCCCAACTCCCACCCACACAAGCAAGGTCCATTGGAGGGACTGAACTTAGACCCTCATCAGGCTGTAATGAGGCACCCAAACTGGTACAGTATCAGAGAAAACCAAGTTGGGAGCCAAGACCTTCTATGCCAGTAGGCAATAATAAGCCACCAGCACTCTGGCAGTGGAGACTACTTGGGGGCACCTGAACTTCCACCCCTAACAAGTATTAATGAGATTCCCTCCATCACCCGGCTGTGCTGGTATAAGAAGAGGCCAAGGGGAAAACTGAAACTTTCACCATCACTCAGAAATAACAAGACCATCACCCTCCTCCTGGTGTCATTGAAGGCCACGTGGGGAGCAGTAAGGAAGTACTACAATGCCTTCCAACCAGTGAATAATCAGTGGAACACTAGTAGGAAGCTGGAATTCCCACACAAGGAAAAACAAGGAGGCTTCACCCTTTGGTGTCAACAGAGGCTGCGTGGGAAACATGGGATTCAAACCCCCTTGGCAGTAATGAGGTAAAACCCCTCTTCCCTCTGCAGAAGCACTGTCACAAAAAGCCAGGTAAAATTGAAGGTTTAAATAAAATGCAGGGTCTTATAATACCCAAAGGTCCAGGCTTCAGTTGAAAATCACTCATCATACCAAGAACCAGGAATCAAAGGGCATCAAAGGGACATGGATCCTACTAACTACTTCATGGACTCCATCAGGAAGCCTGTCCATGAGCCAATGGAGATGTCTCACACTTGCAGATCTTCCCAACTGGCCCATGAGCATCCCCAATGCTCTGCACACTCCATCATACTCCCTAACTCTGTGGCCAGTTCCCTGGGCACACCACCAAGGGTGGCAATGAGTGCAAGCCTTTGTACATGGCTACTAAGCACATGCAGAAAGCCATTCAATTCTGCAGAATTGGGAGAAAGCACATAAACTTAAGCATGCAGCACCACCCTAGGTGAAGCAAACAAGAGACTGGCAGCAACCAGCCTAACTTTGCAGGATTGAGAAAAAGCATACAATCTTAGAAATTCCACCCCAAAAAAGAGAACAAGAAGTGTGGAGTAGGTGCATACATAGCAAAGGTCTGAGAAAGCCTCAGAATAACCAGCAGGGCTGACAGAAGATACTTCTCTACCAAAGAGAGTCAGTAAAAATGGAGGAGGTGACTGCTTCTTCAAACGGAAAGACAGAAATGCAAGACTTCAAGGAACATGAAAAATAAAGGAAACATGATACCATAAAAAGGGGACACAACAATTTTCCAGTAACCAACTTCAAAGAAATGAATCTGTGATGTGTCCAATAAAAACGTCAAAATAGTTGTTTTAAGAAAGCTCAACAAACTACAAGAAAACACAGAAAGATCATTCAATGAAATCAAGGAAACAATACACAAATAAGAAGTTTAAAAGATGTACAGAAATCATAAAAAAGAACCAAACAGAAATTCTGGAACTGAAGATTACAATGAATTTAATGAAAACTGCAATAGAGAATGTCAACAGCAGACTTGATCAAAAAGAAGAAAAACTTAGTGAGATTGAACACAGGAACTTTGAGATCATCCAGTCAGAAGAGAACAAAAGAAAAAAATTTTAAACAGCAAAAGAAGTCCATACAAATTACAGAATACCATAAGGGGAAACAATCTATGTAGTATTGCAGTTCCAGAAAGACAAGGGAGGGAGAAAGGGTTAGAGGGCTTATTTAAAGAAATAAGGGCTGAGAACTTCCCAAATCTTGGGAGATTTGGACATCCAAGTTCATGAAGCTAGGTCTCCAACAACATTCAACCCAAAAAGGTCAATTTCAAGACACATTATAATAAAACTGACTCAAATCCAAGACAAAGAGAATTTCAAAAGCAGCAAGAGAAAAACAAGTTTGTAACTTATCAGGTAAACCCAATAAGGCTATCAGTAGTACTCAGCAGATATGCCAGGCAAGGAAACAGTGGAATAATACATTCAAAGTACTGAAAGAAAAAAATTGCCAACTGAGAATACTGGCAAAGATGTCTTTCAAAATTGGAGAAATGACTTTCCAAGACAAACAAAAACTGAAAGAGTTCATCACCACTAAACCTGCCTTATAAGAAATGATGAAAGAAATTCTTCATCTGAAATGAAAGGACATAATTAGTTAACATCAAAGCATGTGAAAATACAAAACACAGTGATAAAGATAAATATATAGTTAAATTCAGAATACTCTAATACTGTAATATGGCAACATATTAATCAATTAACTCGGGGGCTTCCCTGGTGGCACAGTGGTTAAGGATCTCCCTGCCAATGCAGGGGACATGGGTTAGAGCCCTGGTCTGGGAAGATCCGACATGCTGCGGAGCAACTAAGCCCATGCGCCACAACTACTGAGCCTGCACTCTAGAGCCTGCGAGCCACAACTACTGAAGCCCATGTGCCTAGAGCCTGTGCTCCACAACAAGAGAAGCCACCACAGTGAGAAGCCTGCACACCACAACAAAGAGTAGCCCCCGCTCACTGCAACCAGAGAAAAGCCTGTGTGCAGCAACGAAGACCCAATGCAGCCAAAAATAAAATTAAATTAAATTAATCAATTTACTATCAAGGTTAAAAGACAAAAGAATTTAAAATAACTATACCTACAACAATTTGTCAATAGATATATAAGAAGATGTAGATTGTGACATAAATATAAAATGTGGAAAAGAGGAATAAAAGGGAAGAGTTTTTATATGAGTTTGACGTTAAGATGTTACCAGTGTAATAAAACAGACTGTTGTAAGACATCTTACGTAAACTTCACGGCAACCACAAAGAAAAATCTTCAGTAATACACAAAAGGATGGCATTAGTAAATGAATTAAATTCACCAATCAAAAGGCATACAGTCACTGAATGGATTTAAAAATATAACCCACCTACATGCTGCCTACAAGAAATTCAACTCACCATTAAGAATAAACATAGGCTCAAAATGAAGAAATAGAAAATGATATTCCATGCAAATGTAAATCAAAAGAGAGCAGGGGTAGCTATACCTATATCAGACAAAATAGACTTCAAGTCAAAAACCAGACAGCATAAAGAATGATTATTTAATGACCAAGGGGTTAATTCATCATGAGAATATAAAAAATTGTAAATACATATGCACCAAACAACAGAGCACCTAAATATATTAAATACTAACAGAGCTGAAGGGAGAACTAGACAACAATATAAAAACAGTAAGGGATTTCAATACACACTTTCAACAATGGATGGACCTTAAAAACAGGAAATCAGTAAGAAATCATCAGACTTAAATTATACTTTAAACCAAATGATCAGAAATACACAGAACATTCTATTCAACAGCAGCATTCTTCTCCTGCACACATGGAATATTCTCCAGGAGAGATAACATGTTAGGTCACAAAGCAAGCTCAAGTCTTAACAAACTCAAAAAACTGAAATTATATCTTTTCTAACAACAATAATATGAAACTAGAAATAAATAACAGGAAGAAAACTGGAATATAAACAAATATGTAGAAATGAAACCACACCATCCTGAAAAACCAATGTATCAAAGCAGGAATCAAAAGAGAAATCAGCCTGTGTCCTCTAAGATGGGCGGACAGCACTTCCCTCAGGGTCCATGCATGAGGAGGGCAACAGACATGTCTACGGCAGGCGTAGCAGTAACTCTTAGCATGTGGCCTGTCTCTGGTTGGGTTGTAAATCCAGAAGGCAGGACCAAGACTGTATTCCTCACAGTCACATTGGAACAAAGCAGAAACTAATTGTTTGCATCTGAAACCATCTTACCCAGCAGCCCCCAGGCAGGTTTACCTTAACATCGTTCTTCCTGCTGCCGGTCCTGCTCAGGGCTCCAGAGAGGTAGGTCCCAGGGCTTCCACTGATCACCCACTCCTGGGAGTTTTTCGTAAACCCCACTTACTGCTTTTAAAACTGTGTGACCAGTTCAACCATGTAGGAAACGATCCTGAAGTCCACCACCACGTAACCACTGCTGATGCTGTGATACTGTATTTTTCTAAAATGCACGTGTGTGTTTGTGTGTGTTTTTTAAAACAGGTGTCCAACTGTATGTATGGTTTCTATCCAGCTCTTTTCACTTAACATGTGAATTTCTGTATCATTAAATTATTTTTGAGAATGTGAAAAAAAAGAGAAATCAAAAAATAACTTTACACAAAAGTGGAAACACAACATATGAAAATTTATAGGATGCATAAAAAGCATTTCTAAGATGAAAGTTTACAGTGATAAATGCCTACATTAAGAAAAAAAGAAAAACCTCAAAAAACAACCTAACTTTATATCTCAAGGAAATTTAAAAAAGAACAAATTGAGCCCAAAGCTAGCAAAAAAGATCAGAGGAGAATAAATGATAATAAACATAAAATAAACTTAAAAAAACAGAAAAGATCAAAGAAATTAAGACCTAGCTTTTTGAAAAAATAAACAAAATTGAAAAACCTTTAACTAGACAAAGAAAAAAGAGAAAAGAATCAAATAAATAAAATTGAAAATGAAAGAGGAGACACTACAACTGATACAACAAAAATACAAAGGATTGTAAGAGACTACTATGAACAATCATACATCCACAAACTGGATGGCCTAGAAGAAACGGATAAATTCCTAGAAACATACACCCTACCAAGACTGAATCATAAAGACAGAGAAAATCTGAACAAATCAATTACAAATAAGGAGAGTGAATCAGTAATTTAAAACCTCTCAACAAAGAAAAGTCCAGTACCAGATGGTTTTACTGGTGAGTTCTACAAAGATTTAAAGAAGAATTAATACCAATTCTTCTCAGAGTCATCCAAAAAAACTTAATAAAAGGGAACAATTCCAACTCATTTTACAAAGCCAGCATTACTTTGATATCAAAACCAGACAAGGACACCACAAGAAAAGAAAATTACAGGTCAATATTCTGATGAACATAGATGCAAAAAAACTCTCAACAAAATATAAGCAAATCAATTTCAACGTCACATTCAAAGAATCATACACTGTTATTAAGTTGGATTTATCAGTCAAATGCAATGATAGTTCCACATACGCAAATCAATAAGTAGGATACACCATATTAACAAAATGAAGGATAAAATCATATGATCATCTCAATAAATGAGGAAAAAGCATTTGACAAACTCAACACTTCCCTGATTATTAGTGATGTTGTGCCTGTTGGCCATCTGCATTTCCTCTTTGGAAAAACATCTATTCAGTTCTTCTGTCAATTTTTTAATCGGATTTGTTTTTTAATGTTGAGTTGTATGAGCTATTTATATATGTTAGATATTAACCCCTTATCAGTCATATCACTTGCAAATATCTTCTCCCATTCAGTAAGATATCTTTTCATTTTGTTGATGGTTTCCTTTGCTGTGCAAAAGCTTTGAAGTTTAATTAGGTCCCATTTGTTTATTTTTGCTTTTGTTTCCTTTGTTTTAGGAGACAGATCCAAAAAAATATTGCTGCAATGTATGTCAAAGAGTGTTCTGCCTATGTTTTCCTCTAGGAGTTTTAATAGTATCCAGTCTTACATTTAATCCATTTTGAGTTTATTTTTGTATATGATGTTAGAGAACATTCTAATTTTATTTTTTACTTGGAGCTGTCCAGTTTTCTCTGCACCAATTACTGAAGAGACTGTGTTTTCTCCATTGTATACTCTTGCCTTCTTTATCATAGATTAACTGACCATAAGTGTGTGGGTTTACTTCTGGGCTCTCTATTCTGTTCCACTGATCTATGTGTCTGTTTTTGTGACAGTACCGTATTATTTTGATTACTGCAGCTTTATAGTATAGCCTTAAGTCAGGGACCATGATCCCTCCAGCTCTATTCTTCTTTTTTGAGATTGTTTTGGCTATTCAGGGTCTTCTGTGTTTCCATATAAAGTTTAAATTTATCTGTTCTAGTTCTGTAAAAAATGCCATTGGTATTTTGATAGGGATTGCACTCAATCTCTAGACTGCCTTGGGTAGTATAGTCATTTTAACAATATTAATTCTCCCAATCCAAGAACATGGTATATATCTTTCCATCTGTTTGTGTCATCTTCAATTTCTTTCATCAGTGTCTTACAGTTTTCCGAGCATGGGTCTTTTACCTCCTTGGGTAGGTTTATTCCTAGGTGTTTTATTCTTTTTGAAGCAATGGTAAATGGGATTGTCTCCTTAATTTCTCTTTCTGATACTTCGTTGTTAGAGTATAGAAACGCAACACATTTCTGTATATTAATTTTGTATCCTGCAACTTTACAAAGTTCATTGACGAGCTCTAGTAGTTTTCTGGTGGCATCTTTAGGATTTTCTATGCATAGTATCATGTCATTGGCAAATAGTGACAGTTTCACTTCTGCCTTTCCAATTTGGACTCCTTTTTCTTTTTCTTCTCTGACTGCTGTGGCTAGGACTTCCAAAACTACGTTGAATAAAAGTGGTGAGAATGGACATCTTTGTCTTGTTCCTGATCTTAAAGAAAATGCTTTCAGCTTTCCACCATTAAGTATGAAGTTAGCTGTGGGTCTGTCATATATGGCCTTTATTATGTTGAGGTATATTCACTCTATGCCCACTTTATGGAGCGCTTCTATCATAAACGATGTTGAACTTTATCAAAAGCTTTTTCTGCCTCTACTGAGATGATCATATGGTTTTTATTCTTCAATTTGTTAATGTGGTGCATCACACTGATTGACTTGCAGATACTGAAAAATCCCTGCATCCCTGGGATAAATCCCACTTGATCATGGTGTATATCCTCTTAATGTATTGTTGGAGTCAGTTTGCTAATATTTTGTTGAGGATTTTTGCATCAATGTTCATCAGTGACACTGGCCTGTAATTTTCCTCTTTTATGATATCTTTTTCTGGTTTTGATATCAGGGTGATGCTGGCCTCATAGAATGAGTTTGGAAGTGTTCCTTCCTCTGCAATTTTTTGGAGTATCAGAAGGATGGGTGTTAACTCTTCTCTAAATGTTTGGTAGAATTCACCTGCGAAGCTATCTGGTCCTGGACTTTTGTTTGTTGGGAGTTTTTAAATAACTGATTCAATTTCATCACTGGTAATTGGTCTGTTCATTAGAAAAAATGAAATAGAAATTTTTCTTCCTAGTTCAGTCTTAGGAGATTGTATCTTTCTAAGAAGTTGTCCACTTCTAGGTTGTCCATTTTATTGGCATATAGTAGTTCATAGCAGTCTCTTATGATCCTTTGTATTTCTGTGGTGTCGGTTGTAACTTCTCCTTTTCCATTTCTGATTTCATCGATTTGGGCCCTTTCCCTTTTTTTCCTGAGAGTCTGGCTAAAGGTTCATTTATTTTGTTTATCTTTTCAAAGAACCAGCTTTTAGTTCACTGATGTTTTCTACTGTTTTTTTAGTCTCTATTTCATTTATTTCTGCTCTGATCTTTATGATTTCTTTCCTTCTAGTAACTCTGGGTTTTGTTTGTTCTTCTTCCTCTGGTTGCTTTAGGTGCAAGGTTAGGTTGTTTATTTGAGATTTTTCTTATTTCCTAAGGTGAGCTTGTATCGCTATAAACTTCCTTCTTAGAACTGCTTTTGCTGCAGCCCATGGGTTCTGGATCATCCTGTTTCATTTTCATTTATCTCTATGTATTTTTTTATTTCCTCTGATTTCTTCAGTGATCCACTGGCTGTTTAGTAGCATATTGTTTAACCTCCCTGCATTTGTGTTTTTCTGCAGTTTTTTTCTTGTAGTTGATTTCTAGTCTCATAGCATTGCAGTTGGAGAAGATGCTCGATATGATTTCAATTTCCTTAAATTTACTGAGGCTTGTTTTGTGGCCTAGCATGTGACTTATCCTGGAGAATGTTCCATGTGCACTTGAAAAGAATGTGTATTCTGCTGCTTTCAGTCCAATCCTAATTCTTGACAAACAATTTCTGTAACCTTGTGGGTCTTGCCTTTATAAGCTTCTCCCATTTTGTAGTCCAGTGGAATACAATTCAAGTGCTGTCTTGGATTTATGCTTCCTGGGCTGCAGTCCTAACAAACCCCAAATAAACTTTTTTTTTTTTTTGGGCCTCAACCAGGTCTCCATTCTTGGAATTCTTGGTTAATGATATCCTAGTTTTGATATGGTACTATAGTTTTCTAAGATGTTATCAATAAAGGAAACCAGGCAAAGGGTACACTGGATCTGTTTATATTCTTTATTATAAGTGCACATAAATCTTTAATCATCTCAAAAAATATAAAGTATAATGATGGAAGAAATTTTTGCATATTGGGGTATGGGGAAGCCATTCTGGCTTATACATGATTTGGCCTGAACTTTATGTCAACTAGAACAGCCTGGCTTACAGTCTGTCAAACATACATTGCATATCTGCTTTCACCATTAAAGAAAAGAATGCATTATCTAGAAGTATAAAGAATGTCCACTTTGAAGATAGGGATAAATGCCTCCCTTCCTATGACACCAATGCTAGTACTGCTTCGAAGACAAGGTTTTCCTCCCAGATGCCAAGGTCATACTGACTCACTGTGTACGAGCTAATCTGTCTCTTTTGAAACCTTGAAGGAATGGAGCCCTGTCATGTTTGATGCAGTTCTTTGTTCTTACAAGATATAAAACTGTGCTGAAAACCATGCTTCTCCCGAGTGCTTTGGTGGAGGCTGCACTCCAGGCTGGTCCTCAGCTTGGCTCGAATAAAACTCTCTTCTATTCCTTATGATAGATTGCTTACTTATTATTTCTCAACAATAACAACAACAGGATCTGTCTCCGTCAAGAACAACTAGAAGTCTGAAATATATGCCAAATGTTTTTAGACACTGGACAACCAGCAGCACAGGAATGTGATCTTGGGAGAAGAGAAACAAATGAAATGGGTCATACAATTTTCCAACGCTTTTTGCCTAGAGGCCTTTATTGATCAGAGAGTGACAGCACAGAGTAAGGAACTGTCACTAAGATTAAAAGCCAAACACCAGTAGGAGAAGGCTGAGAGAGCTGAATTTTGTGGGGCAGAAAACAGAAGGGAATCATGAAGAGAAAGAAGTACAGAATTCTTCAGAGAGACTCCATTGAGTATTTAGTTGAAAACTAAGCTGCAGTTACACAGAGTGAGACTCTATGTGGCCAAGGAAAGAGTAACTAATAATTGGCAGCTGTAAGCTGAACAATTCCTAGAGCATACCTAAGACTGGTACACATTAAAGTTCTAATCGACCACAATGGAAAGAGCTCAGTGAACACATGGTTCTTCAAATAAAGATCCAGTAACACTGCATGTTAAACGTAAGGTCAAACGGGGGCTTCCCTGGTGGCACAGTGGTTAAGAATCCGCCTGCTAATGCAGGGGACACGTATTCGAGCCCTGACCCAGGAAGATCCCACATGCTGCGGAGCAACTAAGCCCGTGTGCCACAGCTACTGAGCCTGAGCTCTAGAGCCCACAAGCCACAACTACTGAGCCCATGTGCCACAACTACTGAAGCCTGCGTGCCTAGAGCCCGTGCTCCACAACAAGAGAAGCCACGACAATGAGAAGCCTGCGCGTTGCAATGAAGAGTAGCCCCCCACTCACCGCAACTAGAGAAAGCCCGTGCACAGCAACAAAGACCCAACACAGCCAAAAATTAATTAATTAATTAACTTAAAAAAGTATATATGCTGATTATCCTTTTTAAAAAAAAAAAAAGGTCAAACAACCCTAGAGTAAAGGCTACTCTAGGCACGCTCTAACAAACCTTAAGGATCAAGCTGAATTACAAGTAAATTAACTGCTTGCAAAAATGAATTCAATTTTTTTTAAAAGAAGATGACAAAATTCAGCTCAAGAAATTCAACAATATAACTTCAAAATTCTAGAAAACAAAACAAAAAAATTTCCAGATATGTAAAAATTTAAACCATAACCAGGAGAAAAAGCAGTTAATAGCAAGAGACCAAAAATGATATATAATGGGAACTAGCAGAAGTTTACAGTGCTATTAAAATTTCTCCAAGATTTAAAAGAAAACATAAACATAAGGAAAGTGCTATCAATATACAAAATGGAACAAAATGGAAATAACAGAGCTGAAAAACAGAATACCTAAATGAAAACGTGCACTTGAGGTGTTTAATGGCAAACTAGATACATGAAAGAAAGAGAAGCACACTTTAACACCTAGTATTAAAACTATCCAAACAGACTTGGGGGAAAAGACCGAAAAATAAATTAAAATAGAAGTAGAAATCTTTGAGATAATATAAAACAGTGTAACATATGTAGGACTGGAGAACCAAAGAGAAGTAGCAATATTTCAGGAAATCATTTTTAAAATTTTCTAAATTAGATGAAAAACACAAACCCACAGATATAGGAAACTCCATGATATAAATTTGGATGAACACACACATACACATACAACACCAAAATATATCATAAGCAAATTGCCCAAAACAATGATAAAGATAAATCATAAAAGCATCCAGAAATAAAAACAAAACAAATATTTTAAAACACTACAGTACAAGAAACAAAGATAAGAATTAATAAAGACTTTTCATTAGAAATACTATAAAACCAGAAGACAATGAACTGACATATTTAAAGGGAATTGTATAAACCCACGCACATATGGTCACCTTATCTTTGATAAAGGAGGCAAGAATATACAATGGAGAAAAGACAGCCTCTTCAATAAGTGGTGCTGGGAAAACTGGACAGCTACATGTAAAAGAATGAAATTAGAACACTCCCTAACACCATACACAAAAATAAACTCAAAATGGATTACAGACCTAAATGTAAGGCCAGACACTATCAAACTCTTAGAGGAAAACATAGGCAGAACACTCTGACATAAATCACAGCAAGATCCCTTTTGACCCACCTCCTAGAGAAATGGAAATAAAAACACAAATAAACAAATGGGACCTAATGAAACTTAAAAGCTTTTGCACAGCAAAGGACACCATAAACAAGACGAAAAGACAACCCTCAGAATGGGAGAAAATATTTGCAAATGAAGCAACTGACAAAGGATTAATCTCCAAAATTTACAAGCAGCTCATGCAGCTCAATATCAAAAAAACAAACAACCCAATCCAAAAATGGGCAGAAGACCTAAATAGACATTTCCCCAAAGAAGATCTACAGATTGCCAACAAACACATGAAAGTATGCTCAACATCATTAATCATTAGAGAAATGCAGATCAAAACTACAATGAGATATCATCTCACACCGGTCAGAATGGCCATCATCCAAAAATATACAAACAATAAATGCTGGAGAGGGTGTGGAGGAAAGGGAAAACTCTTACACTGTTGGTGGGAATGTAAATTGATACAGCCACTATGGAGAACAGTATGGAGGTTCCTTAAAAAACTAAAAATAGAACTACCATACGACCCAGCAATCCCACTACTGGGCATATACCCTGAGAAAACCATAGTTCAAAAAGAGTCATGTACCAAAATGTTCATTGCAGGTCTATTTACAATAGCCAGGACATGGAAGCAACCTAAGTGTCCATCATCGGATGAATGGATAAAGAAGATGTGGCACATATATACAATGGAATATTACTCAGCCATAAAAAGAAATGAAATGGAGGTATTTGTAATGAGGTGGATGGCGTTAGAGTCTGTCATACAGAGTGAAGTAAGTCAGAAAGAGAAAAACAAATACAGTATGCTAACACATATATATGGAATCTAAGGGAAAAAAAAAAGGCCATGAAGAACCTAGTGGCAAGATGGGAATAAAGATACAGACCTACTGGAGAATGGACTTGAGGATATGGGAAGGGAGAGGGGTGAGATGTGACAGGGTGAGAGAGTGTCATGGACATATATACACTACCAAATGTAAAATGGATAGCTAGTGGGAAGCAGCCGCATGGCACAGGGAGATCAGCTGGGTGCTTTGTGACCACCTAGAGGGGTGGGATGGGGAGGGTGGGAGGGAGGGAGATGCAAGAGGGAAGAGATATGGGAACATATGTATATGTATAACTGATTCACTTTGTTATAAAGCAGAAACTGACACACCATTGTAAAGCAATTATACTCTAATAAAGATGTTAAAAATAAAATAAAATGAAATGAAAATAAATAAATAAATAAATAAAGGGAATTGTATACCCAATGAAAATATTTTTGAAAGAGGTGAGTAAATCCAAAGCAAATAAAATGAATAAAGAGAAGAAATCTGTGAAACAGACCAAAAAAAAACCTTTTAAGTCAGAAGTTAAGTTGAGAGGATCAAAACAACAAAAATCTAAATAGATTTGACCAAGAAATATAGAGGACATAACTCCCTAAAGTCTAGAATGAAAGAGGGATCATCACTAAATGTCTTACAGACATTAAAAAATAAATAGCATGATTATCTAGGACAATTCAAAAACATACTGAAATAGAAAAATCTCTTGCAAAATACAACTAATCAAAACTGAGAGAATGAGTTAGACAAAGATACTAAAGATAGACTATAAGCCCAGACCAAAAACAAAAAAAAATTTAATGACAAATTAGACTTCCTCAAAATTAAAATCTATTCTTCAGGACACAACATTAAGAAAATGAAAAGGCAAACCACACAGTGAAAGAATATATTTACAAGGACTTGTATTCATAATAGAGTATTCATATAACTCAATAAGAAAACAACCCAATAAAATATGGGTGAAAGATATGGACACTTCACAGAAAAAAAAGAGGTTAAAGGACAATAAACATTTGAAAAGGTGTTCAACCTCTTTAGTCATTAGAGAAATAAAAATTAAAAGCAAAGCAAGAGACCACTAGCTCATCCATTAGAATGTCTAAAATTAAAAAGACTGAAAATAAAAAGTGTTGCTGAAAAAGTGGACCAATTGAAAGTCCGATACTTAAATTTATACTTAAATTTTGGGAGGGTTCCCACCATTAACTGATAAGAAGTACTCACTGTGCCTCAACTATCTGTACAAACAACATGGTTTATGCTGCTGAACACCTGCTTTCCTTCCAGGAATGTGGAATTTTGTTACATGCTACACAGAGGTCGCGTACAGGACCAGTGCCTGATAAAAACTCTGGCTATGAGTCTCAAACAAGCTTGCCTGGTTGGCAACATTTCACATGTGTTGTCACAATATTCCTGGGGGAATTAAGCTTCTCCTGTATGACTCCACTGAGAAAGGACTCTTAGAAGCTTGTGCCTGGTTTCCCCAGACTTTACCCCATGCACCCTTGCTATTTTGATTTGTATCCTTCCACTGTAATTATTCACAGCTTTGAGTACAATTACATAATGAGTTCTTTGGGTCCCCACAGCAAATTTTCAAGTCTAGGGGTCTTGAGGGCCTCCAAACACAACAACAAATAAGCATGACACAAAATATCACCTAGCCTTCACTTCCTTCAACTCCCACCATCTTCTCCCCCACTGACAACAACACAAACACTAATAATAAGATCCATTAATGGAGAACACTTAAAATGTGGCTATTAGGTAAATTCCAGATCACAAACCCACATTTCAGTATTGAATAACAATGATAAAATGTCAATTTTTCTTAAGTTTTCAGTTAGGAGAGCTCCTACTGATGATAATTAGCACTTTCCTTCATTAAAAAAAAAATCATTAGATTAGGTCTCATTATGACTTGGTGTATGACCAAGTCTGTATTAAAATGAACCACCACAGCTACAAAGTAAGTTGAGAGACTGAAATGATAGTGTACCACAAACTACACATATTTAAAGTGTAGAATTTGATGCTTTGGCATATACATACACCAGTGAAACCATGGCACAATTAAAATAATGACATTTGAATCACCCCCCAAAGTTTCCTCATATCTTTTTGTAATCTATCCCTCTCTTCAGGGGTAGATTGGCAGGCAACCATGTAACTGGTTTAAGGCATTACAAATTATTAGCATTTTCCAGAATTTTACCTAAATCAAATTTGAAATGTTCATCAGTCCTCCACTCACAAAATCACCACTACAGCCTTATTTATAT
Organism: Balaenoptera acutorostrata; assembly: GCF_949987535.1. Lineage (NCBI taxonomy): Eukaryota > Metazoa > Chordata > Mammalia > Artiodactyla > Balaenopteridae > Balaenoptera > Balaenoptera acutorostrata. The sequence goes on from NC_080073.1 coordinate 38,075,795, forward strand.
TCCCAAGAATCTACATCTACTTCCTTCCTTTCACCCATAACCTACTGTGGTAACTACTCTACCTTCTCTCGCTTTATCACTCAACCCACTAGACTCTGGCTTTCTGCCACTATCATCCTATGACTACATGGGATTCTCTAAAACATCACCAATGGCCTTCTGTCAAACACAATGGCCCCTACTCAGTACTCATTCTATTCTACTAGACTACTCCACAGTACTTGAAATCATTAATTACTCTGTTTTTTAAAAACTTTCTTTTCCTTAGCTATGACCTCCATTTCTCAAACTCCATGTGCTAATACCTCTTTTTCTGTCCTCCAAGATGCTGGCAGTCTTTAAAGTCTCATTTCCAGCCCTATGCTATCATAGCAGTTGTTGTTATAGCAACAGAAACAAATATTTACTGTACTGTTACCATATGCTAGGTGCTGTGTTAAGAGCTTCATATAAGCTCATTGATTTCTAACAATTCTACAAGATAAGTAATAATGTTACACTCATTTCAAATTACATACAAAATTAAGAGAGAACAGTATATTGAACCTCCACAAACCTACCACCCAGCTTCAACAATGATCAATGTTTTGCCAACCTTGATTAATTAATACCCACGTATATATTCTCACCCATTGCCATACTTTAGAGCAAATTTCAGAAATTACCCATAAGTACTTAAATATGTATCTTTTAACAGGTGCTTACTATTTCTCCAATAAACTCTATTTCATGGTTATACTGTATGGCAATAGTGAATCTGTGCCTCTGTTAAATGACAGATTCCCTGCTGCCGAAGAGACATAATCCAAATTCCTTAGGATTCCTTATAGTCTTTGGTATATAAGACTCTGTAAATATGGATCCAATGTACCTTTCCTGCCTTACCATCCATCACTTTCATCCAGGCACTATGCCCTAGCCAGTTTGGACTATTTACCATTCCCTGAACATGCCTTGCAATTTCACGCCTCTATACTTCTGTTTTGCTGTGTAAAACATTCAGTAATGTCCTGTTCCTATCTGGCAGAATTCTAGGTACCCAGTTGACAATTACTGTATAAGAACTGATCCTGAAACCACAAAATGAAAGTAAATATAAATTCTCTTGAATTTCATTCCTTTTCTCTTGGGCATATGCTTTATAAAATGCACAGAATTATCATCAAATATCTGTTCTCCTTTTCCTTAATTTTATCTTATTCTCCTACTTTTTAATTCACAAAATTTAGTAGTACATATTACCTGCATATTATACTTCTCTTAAACTACAATTTTAATATATGGTCACAAAAATATATAACTGAAAGGGCATTTTATAGTAAAACTTTTTATACAAAGAAATGTTTTACCATTTACTAATTATTTCTGAATGCTATCTAGTTCAGACGCTATTTTATTTGGGCTATTTCAAGTTTTATTATTAGTATAAATTGTACATAACTAAAGACATAGTTTAATAAGTAAACTTTTTCATTTTTCTTTAGCCACTAATAGCTATGAAAAACCTATTGAAATTTCTAATTATTGTGATCATAATATTAAGATAAATAAAAGATATATAGGGATGCATTTTTTTATCATTCTATATGTGTAAAATCACTAAATGATTATCTTTTACAAACATGAAAGAATTTTCAACATAGTTCCATAAAATATCACTGCCACAGGGTGAAATTTAGTTAATACTGTCTTTCCATCTGTTAATTTTTTTAAGTTTAAGAATATAAATACTAGCTATCAAGAGGTATATACATACATGTCGCTAATAAATGCTACAGTAATCTAAGATTCTAGAATGGAGTTGGTATTACCAAAATACACAACCTCAAAAGTACTACATTAGCCCAAACTAAAAATATTAAAGGAGTCTGATCAGACAAAATGAGCTCTAACACTTCTTTTCTTTTTTTTTGGCTGTGCCGCTCGGCTTGTGGGATCTTAGTTACCCAACCAGGGTTTAAACCCGGGCCACCGCAGTGACAGCACCGAGTCCTAACCACTGGACCGCCAGAGAATTCCTTCTAACACTTTAGATTAGTGTCATCTGGTTCCCTCATTTTGATTAGTTTATCAAATCATTGCTAAGATTAATCACAAAATGGCCTCTCCCACAGGCTCTAAACACCTTTGTTTCAGGAAAAAGAATTTAGAAAATAGGTATGAGATTCTGAGCACTTTTCCTTAACTCTAAAATAGAACTCTGATTAAACTGCTGGAGAAGCCACATGGAAAGATAGACCTTGAGGTTACAACATGTAGCTATTTCGGTGATCCAGCTGAGGACAGCCTTCTAGCCATCCCTGCCAACATACCACACGTGTGAGTAAACCCTTTTGAACGTTCCAGCCAGCTGAGCCCCCAGATACCTGTAGCCACAAGTGGTGTCACCTATACAGAATGATGATTAGTTTTAGTCCACTATATTTTGGGGTGCTTTGCAGCACAGCAATAGATTATTGTAAGGGTATCATCATTCATGTCCCACTTAACAAGGTTTTCAAGCCACACATTGTGCATCAACTGATATTTTAAAGGCAAAAATAAAATAATTTCAAAGACCACTGTCTCCACACTGATCCCCAAACCCTAGTATTCGAAGCAAGGTGGTGGGGTGGCTAAGATCACAAATATTAATAAAAATAAATAAATAGCATGTAATATCACAAATTACAGCTTTCCAATCATTTATAAGATTTCTCATTTATTCAAGTTCTAAATTTTTAACAATTTCAAATCAAGATAACAAACATAAAATACAAATAGAAATTATTTCCACACGAGCCTTCCTGAGATGTAAATAACACCTGAAAGTGTGTCTTAAAACTAGAGACACAAGGTAAAAAATTACCTACAAGCAGTGGTTCTTAACTGGGGCAATGTTACCACCACCACCCCACCTACCTCCCACCCCCAAGGCCCAGGGCCTTTGACAATGTCTGGAGACATTTTTCACTGCCACAACTTGAGAGGAGATGTTAGTGAGTGGAGGTCATATATGCTGCTAAATTTCTTATAATGTACAAGATAACAAAGAATTATCTGGCCCAAAATGTCAACAATGCCAAGGATAAGAAGCCCTAGCTATGAGGAATGAAAGTTTGAAGATATTGTCTTATGATCACTACCTTAAAAACTAACGAAACAAGTGATTCTACTGGTAAAATCGATGATTACAACTCTGAAAATTTTTATTTTTTAATAAAAATAATGTGATAATTTTGGCATTTTCTACATAAGAAAAAGCATAATACACTAAATATTAAGCCTACAGAAAATATATAAGAAAAACTGATAATATTATAGAAAAAGTAAAGCAGAAAGAAGTTTTTGCAAATGCATTACTGGAAAAAAATGTTGCTACATGTATTATAACTGCCAATTAAAATATATTTTGATCAAATTACTATTAATTGGTAATAGAATAAACACATAAATCTAGTCCATAAAATTAGCATTTGGCACTTAAAAGTCTTATTTAAATTCATATTTTAACAAGAACATTATGACCAACAGAGATGTATCTAACTGAACATTATTTTTAAAGTTTTTTCCATTTTAGAAATAAATTCATCTAACTAATCACATGACTACACAGGACTAGGCCTATGAAAAAGTCAATATACTTTTGTCAACTGTTTTAAGGAAAAAATATTAAATGTCCTAAATAGGCTTTTTCAAAATAAGCTTTGCACCTATTACCATACACACACTTTGCTGTCCTTTTTAAAAAGTCATTTTAATACTGCTGAGACAGAGTAGAGTCTGGTACAGTTCTATAAAGGGAAGAATGAATGTGGTTACTGTAAAAGATTCAAAGACCGACAAGTAAGAATTGTTTTTATATCAAACAAATATACTAGGCTGCTTTGTACATTAGAAAAGGTAACAGTAAACTTTTCATTACCTTTACATTTGGCTTCTTTGTTGAAACTCCTCTATACCAACCTAAAACAAAGCATACAAAAGATATTAAAATCATATTGTTGTCATTTTCTGTAAGAGACATTATTTTTAGGATAATTAGTTAATTAATGCAAAACTTTCTAGTAAGCTTTAGGCACTTTATGCCTTTATTAAGTGTAGTTTACTCCAAAAGAAATAATCTTACAATAAATACAACATTCCCAATTTTCATCAAAAAGCACAAAATCCCTTTCAACTGAATAAGACCAAAAAAAAAAAAATTAGAAAAGATTTCAGAGGACATATATTCAACTCCTTGATAATTCCCAGAGGAAACCGTTAGGGGTTAGGAAAATGCCAAAATCATATAGCTTTTTTGGTGGCAGATAGGGAGTACAGCCCAGACTTTCTATTTCCTGGTCTCATTGACTCTCCCATGCACTAAACTACACCACCCTCATTTCTTGGCTTTCCAGCTGCTGAAGTTGACATCAGTGCTTCATTTATTCCCTCTCACCATTCATACACAGCAATAACAATGAAAGTTAAAATTACACAATAAAAACAATTTTCAGAGAAAGGAAATTTTTTTACCAACTTTTCTCAAATCCAATCTATTATTTTCAGAGGGTTGCTATAGTTTCTCTACTTGGGTTTAAGGGGAAACAACTCCAATAAGTAGAAGAGGAAGCTAAGAATTATATTTAAAGGAGGAATATGAAGAAAAAAGAAAGAGGAGATTGTTGATGATAGCTAATATTAACTGAGAGCTTGCTATCCTTAATTCCATGTTCTGAAATTGAGTTGTTCCATGTATTAACCTTTAAGTCCCACAACAAAGCTATGAGGAAAAGAATCAACTTTTTCTCCCCTGAAATCATAACAAACAATAAAAGAATACCCTTATTTCTGTTTAGTACAACAGATGAGATCATAAATTTGAATAACTCAATTTACACTTGAGAGTCTCAATATCTTCATTTTTGGTAAGTGATAACCTTACCAATGTGACACTTTACCATATCTTAAACAGGATAAAGAATGACATCAGCAGGTATGGCAGAGTAAGGACTGCCAAAAAAACCCTATCCTCAGTAAAAGCAATAATAACACTGGCAAAAACTGTCAATATCAACTTTTTTAGAACTCTAGAAGCAAACTAAAGATTTGAAATATTCCAAAGAGTATTTACTCAAGAAATCTGAATCTCAGTCAGAACGACCCTTTTAACTTGCCCTATCCCATCTCCCTCTCCACAGCCCTGTGTTAAACTTGAAAACCAGTCCCACATTCACAGTGAAAACCAGAAAACTAACAGCCCCTGAAGAGGATGGAAAAGAAGAAATGCAGGAAGACCTAAATAAATGAAGAGGTTTATCATGTTCACGAATTATAAAACTTAGCACTGTTAAGATATCAATTATCCTTAAATTGATCTATAGATTCAATTCAATCCCAATCAAAATCCCAGAGAAATTTTTGGTATGGTATTAACAAGTTCTAAAATTTATAAGGAAAGACAAATGACTACTATAATAGTCAAAACAATTTTGAAAAAAGAAAAAATTTGAATGACCCACACTACCTGATTTTAAGACTTAATATAAACCTACCATAATTGAGAGTGTAATACTGGCTAAAGAATAGACACAGAGATCAATGAAATAGATTGTAAAATCCAGAAATTAACCCACACATAAACGAACAATTGATTTTTGACAAAGGTACAAAAGCACTTCAATGGAGAAATGGTAGTCTTTCAACAAACGGTGCTGAAACAATCAGACATACATATACAAAAAGAAAAAAAGAACCCCAACCTATACCTTGCACTATAAACAAAATTACCTCAAAATGTACCTAAAAGTGTAAAACTTATACAAGGACAACAAGAGACCATTTTTGTGATCTTGTGGCTAGACAAAGATTTCTTAAGCACACTCCATATAAGAATAAATTTTTAAGGTTATACTCCATTTATAGTTATTATAAAATATTGCCTATACTCCCAGTGTTGTACAATATATCCTGGTACCTTATTTTATACCTAATACTTTGTACCTCTTAATCCCCTACCCCTATATTGCCCCTCCCCCCTCCCCTCTCCCTACTGGTAACTACAAGTTTGTTCTCAATTAACAAATGGGCAGAGACCTGAACAGATACCTCACCAAAGAAGATATACAGTTGGCATATAAGCATATGAAAAGATGCTCAACATCATATGTGATTCAGGAGCTACAAAATAAAAAAATGAGATACCACTGCACACCTACTAGAAGAGCCACTATCCAAAACACTGACAACACCAAATGCTGATGAGGGTGTGGAGCAACAGGAACTTTGATTGCTGATGGGAATCCAAAATGGTACAGCCACTTTGGAAGACAGTTTGGCAATTTCTTACAAAACTAAATGTACTTTTACCACAAGATCCATCAGACTCACTCTTTGGTATTTATTCAAATGAGTTGAACACTTATGTCCACACAAAAACCTGCACATGGATATTTATAGCAGTTTTATTCATAAGTGCTTAAACTTAGAAGAAACGAAGATGACCTTCAATAGGTAAATGGATAAATAAAACTGTGGTACATCCAGACACTGTAATATTATCCAGTGATTTAAAAGAAATGAGCTATCAAGCCACAAAAAGACATGGAAGATCTTTAAATGCATATTACTAAATGAACGAAGCCAATATGAAAATGCCACACAGTGTATGATTCCAACTATATGACAATCTGGAAAAGGCAAAACCATGGAGACAGTAAAAAGATCAACGGCTGCCAAGGGTTAGCGGGGAGGGAGGGATAAATAGGTGAAGAGAATTTTTAGGGCAGTAAAACTACTCTGTATAATACTATAGTGGCAGATACATGTCATGATATATTTATCTAAACCAATAGTGTGTACAACGCCAAGAGTGAACTCTGATGTAAACTATGGACTTTGGGTGATAATGATTTGTCAATGTAGGTTCATCAATTGTAACAAGTGTACCCATTCTAGTGAGTGATGTTGATACTGGGGGAGGCTGCACATGTGTGAAGGCAGGGGGTATACCGGAACTCTCTGTACTTTCCACTCAATTTTGTCTAAAACTGCTCTAAAAAATAAAGTCTTTTGTTTTTTTAACGCATTTACTATATGTAATCCCACACCTAGGTATTTGCCCAATACAAAAAAGCCTACACTAAAATCTATACTCATTGTTTATAACAACTTTATTCATAACAATCAAAAACAAAACAATTCAAATGTCCATCAACTGCTGCAGAGATAAATAAAATGTGGTTTCAACCTGTATGATGAAATACTGCTAAGGAAGAACACACTACAGATACATATGACATGAATGGCTTTCCAATGCATTATGCTAAGTGAAAAAAGCCAGACACTATATAATGTGTGATTCCATTTATATGATACTCTGGAAAACACAAAACTAGAAGGACAGATCAGTGGTTGCCAGGGTTGAGAGAAAGGGGTTGGGAAGGAAGTTTGACTACAAGGAGCATGATGTTATATTTGGGGGTGGTGAAAATGTTCTATATCTAGATTGTGATGATGGTTACAAGATTATGCATTTGCCAAAATTCACAAAATTCTTATGACTATACTCCAAAAAGGATGACTCTTCCTGTATATAGGTTACACCTCAATAACCTGACTGAAATAAATACACACACAATACTATACTTCACATCTACCACAATGGTTAGAATTTTTATTTGAAATTCTAACAATATCAGGTGTTGGCAAGACAATGTAGAGTGATCAGATACTGCTAGTGAGGGCGATAATAAATGGTCCCCACTTTCAAAAACAATGCAATATTATCTGCATATTGTATGACACTGAAATTCTACTCCCATATATTATCCCCTATACAACAGCATTGAATTGGGGATATTACTCACTCTAGAGGAATTTTTAGAAATCTGTGGGGTGGTTCTGAGTTACCAGAGAAGATATTAAAAATATTTATATTTTGAAAAGTCAAAGATTCTTAGAAGAAAATATAGGAGTAAATCTTCATGACCTTGGGTTAAGCAACAATTTCACACAGAAGCAACAACAAAGTCCCAATTTTTTATGTTTTTATAAAACAACAGTGAGAGAATAACTGGGATAAAATCACATGCAGATTAAGCACCACCTCAAGATTTCAGGTAAGCACTTGATCAGATAACATAACATGTTTACAGAGGTCAGCCATTTCTCATCAAGTAAACTCTCACAATATTGTTTATCAAAAAGCTCTGTCCTGGGCTTCCCTGGTGACACAGGCGTTGAGAATCCGCCTGCCAATGCAGAGGACACAGGTTCGAGCCCTGGTCCAAGAAGATCCCACAGGCCACGGAGCAACTAAGCCCGTGCGCCACAATTACTGAGCCTGTGCTCTGGAGCCCGCGAGCCATAACTACTGAAGCCCGTGTGTCTAGAGCCCATGCTCTGCAACAGGAGAAGCCACCGCATTGAGAAGCCCACGCACCGCAGCGAAGAGTGGTCCCCGCTTGCCACAACTAGAGAAAGCTTGCACGCAGCAACAAAAGCCCAACGCAGCCAAAAATAAATAAATAAAAATAAATAAATTTACTTTAAAAAAAGTCAACAGTAAATCAACAGAATCAACAGTAAAAAGATGTTTTTAATGAGCTAGTACAATGACACATCTTCTAAATTTCTGTTTTCCTATTACAATAACCCTGGACAATGTACGTTTGCAACTATAATTCTCTCCTTTCATTTTCATCATTTATCTTTGACTTTCCAAGGTTTCACAGTGCTGGCACACAAAGTGAAACCCCTTTGATGGTCAGACTGCCGGACTCCTCATCAATTTCACTGTCACCATATACATTTAATAGAAGAGTGTATCAGTCTTTCTCATCTGATGAGTCAACATCTGATGGTTTGATCACTGTTAGGAACGTTAAGAGTCAGATATATTTTTATACTTTAGCATTTTCAGATATAAATTTTTGTAGAAAATTGAATGAGGAAAGGAACGTATTCTTAAAACACCAAGTTTATAACTTACTACAAAGACTGCTTCCTTCAGGGAATCAATTATCATGTATACCTTAGACTTAAGTCACATCATGATTGAATTCTAAGAAATGCTAAACTAGTGTTGCCTCCCGAAACACCAGCTCCTCCTTCCTCAATAACTTGCTACAACTCTCCAACTTCTAAGCTAGGGGAATGTTACTCACAGGATTTCACCCAAATATTTGGTGATATAACTTTATAATGCAAGAATTACTGGGGAAAGTTTGGGTGTTGTCTTCAAACTCCAAAAGCAAAGTATAACTCCTTGAGCCTGCTCAAAACTGTCCAATGGCATCGCATCTCAAAATAAAATCCAAAATCCTGGGACCCCCCCTGGTGGTTCAGTGGTTAAGAATCCGCCTGCCATTGCAGGGAACACGGGTTCAAGTCCTGGTCCGGGAAAATTCCCACATGCCGCGGAGCAACTAACCCCGTGTGCCACAACTAGTGAAACTGTGCTCTAGAGCCCACGAGCCACAACTACTGAGCCCACGTGCCACAAATACTGAAGCCCGCGCGCCTAGAGCCTGTGCTCCACAACAAGAGAAGCCACCGCAATGAGAAGCCCACGCACTGCAACGAAGAGTAGCCCCCACTCACCGCAACTAGAGAAAGCCCGCGGCAGCAACAAAGACCCAATGCAGCCAAAAAAAAAATCAATCCAAAGTCCTTACTACAACCTCTGCTTATTGCATCTCCCACCACACTCTCTGCTCCTCCCTAACCAACCCCTCAACTACAGCCATACCAGTTTCGCTGCAATTCCTTCAACTCACTAAGCAAGCTCCCATACCTCAGGACTTTTATACTCCATGCCACATATGCCTGGCCTGCTCTTCTCCTAGAGAACCACAGAATTGCTTCCTCACTTCCATCTATTCTCTGCCCAAATGTTATCTTCTCAGCAAAGGCCTTCCATGATTATCCTATATAAATACATAGAAAACATAACCCCCCACCCCACCCCAATGCACACTATCACTCTATCTCTTTCTACCTGTTTTGTCCTTCCTTATTCTTCTCAATGAGAAGTTTGTTTTATCCTTTTCAGCTGAGTCCCAGCTGAAAGTGCTTGATCAGCATTAGGCACTCAAATATTTGGTAACTGAAAGAAATTAATAAATCTGTAATATATGGGCTAATAATACCTAACTGGCAAGTGGTGTTGATAAAGTTGATATATGTAAAGTGCCTTGAACAATGTCTCATACTCAATTACTGGGGGTGGGGGGGGGAATGACAGAGAAACTAGACACACTAAAACTCTATGTCTGCTAAATAATACTGTAAAGTGTATTTCTAAACCTCCCCAAAGGAGACTGGGCCTATAGGGGGAAAAAAAAAAACCTGCAGTCAGAAGTTTCTTAATATAAATGGTGTTCATTCTAAGAAACATTAAGGGCCCAAAAATATACTCCTAAATGGCCCTCTTAAATCATTTCTGGAAAAAGTAGGGATATAAATAAAAAAGAAATACTCTTACCCATCTAACAGAGATTCAAATTAGTGCATGAATTAATACCCGTGTTCTCCTTTCTCACCAGCAAAATGTTGATACAGACACTTGTACAGAGAAGATTTACTACTGCAACAGAAAGTACAATCACTGAACCTAAAACTGGAGAGAATGAGTATGAAGGGCCTCCAAACACATGGAAAGTAACTCTTCCAACATTAAACAAAAATGACTTTTTCACCATATAATCTGTCCATAATTAATTATCACTAATAGAACCTGAATGACGAATATGACTTTAGCCACAATCCCTTTATTCTTAAAAAGCCACCATTGAATCTTTCATGCTTACAACCATAACTCTGTCTCAATGGACTTTTACTTATAACTCACCTTCATACAAAATGCTATCTAGAGCTATCCATCCACTGGAGGGCTTTATATTTCTGACCTAAAGTAAGATTTCTACTAAAATCAACAAAATGTAGAAAGTAAATTAGGAATAGGATAGCTAAAATAAACCAAAATGTCCCTTTAGTGTCCCAAAACACAGACTGGCCTAAGAGAATAAGCTTATTTTCTTAGTCTACATAGTTTTTTACTGGGTGTACAGTTTTCATGAAAAGCCAAACTAGGTTTCCTGTTAGCTAGGTTTACAAAAATTCTTTATAACATCAAATTTATCAGCACAAGAAATAAGTAACAGTCACTACTGAGAAAAATTCTATGCTGCAAAGAGCCAGGAAAAGAACCAGTACCAAGTAAAAAAATTAAATGTGGGTTGTAATCCCACATAAAAAAATACATCAATGCAAATATAATCTCACTTGAAAAAATTGTAGAAGGCCCACAAGATAAGATAGAAAATGACAAAACAGAAAAGTAAAGTGGAAAAACAACAGTAAAACCAAAAGCTCTAAGATATTAACTGGACTCTGAAATATTAGACTTGATTTTAGGGACCCCGTGAAAGCATGTAGTGTAGTGATACTGTGGCACAGATGTCTAATAAAAATGTTTCCTTATGGAGTTTGTATTCCTCCAATCTTGGCCTCATTTGATATAGAAACAGTCCCATGTTGTGTTAACTTCTTTCACCCAGACATTACAATACTTGTGAAGACCACTGAAAAAGTGACACATTTTCATTTCATCAACTTAAATGTTATTGGTTACATTTACTAAAAATGGTAATTTTACCTAAAATAAAATTTTAAATTACATACTAGTAAAGTTAGAAAACTCAATAATGTATATACAAAAAGTCTACTTTAAAAATGTCAGAAATTTAGACTCTAAAAATGCCATTTTATAAAATGTGATTAAAAATTAAGGTAGTAAATGAAAATTTCTAATTGAGATGCAATATTAAGTCCTGTTTTATACTGAAATCACTAGGGATTTTACTTTAGTTTTTTTTTTAACATCTTTATTGGAGTATAATTGCTTTACAATAGTGTGTCAGTTTCTGCTTTATAACAAAGTGAATCAGTTATACATATACATATATCCCCATATCTCCTCCCTCTTGCGTCTCCCTCCCTCCCACCCCTCTAGGTGGTCACAAAGCACCGAGCTGATCTCCCTGTGCTATGCGGCTGCTTCCCACTAGCTATCTATTTTACATCTGGTAATGTATATATGTCCATGCCACTCTCTCACTTTGTCCCAGCTTACCCTTCCCCCTCCCCGTGTCCTCAAGTCCATTCCCTAGTAGGTCTGCGTCTTTATTCCTGTCTTGCCCCTAGGTTCTTCATGACCTTTTTTTGTTTGTTTTTTAGATTCCATATATATGTGTTAGCACACAGCATTTGTTTTTCTCTTTCTGACTTGCTTCACTCTGTATGACAGACTCTAGGTCCATCCACCTCAATACAAATAACTCAATTTCGTTTCTTTTTATGGTTGAGTAATATTCCATTGTATATATGTGCCACATCTTCTTTATCCATTCATCTGTTGATGGACACTTAGGTTGCTTCCATGTCCTGGCTATTGTAAATAGAGCTGCAATGAACATTGTGGTACATGACTCTTTTTGAATTATGGTTTTCTCAGGGTATATGCCCAGTAGTGGGATTGCTGGGTCGTATGGTAGTTCTATTTTTCGTTTTTTAAGGAACCTCCATACTGTTCTCCATGGTGGCTGTATCAATTTACATTCCCACCACAGTGCAAGAGGGTTCGCTTTAGGAGTTATTCAAAGTGTATTCTATTTAAGTAATTATTCCACAAAGGAGATTGAAAAATATAGAAAATAGATTTTTAAATAAAATATAACCATATCAGACTGAAGAGCAAGAAGCAAATTGTAGATTTTAGAAAGACAGCTAGGGATTCACTAGACTCTCAAATATAATAAAACTCAGAGAAAACATTACATACTATTTAAAGGTAATTAATGTACAAAAAATAGAACTGAGAATACTGGATTGTCAAAGAAGTAGTAAAGTAGCACACTAGTGTGTATGTGTGCTTACTGTCACTAAGTAAGTGCTCAGTGAGGATTTAACATGTGAATGAAATGAGACAGATGTAAGGGTTTACATTTGTCAACTTAACTCTGGATTGATTATACCTTCCACAATTGGTGTATAAACACACTTGGTGTATAAATTTAAAAGTCAGTTCAAGCCTGATTTTTTTTAAAAAAACAAAAACACTTTAAAACTTTAATCCCATTAGGTTAGAAAAGCAATCAGTAAGAAAGGAAATACAAATTAAGAAGAAAGGCTGTTTGGGAAAATATTCTGGATCCTGTGTGTAAATACATATATGAAAGATTAATTCATCTGAAGGCTACAATTATTTAAACATATAGACAAAAAAATAGTGGTCACCTGTCCCTGTGCCATGCTCTGTGCCAGGCGTTTTCACATCTACAATCCCAAAACACTGCTGAATACCACTTTGTTAAATATGCATCATCATTTAGATTGTGAAATGTCCTTGCCAATGTAAGTAAGGCTGTACTATCAAAAAGAGCCAACACTACCACTACAATTGCTACTGACAGAGAGGCTACAGAACAGTGTTAGCAGTGTTAACCCAAAAGAATGAAGCCTCTATATAATTCAGGCCTTGTGACGGTCAACAATCAGCAATCCTTTACAAAGATTCCGGATGCAAACCAATCAAGCCAGATCAAAAGTACCAAATGAAGTCCAACAAAAAGTATCCTTCAATAAGAAGTTTCAGACTTTTTATTTCGAAGGTATAACATATTCTTCACCGTCTGACAAAAGGAAAAAAATGCAAATGTATCTATCCCCACTCCCATCCCAGGGCTAACAGCTGCTCAGGAAGTAGAGACAGGTAGACAACAAGCGCAATTTCTATTCTATTCCATATCATGATTAAAAATAGTTTACAAAATCATCATTCATTATGAAGGGCAGATTTGCATGTAGATCCACTTTAGAGATCATTTAAGTAACCAACTATAAAATCAAGGACCAAAATACTAATTTTTTCTTTGGTATATCAATAAAAATATGCACAGCCCATCTAATTCTTTATCCTTTTTCCAATTATATAACTAATAGGCAGGAAAGAAAGTACCAACCACTTACATGAAAAAAGAAACTTACAGAGAATTCAGCCCCAAAGTGGGGGAACATAATTATTCAAAAGGTCTACATTCAAAATCCTCTTTCCATTATTTTCATTGAAAACTGTTAAAGAATAACCTTGTGTATTTATTTGCATAAAAAATAATTTAATGCTATTTTAAATCTTCACTTATGAGCAGTAAGTATAAAAGACAATAATTGGCAATAAATAAACGTACATTAAAAAATAAGAACTTTTACTTCCAAATGAGTTATTGTTCCCTTAAGAGTAGTCATTCGGGAGAACCATAAACAAATTTCAATAATATTGTCATTGATTAAGATATTTTTTAAACTCTTTTAGAATTCAAATATATATAAAATACATTTACTAACTTCTGGTTCTAGCCCTGGCAAAACACTTTGCATTAGACAAATATAAACCTGAACAAAATACATGAAACAATTGTGTAAGAGCAATGGAGAGCAACTATCATAGACAAGATCTAAGGAACTATAATCCTTGAAAAAAGAGAATCACATCAAAGCGAGCTCATCATTCAGCTGAGTTTTTCCCTGAGGACATCCCAGCAAAAATGAGAGTCCCACTGAGGTAAGAAGAAAAGGGTTGACACTGAGAGCTACCTGATACAATCCCCACTCTTGGGATTGCCTAATTCCTACAGTTCTAATTCAGGGCAAGGTTCCAAGAAGCCCAGCAGAAAGTAGCAGCTGACAGGCTAAAGAGCTGAACAGAGCCACATTACCTTTAGGAGAACTATAATAATACAGTGACTTTTCAACAGAAATGATGGAAATCAAAAGTTAATGAAGTAAACCTTTAAAATGCTAAAAGTAAGTATTCATCAACCTGGGTGTAGAATACTACACCCAGGGAAAAGATCTTTCAAAATGATGACAAATGAAAAAACAGATTCACATAAACAAAAGCTGAATGAATGTGCAGCAAACCTGCACTAAAGAAGCATTACTAAAAGGAGTACTTATGGTAAAATGAAAGTGATCCCAGATGCACCCATGAAAAAGAAGAAAGAAACAGCACTGGAAAGGGTAAAAATGTGGGCAAACAAATGAATATAGACAGAAGATATATGACAATAGTGGTACAAAAGGTAATAAAGGAGTAAACGCAATTAAATCACTGTAAAGTTCACGCATTGTTGGAAGGTGTAAAAGTAAAAATTCAAGGTAGACTCTAATAATTCAAGGATGTATGTTTTAACTCTAGGGTAACACCAAGGGACACATAAAATACTTCAAAACCAACAAGCTAATAGAGGAAAATAAATAGAAGTTGCTAAGTCAACTTAAGGAGGCAAGAAAAGATAAACAAATTAAGGCACAAAGACCAAAATGACAGACTTAAACCTAGCTAGATCAATAATTAAATCAACTGCAAATGAAATAATCCAAATTCTCAGACTAAACAAAAAGAAATCCCCTATTATGTGCTATTTACACACTACACACACACACACACACACACATTTAAACATAAGAATGTATAAAAGTTAAAAGTAGAAGCATAGGTGACTTTCACTTGGCCCAGAATAATGGAAGTCACTGAATCTCTCCACATAGCCTCCAAAGGACATACAGATTTTAAAAAAAAAAACAAAAAACATTAAAGCCATGATTAATCTATGCCTTCAACATTACTAAGTGTCAGGGAATACTATGGACTTCAAATTACATTTACGTAGAGAAAAACTCCAAATTAAAAAGAGCTAACTCTAGAGCACCTGCTCCTACTGTACTACTACATCTCCCACGCAGATGCAACACTTTTCTAAGACTGCCAGTTCTTTTTTACATGGATTCTCTGGACTTCTCCTCGCTTTCTACACACAGGCTTGCAGTGGTAGAATGAGTATTCTCAGTTTATATAGGCAAAAGAGTATGGCGCCTTGTCAAAACAAGGAACCTTGTCAAAACAAGTCAAGTACATGTAATATTCTAGGGCAAGCTCAACTGGTCATTCTGTCCTTGGATTTAAAAGGCGGATAATGGCAGCAAGGCAAATGGTGATGACAGCCTTCAATATGTCTGTTTCTCTCCCTCTCTCAAGTCTCACAAGTTTAATTTGTTCTGATTACTTTCTACATCTGGTGCTCATATGTCACCTTGATTATCACCCTTTACATTCATCCAGGAAATAACCTTCAAGAATCTCTCATGTGCTGGATTCTCTTGTTTCCTGAATCCCGCATCTTCTTATTGCTTTATTTACTGCTTTTAAAGGAACACATCCCCTAATACCTTCTTGAGAAAAATTATATGGAAGGAAAACTGAGACCTTTGCATGGCATAAAATATATTTAGTATACTCTCATATTCAATTCATGATTTGGCTGGGTTATAAAATTCTAGATTAGAAATCACCTTCTGTCAACATTTTGAAGACACTGCTCTACTGTCTTCTAGCTTCTATAGTTAAAATCTAATCCTCTGTATGTACTATGCTCTTTCCTGTCTCTGAATGCTTGCTGAATCTTGTGAAACATTGTGAAATTTCACAGTGATATGGGTTTATTTTCATTCATTTGTGTTAGGTACTTTCAATCTATCAATCTACGTCCTTCCATTCTGAAATACTTTCCTGAACTATTTCATCATTGATTTCTATCCTTCAGTTTCTCTCTTTTATGTTTCTGAATCTCCACCAGGTGATATATCTCTTGAAGCTGACCTCCAATTTTCTTATCTTCTCTAATTTTCTATGATTTGTATTTTTTCTCTACTTTCCAGGAAATTTCCTCAACTTTATCTTTCAACCCTTCTACTGAGATTTTTCATGTTTCATGATGTTCTATCATGTTTTTAATTTCCTAGGGCTCTTTTATGTTGGCTGAATGTTCCTTTTTTTATGGTATCCTGTTCTTGTTTCGTGGATGCTATGGCTTCCTTTATGTCTCAGAGTGGTATTAATGATAAGGTTTAAGTTTTTCCCACCCTATGTAGTCTCTTTCCCCACGGTGCTTTTTCTTTTTCTTTTTTGGGGGGAAGGAAGGGAGCCATCTTTCATATTAGAGGCATCCTCAAATATCTCGTATCCTCAGTTGTCTGCTCGATTTAAAAGGAAGTAAATCAAAAGTTAACTGGGGGAGTCCCCTGGTGGCCTAGTCGTTAGGATTCTGGGCCTTCACTGCTGTGGCCCGGGTTCAATCCCTGGTTGGGGAACTGAGATCCCACAAGTGCAGCAAAAAAGAAAAAGTTAACTGGAAGCTCTAAATGCATGTGTGAAGTTTGCTGACCTTCTGATTCACTGTATGGAGATCTGACTACCATTTGTTGTGAAAATTCTGATATCAAGGTATCTACTAGAGTCCAGTCAGGAAACAGAAACCACACCAACCTTTCAAAGAGGAAAAATTTTAATATAAAGAATCATTAACTAGGTAACCAAGACATGGAAGCAACCTAAATGTCCACCGACAGATGAATGGATAAAGAAGACATGGTATATATATACAATGGAATACTACTCAGCCATAAAGAAGAATGAAATAATACCATTTGCAGCAACATGGATGGACCTAGAGATGATCATACGAAGTGAAGTCAGAGAAAGACAAATATCATATGATAGCACTTATATGTGAAATCTAAAATATGATACAAATGAACTTACTTACAAAACAGAAACAGACTCACAGACACAGAAAACAAAACTTATGATTACCAAAAGGGAAGGAGGGAGGGATAAATTAGGAGTTTGGGATTATCATGTACAAACTACTATGTATAAAATAGATAAACAACAAGAAGAACTATATTCAATATCTTGTAATAAACTATAATGGAAAAGATATGAAAAAGAATATAAACACACACACACACACACACACACATATATAGCTGAATCACTTTGCTGTACACCAGAAACTAACACAACATTGTAAATCAACTATACTTTGATTTTTTTAAAAAGGAATCATTAAGTAGGTAAAAGATAGTAATTGATTAAAAATGTAAAAGAGGACTCTAGGATATAACTGAGGTAGCAACTACAAAAAACTATTGCCACTCTTCAGGCTAAGGGAAAAGTAGACAAGAAATAAAGCTTAGAAACTTAAAGAAGGGGTCCCAAAAGGCTAAGATACAGATCTCTGAGGAAGAGCGTGCTGTGGCAAAACATGCTAACCACGGCCACAGTGACAAATGCTGGACGCCATTCACGAGAACCAACACCACTGCCTGCCATAAGGAATACTGCAGGGACCAACTGCCTTCAGAGCAGTTTGCCAGTGGGATAAAATAAAAACAGGAAGAATCAACTCTCTTCATCAACCTCCAGCCTCATAGTCTCCCTACAATGCCCCTTTATTGGCAGAGCCTAACATAGATTTCGCTGTCAAAGAAGAAATGTGGTTTTCAGAGTCTCCAGCTCCAGCACCACAGGAAGGGCTAAGAAGGGCAGGTTTGGAACTTAGCGGCAGTAATAAGTCAATAACTGGCATAGTCAGCATCTTTAGGTCTCTCATCTTGCCATGTTCAGATAGCTGACAAAAGTCTTCTAATCTCCTGTTTGGAAGGTAAATGTCTGGCTGCCATGATTTCAAAGGCCAAGTGGAAGATGAAGGCTAGAAGTTTCCATATTCAATATTCTGTAGGCATGTCGTGACTTAATCACCCAGTTTTCAATACAGAACCTATTTCCTACAAAAACATGTATGAAGTCTCTCAATCCACAGATGCTCTATTATCCTTTATTTTCTAATAAACCTCAAAACTTCTACCAGATGAAGAAGGAGCAGCCACCAAATGAGCTGAAGTAAGGGAGAACACTTACATAATTTCATCCTCATTTCTAAAGGTATCTGGTGCTATAAGTCCCTATGCCTTTTAAGGATCTGCTGTGTAAATGAGGGTGGTTCCCAGATATTCCTACTACATGCTTGGGATTCAGATATCTTGGGTCTGTAAAGTCATAGTTTCCACTCTTCCAACGCCTTACCAACTTTCTGTGTCCCTGAGAGTATACTACATTTTTAAATCCCTGTATTTTCATTTTTGTAGTGTTTCAGCAACAAGCAAAACCAAATGCAGATAATCAATATTCCATGGTAACCCAAAAGCTCCCAACATTCTTTTCAACATGGTAACAAATTTTCATCCTTTTAGAGTTTGTAAGCTTACTTTAAAGAGTATTCCAAATACTTTTTGAAAAAAGTTCACTATTATTAGAATAATTATATAATTTGTCAAGGTGTCTACTACTCTAAGGATAAAATTCATCTGATGTATATAACATTTGTTTTTTAACAGTTTGTTAATTTATGGTCACATTTAATATTAAACAAAATCAAAAGAAGGATAAAGATCTGATACAAAGACGTATTCTTTTTTGAGTCCTCGTAGTAGCACTCAAACTGTAATGGAAAAATTATGAAAAACACCATCCAAGGTACATTCATTTGAAATATAAACTGTGGTTTCCTACTAAAAGCTCTAAGAATATTTCACTCATCCACCTAAAATTTCCATGCAAAAATAGCTATCTTGTATATCTTATAAAAGGGGAACTTGAGAAATCATAAGCTCATGCTCAGTCATAAACCTTCCACAACAGAGATAGACCCCTGATTTCCCAAGATCCACTTTATTATTCTCTCCACAAACCACTGACGTATCCTGATGAAGGTACACTATGAAATGGCAGTGAATAGGTAGGATGTGAAAATACAAAGAGGAGAGATACAGCAGTTTGAGATGCCTGGGGCCATTCAACAAAGGCTATGTGAGACTAATATTATCAGCATCATTCTGAACCCCTAACAAATCTGGTTTCAAATATGTACACAAAACTACAAAAATAAAAAATTACTACCCTCCTCTGCCCAAAACAGGCCATCTTCAAGACCCAGGGGAGGCAAACATCTGTCTATATAAAACTTCAAACCCTGGCGCTTATTTTCTATGACCCAGTCTATTGTTAACTTAAACTCTCATATAATACTCCACGAATGAAAACTTTCCTGGTGACCAGAAAACCATGAATTGCTCCAATGTCCAAAAACAGAAAACACATTTGTTAAGCGTTCATTCATTCACTTATTAATCTATTAGGAGAAACAGCTGTCCCACACAACCCAATAGACTTTAAAATGGAGCTCAAGAAACAGTGGTTTTTCCAAAAGTAGAGTCTCATTGAATGCCAAATAGCTTAATACTCAGGACAAAGAGAATCTTCTTTCTACCACATACCCCTATGTTCCCTTCAACCTCCTGATCTTCAGTTTCCTCAACTAAAATATAAAGGTAATAATGTTTCATATGGTTATTCTGAGAATCAGCTGAAATAATGAATGTATAATATCTACTACTATTACCCAGAATATGGTAGGTAGAAAGCAAATGACTATTTTTTAATAAGTTCTGTTTATGTATTTATTATTTATTTATTTATTTATATTTATTTTGGCTGCACTGGGTCTTAGTTGTGGCATGTCGGCTCTTAGTTGTGGCATGCAGACTTCTTAGCTGCAGCATGTGGACTCTTAGTTGCAACATGCAAACTCTTAGTTGCGGCATGCATGCAGGATCTAGTTCCCCAACCAGGGATTGAACCCGGGCCCCCTGCATTGGGAACGCGGAGTCTTACCCACTGGATCACCAGGGAAGCCCCGCAAATGTTTATTATAAAACTCTTACTTCTAAACATCAAGTTGCAAGCATAATGGAAAATCAGCCAAAGGCATTTAAAAGTAATGCTGTTAAGTGTTTAGAACTATATTATACAAAATAGTGTACAAAATTGTACACTAAGTACTATGATTTGAAATTGTGACAATTTTCATACATAAATCATTTCCTAAAGTTAATAAAAATGAAGTCTTTATAATTACAAGAATTCTTTCTTCTTATCGATAAGAAAGGTGCAAAATTTTACTATCCATAAATCTCATTAAAACTTAAAGTTTTACATGCCATTAGAAAGTGACAGGGAATATTTATCCAACAAAGTACAGTAGAGACTAATAAAAATAGTACCCAACCTAGGAGTCTCTTTAATTATTTATTATACAATTTTTCAATAACCTTGGAAGTAATGAAACATGTTTCATTTCTATATGTGTATCAGAAAGTTAACATTCCTTTGTTGACGCTGATACTGATTCTTGGTCTAAATATTAAAGCAGAACAAGATGAGAAAAGGAAAACCAATCCCATTAGTGGCCAAGATAGTGGAGCAGAGAGGCCCTGAGCTCACCTCTTCCCACAGGCACAGCAAAATTACACCTATTTACAGAGCAACTATCGATGAAAGAACAACCCGAAACTAGCAGAAATGATTTTCCCAACAAAATATATTAAGAAAGAACCACAACAAGATGGATATGAGGGGCAGAAATGTGGTACAGTCAAGACCCATACTCCTGGGCAGGCAACCTGCAAATGGAAAGATGATCACAACTGCAGAGGTTCTCCCCAAGAAGCAAGGGATCCGAACCCGACATCGGGCTTCCCCAACCCAGGGATCCTACAGCAAAAAGATGAGCCCCAAACGTCTGGCTTTAAAGGCCAGTAGGACTTGCATGTGGGAGAGCCAGAGGGCTGTAGGAAACAGAGACTCTATTCTTAAAAAACTCAGGCAAAATCTCCCATGCTCTGAGACCCAGAATAGAGGTAGAAATTTTAAAAGAGCCTGAATCAGACCCATTTGCTGATTTGGAGAGCCTCCTAGAGAGGAAGGAAGCAACTGTTTCCCCATGAGGACACAGACATGGGTGGCACCCTGTTTGGTGAGCTTGTTCTAATACAAGGACACTGGGGTTGGCAAGCACCAATTTGGAGTTCTCCCTCTAGCCTGTTAGCACTGGGGGATTACCTGCCCACCAGCCAACTGGCCCCAGCCCTGGGACAACCCGGGCACTACAGTCAGCCATACCAGCACCCAGTCCCACCAACCAGCAACCTGGCACCAGACCTGGGAACCCCCAGGTCCCAGAGCCAGATGACCCAGAACCTATCAACACCCACAAGCAAACCAGCACCAGTGCAGGACCCCCAAGAAACACAGCCAGGTGCACCAGTAGGCCAGCAGCCTCTGCACTAGGCAGGGACTGGCAACCAACCAGGCCAGAGATCAGCCTGTATACCAGAGTGCCCCCAGTAGTCAGCCCTGCCACAACAGAAAGGCCCATGCAGCCCTAGAGCATATAACTCTAAAGACCACAGGGGAATGTGCTGCTGGGACACATAGGACAACTCCTACATAAGACCATTTTGCCAAGATCAAGAAATGTAACCAACCTACCTAATACAGAGAAATAAAAACAGAGAATTAGGCAAAATGAGGGAATAGAGAAATATGCTCCAAACAAAGCAACAAGACAAAACCCCAGAAAAATAACTAAGCAAAGCAAAGATAAGCAATCTACCCAATAAAGAGTTGAAGGTAATGGCCATAAAGATGCTCAATGAATTAAAAAGAAGAATTAAAGAACACAATGAGAAGTTTCGTCATTAGTAAACTCAATGAATATGCATTCAATTTAATTTTAAATTTCAGGTTTTAGCTTTAAAAGGTAGATTAAACAAAATTGTTCATCTCAGCTCTCTCCCAAAACCTCAGTAAAATGACAGTAAGTAAAAAAACTGTAAATTAATTAATAAACCTACATAGTCTAGGAAAAGGTAATTTAGATACCAGCAGACAATAATCACTTAAAACATTTGGAAGCTTGAAGGCAAACAGATAAATACTAAAACCTATCTACAAGCAGAGAAGCCAACAAGAGTCAATTCTTAACACAAACCCCTAGCAAATCATAGGAATTCAAGGTATCAGGAGTTCAAGAAGGCCTGCAGGCAATATGATCCTACATACAGAAAATCCTAAAGACTCCACAAAAAAAAAACTATTAGAACTAAGAAATAAATTCACTGAAGCTGCAAGACACAAAAGCAATATTAAAAATCAGTTGAGGAGGGGGTGCCTTCAAGATGGCAGAGAAATGAGACATGGAGATCACCTTCCTCCCCACAAATACATCAAAACTACATCTACATGTGGAACAACTCCTACAGAACACCTACTGAACACTGGCAGAAGAACTCAGACTTCCCAAAAGGCAAGAAACTCCCACATACCTGGGTAGCGCAAAAGAAAAAAGGAAAAACAAAGACAAAAGAAAAGAGACAGGACCTGCACCTCTGAGAGGGAGCTGTGAAGGAGGAAAAGTTTCCACACACTAGGAAGCTCCTTCACTGGCAGAGACGGGGGGTGGGTGGGGGAGAATCTTCGGAGCCACGGAGGAGAGCACAGCAACAAGGGTGCAGAGGGCAAAGCAGAGAGATTCCCTCACAGAGGATTGGTGCCGACCAGCACTCACCGGCCTGAGATGCTCGTCTGTTCACCCTCAGGGTCAGGTGGGGGCTGGGAGCTGAGGCTCAGGCTTCAGAGGACAGATCCCAGGGAGAGGACTGGGGTTGGCTGGGTGAACACAGCCTGAAGGGGGCTAGTGCACCACAGCTAGGAGGGAGGGAGTCCGGGAAAAAGTCTGGACCTGCCTAAGAGGCAGGGGTGCACAAAGAGAGGGGATTCAGAGCACCGCCTAAACGAGCTCCAGAGACGGGCGTGAGCTGCAGCTATCAGCGCAGACCCCAGAGACAGGCATGAAATGCTAAGGTTGCTGCTACAGCCAACAAGAAGCCTGTGTGCAAGCACAGGTCACTATCCACACCTTCCCTCCTGGGAGCCTGTGCAACCCGCCACTGCCAGGGTCCCGGGATCCAAGGACAACTTCCCCAGGAGAACACACAGCGTGCCTCAGGCTATTGCAAGGTCTGCCGCCGGAGGCTTGCCCCGCATTCCATACCCCTGTCTCCCCCGGGCCTGAGTGAGCCAGAGCCCCCTAATCAGCTGCTCCATTATCCCTGTCCTGTCTGGGTAGGAAACAGACGCCATCACGTGACCTACACGCAGAGGCGGGGCCAAATCCAAAGCTGAACCCCAGGAGCTGTGTGAACAACGAAGAGAAAGGGAAATTTCTCCGAGCAGCCTCAGGAGTAGCAGATTGTATCTCCACAATCAACTTCATGTACCCTGTATCTGTGGAATACCTGAATAGATAACAAACCATCCCAAAATTGAGGTGATGGACTTTGGGAGCAACTGTAGACTTGGGGCTAGCTTTCTGCATCTAATTTGTTTCTGGTTTTATGTTTACCTTAGTTTAGTATTTAGAGCTTATTATCATTTGTAGATTTGTTTATTGATTTGGTTGCTCTCTTTTATTTTATATATATATATTATTTTTTCCTTTTTCTCTTTTTGTGAGTGTGTATGTGTATGCTTCTTTGTGTGATTTTGTCTGTGTAGCTTTGCTTTTGCCATTTGTCCTAGGGTTATGACTGTCCATTTTGGTTTTGTTTTGTTTTTTTCTTTGTTTTTTTAGAATAGTTTTTAGCGATTTTATCTTTGGTGGATGTTTTTTTTGGTTTGGTTGCTCTCTTCTTTCTCTCTTTTTCTTATTATTTTTAATTTTTTTATTTCTAATAATTTTTTCCATTTTTTTTCTTTCTTTCTTTCCCTCCCTCCCTCCCTCTCTCTTTCTTTTTCTCCCTCTTCTTCTGAGCGATGTGGCTGACAAGGTCTTGGTGCTCTGGCCGGGTGTCAGGCCTGAGCCTCTGAGGTGGGAGAGGCGAGTTCAGGACACTGGTCCACCCGAGACCTCCTGGCCCCATGTAATAGCAAACGGCGAAAGCTCTCCCAGAGATCTCCATCTCAACGCTAAGACCCAGCTCCACTCAGCGACCAGCAAGCTACAGTGCTGGACACCCTAAGCCAAACAACTAGCAAGACAGGAAGACAAACTCACCCATTAGCAGAGAGACTGCCTAAAATCATGATAGGTTCACAGACACCCCAAAACACACCACCATACGTGGTCCTGCCCACCAGAAAGACAAGATCCAGCCCCATCCACCAGGACACAGACACCAGTCCCCTCCACCAGGAAGCCTACACAACCCACTGAACCAACCTTACCCACTGGGAGCAGACACCAAAAACAACGGGAACTACGAACATGCAGCCTGCGAAATGGAGACCCCAAACACAGTAAGTTAAGAAAAATGAGAAGACAGAGAAACACACAGCAGATGAAAAAGCAAGGTAAAAGCACACCAGACCAAACAAATGAAGAGGAAATAGACAGTCTACCTGAAAAAGAATTCAGAGTAATGATAGTAAAGATGATCCAAAATCTTGGACATAGAATGGAGAAAATACAAGAAACATTTAACAAGGAACCAGAACTAAAGGGCAAACAAACAATGATGAACAACACAATAAATGAAATTTAAAATTCTCTAGAAGAAATCAATAGCAGAATAACTAAGGGAAAAGAACAGATAAGTGACCTGGAAGATAAAAAAAGTGGAAATAACTACCGCAGAGCAGAATAAAGAAAAAGGAATGAAAATAATTGAGGACAATCTCAGAGACTTCTGGGACAACATAAAATGCACCAACACTCGAATTATAGGGGTCCCAGAAGAAAAAGAGGAAAAAAAAGGGACTGAGAAAATATTTGAAGAGATTATAGTTTAAAAACTTCCATAATATGGGTAAGGAAATGGTCAGTCAAGTCCAGGAAGCACAGAGTGTCCCACACAGGATAAATCCAAAGAGAAACACACCAAGACACATAACAATCAAACTATCAAAAATTAAATACGAAGAAAAAATATTAAAAGCAGTAACAGAAAAGCAACAATTAACATACGAGGGAATTCCCATAACGTTAACAGCTGATCTTTCAGCAGAAACTCTGCAAGCCAGAAGGGAGTACCAGGACATATTTAAAGTGATGAAAGGGAAAAACCTACAACCAAGATTACTCTACCCAGCAAGGATCTTATTCAGATTTGACGGAGAAATTAAAACCTTTAGAGGCAAGCAAAAGCTAAGAGAATTCAGCACCACCAAACCAGCTCTACAACAAATGCTAAAGGAACTTCTCTAGGCAGGAAACAAAAGAGAAGGAAAAGACTTACAATAACAAGCCCAAAACAATTAAGAAAATGGTAATAGGAACATACATATCGATAATTACCTTAAATGTAACTGGATTAAATGCTCCAACCAAAAGATATAGACTGGCTGAATGGATACAAAAACAAGACCCGTACATATGCTGTCTATGAGAGACCCACTTCCGACCTAGGGACACATACAGACTGAAAGTGAGGGGATGGAAAAAGATAATCCATGCAAATGGAAATCAAAAGAAAGCTGGGGTAGCAATTCTCATATCAGACAAAACAGACTTTAAAATAAAGACTATTACAAGAGACAAAGAAGGACACTACATAATGATCAAGGATCAATCCAAGAAGATATAACAATTGCAAATATTTATGCACCCAACATAGGAGCACCTCAATACATAAGGCAAATGCTAACAGCCATAAAAGGGGAAATCGACAGTAACACAATAATAGTTGGGGACTGTAACACCCCGCTTTCACCAATGGACAGATCATCCAAAATGAAAATAAATAAGGAAACACAAGCTTTAAATGATACATTAAACAATATGGACTTAATTGATATTTATAGGACATTCCATCCAAAAACAGCAGATTACACTTTCTTCTCAAGTGCTCATGGAACATTCTCCAGGATAGATCATATCTTGGGTCAAAAATCAAGACTTGGTAAATTTAAGAAAATTGAAATCGTATCAAGTATCTTTTCTGACCACAATGCTATGAGACTAGATATCAATTACAGGAAATCTGTAAAAAATACAAACACATGGAGGCTAAACAATACACTACTGAATAACCAAGAGATCACTGAAGAAATCAAAGAGGAAATCAAAAAATACCTAGAAACAAATGACAATGAAAACACGACGACCCAAAACCTATGGGATGCAGCAGAAACAGTTCTAAGAGGGAAGTTTATAGCAATACAATCCTACCTTAAGAAACAAGAAACATCTCAAATAAACAACCTAAGCTTACACCTAAAGCAATTAGAGAGAGAAGAACAAAAAAACCCCAAAGTTAGCAGAAGGAAAGAAATCATAAAGATCAGATCAGAAGAAAATGAAAAAGAAATGAAGAAAATGATAGCAAAGATCACTGAAACTAAAATGATAAACCATTAGCCAGACTCATCAAGAAAAAAAGGGAGAAGACTCCAATTAATAGAATTCGAAAGGAAAAAGGAGAAGTAACAGCTGACACTGCAGAAATACAAAGGATCATGAGAGATTACTATAAGCAACTCTATGCCAATAAAATGGACAACCTGGAAGTAATGGACAAATTGTTAGAAAAGCACAACCTTCTGAGACTGAACCAGGAAGAAATAGAAAATGTAAACAGACCAATCACAAGCACTGAAATTGAAACTGTGATTAAAAATCTTCCAACAAACAAAACCCCAGGACCAGATGGCTTCACAGGTGAATTCTACCAAACATTTAGAGAAGAGCTAACACCTATCCTTCTCAAACTCTTCCAAAATATAGCAGAGGGAGGAACACTCCCAAACTCATTCTACGAGGCCACCATCACCCTGATACCAAAACCAGACAAAGATGCCACAAAAAAAGAAAACTTCAGGCCAATATCACTGATGAACATATGCAAAAATCCTCAACAAAATACTAGCAAACAGAATCCAACAACACATTAAAAGGATCATACACCATGATCAAGTGGGGTTTATCCCAGGAAGGCAAAGATTCTTCAGTATACGCAAATCAATCAATGTGATAAATCATATTAACAAACTGAAGGAGAAAAACCATATGATCATCTCAATAGATGCAGAAAAAGCTTTCATCAAAATTCAACACCCATTTATGATAACAACTCTCCAGAAAGTGGGCATAGAGGGAACCTACCTCAACATAATAAAGGCCATATATGACAAACTCACAGCAAACATCATTCTCAATGGTGAAAAACTGAAAGCATTTCCACTAGGATCAGGAGCGAGACAAGGATGTCCACTCTCACCACTATTATTCAACATAGTTTTGGAAGTCCTCACCACGGCAATTAGAGAAGAAAAAGAAATAAAAAGAATCCAAGTTGGAAAAGAGGAATTAAAACTGTCACTGTTTGCCAATGTCATGATACTAGACATAGAAAATCCTAAAGGTACCATCAGAAAACTACTAGAGCTAATCAATGAATTTCATAAAGCTGCAGAATACAAAATTAATACGCAGAAATCTCTTGCATTCCTATATACTAACAGCAAAAGATCAGAAAGAGAAATTAAGGAAACAACCCCATTTACCACTGCAACAAAAAGAATAAAATACCTAGGGATAAACCTACCTAAGAAGGCAAAAGACCTGTACTCAGAAAACTATAAGATACTGATGAAAGAAATAAAAGACAACACAAACTGATGGAGAGATATACCATGTTCTTGGATTGGAAGAATCAATATTCTGAAAATGACTATACTACCCAAAGCAATCTACAAATTCAATGCAATCTCTATCAAATTACCAATGGTATTTTTCACAGAATTTGAACAAAAAAATTACAATTTGTGTGGAAACACAAAAGACCTCAAATAGACAAAGCAATCTTGAGAAAGAAAAATGGAGCTGGAGGAATCAGGCTCCCTGACCTCAGACTATACTACAAAGTTACAGTAACCAAGACAATATGGTACTGGCACAAAAACAGAAATATAGATCAATGGAACAGGATAGAAAGCCCAGAGATAAACCCATGCACATACGGTCACCTAATCTATGACAAAGGAGGCAAGAATATACAATGGAGAAAAGACAGTCTCTTCAATAACTGGTGCTGGGAAAACTGGACAGCTACATGTAAAAGAATGAAATTAGAACACTCCCTAGCACCATACACAAAAATAAACTCAAAATGGATTAAAGACCTAAATGTAGGGCTGGACACTATAAAACTCTTAGAGGAAAATACAGGCAGAACACTCTTTGAAATAAATCGCAGCAAGATCTTTTTTGATCCACCTCCTAGAGTAATGAAAATAAAAACAAAAATAGGGGATTCCCTGGTGGCGCAGTGGTTAAGAATCCGCCTGCCAATGCAGGGAACACGGGTTCAAGCCCTGGTCCACAAAGATCCCACATGCCATGGAGCAACTAAGCCTATGCGCCACATCTACTGAGCCTGCGCTCTAGAACCCGTGAGCCACAACTACTGAAGCCCACACACCTAGAGGCCATGCTCCACAACAAGAGAAGCCACCGCAATGAGAAGGCCACAAACGGCAACAAGAGTAGCCCCCGCTCGCTGCAACTAGAGAAAACCCGCGTGCAGCAACAAAGACCCAATGCAGCCTAAAATAAATAAATAATTAATTAATTTTTTTTTTAAAGTATGGATACCAAGGGGGGCAGGGGGAAGTGGGATGAAGTGGGAGTTTGGGATTGACATGTATACACTACTAGTATAAAACAGATAACTTATGAGAACCTACTGTATAACACAGGGAATTCTACTCAATGCTCTGTGGTGACCTAAATGGGAAGGAAATCCAAAAAAGAGGGGATGTATGTCTACATATAGCTGATTCACTCTGCTGTACAGCAGAAACTAACACATTGTAAAGCAACTATACTCCAATAAAAGATTTTTCTAATTTTTTAATTAAAAAAAATTTTTTAAAGATAGAAAAAAAAGAAGCAATCCCACTTACAATAGCATCAAAAACAAAAAAAAGAGGAATAAATTTAACCACAGAAGTAAAAGATCTATACACCAAAAACTATAAGACACTGAGGAAAGAAACTGAAGAAGAACATACATAAATGAAAAAATATTCTGTGTCAATAGATTGGAAGCATTGATATTAATAAAATACACATACTACTCAAAGCTACCTATAGATTCAATGCAATCTCTATCAAAATTCCAATGACATTTTTCACAGAAATAGAAAAAACAATCCTTAAATTCATATGGAACCATAAAAGACTCTGAACAGCCAACATAATCTTGAGAAAGGGCAAAGTTGGAGGCAAAAAAAACAAAAAACAAAAGAATAACTGAGAGTTCAGAAATAAACCCATGAATAAATGGTCAAGTAATATTTGGCAACAGAGTGAAGAATACTCAATAGGAAAAGGACAGTCTCTTCAATAAATGGTGTTGGAAAAACTGGATATACACATGCAAAAGAATTGGACCCCTATCTTAAATAACTCACAAAAATTAACTTGATATGGATTAAAGACTTAAACAGTAAGACCTGAAACCATAAAATTCCTAATAGGGAAAATGTACCCTGACATTAGTCTTAGCAATTATTTTTTGGATACAGTGCCAAAAGCACAAACAAGAAAAGCAAAAATTAATAAGTGGGACTACAAACTAAAAAGCTTCTGCACAACAAAGAAATAATCAACAAAATGGCCAGGTAACATTTGGAGTAGGAGAAAATACAACTGACCCTTGAACATCATGGGGTTTAACATGGCATGTGCCAACCCTCCATGCAGTCGAAAATGTGCATGTAACTTACAGTCAACCCTCCACATATGCAGTTCCTCCATATTGTGGTTCCTCCGTATCCGTGGTTCCACACCCACAAATTCAATCATCCAAGGATTGTGTAATACTATAGTAATAAGCACTACTGAAAAAACTGGCATATAAGTGGACCCTTGCAGTTCAAACCCATGTTGTTCAAGAGTCAATTATACTTGCAAACCATATTATCTGATAAAGAGTTAACATCCAAAATACATACGGAACTCATACAATTCAAATAGCAAAAAACAAACCGACTAAAAATCAGGTAGAGGACTTGAATAGACATTTTTCCAAAGAAGACATACAAATGGCCAACAGGTACATAAAAGGGTGCACAACATCACTAATCATCAGGGAAATGCAAATCACAACCACAATGAGATATCATCTCACACCTGTTAGAATGGCTATCATCAAAAAGACAAGAGAGAAGCCTCTTAGATAGCCTCAACCACCAGAGGGCAGACAGCAGAAGCAAGAAAAACTACAATCCTGCAGCCTGTGGACCAAAAACCACAGTTACAGAAAGACAGAGAAGATGAAAAGGCAGAGGGCTATGTACCAGATGAAGGAACAAGAAAAAACCCCAGAAAAACAACTAAATGAAGTGGAGATAGGCAACCTTCCAGAAAAAGAATTCAGAATAATGATAGTGAAGATGATCCAGGACCTCGGAATAAGAATGGAGGCAAAGATTGAGAAGATGCAAGAAATGATTAACAAAGACCTAGAAGAATTAAAGAACAAACAAACAGAGATGACCAATACAATAACTGAAATGAAAACTACACTAGAAGGAATCAATAGCAGAATAACTGAGGCAGAAGAACAGATAAGTGACCTGGAAGACAGAATGGTGGAATTCACTGCTGCGGAACAGACTAAAGAAAAAAGAATGAAAAGAAATGAAGACAGCCTAAGAGACCTCTGGGACAACATTAAACGCAACAACATTCGCATTATAGGGGTCCCAGAAGGAGAAGAGAGAGAGAAAGGACCAGAGAAAATACTTGAAGAGATTATAGTCGAAAACTTCCCTAACATGGGAAAGGAAATAGCCACCCAAGTCCAGGAAGCGCAGAGAGTCCCATACAGAATAAACCCAAGGAGAAACACGCCGAGACACATAGTAATCAAAGTGGCAAAAATTAAAGACAAAGAAAAATTACTGAAAGCAGCAAGGGAAAAACGACAAATAACATACAAGGGAACTCCCATAAGGTTAACCGCTGATTTCTCAGCAGAAACTCTGCAAGCCAGAAGGGACTGGCATGATATACTTAAAGTGATGAAAGGGAAGAACCTACAACCAACATTACTCTACCCGGCAAGGATCTCATTTAGATTTGATGGAGAAATCAAAAGCTTTACAGACAAGCAAAAGCTACGAGAATTCAGCACCACCAAACCAGCTCTACAACAAATGCTAAAGGAACTTCTCTAAGTGGGAAACACAAGAGAAGAAAAGGACCTACAAAAACAAACCCAAAACAATTAAGAAAATGGTCATAGGAACATACATATCGATAATTACCTTAAACGTGAATGGATTAAATGCCCCAACCAAAAGACATAGACTGGCTGAATGGATACAAAAACAAGACCCATATATATGCTGTCTACAAGAGACCCACTTCAGACCTAGGGACACATACAGACTGAAAGTGAGGGGATGGAAAAAGATATTCCATGCAAATGGAAATCAAAAGAAAGCTGGAGTAGCTATACTCATATCAGATAAAATAGACTTTAAAATAAAGAATGTTACAAGAGACAAGGAAGGACACTACATAATGATCCAGGGATCAATCCAAGAAGAAGATATAACAATTATAAATATATATGCACCCAACATAGGAGCACCTCAATACATAAGGCAACTGCTAACAGCTATAAAAGAGGAAATCGACAGTAACACAATAATAGTGGGGGACTTTAACACCTCACTTACACCAATGGACAGATCATCCAAAATGAAAATAAATAAGGAAACAGAAGCTTTAAATGACACAATAGACCAGATAGATTTAATTGATATATATAGGACATTCCATCCAAAAACGGCAGATTACACGTTCTTCTCAAGTGCGCACGGAACATTCTCCAGGATAGATCACATCTTGGGTCACAAATCAAGCCTCTGTAAATTTAAGAAAATTGAAATCATATCAAGCATCTTTTCTGACCACAACGCTATGAGATTAGAAATGAATTACAGGGAAAAAAACGTAAAAAGGACAAACACATGGAGGCTAAACAATACGTTACTAAATAACCAAGAGATCACTGAAGAAATCAAACAGGAAATAAAAAAATACCTAGAGACAAATGACAATGAAAACACGACGACCCAAAACCTATGGGATGCAGCAAAAGCGGTTCTAAGAGGGAAGTTTATAGCTATACAAGCCTACCTAAAGAAACAAGAAAAATCTCAAGTAAACAATCTAACCTTACACCTAAAGAAACTAGAGAAAGAAGAACAAACAAAACCCAAAGTTAGCAGAAGGAAAGAAATCATAAAGATCAGAGCAGAAATAAATGAAATAGAAACAAAGAAAACAATAGCAAAGATCAATAAAACTAAAAGTTGGTTCTTTGAGAAGATAAACAAAATTGATAAGCCATTAGCCAGACTCATCAAGAAAAAGAGGGAGAGGACTCAAATCAATAAAATCAGAAATGAAAAAGGAGAAGTTACAACAGACACCGCAGAAATACAAAACATCCTAAGAGACTACTACAAGCAACTTTATGCCAATAAAATGGACAACCTGGAAGAAATGGACAAATTCTTAGAAAGGTATAACCTTCCAAGACTGAATCAGGAAGAAACAGAAAATATGAACAGACCAATCACAAGTAATGAAATTGAAACTGTGATTAAAAATCTTCCAACAAACAAAAGTCCAGGACCAGATGGCTTCACAGGTGAATTCTATCAAACATTTAGAGAAGAGCTAACACCCATCCCTCTCAAACTCTTCCAAAAAATTGCAGAGGAAGGAACACTCCCAAACTCATTCTATGAGGCCACCATCACCCTGATACCAAAACCAGACAAAGACACTACAAAAAAAGAAAATTACAGACCAATATCACTGATGAATATAGATGCAAAAATCCTCAACAAAATACTAGCAAACAGAATCCAACAACACATTAAAAGGATCATACACCACGATCAAGTGGGATTTATCCCAGGGATGCAAGGATTCTTCAATATACGCAAATCAATCAATGTGATACACCATATTAACAAATTGAAGAATAAAAACCATATGATCATCTCAATAGATGCAGAAAAAGCTTTTGACAAAATTCAACACCCATTTATGATAAAAACTCTCTAGAAAGTGGGCATAGAGGGAAGCTACCTCAACATAATAAAGGCCATATATGACAAACCCACAGCAAACATCATTCTCAATGGTGAAAAACTGAAAGCATTTCCTCTAAGATCAGGAACGAGACAAGGATGTCCACTCTCACCACTATTATTCAACATAGTTCTGGAAGTCCTAGCCACGGCAATCAGAGAAGAAAAAGAAATAAAAGGAATACAAATTGGAAAAGAAGAAGTAAAACTGTCACTGTTTGCGGATGACATGATACTATACATAGAGAATCCTAAAACTGCCACCAGAAAACTACTAGAGCTAATTAATGAATATGGTAAAGTTGCAGGTTACAAAATTAATGCACAGAAATCTCTTGCATTCCTCTACACTAATGATGAAAAATCTGAAAGAGAAATTATGGAAACACTCCCATTTACCATTGCAACAAAAAGAATAAAATACCTAGGAATAAACCTACCTAGGGAGACAAAAGACCTGTATGCAGAAAACTATAAGACACGGATGAAAGAAATTAAAGATGATACCAACAGATGGAGAGATATACCATGTTCTTGGATTGGAAGAATCAACATTGTGAAAATGAGTATACTACCCAAAGCAATCTACAGATTCAATGCAATCCCTATCAAATTACCAATGGCATTTTTTACGGAGCTAGAACAAATCATCTTAAAATTTGTATGGAGACACAAAAGACCCCGAATAGCCAAAGCAGTCTTGAGGCAAAAAAATGGAGCTGGAGGAATCAGACTCCCTGACTTCAGACTATACTACAAAGCTACAGTAATCAAGACAATATGGTACTGGCACAAAAACAGAAACATAGATCAATGGAACAAGATAGAAAGCCCAGAGATTAACCCACGCACCTATGGTCAACTAATCTATGACAAAGTTGGCAAAGATATACAATGGAGAAAAGACAGTCTCTTCAATAAGTGGTGCTGGGAAAACTGGACAGCTACATGTAAAAGAATGAAATTAGAATACTCCCTAACACCATACACAAAAATAAACTCAAAATGGATTAGAGACCTAAATATAAGACTGGACACTATAAAACTCTTAGAGGAAAACATAGGAAGAACACTCTTTGACATAAATCACAGCAAGATCTTTTTTGATCCACCTCCTAGAGTAATGGAAATAAAAACAAAAATAAACAAGTGGGACCTAATGAAACTTCAAAGCTTTTGCACAGCAAAGGAAACCATAAACAAGACGAAAAGACAACCCTCAGAATGGGAGAAAATATTTGCAAATGAATCAACGGACAAAGGATTAATCTCCAAAATATATAAACAGCTCATTCAGCTCAATATCAAAGAAACAAACACCCCAATCCAAAAATGGGCAGAAGACCTAAATAGACATTTCTCCGAAGAAGACATACAGATGGCCACGAAGCACATGAAAAGATGCTCAACATCACTAATTATTAGAGAAATGCAAATCAAAACTACAATGAGGTATCACCTCACTCCTGTTAGAATGGGCATCATCAGAAAATCTACAAACAACAAATGCTGGAGAGGGTGTGGAGAAAAGGGAACCCTTTTGCACTGTTGGTGGGAATGTAAATTGATACAGCCACTATGGAGAACAATATGGAGGTTCCTTAAAAAACTAAAAATAGAATTACCATATGACCCAGCAATCCCACTACTGGGCATATACCCAGAGAAAACCGTAATTCAAAAAGACACATGCACCCGAATGTTCATTGCAGCACTATTTACAATAGCCAGGTCATGGAAGCAACCTAAATGCCCATCAACAGACGAATGGATAAAGAAGTTGTGGTACATATATACAATGGAATATTACTCAGCCATAAAAAGGAACGAAATTGAGTCATTTGTTGAGACGTGGATGGATCTAGAGACTGTCATACAGAGTGAAGTAAGTCAGAAAGAGAAAAACAAATATCGTATATTAATGCATGTATGTGGAACCTAGAAAAATGGTACAGATGAGCCGCTTTGCAGGGCAGAAGTTGAGACACAGATGTAGAGAATGGACATATGGACACCAAGGGGGGAAAACTGCGGTGAGGTGGGGATGGTGGTGTGCTGAATTGGGCGATTGGGATTGACATGTATACACTGATGTGTATAAAACTGATGCCTAATAAGAACCTGCAGTATAAAAAAACAAACAAAACAACTAATACTAAACTTTCATTGGGTTATTTATATGGAAATATGTTAATATAAATGTTTCAGACATTACAAAAAAAAAAAGACAAGAGATAACAAATGCTGAGAAGGATGTGGAGAAGGAACCCTGGTGCACTGGTGATGGGAATGTAAACTGGTAGAGTCAGTATGGAAAACAATAGGGAAGTTCCTCAAAAAACTGAGGAACTAGAACTACCATACAATCCAGCAATCCCACCGCTGGGTATGTATCCAAAGAAGATCAAATCACTATCTCAAAGATATCCCATGTTCACTGCAGCATTACTCACAATAGCCAAGACATGGAAACAACCTGTGTCCATAGACAGATGAATGAACAAAGAAAATGTGAGCTAGATATAGATATATTTCACACAAACACAATGGAATATTATTCAGCCACTTGAAAGAAGGATATTTTACCATTTGAGACAACATGGATGGATCTTGAGGGCACTGTGCTAAGTGAAATAAGTCAGAAAGAGAAAGACAAACACTGTACGATCTCACTTATATGTGGAATCTTTAAAAAAAAAAAAAAAAAGCCAAACTCACAGGAACAGAGAGTACAATAGTTGCCAGGGGCTGAGTAGTAGGAGAAATGGGGAGATGTTAGTCAAGGGGTTACAAACTTCCAGTTATAAGATGAGTAAGTTTCAGGGATATAATGTACGGCATGGTGACTACAGTTAAAAATACTGTATTGTATACTTAAAAATTGCTGTGAGACAACTGGAGAAGAGAGAACCTGCACACCACAACTAGAGAGAAGCCCGCACCCCACAATGAAGAGCCCACGCACTGCAACGAAAGATCCCACATGCCTCAATGAAGATCCTGCATGCTGCAACTAAGACCCGATGCAGCCAAAAATAAATAAATAAAAAATAACTCTTAAAAAAAAATTGCTGTGAGAGTAGAGCTTTAATGTTTTCACCATAACAACAAAATGGTCATTATGTGAGGTAAAATATTTGTTAACTAACCTTACAATAGTAAACATTTCACAATATATATGTATATCGAATCATCACACTGTACACCTTAAATTTATACAATGTTATATATCAATTTATATCTCAACAAAGCTGGGAAATAGGGGAAAATGTAAGGTCTAGGTGTGGTATGGGGTTGAAAACAAAAGGACTACTTGAAACTCTTTAAGAAAAATAGTCAAAACACTGCAGTTCTTCTTTATTCTGCCCACAATGTAAGACAAACATCCCTCTACCCCCACGCTATCAGAAAAACCAAGGGTCATTCCCTGGGGAGTTTGGACAAGGCCGGTTCAGGATTCAGGAACCCACACTTTGCTGAGGACAGAGATGAACATCAAACTAAGAACAGAACCCAATACCTACTCCTATGGGGCTGGTGATGCAAATCAGAGCTTTGACAAATGTAACACCCACGTAACATATAACACCCATATTTCATTAAGAGACAGAACTTTTCGATCACCCTAAAAGTTCCCTCATGTCTCTTTCCAGACAATCCTCTCCCAGAGGTAATCACTATCCTGGTTTGCATCACCATAAATCTGTAATGTTGCTTGTTCTTTCATATAAATACAATCAACCAGAATATAATCTTTTATATCTGGCTCTTTTGTTCAACACAATATTTTTTAAATTCATACATGTTGTTCTATCTCTACATTTTTATCTATTTTTACAAGGATCTCCTGTTTTTAAGCAAATTTTTTACTGATATGTAACATCCATAAGTATGCAAATCATTAGTCTACAGCTAAACAAATTTACAAGGAGTATGTACCTATATGCCCACCACCCAGTAAATAAAATATTAGCAGCATCCCAAAGCCACTCAT
This sequence comes from Balaenoptera acutorostrata, assembly GCF_949987535.1. Classification (NCBI taxonomy): domain Eukaryota; kingdom Metazoa; phylum Chordata; class Mammalia; order Artiodactyla; family Balaenopteridae; genus Balaenoptera; species Balaenoptera acutorostrata. The sequence continues at coordinate 38,113,669 of NC_080073.1, forward strand.
GTCTCTTACAGTCACTAACACACACACAGACACACCTTCAAACTGAATGTGATAAATAAAGGAAAATGGATGAATTGCTACACACAACGATATCACAGATACGTTCTTGATTTAAAAAGCCAGATATAAAAATAAAAATTAAAATTAAAAAAAATAAAAAGCCAGATATAAAAGTGGTTATCTAACTACTCTCTGACAAACATCACCAGCTATTAGTTTTACCTGGTTCTGTATTTTATGTACATGAAACCATAACAGCATGAACTCTTACATCTGCCTCCTTTTGTAAAGATTCTATCTGTGATGTTCATCTGTATTGTTGTGTGTAGCAATAACTCATTCATTTTCCTTCTTGTGTCACTTTCAGTTATCTGAATATATCATAATTTATCTGCCCATTCTACTGCTGATGAGCAGTTTGTTTTTTTACAGTTCACAGCAATTATGAATACAGCTGCTAACATTTTACATATGTATTCTGCTGTTGGATTTACATCTATGAGTAGACATGCTGGATCATAAGGTACCCATACATTCAACTTTTGTAAATAGTGCCAAAGAGTTTTCCAAAGTAGTTAAGCCATTTTCTCTCCCACCAGCAGTGTATGGAAGTATCAGTTGTTCCACTTCCTTACCAGCACGTGGTATTGCCAGTGTTTTGAACTTCAGTCATTCTAGTGCTGTGTGGTGATTGATATCTCATTGTGGTTTTAATTTGCATTTCCCTGATGACTGAGACTAAATACCTTCCCATATGTTTATGAACCATCAGAATATCTGTTTTGTGAGGAGCCTATCCAACCCTTTTGCCCATTTTTCTACTGAACTGTCTTATTTTGTTTTATTGAGTTATAATTAACATACAATATTATATTAGTTTCAGGTATACAGCATAGTGATTTCATATTTTTATACATTATAAAATAATCACCAAAATAAGTTACCATCCATCACCATAAAAAGTTGCTATAATATTATTGACTATATTCCCTATGTGTACATTACATCTCCATGACTTATTTATTTTATAGCTGGAAATCTGTACCTCTTAATCCCCTTCACCTATTTCATCCGTCCCTCCACCGCCTCCCCTATGGGAACAACCAGTTTATTCTCTGTATCCATGAGTCTTTTCCTGTCTTGTTTTGTTTCTTTTCTTCTTTGTTTTTTAGATTCCACATATGAGTAACATCATACCATATTTGTTTTTCCTGTCTGATTTGCTTCACTTAGCATAATACCCTCTAGGTCCATCCATGCTGTCACAAATAGCAAGATCATATTCTTTTTTATGGCTGAGTAATATCCCAGAGTAATGGACACTTAGATTGCTCCCATATCTTTGCTAATGTAAATAGTACTTCAATGAACATAGGGGTACATATATCTTTTCAAAACACTGTTTTCATTTTCTTCTGATAAAGACCCATAAATGGAATTGCTGGATCATATGGTAGTTCTATTTTTAATTTTTTGAGGAACCTCCATACTGTTTTCCATAGTGGCTACACTAACTTACATTCCCATCAACAGTGCACGATAGCTCCCTTTTCTCCACATCCTTATCAACACTTGTTGTTTCTTGTCTTTTTTATAGCAGCCATTCTCACAGTTGTGAGGTGGTATCATTACGGTTTTAATTTGCATTTCCCTGATGTTTAGTGATGTTGAACATCTTCTCATGTGCATGTTGGCCATCTGTATGTCTTCTCTGGAAAAATGTCTACTCAGGTCCTCTGCCCACTTTTTAATTGGGTTGTTTGGGTTTTTTTGACAATGAGTTTTCAGAGTTCTTTATATATTTTGGATATCAACCCCTTATCTATTATTGGCAAATATATTCTCCCATTCAGTAGGCTTTTTGTATTGTTGATGGTTTCCTTCGCTATGCAAAAGCTTTTCAGTTTGATGTAGTCCCATTTGTTTATTTTTGCTTTTGTTTCCCTTGCCTGAGAAGACAGATCAAAAAAATACTGCTAAGACCAATGTCAAAGAGCATACTATCTATATTTTCTTCTATGACTTTTATGGTTTCATGTCTTACAATTAAGTCTTTAACTGATTTTGAGGGGGGGGTTTGTATATAGTATGAGAAAGTAGTCCAGTTTGATTCTTTTGCATGTAGCTGTCCAGTTTTCCAAACACTATTTATTGAACAGGTTGTCTTTTCTCCACTGTATATTCTTGCCTCCTTTGTCATAGATTAATTGACCATGTAAGTATACATTTATTTCTGGGCTCTTTACTGTGTTCCATTGATCTATGTGTCTGTTTTTGTGCCAGTACCATACTGTTTGGATTACTATATGTTTGTAGTACAGTTTCAAGCCTGGGAGCATGATACCTCCAGCTTCGTTCTTCCTTCTCAACATTGTTTTGACTATACAGGGTCTTTTGTGGTTCCATGCAAATTTTAGGATTATCTGTTCTAGTTCTGTGAAAATGCCTTTGGTATTTTGATAGGGACTGCACTGAATCTGTAGAATGCCTTGGGCAGTATGGTAATTTTCATGATATTGATTTGTCCAATCCATGCACATAGTACATCTTTCCATTTATTTGTCTTGTCTACAATTTCTTTCATCAATGTCATAGTTTTCAGAGTACAGGTCATTCACCTCCTTGGTTAAATTTATTCCTAGGTATTTTACTCTTTTTGATGCAATTATAAATGGGATCACTTTGTTAATTCCTCTGATAGTTTGTTGTTAAAATAGAGAGATGCATCAGACCTTTATACATTAATTTTGTATCCTGCAATTTTTCTGAAGTCACTTATTGAAGTCAGTTTTTGAATAACAATTCACTTACTGAATAACAGTTTTTTTGTGAAGTCTTTGGGGTTTTCTATATATAGTATCATGCCACCTACAAACAATGACAGTTTTATTTCTTCCTTTCCAATTCTGATTCCTTTTTTTGTTTTTGTTTTTTTGCCTAACTGCTGTGGCAATAACTTCCAATACTACGTTGAATGAAAGTGGTGAAAGTAAGCATCCTTGTCTTACTCCTGATCTTAGAGCAAAAGCCTTCAGACTTTCTCCATTGAGTATGATGTTACCTGTGGGATTTAATGTATGTATGGCCTTTATTATGTTGAGGGAGGTTCCCTCTATACCTACTTTGTTGACAGTTTTTGTCATAAACAGACATTGAATTTGGCTAATGCATTTTCTGCATCTATTGATATATGATTTTATTCTTCAATCTGATAATGTGTGTATCTTGTTGATTGATTTGCAGATATTGTACCATCCTTGCATCCCTGGGATAAATCCCACTTGATCATGGTGTATGATCCTTTTAATGTATTGTTGAATTTGATTTGATAATATTTTGTTGTAGATTTTTGCATTTATATTCATCAGTGATACTGGTCTGTAATTTTGTGTGTGTGTGTGATGTCTCTGGTTTTGTTATCAGGATGTGCTGGCCTCATAGAATGAGTTCAGAAGTGTTCCTTCCTCACTGATTTTTTTGAATAGTTTGAAAACGAAAAGTGTTAACTATTCTTTAAATGTTTGGTAGAATTCGCCTGTGAAGCCATCTGGTCCTGGACTTCTGCTTGTTGGAAGTTTTTTATTACTGATTCAATTTCATTACTGGTAATCAGTCTGTTCATATTTTCTATTTCTTTCTGATTCAGTCTTGGGAATTTGTACGTTTCCAGGAATTTATCCATTTCTCCTATGTTATCCATTTTATTAGTGTATAATTATTCATAGTAATCACTTATGATCTTCTGTATGTATGGTGTTGGTCGTAACTTCTCCTCTTTTATCCTTGATTTTATTTATTTGGGCCCTCTCTCCTTTTTTCTTGATGAATCTAACTAAATGTTTATCAATTCTGTATATATTTTCAAAGAACTAACTCTTAGTTTCACTGATCTTCTCTATTGTTTTTTAGTCTCTATTTCAGTTATTTCCACTCTGATCTTTTATTTCCTTTATTCTACTAACCTTGGGCATTGCTTGTTCTTCTTTTTCTAGTTTCTTTAAATGTACATTTTGATTGTTTGAGATTTTTCTTGTATCATGAAGTAGGCTTGTATCACTATGAACTTCCCTCTTAGAACTGTTTTATCTTCATCCCACAGATTTTGGATCACTGTGTTTCCATTTTCACTTGTCTCCAGGTAATTTTTGATTTCCTCTTTGACTTTTCAATGACCCATTGATTGTTTAGTAGCATGTTGTTTAGTCTCCATATGTTTGTGGGTTTTTTTTTTTTTCAGTTTTCTTCTTGTAGTAAATTCCTAATTTCTTACCAGTGAAGTCAGAAAAGATGTCTGACAAATGCTGGAGAGGGTGTGGAGAAAAGGGAATCCTCTTACACTGTTGGTGGGAATGTAAATTGGTGCAGCCACTATGGAGAATAGTATGGAGCTTCCTCAAAAAACTAAAAGTAGAATTGCCATATGATCCAGCAATCCCACTCCTGGGCATGTATCTGGAGAAAACCATAATTCGAAAAGATACACGTACCCCTATGTTCACAGCAGCACTACTTACAATAGCCAAGATATGGAAACAACCTAAATGTCCACCAACATATGAATGGATAAAGAAGACATAGTATACATATACAATGGAATATTACTCAGCCATAAAAAGAATGAAATAATGCCATTTGCAGCTAAATGGATGGACCTAGAGATTATCATACTAAGCGAAGTAAGTCAGAAAGAGAAAGGCAAATACCATGTGAAGACAAGTCCTTTATCAAATAGCTCTTTCACTCTGTGACTTGTCTTTTCCCTCTCCTTAATGATATCTTTTGAACAACATATCTTCATTTTAATAAAGTACAACTTATCAATAAAAAATCTTTGTCTACCCCTAGGTCAAAAAGAATATTTTCCTATGCTTCCTTTAAGGTGCATGATTGTTTTACATTTCACATTCTACCATCCATCTGGAATTGAATCTGGAGTATATGCTGTGAAGTCAGGTTCACGATTCATTGGTTTCAATATTGACCCAATACCATTTATTGACTAGGCCACCATTTTTCATTCCAATCAGCCCAGCATCACTTATTGTAAAGGACATCATTTCCCCACTGCACTGCAATACCACCTTTTTCATATATCACTGGATGATAAACATGATGGTTTATTTCTGGACCCTCTGTTTCATTATTCTGTCTTTGCCCCCAAACCACAATGTCTTAATTTATAATAGTCTCATTTCTAGATCTCAGTGGGACGTCTTTCAATATTTCACTACTGAATATGATGTTTGCTGTAGGCTTTTAGATATCCTTTATCAGATTAGGAAAATTCCCTTCTATTCTTATTTTGCTATGAGTTTTTTATCATGAAGGAGTTTTTATTTATACTTCTGCTTTAAGAAAATTATTAAAATGCATCCTGCACTAGAGCTCCCTTTCCAGAAAAGTGTACTCCCCAACTTAAACAGTTCCTGGGTTATAGTAGGTTGCACTTACTCCCATACCCATCTGAACAGTAACTGGATCAGAGTTCTACTTCCATGTGTACTATCTCCATGCCCACATACCAACATTTCTACTCTGTTATATAATTTGAGGTGGCTTCTAGTCATGCTGAACTGCTATCAGTTTTGGTATCAATTTTGTTTTTGTCCATGCTCTGATTTTGGGTGATTTCTCCGGAACTGTATTTTTTCCACATATCTTGCTGATTTCAGTGCATAATTTTGAAGAACGTGATATTTTTCAATAATGCGTAAATATTATAGCAGAAATACCCAAATATATCACAAAAGAAGACAGTCAGGCCAAACTTCATTTGAGCACATTTACTGCCTTGTTTTAATTACGACTGATCATGTCCAGCCAATCAGACAGAAACATACAAATGAACTGATTACAATTCAATTCTATTCAAATGCAGATAATCAGTAAATATTATCTATTTGATTGTAGGAAATCAAAAATAAGTATTTGATATAGTATGTAAAAATCATGTTCTGATTGACATGTATACACTGATGTGTATAAAATTGATGACTAATAAGAACCTGCTGTATAAAAAAATAAATAAAATTTAAAAAAAAAATCATGTTCTGACAGCCAACAATAGTTATTTGCCACTTTTAGATTAGAGCCAAAATAGCTCATCCTTTATGCTGAACATAGATCAGGAATGATTTTATAGCAGTGTATCATAATGTGATTAATTACGGCTTCAAAATGATTGCTTATAACCTCATACTACAAAATAAATGCATATCATACTGCCAAAAATGATCACCATTTGTGTTTTACAATTTATGGGTCCACTTACCTTCACATTTTTCAAGAATCTGGACTGTTTCTCCTATTTCTAAGACCAACCCTTGAGGGACAGATCCTCGAAAGCTGCATATCACTAGAAAAACAAGGATAAACATGTCAATTAGCGTTTTAAAATACTGGGACAGGGTCAGTGTCAATGAAATTAAGCACTAAATTTTCTTAAGTATATACTCTCCTTTCTAATTCATTTTTCAAATATGTAAGTCTCTTTCAACTTTATCTATATTTTGAAAGGTAATATTAAATGGTTCAGAACACTGAAGTATACTTTGGCAGAATCACTATTACTTAGAGGTGTGTGCATGCATGCATGTATGTGAAAACATTTCTGTAAACAGAGTCTCCCTCTCTTTCCCCCTCAGCATATCTTGTGTTTGCCTGTTCTTTCTGGTCAAGTATGTATCAATTAAGAAAAAATGAACATTAGAAGCTTATTATCTACTATAAACAGACAAATAGATATTTTTAAAAGGATCACCAAATAAATATGATTATGCTTTAAAAAACAGAATCCCCATAATAAAAATAAACAAAAATTAATGAAGTAAAAAGCAAATGTACAACAGAGAAAATCTATACTCATCAAAATCCCACATAATTTTATTTTTAGAAAACTGATAAAATGATTCTAAAATTTACATAATACAAAGAACCAAGAAAAGCCTTGTCAATCTTAAAGGAGGTACACTATCACATACTAAGCCTTATAATCTAAAATTAATTCTTTGAAAATACTAACACTGATAGACACGTAGGCAAGACGGATCAAAAAAAGAGAGAGAGAGAAAAGGTATAAATTATCAGTATCAGCAATAAAAACATTAATGTAATTAATAATTAAATGATGTATAAAAGGACATTAGATAAAACTTTATAACAAAAATTTAGAAAATTTAGAATAGATGGATAAATTTGTAGAAAGATCAACTTTACAAAAACTGACAGAGCAGTTAAAAACTTGAATAGTCCTGTATCTATTAAACAAAAGTGAATCTGTAATTAAAATTTTCCCACAAATGAAATACCAAGTCCTGACTACTCTACCAGCGAATTTGTCCAAACATCTGGAGAAGAAACACCAACCACAAATAAATCCCTCCAGGAAACAGGGAAAAGAGAATTCATTTTTAATTCAGCATGAAAATAAAAGCTGACAAAGTCATTATAAGAAAAGAAAGTTACAGGCCAATCTGTCTCATGATCACAGATAGAAAATCTTTTTTAAAAAAAAACAAACAACCCAATCCAAAAATGGGCAGAAGACCTAAATAGACATTTCTCCAAAGAAGATATACAGATTGCCAACAAACACATGAAAGAATGCCCAACATCATTAATCATTAGAGAAATGCAAATCAAAACTACAATGTGATATCATCTCACACCGGTCAGAATGGCCATCATCAAAAATCTACGAACAATAAATGCCGGAGAGGGTGTGGAGAAAAGGGAACCCTCCTACACTGTTGGTGGGAATGTAAATTGATACAGCCACTATGGAGAACAGTATGGAGGTTCCTTCAAAAACTAAAAATAGAACTATCATACAACCCAGCAATCCCACTACTGGGCATTTACCCTGAGAAAACCATAATTCAAAAAGAGTCATGTACCACAATGTTCACTGCAGCTCTATTTACAATAGCCAGGACATGGAAGCAACCTAAGTGTCCATCAACAGATGAATGGATAAAGAAGATGTGGCACGTATATACGATGGAATATTACTCAGCCATAAAAAGAAACGAAACTGAGTTATTTGTAGTGAGGTGGATGGACCTAGAGTCTATCATATAGAGTGAAGTAAGTCAGAAAGAGAAAAACAAATACCGTATGCTAACACATATATGTGGAATCTAAAAAAAAAAAAAAAAAATCGTCATGAAGAACCTAGGGGCAAGACAGGAATAAAGACGCAGACCTACTAGGGAATGGACTTGAGGACACGGGGAGGGGGAAGGGTAAGTTAGGACAAAGTGAGAGAGTGGTAGTGTATATATGGACATATATACACTACCAAATGTAAAATAGATAGCTAGTGGGAAGCAGTCGCATAGCACAGGGAGATCAGCTCGGTGCTTTGTGACCAGCTAGAAGGGTGGGATAGGGAGGGTGGGAGGAAAGGAGACACAAGAGGGAAGAGATACGGGAATATATGTATATGTATAACTGATTCACTTTGTTATAAAGCAGAAACTAACACACCATTGTAAAGCAATTATACCCCAATAAAAATGTTAAAAATAAATTAATTAATTAATTTTAAAAAATAAATAAAAAATAAAAAGCAAACTGGGAATTCCCTGGTGGTACAGTGGTTAGGACTTGGCACTTTCACTGCCATGATTCCCAGGTTCGAGTCCTGTTCGGGGAACTAAGATCCCGCAAGCCATGTGGTCATGCATGCATGCATGAACGAATGAATGAATGAATAAATAAATAGCAAATCAAATCCAACTATATATAAAAAGAATAACCATGACCAATTTGGGTTTATTCCAGAGCGCAATTGGTTTAATGTTAAAAAAATCAATAAAGGGGAAAAAAAATCACATGATCATATCCATAAATGCAGAAGTGGCATTTGATAAAATTCAATGTCTACTCGTGACTAAAATTCTTAATAATCTAAGAATAGAAGGGAACTTCCTTAATATGATGAAGGTTATGTACAATGTATCTATAGCAAACATCATATATATTAGTGAAATACTCAGCATTTTATCACTAAGGTTAGGAATAAGAAGAGCATGTCCACTACCATTTCTATTTAACATTACACTGATGGGCCACCCTGTGCAAATAAAGCAGAAAAAGAAATAAAAGGTATAATGATTAGAAACAAAGAAATAATAGTATCATTATCTGCAGGCCTGAAAAAATCCCGAAGTACCTAGACATAAACCAACACAGAAAATATGTCAATGTGTAGCAAGGTCACTAGATACAATATGAATTTTTTTAAGTCTAGGAACAAACAACTACAAAATGAAATGTTTTAGGAATATACAATTTATAACAGCATCAAAAATGTCAAGTAACTATAAATAAATCTAAGAGACATATGGAAGAACTCTATACAGAAAACTGTATGACATTATAGTAAAAGTCTAATAAATGAAGGCATACATCCTATTTATGAATTCCAAGACTCAACAGTATAAAGATACAGATACAGATTTTCCCCAAATTGATCATTAGATTCTACGCAATCTCAACCAAAACCCCAATAGACATTCTGTGGAAATCAATAAACTGATTCTACAATGTGCATAAAAATGCAAAGGATGAAACAGAGGAATATATACTACCTAATATCAGCCTTTCCACTGTTGAAAAAAAAAAAAAAGCCCAAGCTATAAAATTGTGTGTGTGTGTGTGTGAATAGCATGAGCCTATTTGTATGTGTACATATATATGTATATATTTAATCTCTACTGAAGATATCAAATTTGCTTACTGGTTACTAAAGACAACACTTGTGTCCCCCCAAAATTCCTATGTTGAAACCTAATCCCCAGTATGATGGTATTTGGAAATGGGGCCTGTGGGAGGTGATTAGGTCATGAAAGTGGTTCCTTCATGTATGGGAGTAGTACACTTATAAATCAAGACCTCAGAGAGATCCCTCTCCCCTTTCACCATGTGAGGACACAGAAGTCGGCAGTCTGCAACCCTGACAAGGGCCTTTATCCAAACCTGACCATCCTAGCACCCTGATCTCAGACTTTTCAGCCTCTAGAACTACAAGAAATAAATGTCTGTTATTTAAGCTACCCAGTCTATAATATTTTTTTTATAGCAGTCTGAACTGGACTAAGACACTGGTAATTAGTATGCTCTTATTAAAGTATTTGGCTATATTTCTAAATAGTAGTAGCATTATTCAATCTTCTGCAAATGTTGTAAATTCCCCATGGAAAACAAAATTCTGAACAAACACAAATAACAAAGCAGTTAGACCAACTTCTACCATTTAATGCCATACAGATTTGGAAAATGTTAAGAAACAGCAAATACTCAACAGCATCCTCCTTTAAGTACCAAGTGCGGAAAAACAGTCTTCCCTAGGATTTACTGGGTTGAATCCTTCATCACAGTGGAGAAAAAATCATGTTCCAGCATCTCTCAAATCCTTGCAGGCACCCACATATTAACAATGAGACAGGTGTCCTAAGGTCAAAAGTATGCAATCTCTGAGCCATAGCTTATAGTAAAACTACAATGAATTGCATGAGCATTTAGGAATTTAACTTCACCAGATCTTCTACGTACTCCCTAACAAATTCTTTATCGAAAGCCTTGCTATTATTTCAATCTCCAAAGCATTCATCACTCCTGTCTTCCTAACCTCTGTCACTAATTGACAAGAACATTAAAATTACCAACGGCTTTCCTTGTTTGAAATTGGGTGTTTCATGCCTATTCAGAGAACCTATGTAAACTTTCCACTTTAATAACTACCTTTATTCAACACTGGCTTTCAAGTGATTTTTTAAATTAATGTATAAGTAGAAAAGAAAAAAATTATATTTGCTAGAAAAGCAAGAGGCTCAAAAGAAAGCAGATCTTTCTCCCTATAATCATGGATCTACTTTCAGGCCTATACTCTGTTTGCTGGAATATCACAAAGAATAAACCTATGAGTTACAGATCGTTTCACTCTATTCTCCTCTGTGTCTGTCAGGTACATTAGAAGTTACTGGTCACTGCGAGCTTCAAGAATTTGAAAAAGAATAGATACATATATATGTATAATTGAATCACTTTGCTGTACACCTGAAACTAACACAACATTGTTAATCAACTATACTCCAATATAAAATAAACATTTTTAAAAAAGAAAGAAAATAATCTCCACCTACAAAGAATTTATCATTTCATTGGTGGTGGCAGGGGAAGGAGTGTGAGATGAGAGGGAAAAAATGCATGATCCGTATGATGCTGCAAGATTTGTTTGCCCCTGAGATCCACTTTCTACCCTCCTCCACCTCGCTCTATACCCCGGAGAGCCTGCCCTCTCGGGCAGCATCAACAGCCTCCTCCTTGCCCCGTGGCTGGTTGGGTAAATCAGGTGGAGAACACTGCCAGATGCTGGAGAACAGGCAGACAATAAGGTTGGGATGTTTATTCCTGCTGGGCCCTGGGAGTTGGCTGCATCCCTCTGCTGAAGGCCACAGCTCCTGTGAGTTTCTGTAACTGTTCCCTCACTTGCCCCTTGAGTCCTAGTGGTGGAAGCAACCACCGGGGTACTGCACCCTATTCGTTTCCCTAGCTCCTGCCTCACCTTCAGAAGTAGTCCCTTTATTAAACCCTGTTCAGACTACCCCATTTGACTGTGCAATCTCTTTCCTGCCCAGACCCCGACGGATAAATACAAACATAATGATAACAGCAGCTCTTTGCAGCTTCGTAACCTTTTTTACCTTTTGAATCCAAGTTCGCCTGGACTCCTGTAATGGCCTCCTAAGCGATTGCTCACACCCACCGGTGCCCCTTCTCAGCCCATTCTCCAAAAAAAACAAAAAACAAAAACAAAACAAAACAACAACAACTATGCCCTTTACCATTATTCTTTCAGTTTTGTGCCATCTTAATCCCCAAGTAATTAAGAATTCATCAGTGGCAAAATAAGATTGAAGACGTTTGAAAAACATGTTAACAGAGAGAAATACTAATTTTAAAAATTTTACAGATATTTAGCTTGAAATTTTTCATACTGTGTTAAGTAGAAAAAGATTATAAACAATATTTATACAATGATTCTATTTTTTGTGGCATATACAAATAAAAGAGGTTGCAACTAGGTTATAAGAATATTTTTATCTGCCTCTTGTTCTGCTTACCTATTTTGTCTACAGTGTATACATACTTCTCTAATATTTCTACCTTTATATACATACCTATAAACACACACACACACACACGCACACGCACACGCACACACTCATGAGGGAAAGCTTAATCTTTGTTAGATCATGAAAGAAGGGTCAAAAGATGCATTCTGAAGCAAATCCACTATACAATCTTGGATTGTTGTACCAGCCCACCCATATAATACTACAAAATCAAATCTCTTCTGATTTCAAAAATAAGTTGTCATGGTAATAGACTCATACTCCAAACTGACTTTGTATCAGTGTGGCTCAGAGAAAAATATCTACCTCTTTCCACTCGATTATTTCCCCCACCAACTCAAACAAAAGATACTACAAGAACTGTACTGCAGGATTGACCCATATTATTCTGCCTCCTTTACTATTACATTAGTTTTCTTCTTTCTAACTGTTTACATAGATATTTCATTTATCATATACTAGTTTCATAAATATAAAGAATGTATTTCTGGAACATTATTCTGTTTCAAGTATAAATCATTCTTGTTCCAACATCCCACTTTTAATTGCTATTACCTAACATGGTAAAGTTAAGTACCTCCCCCCATTACTCTTTTAAGACTAAGCTCCTATGTTTGTTTTTTTCTTTTTTTTTTTTTGGCTGCATTGGGTCTTCACTGCTGTGTGCGGGCTTTCTCTGGTTGTGGCGAGTGGGGACTACTGTTCATTGTGGTGCATGGGCTTCTCATTGCAGTGGCTTCTCTTGTTGTGGAGCACAGGCTCTTAGGCGTGCAGGTTTCAGTAGTTGTGGCACGCAAGCTCTAGAGCGCAGGCTCAGTAGTTGTGGCGCACGGGCTTAGTTGTTCCACGGCATGTGGGATCCTCCCGGGCCAGGGCTCGAACCCGTGTCCCCTGCAGTGGCAGGTGGACTGCGCCACCACGGAAGCCCACCTATGTTTCTTCTTACAGACAAACTGGAGAAAATGATTATAAAATTCAGTGAAAGGTACTGGTGGCATTTTGATTGGATCACATCAAACCTATAAACTGGTTTGTTCTGAACAAGTAATGGATTTTACTACATGTAAAACTTTTTAGATGTCCATATATAATATCTAAAACTTCTGAAAGAAAAATGGAAAAATGCCAGCAAGAATCAAATGTTCTACATTCAGTATGGACATAGTTTTTACAATCAAAAAGAAAAACACAGACTTTTTTTGCCCATAAGAAAACTGGGTAAAAGATACAAATAGGCCAAAAAACACATGAAAAAATATTAACCACTGTAACAAAGATTGCTAAAAAGTATCATTTTTATTTTTTTATCAGATTGTCAAAGATTAATACCCAAACAGTGCTGATAAAGATGTGCACATACATGACCAGAACACAAAGTGTAAGATTTTTTTCTTAAAAAGGTGGTAGAAATGGGTCCATTTTAAGATTTCACATGCTTTGACACAATTCCACTTCTAGAAATCAATACTCGATAACCATCAAGTAAATAAATATATATGCAGCAAGATTTGCAGCATACTGTTTTCTACAATAGCAAAACTGAGCTATAAATTAACAAAAAAAAAAGCCCTAAAAATGGAAAGTAAAATGAATTAAATAAACCTAGATGTACAGCCAAGTTAGTAGCATAACCAAAAAGAGAGGAACTATTCCAAGTAATGTCAAAAGAAAGTAATTTGACCAAATATCCCTAATGGAATATATTCTAAGGATAAAAAGAACTTCAAAAAAATCTTAATCTGCTTTCACTAATCATACTGTTGATATAGTGATAGTAATGCTATTCTAAGACTGTTGTGCGAGTAATGGGGAATAAGGCAAGTAAGTAATTACTTAGGAATCTGTTTTTAAGGGAGGGAAAATGCAGATGTAAGATTTATGAAGTTAAGTAAAGACAATGTAGCCATGCACAGTTCCTGACAAGGCCTAGAAACAATGACAAATCTCTAGCACTGAAATTGTGATTTCTAAATATACTCTTTCCCACTAAAAGGAACTAGGGCTCCTTGGGAAAATGCCAAGTTTAGGACAGGAAATGCTTAAGATAAGCACAGAATATCCTGTCATACTAAAAACCAAAGAAGCTATCAAAAACTACTATGGTCAGGTCAAAAGGACTTTCAACACCAGGAGAGTCCCACTACTCACTAAAAGAATAGTATACCAGTATATTTAAATCTCTGAGTTAATAATAACAATGGTTCAAAAAAAAGCTTATGGTCACTTTTCAGAGATTGCTAAGGGAATCAACTCACTACTGTGATAATTAGCAAAACAGGAAAAAAAACCCAGAACATATATCATGCTTTTCCTATACAAACTATATACCTTTGAATACCCAAGTAGTTAAGGAAAAGTTTCTCTTTATAAAAAATATCCTAGACAATAAACAAAGAAGTGATGGCAAAGGTAGAATATCACCATTTTGCAACCCCCAATAAATGTATGGGTATAGGAAATGATCATCAATAGCTCTAACATCACAAAAAGAGGAAACAAGAAACTATGTAACTACTGAACAAAGTACATAATGCCATCTATAAAGTAATCATTTATTTAAAAAAAAAACTCAAACCTTAATATGGGGATGCCTATAGAACTAACTGCCAACTTAAAGGAAATACCAGGAAAAAGGAGCATATTAAATGAATTCACAGAAACATGATTAGCAAGATTCACACTATGAGACAAAAGATTCAGTTTCTTTAACAAAACACTGCAAGGGAAAAAAAGAGATGGAGAACTTAATAAAACAGCCTTCAGCTATATCAATTCCATATACAATAGCACCAAAAATAATAAGATACTTAGGAATAAATTTAACCAAAGAGGTATAAGACTTAAAACTACAAAACACTGCTGAGAGAAATTAAAGATCTAAGTAAGTAGAAAGACATCCCATGTTCATGGATTGGTAGAATTGATACTGTTAAAATGACAATTCTACCCAAGGTAATCTACAGATTCAATGGAATCCCTATCACAATCCCCAAGAAATAGAAAAACACATCCTAAAATTCATATGGAATTTCCAGAGGCCCCAAATACACAAAGCAGTCTTAAAAAAGAACAAAGTTGGATGACTCACACTTTCAAGTTTCAAAACTTACTACAAAACTACAATTATCAAAATAGTGTGGTACTGGCATAAGGATATATAGATCAATGGAATATAATTAAAAGCCAGAAATGAATCCTGCCACATGTAGCCAAAAGATTTTAAGGCCATTAAATGGGGAAAGAAAAGACTGTTCAGCAAGTACTGCTAGGAAAACTGAATATCCACATGCAAAATAATGAAGTTGAATCCTTACTTTACACTATATACAAAATTAATTCAAAATGGATCAAAGACCTAAATATAAGAGCTAAAATTATAAGACTATCAGAAAAAAAATAGGGTAAATACTCATGACATCTGATTTGGCAATAGTTTCTTGGATAAGAACAACAAAAGAAAATAGATTAATTGAATTTCAACAAAATTAAAAGCTTTTGTGCAGCAAGGGACACTATTAGGAGACTGAAAAGATAGTCTGTAGACCAGCAGAAAATATTTACAAATCAACTCTTAAAAGGCTTTAAATATTTTAAAAAATGTATAAAGAAAGTAATAAACAACAAAAATAAAAAACCCAATTCAAAAATAGGCAAAGGATTTTAATAGACATTTCACCAAAAAATATATACAAATGAACAACAGCACATGAAAAGAGGCTCAACATCGTTAGTCATTAGGGAAATGCAAATCAAAACCACAATGAGATATCACCTCACACCCACCAGAATTGCTATCATCAAAAAGGCAGAAAAGGGCTTCCCTGGTGGCACAGTGGTTAAGAATCCGCCTGCCAATGTGGGGGACACAGGTTCGAGCCCTAGTCCAGGAAGATCCCACTAAGACTGTGTGCCACAGCTACTGAACAACAAAGCCTGTGCACCACAGCTACTGAGCCTACACTCTAGAGCCCGTGAGCCACAACTACTGAAGGCCACACGCCTACAGCCCATGCTTCAGAACAAGGGAAGCCACCGCAAGGAGAAGCCTGCGCACCACAACGAAGAGCAGCCCCCACTCGCCGCAACTAGAAGGCCCGCGCACAGCAACGAAGACCCAATGCAGCCAAAAATAAATAAAATAAATAAATTTTCTTTTAAAAGGCAGAAAATAACAAGTTTTGGCAAAGATGTGGAGAAAGTGGAACCCTAGTGCACTGCTGGAGGACATGTAAAATGATGCAGGTGCTATGGAAAACAACATGGCAATTCCTCAAAAAATTAAAAATTACCATATGATCCAGCAATTTCACTCTGTGCATATTTCCAAAAGAATTGAAAACATTCACACAAAAACTTGTACATGAATATTCATGGCACAATTATTCATAACAGCCAAAAAGTGGAAAGAATTCAAATATCCATCAATTGGTAAAGAGATAAACAAAATGTAGTATACCCATACAATGGGATATTACCAGCCATAAAAAGGAATGAAGTACTGATACATGTACAACATGGATGAATCTTGAAAACATTATGCCCTGTGAAAGAAGCCAGACACAGAAGGCCACATATTGTATGATTCCATTTACTTGAAATGCCCAGAACAGACAAATCATTAGACAAAAAGTTGACTAGAGGTTGCTGGGGTGACAGAGAGGGAATGGGGAGTGACTGCTAATGGGTATAGGGTTTCTTTTTGGAGTGATGAAAGTGTTCTGGAATTAAGGTAGTGGTGATGAATGCACAACTCTATAAATATACTAAAAATAAGTGAATTGTACACTTTAAAGGGTGAGCTATATGGTATGTGAATTATCTCTCAAATAAGGATATATTTTTTTAAACACAAAAAAAGAAAAAAAAATAGTACACAAACAATGATAAATCAACATCATAAAAGAAAACTAATTGCAGGAAACAAGGAAATTTTATATAAATGACTTTTACCTCAAAAAAGTAAAAATAGCACACACTTTAAGACCTAAGACCAAATATTGTCAATTATCAGAACAAAGCAGATGAAAGCAGATGTCTCTACAGAGGAAATCCTCACAGGAGAACTTTAAAAGCATTAGGACAATTTGAGAATTACAATCAGAATGACTGTTTGTATCATATGAAATAAATAAAAATCCATGAGTCTGTGATCATACTGAAAAAAGAAGAAAAAAAAAGAAAAATGGCAAAACAAGAAGTAGAAACAATCCTGTAAAAGAAAGTAAGTCAGTAACATTAATGGCAGGCTAAAAAAAAAAAATGTATACACAATGTAGAGAAAAAAGACAAGCTGAAATGTTTTAAGTCGTGGTTCTTAAAAGAATCCAAAGATGGGCTTCCAGAAGTCCATAAATATTCTGATATGCCTGGTAAATTTTTATTTTGGCATACGTGAATTTTCCTGCAGACATGATCTGTAACATTCATTATATTCTCAAAACGGAATTTGACGCTTGCCCCCCTCACCCCCAAAAAAAGTACCACTAGATTAAAGATGACAGCTATAAAAGACAATTGATACACAATAAAATTTTTACTTAAAAGGTTTAAAAAGCAAAACCAAGATTTGGTTTCTCAAGTCCATGCTCTGGGACAAAGGTAGGTTTGTTCTGACTTACTGGCCACAGAAAGGTTATGCATCTTCCCAGTAGAGATAATGGCTGAAGATACAGACTCCAAAACCAGAATGCCTGAGTTTGAATCTTGGCCCTACAACTTACTGGTTGTGTGACAATGGACAAGGCAGGCACTCAGCCTTCCTGTGTCTCAGTTTCCTCATCTTTAAAAATGGGGATGATAATAGCATATACTTCATAGGATTATGGTGAAGATTACAGTTAGTATACGTTAAGTGCTTAGAATAGTACCTGGTACAAAGTACTATGTAAGTGTTTGAAATTATTATTCCACAATTTACTTCTAAAAAGTATGTACATAACTTATTTATATATACGTAGAAAGAAATATCAAATCATCTATAGCAGTTACCTGAGCTGGGTGAGGGAAGAAGTGGGGATACACTTGGGGAAATGAGTTAAGAGGCTTTGAGTATTACTTCCACAGTTTATAAAAGCTATAAGGATTTTTAAAAATTAAGTCCACTGTATTTGCCTATACCATGTATAAGCACACTGCATCTATATAAGCATTCCACCATGTCTCTAAAGTTGTACTCTTTTCAGTGTAACTCTAGTAATACAAAAATATCATAGAATCAACACTAAAGTTTACTTTCCTATATGTGAAATAAAAGAAACCACCATTGCTAAATCTTTTAATACAAACACTAGCCATCAGAACAGAATTCAGAGTTTCCACTTTTAGATGAAAACCAGCTGCTTATAAATTAAGAACTATTGGGTTATCTTTTTGCACTTCAAGAAAAGAGCACTTCAAGTTAGAGATTATCTTTTAAAAACGTGTTTCAAACACACTACAGGCAAAGAGAAATTTTTAAGGGGGTGAATATGCTTTAATGTAAGAGATAAACTAGGTACCCCAACTGAGTCCCAAACGAGTTTCAGTCATGAGGTGGGGAGGAGAGCATGTAATGTCTGGTGAGTCAGGAGAAGAATAAAGATTTCAAAGAGGTGGTTTGCAGAATGGCAAATGGGGGAGCTAAGAGTAGAGGCATGAAGGATAGATGGAAGAGGACAGCAAGGGGTCTGTCTCCCATCCTGGCCAAAGAGACAGTGAATTATTAGGGTGAGGTACAGACAGAGGAGTTGAAGCTTTCTCTCCAAGAATTTGAGACCCAGGAGCGCAAGCAGTGCACACAGCAGTTATAGCACTGATTTAGGATATAGGTGTTCAAAAATCACAGTTACAAAGGCAGTTTTGAGAATTCTTAGTAATTAAAAATATATATATGACTAGAAGGAAAAAAATTAACACGTAGCGCTAAAGTTTAGTTTCAGAACTTGTTTCTGTCATCTACCTAATTAAAATAAAGAATTTAAAAGAAAATGCAACCCAAGGTATTAGTTCCATTTACTTTATGAGCTAATAAAATGTAAAGGTCATCTCCTCAATGAACAATCTATTTCCAACTTATAATCTCCAAATACCACAGAGAAAAATACTCTCTCATATGTATCAAAGTTAATAAGTCATTTATAAAGCAATAATGCCTATTACAACACAATATTTTGTTATTGAAACAATTTTATATATTAACTCTAATCTGATGTAAGGAAAGATTAGTACAATATATTTATTTTATTTTACTGAAGAGGCAAACAGAAGGCAGTTAACGATTTGTTCACAGTCCTTGTAGGTTTTCCATGTTAGGAACAGTAGTGCCTAGTTCCTCTGAAAATAAATTCTATTATTCGTTTATCTAGTTTTTCTGAATCTAAAATCACTCTTATGCTCCTCCACTTCCATTCCTGAAATTGCTTTTTCCCTTCATCAAAATGTTTCATTGGCCCCCCGCACGGCACAAAGAATAAAAGGCAAATTCCTTCTTCTTACATTCAAGGCCCTTAACACTCTCAGCCAAACCTATCCTCCCAATCTTCTCCCAACGACACGAGACTTGTTCTATTCACAGTTCTCCAAAACAAGTCTCCAGTACATACCTTGCACAAGTCTCCAGTTCACACCTCACTGTTTCCTACTGCCTGGATCTCCTCTCATGCTTCCCCTTCACTGACAAAAATCCAATCCACGCATCAAGACTCAGTTTTTTCACTCTTGGAAATTATTTCCCCCAGGCTCTGAAGTCATCTGGCACATTCTACATTTTTTTTTTTAATTTTTAAATTGGAAATTAACCATGTAGATTAAGGGAAGCCTTTTTTTTTTTTAATTTATTTTTCGCTGTGTTGGGTCTTCGTTGCTGCATGCAGGCTTCCTCTAGTTGCAGAGAGCGGGGGCTACTCTTTGTTGCGGTGCACGGGCTTCTCATTGCGGTGGCTTCTCTTGCTGCGGAGCACGGGCTCTAGGTACACGGGCTTCAGTAGTTGTGGCACACGCGCTTAGTTGCTCTGAGGCATGTGGGATCTTCCTGGACCAGGGCTCGAACCCGTGTCCCCTGCATTGGCAGGCAGATTCTTAACCACTGCGCCACCAGGGAAGTCCCTGGCACATTCTACTGCTATCACACGTTTGACATTAACTGTTGCTTTGTGTGCATGTAGTGTATGTGCATCAGGCAGTCTTATCTCCTTACTGTTCTGTGTGCCCAGCATTCCTAATGCTCACTTTTTACAGAAATTTTCCCACTCTATGTGATTTCAGTGGGGCTATCAGTCAGACCCCCTCAACCGCAAGTGAGCATGTAAAGCAGACTGGGCCAAATCATTCACTCCCTGAGGTCTTCCCAATAGGAACTAGCTCCTTCCTATTCCATCATGAACTGTAAAGATGTAACCCTAGAGCGACCAGGAGCTATGTTCCCCAATAATGAAAACAGTAAATTTTTTAAAGTTAATGACTGCAAAAACGAGTCCAACACATAGGCATATGCCAAAATGTAAAATGGAAACACAAATGTTCTGATGTCTTAAGGCCCTGATCCCAGTCTCCTGAGGCCAGATGCATTCATGCCTTTTTTGGTTATATGAACCAATAAATGCTCCTTTCTGCTTCAGTTTGAGATGTATTTCTATTAATTATAATTGAAAGAATCCTTGTGGAGAACAGTATCGAGGTTCCTCAGAAAACTAAAAATAGAATTACTATATGATCCAGCAATCCCACTCCTGGGCATATATCCAGATAAAACTAGAATTCAAAAAGATACAAGCACCTCCTAGGTTCACAGCAGCACTCGTACAATAGCCAAGATATGGAAACAACCTAAATGTCCATCGACAGATGAATGGATAAAAAAGGTATGGTGTATATATACAATGGAATGTTACCCAGCCATAAAAAAGAATGAAATAATGCCATTTGCAGCTACATGGATGGACCTAAAGATTATCACACTAAGCAAAGTAAGTCAGAAAGAGAAAGACAAATACCATATGATATCACTTAAAGGTGGAATCTAAAATATGACACAAATGAACCTATCTATGAAACAGAAACAGAATCACAGACACAGAGAACAGACTGGTGGTTGCCAAGGGAGAGGAGATTAGGGGAGGGATAGAGTGGGAGGTTGGGGCTAGCAGATGTAAGCTTTTATATATAGAATGGATAAACAGCAAAGTCCTACTGTATACCACAGAGAACTATATTCAATATCCTATGGTAAACCATAATGGAAAAGATATTAAAAAAGAATGTATATATATATGTATAAATGAATCACTTTGTTGTACAGCAGTAATTAACACAACATTGCAAATCAACTATAATTCAATATTAAAAAAAGAAAGAATACTCAAGAACAGGAGTATGCCAGTTTTCTCCATTAAATCTTCCACATAGTAGGCATCCAATAAATATTTCTAGACTGATTCCTATCTTTTGGTGGTTTCATCCAAGATTCAATCATATAGTAGAAAAAAAGCCTTTTTAGGGAATCAGGATCTGAATTCAAGACCCATATAGCCAAACTGTGTGACTCTGAGCAAGTTACCATATGTCTCTGACCTTGGTGATCCCATCTGAAAAACAAGAACATCGTGTTACATTATGGTCCCTTCTAGATCTAAAGTTCCATAAATAACGCAGACATAGAGAATGGACTTGAGGACACAGGGAAGGGGAAGGGGAAGCTGGGACGAAGTGAGAGAGTAGCACTGACATATATACACTACCAAATGTAAAACAGATAGCTAGTGGGAAGGAGCCGCATAGCACAGGGAGATCAGCTCAGTGCTCTGTATCCACCTAGAGAGGCGGGATAGGGAGGGTGGGAGGGAGACGCAAGAGGGAGGGGATATGGGGATATATGTATACTTATAGCTGATTCACTCTGTTATACAGCAGAAACTAACACACCACTGTAAAGCAATTATACTCCAATAAAGATGTTAAAAAATAAGGAAGAAAAAAAAAGTTTCATAAATATATAACTCTTAGCTAAAAATTCTTGTCTACTTGCATTGTTTCAACTACTATATTCATAAAATACAACTTCCCAAATCTAATTTTCACAATCATCTAGATTAAAGGTCTTGAAAGTACATAGACCTGTATCTTCTTCCATCATTGTTCCCCAGAGCCTAGTACACATACCAGATCTTCCATAAACGTCTACTGAATCAATAAAAGAATCCAGTGAAGTACCTTAACCTTCCAGTTAGACTTCTATTTTAACTTCATGTTACTACCGTTTTTCATTACCTCAAAAAAACTTCCTCCTCCAATCTTGCCAAGAAACAAAGTTTAACTTTCTTTTCCATCTTGTGGTCCCTGCAACAAACTATAGTTGATACCGTCTTGCCAATCTTTGGAACATGTAATCTCAGTACCATCATTATCTTCCCTCTCCTAATTACAACTGAAAACAATTTCAAATTCTGTATTTTCAGGGCTGAATTGTTTAACAACTTCTATCAATTTATATCTTCATTTAAATATGTTTGAAATGCTTTCACCAATCTCCAACCACTACAATTGCATGAGTTTCTTTATCCCAATGTTGGAGTTTATTTTAACCTACATGCTCTCTATGAAGTGAACAATTAGGGAATATCCAGCTAGAACAACCCTAAGTGAAAGTATATTTAAGAACCACTCTAATGTGCTGACTCAAGGAGATTAGACTGACTTTTAAAAACTTACCCTGTGTGGGGTGTGTGTGCATGTGTGTGTGTAATGTATATATATACATAAATTTGTCTATATATATAAATGGAATATTACTCAGCCATAAAAAAAAATGAGGGGCTTCCCTGGTGGCGCAGTGGTTGGGAATCTGCCTGCTAATGCAGGGGACACGGGTTCGAGCCCTGGTCTGGGAAGATCCCACATGCCGCGGAGCGGCTGGGCCCGTGAGCCACAATTGCTGAGCCTGCGCGTCTGGAGCCTGTGCCCCGCAGCGGGAGGGGCCGCGATAGAGAAAGGCCCGCGCACCGCGATGAAGAGCGGTCCCCGCACCGCGATGAAGAGTGGCCCCCGCTTGCCACAACTGGAGAAAGCCCTCGCACGAACCGAAGACCCAACACAGCCAAAAATAAATAAAAATAAAATAAATAAATAAATAAATAAAAAAAGAAAATCCTTTAAAAAAAAAAAAAAAAAAAATGAAACAATGCCATATGCAGCAACATGAATGGACCTGGAGATTATTATACCAAGCCAAATAAGTCAGAAAGAGAAAGATAAATACCATATGATATCACTTATATGTGGAATCTAAAATACAACACAAATGAACCTATCTATGAAACAAAAAACAGACTCACAAATATAGAGAACATACTTGTGGTTGCCAATGGGGAGGGGGGTGGGGGAGGAAAGGATTGGGAGTTTGTGGTTAGCAGATGCAAACTATTATATGTAGGATGGATAAACAACAAGGTCCTACTGTATAGCATAGGGAACTATATTCAATATCCTGTAATAAAGCATAATGGAAATGAATGTGAAAAAGAATATATATATATATATGTATAACTGAATCACTTTGCTGTACAGCAGAAATTAACACAACATTGTAAATAAACTATACTTCAATAAAATTTTAAAAAACATCTTGAAGTTCAACTTTCAAATTATTTTCATTTCACTACAGGAGTCTGGGGGGAACCATGAAATAAATATTTCTGGGTGGTGAGATTTGGGCTAAGTAAATTTTTTTCTTTTTATTCATTTCTACCTATTTTTTCCAACAATAACCACATGTTAACTTGTGTAATTTTAAATTACTCTTAAATTATATAAACAAGTTTTTACATATACCTTGATCTTAGGTATTAACAAATATGGTAAAAAAAGAACGACTCGAGGGACTTCCCTGGTGGTCCAGTGGAAAAGAATCAGCCTTACAATGAAGGGGACACGGCTTCAATCCCTGGTCAGGGAAGTAAGATCCCACGTGCCGCAGGGCAACTAAGCCCAGGAGCCACAACTGCTGAGCTCGTGCGCCTCAACTAGAGAGCCTGTGTGCCACTAACTACAGAGCCCATGCACTCTGGAACCCGCGTGCCACAACTACAGAGCTCACACACCCTAGAGCCTGCACAGCACAACTAAAGAAGAGAAAACCCACACGCCACAACTGAAGAGAAGCCCGCATGCCACAACAAAGACCCAGAGTGCTGCAACTAAGACCTGACACTATCAAAGATAAATAAAATAAATAAATAAATAATAAATAAATCTTTTTAAAAAATGAATTGAGATTGGAAAAGATACAGAACTACCAGCAAAATGGGGCACAAATACTGAGAGGAGGTCAAGATGGTGGAGTAGAAGGACGTGCGCTCACTCCTTCTTGCGAGAGCACCAGAATCACAGCTACCTACTGAACAATCATCGACAAGAAAACACTGGAACTCACCAAAAAGGATACCCCACATCCAAAGACAAAGGAGAAGCCACAACGAGATGGTAGGAGGGACGCAATCACAATAAAATCAAATCCCACAACCGCTGGGTAAGTGACTCACAAACTGGAGAACAATTATAACACAGAAATCCACCCACTGGAATGAAGGTTCTGAGCCCCACGTCAGGCTTCCCAACCTGGGGGTCCGGCAACAGGAGGAGGAATTCCCAGAGAATCAGACTTTGAAGGCTAACAGGATTTGATTGCAGGACTTCCACAGGACTGGGGGAAACAGAAACTCCACTCTTAGAGGACACACACAAAGTAGTGTGTGCATCAGGACCCAGCAGGAAGGAGCAGTGACCCCACAGGAGACTGAACACTTACCTGCTAGTGTTGGAGGGTCTCCTGCAGAGGCAGGGGTGGCTGTGGCTCACAGTGGGGACAAGGACACTGGCAGCAGAAGTTCTCGGAACTACTCCTTGGCGTGAGCCCTCCTGGAGTCTGCCATTAGCCCCACCAAAGAGCCCGGTAGCCTCCAGTGCTGGATCGCCTCAGGCCAAATGACCAACAAGGAGGGAACTCAGCCCCACCCATCAGCAGACAAGCAGATTAAAGTTTTACTGAGCTCTGCCTACCTGAGCAATACCCAGCTCTATCCACCACCAGTCCCTCCCATCAGGAAGCTTGCACAAGCCTCTTAGATACCTTCATCCATCAGAGGGCAGACAGGAGAAGCAAGAAGAACTACAATCCGGCAGCCTGTGAAACGAAAATCACATTACCAGTAAGACAAACAAAATGAAAAGGCAGAGGACTATGTACCAGATGAGGAACAAGATAAAACCCCAGAAAAACAACTAAATGAAGTGGAGATAGGCAGACTTCCAGAAAAAGAATTCAGAATAATGATAGTGAAGATGATCCAGGACCTCGGAAAAACAATGGAGGCAAAGATCGAGAAGATGCAAGAAATGTTTAACAAAGACCTAGAAGAATTAAAGAACAGACAGAGATGAACAATACAATAACTGAAATGAAAAATACACTAGAAGAAATCAATAGCAGAATAACTGAGGCAGAAGAACGGGTAAGTGACCTGGAAGAAAGAATGGTGGAATTCACTGCCACGGAACAGAATAAAGAAAAAACAATGAAAAGAAATGAAGATAGCCTAAGAGACCTCTGGAACAACATTAAATGCACCAACATTCACATTATAGGGGTCTCAGACGGAGAAGAGAGAGAGAAAGGACCTGAGAAAATATTTGAAGAGATTATAGTCGAAAACGTCCCTAACATGGGAAAGGAAATAGCCACCCAAGTCCAGGAAGCACAGAGTCCCAGGCAGGATAAACCCAAGGAGAAACATGCCGAGACTCACAGTAATCAAACTGACAAAAATTAAAGGCTAAGAAAATTATTAAAAGCAATAAGAGAAAAACGACAAATAACATACATGGGAACTCTCATAAGGTTAACAGCTGATTTCTCAGCAGAAACTCTACAAGGCAGAAGGGAGTGGCACAATATATTTAAAGTGATGAAAGGGAAGAACCTACAAGCAAGATTACTCTACCGGGCAAGGATCTCACTCAGATTCGACAGAGAAATCGAAAGCTTTACAGAAGAGCAAAAGCTAAGAGAATTCAGCACCGCCAAACCGGCTCTACAACAAATGCTAAAGGAACTTCTCTAAGTGGGAAACACAAGAGAAGAAAAGGACCTACAAAAACAAACCCAAAACGATTTAGAAAATGGTAATAGGAACATACGTATCAATAATTACCTTAAATGTGAATGGATTAAATGCTCCAATCAAAAGACACAGGCTTGCTGAATGGATACAAAAGCAAGATCCATGTATATGCTGTCTACAAGAGACCCACTTCAGACCTAGGGACACATACAGACTGAAACTGAGGGGATGGAAAATGATATTGCATGCAAATGGAAATCAAAAGAAAGCTGGAATTTCATATTTCCCCCACTGCATTTTATTTGTACAGCATCATTAAACACTAAGCTCAGTTACGGAGCCATCGGCAACACCCAAGAGATCAGCTCTCTTTAGTAATAAGAATTCCATTTTCCCTCAGCAGTGAAGACATCACAAATTGAAACTCTCAGTACTATTTTTCTAAGCCTGCATTTTCACTGATAAATAATTTTCTTATCAATATTAAGAAACAATTTTTCTATGATATCTCAGAAACTGCATGACATCACTAATGTTATTTCTGCTTAGTTTATCAAACGGTGTTCATTTTTATTGCTTTAGGGTTACTCCACACCATTGTTTATTTCTTGACTTATAACCAATCAGGTGTTCAACAGAATGAAGTTAAATTGAGGGTAATAAAACCATTGGATTAAATATTTGGTTTGCCAGCCTATGGTATTACAGGCATTGCCCAAATACTTCTTCGAGAACTATATTTATAAGTAGCCATGGAATTCCTGTTATGGGGTGTTGGCAATCCTACATTTTATGGAGATCAAATGCATGGTTTTCATAGGTGGTTTGTAAGAAGTGATTTCACTGTTGGTTAAGCTACATTTACTATTGGGACCCTCAGGAGGAATACCACTCATGTTGCATTCCTGCACTAAAGGCAAGTACTGCAGTGTGGAGAAACGTTCTGGGGAAAAGTTTACAGAAATCGGGAAATAAGAAGGAAAGGTTTATCTGTGTACAGAAACAAAGAGAAAAAAGTTTTAACTGGAAATGTTAGTTTGTACTTACTTATCATGAATATAAGTATATATTTAATGTTGCAAAAAAAAAAAAAGAACGAAAAAGGAAGCTGGAGTAGCAGTTCTAATATCAGAGAAAACAGACTTTAGAATAAAGAATGTTACAAGAGACAAGGAAGGACACTACATAATGATCAAGGGATCAATCCAAGAAGATATAACAATTATAAATATATATGCACCCAAACATAGAAGCACCTCAATACATAAGGCAAATGCTAACAGCTATAAAAGAGGAAATCGACAGTAACACAATAATAGTGGGGGACTTTAACACCTCACTTACACCAATGGACAAATCATCCAGACAGAAAATTAATAAGGAAACACAAGCTTTAAATGATACAATAGACCAGATAGATTTAATTGGTATTTATAGGCCATTCCATCTGAAAACAGCAGATTACACTTTCTTCTCAAGTGCACACAGAACATTCTCCGGGACAGATCACATCTTGGGTCACAAATCAAGCCTCAGTAAATTTAGAAAACTGAAATCATATCAAGCATCTTTTCCGACCACAACACTATGAGATGAGAAATCAATTACAGTGGAAAAAACATAAAAAACACAAACACATGGAGGCTAAACAATACGTTACTAAACAACCAAGAGATCACTGAGGAAATCAAAAAATACCTAGAGACAAATGACAATGAAAACAAGACGATCCAAAACCAATGGGATGCAGCAAAAGCAGTTCTCAGAAAGAAGTTTATAGCAATACAATCCAACCTCAAGAAACAAGAAAAATCTCAAATAAACAATCTACCCTTACACCTAAAGGAACTAGAGAAAGAAGAACAAACAAAACCCAAACACAGTAGAAGGAAAGAAATCATAAAGATCAAAGCAGAAATAAATGAAATAAAACAAAGAAACAATTTGTTTCAATTTGTTAAAAAAACTGATAAACCTTTAGCCAGACTCATCAAGAAAAAGAGGGAGAGGACTCAAATCAATAAAATCAGAAATGAAAGAGGAGACGTTAACGATGGACACCGCAGAAATACAAAGCATCATAAGAGACTACTACAAGCAACTCCATGCCAATAAAATGGACAACCTGCAAGAAATGGACAAATTCTTAGAAAGGTACAACCTTCCAAGACTGAACCAGGAAGAAATAAAAAAATATGAACAGATCAATCACAAATAATGAAATTGAAACTGTGATTAAAAATCTTCCAACAAACAAAAGTCCAGGACCAGATGGCTTCACAGGCGAATTCTATCAAACATTTAGAGAAGAGCTAACAGCCATCCTTCTCAAACTCTTCCAAAAAATCGCAGAGGGAGAAACACTCCCAAACTCATTCTACAAGGCCACCATCACCCCGATACTGAAACCACACAAAGATACTACAAAAAAAGAAAGTTACAGACCAATATCACTGATGAATATAGATGCAAAAATCCTCAACAAAATACTAGCAAATGGAATCCAACAACACATTAAAAGGATCATACACCATGATCAAGTGGGATTTATCCCAGGGATGCAAGGATTCTTCGATATATGCAAATGTGATACACCATATTACGAAACTGAAGAATAAAAACCATATGATCATCTCAATAGATGCAGAAAAAGCTTTTGACAAAATTCAACACCAATTTATGATAAAAACTCTCCAGGAAGTGGGCATAGAGGGAAACTACCTCAACATACAAAAGGCGATATACAACAAACCTACAGCAAACATCATTCTCAATGGTGAAAAACTGAAAGCATTTCCTCTAAGAGCAGGAACAAGACAAGGATGTCCACTCTCACCACTATTATTCAATATAGTTTTGGAAGTCCTGGCCACAGCAATCAGAGAAGAAAAAGAAATAAAAGAAATACAAATTGGAAAAGGAGAAATAAAACTGTCACTGTTTACAGATGACATTATACTACACATAGATATTCCTAAAGATGCCATCAGAAAACTACTAGAGCTAATCAATGAATTTGGTAAAGTTGCAGGACACAAAACTAACACACAGAAATCTCTTGCATGCCTATACACTAACAATGAAAGATCAGAAAGAGAAATTTAGGAAACAATCCCATTCATCACTGCAACAAAAAGAATAAAACACCTTGGACTAAACCTACCTAAGGAGGTAAAAGACCTGTACTCAAGAAACTATAAGACACTGATGAAAGAAATCAAAGATGACAAAAACAGATGGAGAGATATACCATGTTCTTGGATTGGAAGAATCAATACTGTGAAAATGACTATACTACCCAAAGCCATCTACAGATTCAATGCAATCCCTATCAAATTACCAATGGCATTTTTTACAGAACTAGAACAAAAAATGTTAAAATTTGTATGGAGACACAAAAGACCCCGAACAGCCAAAGCAATCTTGAAGGGAAAAAATGGAGCTGGAGGAATCAGACTCCCTGACTTCAGACTACACTACAAAGTTACAGTAATCAAGACAATATGGTACTGGCACAAAAACAGAAATACAGATCAATGGAACAGGATAGAAAGCCCAGAGATAAATCCATGCACCTATGGTCAACTAATCTATGACAAAGGAAGCAATGATATACAATGGAGAAAAGACAGTCTCTTCAATAAGTGGTGCTGGGAAAACTGGACAGCCACATGTAAAAGAATGAAATTAGAACACTCCCTAACACCATCCACAAAAATAAACTCAAAATGGATTAAAGACCTAAATGTAAGGCCAGACACTATAAAACTCTTAGAGGAAAACATAGGAAGAACACTCTGAAATAAATCACAGCAAGATCTTTTTTGACCCACCTCCTAGAGTAATGGAAATAAAAACAAAAATAAACAAATGGGACCTAATGAAACTTCAAAGCTTTTGCACAGCAAAGGAAACCATAAACAAGATGAAAAGACAACCCTCAGAATGGGAGAAAATATTTTCAAATGAATCAACAAAGGACTAATCTCCAAAGTATATAAACAGCTCATTAGCTCAATATTAAAAAAACAAACAACACAATTAAAAAATGGGCAGAAGACCTAAGTAGACATTTCTCCAAAGAAGACATGCAGATGGCCAAGAGGCACATGAAAAGCTACTCAACATCACTGATTATCAGAGAAATGCAAATCAAAACTACAATGAGGTATCACCTCACACCAGTTAGATTGGGCATCATCAGAAAATCTACAAACAACAAATGCTGGAGAGGGTGTGGAGAAAAGGGAATCCTCTTGCACTGTTGGTGGGAATGTAAATTGATACAGCCACTAGGGAGAACAGTATGGAGCTTCCTTAAAAAACTAAAAATAGAACTACCATATGACCCAGCAATCCCACTACTGGGCACATACCTTGAGAAAACCATAATTCAAAAAGACACATGCACCCCAATGTTCATTGCAGCACTATTTACAATAACCATGTCATGGAAGCAAACTAAATGCCCACTGACAGACTAACGGATAAAGAAGATGTGGTACATATATACAATGGAATAGTACTCAGCCATAAAAAGGAATGAAATCGGGTCATTTGCAAAGACGTGGATGGACCTACAGACTGTCATACACATTGAAGTAAGTCGGAAAGAGAAAAACAAATATCATATATTAACGCATATATGTGGAATGTAGAAATATGGTACAGATGAACCAGTTTGCAAGGGAGAAATAGAGACACAGATGTAGAGAACAAACGTATGGACACCAAGGGAGGAAAGCGGGGGGCGGGGGGTGGTGGTGGGATGAAATGGGAGATTACAATTGACATATATACACTAATATGTATAAAATAGACAACTAATAAAAAGCTGCTGTATAAAAAATAAATAAATAAAGTTAAAAAAAAAATACTGAGAAGAAGAAGAGATAAAATGCCCAGATACATACTTTTACAGATACAAACAACACACACAGTCTGGGCATGAACAAGTAGTAGCTTGGGTTAAGTGAAATGAAAACTAACCTTGTTAAGAAAAAAAGAAAAAAATATGAAAAATCTACAGCAAGCATCATACTCAGTGTGAGAGGCTGAAAGCTTTTCCTCTAAGATCAGGAACAAGACGAGAATGACTGCTTTCACCTTTTCAACATAGTGCTAGAAGTTCTAGCCAGAGTAGTAATTAGGCAAGAAAAAGAAACAAAAGGCATCCAAATATGAAAGGAAGAAATAAAATGATCTCTCTTTGCAGATGACATGATCTTATATGTAGAAAACCTTAAAGAATGCAGTCAAAAAAAACCCAAAATGCTAGGGCTAACAGATGAACTCACCAGTTGCACGATATAAAATTAACACGCAAAAATACATTAACGATGAACAATACAAAAACAAAATTAAGAAAACAATTCCAAGGACTTCCCTGGTGGTGCACTGGTTAAGAATCCGCCTGCCAATGCAGGGGACACGGGTGATCCCTAATCTGGGAAGATCCCGCATGCTGTGGAGCAACTAAGCCCGTGTGCCAGAACTACTGAGCCTGTGCTCTAGAGCCCGCGAGCCACAACTACTGAGCTCTTGCGCCACAACTACTGAAGCCCGCTCACTCTAGGGCCCACATGCTGCAACTACTGAGCCTGCATGCTGCAACTACTGAAGCCCACACACCTAGAGCCGTGCTCCCCAACAAGAGAAGCCACCACAACGAGAAGCCCACACACCGCAACGAAGAGTAGCCCCCACTCGCTGCAATTAGAGAAAGCCCATGTGCAGCAACAAAGACCCAACGCAGCCAAAAATAAAAATAATAATAATAATAATAATAAATAAAATAAAATAAATAAAGACAACCTAAGTAAATGTAAAGCATCCATGATCACTGACTGGAAGAATTAATATTGTTAATATGACAATACTACCTAAAGCAATCTATAAATTCATTGCAATTCCTGTCAAAATCCCAATGGCACTTATTGCAGAAATAGAAAAATTCTTCCTAAAATTCATATGGAATCTCAAGGGACCCCAAAGAGGCAAAACAAACTTGAAAAAGAAGAACAAAGTGGGAGTACTCACACTTCCTGATTTCAAAACCTGCTACAAAGGCACAGAAAACAGTGTGGTACTGGCATAAAGACAGACATATCAGCATAAAGATAGAGCCCAAAAATAAACCGTCAAATATATGGCCAAATGATTTTCAAACAAAGGTGCTAAGACCATTCAACGGGAAAGACAGACTTCTCAACAAACAATGCTGAGAAAACTGGACATCCATATACAAAAGAATGAAGCTGGACCCTTACCTTATGCCATATACAAAAATTAACTCAAAATGGATCAAAGGCCTAAACGTAAAAGCTAAAACTATAAAACTCTTAGAAGGAAACATGAGGGAAAGCCTCATGATGGATTTGACCATGATTTCTTGAATATGACACCAAAAGCACAAATGACAAAAGAAAACATAAATTAAACTGTGTCAAAATTTAAAACTTCTGTATATCAAAGGACACTATAACAGAGTGAGAAGGCAAACCATGAAATGGGAGAAAACATCTGTAAACCATGTATCTGATAAGGAATTAATATCCAGAATATATAAAGAGCTACAAACTAACAACAGCAACAAAAATCTATTTAAAACGGGCAAAGTACTTGAATAGAAGTTTCTCCAAAAACAACACACAAATGGCCAATAAGCACATGAAAAGACGCTCAACATCACTAATTATTAGGAAAAATGCAAATCAAAAGCACAATGAGGGACTTCCCTGGTGGCACAGTGGTTAGGAATCCACCTGACGGTGCAGGGGACACAGGTTCAAGCCCTGGTCCGGGAAGATCCCACATGTCACAGAGCAACTAGGCCCATGCGCCACAACTACTGAGCCTGTGCTCTAAAGCCCGCAAGCTACAACTACTGAGCCCACATGCCACAGCTACTGAAGCCCATGCACCTAGAGCCCATGCTCTGCAACAAGAGAAGCCACCGCAATAAGAAGTCCGCATACCAAAAGTAAGAGTAGCCCCCGCTCACCGCAACTAGAGAAAGTCCGCGTTCAGCAACGAAGACCCAATGCAGCCAAATATAAATAAATAAATAAATAAATAATTTTTTAAAACCGCAACGAAATACCACTTCACACCCATTTGGATGGCCATTTATAGAAACATTTTTTTAAAAGACAGAAAATAACTAGTATTAGCAAGGATGTAAAGAGACTGGAACCCTCATGCATTGCTGATGGCAAAGTAAAATGGTGCAGGCACTACAGAAAACAGCGTGGTGGTTCCCCAAAAAACTAAACATAGAATTACCAAATGGTAAGCAATTCCACTCCTAGGTATATACCCAAAGGATTTAAAACAGGGAGTCAAACAGAAACTTGGATGCCAAATGTTCATTATAGCATTATTCACAATTTCTTTTCTTTTTTTTTTTTTTTTTTATTTATTTTTGGCTGTGTTGGGTCTTCATTTTTGTGCGAGGGCTTTCTCCAGTTGCGGCGAGCGGGGGCCACTCTTCATCACGGTGCGCGGGCCTCTCACTGTCGCAGCCTCTCCCGTTGCGGAGCACAGGCTCCAGATGCACAGGCTCAGTAGTTGTGGCTCACGGGCTTAGTTGCTCCGCGGCATGTGGGATCTTCCCAGACCAGGGCTCGAACCCGTGTCCCCTGCATTGGCAGGCAGATTCTTAACCACTGCACCACCAGGGAAGCCCTATTCACAATTTCTACCAAAAGGCAGAAACAACCCAAGTGTCCATCAACAAAGAATGGGTAAACAAAATGTGGTACATACATACAATGGAATATTTCTCCAACAAAAATATACAGATAGCCAATAAGCACATGAAAAGATGCTCAACATCACTAATCACTAGGGAAATGCAAATTAAAACCACAGTGAGACACCACTTCACACCCATTAGGATGGCTATTATCAAAAAATAAGAAGTGTTGGCGAGGATGTGGGACTCTCACAAGTTGGTGGTGGTAATGTAAAATTGTACAACTGGTGTGGAAAAAGGTGATTTCTCAAAAAGTTAAACATGAATTACCATTTGATCCAGCAATTCCAATGCTAGGTATACACCAAGAGATCCGAAAACAGGGACTCTAACAGATACTTGCACACTAATATTCATAGCAGCTTAATTCATAAGAGCCAAAAGGTAGAAACTACCTGAGTGTACAACAACAGATGAATGGATAAATAAATAAATGTGATATATACTCACACAATGGGATATTATTCAGACATAAAAAGGAATTAAAATTTTTTTTATAGCTACTTTATTTATTTATTTATTTATTTATTTATTTATTTATTTATGGCTGTGTTGGGTCTTCGGTTCGTGCGAGGGCTTTCTCCAGTTGCGGCAAGTGGGGGCCACTCTTCATCGCGGTGCGGGGACCGCTCTTCATCGCGGTGCGCGGGCCTTTCACCATCGCGGCCCCTCCCGTTGCGGGGCACAGGCTCCAGACGCGCAGGCTCAGTAGTTTTGGCTCACGGGCCCAGCTGCTCCGCAGCATGTGGGATCTTCCGAGACCAGGGCTCGAACCCGTGTCCCCTGCATTAGCAGGCAGATTCTCAACCACTGCGCCACCAGGGAAGCCCAAGGAATTAAATTTTGATGCCTGCTACAACATGGACGAACCCTGAAAATGTTATGCTAAGTAAAATAAGCCGAATACAAAAAGACAAATATTGTATGATTCCATTTATATGAGATATCTAGAATAATCAAATTCATAGAGACAGAAAGTAGAATAGAGGTTACCTGGAGCTGGAGGGAGAGGTACAGAGTTTTTGTTTGGGATGATAAAAAAAAGAGCTCTGGAAATAAATAGTAGTGATAGTTATACAACAATTTGAATGTATTTAATGCCACTAAATTGTACACTTAATCCGGGTAAATTGTAAATATCAGGGTGAAGAATTAACCAATTAAAACAGTTCATTACTCTACATGGTCTAACTAACACAGAAACCTGCTATGGTTTCTGAGAAAGCAAATCAATAAAAACAATGAGTGCTTTGTGGGACAACCACAGTCTCATCATCTACAATCATACACCATTGTCTTATCAGAGCTTAAATATTTCAGTATGTTTAAATGTATCAAAAGTTTTTCTTTTCAAACAGTTCCTTCCCTCCATCCATAATGGTCCAAGCACCCCTAAGTGCTTCTTCCCTTTCCCATACCAAAAAGCAGAACAAATCCCCCTCCCCCTTCCTGGCTTTCTTCATGATAAGAAGATGGCTGCAGCAGTACCAGACATCATACCTACATGCAGCCACCCAGAGGGGAAACTGCTCTGCATGGAGCAAATCTGCATTAGGCTCTATCACTCCCAGAGCACTGCCTCTGTTCCAAAGCCAGGCATTCCTACAGAGCCCAGCCCTGGCCATGAGTCAGAAAGTTCTTTTAATAGGTCTAAGTTTTTCATAAAGGCACTGAATTTCACTCCAATAGAAAGGAAAGGAGCCACTTTAGTTTTTCAGAGTTGATTACCCAGTTTCCCTTGAACAAGTTCAATTCGGGTCTAGCTTGGAAAGGTATGGCTGGGGAAAGAAGCAAACAGCAAAGAGTGGCTGGCAAATAGGAAAAGGAAACGAATGATACTGGAAGTAGCTACAGAGAACAGAAATGTACAGAGATAGAAAGAATACCAAAACAAAACAAAAATACCATTTCAAGTCACTGATAGTGAGTCGAAGAGTCTCACATATCCCCCCTCCCCGACCACCACCACCACCACCAAATTCCCAGAGAGCATCACAGCCAGATGAGAAAAGGAACAAACAAACAAGAGAACCACTAACTGGAATTAGTGATCTTCCCAGGGATTTCAGTGAGGAAGCAAACAAGTATCACTGTATTAAAGTCATAATCACTTATTTGTATTAACAATATCAAATAGTCAGAAAGTTCAATTAAACAAATGATGCCCAAGAAGTTGAAATGGTAGTACAGGATACTTTATTTTTGTAATGCCTGAGAATTTATTCCTCTTAAGCATGTATCAATTTTGAAATTTTTGAAGATGCAAATTTGTGGAGAAAATAATGCCCTATACTGACAAGGGTGCAGAGAAACAAGTACCCTCACTGTCCTGGCAATAGTTAATTCCTAACGACCAACTGCTCAGAAGTAGGAGATTAGGTAAATTATAGTACCTAATATAGTACCTAATGGAACAGCAGTCATTAAAACAATGACATTCCAGACATAAGAAAATGTTCATAGTATAACAGATTTAAAATAAAAGACTGTTGGGACTTCCCTGGTGGTCCAGTGGTTAAGACTCCATGCTTCCACTGCAAGGGGCGTGGTTTTGATCCCTGGTCAGGGAACTAAGATCCCACATGCTGCATGGCCAATAAATAAATTACTTGAGTTTTAAAAGTAAAATAAAATAAAATACTGAATGACAATATAAACAGTATAGTCCTAAATTTATTTTAAATGCCTGCATCAGAAAAAAAGACTGGAAAGATATGCCAGTGTGTTGAGAGGGGTTATGTCTGGGTAACAAAAATAAGATATCACCCTTATTTTCTTTTTTGTGTATTTTTCTATAGTTACTGACATGTCTATAATGAATATATATCTTATGTAATCAGAGGGGAAATGTTACACAGAAAAAGCTCAAATGTATTCAATATTGAATTCAGTACAGGGAAGAATGGAACATATTATCTTTTACTATAAAAAAATCCAACAAAAAAATATTTTCTTGGTGCTTTTAAAGGTTTAAACTTGAGTTCTATGGAAAAGTCACTCATCCAAAATACGGCTTCCCCAAAGGTGTCAAACGAAAGAGGTACTGTTGGGGTAAATTCAAGCGGCATCCCAATTACCTGCTACAAATTTCCTGAATCACTGTTGTGATAACTGTGAAACTCGAGGTGAGATGGATTCATACTGGAATCCTAAGGCTCCCACCGAAAATCAGTCATCTCAACTCAGCCACAGGCAGTAAACCTTCCTAACAGACTTAAGAAAGAGAAAGGCTGAGGAAAAAAAAGTGTATTCATGATGTCACAGATTTCTAACAACTAAATATTATTAGACTTACAGCCTGCCTTTTAAAATACTATCAGGGGGACTTCCCTAGTGGTCCAGTGGTTAAGACTCCGTGATCCCAACGCAGGGGGCCCAGGTTCAATCCCTGGTCGGGGAAGTAAGATCCCACATGCTGCAACTAAACCCGCGCGCTGCAACTAGAGAAGCCCATGCGCCGCAACAAAGGCCCAGTGCAGCCTAAATAAATAAATAAATAAATTTAAAAAAATAAAATACTATCAGGATTAACAAAGCAAAATAAAACTTTTCACTAGGTTGGACTCCTAATTAAGCATTTATTGATCCCTCACTATGTGCTAGGTCCTGGGGTTACAAACACGAAGACAAAATTCCTTGTCCTCGAGAAGCTCAATCCCCTGAGGCAAAGACATGCAATTAAGCATGATCTAAAGGGGTAAGTGCCATACTAGAGGTTGGTACCAACTGCTGTAGGAGCAAGAAGCAATGCTTCTTATTGGGCAGAGCTGGGGAAGGCATCAAAGAGAAGATGACATTTCAGCTTTTTTTTTTTTTTTAATTTTTATTTATTTATGGCTGTGTTGGGTCTTCATTTCTGTGCGAGGGCTTTCTCCAGTTGTGGCAAGCAGGGGCCACTCTTCATCGCGGTGCGCAGGCCTCTTACTATCGCGGCCTCTCTTGTTGCAGAGCACAGGCTCCAGACGCGCAGGCTCAGTAATTGTGGCTCACGGGCCCAGTTGCTCCGCGGCATGTGGGATCTTCCCAGACCAGGGCTCGAACCCATGTCCCCTGCATTGGCAGGCAGATTCTCAACCACTGCGCCACCAGGGAAGCCCCCGACATTTCAGCTTTTTAAGGTGGCATTTCCCAGGCAGAGAAAGGTAGTCATTGCATTCCTGTCATATTATAACAACCAAGCAAAGCGACAAAGGTAGGAGAGTTTTAGGCTTGTCTGGAAAAGGGTGAGTTGTCCAGCATATCTAAAGTGTAGGGAATGTGGAAAGAACATCAGAAACAAAACTCAAGAAAAGTTTCGTGCCACCCTTCCTCCTATACATGAAGATGAAAATGGACTTCAGATCTTTTTAATGCTAATATATCTTTATCACTCCCCACACTTAAAAGTAAGGCCACACAGACTTCAGCAGCATCCTTCCTCCTTGGCCATAGACCACAGTCTGGCCAGGAACACATCCTAACCCCGAACACTATCAGGTTCACAAAGGTGGCACAGCTGGCACTGTCATGAAGCATTCAGTAAGTCATCCTGATAATTTGCATTCAAAACACAACATAATAAAATCTACTCCTTTATAAACTGGACACTTCCCTCTAGGTAATGAAATTTTTTTCCTATTCTGTTCAACATTTTTATCAGCCACTTGGAAAAGGACAGAAGACAGGTTTATCAACTGTGTAGGTGAAACTTCAAGGAAAAGATAATAATATGTGGGATGACAAACTCAAGCTACAAAAAAGACTTGACAAGTTGTATTAATGAGCCAAATACAGAGAGCCCACCCCCCATTTAGGACCAACAGTGGCAAGCCAAATATGCTCCCCCTCAATGAAATGTAATGAAAATAAATGTAAAATCTTTTTTAAATGAAACTAAAATTTTACATTTATGTTTATTATCAATAGCACACATTCAGGATGGAGATCTAGCTTTACTTCAGTTAATATGAAATAAAATCTAGAGTTTAGCTGTTACAAAACCAGTATGAGTAATTAGTGTGAAATGGCAGCTCAAAAGTCTCCGAATATCAGGCTTTATACCACATTAACAAAAAATATCCAATTCAATGCTAAAATACATGTATAAAACCTTCTACATGCCTGGTACTGAGTTATGTCTGTCAAGAACACAAAGATACAGTTGACCCTTGAACAACACAGGTTTGAACTATGCAGGTCCATTTATACACAATTTTTTTCAATAAATATAGTACCTGTATTTTCATGTTACAGATCTTTAAATTAACTAAGCATGGGGGAAAGTTTGCATTTAATTAGAGATCACAATATGTGGAGTCAAAAGAACTAGGGTTTGAGTTCTGATTCCATCCAAACTGTTTCAGCTTCTTGCCCTTGGGTGAGTCATTTTATCATCTCCTTTGTTTTTGAGGCAGAAATAGCGGAACACAGATTTTTGACTGTGTGAGGGGCTGGCGCTCCAACCCCTGCATTGTTCAAGGGTCAACTGTAAATATGGCACAATCCCTACTTTTTAAGAGTTTATAGCCTAAATCAGAGTTAACCATGGGTCAAAAAATCAACTGAGCTGCCACCAATATTTTTTAATGAAATAGAAATGAATAGAAACATCAGAGTACACTCTACAAAATACTATACCATGAAAC
Source organism: Balaenoptera acutorostrata (assembly GCF_949987535.1). NCBI lineage: Eukaryota > Metazoa > Chordata > Mammalia > Artiodactyla > Balaenopteridae > Balaenoptera > Balaenoptera acutorostrata. The sequence goes on from NC_080073.1 coordinate 38,153,279, forward strand.
TTTTGTTTAACTTTTTCATGTGTGTGTATAGTATAAACATACACACATGAGATAATAATTTTAATTGTATTTCTTATTGTAGATCGTAGTCAAAAGTTGGAAGGACATTAATCTAATGGAAGAGGATAGAATAAATATACCACTGTAAGATATAAAGTATCATAGAATAAAATCTATCTGGTTGGAGAAAGAAAGGGGTATGGTCAAGGGTCTAGAAAAAGATTTACAAAGACAGTAATACATGATAGAAGCCTTAACAGATAGGAAAGAATCTGAGAGATGAAGATGGGGCGGGGGGAGGCACCCCCCAGAGAAAGAATATGAACAGAGACATGATGCAGCAAATAACAAGAAGTGTTTAATAGATGGCAAACAGTCCTGGTACACGGCAGCACTGGTATAATTAAGTCCAGACAGAAGGACTTGGGGAAAGTTCAGTTTGGCTAAAGTGTAAAATACAAGCAAGTCAGCAGATGAGGCTGAAAATGCAAATTTGAGCCATAACATGCAAGTGCTGGGCACACAGTAAACACTTAATGAATGTTAGCTATTCCACTGGCCTTACTTAGCTCTGGAGCCTTAAACCATATTATCTCTAAGATCCCTTACAATACTAAAATTTTATGAATTACTGAAGGGCTATGATGGAAGTTATTTATATGTAAACACAGAACACAAACTTATAAGAAATTACAAGGAGTCTATTCAACAAGGAAGAACGTTCTCATCACAGCTGTCTAACAATAAAATGGGCTGTCTCAAAAAGTGGTGAGGGCACTGTCACTAGATGTATTTGAAGAAAGGTCAAAGTATGATACTAAGTCTGTAATATAAAGTTCTGCGTTTATCATACATTAATTCTTCCATCAATTTTTGTTCTCATTCATCAATCAACAAGAGCTCATGAATGAGTTCTAAAGAGAGAGGGAGAAACAGATGGAAGCAGGAGGTTGAGATTTTATTCCATTGTAGATAAGTAGAAAAACAGGAAGTTTCTGAACGACATTTCCCAACATAGTAATTATCCTTACTAGAGTATCCTAATGTGTGATATAGCAAGTCAACTGTAGTTACTTGGGCCACAGTTAAAATAATTTGGCAACGTACTTATGAAAAAAATTTTAAAGTTCCCAGAACCTTTATGTGGAAAAAAAATCTTGCTTTTCTATACAAAATCTATCAAGAGGGGGTATACAAGAGTCTTTAGAGCATAATCATAATAAACAGATGTGTTCATTATGGTAAAAGTACAACATTGGAATAAAGCCCTAATATAGCATATCCAATAATGCTTACACATTGGAAATAAATTCAGATCATTCTTATCTTCAAGAATAAAGACACAAGAATTCAAAAAAAAATCATAATACAAACTATTAAAAATTGAAATTCAGCACCAATGTAAAAGTATAGTATGAATATAAAGCACTTTCAACCTCAATGACCATTCTTTTGAGACATCATGCTTCAGAATGTGTCTAAAAATGATAGAAAAGGGTGTCATGTTTACAATTAAGCTTTATGTTTCTAAAGCATATTCTCTCATAACACTGCATGATAAAATTAACCATAACATTTGAATAGTCTATAGAATATTGCTGCATATTGACTTTCCTGTTAAAATATTGATCATTTCCTGCTGATTATTTCCTGCTTGCTTTACAGAATGGCAGATCAAAACAAAGCCATCTCGGTTTAAGAAGGCACTCAATAAATGTTTGCTGAAATCAACTTCTTTCTTCCCTACTAACAACGTCTTTAAAAGAAGGCAAAAGTACCCAACATACTCCTCAAGGCTGATTAAAAATCTGCCTTATGAATTGTCATGCCTTGAATCTGTACTCATCAGCGATGCAAATCATATATTCAGAAGCAGAACGATAAATACTATGTAGTCTTATAAAAATGTTTAATATAGAAATAAAATTCCTTAAATATAACTATCCAATTTAAATTTGAAGTCTGTTAAAAAGGCCTTATTTTTTGAGCCAGAGACATACACTGCCGACAAATTCTTTTCAGAGGCAACATGGTGTAATGAAAGCAGCTGTGTATTAGAATCCCAAAGTCCTAGGTTGAAATCTCAAATCGGCACTTAGTTGGCTTAAGTATCTTAGATCAGTCACTTAATTTCTTTCAGTTAAAGTTTCTTTGTCATCTGTTTTAAAAAAAAAAAAAAAAAGGAGCTTTATGGTGTAAAGCTCAAGCAGAATCATGATGTGGAAGTTCCCTGTAAACACTAAACCCCTGATCATAAAATATCAAGCACATCCTCACTTTTCAGGGCAAAATAAAGTCCTGGGTTTATGACGTCTTCTCTACCCCTAGTGGATGCCTTTACCTCTGAGAGATAAAGATATAGGGCCTTTTCCAAGGCTTCAAAGGCTGGGATTTCCTTACAGAGCAAGTAACTAAAGAGCCCACTGCCCTTGCACTATTTCACTGAGGTGTAGCCCATTTACCAACAGATTTAGTGAAATTTTGTGAACACTGGTTCTTTCAGATGTGGTTTCATGGACCTATTCCCTTCCCACCTTCATATGCCTCTGCACCACAGGATCATTAGAAGTTAAATTTCTTTTAAGGATTCAGGGCTTTTTTTAAGTGTTGTTTGTTTGTTTTTTTTCCTATCTGGGGAAAATCAAGCAGAAGGAAATCAGGTAAGAGTAAGGCAGAAAATATGCATTGTTTTTAAATTAGAAAAAAAATAAATATGACATTACAAAACTAAAATAGAAGGTAATCTGGTTGGTAATGAGGAAATATTTTCATGGTCTGCTAAGTGGGGATTAGAAAAAAATAAGCAATAAATGCTCTGAATTATTACAAAATTTACCTCAGGAGAGCAGAATAAACAAGATGACATTATGAAGCAGCTTTCACTGCTAAGATGCCAAACTAATACACATGTACTCAAATCTCTGCTGTTATTCTATTCTAGGAATTTAATTACAAACTCTTGTTTCATTTGTTGGTGGTGTTTACTGCTGCTGCTGTCAGAGGATGGGAAAAGTATTTCCTTGGTCTTCAGTTTCTATATTTGGTAGTTTGGGTGCAGTCAATATGGGAAAAGACAGGTGTTTCACAAAAATGGTTGGATTTTTCTCACCTAATTCACTCTAGAATAGGAAGCTTCTTGAAAAGGTAAAATAAAGAATGGTAAGATGCAGGACTTTCCAAGCATTTATGGCAACAGAAAGAAAAGCAGAGAATCTCTAAGAGGAAGAGACATAAGGAGTCAGAACACAGGCTAAAAGGGTTCAGTAAAGAACAGCTCCTTGTGATACTAGAGAAGTACAGTAAGAGAGTCAAGTATATGGCAAAATATTGCCCATTGCCAAGAAGAAAATTAAGGGGAATATTTAATTGTTAAAGGACAAAAAAGGATTAACAGCCTCTGAGATCCAATTTCATCATCTGTGTAATGAAGATAACATTAAGACTGCTCTGGGGATCTACATGGTATAACATAAGTGAGAATCCCCAGCACACTGACTGGTCCATCATTGATCTTCAAAAAAGGGTAGTTTCCTCCCCTCCCTCTAAACTCAATCACAGAATATTACAATGGAAAGGGAAGCTCAGATATTGCCTAGTCCTAAGCAAATAAATCAAATAATTTGAAAGTGTTATAACTTGTACAGAATTTTTATATCATAAAAAATTTTAAAGGCATTAAGATATTACTACATGATCTCAAAAACCTTACCAATGTCAAATACAGATGAACAGCTGCACTGCGAAAAACTCCTTTGCACTGCTGCAACAGGGGACTCCTTCCCTCACCAACATCCAAGCAATTTACACAAATTGGTGGGAAAAAGATATGTTTTCCCTCCTTGCTGTAAGGATTATGGGTTAGCAAGCAGAGATAGAAATCTGTGCTTCATGCTGCTCATAAAAATCAAAGTTGAAATCTGAAATATTTTCTCATAGGAATAATGATAATGTTTAGATTTTCTTTCTTTCTTTATTTATTTTATCTTTGGCCATGTTGGGTCTTCATTGCTGCATGTGGGCTTTTCTCTAGTTGCAGCGAGTGGGGGCTATTCTTCGTTGCAGTGCACAGGTTTCTCATTGCAGTGGCTTCTCTTGTTGTGGAACACAGGCTCTAGGCGTGCAGGCTTCAGTAGTTGTGGCACGCGGGCTCCGCAGTTGTGGCATGCAGGCTCAGCAGTTGTGGCTCACGAGCTCTAGAGCGCAGGCTCAGTAGTTGTGGCACATGGGCTTAGTTGCTGTGTGGCATGTGGGATCTTCCCAGACCAGGGCTCGAACCCGTGTCCCCTGCATTGGCAGGCGGATTCTTAATCACTGCACCACCAGAGAAGTCCAATGTTTAGTTTTTCAAGCTAACAATTAAACAATGCAGCTAACATACCATTTTTAATTGACTATTTTTCTCTTTGTAAGTACAATATTTAGGCTCTTTATAGACTGAACTGGCTTTTATGGAAAGGCCTAGGAGTGTAACCCTGAAATACTTATGGAAAAAACATATTCTGAGTGTGAACAATCTACACAAGAACTTTTCGACCATAGCTGAGGAAGGGATAGTAGAAGAAAGCTGTGAGAGAAGATGATGGAGACTTTCTTTGTTTGGCAGAAAGGGCAAAAAAATTACACTAAATCACAGCTGCTAATGTTTTCAGAATAACTGTCTCTCTCATTTAACAAGCATTTAAGTCCTACCCTGTGCCCAATGCTGTACCCCTCCACAGGAAAAAATTTTTCTAAAGCTAAACCCACAGTCCAAGGAATGCAAAAATTTCCTTCCATCTTCCTGAGTAAATCACACACCAAATCCTAGTGCTTTGAGATTCACATATGCCTATCTTGATTACCCTGCATTGCCTCCATCTCAGAACCAACACACCTGAGGAAATGCCTAGTGTTGTTATTACTCTAAGTACTGTACTAAGGGGAAAAGGAGAAATTAACATTTATTAAGCATTTGGTATGCTCTCATTTGATTTTCACAACCCTGTAGGTAAATATTATCCCCAATTTACACATTAAGAAAATGATGTTAAATAACTTGCCCACAACACCAGTAAAGAGAAGCCAGGACTCAGAAATCTGCCAATTCCACTACTCATAGGTTCCAACCCGGCAGGAAAGAAATTATCACAATTAAACTGCCACTGGACAGTTGACCACTTTCACATCAATTATTTGTTATTCGAGTTAAGCAGGTCTGAGAGCAAGTTACGGAAAAGATAAACCATCAACTCTTCACATCACAAAATGTATTTAGTATTTAGGGAATGCTCTAAGAGAAAGGATAAAATGTTCCCAGAGGTGAATCCCGGCTCTTCACATCATTTCCCAATCCCATTTCAACAGAGACTCTAGCACTAGGGCTCCTTTTATCACTTCCATCCTAGCCTGTATCATTATGCCCTTAGAGCATAGCTAATTAAAAACTTCAGAAAGTTACCTTTCAAAACAAGATTTTCTACCAGCACAGATCTCTCTGCAGGTCCTTAAATTTAAATACATTCAGTTTCCACATAATTTGCCTGATGGTATTCCTAAACGTTTGTTACCACTGACAGTTTAAAAGTTATTTTGTAGTGAACTGTGAACTAAACCTTGATTGAGCTGCAGTAAACATGGGAAACAAAAGCCTATGTTTAGACAGATTTCCCCATCTAAAATTTTCCATTAAAACTTAGGCGGAAAAAAAACCTGTACACTCATTTTTCTATCTGTTTCTAACTGAATGACAGGTGACTTACAATAATGCAGTGTGGCTGAACTCCTCTCTCATGTAATCACCACAAAACACTAACACCATAAAAGTAAAACTAATATTCAATCCCTTAAATTATTGAATATGCTTTTTAAAGAAGTTGAGTACTATAAGAATTATTTAGCTTCTGGAGTTTAACACTTGTAACAGATAAAAAGAGGATTCTAAGAGGAATAATGGTCTCATCTAAAAACGGGTTCGTTTGTTTCTTAACAAAACCATGACTGTAATATACACTAAACATTGGGACATGTGCAAAAACACTTCCTATTTTAAGTAATAATTATTTATAATATTGAAGGCAAAACAAACTAAAACGGATCAAACATTTCCAGTCAAATGTCTGCAAAATTCTGAACTGGGAAAATGATGTCAACGTATTTTATCCCTTTTTTTTTTCCTAAGGCTCCACTCCAAAAATAGTCAGCGGGCTTATCAACTCAGGTGCAGAAACTCACTAAAATTGAGGTTTGAGAAAGGAGAAAACAGGTTCCCAGGATTTGGCTTCTTGCGTGAAACTGCCCTGTGCCCCACACCAAAAACCTCGGGGAGCCGCTGGGGCCCTGCCCACCCCTCCCTCCGGCCGCATCTGCCGAGGCCGCACTGCCAGCGCCCCCTGCCGCCCTCCCCGCGCCCAGGGACCCGCTCCCACCCCCGCGCCTCGCGCCCGCGCCGCCCCCACCCCGCACACACCCCGCGCACACCCCGCGCCGAGGCCGCGCAGCCTGCGGACAGCGGCGGGAGGCGCGCGGGCGCGAATCGAGGCGGGGCCGGCGCGAGGCCGAGAGCAAGGGCGCGTCCCCCGAACGCCCGCCGCGGCCAGGCCGGAGCCTCACCTACCTACGCCGTATTTCTCTTCCTCCGTGGGGGTCCACATGGCCGGGCCGGGCGCGACCCCGCGGGCGCGGCGGCGGCCCGGCGACAGCGCGGCGGGGACGGCCGCGGGCCCGGCTGTGGCGCACCGCGAGGCGAGGCGGGGGCAGTCAGGCGGCGCAGGGCAGTGGGCGGCGCATCCCTCACAGGCCGTCCGGGATGCCACCGCCGCCACGCCCGGACCGCCAGGTTCCGCGGGCGCCCCAGCAAACCCGATCAGCGCGGGCGAGGGTTTGCCACCTGTCAGTCCCTGCCGTTCTCACGCCACCGCTCGTTCCTCACAGCTCCGCTGCTCGGCTCCCGGCGCCGCCGCGATTCGGCTCGCCTCAGCGGGCTCGCAGGACGCCCGCGCATGCGCCGCTTCCAGGCGCGCGGGGGCTCGCGCTGCCCGGGCTCGCGCCGCCCGAGCCCGCGCGCGAACCCACGTGTCGCCACTGCCGCGCGGCAGCGGAGGGAAATCCACGAGAGGCGATTGAATGGCCCCGTCGGGGTCAGGACTGGCTCTTAGACCCAAGGCCCCGGGCGGCAGCAAGCGCTGGAGGAGGCGGGGCTGGGCAGGTGGGAGGCCCTCGGACCCCCTGGGCTTCGGCGTCCAGTGCCTCCTGCCAGGCACGCCGAGATCCCTGCGAGATCCGCCGGTCGGAGACGGGAGAGCAGGGAAAGGAGGGAAGGATACAGTTTTAAGACCCATCCAGGTGTCATCCACGGCGCTGTCACGACCCCATCCCTGGAAAGGTCCCAGGAGCCACCCTGAGCAGCGCCAGGGCCCGCAGGGTGGGGTCGCCGCGGGAGAACCAAGTGGGGCATACTCGTGCCCCTCGCTCTTAGGTCTCTGGGACTCCTCCTAGGCCGAAGCCGCTAGCGCCTCCTTGGTTCTTGTTTCGATGAGTTGGCCTGCGTAGTAAATGTTTGGGGCCAGAACAATCACTGCAGGCTTCCTAGTAAGGAAGCAGTTGCTCACTGGGTTGGGGGAAGGGGGAGTAGGGGGCGGGAGGGAGGTGCTGTTCCTGCCCTGGGCACCGCCTCTGTTGCTCCTAGGTCTCTGCCTTACAGGCCATCCTGAGTTTCCAGTTCGGTCCCGAAACTTTTCTCCTTCCTCTCCTCCTTAAGAATCCATTCACTCTTAGGCCTGCAAATATCACCTTGTGACCCTAGGTCAACCGCTCAAAGACCAGGAAAGTCCTGGCAACTGCAGAACTTCTCCTTTCCACCTACATCTGGATTGCATGGTGTTCCTAGCCCTAATACCAGCAGATCTGTACAATTCTGTCACCAGCACTACCAAGTCAAAATCCTGGTGTCATCCCTCACTATCAGTCTTGGACACTCCCACTCTACAAAGCCCAGCTCAAGGCCTCACCTCCAGAAAACCTTCCCTGATCCTGCAGCTAGCAGACTGGATCCTTCTTTTGCCTGGGATTCAAGCTGTGTGCCTTTGTGCCTTACTTTTCCTGTAAGACTGTCAGCTCCAAAAGGCAAGCTCCAGGCTAAAGTCACCTTTCTGGTCCATCATGATGCAGCCCAGCACTTGACACACTTGTTGAATAGGAAGCAAGACTAATACAAGAATATCTTGGTAATCAACAGATCTTGTTGATTCTTCATTCACAATATTCTTTATGATTGGTAACTCCTCCCAGGCCTGACTGTGTTCACCTGGATTATTGCCACAGACTCCTGACCTATAGACTCCTCCTCCCACCAGTGAAGGCTGCCCACTCCTGCCCCTGGAACATGTTCCGTAAATGACTGAGTTTCTCAATAGCTAGATATATATATTTTTTGATCCAAGAACATAATAAAAGACATATCCTTATTTATGTAGCTGACTATTCCAGGAAGAGAGACCCCTGCCCAATGGCCACCATGGAATGTTTACCGCGGAATGAAGCCACATTCCCACAAAGTTTTCTCCAGGGAGCTATCCAGCAAGAGATGCCAAGTTATACAGACCTTCTGAACAACCTTTTTTTTAAAAAGGAAATTGATTTTTTTTAACATCTTTATTGGAGTATAACTGCTTTACAATGGTGTGTTAGTTTCTGCTTTATAACAAAGTGAATCAGTTATACATATACATATGTTCCCATATCTCTTCCCTCTTGCATCTCCCTCCCTCCCACCCTCCCCATCCCACCCCTCTAGGTGGTCACAAAGCACCCAGCTGATCTCCCTGTGCCATGCGGCTGCTTCCCACTAGCTATCCATTTTACATTTGGTAGTGTATATATGTCCATGACACTCTCTCACCCTGTCACATCTCACCCCTCTCCCTTCCCATATCCTCAAGTCTATTCTCCAGTAGGTCTGTGTCTTTATTCCCATCTTGCCACTAGGTTCTTCATGGCCTTTTTTTTTTTTTCCTTAGATTCCATATATATGTATTAGCATACTGTATTTGTTTTTCTCTTTCTGACTTACTTCACTCTGTATGACAGACTCTAACTCCATCCACCTCATTACAAGTACCTCCATTTCATTTCTTTTTATGGCTGAGTAATATTCCATTCTATATATGTGCCACATCCTCTTTATCCATTCATCCGATGATGGACACTTAGGTTGCTTCCATGTCCTGGCTATTGTAAATAGAGCTGCAATGAACATTTTGGTACATAACTCTTTTTGAACTATGGTTTTCTCAGGGTATATGCCCAGTAGTGGGATTGCTGGGTCGTATGGTAGTTCTATTTTTCGTTTTTTAAGGAACCTCCATACTGTTCTCCATAGTGGCTGTATCAATTTACATTCCCACCAACAGTGGAAGAGGGTTCCCTTTCCTCCACACCCTCTCCAGCATTTATTGTTTGTAGATTTTTAGATGATGGCCATTCTGACCGGTGTGAGATGATATCTCATTGTAGTTTTGATCTGCATTTCTCTAATGATTAATGATGTTGAGCATACTTTCATGTGTTTGTTGGCAATCTGTAGATCTTCTTTGGAGAAATGTCTATTTAGGTCTTCTGCCCATTTTTGGATTGGGTTGTTTGTTTTTTTGATATTGAGCTGCATGAGCTGCTTGTAAATTTTGGAGATTAATCCTTTGTCAGTTGCTTCATTTGCAAATATTTTCTCCCATTCTGAGGGTTGTCTTTTCGTCTTGTTTATGGTTTCCTTTGCTGTGCAAAAGCTTTTAAGTTTCATTAGGTCCCATTTGTTTATTTGTGTTTTTATTTCCATTTCTCTAGGAGGTGGGTCAAAAAGGATCTTGCTGTGATTTATGTCATAGAGTGTTCTGCCTATGTTTTCCTCTAAGAGTTTGATAGTGTCTGGCCTTACATTTAGGTCTTTAATCCATTTTGAGTTTACTTTTGTGTATGGTGTTAGGGAGTGCTCTAATTTCATTCTTTTACATTTACCTGTCCAGTTTTCCCAGCACAACTTATTGAAGAGGCTGTCTTTTCTCCATTGTATATTCTTGCCTCCTTTATCAAAGATAAGGTGACCATATGTGCGTGGGTTTACCTCTGGGCTTTCTATCCTGTTCCATTGATCTATATTTCTGTTTTTGTGCCAGTACCATACTGTCTTGATTACTGTAGCTTTGTAGTATAGTCTGAAGTCAGGGAGTCTGATTCCTCCAGCTTCGTTTTTCTTTCTCAAGATTGCTTTGGCTATTCGGGGTCTTTTGTGTTTCCATACAAATTGTGAAATTTTTTGTTCTAGTTCTGTGAAAAATGCCAGTGGTAGTTTGATAGGGATTGCATTGAATCTGTAGATTGCTTTGGGTAGTAGAGTCATTTTCACAATGTTGATTCTCCCAATCCAAGAACATGGTCTATCTCTCCATCTGTTTGTATCATCTTTAATTTCTTTCATCAGTGTCTTATAGTTTTCTGCATACAGGTCTTTTGTCTCACTAGGTAGGTTTATTCCTACGTATTTTATTCTTTTTGTTGTGATGGTAAATGGGAGTGTTTTCTTAATTTCACTTTCAGATTTTTCATCATTAGTGTATAAGAATGCTAGAGATTTCTGTGCATTAATTTTGTATCCTGCTACTTTACCAAATTCATTGATTAGCTCTAGTAGTTTTCTGGTAGCATCTTTAGGATTCTCTATGTATAGTATCATGTCATCTGCAAACAGTGACAGTTTTACTTCTTCTTTTCCAATTTGGATTCCTTTTATTTCTTTTTCTTCTCTGATTGCTGTGGCTAAAACTTCCAAAACTATGTTGAATAATAGTGGTGAAAGTGGGCAACCTTGTCTTGTTCCTGATCTTAGTGGAAATGGTTTCAGTTTTTCACCATTGAGGATGATGTTGGCTGTGGGTTTGTCATATATGGCCTTTATTATGTTGAGGAAAGTTCCCTCTATGCCTACTTTCTGGAGGGTTTTTATCATAAATGGGTGTTGAATTTTGTTGAAAGCTTTCTCTGCATCTATTGAGATGGTCATACGGTTTTTCTCCTTCAATTTGTTAATATGGTGTATCACGTTGATTGATTTGCATATATTGAAGAATCCTTGCATTCCTGGGATAAACCCCACTTGATCATGGTGTATGATCCTTTTAATGTGCTGTTGGATTCTGTTTGCTAGTATTTTGCTAGATTTTTGCATCTATGTTCATCAGTGATATTGGTCTGTAGTTTTCTTTCTTTGTGACACCTTTGTCTGGTTTTGGTATCAGGGTGATGGTGGCCTCGTAGAATGAGTTTGGGAGTGATCCTCCCTCTGTTATATTTTGGAAGATTTTGAGAAGGATAGGTGTTAGCTTTTCTCTAAATGTTTGATAGAATTCGCCTGTGAAGCCATCTGGTCCTGGGCTTTTGTTTGTTGGAAGATTTTTAATCACAGTTTCAATTTCAGTGCTTGTGATTGGTCTGTTCATATTTTCTATTTCTTCCTGGTTCAGTCTCGGAAGGTTGTGCATTTCTAAGAATTTGTCCATTTCTTCCAGGTTGTCCATTTTATTGGCATAGAGTTGCTGGTAGTAATCTCTCATGATCCTTTGTATTTCTGCAGTGTCAGTTGTTACTTCTCTTTTTTCATTTCTAATTCTATTGATGTGAGTCTTCTCCCTTTTTTTCTTCATGAGTCTGGCTAATGGCTTATCAATTTTGTTTATCTTCTCAAAGAACCAGCTTTTAGTTTTATTGATCTTTGCTATCATTTCCTTCATTTCTTTTTCATTTATTTCTGATCTGATCTTTATGATTTCTTTCCTTCTGCTAACTTTGGGGGTTTTTTGTTCTTCTTTCTCTAATTGCTTTAGGTGTAAGCTTAGGTTGTTTATTTGAGATTTTTCTTGTTTCTTGAGGTAGGATTGTATTGCTATAAACTTCTCTCTTAGAACTGCTTTTGCTGCATCCCATAGGTTTTGGGTCATCGTGTTTTCATTGTCATTTGTTTCTAGGTATTTTTTGATTTCCTCTTTGATTTCTTCAGTGATCTCTTGGTTATTCAGTAGTGTATTGTTTAGCCTCCATGTGTTTGTATTTTTTACAGATTTTTTTCCTGTAATTGATATCTAGTCTCATAGCATTGTGGTCGGAAAAGATACTTGATACGATTTCAATTTTCTTAAATTTACCAAGGCTTGATTTGTGACCCAAGATATGATCTATCCTAGAGAATGTTCCATGAGCACTTGAGAAGAATGTGTATTTTGTTGTTTGGGGATGGAATGTCCTATAAATATCAATTAAGTCCATCTTGTTTAATGTGTCATTTAAAGCTTGTGTTTCCTTATTTATTTTCATTTTGTATGATCTGTCCATTGGTGAAAGTGGGGTGTTAAAGTCCCCTACTATGATTGTTTTACTGTCTATTTCCCCTTTTATGGCTGTTAGTATTTGCCTTATGTATTGAGGTGCTCCTATGTTGGGTGCATAAATATTTGCAATTGTTATATCTTCTCCTTGGATTGATCCTTGATCATTATGTAGTGTCCTTCTTTGTCTCTTGTAATAGTCTTTTTTTTAAAGTCTATTTTGTGTGATATGAGAATTGCTACTCCAGCTTTCTTTTGATTTCCATTTGCATGGAATGTCTTTTTCCACCGCCTCACTTTCAGTCTGTATGTGTCCCTTGGTCTGAAGTGGGTCTCCTGTAGACAGCATATATATGGGTCTTGTTTTTGTATCTATTCAGCCAGTCTATGTCTTTTGGTGGGAGCATTTAATCCATTTACATTTAAGGTAATTATTGATATGTATGTTCCTATTACCATTTTCTTAATTGTTTTGGGTTTGTTATTGTAGGTCGTTTCCTTCTCTTGTGTTTCCTGTCTAGAGAAGTTCCTTTAGCATTTGTTGTAAAGCTGGTTTAGTGGTGCTGAATTCTCTTAGCTTTTGCTTGTCTGTAAAGGTTTTAATTTCTCCATCAAATCTGAATGAGATCCTTACTGGGTAGAGTAATCTTGCTTGTAGGTTTTTCTACTTCATCACTTTAAATATGTCCTGCCACTCCTTTCTGGCTTGCAGAGTTTCTGCTGAAAGATCAGCTGTTAACCTTATGGGGATTCCCTTGTGTGTCACTTGTTGTTTTTCCCTTGCTGGTTTTAATATTTTTTCTTTGTATTTAATTTTTGATAGTTTGATTAATATGTGTCTTGGTGTGTTTCTCCTTGGATTTATCCTGTATGGGACTCTCTGTGCTTCCTGGACTTGATTAACTATTTCCTTTCCCATATTAGGGAAGTTTTCAACTATAATCTCTTCAAATATTTTCTCAGTCCCTTTCTTTTTCTCTTCTTCTTCTGGGACCCCTATAATTCGAATGTTGGTGTGTTTAATGTTGTCCCAGAGGTCTCTGAGACTGTCCTCAATTCTTTTCATTCTTTTTTCTTTATTCTGCTCTGCAGTAGTTATTTCCACTATTTTATCTTCCAGGTCACTTATCCATTCTTCTGTGAACAACCTTTTAAAAGCTCTTATTTTGTCTTCTAGCTCCACTCCATTGACTGATATACGTGATGACAATCTCAGAGCCTAAGAACTAGTTTTCCCAAAGTTTACTCTCTTATTCCTTGTCTGAATCCATCTTAGATGATGGCTTCCCCATACGAAGACAATCCCAATTCATGACTGCACACTTCAGCTTAGGGGTGGGAGGGCTTTAATCCCAACTGGCAAAGGGAGAAGAAAGGGTGCCAAGGTGAGAAGGAGAGCATATGATAAGTCCCAGACTCCTACAGTCTTGCTGTTTGCACTAAATTTAGAAAGTTGTCTTGAGTTGAAGCAAAAGGTCAAAGCACACGTTGTGGAAAACTGGCCTTCAGCAGGACTATGCACCTGCTCTCCTATACCCACAGCATCTGCTCTGAGCCCTTCCTCAAGCTCTCAGTCCACTCGACTAAGAAGGCTCTCAATCTACCCTCACCCCACACAAACACACCCCTCCCAGCATGTGAAGTGACTTCCAGCTTGCCTCTGAAAATCAAGACCCTCAGTGCCCTGCCCTCCCTTCCTTTCCACCCACTCTTCCATATGTTCTCACCACCACCCCTGTGGCACTCAGGATCCCCAGGAACCCCTGCACCGTTGTTGCTCCCTGTCCCCCATTTTTACCCTGTTTTGCTCCACTGGATATTTCTGTGGTCCCAGGTACACCTGTCCCGTTGGTACTCTCATCCCCCACCCCATTCCCTCTTTCTCCCTCCTTTCTCTATCTGACTCCAAAGGAGAATTATCCACTCCAGACCCCTTTATTTCGTTTTTCTTTCTTTTTTTATTTTTCTTTTTTTGGGGCTGCATCGGGTCTCAGTTGCAGCACACGGGATCTCTGTTGAGGCATGTGGGATCTTTCGTTGTGGCACGCGGGCTTCTCTAGTTGAGGTGCACTGGCTTCTCTCTAGGTGTGGCAAGCGGGCTCTAGAGCACGCAGGCTCAGTAGTTGTGGCACACGGGCTTTGTTGCCCCAGGCATGTGGGATCTTAGTTCCCTGACCAGGGATTGAACCCACACCCCCTGCATTGGAAGGTGAATTCTTAACCACTGGACCACCAGGGAAGTCCCCAGACCCCTTTATTTCAACACAATTTATTTGGCTCTCAGTCCCCTAAGGTCTGGTTTCTGACCCTGTCACTTCCTGGAAACTGCTCTCCCAGAGCCCCAGGGCCATCCCAGCTCCAGACACAAGCATATGCTATTCCCTGACTTGCTAGGCCTTTGCATACAGTATCCCTCAGCCCTTGTACTCTCCTCTCTTGAAACTCATGGATCCTCCTCACCATCCAAGGGCTGTTTTCCCCAGGAGAGCTTCCCCAACTGCCTCTGGCTGAAGGGGATTTTGCTCTCCCATGAGGGCTTTTCCTATAGCACTTACTCATCCCATCCTCCTCCAAGAGATCAAATATGTCCACCTTGCACATTGACAAACATTTGTTTCCTTCTTCAGTGGTAAAGATTGCTCTTCACTTATTTTTACCCGACACGGAGACTAACATAGTGCCTGCCACCTAACAGGAATTCAGCATATACTCTTGGGTGAATGATCTGCCTGTATGCTTTCTGAGACCATAATGAAATAGGATGGAAAAGAGAACTGCGAAATTTACTTCAGGAAGTCACAAATCTCCAAATTCAGAAACTTGAGTTAATCAGGGTAAATTTCTTTGATATAGGCACATTGGCTTTAATTAAAAATTCATTGAGACATGTTGCTGAGTAGCTATATAAAAGATAAACATGGTGGAGCAATTTATCTAAGAAATAGAAAAGTCTGCAAACAGTTGGACGTAACATGTCACTATTGCTTTTAGGTTGAACTTATTACCTCAGATAATACATTGCATCATAATAAACGAGTGAAGAAGGAATCAAGTTTTCAGCAGGATATTGTTTAAGACTGGTGGCTATCAAAATTAGCCCATAAAAAATAAAAAATAAATAAAAAATAAAAAATAAAAAATTAGCCCATAACCAAACAGATTTTGTAGTAACATACAAGAAATGTGGACAGCATCATCTTTTTCTCCTAAATGGAACTTAAGTTAATCAACCATTTTTTAACATAAGCAGACTCCATAATGATGACTCCCCCATCACCTTTGGCAATTGAGACTGGCCCTCTACAAAGCTCAATGAGCTACACTTCATATCTTCTCTCCTCGTTTTCTGCTGCCTGGAGAATCAGACAGCAGCATTTAAGGAGTCAGCCGGTCTGATGACTCAGCTCATAAAACAATATGTGGCCACAAAGATGATGTTTATCCAGGATGGAGGCTCTCATGACTGAAGTCAGCAAGCAGTAGGTAAGTGGTACCTGCTGCTCATTCTCCCAAGAGCTTTTGGCCATGGTGCCAGAGCAGCACTCAATTCCCTCTCCCCTCAGTTGATCTCATCTGGTGCTCTGTCCAAGCAGAATGATGGAAAAACTTCAGAGAAATGCAGTGGGTATTGAGGCAAGTCCAAGTGACATGCAGGTGATAGTAGTGACATTCTGCTTTCTCTTCATCAAGAGGTGCTGCATCTAGAGCTTATGCCCATCTGTAGCCCAGGGACAGGTGGATAGGAGGCTCATAATACATGTTATCCAGCTCTGCCCTGCTGGGTTCATCTAGGAATGGGTCTGCTTTGGTTAATAAAGCATCTACAGAGCTGGTTTCCTTCATAGCAGAAAGACACCCAAGCTAGTCTCACTTCACCGCCACCTCTTATGTTCCCCCAAACCAACACTTTTTAGGAAACCTTCTCTCAGGAGGTAACACTGGAATAAAGGGCTAACAGAATAGGTTAACACAGAGATGGCTGACAAAGTTAGGGTCCTTTCAGGTGAAGAGACCTAAGTGACTAAGATACTATTAGTATTCTCCTTTAAATTTTGTTACATCTGAATATCTTTGCAGTGGGGAGGGGATAGGGAAGACTGTGAAAAAGAGACAGATTAAGCAATGCAATGTTTCATTATTTTCCCTAAAAGACAAACTTTAACCATCTGTTCCTATTTTACCAACCCATTCAAAATATTATTAAAATGCAGATTCCTTGCAGTTAGCCAGGGTCTTTCAAATGAGAAGTGACCAAAGCTTCCCTGATTTCAACCTCTGGAGACTGACATGGCACTTCCGGATGGGCTGTAGCTATAGAGCCCCACCATAGGAAGCACCTCCGGATATGTCACAGGTTCCTCAGCACCTTCTTCCTGCCCACTCAAGACTGTGAGCTACCTGAAAACAGTCTTTTTTTTTTTTTTTTTTTTGGCGTCCTCAGTGCCTTACACACAGGATCTGACACACAGTAGGTAAATATTGCTTGAATGAATGCATTAGTGAATAAGTGTTTTTTCCAGAAATATAAATCTTTGTTCCAAAATGGTTTTTGTTTGTTTGTTGTTTTTTTCTGGCGAGGAAAGTAAAAGGAGATAGAATCAAAAACAAGATACCCCCGGGAGGAGGAGCAAGTTGATAGAAGTTTGGCATCACTTAGTTCACCTTTCCCTTTGGGGGGAAATAACTGTGCTCTTGAATTTCTGCACTAAGTCACCAAGGAGGACTTGAAATTAAAAACCTTGGAGAGTAATTAGCAACAAAACGTTCTAATGTCAAGAAGTGAATTTTATGGGACCGTATTTGTAATATTAATTGGACTTCTGTGTAGCCAAAGGGTGAAATTATTGCTCCAATACAAATAGGCCCAAAAGAGAAAAACAGCCCACAATAGCACAGATATTGCAAATCAGGACAGAGGTAATTTCTCTACATTTAAAAAGCAACCAATTGCAATGCCTTTACCATTTCGCTTGAGTTAAGCGCAAAACAGCCCGTTTGGTGTAGCACCACCTACCCCATCTCTGAACTGCTGTGGGGCTGGGGCTAGAAAGGGAACTCAGACTTTGTTCCCACCAGCTCCTCATACATTTCACCTCGAAGTATGGGAAATTTTAATCATTCATCCACCAAATATTTATTGAGCACCTATTATGGAACAGGTCCAGAGCAGAAGATGTTCAGTCTTTCCCATCACAGAGTTTAACCGTCTAGTTGGGGGGAAGAAACACTGAACCAATTATCGCACAAGCAAGTCTCTAATTAGAGACATAAGTACTAGGACAGAAGAGTACACTTACAAAGGGAGCATCCACCAAGGGAACTGACCTGGTTTGATAAGTCAGGGAAGACTTCCTGGAGGAAATGATGTTTAAACTGGAACTTGACAATGCAGATGAATCAGCCAAGTAAAGTAGGAGAGAATGTGCTCTAGGCAGAGGGAGCAGCATTTGGGGAGATAGGTCAGGTGAGGAAGGAGTTCGATGTCTCTGAAGAATGGAAAGGCCACTGTGACCAGGATGTGATGACCGAGCAAGCAAATAAGTGAAGAGTGGGGAGAGATGTGGCTAGAGTGAGAGGCAGGGCCAGGCCTTGGGACCTTGCTGGGTCCCATGACATTTGGGCACCAACCATTGCCAGGCCTTGGGTCAGAAGCAGAGATGAAAGATGTAAGATCCCTCAAGTAGATCCTGGGCTTTTGGGGGGGGGAAACCTAGGCAAAGGCCCACCCCCTTGAGCGCTGGGCTCAGAGGCACCACTGTGTATTCCCAATCCTCTGAGTACCCGACAGAGGATGTGCAGAACCACTCCCCACCCAGGACCACTCCAGGCTTCCCTCTCCTCTTTGAGCCAATCCTTCCTTAATTCTCAAGGTGGCACACCTGAGCGGAGGCTCAGCTCTCATCTCCCAGGCTCAAAGGGGAAGAGTAACTTACCTCCTACGGAGCCACCCCCCAGAGTCTAGGAGGGGCCCCACAGCTTCAACTGCAACCTCAACAGTTTGCTTGTCCCCCACAGCCCTGCCCATGCTGAGGGTCTAGGGAAAGAATATCACCAAACAGGGGGCTTCCCTGGTGGCGCAGTGGTTGAGAATCTGCCTGCCAATGCAGGGGACACGGGTTCGAGCCCTGGTCTGGGAAGATCCCACATGCCACGGAGCAACTAGGCCCGTGAGCCACAACTACTGAGCCTGCGCATCTGGAGCCTGTGCTCCGCAACAAGAGAGGCCGCGATAATGAGAGGCCTGCGCACCGCGATGAAGAGTGGCCCCTGCTTGCCACAACTAGAGAAAGCCCTCACACAGAAACGAAGACCCAACACAGCCATAAATAAATAAATAAATAAAAATTAAACTTTAAAAAGAATATCACCAAACATTCCGAGAAGCAACTGGCCCTGAATCTGATCAGGGACCACTTCTAATCTCTTTCTTGAGGAACATTTAGAAGAGGACGTAAAAACAAAAACAAAAACCCTCTAAAGAACTCTCTCCTGAGAGCACACCTTGAATGAGTACTCAGAACGTGCAAGATCCTGACCCAGGAAGCAGCAGCACCAATACTCACCGTGTTGCCACTGAAGATGAACAACTCTAAGAGATGGAGACTATTTTGTTCTCCAATTAGCACTGAAGGTGATGGATCAGAATTTATCATATGCAGTCATGAATTATGGAACGCTCATGGAATTGACTCGGACCTGGAAACCTGCCATGCCAAGAGCCATGGCAATTTTTCTTGAGAACCTGTCACCAGGTGGCCCCTGACAAATCCACAACCCACACTAAGCCTGCCCCAACCCCAGCCCTAACCCGTCACTCGAGGCTGCTGCCAGCCCTTGAGCTTTTTCAAGTTGTAAGTGACCAAGCAACAGCAAATAGAGTTTAAAGGCTCTGGGTTCACATCCGGCTCCAGACACTTCCCAGCTGGGTGACCCCAGTTTCCTCCTCTGTCAAGTGGGAATAATAACGGCTTCTATATCAGGGACGCTTATGAGGATAATGCGTGGGAAGCTTTCAACACAGAGCCTACCAGAGGGTAATTGTTCACTCAACACTGGAACCTTGCTCCTACCCCATCAGCTCAGATTGCATCCCGGAAACGCTGGGTCTCCTTGCATTTGGGGAACCTACTTCTTCTCCAAGCCAGCCTGCAAGAGCTGATTCCATCACCCATCCAGCTGGGCTGGCCTCCTGCATCCGCCTCTCACCAGCCAGCACTTGGCTCAGACCCAGCCCCTTCTCTCTATTTAACACCAAAAGGTATTGATTTCCCTGAGCTATTTCCATAATGCAACACACTTGAGAACCGCATATCCCATCAGTTCTCCTCCATGACCATCATACCCCCTGCTCAAAGCCAGTTTCCCTAGAGCCTCAGCTGCCAAGGCTAAGGTATGTTTGATTTTGCACTGGTTTAAAGGTCAAACATGAATCTCTCCCCATTATTGTACTGTGTCTTGTCACACAGACTCTCTCTGTTTCATGCATTAGTCACAGTTTTGCTATCAAATTAAATATTCCTCGGTGGTTATTTTTAGAGAAGTCTTTTTCTAACTCTACATGGTGCAGTGATGTGTGTGCACCCACAGTTCTGGAATCCAAGCATCACCAGGTGGGCTCCAAATTGTGTGAGGGCTCAAATTCTTCTAGAAAGCAGTAGCCAATGGAGCAGTGGTTTGTAACCTGGCTCTGTCCATGGAATCCCCTGCCCAGCTGAAAATAATTAAACCCCCAGACCTTGGACAATCCAATCATTCATCAATCAGTCCAGTAAACGTCCAAAGGAGACTCTTAGCACAATTGTGAGTTAAGCAAAGCATGTCTGTGCCATCCCAACTACTTGTTTGGCTCTCTACTCATTCCTACTACAAGGACACCAAGAGTAATTGCACTTCCATGCCCTGCACCTCCATGGAAGCCTGCCCTCAGGAAAGGGCCTGTTACCCTCTTGACCGAGGCCTGAGTGAATGACAGTGGTTACATCCCTGCCCACTCCCATAGGGTCTCCATCGACTCAGGCCAGCTTTGATAGAGAAATGAGGCCCTCAGAATAGAATTTCAAACTTTGCTGGGGTGTGTGTAAAGGGAGGAGGAGGGGCTTCCTAAAAGCAAGTCCTCTTCACCCACTCGAAGGCACTGCGAGGATAAGAAGTTATGCATACCTTAGCCTTGAGGAGCTCATGCAGTTGAAGCAACAAAATCCACTGAAAGTGTCTAGAAAATAATTCAAGACAAGATTTAGCACTTCTCCCTGGGAATGGACTGTGGGGGAGGGGTGGATTTCTCACTTCCTTCCATGTGTGGGTCCCCACTGGCTGTGATACCCCAGTCCTCACTCACCCAGGGCAAGTGAGAGTAGGGAACAGGGAAGAGGTCAGCCTAGTTCTGGGCTCAGTTCACAGGCCCATTTGTCCTCACACTAAACTGCTTCCTCCCCCCAGCTTTCATCAGTGAAGAAGGTGATACTTTGGCCTCCATCTGGGTTTTTATTTCTCGAGTTCTTCAGAAGCTGGGTGGGGGACAAGGGACTACTTATTGAGGACCCTCTGAAAGAGTCCCTGTAGACTATAAATGCTACAGACATTCAGAGGCAGGGGGGCCAAGTAGGTCAGAAAAATCCAGGAAGGCTCAGCTAAGGAGGCAAGATCACAGAGGATGAGTCTGATTGAACACGGCTCAGGAGTAAAGGGGGGCACTCTTTTTTTTTTAAATAAATTTATTTATTTTATTTATTTATTTTTGGCTGAGTTGGGTCTTTGTTGCTGCGCGCGGGCTTTCTCTAGTTGCAGTGAGCGCAGGCTACTCTTCGTTGCGGTGCCTGGGCTTCTCATTGCGGTGGCTTCTCTTGTTGCGGAGCACGGGCTCTAGGCACGCGGCCTTCAGTAGTTGCGGCACACGGGCTCAGTAGTTGTGGCTCATGGGCTCTAGAGTGCAGGCTCCATAGTTGTGGCGCACGGGCTTAGTTGCTCCGCGGCATGTGGGATCTTCCCGGACCAGGGATTGAACCCGTGTCCCTGCATTGGCAGGCAGATTCTCAACCACTGCACCACCAGGGAAGCCCCAAGGGGGGGTACTCTTGATGGAGGTTTCACCTACCAAGGCACAGAGCAAAGGAGAGGCAAAGACATGTAGAAAGCAGTAACAAGGCCAGTGTGACTAGAGCCTGAGATTTCCTTGGGGGAGGCGGCAGGTGGGTGGAAGCAGATGACAGAACTCCTGGCAGTCAGTAGAGACAAGATTGGTCAGTTGGTCAAGATATGTTTCCCAAAGGCTCTGCCAGATCCAGGGCAAGTGGCCGGGGCAAAGGTGATGATGGCTTAGAGGAGAATTTGTGCAGCAAGCTGAGAAGCTGCTGTGATTATTCCATGGTTCCCTGATGTGGGGATGTGGGTCTGGCCTTGGGAGTGGCAGTGAAAACTGGGCAGCAGGAACTATGTGAGACCCTCAGGAGGAAGAATGTGACTGTGAAAACTGGTTGGGGTGGTGGGGGGAGGGGGCGTGGCGTGGGGGGAGAAGGGACAGTCCAGGAAGACACTAAGGATTGCTGCAGTGGGTAGGGATGGCTCTGGCAGGGCCTGGAGAGCCATTCAGAGAGCCCACCTGGAAAATTACAAGCGTGGATCCGTTGATAGGATCTGCTCCCTCCTGTGAGGGGAAATAGATCCAGTAAGGGAACGTATAGGAAAATGAGCATCTTCTCTAACCATCAAGAAAGACAGCTTGAAGCTACAATGAGACCCCTTCTTTGGCCCAACAAATAAAAAGAAAAATTTTAAATGACAGTGTGTAGGCAGTTAGGAATATGAGAGTAGCCTGCCTCATGTAGTGTTTCTCAGCAGGGTGGGTCTAGCTGACCCCCCACCAGCAATATGGCAAGTGGGTATCACAAACTCCAATAATGTTAGTTCTGTGAAAAATGGATCCAGGGAAAGCTCCACACACATAGATATACAATGCAATACTGTCTCTAAATATTGGAAGTAACCCAAATGACCACCAGTAGGGGATGAATTAATTGAACATGGCATTAGCGCATATAATTTTATGCAACCAATAACAACAATGAAAGCTATATATCAACGTGGAAAATGTCTATTATGTAACATTCAGTGAAAAATAATCAGGCCCAAAACTCTGTTCACAGCATGGTTATAATTATGTAAGAACAATTGCATATAGAAACAAACCAGAGTAAAATATATCAAGAAGTTAACCTTTCCCTCTTTTCTGCAATTTCCCAGTGCATATGAGTTGCTTTTATGACAAACTGACCTGTATAAAGAGTGCAGCTTTTGGGCTTCCCTGGTGGCGCAGTGGTTGAGAGTCTGCCTGCTAATGCAGGGGACACGGGTTCGAGCCCTGGTCTGGGAAGATCCCACATGCCGCGGAGCGGCTGGGCCCGTGAGCCACAATTGCTGAGCCTGCGCGTCTGGAGCCTGTGCCCCGTGACGGGAGGGGCCGCGATAGAGAGAGGCCCGCGCACCGCGATGAAGAGCGGTCCCCGCACCGCGATGAAGAGTGGCCCCCGCTTGCCGCAACTGGAGAAAGCCCTCGCACGAACCGAAGACCCAACACAGCCAAAAATAAATAAATAAATAAATAAATAAATAAGAAAATCCTTTAAAAAAAAAAAAAAAAAAAGAGTGCAGCTTTCTCAGGAAAATAATACACATGGGCAGGACATGGAGCCAGGCAGCACTCTCGAGTCTACCCTCCCACCCTCCTTGGAGCTCATCCCTTCTGGTGATGAACATGGAGGATTTCTCGAAGCTGGACTCGTGATAGAGAGCCAGTGACAGCACTGGGCATGGATTCCTGTGCATGCTTCATCCTCTCCACTCTCCCCAGCCTGTCTCATCTACTCATCCACCCTGGCTGGGCCAGGCCAAAACTTCCAGAGCACATGGCCCACTTTTCTCTTTCCGCGTGGCCAGTGAGGGCTTTGGTCCCTCAGCAGATGCCTAGAGTCCTCAAGGCTCCTCACTGGGTGTGTGGAGAAAGGCTGCCACTCCCCTTCTCTGTGCTCACTGCCTCTACTTCCATAGCTACATCTCCCACCTCTCCTGTTGGGCTTTCAGCTCTATTACTCCGCAGCAATGCCTATGTTGAGGTCACCAAGGATTTTTTTTTTTTCGAAATGATGTATTTATCGGAAAGAAGCATGCTCCTCTCACAAACCTCAGGGCAGGAAGTGAAGGGAGGTTCCACCAAGGATGTTTGCGACAGAATGTCTCATGGTTGTTTCTCTGTCTTTGTCCTATTTTTCCTGCTTAGCAGCATCCAATACAGTAACTACCCCTTTCTTGGAACACTTGCTTCAAGAAACTTCCAAAAAACTATACTCTTTTGGTTTTCCTCCTACCTCACTGTTCCTTCTCAGTCTACTTTCCTGGCTCCTTCATGTCTCCCCAGTCTCTACTCCAGAATTAAGTCTCCTTTTCATCCTTCTCCACATTCTCTCCTCTCTTATCTGGTCTTGTGGCTTTAGATTCCATCTAAATCATGATGTTATCCAAAAGCTGTACCTCAAGTTCCATCATTCCAGCTGCCCTCCTGAGACCTTGAATGTCTAATAGTATCCTGAAATGAAAGTGGCCAAAGCTGCACCCTCACCCTCAATTTCCTCATCTCAAAAGACAGCATCTCCGGGACTGCCCTGGTGGCACAGTGGTTAAGACTCCACACTTTCAATGCAGGGGGCCCGGGTTCAATCCCTGGTCAGGGAACTAGATCCCACATGCATGCCGCAACTAAGAGTTCACATGCCACAACTAAGGAGCCCACGTGCTGCAACTAAGGAGACAGCGAGCCGCAACTAAGAAGCCCTCGAGCTGCAACTAAAGGAGTATGCCTGCCACAACTAAGGAGCCCACGTGCAGCAACTAAGGAGCTGGCGAGCTGCAACTAAGGAGCCCACCTGCTGCAACTAAGACCCAGTACAACCAAAAAAAAAAAAAAGACAGCATCTCCATCCCTGCAGCAGCTCAAGGCAACACTCTAGCATCATCTTTGATTCTCCTCTCCTTCCCCCACATCCATTCCACAGTGAATTCTGTAGCTCTAACTCCAAATACATCCCAGATCTCCCATCATTGCAGGTTAAACCACCCCTCTCTCTCATGTGGAATTCTGCAGCCTCCTTGTTGGTCTCCCTGCTTCCCTTTTGCTCTTACAATTCTTCCCAGGCAGCCAGAGGAATTTTTTTTTAAGTGTAAATCACAGCATGGCATCCCTGCAGTCAATAGAATGGCCTTCCAAGAAACAAAGCCTCAGCTACTTACTCTGTCTTTCTCTGCTCTCACCACTGCTATTCTACATTGTATTAGAAGTCCCAGCCAGTGCACAGGCAAGAAAAATAAAGGCATAAAGATTGGAAAGAAAAAAGTAAAGCTCTCGTTATTCACAGGTAACATTATTGTGAATGTAGAAAACTACTAGAGCTAATGAGAAAATTTAACATTGTCATAGAATACAGATTAATATATAAAAATCAATTGTATTTTTGTAAACTATTCATAAAATAGTAATAAACTATTGGGAAATTAAATATTTTTTAATTCTACTTACAACAGAATCCAAAAACTAAAAATACTAGGTAGAAATTAATGTAAAGTTAGATGTGCAAGACTATAAAATATTGCTAAGAAAAATTAAAGAAGACCTAAATAAATAGGAAGATATGCCATGTTGATGGATTGAACGTAATCAGGACAGTATGGTATTGGCAAATATATAGACAATCAATGAAAGAGAATAGAGTCCAGAACTATACACAAGCGTTTTTTTCTAAGAGTGCCATAGCAAGAAATATTTATTTTTCTTCAAGAATGCTGCTGTCTAGATATCCATATGGAAAAATATAAATCTCAATCCTGAGCTCTCACCATATTCAGAAATCAATTACAGATGGCTCATGGGCCCAAATGTAAAAGCTAAAATTATACAGATTCTAGGAGAGGAAAAAAAACTGCAGAATATCTTTGCAACTTTGGGATAAGTAAAAATTTCTTAAAGAAGACATAGAAAACACTAATCATAAAAGCAAACAATGATAAATTGAATTTCAAAAAAATTTAAAACTACTCATCAAAAGTCATAAGAAAATGAGTAGGTCAGCCATAGTGTAGGAGAAAACATTCCCAACTCATATCCTTTGTCAATGGATATATATCCAGAATATATAAAGAATTTCCACAAGTCAATAATAAAAAAGATAAACAACCCAATGTTTGAAAATAAGGTACAGACTTGAACAGATATGTCAATGGCCAATTATCACATGAAAAAGTCCCCAACGTCATTAGTCATCAGGAAAATGCAAACTAAAACTACAATGAAATAACACTACATATACATCAGAATAGCTAAGCTAAAAAGGACTGATAATACCAAATGTTGATGAGGACATGGAGTAACTGGAAGTCTCATAAATTGCTGGTGGGAATGTAAAATGATACAACCACTTTTGAAATCTGGCAGTTTCTCAAAAAGTTAAACATACACTTAATGTATGTCCAGAAATTTCACTAGGTATTTACTAGCCATTTGTCTTAAGTATTTACCCAAAAGAAATGAAAGCATAATGTCCACACAAAAACTTATACATGAATGTTCATAGCAGCTTTACTCATAATAGCCAAAAACTGGAATCAAATAACCACCAAACTGTGGTATAGTCATAGAATGGAATATTCTACAGCAATAAAAAGGAACAATAAAAAGGAAAGAGCTGTTACTGCAAAAACATGGATGAATCGCAAATGAAACAAAAGAAGCCAGACACAAAAAAGCTATCTAAGGGCTTCCCTGGTGGCGCAGTGGTTGAGAATCTGCCTGCCAATGCAGGGGACGTGGGTTCGAGCACTGGTCTGGGAAGATCCCACATGCCGCGGAGCAACTGGGCCCATGAGCCACAATTACTGAGCCTGCGCGTCTGGAGCCTGTGCTCCGCACCAAGAGAGGCTGCGATAGTGAGAGGCCCGCGTGCCGCGATGAAGAGTGGCCCCCGCTTGCCACAACTAGAGAAAGCCCTCACACAGAAACGAAGACCCAACAGAGCCATAAATAAATAAATAAATAATTTTAAAAAAAGAAAGCTATCTACTTCCATACTGTATAATTTCATTTATATGAACTTCTAGAATAGGCAAAGCTTATCTATGATGATAGAAATCAGATCAGCATTCTGTGATGGGGGGTTACTGGGGACTTTCTGAGGTGATGGAAATGTTCTATATCCTGACCGGGATCCTGGTTACGTGGGTATATACATTAGTTTAAAATTATCTAATGTTACATTTAAGATTTTACTTTATATAAATTATACCAAAGAATCAAACTTTGGGAGCTACTTGTTTGACTCTAACGGTGGCCAATTGACAAACCTATGGTCTGTTCTTAAAGCCCATCATAGACCCAATGCTGTTCCTTATGGAAATCAAGGTGTGGACTCAGATGCAACGTGGATGTGGTCTGGAGGGGTTGGATAAATCAGGCCTGGGAGAAAACTGCATGTATTTGATCCGATTCATTCATCAGGTCCAAGCCAGGCCTTGACTACTGGACTCAGAGTCTCAGCCCTGGAAAGCAGGAGTAGGTATAGATCTGTGCTTGGGCAGATGAACCAAGACTGCCAGGGGATGAGGCTGGAACAGGGGGCTGAAGGCTTTCTGTCCTTGGGCCTAGGACCAGGTGGTACCCTGAGGGTTTGTTTTGTGCTTGGGAGATGGTCCTTGGCCCTCACCAAATCTGAAGCTTTCTCATCCCTGTCAACTGGTCCTGGAGGCAGCCGGTGGGAGACTGACTTCCCAATACCCAAAGTCTGAGGGATGACATGTTCAGGAGTGCATGTGTGGCCTTTGGAGAAAAGGAATCCATCTCCTTCCTCCTCCACCTGTACTCTCCTTCCTCCAGGCTGGCTGCTGGCCTCCCAACACTGTTTTCTTCTGGCTCCCTGGACCCTAAACTTTTGATTCTTAGAAACTCTTCTGGATAAGCAGCAGACAACCTTCAATGTCTGTACTGCAAAAGCCGTGGCAGGGCATAGGGGCCTCTGGCCTCCTGGCTGCCCTGACCCTCTCTGTCAGATCAAATGCCTCCTCCCCTCCACCTCCTACTCCCCTCTTCACACTATAAATGGTCCAGGGCCCACCACTCCCTCCAGCTCAGTTGGCGTACCTCAACTCTTGAAGCAGCAGGCTCTGAGTCCTCCTGAGAACCCTGTGAGCATCACTGTGGCCGTTTTACAGCAAGGAAATTGAGATTCCAAAGAGAGGAAGAAACTTGTCCAAGATCATGCACAGCGGCCAGACCCCAGCTCCAGCTCCAGGTGTTTCCTGACACCAAAAGCCCTTCTCTATATCGGGAAAGAGGGGCTGACCTTCAACTTTCTGCAGAACCTGGAATAGGCAGTGCCAGATCTAGGACCGTGACATCCATGGGGATAAGTCTGGAAGCTATGGAAGATACTTTGGGGGAGAGGGCAGTAGGGGAGGCTTTCCTCTCCCTCTACCCCAAGGATATGGCCTACTTTTTTGAGCTCTTTTCTAGACACAGAGAGAATCCTGAGGGCTTCCTGAGCAGTGGGGAAGCCATGGTAGCCCTGTAGGGCCGGCATCCACTGCCAGTGAGAGACCACTAGGGGTAGCCAGCTGGGGCCAAGGTCCCCAAAGTTGTGTAGCAGCATCGCTCAAGGAGCCAGTAGTAAAGTAGGTGCCATTCACGCTGAGGCAGGATCTCAAGGTAGAAGCCCCAGGGAAGTTCTGACAGGACTGGGGGCAGAGGAACTCTGGGGTCATGGGACTAGCATGGGCTGTGGATCCTGAGCAGACCTGGGTCATCAGGGAGGTCTCAGCTGGAAAATGGGTAGAAGAGCACCTGCCTCTCAGGAGTGCTGCCAGGGTTACATGAACTGAGGTTTCTGGCATCCATGTGGCAATAATGTGAGTTTTTCTTCCTCCTTCCACAGGACAGGAAATCCCAGGGCAGGGGCAACCCACAGGGCTGGCAGCATGAGAACTGCTCCGCTTTTCTGGACAACTGACCTGGGACTCGTTTAAGAATGTCCCAAGGAGAGCTTGTTGAGGAGAAGACTCTAAACAAGTGTGGGTGTGATCCAGGAACTGATGGTGACTTACATGGGAGTCACCCTGAGCTGTCCCTGAGCATCCAGCCACAGTCCCAGTCACCCTTGCAGAGGGGTGCCTGCCCAGAGGCCATGCCACTTGAGCCCGGGAGAGAGGGTCCGATGAGTTCCTCCACTCCTGCTTCATCATTCCCAACCCCCAGGTGAAGCTGCTCCAAACCTCCCGGCTTGTCACCTCCCTGCAGCCCAAGGGTCTCCAATGGCTCCCTGATGCCTCTAGAGCAGTGTCCACACTCAGCCTGGCATTTATTATCCCACCCTAGGCAGGGCGCTTTAGGCTGCCCCCTGCATCTCTGCCCATCCCCAGCCGCATCCTGCATCCCCAGCCCACAGAGGCCGAAAGACCACTCCCAGGACCATGCCGTGCCCTCTTGGCTCTGACCTTCCAGAATTCCCATCGAGTCCCAAGACCAAGCAAAGCCCCCACTCTCCTCTCATGCCTCCACAGCCCTGATTCTGTGACGACATCCCAGTCTTCACCCAGAAGAAGAGAAGGAGCCTGAGGGAGAAGTCACGTCTCCAGCCAGAGAGTGGGGATTCCAGATCAAATGGGCCATGGCTCCCAACATTTCCACAGCTGCAGCCCCTCCCCATCCTCAGGGCACAGCCGGGAAATCCCTTGTGTGTGTCCAGCCTTCAGGCAGCCCCAGTCCTCGGAGCAGCAGAAGGGGGAACATCAGCAGCCAGCCAGGAGCCTGAGGTCTCAGACTCAAAGCCCCCTGGGCTCCAGCAGACCTGCACAGGGCAGAGATGGGGCCTGAAAGCCCCACCCTTCACGCCTCCAGGCTCTCTATGCACTGGCAGCCCAGCGCCCTCAGCACCAGCCTCCCTGCACACCCGACCTTCTCTCCAGGCTACAGGCAGCGCCCTGTACACCACTCCTGGTGCCAAGCACTAACACTCCCCTCACCCAAAGGCCTCTGCAAAGGAAGCTCAAGGAAGCCTAATTGAGAGCCATGGAGGCCCCAGGCACAGTCACTGATAAAGTCCTATTTAGGAACAAGCAAAAATGGAAAACAGCTCTGCAGCATGTGAGAGCCACGAAGACCCGAGAGGGAACTCTGAGGCCAGGGAAGCTAGCAGACAGGGAGGCTTCATGTGGGGGGCAGACAGTTAGGCTGAGAGGCTGGCTTGTGAGCCTCTATTTACTCATTTATAAAACGGGAGTTAAGTGCAGTAAGGCACTTTCCAGCTCTGACCTCCCCAGGTTCTATCTATTCATCCATTCCAGCTCTCAAAGCCATGTCAGAACCACACCTGTGTTGATTTTCACTGCTTCAGGATCCACTCCATCCTTGGAGGGCTAGGTTTGGCCGGTCCAGGAAGTCACACACAGAGGGGAGAGAGTGCAGAGGCCCAAGAGTTACCACTTTTCCCTCGAGGTAATTGTACTCTGAAGAGGAGACATCAGAAGCCCTGAAGCTGGAACCCACAAGCTCTTCTAGGCCTGATGCCCTCCTCCTCTACCCCCAAATTTAGGGCCATCTCCAGGGAGCCTTCTTTTGTTCACAGCTCCATTACTGTACTAACCTTGTATGACCTTGGACGAATCAGCTGACCTCTGACCACCTTCCTTCCAGAGGGCAGAACCTGGGTACCTGTCTTTCTCCCAAACCTCTTCCCATCTACTGCATCTTGGCCTACTCCAGGCACCCCTCCCAGCTTCAGATGGGCAGGATTTATTCCGCAGAATTAGCTCTCTGAGAAAACCCACCTGACCATCAGAGTAACAGAAGGAAGAAAACCTTCCGGGTCAGGCCCTGAAGGGCAGGCATGAACCACTCATCCCTTGGCAGTGCTCCCAACCCAGGCCCCTGGCCTGTATGACTCATGTGCTGGAGAGAGGAGGGCCTTGTCTCCTGCTGACTGAGATTATATTATAGTACATAGTCACTGCCGAGAATCTCTGCACACCCCACACCCTAGGATCTCCCACCCGAGCATTCACCTAATTCCAATAAGCTTGAACCCCATTTATAGGAGCTCACCAAGAGGAGTTGATCCCCTCTCTCCTGAGCCCAGAGGGCAGAGCCCTAGCTCTATAGAATCTATCTCCAGAGGTGAGCTATATTTTATTGCATCTTCTCTGTGTGGAAATAGACACAGCTACTGGCTTTGTGTTTTTTTTTTTTTTCCCATTTATTTATTTATTTTTGGCTGTGTTGGGTCTTCGTTTCTGTGCGAGGGCTTTCTCTAGTTGCGGCAAGCGGGAGCCACTCTTCATCGCGATGCGCGGGCCTCTCACTGTCGTGGCCTCTCCTGTTGCGGAGCACAGGCTCCAGACGCGCAGGCTCAGTAGTTGTGGCTCACGGACCCAGCTGCTCCGCGGCATGTGAGATCTTCCCAGACCAGGGCTCGAACCCGTGTCCCCTGCATTGGCAGGCAGATTCTCAACCACTGCGCCACCAGGGAAGCCCCGCTACTGGCTTTGTTGATGTTAACAGCTCCAGCAAGCTTTGCATCCACAGTTTAGTGAGTTCAATTTATTGTCAACGATTAGATATTAAAACCATATCAGGGGAGTCAAGGGCCACGTAAGGGTTGACTCAAGCTGTCCTGAGCCCTAGGTCAGACCCTGTTCTGGGTGGTCAGTGGCAGAGCCTATAGAAAGGCGCTCCAAAAAGCCCAGTTTCCTGGGGCCCCATAAGGCAGTCCACATACTCACTTCTGTCCGAGAGAGGCTGGAGCAGCACTCTCCAGGCATATTGCACTCATTTTTGTTCCTCAGATACTTGAAGGTCTTTTCAGCCCCAGGGCCTTTGCACTTGCTATTCCCTCCATCTGGGATACCCTTCCTCTTGTTCTTCTTACAGCAACTTCTTCTGGTCGTTCTTCCTCAGCTGAATTCCCCTTCTTGGAAACCTTCCCTGACCTTCCTGTCCGTGTCTGTCACCCCACTTTGGCTATGGACTCTGTCATTAAAGAAGGAGTTCTGTCTGCTTAGGTTGCCCCAGCCAATGGTCCAGGGAGGCTTGCCCATAGTAGACACTCTAGGTCAGCCCATCCCCTCATCTGGCTGGCGTGGTGACCAGCCCTGTGCCCCACATTCCCTGGATACCTTTATGACCCTGTGAGGAGTAGCTCTTCGGACCTGCCTTGGCTGCCTCCTCTGCCTCACTGTCTCCCCAGCAGCCCTGGCCAGCCCTGCTGCACAGCCCACTAGACCCTGGCCTGAAAGGGACCTTCAGAAAGAGAGGTCCCCAGAGCAGGTGGGCAGCTCACTCAGACAGGGGCCCTGACTGCAGCTTTTCCCAGGAAGACAGCCTCCTTTCTGAAGGCTTTCAGCCTCGACTCAATACTTCCCCATACACCATCAAACCCTACAGTCTTTTGTGTGAAGCGACATTTTCTAGGACCTATGATATGCTGAGAGCTCTTCAGGGCATCGTGCCTTACCTTTCACAGTCTCATAGTCCAGGGGCCAGGTGTTACTGTCCACATGTTCTAATGAGGAGATGGGCTCAGAGGAGTTAAGGGAGTTGTCCATGGTCACAGAGCAGAGCTGGAAGGGGCCCCAGGCTGTGTGACCCAGCTCAACTTCCATTTCATCCACAGGGAAATGCCTTGACCTTAAACCATGCTGAGAGGTGCCTGGCACTCCCTGCTCAGGTTTGGGGGCCAGAGAGCATGGGAGGCCCCCACCAAGGGCCCTTCCTCTAGCAGCCAGGGACATAGAAGATCAGGGAAGGGTCAGGCAGGGTTGGGATTCTTTGGGCAGGGAGAGCATTTCTGTTAGGGAGGGGATCTTAGAGCCCCATGCTCCTGGATTCAGACCCCCCACCCTGCCACTCACCACATGGAGGAACCTGGGCACTTTATCCCCATGCTACTCAAGCCTCAGTGATTTCATCTGCGAGATGGGCATAATCCCTGCTTAGAAAGCTATTGGAAGGACAGAAAAGTAAAGGAGGTCACATATGAGACATCCTGGCATACTCTAGATGCTCAAACCATGGGCTCCAATGTGTAACTGGAACAGGCCAAGCCCAGAGCTGGGTAGCCCAGCCCCTCACTCACTGGGCCTTTCTTTGGTGGGAAGACATGGCCCATGAGTCGAGGTCCCATAAACTGGAAGTGAGGCTGCACTAGGGAGGTTCACCACACTGGGGGGCTACTCCAGAGGGCAGCTGAAGGGCCTACCTTGCTCTGCACAGAGGATCTCTTCCAGGTCTGATGGTGGATTGGCTTGCTGGTCTCTCTGGCTTGATGTGAACACAGCTGAAGGCTGGGAGTGGATCTGGGGGCATAATCTACTTTATCCACACAGCTGCTGCATCAGGGGCAGGTATTTGGGGATGAGGCAGGCTCCCCAGTGCCTCCCCAATACCTCCTCATCCCCATCACCTCCTCTTTGTCCCAACTTTCTCTCAACTCCCCACCAGAAAGAGGAAAACAACCCTGCCTAAGAGAGCCACAATCACCCCATCATCTCTGCTCTCCTTATTAGCACTTGTTGCAGCCCATCAGACTGTGCAGGTGGCTGTTCTCTGCCTGTCCGCATGAAGTCTGGACCCTTTGAGGACAGTGGGAGAAAGGACAATCTTGAAGCCATTTTTCCATATCAGAGCCCAGCCATGGACCCCAGCAAGTACTTAGTCATGCTGAGTCTCGGTTTCCCATCTGTAAAATGGGATCATACTGCACGATTTGAGATGTTAAGCGTCTAGTTCAATGGTCCATAAACTTTTTTAAAGCACATAAACTCTTGTTCAAATTAAATCTCAGGAGAAAATCCAGTACACAAAATAGCTCTGTTGGAAGCAGAGGCCACATCCTGAGGGTCCAGGGAGTCCAGTGTGAAAAGATCCAACTCTGGAGCCACCTGAAAAGGCCATACCAGCAAGAGGAGGTGGATAGATAGTTTGACAAACTAGCATCAAGAGCCTGGTGTATCTCTAGGGGAGGCAGATGTGGATATGGGGAGGAGAGAATGCGTCCTCCACACATGAGATTGGCCAGGGAGCACTAAGAGAGAGAAGCTGCCACCAGGTACCCACTGTCTCACCCCTAAAGTCCCCACCCTGACTACCTACAGGAGATGGGATGAGGAAATGAGCGACCTCCTGACTCTCACTGGTTAAACAGACTTGTTCTCCATTCTTCACATCCCATTCCTGCCTCCTCACCTTGCCTCCCCCATACCTGTCAGCTGGAATGCACTTTTCCCAAATCTTTGTCTATCCAAATTTGCCCTTCAAATTCACATGTCACCACCTCTTAGAAGCCCTCTATGATTGTCCCCAGCCAATAGTAGCATCCCTTCCTCTGACCTCCTCCGGCTAAGAGTCTGAGGGCTCAGTTTCTCCATCTGTGAAATGGGAATGTGAGGACTAAGTGAGATGATCCAGGTAAAGCCCCCACATAGTCCTGGCATACAATAGGCACTCAGTAAATGGCAGCTGTTCATTATGATGTTGTGGTCTCCCCCTCCACCTAGGCAGGACCACAGCTGCCTCAGGGTCTGGCACACAGTAGGCATCTACTGAATACTCACCAGGTGACCAGCAGGTTGCCCCACACCCCAACTAACCTGTCCTGACCAGCTCCTATGAATCCCAGGAAACTGGTTCCCTTGAGTCACTGGTTGCCTTCTCTTGGTCAGGGGAAACAGAGAGAGGGTAGAACTGGCAAAGTCCTGGTAGCTGGGTGTGTCACCTAGCAGACACTTAAGTTGCATTGGTGACCAAGGTTTGGGGGCTTGGCCACCCCTCCCCTCTTCCACTGCAGTCCTCCCCCACCCTTGTGAGGATTACTCCCATTTAAGAGGTAAGAAAACTGAGGCCCAGCGAAGTGCATTACCTGCCTGAGACCATAGAGCATTCTCATAATCCACCAACTAGTGGCAGCATGTCTACCAAGGGTGCAGGGAGGATCTGGCCCTGATTAATCAATGTCTCATTTTACTGATAGGGAACCTCAAAAGGTGAAATAGCTTTGCCCAAGGCTTCATGTAAACCAGAGCTGAGATCTCCTGGCTCCAAACTAAATAACCCCACCCCACTCCACACACAGGGTGGGAGGTGGGCTTCCCAGATCCTTCCTTGCCTGCTGGCCTCAATTCCAAGGCGTGAACATGCTGGCTGTCCAGAGGGACAAAGGGGAGAATTTTATCCTGCTGGGTTTGGGGGCAGCTGTAAGAACCCACTAGGGATTCAAAGGCTCAGCCCAAGACAGCCAGGTTCGGAGACAGCTACCCGGGACCTGTGCCCCCTCCCCACGCCTGCCAGAGAGAGAGTTTCAAGCAGCCCTGGAAGAATCGAGACCCCTGCAGAGGTTGCGGCAAGCTGCATTTTGAGGCTCAATTCCGACGCTGCAGTGGAGGGGCTGAATCAAGGGCGGAGAGGGGCTGGTGTGGAATAGCAATGAGCCAGGCCGCTGGAAGCCGGCCAGCACCAGGTTTGTAAGACAGAGAACGCTGCTGTCGGCTGGGTCAGGG
This sequence comes from Balaenoptera acutorostrata, assembly GCF_949987535.1. Lineage (NCBI taxonomy): Eukaryota > Metazoa > Chordata > Mammalia > Artiodactyla > Balaenopteridae > Balaenoptera > Balaenoptera acutorostrata. Next base: position 38,188,204 of record NC_080073.1, read on the forward strand.
GGAGCATCACTGGGAAGAAATGTCTCTCACACACACACACGTGCACTCACACGCACACACATGTGAATACACTTCTTATGGATTCTTTATTGAAAGCTCCTGGGGAAACCACATGAAGCCCGGGTGAATGCATGTGTCTGAATAGGCCCCTTGGCTTCTTAGCTCACCTGATACCAGCTAATTGTCAGCATTTGCTCCCATTTCACAGACAGACACATTGAGGCCCCAAAGAGTGTGATCTGGCCAGGCATCCAGCCTCCCAGCCCTGGCTTGTGAGAGTTGTACCTGATGCCAGAGATCAGGGGGCCAAGCCCTGGGCTAGGTGTGTCGCTGGGCCAGCCTCCTCAGGGGCTCTTGGAAGTGGCCACACAGATATGGGAGATCCGCGGGCAATCCTTCCATCCTCTCCTCTGCTAATTACCTCTGCTGCACCCCTCCCCACCTAGTCATAGGAGGGGGCATGCCCCCACCAACAGCAATGGGCCAAGTATGGCCAATAAGAAACCTGGGAACGGCATGCAGACAGCTGAGCAGATGCCTCCCTGCTAGGACTACTGAAGCTCTGGTCTTGCATGTGGAGAAGGCAGTACAGGAGGAAGATCAAGGCCAGCCCCCGAGAGAAGCATAGACAGGCAAAGTTGAGGGGCGCACAGAGTCCCTCTGTCCCTAAGGCCCTGGTCCTACGATTCTGCCTTCAGCCTTGCAACCTACCAGGCACCCTCCCCAGCCACTGGGGCATAAATTACCTCTTTGACTTAAACTGCACGACGACACCTTCTGCAAGGAAGCCACGTCTTTCTTTCATAGCAAATATCAAGTCCATGATTCAACATGTATTTGTGTGATATTTTGTCCTTCTCCCTCATGTGTGTAAACTCCCCGAGGTGAGACTCTATCCTCAGCTTCCACTGCTGCCTTCCTTGCACCCAGCACAGGGTCTCCGGGAGTGGGCACTAAGTAGCCAAGGAGTCCATCTGCACCTCTGCAGCTTTGTGACTAGACAGACTTTACCTGCCTCTGCAGCTGGCTAGCGTTTCACTGGGCAGAGTACATGACAAGGGTTGGTCTGAACCACAGGCTCTGTGAGGCCCCCAGAATTCATTTGGGGACCTCAGGGGCCCTTCAGAAGGGTGGGCCACCCCTTCAAGGATGAAGCCCAGGGCTGGAACCAAGGTCCAGGAAGCCCATATGATGCTGTTCTGGAGAGCAGGTCCTTGGGAGTGAGACCCCATGGGTGGAGAAAGCCTGATTTTCTGGGTGGAAAGTCCCAGAGGTAGATTTGGGGCTGGGCTGCTTTTTCCTTGAGCAATTTCAGGTACTTCTCTCCTTCCTGACAGCTAAGGATGCTGGGGTGGCAAATGGGTGCTGGGCATGAGCCATGCACCAGGCACCCCACTAAGTACTTTACACATCATCTGCCTGATCCCCCAGATGTCTCCCCAGAGTGGACATCATCAACCCCAATACACAGCTGAGGAAATCAAGGTGGGAAAGCGGGGAGGCTTGTCCAAGGTCACCAGGCTAGGAAGCAGCACTCATCTCAGGTGGCTTGCCTGTCCCTGTCTTCTAACATCTCCCGCCCTCCCCCACACCCTGAGGAGAAGGGAGGTGGGGGAAGGAGTGCTGCAGGTGTCAGATGAGCTCCTGGGAAATGGGGAGGACAGGAGCTGGGGGAATATGTCACAGTCAGGGCCCCCCCTCGAGGCTGCCCGCAAGGGCTCCCAAGGGCTGAGGGTGCTCCGTCACTGGAGTAGTCAAAAGAGTCTCCAGCGTCCCACCCCCTCCCCTCCCCGACATCCTTGCTGCCAAATGAAATCTGGCAGCTTCTGAAAATAGCTCAGCGCTGCAGCAGGCGCTCTGCCCGCCCTTCAGCAGGCTGGCACACAGCTGGGGGTGGCCACTGTGGGCAGACGCTGGCACACACCAAGCCGGGGGTGGGTGTCACACACGTAGCGCACCGGGCGGCACAGAGCTGGGGGCATGGGGCAGCTGCCATCCCTTAGCTCCCATGACCTTCCCATGCCTGGTGAGGCCAGGGTGGACCTGGAGGCAGCCTGGCATGTTTACCAGGCCTGAGGCACCCTGTCCAGCAGCAGTGAAATCATTAGTAGGTGTGAGGACATGCCCTTAGGCCACTTTTGTCCACTCATGTAGACAAAGAGAAACTCAGGAACAAGGGGAAAATGTCAAAATGTTGTTTACTAATATCAGGATGTAAAACCCAGCAGTGTTTTACAAATAGTGTAACCACCCTATTTGACATGATCTAGGATTTCCCTGCCCGTGAGAGAAGCGTAAGGAACCAGCAAACAGGCCGGGGGTCAGGCACTTGCCAGGCCCATATCAGGCGTTCAGCACCCTGAGGCTGCCTGGGCAGTGTGGGGCTGGGTGAGCCTGGACCAGCAAGGAAGGGGCACTCTCTGCTCCGACTCTGCCAAAGCCAGGACCAGACCCTCTAAGCGTCACACAGCAGCCCTCCACTGCCTCGGGTCTGACCCGGAGTATAGAAAGAGACCCCTGATTAACGGGGAGCCCTTGGCCCTGCCCCGAGCTATCCACTCTTGCAAAAGTGCACCAAGAGACAACCCCTGCCTTCAATCAAGACAGAGTAGAGGATGAACAGTTAAGGAAAGGCTTTCCTGCCTGGGATCTGGTGAGCAGGTGGGGGTAGGGTAACTGTTTTAGCTTTTGTCACAGTGACATTTCCGAAGTAAAAAAAAGGGGTTAAAAATACCTCCCACTCTCAGTGAGATGAGAGGCTACTCTGTGGGTGGGGGGTAGTAACAGGATGCTGGGCCCAGGGACTCTGTGCAAGGAGAACTCCAAGGGCCCCGTGGGATGGGGTTGCAGCAAGACAGGGCTGGACCACCCAGAGAGCCAGGCAGACTGACCCTGCAGCCTCAGGGAGACCAAAGAGGGGTGAGCCTGAGAGAGGCATGCAGCGTGAGGGAGAGCAGCCTCCCCAAGAAGGCAGGCAGACCCTCAATTGCCCCTCTCCCTCCCTTGCTCACTCACTCAGCATTCAGAGACAGCAACTCTGTCCCTGGTCACCATGACAACCAGTGGCCGGATGCCTTTCCCAAGGCCAGGCCCATCTGCCCACCCTCCAGGGAGCTGTTTCCACAGAAGGAGGGAAGCCCAGCCACAACTCCCAGTGGCCTAGAAGTCTAAGGCCATGCCCAGGGCAGGACAAAGTCACAGTTCATTCAGGCCACTCTGGTCAAAGGCACTGCAGCTGCAGCAGGTGGCTCCCTAGCCCCCAGGTTTTGGCCCTTGTCTAGGGCCTGAACCTGGGCTGGAATTCTGAAGGATCAGGGTCATGTCCCCCCATCCTGAAGTTCCAAGTGACAAATTAAAACATAACAAAAATAATCCTTTTGTTAAAAACCATGAGCCTGGGCCCTTTGGGTCAGGGCCTCAGGCCCCTCCAGTGTGTCCTCCAGGCAGAGGCCCAGCTCCCCCACAGCCGCATGAGCTACTGATTGTTGCAGCCCTGAGCGGCCGAGGAGCTGCCTGCCTGCTTCTTCCTCCGCTTGAGGAGCCGGTTGTTCGAGGCCTGCAGGTCCTTGATCTTCACCTGGTCATAGTCCACCCGCATGGTTGCCAGGGCACTGGTCATTTCCTCCTGGGGACAGATGTGGGTGGAGGGCAGGTACACTGACCTCAAGAGACATCACCTCCTGCCTGAGTAGCCCCTTAATAATATCAGTGATGGCAGTGACCATCTATGCTGCCCGAGTGCCCCCTGTGTACCCAGCACTGGGCCCATCCCTTTGCCTCATATGATCCTCACTCTAGTCCACTGTGGTAGACACTGAGCTTATCCAAAAAGGCACAGAAAGTATAGTGACTCCCTGGGACCACACCAAGGGTAAGTAGGACAGGGACTTGGACCAATGTCACCTGCTCAGAACCACAAGGCCTGCAGGGGACGCCATCTTGCTGTGCACCCAGGGCACCAGCGCCTGAAGATTGTGCCCTGGTTGCCCCAGGCTCTGAGCTGCTGCCCCATAGGCTCAAATCTGGCCTACCCTAAGTCTAAAAGCAGGCTGACCACCCTCCCAAATGTTGCAAATCATAGGAGGGATTATGGCCAAAGCTTGGTCGGTTTGACCCCAAAGCCCCCCTTCACTGAGGGCATGAGCCAGGAGCACCACCTTGAACGGGGTAGTGCAGCCCAGTGCTCCAAGTGCCACGGTCAGACAACAGCTGCTGTCACTGACATAAGGCGAGAGGGGGCCGAAGACCCAGGTTCTGGGTGGTCACCACCGTGGAGTCCCTTCTTCCAAAACCCTGCTACTTGCAGGGAGGCTGAGGGAGAGTCCACCCACCTTGACTTCATCCCAGTGGTCTTTGTCCTCCTGCAGCACTCGAGCTGTGTGGAGTGGAGTCTGTGGCACCACCATCAATTGCTGGAAGGAGCCCCAGGCCCGTGGATCAGACCCTGCGGGCACCCGGGACAACACTGGCTGCCCCACCCCACCCCCTTTCTTCCAGTCTCAGATGGGGAAACGGAGACTCAGGGAGGTGAAGGAGCCTGACATGAGTGGTGGCAAAGGCAGGTTATAGGTGGGGCACTACCGCACATCTGTGGCCCATGGAAGGGACTCCGGAGCCATCACTCTTCTGGCAGCCCTGCTCAAGCTCATCGCCCTGCCCACCATAGGACGAGGTGGCACTCACGTTGATCCAGGGATGGTTCATGAATTGTGTGATGGTCAGCCTCTCTGTGGGGTCTGTCTTCAGCAGGAGGCGGATCAGCTGCTTGGCTAGTGAAGAGAGGGGAGTGGTGAGGCTGCGAAGTTCCTCAGAGCCAGTCCCCGCCTCCCAGAGACCACCAGCTCTGCACACGCTCCCAAATTCCTAACCCACAGAAACAGTGAGCTAATAACTGTTCCTTGTTTTAAGGCATTAAATGTTCCGGGCAATTTGTTAGGCAGCAATAGATAATTGATATGAGGCAGACTTGTTTGTGGTTTCCAAAGGGAAAATATGAACAGGAGTTAGAGGAAGTTTTGAGGAGGCAGGTTTTGAGCCTGTTTGGCAGATATAGAAACTGAGGTTCAAAAAGGTTAGGTGACTTGCCTAGGACCACAAAGCTGGGATGTGGGGGAAGCTAGGATCTGAATACAGGTCAGTTTGACACCAAAGTGTTCTCTCCCAGAAGGAAGGCTTATGGGGTCCAGCGGAGCAAGCTGGGGCAGAGATTCACTCACCATCCTCAGAGACCTCCGACCACTCAGGATTGGGGAAGCCATACTGGCCCAGGCGGATCCTCCTCTTCATCCCCGGGGAGATGGCCTGGCCCGTGTTGGAGTAGAAGGGCGGGAAGCCGCATAGGCTGGGGGAGGGCAGAGGTCATTCGGCACAGGTGTGGGGGAAGCGCCAGGGTGGACCCATTCTCCTCCCTCAAGACCCTGACTGGGGAGACAGGCAGCCAGACACCAAGGCAATAATACCAGCCCTCGGAACTCTGGTGTTCATCCCAGGACCACCATCTGCCCTTGGCATGGGGAGGCCTTCAGGGAGCCTGAAGAAGAGGTGTCCCAAGACCAGAAGGGAAGGGCAGCCTCCTTGAAGAGTGACCCACTCAAGCCCCTCACCAAGGATGGCGGGGGCAGAAGTGGTTCTGAGGGTACATGGGGTTGCAGGAGATGGATGGTACTCACAGGATGTACATGATGACACCCAGGGACCACATATCACATGACTTGTCATACTTCTCTGGACCCAGGACCTCAGGAGCTACCAGGGCAGAGGGCACAGGAGGGGCCTCAGTCCCAAGGGTCCTCGAGCCCAGGCAGGAGCCTAAATCCTGGACAAGGTGGAGAGCAGGTGCCCAAGCCGGGGGATGGGGCAGAGCAGACTGGTGTCTGGCACCTTCTGGGAAGGCAGCATGTGTGTGAAGTTGCGGGAGGAAAAGCAGCTCCCAGATAAAATAATCCCACTTTTAGACTGGGCTGTAAGAAATTATAGCCTCCTAGCTACTTTGGGCCATCTCAGTCTTGGTGTGGGAGGAGAGGGATAGGAGGGCAGTCTGGGGTTTGATGGGGTCCTGCCGTAGGTGAGAGGGCCTCAGCCCGCCAGCTGCCCTGTGTCCCTTGCCTCCTGAATGTACAGCCTAGGTCATGGGTAAGGAGGGGCCACGGCCAGGGCTCTGGGTTCCACTGTCAGCCTGGCTACCATCCCATGGGGCCTTGGTCTTCCCATCTGTTCAATGAGATGGGTAGGCCGGAAGATTTCTAAGTCAAAATACTGCAAAACACGTTCTGGTAAACAGAGTGCCATTCCAGCTGTCTCAGGGGGCTTCCCACCCCTTAAACAGCTCTTGGAAGGCTTATCCTGAGGGAGAAGAGCTCTCTGTAAAACGAGTCATCACCCCACTCTCCGGGAAGGGGCACTTTCAGCGGGGGCTTCTCCAGATCTGGGGGCTGCCCGCTCACAGAGGAGCAGGGAGCTTTTCCAGGAAGCATGGGTATGTGCACAACCCCGGGTCCCATCCATGCCCTCACCTAAGGGACCCTCTCCCACAAGGCAGGTGGCTGGTACTCTGCATCCCTCTAATGTAGGAGGAAATGCCTGCCCACTTTCTGAATATGACTCCCAGGAAGATAAAAACCAGAGAAAAACAACCGCAGTTGGGCTCCATCCCAAGCTGATGGCAGCCTTTTATCACGTATATATTTAGAGCCACTGTGATGTCATTCAGCTCACAGGCCACAGCCAGAATTTTCCTGGATCTATTTTCAAAAGCAGAAGCTGAAGTTTGGGAGAATATTTTTGCAACCTCCGGCCCCCCAGTCACCGCCTCCTCGCAGACAGAATCCTCCCCTCCCTCCTCACTGGGCTTTAACCCTTTGGCTTCTGCACCCCACTGGCTGCCCCATACCACAGCAGGGTGAGGCGGGTGTGGTAAAGAAGTACAAACCATATCCCAAGGACTCACCCACATAATAGGGAGTGTAGCAGGGAGTCTGCAGGGCATTTTGGGTGGTCTCCTTGGCAAAGCCAAAGTCCGTGAGCTTGAGTACCCCATCTTTCTCCTTGGACGTGTAGAGCAGGTTTTCAGGCTGGGCCAGAAAGAGAAAACATTAGTCTGGAGTTAGGCACCAGGTGGGGGCAGAATCTTCCCTCATCCAGATTGATGCAAGAGGAGCCAGGTCCACCTCACTAAAAAGACCTGGGTCTTGGCAACCAACAACACGGGTCAAATATGGAGGACACTAATGTGGCTGAGAGGTGACACCTCATCTCACAGAGGGGAAACTGAGGCAGTTGTTCAACCAAGGCTGCAGATAACCGAGTGCCAAGGAGAGCCCAGGGGCAGGAAATTCTGAGTTTGAGTTGGTGATGATGCCTTGAGATGCAAAAATGAGGATCCGGGGGAAGGTGGGCTGCAAGCGAGCCAGTGCTGCCAAGCACACAGCCTGTACCCAGCCCAGAATGAGCCTGCAGGACAGTCCCCCTGAGGTTGCTCCGGGAGCTAAGATCCCAGGAGCTGCACAGAGGCCATCCTTCCTGGTTGCAGAGCACAGAGAGTCTGAGGGATGAAGGCAGTGGGGAATCTGCATGGAGGAGGCAGCCCTGAAGCTGGTTTTTAATGAATGGGTAGGACCTAGGCCCATGGAGAGGAGCGGCAGAGCTGGGGTAGAAGGATGGGTGTTAGATGGAGTTCCAGTTTGGAGCCAGTGAAAGCTATTTCTCAGGTCCTGTTTAAGACGATCCAACCTTGGACTGGGATTAAAAACAGGAAAGCAGTTTTGGTCTGTACAAAGGAATCTTCTCGGCAGAAGGCTTTTCTCCCCTTGGGAGAAAAAAAGGAAGCCAGGGCCAAAATAAAGCAATGGTTTATTTTGCAAAATAAAGCAAAGGTGAGACTGTTGCGGCTCCCCGTGTATCCAAAATCAAAGAATACCTAACTGTATGGGTTGGCAGTAGTCAGCCAGAGGAAGAACCTGATGCAGCAGCTGGGCCCTCAGGTCTCCTCTGCCCAGTCTTAGGACGAAATAAGCCTGGGGGTGTCATGCTCTAAGTGTGGGGCTGAGGGCCCAGGAGTTGCAGATTCTACTCTGATGGTGGCTGGCACATGCATGTGTGTGCATGTGTGTATGTAAGGCTGCCTCGGTTTGCATTTCATCCATCTGATCTTGATCACCTGTAAGAGTCAGTCCTCCCTAGATAGGAAGTTTGGAGAGAACATCTCTCAAGCCCATCCACTGGAAGGGCAAGCAGGTCCAGCAACTGGGATTACCTCTGCTCCTTCATCCAGTACCCAGCAAATGGCTTCTTTCCCTTAAAATGTTGACATTAGAGGGCTCCACCTATGGAAACTATGGCTGTTACTTCACAGAAGCCCCAACATTGTAAGGCAGCCCCTTCCTGAGGCCTGGCACATTGTCTCCACAAAATCTTTGCTGAATGAACAAATGAATGCATGAATCCCAGTGCAGCAACTGCACAGCCTTGAGCAAGACAATCTCTCTCTCAGCCTCGGTTTCCTCATCTGTCAAATGGGTAATGGCACCCATCTCACAGGGCTGGGTGAGGATTAAACGAGATGCTTATCAGGACTACTGGCTTGAAGTAGGCATTCAATTATTCTTATGGCTATTGGGATTATACCGTGTTTGAAGGAAACAAGGAGACCCATCTGGCTAGAGCAGAATGAATATGCTGGAACCATGGGAGAAAAGGCTGAGAAGAGCAGTCTTGGCCAGGGGGAAGAGGCCTTGAATGCCAACCAAGGAACGTGGCCTCCATCTAGTGGATGCTGGGACCATTGAGGGTTGTGGATGGTACTCTTTCCCCTGGTCTCCGAACCTGGATCCTGGAGCCTCACCTTGACATCTCGGTGGGCAATGTTCCAGCTGTGCAGAAACTGGATAGCGGTGCCAATATCCCGCATGATCTCTGCAGCTTCTGCAGACACAGACAGAGGAGGGGGTCACTGATGTCAGTCAAGGGTCAGGCAGCCTAGGGGGCCCCACCCCATCATCCCTCCTGGGAAAGCACAAGATGGTGCACTCCTCCCACCCAGGGCCCCCATCCCATACCCACACCCTGGTCACCCTAGTTTCCTCTGGGGATGCCCCCAGCTCATCTGGGGCTCTTTCAGCAGGCCTGGGCTACCTCTCCCCAGCTCAACTGTTGGTTGGCACCAAGAGGCATGGAGTCCTCCATCCCAAGGTCATGGAGAGCCCATCTCTGACAAGGTGTCACAGACTCACAGAACCCCTTGGGAGATAAACAGTCTGTCCCATCCTCTCTTATTCAGCTGGGGAAACTGAGGTACAGAGAGGAGCAGGGCTTTGCCCAGCATCACACAGAAACTCTGTGTGAGCCATCTCAGCCCAAATCCCTAGTGCAGCTGCATGTACACACCTCTCTCAGTGAAAGCTTGGTGGCCACGCTCCTGAATCCTGCTGAACAACTCACCGCCTTCCATGCTATTAGAGAAAGTGGGCAGGGAGGAGGAGAATCAGGCATCAACCTGCCCCTGCCCCGAGTCATGGGCCCAGGCCTCCAGCCCTGTTGCTCTTCTCCTGGGGAATGGTCACCTTCAGCCTCCCTGTGCCTTGCAGAGCCTGGTGCATGGTGGGCTGTTGGCTTGGGTGGGTTGAACTCAACTCTTAGAACTAGGGGAGGATCTTAACCAGGGAGCACCTGTGTTCCCAGGGGCACTGCCCCTACCTGGCAGCCCCACCCTCATCCAGGTTTCCCCAAGTGAGGAAGGAGATGTCAGTTATCATCGTCATGGCCACTGTTTTCTGAGCACCTACTGTGTGCTGTGCCCTAGGCAAACCCTTTGTGTGTACTGCTGTGTAGTCCTGGGCTGGTCCTTTCATCTCTCAGTGCCTCACCTTCCTCTTCTGTAAAACAGGGATTATAGCACCAACCTCACAGAGTTGTGAAGATTGATTCAGCAATACACATAGAGCACTTAGAATGAACAGGGTGAATGCTATATTAAGATCTCCCTCCACATTTTACATGGGAGTTACAGCGATTCAGAGGTTAGCAGTTGCCTGAGGTCACACAGCTAGTGGGTGGCAGAGCCAGGATCTGAACCCCAAATCTGACTCAAGAGCTGCTACACTGTGGGGTGAGGGGGAACTTTAAAGGCAGACAGGGAGGAGCTGGAGGCCAAGACACAGGGCCCAGGGTCTGAGGAAGGTTAGGGTTGAGCCACAGTGCTCGTGGGAGAAGCCCAGGGTGGAGGAAGCCGCTAGCTCCTGGATCTAGGCCCTGATCACCCAGCACCTGGTGGGGCCGTGGGAGCACAAATCCAGGTGGGAAGGAGAAAGCTGAGGGGACAGTGTACATCCCACTCTTCCCCACATCTCTCCCCCACCCCCTACATTCAGCTCTTCCAGCCCCTCCTCACAGAGTGGAAATCATACCCAGGGAGGTCACATTAGAGCCCCTGTGGATTCCTTCCCACCCTTGCAGGAAGGCCCTTGTGGCCAGCTGCGCAGGTCTGCGACCCTTCAGAGGCTGGGGGGGCCTCCCGGAGATGCTATCTGAAGAACAGAGACAGCCCCTAAAGAATGGCGGGAGCCTGGGGGCCACAGGGGTACTAAAGAGGCACTGAGGCAGGGTGGGCCAGCATACCATTCCATGACGATGAGGAGACAGCGTTTGCTCTGATGCATGTTCTCATACACATCCAGGATGCGCACAATGTGGGGGCCGCCCGAGGCTTGCCAGTGGTGGTCCACCTCCTGCCGGGCCTTGGGGCTGTCATACAGGAGCTGCGGGCAGGTAGGCACAGAGAGTGTCAGGCCCAAAATCCACTTCCCCAGGAGCCACCCAGTAGTGCCACTGCCCTCACTTTGCAGACAAGGACACGTAACCTCAGAGAGGCCTGTGACCTGCCTAAGGTCACCCAGCTTATGAAGGGCAAAATGAGGATTCAAATCCAGGTTTCCCTGATCTGTGGTCCAATGAGCCTCTGGACTTGACTGAGGGTCAACTTCAAGCAGCTTAGCTGGTAGCTCAGGCAGCCCTGGAAAGTAGCTGAAAGCTTGGAAGGGCTCAGAGGCCAGAGAAGTCCCTGCCTCCCTTCTTGGGGACAGCAACTGAAGTGGAAATTGAGTGGACTTTGTAGTCAAATCACACATCACCTGTGAGGCCCCAGGCCAGGAGCCACACATCCCCAGAGCCTCATTTTTACAGTGAGATGGCATGAGGGTTGTGGACCAGAGGCAGAGGTTGGCGGCAAGGAGGACCCTGCTCGAGGGAAGTGACTGCCTGGCGGGGTGAGGTCTGGGCTTGGAGCTAAATTCCTCCAATGACTCATTGTGACCTCAAGCAAACATTCACAGCTCCAAGCCACAGCCCACAACTCTGTAAAATGGAGTAATAATAGTCATCCCCACAGGATGCATCACATCAAAGCAGGCAGCACGTGGGTGGGCGTCAGGATCCTTGCTCAGGTTAACTCAGCCCTGGGCTGTGGCTGTCAACCTTAAGGCCAATCACCGGAAATGAGCAAGACCCTGAAGTGGTCATGCTCAGAGGAGGTGTAGGGGGTGGAGAAGTCAGCCTGCAGCGTGAGGTGGCCCAGAATGGGGAGAGCAGGGACAAGCCATCCCCCGGGTAAGGCTGCTCACATTTGCTTCCTGGCTGAACAGGGCTGAAGACCAGGGTTGGAGCCCAAGATAGGCTCAGACCAGCTCCATCTTGCTCAGTACCCACCGGACCCTGGGCTACCCTGGGCCTTGCTTTCTTCTTCTGCAGGATGGTTTCCCCTCTGCCAGGGCATGTGTGGGCAGGCTCTGAGACCAAGCTCTCTAGGCAAAGATCAACTGGGGCGGAAACGAAGGCAGTGGATCCCTGCATCTGCTTGCCCCTTGGTCTCTGGAGCTTGACCCTAGTGTGGGGTGCAAGGAGCTGGGCAAGCCCCTCCACCAGCTCCGGGGTTCCTTCTCCACTAACCAGTCCAGAATGGGGGTGTGCATGGAGACGGCTGTAGGCAGACACTCCCAGCCTGGAAACCATGGATCCCTTGCTCGTGCTGCCTTTGCCTCCTCTGTTCTGCCCACACAGCTCCCATGTATCGGCTTCTTACTTAACAGCACTGGGGGTAGAGGCTTGGTCACCCCCACTCACCACATCAGCTCCCCCCACCACACTGTGTCCTGAGGTGGCTCAATCCAGGGGCACCTCAGGCTTTAGCCACAGGACCAAAGATGCACCATCCTCCCTCCCTGCTCTGTCCTCTCTGCACCCCTTCTCTCCTTGGCCTCCTAACACTTCTCCCTGCCCCCTGCCACCTCTTCCCTAGCCCACCTGACCATGTCCTGCCAGGGCCCCCAGGCAGGCTCCTGGACCCTCTCCTCACTCTGCCCTGCTTCTGGTACCCGACCCCGGTACCAGGGTCCTCTCTCTTCTCTCCTAAAATCCCAAGCCCACAGCTGAAATGCTTTCGGTGGGGTCCTCAGCCCTACCTCTTTCTCTCTGGTCCTTCACTACCTATCCCCACCCCCACTCTAAATCGCCAGCCCTAGTGCTCCAAATAAAGGCCATCTCCTCGCCTGGCATCCAGAGCTCGTCTTCCTCTCCCAGCTCATTTCCTGCTACCCTGGCCCCAGAGCACTTGGTTCTGGTCAGAATGATGTATGTTCTGATCCCAAACAGGCCTCACTCTCCGCCTACGCCAGGTGCACTCTTGCTCCATCTCCTCCACTGGGCCAACTCCCTTTTTCTGAGGAAGGTTCTGGGCTCAGTTCAGATGTCTCCTCCTCTGGAAAGTGCTCCCAGCACCTCCCCCAGTGGTTTTTGCCTCTGTACCTCCACCAGGCTGGAAGCAGCTTGAAGGTAGAGACAGGTCAGGATTACCTGGGAGTCCCCAGCTGGGGTCTGGCAGAAAACACTGGGCTCCTGAACAAACAAAGGATGGGATGATGGGCATGGGGCTGGAAGGAGACGGGGGTGTGAGAGGGAAAGGAGGAGGAAGATGGATGGCCTGAGCCTGCACCCTGTGCTTTGCTGAGGAGGAGGAGCAGGTGGAGCTGTCCTGAGCTGGAGCCTCTCAATGCCTCCCGCCCTACTCAGTCCATATTTAGGATCCCATTTACCACATGGATTAAAATAGTCCTTCTCTGAGTGCCAAGGCCCTGAGAACAGGCACAGGGGTGGGGAAAGAACTGCCCCTAGAAAACACAATAAATGCCTCCAGGTCTCTCTAAAGGGGAGGTTACAGAGCCCTGCACCTGGGCCCACCCAGGGCCAGCTGCCAAGAAATCTCCAGGGCTGTCTCTCTTGATGTCTCAGGGTGACCTTGAGTGCAGCCCCAGACCTCTTAGAGCCTCAGTGTTCTCATCTTTCTTCCCCCTTGCCAAAGTCTTCTCCTCTCCTAGGAGTACCGCCAGATACACCTCCTCTCAGAAGCTCTCCCTGACAACCCTGTCTAAAGAGGACCTCGAGGGTCCCTTATTCTCCCTTCATCCTTTATTTTTCTTTCTTTCTATATATGCTTGTTTATTGAGGTATACTTTACATACACAGATCTCAAGAGTCCAGTTCAATGAATTTTGACAGTTGCATACACCCTGTGACCCACACCCCCATCAAGACAGAAAATGTTGCCAGCTCCCCAGAAAGCTCTCGCATCATCACCCTTTTTTCCTCCCTCCTGTGCATCACTTGCTCATGACCTACAATTAACTTGTTCCTTTGATAACTCTTTAAACAAACACACACATATAGATGTTACACTTTCAATATGCCTGGCTCTGTTCTGAGCACTTGATAAACATTAGGAGGAAGGGACTTTATTACCACCATTCTTTAGCTGAGGAACTGAGGCACAGTGAGGTGAAATAACCGGCCCCAGATCATGCAGCCATTTCCCCAGTCAGGCTGGCATTGTGCTGCCTCCGGCCTCAGACTGTGGGCCCCCAAGGGCAGGGCCAGTCTGCCTGGTCACCTCTGGGTCCCAGTACTGGCACAGAGCACTGGCTCAGATAATATCTGTAGATTTCATGAACAAATCTATAAAGTGGGGATAAAGGGAAGAAACCCTCACAACCCATCATGAGGAGAGAACAAGATTAAATTGAGGACCCAGGAAGGCTCAACAAATGAAAGACATGACAACCTGGACAGATTTCCTCCCCACTGTACCTCACCTACCCTCTCTGGTGAACTTCACCTCCTCTTCCAAGGAGCCCATCCTGACTCCTCCAGCCCACAAGGCCATTGCTACAAGTTGACTTCATTCATGCAAGTATATGAGGCTTCACTATCCTTCATGAAAGGTGTCCCCAAGCAAGAGCCCGTCTTCCCAGGCATGGGAATGAGCACAGGGCTAAGAGACAGGAGCCCCAGGTTCTACTCTTATTCTCAGTGTGAGCTGGGGCTGGTCCTTTGCCTCTCTGTGTCTCTGTTTCCCTTGTGTTAAGATGCAGGGCTTGGGCTAGACTGGGGGTGGGGGGGATGGGAACCACAGGGAGGACCTCTGGTCAGGGGCTCCTTGCAAAGTGGGGTCAGTAGCCCCACTCCCACAGCATTGTCCCCATGGAGCAGCCTCTGGTCTCCACTGACCCCATATTCAAATGCCTGAAGCTGCTGGGGGCCACCCGGTGTCTTGGTCCCCAGCCACAGCTGGGAAGAAAAGAAGATGGGGTGGCCTTCTGACAACCCAACAGACCGGTACCCCGTCCTCACTCCCATCCTACATCCCCTGAGCCCCGCAGGGGTCCACGAAAGCTGGAGGGTCTGTGATGGCTCCTGGACAGCTCCACAGCTCCAGCTAGTGCCCAACAGGCTCCCTTATATGCCTGTCAGACAGAACCCTGGCTTCCTCCTAAGGGAGGGCTCCCAGCTCTGCTTGAGTTGTGGGCCCCCACTGAAGTTACACAAGCATCGAATTTGAGACCATATTTCTTTGATCAAATGACAATGCTCTAGCCTCAGTCTTTGATTATGTGGTTTCCACCTCTCCCTTCTCCCCTCACTCTCCTTTGCCAAATTCTCTCACCTACCCCTAGAGCCTGTAGCCAGACAGCTGAGACCCCTGCCAACCACACCAGACAGCGGACCCCAGCAAAGGTTGAGGGCAGAGGGACCCACGTCCCTCCAGCTCTCCAGGTGGAATGGGAGCCTCAGAACTGGCCAGGCCTCCTCCCTACCTCCACGCTGTGTCCCTTTCCACCCAAGCACAGGGTTTACATGCAGGTGGAGGAATTCTTGAGTTCGGGAGCTGGGAAAACAACAGCAGCTTTTGACTGTTTGGAAAACAATTTACAGTTTACAAAACACTCTTTTCCCTTATCTCATGGGAATGCTCGGTGCCACCCTGTGAGGCAAGCAGGGCGGGGACCGTCAGCCCCAACTTATAGAGTGAGGAAAAAGAGGCTCTGGAGGATGAAGTCATTGCCCTGGGGCCACCAGGCTGGAGTAAGGTAAGGCTGGACAGGGAGGAGAACAGGACTCCTGAGAGAGCATCCAGACAACCCCTCCCTGAGGGGAAATGAGAGGAGGGGGTGGCCCCGCGTCAGACAGGCACTGGCCAAAACTACTACTTGCAAGACTTGGGAAACTCGTTCTGAAATAAATGTGTGCATAGGTGCATGGGTGTGTGCACGAGCAGGGATGTGAGTAGGTATGTGTGTGTGTGCATGGGTGTGTACGGGTGTATGTGGTATGGGGCTGGGGAATGTGTGTCAGTGTGTGGGCCATGGTATGTTTGTGTCTCTAGACTCTGTGATGTTGATTTTGATCCCCTCAGAGAATAAGGCCCATCCATCTGTCCATTTATTTGTCCAATATTTTCTATTTCTCTGAAGTGCCTAGCAGAGAACTGGGCACAGAGAGGCGCCCAAGAAAGACTGGGGGTCTTGCTGCTACAACTCAACCTGTGACAGCCTTGTCTGGGCAGGTGATCAAGCCTAGACCCTCTGCTCAGACCTCCTCTCCCACTGAGGCCCCATTTCCACTGCAGGAGCCATCACCTCACATTGCCCAGAGCTGTAAAAGTACTCTGTCTGCCTTCCTAGAGCATCAAACAGAGCTGGGATGTCTGCAGTGACTCTGTAAGACACAGCCTTGGGACCAGCCCCCAACATCCTTCTCCACCCTTCTTCCCAGGCCCACATGCCCACCCACACAGCCAGCGTCCACATCCAGCTCACCCCAGGATGGGCTCTTTTCAAGTAAAAGTGTTCACAGTATCTGTCACACACACACACACACACACACAGACACAAGGCCCCAAGGCCCCGGGCTGGACAAGCAGCCTCTCCCACCCCATCCCAACCTCCACACTCCCAGCCAATGAACCTGCAGCCCAGGCCAAACTGCTGTGGCCTGTGCCGGAACACCCACTCCTTCCAGGGGAAGAGAGCTGGTTTATAATCTCTCCCATCAGTGAGGCAGCAGCAAATTAAAAAATATGAACTCTGGATTTCATGACAGCCCACAGCCCAAGAGACATTAACCCTTCAGCAAAGGGAACCTCATGGAGGCCAGGGATCCACTTCCTCTCACTGCTCTGTGGGCCACTAAAGTCCCATTATTTCCACTTTCTTGGGGTTCCAGCTTGGTTTGATGCCAGAGGATAGAGATGAGAGAGGCAGGAGGACTGCTGTGTCCCCCAACACCTTCTCTCCCACCCTGCAGGTCTCACCCCAGCCTCAGGCAAGGGCAGGCTGGAACACTCAGGAGCTGCATCTCCGGGCTGTCGATTACACCACAGTTACACACGCTCAGCGCCAAACACTCAGGCAGTGGAACTGAACAGAATATTATGGGAAAATCTAGGTTTGCGACTCATTTTTTTCACTGTGGAGAACCCCAATTCTCTACAGAGGGAGGTTATAGATGAGAAAAAGCACTTTGAATTTACTAAACTCCCTCCTTGTTAGGAGTTTTTCAATTCAGCCATATCTGAGGACCCTTCTGGCTCCCAGTTCTGTAATTATTTTCCCATGGGAACATATCTCCAATTTTATGAGAGACACCACTGGAAGAGCAGGATTCATTTTACAGCCAGCTGTTGAGGCCACCCTGCCTCGTGCTGTTAGCAGCACGGGTGGTTATTAATACTCTGCACCCTTGCCCCTGGCCAGCTAGTGGGACCCTTGCTGGCTGCTTTGCCTACATAGAGCAGAGGCCATAGCCTCGGGATGGGGTGGTACAGACTGACCTCAAGTTCAGGGTTTGAAGCAGGAGTTTCCTTTTTAAGGCCTCAGTATCTTCCTTATAAACCCAGACTCATCCCCCTGTCACTGACTTCACCCTCTCCCTCCCCGCAAGGGCACCAGTGCTATTTGGAGAGTTGCTGGTCATGTCAAATCTAACTTTTTAGCCCTGGTTTCAAATTAGAGCCTCAGACATGTGCCATTATTCTCTCATGCACTAATTTCCCCAGCTTTCGTAGCTCATTAAGGGAGCTAACGGAACCGATTTTGCAACTATGGATTAGTTGGCCCCATGCCAGATCAGACCTCGCTTCATTAAGTTCTGGCCATATCCTGTCCTCCGTCTCACCCTGTCTGTTCACTTCTCCTCCTCAGCAGCTTAAGTTCCAGGGAGGTCGGCTCACATGATCTACTGACCCCAAATGCCCAGGCCCCAGCTGAACGCCTAAGGACTGACGGAGTCAGGTCAGGGTTAGCACACCCTTCATAACAACCGTCCCTCCCTGGTGCTTGGCCAGTGCTGTGCTGGCCACAGTGCTTGGTCACAGATACCGCCTCATTCAGTACTCATCACATCCTGAGAAGAACCAGCATCATCCTTTTCCTGTGGGGAGCCTGTGACTCTGAGAGGTTAAGTGACTTGCTCAAAGTCACATAGCTGGGTAGTGAGAGTCAAAACTTGGATCCAGACCTGTTGGCTTCTAGGCAGTGAGGGCGATGCAGGCGGCTGCTTTGTTCCTTTCATGTGTGGAGCTTGGCCCCACAGCCCTGGGGCTAGACCAGGCTCTGCCCCTTGGCGGTCATTACAACGGTGGTGGATGTTCACAGAGCCCCTGCCATCTGCCAGGCATGTTACACACCTGTTAGCTCTTGCCCTTCAAAAACGGCATTACTGACCATCACTTTCAGCTTAGGAGACTGAGACTCAAGGATGTTTTATAGCGACTCTGGGTCACATGGTTTACACATGGCCACCTCCGAGCCCAGGAGTCCTTTGGACACCAGGATTCAACCCTCATGCCCAGGGAGGACTGCACATTTTACAGATGTCTTCCTGACCCCTACAAACATTTACTGGCCCTGCCTGGGGGCCAGGCCTGGAGCTGCGGCTAGGAATGCTGCCACAGGCACTCCATACTCAAGGATTTGGGGGTCTATGGATGAGTTACTGCCAATTAGGATGCTTGATGAGGATGTAGGCCCTAGGGAACTGTGCCTGGCTCCTTCTCTTCCCTTCTCCTTTCTTTCCAGATCCAGAACCTGGCAGAGCAGGCAAGATGGGGAAGGCCAGCCCCGGGAAGGAGGGCCCCCAAACAGCTGCTCCCATTCCAAGCCAAGGGTGGGGTACCTGATGGCCAGGGCGGTGGGCGTTGGGGGGGGACCGGGAGGAAGTGGCTGACTGGCTGGGAGCCTCCCTAATCACCTCCCACCAGAGTCCTGGGAGGGGAGGAAGTGGCTGGGGCTCTAGGCCCAACGTCTTTCCAGGAAGCTCTGCCAGCAGGAGAGCCAACACGCGTTTTGAAATTGTCAAATCTCAGGAACACAAGAACTCCTTCAATTTGCTAAATTTTGGTGGCCTCAGTTTGTCTGCTTCCTCCCAGCCCCAGAAAACCTGGAAACAAAGGCAGAAGTGCCAGGTCTGGGGAGGAATAGGGAGGGGTCGGGGAGGGGAAGAATGCTTCCAGAAAGAGGAAGCTAAGCTAGGCTCCCAGGCAGGGAGGGAGAGGACCAGTGGGAACATGAGTGCTAGCTGGAGCAGGCCCAGGTCCCAGTGCCCCAGGCCAGGGTCCATGCACTATGAAAGACCAGTTGTGGCCACAGGGCTCTGGGTCAGAGAGACCTGCATGCCAGATGCAGAGGCCAGTTCCATCCTCCACTCACCTGTGGCTTTGGGCAGGCCATTCAGCCTCTCTGAGCCTCACTGGCCCAATCTGGAAAATGGGGACAGTGACAGTACTCATGTTCCCAGGTGGCCATGAGGACAGAATGAGAACACACAGAGAGCTCAGATTAGCACAGTGCCAAGTGCACACTGAGTGGAAATGGGCTTTGAGGTTTGCTTGGCTTCAGGATTCCCCTGGGTCTTGCCCTGAGGTGGTCTCACACTCTTCACCTCCCTATTCTCCAGAATTTGGGGAAATTCAGGTGCAGCCTCTGGGACCCAGGGAGGCAGACTCCCTCCAATCCAGCAGGTCACAGAAATGGTCTCAGATCCTGAGAGGTAGACCAAGAATCAAAAGTCTATGGATGGGCTTCCCCGGTGGCGCAGTGGTTGAGAATCTGCCTGCTAATGCAGGGGACACGGGTTCGCACCCTGGTCTGGGAAGATCCCACATGCCGCGGAGCAACGGGGCCCGTGAGCCACAACTGCTGAGCCTACGCGTCTGGAGCCTGTGCTCCACAACAAGAGAGGCCACGATAGTGAGAGGCCCGCGCACCGCGATGAAGAGTGGCCCCCGCTTGCCGCAACTAGAGAAAGCCCTCGCACAGAAACGAAGACCCAACATAGCAATCAATGAATCAATAAATAAATCTTAAAAAAAAAAAAAAAGTTAAAAAAAAAAAAAAAAGTCTATGGATACTGCTGCTATGAAAGGCTCAGTGAGGAGGGGCAGACCCTCCAGGGTGGGAAGATCACGGCTAATCTCAGGGGAGGGACCCTGGGGCATGGGAAGCAATGCTGAGAGCTAGGGACGTAAGCCAGGGAACTAACCCAGCCCTCAGCTTTGGCAGACTGGAGGAGAGGGCACATCCCCACTCTCCCACGTGGCAAACACCTTTACATCCTCAACTCCTCCATGCATCCTTTTGGGCAATGTCCCCTTCTGCAAAGTGTGTGGTGACCTTGGGCCTGTCCCCTAATATCTCCCTGAGCCCCAGTTTCTCATCTGTGAAATGGATATGCACTCTCCTCACCCATGGCAACGAAGGGAGGCGGGCAGGCAGGTCTGAGACCATCGGCACCTGCTTTACAGGCAGGGAAAGAGGCCCAGAAAGAGCTACAACCTCCTCCCCATCCCGGAGGTTACACAGTGTGTAAGTGGCAGGATCAGAACTCCCTCTGCCCCAGGCAGGTGCCAGATCCCAGCATCCTACCCACAGCCTTCCCACAGGGGGCTGAGGAGAGGCCACACAGGTACCTTGCGAGCCCCCTGAGTGCATACTCAGAAGGTCCAGCTTCTATTATCATCTAACTTCTTAGAGGAAAAAAGGATTTTTCTGTCAAAATCAGCTACATAATTGGTGAAATGTTACCCTGGTTCTATTTCTTCTGTGACAGTGTAAAAAGAAGACATCTTCATCATAAGACTGGACAACTTTTAGCAAACGTAAGTGTTTTATTCTAATCTCAAAAATGTCTCTTCAATGGTCCCTCCTCATGAGGAGACCCCACCTTGGCCACAGAGTCTGTGCCCCCAGCTGGCCAGCTGTGCTGCAGTGACGCCCGCATAGCCCGTGCAGGGCGACAGAGGACAGGCAGCGACCAGGGCGAGTGAGGCCATGCCCAGGCGACCCCTGCTGAGGCACCCAGCTTGCCATGCCTGTGGTCAGCTCTGGAGAGGGGACCCAACACACTCTAGCTCTCAGAAGAATGACAGCTGGTCTCTTTCCCCTGGAGGAGACGTTACAAAGATGATAAAGGAATAAGAAGTGGGGGGGGGGGTGGGAGGATGGACCACACCACCCCCAGAGACGTGGTGCAGAGACCCTTGGGAACCTTCTGACTCCACCCCCCAGACCTGCTCTTCCCAAAGCCAATTTCATATCTGCTCTGCATCTCTCCCGCTTCCCTTGGCTTCATCCACGTCCCTGCAGCTCCCCACACAGGCCTGGGTGAGCACCGGCAGCCATCGCCCTACTCAGGCTCCTCCCAGGGGAGGCAGGGAAACTGGCTGCCCAAGCTTCTGGCAGGCCTTGGCCCCTGATCCCTTTCTCTCTCCTGCTCCTGTTCAGCTAGAAGGCTCCCACGCCTCTGACGCCCAGCTGGCTCCTGGGAAAGTCTCCTGTCTCTGGAGCCGTAGCTGTGAGGAAGGGGAAGTGGAAGAGGGAGGAAGGCCCCGCCCTCTGGGAGACCAGGGTGGCAGCCAGGCAGCACTGAGGGACACTCCGGCCATGGGAATGGACTGCAGTGACTCACCCGCACTCTCTCAGGCCTTTCTAGGGTAAGGACACACCCTGGTACAGGCTCGGCTGACTCAAGGATTGAACCAGCCATAGAGCGCAGTGCAGAGGGGTCTTCAAACCTGAGTCATAACCCCCTGAGCTCCTGTCCCTAGCAGAACACATACCCTGCTGGTGGTGTCACCACAGATGACCAGGTTCCCCTGGCAATACCATTGCTAGCTGGCTCAGGAGAGGCATCTCGGGGCACCCTCTAGTCAGCCTCCGCGCTGCCTGTCCTCTTGCAAGGGTGGCCCCAGCAGCGGGCAAGGAGGGCCCCACCACCTGCCTGCTTGCCTGGCACTGCCCACAGTCGCTGCCCACCCAAAGGGTCTTCACAGCCAGAAGGGGGGGCCCTTGTCAAACAGAGCGCCCAGCCCCTCATCTTACAGATGGGCAGACTGGCCTGGGAGAGGGGCCCAGCTCCTGATACCCACTGAGCCTGGCACACAGGGAAGGATGGCTGAGAGCCACCGTCTGACTGCCAGACAGGCCAGGGTTCCAGGGTTACTTCGCCTTTCTGAATCTCAGTCTCTGCATCCATGACATGGGGGTGATAACAACCCATTCTTAGAGTCTGCTGTGTTTGTGTTTAGCATGTCGGAAGCATTCAAGGGATAAGTGGGTGCTCTTATCCCCATCCCCACCCCCACCCCCTATGCTGCTGCCTGCCAGAGGGCATGGAGAGCACCGGCCAGTCCCTCTGACACATCCTGAGAAGGGGGCTTGTTTATTTGGGGAAACAGCTAGGGAACAAGCTATGAGTCCTTAGAGGCTGAACCCTTAGGAATGGGGCGATGAATGTGGCAGGTCAAGGCTCTGATCCTTCACACTCCTGAAAACAGACTGTGAGCTTTGCTGAGGTGGGGGTGAGGGCAGGTGCAGGGTGCAGGCTAAAGAGCCAGCTGCTCTGGGGTGCTTCTCCCAGCTAGTGCGGGGCAGCGCACAGTTGCACAGGCTGCACCTCGCATCTCAAGCCCTCCTAGCCCCTCTGCAGGCTCCTTCGGCTGGCTCCAGCCCCTTCTCTCCCCAACCTCAGCCCAAGAATCCTTAGGAGTCACAGTGCTCCTGGTCCTGCACCACTGTCCCAAGCAAAAGGCTCAGACCATTGAGCCATAAAAGGAGACCCACAGGCAGAGGCCACAGCCAAGGCTGACCTCCCACACTCCACAGGGGGATGCCTCAGGTTACAGACTTGGCCCAGATGCTCCTGACTCCACTGCTCTAGCTGCAAAGGCAGCCAGCAGCTGGTCAAGGCCAGGAGCAAGAGGAAACACTGCGAGCGGCATGGGTACGGCCGGTGCTCCTCCTTCTTGTCCTACCCCGACCCTGTCCCTAGGAGGTGGGACAGACTTTCAGGGTGACTAGGATGAGTCCCGAGCACCTGACCAGCCCCCATCTGTCCTCTGCCTGCCCTCAGCCTGTGGGCTGTAGGGGAAGAGGCAAACCAAGCCCAAAACCCACAAGACAGAGTGGCAGGGCCCGAGAGGGGAGGGACTGAGTGACAGCAGGAAAAACAGAGATGGGAAAGAAGGAGAGGGACAAGGAGGCAAAGAAGACCGAAAAGGGAGAGCAGCACAAAGAGAAAGTAGCAAGGACAAAGCCCTAGTCTAAAGAAAAGGGCAACCCTAATCCCAAACCCGCAAATAAACCCAAAAGCAATTTTCTCAGTGTCTCTGGTCTGTCCAGCGCTGAAAAGGCCTCCTGAGGCTCCCAGTTCCCACAAACAGCCGGAGGCAGCCTGGTACTCCAGCCCTAAACACACCCCCACGGTTCCCACAGAGCAGAATTTTAATCACAATTACACTGGCCCTAATCTACTTAGTTCCAAAAGGGCTGGGGGGCGGTGGGGGGGGGGGCGTTTCTTTCACACCATTCTTTCCAACCCTGCAAGGAGCTGGCTTCCCCAGGTGCAGGGTGAGCCCAAGTGAGTCCTCATGAAGGCCAATAATGTGCCACCAAAAAATGCACCCAGGCTGCCCCAAAGGAGAGCTCTGCCCTCTCACAGTGCCTGCAGGCCCCAGCTGTCTCACAGCAGGAACCTGGGGATAGTTAGCTACCAAGACTGAATCCTGCTTCCCACCACATATTCAAACCCTGCGTTCAACGGCACCACAAAGACAATGGTTTTGCAAAAAATTCCAAAACTGCCTTTTTCCAAGGTTACTTGGGGAGAAAGTAGCAGGAAGGACTTCAAGCCCAGAGCCCTGCTCCTCTCTCAACCCCAGGCAGCCTCTCATGTGGAGCCACACAAGACCTCGAACAGGTGGGAGGGAAGGCAGCAGAACCAAAGTTCTCCTGGGAAAACATGGGAGCCTGTGGGAGTCCCCTGGAGCTGTGGTCTCCTTGCCCTGAGAGCAGTAGACCCACCTATCCGGGTAGGGCCTGGTGCGCACTTTTACAGCGCAGATGTGTGGGGAAGGCGCCCTCGCCTAAGTATGACCACCGTCCCCAGCTCTTGCCTGGTGGCCTTCACCTATGGACACGTGGCAGCCAGGCTGGGACCAGAGGAGGCTGGGGGGCTGCAGAGCCAGATGCTCCACCTGCTGCACCCTCTCAGGGACCTCCTATGATGGTGTCCCAAGGAGGCCCTGGGAGAGGAAGACGAGGGATCCAAGTAGGAAACCAGCTTCCCCAAGTGCAAACCTGGGGAACAGGCAGAGACAGAATAGACCTCTATTGTCGTGGAGACCAGGCCCTGAGCTGAACAACAGCCCAGGTGATCCAGAAGCCCCTACAGCACCCCTGGCAATAATACTCCACAAGGGTCCCAGTGATGCTGTGAAAGAAAGCTCTGGGAGAAGGAGGGAGGATTTTTGCCCACCTAGTGATGGAGGGCAACAAAGACAGACAGAGGCCTCTGGTGGGATGAGGTATGAATCTCAGTTGTGGGCAAATGGAGAGGGAGAGTCACAGCTGACCACTTCCTCCCATCCTTTAAACCCTACGTAAATGCCTCTTTTTCCACAGGGCCCTTTGGTCTCTCCACGGCTCCCCAGAGTTTGCCAGGGCCTGGACACCAGCCCTGCTGAGATTAGCCACATCCTACCAGGACACAAGACTGGGAGTGGGGAAGTGGTACTCCACAACAAGTGCTGAACTGTGCAAACCAGGCATGCTGTCGCATACACCCAGTGCCCTCCTCTGTCATCCACATCCTTCTCAGACCAGAGGCCTGCATTAAAGCTGGCAATCTCTTCCAGGAAACGTCCCCTGGCTGGCCCAGTCCTGACAGTTTCCTCTCGCCCACTCACCAACCTGACTTCCTGCCTGTGGCACCCTGGACTTCGCTGGGCTGGGCTTGTCTGAGACTCACAAGGCTTGAGATGAACCATATACCCTTTCTGAGGCAGTCCCACAGCCATCATGGTTCCTGTGCACTGGCCTTGCAGGACCACCACCTGTCCACTTACAGGCATAGAGTCCTGAATAGTGAGGAGAGCTGGGCAGATACAGACAAACACCAGCAGTATCACTTGGGGCCCAGTGGAGTCATGGAGGACGTTTCTACCATCTTTCCAGGAGCCAAGCCTCAGAGACCCTCCCATGTCCCCGTAGACTTGCATGAGGCATGAGGTGACTTAGGTGCTGAGACTCTGGCATCAAACTGCCTGGATTCACGTCCCAGCCCTGCCACTCACCAGCTATACACCTTGGGCAAGTCGTTTACCTCTCTGAATATCAGTGTCTTCATCCATAAAATGGGAATGAAAAGAGTTAGGGAAGATAACATGTATTGCGCACTGGGGACAGGGCCTGCCAGACAGAACGCTCTGGAAAACTGTTAGCCATTTATGAGAATATTAGACTCCATACCACCAAGGCCTGAAGCTGGAGAGATGGCATCAGTTCCTGGGGGGTGGAGGTGGGGGTGGGAAGAAGATTCTGGAAGTCCCAACAAAGGGGATCCTGACAGTAGGCTACGAGCACAGCTTCTAAAGCTGTGAGCGAGGCCAGCTGGGCAGGATGTGAAGAACCTCCAAACAATCCCCCTCTGCCCCAAAGTCTCACTATTTGCATTTTGTAGAGTTTGATGCTCTCCTTAGGATCCTCATTTAAAAAGCAAGTTGCCCACTCCTGGCAATTCAGAAGGCTCCACTTGAGTGTGGTAGTGCTTGAATTCCTCAGATTCTTTCCTTTCAGGAGAGGGGCAGCCTGAAGAGATGCTTGGGTACAGTAAAACCACTACTGGGGACTCCGTTGTACAAGGCCACCAGCCCTCCACATGCTTCCTAATTTGCTGACTCAGTAAACAAGAGGTCCTGCCGAGGCTGATCTGACCGGTCTGGAGACGGTAGGTGAAGGGGTGGCAGCTCCAAATGAGGAAGTACCTGGCCTGCCTGGCAGCCCCACCCAGCCTCAAATCCAGCTCCACAGCACCAGCTCCAACAGGCCAGCCCCACCCATGGAGCAATGCAGGGATCTCCTGGGCATGTGGATCCAGCACCCCACCACTCTACTCTTTGACAAAGATGGGAAGATGAGGGCACTGGAAGCCCCAGGGGCCTCCAACATTTTTCAATGGACCCAGAACCCAGAGAGCAGGGCTAGGAAAGACTCCCACTGCAGACCCCCTCAGTCTCCTCAAGGCTTTGTTTTTATTTATCTAAGTACCACTGTCACTTCTGCCTGCCAGGAGGCCGAGGACCACAAGGCGGCTTGGCAGGAAGTCAGGAGGGGAGGAAATTCAGGCCTCTGCTATAATCCCCCATCCCAATCAAGCCACGTGACTTCTGACCACTAACTCCAGGTCCTGACTTTCATATATGGGATAAGGTTTGAGAGGCTGGGTATCTAATGTGATGGGGTGGCTGTGTCCAGTTAGGAGTGAAGATAAGGGGTGTCAATTAACCAGTTAGGCCTGGAAGGGGTCACAAGCAAGAGGTCAGTAGGAGGCACTTCCCTGTCCCAGATACTTGGCAGGCAGACCTCTAGTTCCTGCCAAAGGGACAGCAGAAGTGCTAAGGGTCGAATGGAGAGTGGAATGACGGCACTGGTGGCAGAAGCTGGCCTTGGGAGAGAGTTCCTGAGTATGAGTGAGGCCAAGATGGACCAAGCCAGCG
This sequence comes from Balaenoptera acutorostrata, assembly GCF_949987535.1. Classification (NCBI taxonomy): domain Eukaryota; kingdom Metazoa; phylum Chordata; class Mammalia; order Artiodactyla; family Balaenopteridae; genus Balaenoptera; species Balaenoptera acutorostrata. Next base: position 38,214,572 of record NC_080073.1, read on the forward strand.
GTCAGGGGCTGAGGGAAAGGGGAAGAGGCCCAGCTCCCCAGGAAGGAGAAGCCTGCTTCTCTAGGGCCCCCAAAGAACAGCAACAGCTATCGGGCCATCGACCACAGCTCTTCCTGTTTTATGAGTGCCTGCTGTGTTCCAGGCTTTATGCTAAGCACTATCTACCACCCTAAGCAACAGGGCCAAGAGGACAGATATGGGAGAGGTCACGACACGAGGCCTAAACCAAGAATGGCAGAGATGGCCTGGACAAATCCAGACCACAAGACAAAGATGGGCCAGCCTGGTAACCTAGGACGTAGGTCCAGGGAAGCAGAAAGGCACAGAGCCCAGGGCCTCTACTTAGGCTGACCTGCGGCAATTGGGGAGAGGGCTAGGCAGAGGCAGAGAGAGGGCTGAGACCCATTCATGGACTGGCTGAGCTCCTGGGGCCCAAGCCAGGCAACGTGCTGAGGTCTCCTGGTCCTGGCCCTCCTGGGCAGGGGGCAGAGGCTATAAGCATAAAGGTGCCACCTACCTTGTCAAGGCTAGAGCCATCACTCACAGTATAGGTACAATGTGCTAGAGGCTGTGCTCATCCCATCTTGGAAGATGGTGAGGCCCTACCTAGCTGGGTGGGGACTTGGTCACTGGAGGGGAGTGGGGGTTGGCAAGAACAGGAAAGTGCTTGGGGGGGCACATCTAATCCATGTCCCCCCTTGAGGGCCAACCTAGCACCAGGTCCTGAAGGTCCCAAGCCAATAGCCCTAGCCACGCTCATCCATGAAGCCTAAAGTGGTACAGTAGGGGAATCTGTTCTAGGCCTGCCCCATTCTTAGTCCAGAACAGAGAGCACTGAGGCCCTAGATTCAAGAGGAGGTGCTTTGGAAGTTGTTGCAGACAGAAGTTCCCCCCAAGTCACTTGTCAGACACACAGCACCTACGGGGAAGGGCCTAGGCCCAGGCCTGCTTAAAGCCAGTGCTGCCTGGAACCATGAACTCCAGCCTCTCACTCCACCCCTGCCTCACTCACAGCATCTAGAGTACCACAGGGGGTGGTCAGAGCTCAGCCCTGGCTCACAAGGCCAAAACCTTGGTATTAAGAAGAGGCCTCTGTCGTCCCCTTGCCCACCCAGACTGCACCATGACCCTAGCAGGAGTGAAAGGGCTAAGATGGTGCTGAAGGAGAGAATGAAGACTCTCACTTCTCACTTCCTTAGCCCCATCTCCCCTCAGAAGAGCCTCCTTTTCCTTGAAGGACTCAGAGAATCCCCTGCCCGGGGCTCCAAAAGGGCCTCCCAACCCCACTCCACTGCTGGGTTCATAAGCAAAGAAGCTGTGCCTGAGACCCAGCCTCACCTGCCCTGCCCTAAGCATCTTCCAGACCCATCCTCATGATCCCCTCCAAGACCACCCTGGGGAGATGACCCCCTCTATCAGTCCTAGGGCCACTGGGAAAGACACAGGGAGCTGGGCCCAGGTCCCCTGCTCAGATACTTGCAGACTCTGTGCCCTAAATAACTCCTGTAGCCTCTCCAGGCCTGCACCAGGCCCTGTACCAATTACTCTACATGCATCATCTCATTCCAAGCTCACATCAACTCTTATCTTATCAACCCTTGAGCAGAGAAACCTGATTTCAAGAGTCCAAGACCTAGTCCAAGGTTATGGAGCTGGCAAATGCAGGCCAAAGATTAGAGCTACATCTGCAGGACTCTGTGCTTGGCCTCATAATTGCAATGTCTGTAAAATGAGACGATCCTTAGCTGTATTCTAACCTCCAGGAGCCACTCTCCTTGCCATACTCTACCTATCCAGGTGGCCGCTGGTACAGGCTGCAATTAAGTAAAGTTCTCAGTGATGACAGATTCAAGGGATTCTGGGTACGGGGCAGGGTCTTGGGTCCAGAACTATATGACCTAAGCCAGAACTACATGGCTAGATCAGCCACCTCCAGGACTCCCTGGGCTCCACATGTATCAGTGAGGTCTTAACCAGGCCTATAGGGAGCCTATGGTGTGACGTGGCTAGATGGCTAGCTGCCCTCTGCCCAGGAAACAGGGTGGGTCAGAGCTGGAGCAGGGCCGCCCCCTCTCAACATGGGTCTAGTGACTCATCTGGAGCCCATCAGCAGCTTCCTGTCCACAGGTGCAGTGGGCGTCAGCCTTGCCCACCAGCAAGCCCTGGGAGGCTCCCACCACTCCAGCCTAGGCAGCCAGGGGCCTCAGGAGAATGTAGCCCCACCCCAAACTTTCGTGAGGACACAGCCTCAGGCAGAAAGAAACTCAGACCCATTCCAGTCAGAAGAGTTTCTCATGGAAGGAGGAGCCAAGCTGAGTGAGGGTCCCCCTTGGGCCCAAACTCATAGGCCCAGCCAGAAACCCAGAGTCAGGAGCCCCTCCTTCCCTGCTTCCGGGTACAGCAGGCTCTACCCACACTGACTCCACCCCTCGACCCCTTGCTCCCTGGGACACTCTGGGCTTAGCAAGGCTAAGCCTGTTTCCCCATCTGTAAAGCAGAGAGAACCAGGAGTCCAACCTTACAGAGGAGTAAGAAGATGAAATGCTGAGCATAAGAAGCTTAACAGGGGCCCTGGTCATATCCTGTACCCACAGGTCTTTGCTGTTGGGCCCTCCGGGTCACCCACGCGGCAGTGAGGGGTCACTGACCTTCAGGGCACACTTCTGCCCGGTGCGCCGGTGGAAGCACTCCAGCACCTTGCCGTTCACACCCAAGCCCAGCACCTGCTTGGACAACTGGTAGTCATCGGTCACTGCGTACTTCTTGGGCTCCCGCCGCCCCCCGAAGGCGGGAGCGCCGGCTGAGCAAGGTCCGCAGGGTGCACCTGGTGGGGGCGCAGGGCCCCCCTGCTCCTCTGCTGTCTTGACATCCATGGCCCCCGCGGGGCGCTCAGAGGCGGCCCCAGCCTGGCGCGTCCAGGGCCACCTGGTAAAGAGAGGAAGAGTGACTTCCGTTCAGACTTCTTCAATACACCCCAGCCTTGGAAGCCCTGAGCCAGAGTGGGCTTCGGGTCGGGGACAGGGCTGGGAATGAGGAACGAACTGTCGGAGTGTACGGACCCGCGGCAAGGGGAGGTGGTCACGCAGCCGGGCACAGGCGAGTCCTGCCCGGCCACCTGTCAAGAGGGGAAAGGGCCGCGAGGTCCCGGAAGTGGGAGGTGGAGGGGGCCCAGGCAGGGCGTACCTGGCGAGGGCGTACCTGACGGCAGCGCACCTGGCTGCGGTGCCGGTAAAGGGCAGGGGCGGCAGTCGCCGAAGCCCGCGGCCGCGAGCGCCCAGAGCTGAGAGTCACCCCGCCGCCTGCCCACGTGACTGCTCCCCTCCCCCGCGCGTCCCCGGCTTGAGGCCGGGCTTGGTCAGCCTTAAAGGGCCAGGCGGGCCCTGGCAGGGCGGGGCGGGGCGGGGCGGGACGGGGCCCGCCTAGAGCTGAGGCAGAAATAGGGGGCGTGGCTTCTCAAGGGTGCGGAAACCTCCTAGGCTCCGCCAGCCTCCGGGGAGACTCCAGCGCTAGCGCAGCCGGGTTCCGCGTGGGCTGTGCGAGCCGCGAATTTTACCAGCCACCAAGGAAGTGGCAGCACAGGAAGTCTTGTTTTTCTTGGAGTCTCAGGTAGCCCCTTGAGTCGGGTGTTTTCTCTGCACGCTGCCAGGAGGCCCTCCAGTATAATCTTAAGGCTTGCAACTTCCTTAGTGGTGGCCCACCGCCAGCGTATCTAAAGTCTTAATTTTTGCCAACAGGGCAAGAGTGCAATAGAATTTTGTTGTGATTCGTGTCTCTAGCTCCTGGTGGCTCTGCGCGTCTCTCTAGCACTGGCATCTCTACCCTTCTGTGCATCTCCTGCTCATATCCCTTGGAATACAGCGTCCTAAGACCAGAAATCCTGAATTCCCGTTTGGTCAGATCCATCAACTTTTCACCTTATGGTTTGAGCTTTTGGTGTCATGTTTAAAAAGTCTCCTCCTCCCACCACAGTGACAGATATTCTTTATTAGCTAAGTGGTTTTCCCTTCCACATTTAGGTCTCTACTCTGAGCCCACCTTAGATTACCTTACGTATTTCGAACGGGTCTTCCCATCACAGACTGTTAACTCTTATTTCACAGATGAGGAAGCTGAGAACCCCCTAGAGGAAACAACTTGTCTAGAGCTGCAGCGTGTGTAGCTGTCTCCTTGGACAAATCTGCACTACTCCTGCACTTCCCTCTCGCCCCACAGCCCCGAAAGAGGTGGCTCACTTGGGACAGGGAAGATGTGATTTGGGGCAGGATCCCTGTGCGGGCCTCTGCTGCCATCTACAGGCCACTAGCAGGACTGCAGGAACCGCGGCCTCTGTCCCACCCGTAGGTAACTCCTCTGTATACCTAAGTATCCAAAGGTATCTTCTGGCTTCGGAATTGGGGCCCAGCGAGCTCCCTGCCCCTAAGCCCCAACACACACATGCATGTGGACGCACGTGGATGACTGGGCAGCAGCTCCAGGAGAACAGGCACCCTCTGTGTGCAGGCATTGAGCTGGATGAGGGTGTGAGGGGCTCTTCCCTCTCTCCTTGAGGCGACCTTCAAGCTAGGAAGGTTCAGTAAAGCAGAAGCCCAGATGACAGCCTCAACTAAGCGTACTGAGCTCTTCTTTTGGACCAGACACGGGGTAGATGCTCTATCTGGGCACCCCATGATCGCACTGGGACTGGAGGAGGGAAGGCAGTACCAATCCCATGCAGCCTACACCAGACACACGAGTGACAAGCCCTGAGAGGTCAAGCGACCTGCCTGAGGTCACTAGCTACCATGGCACAGCCCCTATGCCAACCCCCAAAGAACAACTCCAGGGCCCAACTCTCACCCTCAAACTATGCCTTCTTCTCCTGTGCCTCCCTGCCCCGCTCCCACATCCACATGTACACATTCTCACACGTGTTCACATGTGCACACACATGCAATCACACCTTTACACGTGTGCACATATGCACACAGAGATACACAGGCATACACATGCACACAACACACACACATTTATGCCTAGCTGGAGCCAGGACCTCTGTCCTTGAGCCCCACCTGAGAATCTGATCCAAGATCTCAGAGCCTTGCAGGAAGCCCTGTGATCCAGAAGCTACCACTGCTTGAAGGCTTGGAGACTAGAGAAGGATTCTCCTTCTCCTATGGAGATGACTGGTTTGAGCCAGATGAACCCAAAGCTGAGCAAGATCTCATTCTGGACAAGCAAGGCCCCACCCATAAGCAGAGGTCTAGAGAGCTGAGGGTGGAGGCTGGCCACTTGTCGTAGCCAAGGTCATCTCTGCGTGCTGTGGTCTCTAAGCTATCTTATTTTCTAAAAATGGAGTTAGATTACAATTGTTCTAACATTTTTGTATTTGTATTTTTTTGACCACAAAAAAATCTATATTTTTATATTGGGGGGAGGAAGTAGAAAAGAAAGTAGCCCCTATACTGAGCCCTATTCAGTGGCAGCTTTTTGTTCCATAGGGTTAAGGAAGACTTTGAGGAAATAAAAGTTGTTTGGAAAAATCCAGGTGTAGTTGCTTTGTATATTGTGATGGGTAGAAGGGATGAAGTGAAGGGTGAAGGACCCTCACACGCTCCATATTGCCTCAGACTATGCCCTGGAAACCTGAAGTGAAGAAAACGCCACTTTCATTCCTGCTTCTTGGGACTGTTGATGGCCATGTAGTGATAGAGAACGACAAGCAGGCTGGCGAAGATGGCGAGCTGCACATCCATGATCGTGGCTGATCAGCTGGGCTCAGCTCCAACGTGGCCTGTGCGCTCTGTATCTGTATTTTTTAAACTGGTCTCTTTTTATTAAAAATTTTAATTGCATAAGCAAAACTTGCTTGTTATAATAAATTCGAACCATATAGAAATATAAAAAGCAAGGAATGACAATGTCTCTCCTCTTGCAGTGTCCATACCAAGGCCAATGCTTACACAAACACACACGTTCCCCACATGGCTTCATCATAGACACGTGTTTTGCAGCTGACCCAGGGGAGTCAGAATGCATGGTTTCCCCTCACTGCTCACATTCCAGCAAGCATCTGCCATCTGAAAATTGATGGGAGGATTCAGTATTGGGGATGGCTGGGCCAGGGCAGGTGGGTACATGGTGGCAAACTCTGCCACACAGCTCTCCATGAGAGCTGTATGTCCAAGGGGATGAGGGCTGAGAACTTTGGAATAGCTTACAGTGACGAAGGAATCCAGTGAGTGCCTGGGTGGGGTGGTGGGGCAGCTGAGACCCCTCTCTCAACACACACACACACACACACACACACACACACACGTGTGGACGTGTGGACTATTCTTTGGGGAGAGGAGAGGCTGCATATGTGAAAGTTTACAGACCAAATGAGCCAGACCCTGAGGAAGGCACTGCTGTATATTCTTGTGACCCATTTTGTGTCTGTTCTGGGTGGGGAAGGGCAGAGATCCTGCAGCAAGAATCTCGGGTGCATGGGAGGGGTTTTTCTGGAAGGAAGAATCCATGGAGATGTGGCACATGAAACTATGAGAGGAATTGCCACTGGGTGGCAGTGTGGGCCCAGCAGTCAGGGCAGGAGAGGTGACAATTAGATGGCCAGAGGGACCCACAACACCTGGGGCAGGCAGGCACCTCGGGTAAAACAAAGGCACACCACTCTTCCCAGCATTCAGGGGAGGTGCATAGTGCTGTCAAATTTACAAAGGGCAGCTGGAGGGCAAAACCCTTCGGTCCTTTAGTTTACACACAGAACTGCACAATCACTGACTTCTGTAGGGGGCGCTTTCAAGGGGACACCTGTGGTGCCCTGATGTTGACTGTCCTGGAGGCAGGGAAGCTTCACTGAGGACCTGAAAGTTGGATCCTGAAGGATGTCTAGGAGTTGGCTTATCATAGGAGCCTAGAGAGGAAGTGGGGGAGGGGTTGGGCCTGTGAGATCTAGGGTATATTTTAACCTCTCTATGCTTCATTTTTATCACCCGTAAAGAGGGGACAATATGTAGTAGTTAGGCAATGAAATGGGGCTGGAAATTGCTGAGAGCATCTGGCACATAGTAAGCATTCAGTAAAGTAATCACAGTTAAAGGGAAAGGGCAATCTCGGGGTAGAGAGCTTGGGATTTGTTGCCAGGGGGACCAAGGTTCAAATCCTAGCTCTGTTGCTTGGCAGCTGTGAAGCCCCTTTGTCTTCATAGTATGTGGGGCAGTAGACAGTTCCTACTGGAGAAACAGCACCTTATACAGGGGCTCCATGCTGGGCTCTCCAGGTGCCCCAGCCATCAAAGTGGTACTGAGGTCTCCACACCCATCTCCACCCCATGCAAGCAGCTTCTGGCCTACTCAGGACTGGTGGGGCGACACTGAAGCTCAACTTCCCTTCAGGAAATTTACAGAGAAGTGGGTTTCCTGAAGTCATTTCTCATCTTAACCAATTATTTTGTCATTTTGTCCTGTTTCACGGGGTTTTGCTTTTGGACCCCCTTTGTCTTCCATCCCCTCCCAGGAAGGGCAAACTCAGCCCTGTCTGCCCTGGGGAAAACCTGGATACTGCCATTTAGGCTTCTGGACCCTGCCAGGAGTCTGTCATCCCTGCTAGGGGACCTGAAGCTTACCTTCTTTCTGGGGAACCTGGGGGTACACACCGGGAAGTGGGAAGTGGGGAGTGGACCCTGCCACTTCTCCAATTCTCTCCCTCTCCTTCTGGTCCAAGGGCTTAGAGGAGGTGTGCGTAGCCCCTATGGTCTTTCAAGATGTTCCCTGGTGAGTCCAGTGAACTAGGAAAAGGTGGAGAGGATCAAGGGTAGGAGCATGGGCTTCTGACTTTTGTTCCCTGGGGCTCAGCATAATGGGGGTAATAACAGCTGTTGAGGATCAAATGTATCAAGTGCTCCATGTAGATGGGAGGGGGTGTCACTGCTCCTTCTCTCTACCTTTACCCCCCACCTTCAGTTTATCTCTGGGTGTTTGGAGCTCCAGGTCTCTCTCCCACATTTTTAGGGGACCCACCAACCCAGAGACACATGTGAACTGTCCTGTGGGGTGAGCTGGGGGCCTGCCTGCCCCTCAATCGGTAGTCATTTCTTCCTTGATTGGAGGGCCGGCCAGAGGCCAGGCTGGGGCCGAGACTGGATGGCCCTGCCTGGTGCAAAGGTTGGGATGGTGCCTTCTCCCTCAACTCTCAGTGAAAACGTTCTCGCCTGGATCCTCTTGGCTGTGGTGGCCGCAGGCTTGACCCCCGTGAAGCTGCTCGTATCTGAGTACTCCCTCTGTACCCCTTCCCTCCCCTAATGTCCCTCTCCAAACCACACCCCTTGCCACCCACCTCCCCAGACACAGAGTCCAGGGGTCCAAGTGCAGCCCACAGGGGGCCCCTGCACACCAGACAGACCGCCTTGGAGGAGCCGCTAGCTGGGCAGACAGGTCGGTGACCGCGCCCTCGTGCTGCCACCGGTTCTACAGAGAGATAAGGGGGCCTGTCCCCAACGAAGCGGAGTGCCCGAAAGAAATCTGGGCTCCGGTAGGTAGAGCACCTGCCCCTGCCTAGCCCTCTTCAACCTGGACTTTCCCTAATGTTCTCTAGGTCACTCTCAACCCGGCTTGGTCACGTCAGCCTTGGGTCCAAGCGCTGTAATTGGCCCTGCCTGACCACTCGGCTCCACCTCCTGCGCTGCGATTGGTCGCCGAGCGCGGCCCCGCCTCATTTTCCTGGAAAGTTCTTGGAAATCTGTCAAAGGTGTTTCCTTTAGCGGCCCTCGGTCGCAGACCAGGGAACCGACTCTCTCGCCTGCACCCCTCCCCGCCCGGCCGCACAGCCGGCGGTTCTAGGAAGACGTCGCTTCCGGGAAGGGCTGGGACACAGAGGACAAAAGATTAGGCTGCTCGCCCCGCCCTCCCGGCCCGCCCCACGCGCCCTCCCGGCCCGCCCGCGCCGCCACCTCTCAGTCCCGGCCCGCCGCCCGTGCGCCCCGGAAGCCTGCCTTGAGAGCGCGACCCGCGCCCACTGGCTCCCTCCAGCAGCCGCCGTCAGGCCGAGCCCCAGCTCCGGAGCAGCCGCTGCCGCTGCCGGGACATGGTCCTCTGCGTTCAGGGGTAAGCGCGGCTCTCCGCCCCCACCCACCTCTGCGCCGGCACGCGGCAGAGTTACTGGCCTCGTGCTAGCTGCCGAGCATTAAGAGGGCTTGACCGGTCGGAAATGATCGAGCGCGGAAAGACCTCGAGAGAGACAACAGGGAAGGGTGACAACATCGTCACCACCTCTACTGGCACTGTGGGTAGGGAAACTGGGGGTCGGCTGGTGACAGGACAAACAGGGTGGGCTAAGCGTGGGTTCTGGCTGGAAAAGGTAGACGCCTCAGGCAGCGCGTCCTCCAAGGCGTGGCTCACCAGCCCAGCCGTTCTGGGCCCGGAGCGCTCTATCCTAGCCTGCCGGCCCAACAGCCTACTGTGACCTTGGGCCAGCCCCTGCCCTTCTCTGTCCTGTCATCCACTCTCCTGCCTCGTCTAGCAATTAGGCTGTTCTTGGGAAGCCAACCTGAGATCCTTGCCTCTCCCCTGGTTGGCACCTGCTGAACAAGCAGCTGTTGGGAGAGCCTAGGTTTGGCCCAGTCCTGCCTGAGGCACCCCCACAATGTCCTCAATCCTCCTCTCAGCCCAAAATGGGATCCCAGTGTGAGAAGGACCTTGGCTCCTGCCTCCCTTCTCCAAGTTTCCCAAAATGTGGGGGTGGGGTGGGGACTGATAAGACAGAGTCTTGGCCTCAGCTGAGCATTCTTGGTACATTCCTTCTGGCCAGGGCCTCAGGATCCCCTTCAACCAAGGGTCTGATGCTCTCCAAAATGATCTGACAGGAGCTCAGAAAGTTCCAGGGAGAGTGAAAGAAGATCACTTGTGATCTTGTCAAGTGACAAGATCTTGTGTGAATGGGTGCTCCACAGCAGGGAAAGCAAGATTTTTAAGACCTACACACACACACAGCCACAGACCAGCTGGTGCCCTCCTGAGGTAGGGAGCAGGGATTCCCAATTGTAGGTATGGGTTGTCAGCTTTGCTGAGGGATCCCCCCTCAGGGCTGAGTTTGCCTCATTGGCTTATGTGCCCAGGCAGAACTCACAGGCTGGGCTCCACAGCAGGCACACACACATACTGGCCACCCACACCTGGAACATAACAGCCACCGCCAAGACAATGACACCTCCCATACTCCTAGAAGGCTCCTGGGCCTGAGCTGAGCTCTGGGTCCCAGCAGGCAGGCCATAAGCCAGTTCCCTGAAACTCAGCCTCTAGCTCCCCAACAGGGATTCCAGAGCTCCCGTAGTACAGCCAGGGTAGGGGTGGAAAAGTATTAGCAGGCTGTGGTATGCTAGGGTCTTATGGCCCCTTCTTCTCTTGAGTGGTCATGGGCCCCTGATTTGTTAAAATCTTCTAAGAGTCACCTATAACCTACACTGTATAACTTACACTGTCAGATCTGGTACCTCTGCCTGACTCCTGCCGCCGGTTCCTGCCCACCTCTTCCTGCCTCGTAAGCAGTACCTGTCAGTGTTTACCCATGCCATCATCTCTGCCTGTGGTGCCTTCCCTGCTACTCCTTCCTTTAGCCTGGCAGACTCAGCTCAGGAACAGGCAGACCCTGACTTCCCCCTAACATTCTTTGCTTTTATGACTTTGGGTTATGAGTTTTCCTTTAGGGTAGGGCCCAGGGTTTCATTATTTGGTATCTTGAGGCCCAGGAGAGAACCAGACCCAAGACCCGAGGATTTATTTTGTGATGAGTGGGAGAGGACCAGCAGTCTCTTCCTTGGGAACCAGGGCCATGCCCCTCACTCCCAGGAAGCCCCAGGATCACCATGCTGGGTGGGCTTCCTCTAAAGGGAAGCTACTGCTCAGATTGGGGCCAGTTCAGCAACCCAACTCTAGCCATCTGAAAGTATGGTGTGGCCAAACCCCTCAGTGTCTGGGCTGGTAGGACCCCCTCATTGAGGAGGAGGGGAAACTGACGTCTAGTGAAGAACAGTGTTTGCATAAGATCATAGTGCCTCGTAGGGCACGCTCATCAGGGTAGGATCTGGAATGTGGGATGAGTACCCTGCCCTTTGGTGGGAGCTCATATTTATGGGAGGTGGGACTTGTCAGTGCCTTTAGAGGCCACTGTCTACCCTATACCCTCAGCTGGGAGGAGGAGAGAACAGGATGGGTGTCTGACCTGTTTGGGGAGATTATTCCAGCCTCTAAGCCCTGGCCAGTGTGGACCTAGGTCCCTCTGACAGATACTCCTATCTATGGGGAGGTAGCATGTGACCAATCCCTCGGCTCAACCAGAACCAGTGCCATTTAATTGGCCCACCACTGCCAGGAGGGCACCACTGTGAAGCCTCTTTGTGCTGGATCCCATCAGTGTGGTGAGAACACCAACTGGCAACTGTGAGCTAGAGATGCCTATAGAGAATGAAGTGTATTTGGTTGGTGCAAAATAGAAAGAGATTACAGTTGGCCCTTCATATCTGCAGATGCGAAACCCATGGATATGGAGGGCCCAAAGTATTCACTGTACTACGCCATTCATATAAGGGACTTGAGCATCCGCAGATTTTCGTATCCACGGGGGCTCCCGGAACCAATCCCCTGCGGATACTGAGGGATGATTGTAATTACTGTTTAATAAATGCAGGAGGGTGGAGAAGTCTCTTTCAGAAGAGGGTTCATATGTGGGGAAAGTAATCAAGGGGCCTTTTGTGATGACAAGTGGGAGGTGGGGTACTGGTCTCATTGAGCCCATGGGTGGGCAGAGGGGAAACTGGGGCTCATAGTGAGATAGACTGGCCAGAGGTCACATAGCCAGTCTGGGGCAGAGGGGATCTCTGGAAATGGGGAGAGCACAGGGCCTCCACTCACTGCCCATCCACCTCTTTCTAGACCTTGTCCTTTGCTGGCTGTGGAGCAGATCGGGCAGCGGCCCCTGTGGGCCCAGTCCCTGGAGCTGCCCGAACCAGCTATGCAGCCTTTACCTGCTGGCGCCTTCCTGGAGGAAGCAGCAGAGGAGTCCCCAGCCCAGCCAGAGGGTGAGCCCAAGGTGCTGGACCCCGAAGAAGATCTGCTGTGCATAGCCAAGACCTTCTCGTACCTTCGGGAATCTGGTGAGTCTGAGGAGGGAGGCAGGACTTGTCCTGGAAAGTCTGATGGGGAGAGTTTAGCTCTGCCTGTTGTGTCTAATTTGAGAGGCATGGCTCTGGCCAGAAGAGTCTGATGGGAGAAAAGGGGTACAGCACTCCCCAGGGAGGTGTGAAGAGAAAGGCTGAGCCCTGCCTTGCCCTGGGTTGGTGCACCCAACTAATTTCCACTGTGACCAGTCTCTTAGCCCCCTCTCCATTTGCCTAGGCTGGTATTGGGGTTCCATTACGGCCAGTGAGGCCCGGCAACACCTGCAGAAGATGCCAGAGGGCACATTCCTAGTACGTGACAGCACCCACCCCAGCTACCTGTTCACATTGTCGGTCAAAACCACCCGTGGCCCCACCAACGTGCGCATTGAGTACGCCGACTCCAGCTTCCGCCTGGACTCCAACTGCCTGTCCAGGCCGCGCATCCTGGCCTTCCCAGATGTGGTCAGCCTTGTGCAGCACTATGTGGCCTCCTGTGCTGCAGATACCCGAAGTGACAGTCCTGACCTTGCAACCACCCCAGCCCTGCCTACCCCTAAAGAAGATGCACCTGGTGACCCAGCACTGCCTGCTACTGCTGTACACCTAAAACTGGTGCAGCCCTTTGTGCGCAAAAGCAGCACCCGAAGCCTGCAGCACCTGTGCCGCCTCGTCATCAACCGTCTGGTGGCCGACGTGGACTGCCTGCCACTACCCCGGCGCATGGCTGACTACCTCCGACAGTACCCCTTCCAGCTCTGACCCAGCCGAGCAACCGCCTAGCCTCACCCAGCCAAACCCTGGAGGGGACACCGGCTCCAGCTGGACTTGGGCTCCCACTATCCCTCCTCCAGTCATCCTGGTGCCACATGCATCTGGCAGCTGGACCAGGAAGGGTCTGCAGGAACAAGGCTGGGGGTGAGGGGTAGGGAGAAGTGTCACGCGACTTGGAGGTCAGCACCCCCAGCTCCCATGTGGCTCCACTGTGGCGGGCCATGTGACAGAAGAGGGGACTGGCAGCACCTCGTCTCACCCTGTGGGCTGGGCCCAGGCCCCCACTCACCTGCTGTGGCCTCCTGTACTGCGTAGACTTGGCCAGCCCTGGTTTCTCAGTCCACAGGGTGGGGCAGGCCCCCTCCTTTCAGCCAGCCTCTGTCTCAGGGGGGATGGCAGCCAGAGGAACTGAGGTTGACAGTGACAGTCCCCTGGTGCGGGAGCAGGCCAGGCTGGGGACGGCACAGTTATATAGTATTTATTTATTTATTCTCCTTGGGTTGGAGAGCCAACCCCACCTCTCTGCCTGAGCCCTGAGTGCTCCAGAGGCCCCAGCCCTGCCTCAGCTTCTCTGGTTCCTCCCGGCAGAGAGCCTCATCCTGAGATGTGTTGCTGGACCCAAGGCAGTCCTGGATGTCCCACCCACCCACCTGTGAAGGTGTCCACCCTCTTCTGCCTCCAGCCCTGTTTTGGGAGGATGGGTGAATAAACAAGAAAAGGAAGCCAAAGTGTTAGGGCCTTGCAGAGCCTGCCACTCACCCCCTTGCAGGGCAGAGCCCTGTCTGCACAGAGCTGGTCTCGCTGGGGCACAGGCCCTGCATGAGTGTGGGTGCCGTGTCAGGGAGGGGCATGGTAGTTTGAGGACTGCCACTCCACCTCTGCTGGGTCTGCTTCCTGCCCAGGAAGGTGCCTGCACATGGAAGAGGGAAAGAAAATACATATCTGATAAGACTTTATAAAATAATTATTTCTAAAAAAAAAAAAAAAAAACCCCACAGTTTGGTAGTCTTTTTTTTTTTTTTTCACTGATTTTTCTGTAATGACAATAAAATTGTACCTTTCATTTATCGAGCACCTCAGTGGGGCCTCTTTTGAGTTGTACACAGTTTGTCCCCTTTGATCTTACTATCATTATCCCCCACTTTACATCTGGGTCAGCAGAGGCCCAGAGACCTATGTGGCAGAGCAGGCCCTGCTAGGGCACCCAGTAAAGAGTGGAGGGGGTAGCGAGAAGCCTTTCTCCACTCATTTCCTCTTGTCCCCTTGGAGGGTGGGATGCAGGAGATGAAGGCCAGTTGGATTGCCTGCAGGGTCACTGCCCAGTGTCAGGTGGGGGGTGGTGGCAGAGGAGCACCAGATCTGAGAGATGTGTTAACAGGAGATGTCAATTAAAGATTGAAAGTGGAGAATACTAGGGGGATGGGGACTGTGGACTACTCCTGGGGGCAGCGTCTTTTGAGATGAGGAGACCAACAATCAGAGAAGTCAGGACCAGTCATTCCAAGAAGAAGGTACAGGGCATGCAAAGGCACCAGGGCGTGACTGGGAAGCTTATATTCCTGACCACAAGGAGGCCTGGGGAAGGGTCATTCTGTGCAGTGGGGTGGAACAGTTGAGTTGTGGATAGTGGCCAGTAAGCTGGCAGGGTCTGGCCTGGGATGGGGCTAATGGGGCTCTGGTCTAGGCTGATTGGGGTTTGGGGACTCTCTCACTCAGGGCCCTGCATATCAGAAGTAGGTGAAAAAGCAATTAAAATGAAAACGCTCTCCATTATCTGATGGTCTGCCTTTGGAGCACTTCAGCACCCGGAATCCCACTATGTCCTGAAATTTTCTGCATCTTTACTTGAGTACCTCACAGGAAGGCTCCTGTGAACCTCATTCATAGCCTTTAACCCTTATTTTAGAAACAGTTCTAAACTTTCTATCTTCTTAGCCCTTAGACAATTAAAAGCTGAAGATTAGAAGAGGCAAATGTCAGCAGATTGAAGGCAGGAAGGTGTGAGGAGTGACGTGTTGATGACAAGGAGCAGGCAGGAAAGGATAAAAATCAAGAACTATGGCAGCACAGAACCTTGGGGGGCATGGAGATAGTTGTGGGAAAGAATGGAGCTGATGTTGGGTGAGAGTGAGCAAGAAGTGGGTGAGGGCTGTCTTTATCGGAGCGGTGCCCAGGCCCACGTGTCCCGCCTGGTGCCTTCTCCGTTGCTGGCTGCAGGGCCCAACAAACACCTCCTCCAGGTCACCATGGCCCTGCCAGGGATGTCTACAGTTCCTTATTGCTTCAGCCTGGATCCCAGCCCCTTGATGACTCCCAAAATGCCTGAGGTGACCCCTCTGTCTGCTCCACCCCCAGATCTGAGTCACCCAGTGGGTGGGTAGCAGACACAGAGGGGCCAAAGGCAGGCTCTTCCCCACCTGGTGCCATGACCCAGACAGAAAGTGCTGGAGCAGGAGGAAGCCCTTCGTTGTCCACAGAGGCGACAAGTCTCAGGGTGCCCACCGGGTGCTGGCAACAGACAAGGGCTTTGCACCTCATGTAATGCTCACCACAACCCTGGGAGTAGGTCTAAATATTACCCATATTTCACAGAAGAGGAAACTGAGGCCCAGAGGGGGCAAGAGACTGGCTGAGGAGGTGAGGCACAGAGCAGAGCTAAGCCTGAGGGGTCCTGACTGCCCACCTGCCCCTGCACTGCTACATGAGGTGGTGAGGACGGGCAGCTGGGGTGGGGGGGCGGCTTTCAGGTGAGTTGTTCTTGGATGCTGGATTTATCCCCTTGCGTTCCTGCCTGCTAAGGTCTCTGGAGCCACTGGCCTGACCAAAAGGGTCCTATCCCGTTCCCCGTCGCCTCAGCCCAAGCCAGGGTCCAGCTCTTGCCTGAGGAGGGGCTACCAGCTACTTCTGACCCCTGACACTTTTCTGCTTCAATCTTTTTTTTTTTTGGCTGCACCGTGCGGCATGTGGGATCTTAGTTCCCCAACTAGGGATCGAACCCACAGCCCCTGCCTTGGAAGCACAGAGTCTTAACCACTGGACCGCCAGGGAAGTCCCAATCTGCTTCAATCTTATTTTCATGTTTCCCTACCAAGGGAGTGAGTGACGCCTACTTAGAACAGGATCAGTGGAGAGCATGTCATCGGGCCCCAGACCCAAGTCAGAGACCCAGCCTAACAGATGCTGAAAATCCTCTGGTCGCTGCAATCACCCCTGGGTGGTTCTGGGCTGGTGAAAGGAGCACACCTACCGGCACTGACCAAGGAGGAAGAGAGGAGCTGACTGGAGGGCACACAGGACCCTGCACAACATACAAACAATAACTGATGGTAACCCTTTACCGATTAAGTCCTTTACCAGCACACGTGCTCTTTGGGCACAAACTGGGCCAGACTCCATCTGGGCCCTGGGGACACAGCAGGGAATAAGATGGACACACTCCCCATCCTTGTGGGACTCGTGGGCTGGTGGGCGAGAGATAATAAGTAAACAAATGGGCACTCAGGATGAGTTTTGAGAGTGAAATGAAAGCAAAGCAGGAGGCGGGGAAGAAAGTGCTTTGGGTGTGGGGACACTCCTGCAGATGAGAGGGTCGGGGAAAGCTCTGGAGCAGAGTGGCACTGAGCCTGGACACCCGAGCAAAGAGCAGGAACTGGCTATGCAGACAACTTAGAGAAAGGACATCCCAGGTGGAAGGAGCTCCAGTGCAATGGCCCTGAGGCAGGAACAAACCTGGTGTGACCAAAAGATGGCTGGCTGCCCAGGAGGGCTGAGGAGACAGAGGGCAGGTGAAGAGGGCAGAGGGTGCACATGGATTGTGCTCTGGTGCGATGGAGCGCCCCTTCAGTGTTTAGCAGGGACAAGCTATGATCCAATGCTCAGTTCTAAGGCGTGAACCTGTCAGCTGGCGGGGGGGGATGGCCCCACAAGGGCCTGGGGGCCAGAGGCCAGAAAGGAGGTTGAGAGGTATGGGATATGGAGGAGTAGGGTGTGGTGGAGAGCAGAGGAGGCGAGGTGATCCTGGGTGGGGTTCGTGCCCCATTAAGTTCTCACTGCAGCCTTGCACACCAGCAGAGGTTGTCCCCATTTACAGCAGAAGAGGTAAGACTCGAGAGAGGTGGTGGCTTTTTCAGGGTCACACAACTTGTGAGGGGCAGAGCCGGGGTTCAAACTCTGACTCAAGACCTCATTTGTATAAACGGCTCTTCTGCTCTGCCTCCCAGGGGCTGGCATGCTAAGGCCTTGGCCCTCACAAGGCACTGGGGACATGTAGAAGGCCAGGCAATTCAGGAAGGCTTTTTGGAGGAGGGGGGCTGGGGACTGCCCTAGAGGATTCTGTCAGGCCATGGGGAAGTGGGTTTGCAGATTGATCCTTCGTGGTGTCCATCCTCGGACTCACAACGCCCCTCTGGAAAAATTCTGGGACAGAGATGCCACTAGGCCATTCAGGTTTCTCTTGTCAATCAATGAGAGGTCTTCCTGGGAGGCTTCACCCGTGATCACCGAGTGTCCTAACACGCCCTGAACCATCGGGGTCTCTGCACCTGGGCCCAGCTTCTAATCTGCCAACTAAGCAAATCTTGCTGGATCAAGGCCGAACATGGGTCTGAATAGGTCTGGGGACATGGCCAGGCTGGCTCCACTCTCAGATGGGAACCCTCCTGCCCAGCACAGCTCCACAGTGAAATAGAGGAGCCAAGAGCCTGAAATAAGTCCTAATCAAGAAGGCAGGAGGATTCTGGGACCTCACAAAGGCCCTCTTTCTTCAGGAGAAGTGGAGCCTGCGCAGGCCTGGGCAGCCCTTTCATACCAACCTGTTAGACCAGTTTTAATATAAAGCAGGTTGGAGCTTTGCCAGAAATTCAACAGCCTCTCCTGGTGAACGTGTCCTCCCCACCCCAACTGCAGGGTATGGGGCCCCCTCCCCAGCTTAGGCAGGCTGCACAGCCAGCCACCCAAGGGGCCGTTCCAATGGTCACTCTGGGGCAGCAGGCTGGGGCTCCCACATCTGATACTTAAGACAGGAGGTCCCTGGAGGTTTACTCCTGGCTAGCATGTCCCTCCAACCCTGGTTTTACCCCCACCTCCCCTCCAGTCTGGATTATGTGCTGTACACTTGGTTTGGGGGGGGCTGTTTCCCTCAACCTCACTGAACCTCAGAAGATTCCTTAGCTGTGAAATGGGGGGAGTGACAGCACCTCTCTCAGAGGGGACATGGGGGGCCCAGGAGGATTTATAAGTTGATACTGAGGAGAGCCTGAGAGGGTTCAACCTGGCAGCTGCTGCAGCTGTCACTGTAACTATTCCTTGTCCCTTGCTTTAATCCCATTTGAGAGGCGGGCAGGGCAGGGTTTTTTTTTTTTTTGGCTGCGTCGGGTCTTTTTTTTTTTTTTTTTTTTTTTTTTAATTTTTATTTATTTATTTATTTATGGCTGTGTTGGGTCTTCGTTTCTCTGCGAGGGCTTTCTCTAGTTGCGGCAAGTGGGGGCCACTCTTCATCGCGGTGCGCGGGCCTCTCACTATCGCGGCCTCTCTTGTTGCGGAGCACAGGCTCCAGACGCGCAGGCTCAGCAATTGTGGCTCACGGGCTTAGTCGCTCCGCAGCATGTGGGATCTTCCCAGACCAGGGCTCGAACCCGTGTCCCCTGCATTGGCAGGCAGATTCTCAACCACTGCGCCACCAGGGAAGCCCAACTGCGTCGGGTCTTAATTGCAGCATGTGGGATCATCATTGCGGCACGCGGGCTCTCCGTTGCAGCATGCGGGCTCTTCGTTGCAGCTCACGGGCTTCTCTCTAGTTGTGGCGCGCAGGCTCCAGGGCACGTGGGCTCTGTAGTTGTGGCGCGCAGGCTCCAGAGTGCGTGGGCTCTGTAGTTGCGGCACGTGGGCTCTCTAGTTGAGGCGCACAGGCTCAGTAGTTGTGGCATGTGGGCTTAGTTGCCCCATGGCACGTGGGATCTTAGTTCCCCCACCAGGGATCAAACCTGCGTCCCCTGCATTGGAAGGCGAATTCTCTACCACTGGACCACCAGGGAAGTCCCTGGACAGGTGTTGATGTCCCCTGAGGTCCCCATGGGAGCTGCAGGGGAGCTGGCTGGAACTCCCTGGAGCTATAAGCAGCCCCTCACCCCACCAGCTTTGATGCTGCCCTGCCAGCCCAGCCCTCCACCTTCAGGCGTCATTTGCCAACCAAGGCCTTGGGTTCCAGTCGTGGTAAATAGACCCTTTGTCTGGTCTCTGCATGGGCTGGGGTGGAGGCTAGACCAGCCTAACCTTCTACCAACTTCCCTTGCAGCTCCAGTAGAGACTAGGCCATCTGCTACCCTTGGGGGATGGGTCTCCCTCAGGCCTGTTACTCTCCACGCCCTCAGTGGTCTATGCCCTCAGAGGTGAGTCACAGATGAGGGAGGTGAGCTGGGTAGCACCTCTGGGTCTGTCCCATTTCAAAGCTGCAAGCCTGAGACCCAGAGAGTCAGGGTAATTTGTCCACAGTCACCCAGAGAGGAAGTGGCCATACGGGGCTGGAGCCCAGGGCTTTGAATCCCAGGCCAGGGCCTGTCCCCCTCACCCTAGAACTCTTGAACTTGAGTCTGCTGCCTTCTGACTAGGAGCATGGACAGCCTGGTTCAAGGCCCTCCAGACTCCCCCTGTCCAGACCTGGACTCTTCGCTGTCCCCTAGACATGCCTCCACAACCCCCACATGCACCCCCCGCCTGTTGATCTCCACGTCCGTCTACCTTGCCCCTGGTCCTTCTCAAGCTGCTCTCCTGCTGCTCCCCATGGCTGCCTTGCCCAGATCTAGCCTTACCATCACTCACTAACCTGACTGGACCATCCTGATGGCCTCCTCACTAGCCCCCTCAGCACTACCACCATCTCCAGAGTGAGGGGCTTGCAAACCCAAACTTGTCCTGCCTTCCTCATTTAGTGATATTCACAGGCTACCCTCATATCTTGCCTGTGCCTTACCCCAGGCTCCAAGACATGGATTCCCAAACTGCCAACAAGCCATTTCATTCTGCTTCCCTCCAAACAGCCCTCCACATACCAGGATATCATTCATCCTGGAATGTCCTCTTCCTCAGTTCTGCCAGGGCAAACTCTTACTTACCCTTCAAAGTCCAACTCAAATGCCCCTTTTCTGAGAAGTCTTCCTTAACTTCTCCTGCATTTATTCATGCCTGTGTTGGGCACCCAATGCATCCTAGGGAATCTCCCTGGAGACTGAGTTTTCCCAGGTCTCTCCAGCCTGGGGAGGAGAAAACATACTTTCCATAATAAATTCAAAACAGCCATTGTTTGACTAAATTTCTCTCTCTCACACACATACACACCATGCTTCCCATGAAAGTCTCCTGGGGATGTCTTTGAAGAGGCAAATTAGCCAAGTGGAAAGAGCTCAGGCAGAGTTCAAATTTCAGCCCCTCCAAAATCACTGTAGGATCTTAAGCGAATGGTTTAACCTCTTGGAGCCTCAGTTTCCCCATGTCTTTTTTTTGCTGCGTCGCAGGTGAGGTGGGCTCTGGCTCCCTCTTTCCCCGGCCAAGCAGCTGCGTCCTCCACAGCTCCTCCTTGGAGCGCAAACAGCCAAGAGCTCTTTTTTTTTTCTTTCTTTCTTTTTCTGTCCACTCCGCATGGCATGTGGTATCTTAGTTCCCCGACCAGGGATTGAACCCACGTCCCCTGCACTGGAAGCACGGAGTCTTAACCACTGGACTGTCAGGGAAGTCCCAGTTTCCCCATCTGTCTAACAGAGATAGTGGAAGTGCCCTGCCACAGGGGGGTTGGAGAGTGGCTGTGCCTGGTTTTGGGGGAATATGGGGTGAGTAGAAGCTGATGCTCATCTCTGAGCAGGAGATGTGGCAGGCCCAAAGCAGGAGGAGCCTTTTTGTGTGGCCAAAGTTTTATGCTCAATGTAAAGACAGTTGCTTCCATGACTCAGGCCTGGTTGAAGCAGGCAGGGCCCAGAGTGCAAGAAGTGGCCTCTGAGGGCTGAGGGAACTTGGGATGGCCACAACTCCTCCAGGCAGTCCTCTAGGACTGTTTCACTGCACAGTCCCCACTAGGGAGATCCACACTCTGATGGTATGGCTGGAAGGGGAGTGGCACCCAGCAAAATGCTCCCCAGGCACAGCCCTGTTCCAGGGACTCCCCACACCCAGCACCGATGAGCCAGACTGGGCCCTTCCTGTCACCAGAGCCGGGCTCCTCCTCCATCAGAGGTGAGGATATCACTCGTAGTTTGGGTTGGGCCAAAGCTTTGTTTTTAAAAGTGCTTCTCGCCTCTCAGCCTTCTCCTAAGAAGCACTTCTCCCCTCCCCACCCCCACCAGCTCTACTTCTGAGCAACATCAATGTGTGTGTGTGTGTGTGTGTGTGTGTGTGTGTGTGTGTGTGTGTGTGTGTGTGTGTGTGTGTGTGTGTGTGTGTTGACCTTTCCACTTGGCCAACATTCCTTTGTATTTCTCAGCTCCTTTGGGTAGATGGCCATGGTAGGAGGAGTTGTTAGGAGAGCAGGTTCTCAGGAAACCTTTTCTCCAAAGCCATAGAAACATGGAGCCCAAGGAAACACTAGAAAATGAAGGCTTATCCAGAAGGAGATGGGTTTCCGGAGCAGTTAGAGGAGTGTGGGTAAGAGAAAAAGAGAGCTCTAATGCCAGTGTGAGTGCCTGCGGGGTCTGGCCTCTGGGCATCCTTGCGAGGTCAGTGTTGTCAGCCTGGCATCTAGTGGGCAGGCTGAGCTTAGGCAGGCAAAGCTGGGTGACCCTGGGCAGATTGCTTTATCTCTCTGAGCCATACATGTCTTAAAGTAGACCAAAGTCCTGGGTTTGCTGTCAGTGCGATCAGCTCACACTGTCTCTACCCCAGAGGTGCTCAGACTGGGTCTCTATAGCCCTTTTTCTCTTCAGAGCCAGCAGGTGCCTGATTGGGGGGCTGTGGGCTTTGGGGCAGTAGCACCTGCTCTTAGCACTTTGACAGTCACCCCCTTTCTCCTCTGGGTCTCAGTGGGTGAACTGGGGCATGCTAGGCTCCAGGAGTATCCCTGGGCCTCACGGAGGGCAGAGAACTAGAGGGCAGAGAAGGCGTGGAATGGGTACCCCCCACCCCCACACTGGGTGAGGTGTTTTTGCTGGAATCGCAGCAGCTGTGGCTAGAGGCCTCTTCCCAGGAAGAAAGAGCAGAGCACCTCTTCCAAGAACTCGGAGGAGGCCTGCAGGCAGGGGAGGGGTAGTGGGGGAGTTAATTTTAAACCAAACAGCCTTCAACGCTTCTCAGGAACTGGTTGCTCAACATGATCTGGCAGGTCCCAGACGGGTGGGCAGGCCTGGTGCCAGCTCAGAGGTGGCAGGGGTGGAGGACACGCCCCAGAGTGGGAGGCCCAGTGACCTTGAAGGAAGTTGGGCCCTGTCCTTGCCCATGAATCAGGGCCTGCCACCCCCAACCCCCACCCACCTTGCTGAGGGTGTCAGATGGGGTGACTTCCTCTGTTATAATCAGGCAAGGTGAAATTGTAAGAAGATTAATAATACAGGTGTCATGTCCTTCCAAGGACCGACTGTCCCATCCCCCCTTCACTGCTCAGAACCTGCCACTCCTGTCCCCTGGTCTATACCTCTGGAGGTTATCTGATGAAGGCCTGCTCTGAGGCCAGAGTAAGGCTTGTGTCATTTGCCTATGAGATGGGACCCTGGGATGGGGGTCGGGGAATCGAGGATGGAGTGTAGCAAGCTGACCCCAAGTTCTGGGTCCAAGTGGTGAGCCTCCTGTGTGTTCAGGGAGGCTGTGAGCTGAACTCACTGGGCCTACCCTGCCCCCTAGCTGACTGGGAGTCAAAGTGCCTTCACACACATTGACCTCCTGCCCCCCGACCCTAGTGTGGCCACCCTCTCTGGGCTGACAGCCTAGGCCCACCTCCCAGCGTCTGGACTCTACAGAGGCCCCCGCCCAGGGCACCCCCTCCTTCATTCCCTTTGCCAGCTGCCCAATGAGACCCCAGCAGGCTGGGTGGGGCGAGGCGTATGTTCTAGGAAAGGATCCTGAGCAAGCGCTGCCAGGAGCCGCGGTTCTTGGAATCGGCACTGCAGAGCGAGGGGACGCTTCCTGGAACCCGCTGGCCACTCCAGGGAGAGAGGCTCGGAGGAGGGGCAGTGACCTAGGTGAGGGGGAGGGGGAGCTGAGGCCACAGCTGGGGTCCTTGCCTCCAGGAAGCCCTCCCTGACTGCGGGTGCCTCCTTAGACTCCCCTCTCTCAGCACTGAGTCTGCAGGGTCCCTCTAAGGGCTCTGCCAGGACAGGCCCAGGTCTGGCACAACCTCTGCAGTACCCAACATCCAGCCCAGGGATAGGCACAGAGTGGAAAACCAGAAACAATAGGGAAAAGGGGGGGTGTGCGTGCCTGGGAGGAGGGGCAATAGGCAGGTGAGGGGGCACAGGTGAAAGTGGGATGTTAGGTACAAGTGTACTGCCCAGGCTGGTGAGCAGTCAGGGCTACGAAGGCTAAGGGGGAGGAGGAGAGCGAGCAAGGTGGGATCAGCAGTGCCAGGCCCTGCTCACTGAGTCCCTTGCTGATGAATGGGAAACCTCTGGCCAGGACTTCTGTCTCTCCTTCAGGCCAGTCTTTTCCTACAGGGTCTTTCCCCTCAGATCCCTGTCCCACAGCTGGAGTACAGGTCCCAGCCTCAGCATCAGGCCACCTGGTATGGTCCTAGCACCAGTGCCCAGCTGTGCAGTCTTGAGCATACATCTGGCCTGTTGGAGACTCAGTTTCCCTACTTAGAGAATGAAGAGGAGAAGCTGCAGGGCCCCCAGGACAGCTGTGCAGGTTGTGACCTGGTTCTGGGACTGGGTTGGGACCTAGTCACACTTTGAGGGAGTAGCCATGAGTATTCCCATCAAAGGGTCCTGGGGACAGCAGGGGTCTTGAAGGGGTGCTGGGGGACATGTCTAGACGGGCAGAGAGGGGAAATAAGGGCCTCCCTCTCTAGCTGGGTGACCTTGGGGCAGTCTTTTAACCACTCAGGACCAGTTTGCCCTCAGAAGAATGGAGAACCCTCCCTGGCTAAGGCTGGACAGAGGTGTGGGCAGGGATTTGCCTCTCCCCTCATGCCCTCAGGTCACTCCTTGGCTCTCACTGAGCACAGCTTCAAGCCTGCTACCCACCCACCCCCGACATGTCACAGAGATGGGGCCCCCAGCCCATCCTCCAGAGGCCAGTCCTGGGGTTGAGAAGGGCTGAGACTCAGTGCCCAGGCGGGGGCTGTGAGGCAGGGTTGTGACAGAGAGGCCCTTTGACCCCTGCAGGAGGATGGTGGGGCACCCTAGGGACACAGTTCACCATTATGCTTGCACTTTGGAGTGCTGGTTCTCTGGGGCTACCTGAGGCAGCTGGCAGTGTAGTGCTGCATTCTCCACCACTTAGCAGCCCTGGTGCCTGCACCCAGGTCAGGTTGGCCTTGACTGGGAAGATACCATGGGAGGACTGGACCTGGAACCACCCAACCTGAGTGGGAAGAGCTGCTGGGTGGCACGTACTGGGTTTGCAGAGGACACTGGTGCCCTGCTCTATATAGGTAGCTCCAGAGCCAGGCACTCTGCATGACTTGAGCCAGTCATGACTTCTTACCTTACAGAATCATGGTGAGGAGTAAATATGTTTGGTGATTTTTCTCCTTGGGGTCTCCTCCCTGGTCCCAATCCACCCCTCCGGCTCCCCCTTGACCATAGGCCCAAGTAGACAAGAGCCCCAGAAGCACTCTATCTTTGGCCCTTATTGCAACAGGAAGAACTATGGACACATCTGCTCTTCCCACTGGAGCACAGGCCCTGACATTTGCAGTGCTCCGGGCAAAAGGACAAATGGAGGCCCACACTACAGAATCTAAATATTTAAAATCATAAATCAAGCTACAAACTGCTAATAAAACACGTTCTATCCTCCTACTCAACAAGTAAACTTTCATAACAATAAAAAATCTGTAAATCTGTGGTTTTTGTATGTCTGAAAGTCATAAAAATATCAGAAAGTCAGATATCAAAGATGATTGAATTTAATGATTATTGCTCATGTTCAGGTGTTCACTGATACTAAGTGAGTAAGAAGATACAGACATGCCTAATTCATAAGGTATTATATACTTATTCTGTAACATTCACTGTTCTTGCTTTGATTCCAGTAAAACTATTGATCATGTTGTTATAGTCAAGATTTTCACATAATTACTATCCTATTGGCAATAATGATTTAAAAGACTAAAATAAAATATTATATTCAAAGAGCACAAAAATATGAATTAAATTTAAAATATTAGAAATTGAAAGTATTTAAAATACATTCCAAAAAGTTATTTTTTAAATAATCAAAATTAGTAAAATTAAAAGGAAAAATACAAACTATAAGTTATAATGAACTAATATAAAAATTTAAGTCAAAAAGATTTAAGCTAAAATGTTATTCAACTTTTTGAAATTTTTATTAACTGTTAAATATTTTTATAGAAAGAAACCTTCCCAATTCGTGTTCAAATCCCCTGCGAACTCTAAGGCTGGTTCACAGCCTCCCTGCATTTCCCTGGGGTCTGAATGGTGTCATCACGAGTGGGTGTTGGGTTTGTCTCACATTGTGCCAGCGCTAAGTGTCAAATCCCCAGTGATGGTGATGCCCATGGGTTCTTTAGTCCATTTATTGTGAATTGATCATTTGTGTGCTTGTGATACATTCTGAATAACAGCCTCCAAGCAGCTTAGAAGAGAGTGGTGACAGACCAGGCACAATTTCCAATAAATGATATTGATCCAATATCAATCCAATAATTGATATTGATTTGGGAAAAAAATGAAGTCCAATGCCTACCTCACACAGGGAAATCTCAATAATTCTAGATGGACTAAATATTTAAACATGAAAAAATCACACCCTAAGAGTCTTTTAGAGCACCTCCTTAAGAGTCACAACAGTATCGATTCTGGGTAAGGAAACTTCTTCCTTCATGTGGCTCCCCTGCATTACTTGCAGGACAGGTCTGGAGAAATGAGAGCCAAGCCAGAAATCCATTACTGCCCATTTAGTGTCATCTTCCAAGTCTTGGAGGGTTTCCCCCAGAGGCAGGCTCAGGGACAAGGATCCAAACACAAACAGCTTATTTCAGAGGTGATGTCAAGAAGCACCAGTAGAGGATAGGGAGGCAATTTTTCCTGGTTATCTCCCATTTCTGTACACTTGCCGGTAGAGGCACTGACTGCCCTTGTTCCGAACAATACTTTCAGAATGGGTGATTATTCCAGTGAACAGCCTTAGAAGATAGAGATAGCGTCTCCCTCCAGGGAAAAAGGCAGATTTGTTTACTGTCCAGTATAATAAAGATAATATCTGCCTCTGGAGTGAAGGGTGGGCAGGTTTGTTTATAGTCTATTATAAAAGATTTGGGTTCCCTGATCTCAGGGTTCCTCTCCTGTCAACCCACGGCATGCGCAGGCATCATCTGGCCCTTATTGGGTCACTCTGCAGGAATTGGGGTTCAGGGAAGTGGTACAAGAAAATGCTGATACTCTGTCTACTGTTACTGTGGAAAATAAACTGACCTTTGTTTCTCAAGCAGGAATCTGTGTCTTCAGCCAACATCCTCAGGAATATGGCAACTTGTTAGCTTGTTGAGTTGGGTGAAATCTCAGAGCCTTCCCAGTTCCTGACATAGAGGACAGGGGAAGTGAGACAGGGAAGGAAAGGAAGCCAAAGCAGGTGTGTTAATGAGTGTGCTCCCTCTGTGGACAACTGAGGTCAGTCCTCGGTTGAGAGATAGTGTAGAACACACATCAGTGTTGTCCTACCCGAGAGGTAAGGAAGCTGGGATGTGTATCCACCAACTCCCACTCTTCACTGGCTTAGGGCTGCTCCAGGGGGTGAACTCCCTGCCCATTTCACCTACCAAGCTGGCCTTTGCCATAGAGAAAGCCTCAAGCTGAGCACTGCAACTGCTGTGTGGGAACCTGAGTGGGAAGGGATATGCTCCATGTGAGCAGGGCCTTATCTGAATACTGCCCATGCCCAGTGCCTGGCACAGTGCCGAGCAGACAGTGATCAAATGCATGCCACATGGGCCAAGGATAAGGACCTGTTTACTTGCCTCTGTTCTCCACTAGGCCATGAACTCCTTATGGGCAGTGTCTCTGTCAATTTTTCCTTCATACTCTAGCACCAAGGGTAGGCCTGACAATTAACCTTAGGCTCCCAGTTAGGGGTGTAGGGGAGTGAGGGGATAGCCAGGCAGTGATGGGGCTCAGTGCCGCATGGGGCAAAGGCAGACTCCCTGCCTGCCTCCTGAGACCAAGTGGAAGGGAAGAGCTCTGGAAAGGAGCAGACAGGTCTGTCCAGGGCCATTTAATGAAAGGGCGGCACCCAACAAATCTGAGGTTTCTCTACTCTTTGTTCAACCCCCACCCTCCACCCCACCAAACACAGGCCTAGCCCCCAGTTGAGGGGTACTCAGGGTGTGGGGGAATAAACAAAAGCTGGAATGGTAAACTCCAAGGGATCAATCTTGCCGAGAGTACAGTGCTCCAGGCTTCTGGGCCTTCAGGGAAGGAGCAGAGTTGGGGGCAGATGGTGAGGCCTAGCAGAGGTTCGGTTTCCTCTCCTAGCTCCAGGGCCCACCCCAGGGCCTGGCAAAGTCTGGAGGGCTGGGCTGGCCTGGGTGTGGCTTCCACTGTCTCAGCCTCTAAGGACCCTTCACACCCAGCCTAGGGCTCTAGGGGTTAATTTTATGTTTAGTAGGTGGGTGCAAAATGGGTGGGAGTGAGGGGGACAGAGGCTGAGGGAGGCTAGAGGCAGGGGAAAGTTCCAGGGGGTCAAAGAAGGTATAGAAACCATTTAAACAGAATTTGGAAGTTTGGATTTTATTTGCGGAATCAGAGAGAGATAGACAGAGATTGAGAGAGAGAGGGCATTCCAGGCAGCTAGGACAGCCCAAGCAAAGGTGTAGTGTGGGGGAAATTCCTAGAAATGGCAAGGCTTGGGAGGACCCTGTGGTTGGTCCCTAGGTGGGTTTTCTGGGAGAATCAACCCAGAGTTTGATGCAGTGTGGTCATCAGGGATTGCCAAGCCCCAAACGCCAGGCCAGAAAGGTCAGGGATGTGGACAGGTGCCTACGTCTGGCCCATTCCCCTCCCAGATCTCCCCTAACTTGCTGTGTGACCCTGGGCAAGTCGTGGGCCCTCTCTGGGCTTCAGCTTTCTTTTCCAAGAAATGGGGACACAGTACTCAAGCTCCCATGAGCTCCCATAACTCAGAGACAGTAGTTGGGCCTCCAAGACAGGGTGATACCTCATAAGAACCTCAGTCACCCCTTCTCCAAGTATGGAAGACAGCCTTGGCCCTCAGCAACCTGGGGCCCCTCACAGAGGCCACACACACAAGGTCCTGACCTGGTTCCCAGAGCCTGGAGCTCCCCCATCCAATGGAAGCCCTGTGTGGACACACCTGTGATCATGGACATGGACCCACATGCTCAAGTCCCACACCTGTGCACATGCACATATCTATGGGTACCTGTGTAGGGGTGTGCAGGTCTCTATGATGGGCATGTGTGATGTGGCCTGGCTCCCTACTGCTGACCAGAACAAGCCTAAGGACACAGCCAGTCATGAGGGGCCTGTCAGGAGGAGTCCATGTCCAAATCCATGAGTTCCTCAAGGACAGGGCCCCATCTGAACCACCCCACCTGGCTTACAGTTGGTGCTCAATGCTTGTAGTGAACAGTGGGGCTGGGGATGGGGGAGAGACAGGACACTAAGGACCTCAGTCACCCATTCTCCAAGCTTGGGAGGTAGCTTCAGGCCTCAGCAAGTCAGGGTCCCTCACAGATATTGGCAGGAAAAGAGGACTTGTCCAGATGCTGTGTCCTCACATGACTCTGAATTCCACCCCACCCAGATGGCCCCAAAGGAGGCAGAGGTGCTGGGCTCTTGGCTATGACTCAGCGGAAGGAAGACAGGAAGGGGGGTTGGTGGTGCTGGGGCCCTAGGGTTTTGCTTCTCATTTCTCTCTTCCTAAAGCATAGCAAGTTCCCAGAAATGAAGGTACAGAAACCCCAGGCTCTCAGGGGCACTGGGTTCCCCAGTCCTCCCACCCCTGGAGATCCCACATAGGGCCTGGGGAAGCCCCTAGTCCCTGTCCCCTCCTTGGGACCTTCTTCCCTGCCCCAGAACCAGGGACTGAGTACCTGGAAGGTCCACACCAGAGCCAGGAGGGAGTCGTGGACTCCTCAGACTTTTCAGAAGTATGTGGCCCAGATTCACTTGCTGAGACAGATGCTGAGTGAGAGGAGGCACTGGAACCTCCTGGACAGGTAGGGGTGGAGCAGTCAGGGTGGGCTTCCCAGGAGAGACAGAGGCTGCCCTCACCAAGAACCTGAGTGAGGGCATCCTCAGATACCCCATGTGAGTTCCTTCTTTCTCCTTCCCCTCCCTTCCCGTCCTCCTTTCCTTTTTTCCCCCTCTCTCTTTCCCTCTTTCTTTCGTTCATATTTTTAACTATTGGAAAAAGCCCAGTTTAAAAAAGCACACACACACTCAAATGGGCACAACACCAAACTATGATACGTTAGAATCCTACCGATGTGTCCAGAGAACCAGGTTTGGGCTGAGCTGGACATAAGCCTTCTCCTGCTGTCCCTGCAAATGAAAGAGACTGCAAGGGGCCCTTCAGAAACATGCTACCATTTGTAACCACTTATCTGTGAGAATCACTTGGTGGGGTCATTTGGTCCTGTGCCACCAAAACCAAACACTGAAAGACACTGAACGCTGAGGCTGACATAAGACTGCAACTCCCATCCTAGCCCCCAGTTCAAACGTCAGTGCTCATCGCTGTTCACCTTGATGGACTTAATGCTAAGAAAGTGTTGAGAATTTGAACTTATAAAATACATTTATGTTTAAAATGATGCTTTTATCTTTTAAAAACTACATAGTTGAGTTCCACGTGAAACTTGGTTTGAAAGAACAAACTCTACAGCTCTAGGGCTCTGGGCAGGAGGGCTGGGCAGAATGACAAGAGACAGAGGATTTCTGTGCAAGCAGAGAGAGTGGGGAGCCCTGGTCAGTTCTTGAGCTGTGGAATGCCTTCAAGAAGGGTTTTAGGCACATCCACCTGCACCCTCTCCCAGAACCTCCCAGGCCTGGGGACCTGAAATGTTCCGCCTGATATGGCAGGCTTTACACCTCCTTATGCTGAGAGGGGACTCACTTTCCTCACCCACCTGTCAGCAGGGAACCAGAGTCTGGGTGTCTGTCAGTCCCACCCCACATCCGGAGTACATCAGAGCCTCCTTTCAGCAGCAGCCACTTTCACTGCCCTCCCCTCCCCCATGGGCTCCTCTGCTGTGGGGTGTGAAAGTTTGGCACCAGGGGCAGCTGGGAGGGGAGGAAGCTCACTCCACATCTGGCGCTTTCTGTTTGACTCACCACTTTCCTCTTTGCCCTGGAAGCCCATGTCAGCCCTGGGTGCACCCCAGCTGGCTATCGGGGGCCCAGGCTGCAGCTGGCCTCTGTGGCCTGCTCACTCCCCTTCCAGCTGGGATGTCAGAGGACTGGGTTCAAAGCCCAGCATGGCTACTTCCTGCTTGTGTGATGTTGCACCGGTTAAGTCTCAGTTGCTTCATCTGTCTAGTGGGCCAAGGAAGGCTCCCCTCATGTGCAGACCGAGGATTTATGACAAAGTGTGTGTAGCACGGGGCACCATTACACATGGAGATGCCCAGTTACTGTTGTTGACAGAGCTCAGGCCTGGGAGGGTGGTCTTCACAACTCCATCTAAAGGGCTGCCTCTAGGTTATGTCCCCACATGGTCACATTTGGATCTCCAGACACCCCTGCCCACTGCCCCTGACACTGCCTATGGGATGGCCTGAGGGCACCCCACTCTCTCAAGCTGTCTGTCTCTAGTACCCCAGTGCCCAGTTCAGGGTGGCTCCAGGGCCCCCAGGTTCCAGTCAGAGCCCTGGGCCCTATCGTGGTCCTGGCCACCCCCCACCCTACATCCAATCCCTCAGCAATGGTTGTGAGTTGGTTCTGTTCCAGAAGGCCTATTGCTATATACCATTGCTATAGCCCCTAGCAGCTTCTAGATCCTGGCCCAGTTGCAGCCTCCTACCCCAGTCCCCTCTTCCTGGCAGCTAGAGAATATCCTCAATGCCTACCTGACCCTGTAACTCACCCTGAGACCCTTAAATTAGGCTCTGGTACCCAGAAATGCATTCAGAGCTCATCCAAAGGCACCCACCACGACCACCACCTCGCCACAACACAGTCCTCTCCATGTGCCTTCAGGCATCCAGGCTTTTGCCCAGACTGTCCTCACTCTGGGCCTGCTCTATCCCTGTCCTGCACCCTACCCTCTTCAAGCCAGGTGTGATGACCAAGGCCTCAGGCCCTGGGTCATTCGGCTTGCACTGGAATCCCAGTTCAGCCAGCATATAAGCAGGTTCCTTAGCCTTTCCCAGTTTTAGTTTCCTCATCTGTAAAATGGGAGGGTTCACTGACTTTGCCTTATGGGATGTCTTGAGAGTGAATAAGATAATCCCAGAAGCACTTGGTTCAGGGTGCACCATTCAATCTCCATATTTTACAAGCTCTTCTGACTGGTGTCATCTACCCAGGGCCTGGCACATAGTAAGGCTTGGGAGACAGAGGCCTGAGCCTATGCTGCACACACCCCAGGAGAAGGGCCCACCAGGGCAGGCACTGGGCTTCTGGAAAGCCCTCTGGGAACAACCCCGGCAACCCCTGCTCCTGCTCTCAGGATCCATAGGCCCAGGTGGACCTCTGCACTAAGCTCTGCAGGGGGCAGCCCAGGACCTAGCTATGCTGACCTCAGTCTCTGACCAGTCAAATGGGCACCAATGGTGGCCTCACCCTCCCTTCCAATCCAGTGGTGAGACCTGATCCGTGACTGCACCCTGCTGAGCCTTGGTTTCCTCATCACGGAGATGATTAAAAACCCAGTCTGTGGGGTTGTGTGAGGATTAACACCAATAAATGTAAAGCAGCTGCTTGGGGCCCAGTGCCCAGCAGGAGCTCAAGAAATGATGGCAAGGAGATGGAGGAGGAGGAGGAGGAAGGCCCAGGGGGCTGCCCAGATACTTCACTCAGCTGCAGGGTCTGAGGGCAAACAAGGCCCAAGCAGCTCTAGCTCGGGGTTCACTCTACTCGCCCACGTAGCTTGGCCTCACACTGACTCCCAGGAATGGCAGACAGGACTATTCCTGGAAAGCAAGGCAGGTTGGGGGTCTGCAGCTGATAAATGGCTGGAGGCTGGGAGGCAGAGAAGAGACCTGGGTTTGAGCCCCAGCCCTGGTCTGCTGAGCCTTAATGTTCTCATTTGCACACAAGGATCTTTGTGGGTGCTTCAAGTCCCAATAACCTGCTCCTGGGGCTCAGTAGGCTGGGAGACCTGACCCCTCCATTCCCCTAGATGCATGCCCCAGGAGAGGGCTATAGACGCAGCACAGCAGGGGGCAAGACAGTGGCATCCCTTGCTCTGAAAGGCAAAGTCTCTGAGAGAGACCCCAGCCTCTGAGAAGGAGCAACCAGACAAGGCCTGCCTTCTGCTGGGCAGAGCTGCTCTGAGCCACCTCACCCTCTCCGCTCAGTCATGGCCAGGGCCAGGTGGAAGGCAGCTCAGTCCAGGGCTCCCAGTGAGGCTGAGGTAAGCTTCCCTTGCCTCTCCTACTCTGTGAACTGTAAAACTGGCCTTTCCCCACCGTTTCCCTATAGGATGATTGAGAGGAGTGTCTTGGAAGGGGAGTGGTCCCAGAATTTGAAGCTCTTACACATCGGATTCCTGGTTATGAGGCCAAAGATGCTAAAGGTTCCTTGGCAGGGTGCATAACCAGTTCTCTCAGGGAGGGATGCAAAGAGGAACCCCTGCTCTCCTCACAACTACCATCAGGGCTTCAAATGAGACCCAGATCTGCCCGCACACCCAAGGCTGTAGTTGGGCTAATGTGGCTGACATCAGGGATAGGGTTGAAGGTTCCAGGTAGCCACTTCAGCTCTGGGGATCATGAAGCTGAGAATGCTAGGAATGACCCACTTCTAGCCCAGCCACACAGCCCAGCACAGGCTTGCAGCACGAGCTGGGCACTGCCTGGAGGCTGGAAGGAGCCAAACCTCCATGGCCTACATGGAGGGATCATCTTGGAGTCAGGGGCTGCTGCGCTCATTTCAGGCACAGTACCTGCTCACCCTCACACCCTGTTCATTATCACACACTCCAGGGGTGCTGGGTCAGCCACGTGACTCCATGGGAGTCAGGACCAGGCTCGGATCCAGTCTCTGAGGTCCCCTCTGAGGGCCTGGGTGGCCCCCATACCACTGGAGATGGACCATGGAGGCCAGCTTTGCTCTCTCTCCCTGATCCCAGTTCCATTCCCCACAGCTCCCAGTGCCTGGGCCAGCTTCTCTGCGTCCCACCCTGGGCAGTCTTCTAGTCTCTCACTCCAAGAAAGGGCCAGCTCTAGGGAGCCTGGGCAGCTCAGGTCTCCAGGTTGTGAAGGGTTTCCCACCCCCATCCCCACCCACCTCACTGCTCAGAGGAAAAGTGTTCAAGGCAATCTATCATGCACCTCAAAATCTTTCAATCTCTGCCCATTTCCAAATTCCAATTCCAAAGCCACTTCCATTTTTAGGTATTTGTTAGAGCAGCACTTCACTTCGGGTGCCAAAATCCGTAATAGTGTCCTATTGCTGCTACAACAAAATGACCACAAACTTAGTGTTTTTAAACAACACAAATGTATCATCTTACAGTTCTGGAAGTCAGAAATCCAAAATCAGTTTTAAGAGGCTAAAATCAAGATATTGGCAAGCTGGCATTCTTTCTTAAGGCTCTAGGGGAGAATCCATTCCCTTGCCTCTTCCAGCTTCTAGAGGTCGTCTGTATTCCGTGGCTCACGGTCCTTCCTCCAGCAATGGCATCACTTTGACCTGTGCTTCCACCGTCACATCCCCTTCTCTGACACTCCTGCCTCCCTCTCATAAGGACCCTTGTGATTATATTGAGCCCACCTGAATAACCCAGGATAATCTTTCCATCTCAAAATCCTTAAATCTGCAAAGTTCCTTTTGCCATGTAAGGTAACAAATTCACAGGTTTATGGGATTAGGACGTGGGCATCTTTGGGGCCATTATTCTACCTACTACAGGAGGGGGAAGATTGCTTTACCAGTCCCAATCCCCGCCCAGATGGCCTGTCCTAGGACTGGGGGGGTCATGAGGGGGGATCAGGCTGCTGTTCTGGCCAGTGCTGGCTGGGGGCTGGCTGGGGGCTGGCCGGGGCCCAGAGCTCCAGGAAACCTGGCGCCTGCCCCTGCTGCAGACAGGACAGCCTGTACTTGGCGTGGCCACTGTGCAGAGATCAGGTGCACTGTAGCCCAAGAAGTGGCTATGGCTCAACTTGAACAGCTGCCTGGCTCGGGTGGGAGGCTAAGCCCTCGTAGCTTCTTCTCCCTGCTGACCAGAATATGCGAGAGCTGCTGTCAGGTATGATGTGAGCCACATGGGAAATTCCAGCTCCATTCTAGAAAACGCATACTGTTGCCTTACTGGTGGACATTTACTGAGCTTAGGGTATGCTAGACCCACATGGGACCCCAGAGAGAAGACAAAGACAGGAAGGCTTCCAAATGCATGAGACAGAATGTCATTGCTACTGGAAGAAGTGGGCTAGGGTCTGGTGGGGAGAACCCAGAGGTCAGATGGGTGTTCCAGAGGAGAGAGCATTTGTGTTGGAGCCTGAAGGAGAGGATTATCTGGACTACAAGTGGTGGGCAAGAGCATTTCTGATGAATGCACAGCCTGGGCAAAGGGAAGGAGGGGTGTTTGAGGAATGGAGAGTTCTGCAGGGAAGTTGGAGTCTAGGGCAGTGGAAGAAAGAATCCAAAGATGGATGGGAAGGGACATGCTGGCCTGCAGAGGTTAAAGCAGTTCTCAAAGCCAGTCAGCAGTGGAATACTTTGTTCTGATGGAAGCTTACTCAGAGCACTGATGAGGCTTTGGGAGGGCTCCCCAAGACCCTTCCCATAGTCATCCTCCCCTACCTCTTCAGATCTGGACTCAGCAGGACACGGAGACCACATTCAGGTCATGGGGAGCCAGCCAAGGATTTAGAGGAGGGATTGGGAGAAGTTAATGGCCCAGGGTCCAGGTGGGGTTAGGGGAGAGCAGAAAGGGTACATGTCAATAAAGCAGCTAGATGGGCCCAAAGGAAAGAGCCATGGGCAGCTGGGAAAAGCATACAACTTGAGGCAAAGTGTCAGTTTCCTCAACTGTCAGAAGAGGAGATGTAATTGCTCTTCCAGAGTACATCCATCAGGGACTCCTACACCCTCTGCCCACGCTTGGGGCTCCAGCTGACAGAGGCTGGGTGGACAGCAGGCACATCCCTCAAGACCTCAGGGGCCTGTAGAGCCTGGACTCCACCATCAGCCCCACATCCTCCTGCTGTTCTGTCTCCTGGGCTCCATGATACATGCTAAAGGAGGCAGCTCATCTCTGCTCTGGCCCCAGTAAGGAAAGAGGAGACAGGCAGGTGAGACTGGCTTTCCCTGGGCTGGAGCCACAGGCTGCTCTGGCCTGGACCTTGGGGCACTCAGGCCCTGGTGAAGAGGGAAAGGAGGGACTGAGGGGAGATCTGGCTGCCTGGCTACCAGCCTCTTGGTGGCTCCATCTCCAGAGGGCAGAGAGAAGTCAAGAGCCCGAGACTGAAATCCCTGCCTTCCCTTCTTTCCAGACTGCCATGTCTCTGCCTGACTCGTGTTGGTGCCAACCACAAGACACACACATGAGGGTACAGGGTCCTCCTTATGTCTGCCCTCCAAGGCAAGCAGTGAAAACGGTCACAGTGCCCCATGAAAGGTGCAACCCATGGTCTCTTCAAAATCATCATATTAAGATAAAGAAAGCACTTGGTCCCATTTCTCAGACTTAGAAGCCAAGGCTGACAGAGTTGAAGTCATCTACCCAAGGACATACCCTACTGAGGGGCAGATGCCAGGATCTGCACCCAGGCTGGTGTGGCTCCAACATTGGAGCTCAACGTCCAAGTCCCAGTCAAGCCAGTGGCTGCAGGCTTGAAGCCTGGTCCTGCCAGTCCACTTGGCCTGCACCTCTTTCTCAGGGGAGTCAGGCCTCATGGGAGGAAGTTGTCCCCAAGGGTGTCTCCTGCTTCAGTGACCCCAACTACGCCTACACTGTCACTCCCCATTATTATGTACTATTGGGGAGCCATATCCACATGCTTGCCAAGGCCCTTCCTCAGTAACGGGCCTGAAGCCAGGAGGGTGAGACCATCAGGGAAGCCATCAGTGGTTGAGGTGTGGGACAAGGAGGCAACAGACTGCTAGGTCAGGGCAGCTACCCTGAGGTGCTGCAAAGAGAGCAAGAGCCCAAGGACACAGGTAGGAGGAGAGGAAGGGCAATACTGGTGAGGCGGGCCGAGATCTGAGAGCACACGGGGGCTCTGAAAGCCCACCCTACTTTTCCAGGTTCCTTTTGGAACAGCCATGGCTGGGAGTCCCTGGCTCCTCCTCAAAGGAAGCCATGGGCGGCCTGAGGTCCATGCAGCTGGGTCTGGGCAAGGAGCAGTATACGGTAGCCCTGGGAACTGCAATGTGGCCTCTGCTAAGGCAAATACAATCCCCAACCACAGCGAGGGAGTAGCTCAGGCCAGGTATGACTCCAGCAATACAGACTCCCCCAAGGCAGGGACCTAACTTCCTATCTCCATTTGTCCTCCTCCCATCATGGGACCTCAGGCAGGCCATGTCTTCTCTTGTGGAGTCCCTGCCTGGGGAGTGGGCCCTTGAATACCAGCTACATACTTTACCTGACTGACTGAGAGTAAAATGAGGCTGCCATCTTGCACTGGCCTTGGAGCCAGAAGAGCCAGCTTCTCACAGGGAAGGGAGCTGCCCAAGGTCCCACTGCAAGACACAGCTCTAGAATCCAGCATCCTGGCTCCATCAGAGGATGCTGTCCACCAGACACACTGCCTCTGGCCACTGCATCACCAGGTCAGGCCCTTGAAAGTGCTGGGTTGGGGGGATGGGAGGGGAGACCAACAGAATGAGCTAGCCTAGTCTGCCATGTTCCTTGAGACCCACCCTGATGCAGGCTAACACCAGCATCTGCCAACCTGGAGGTTTCCTGTCGCTGTGGACAGAAGGGCCTTTAGGCCTCCTGGCAGCCACAAGCCTGCAGACCAGAGCTAGGGTGGAGGTCAAAACCTGGTGCCCACTCTGTCTCAGCTTCTCACTCTCCCCAGCTCCAACCAGGGACAGATGGGTTTTCAGAAATCCCAAGGCTTGGCGGGAATGTTTTAGCTCAAAACTATGGGAATAAAAAGTAAACACAAGCCCTGTTCACCCCTCACTGGCTCAAGCTTTCAGTTAAATGAATGTGGACATGTGACCCCAGAACTGTGCAAGGCCCCTCAGCCCCATCCCCACCAGGAAGTAGGCTGCCATCCCCAAGCTCAAGCTCAGACGAGGTTCCTGCGCTCAGAGCTTAGGCCCAGTTAGGGGAGTGTGTGTTGAGTGCACCTGGGCCACTGAAGGGCTACGCCAGCCCTTGGGAGGGAGCTGATCAGTGCCAAGTACCTTGGCTTCCAAGGCCAGAAGGAGCAACCATGTGCCTTTCTCCACACTGCTCCCCACACCACCAGCTGGGGCCTGCCAGCCAGCCCCGCTAAGGCAGAAGGAAGCTCTTACCCCCAGCACTGCCTAGGGGCAAGGGGTCAGGGGACCCACAAATCACAGTAACAAAACATTAGGTCACCACTTGCTGGTCTCTCGCCACTTTATTGGCCGTATCTCCCAACATCCCTAGAGCAATTCCACCCACAGAGACACAGCAACCTGCCTTGGCCACACTGACACGATGGGGCCAGACTGGGAATCCAGTCTGCTGAGCTCCTAAGCTCGATTGTGGGTGCTCTTGCTCTTTGCTGGCCCAGGAAGGACACCCCCGCCCTTGTGCCTACTCCCAAGTCTCCTAGAAATGTAGAGCATGGAGAATCACAGAGCCATGGGAAATGCCACAAACATCTGGGGTCTGGAAGGCACCATCCACCTCCCTCCAAGTAGCATTCCAGGTAGAAATGTCAGCCAGGCACTCTGGCAGGTTGGGGCCCTGGCCAGGCATCCACAGGGCAACCATGCTGTGGCCCACACCTCCTGATATGTAGGAACCGGGGCCTAAGGAGACAGGGACAAGGGGCCAGTTACTGCCTGGGCCCTGGGGAATGAGCAGGGGGTGGGAACCGCACGCTTGCCCCACAGCCAGAGCTGTGATAGTATGAGTGGAAGGACCAGCATGGCTGTGGGGACTGGGGGGAGGGTAGAGTCTCACCTCCCACAGAAGTCCCTGCGCACAGCCACAAGATGGAGGGACAGGTCAGGCTGGCTCTGAAGCCAGCTGCCGACGAGCTCTGGGTGTCTTGAGTCCACTTCCAAGAAGATGCTTCTAGGTGGGGGAGAAATGGGTCAGCTCAGCTGGGCAGGGCTGGACCTGCATTTCTGGGTTGTCCCAGCTGGGAGGGGTGGAGGCAGAATGACACCCAGGGCAGGCCCAGTACATACTGGGAGGGGAGGAGGCTGTTGAGGTCAGACTCAGGAGACACCCCAGCCATACCCAGAGTCCTTCAGGAGCCGAGGTGCCAGGGCCAGGATGTGGGTAATGATGTCCATGCCCTCCTCCCCACCGTCCAGGGCTAGTGGATCTTCATAGCTGAAGGGGAAAACAGTGAGAGCTAAGGGCCTGGGATGGGGTATCGGAAAAGTATGGAGAAGCTGACCAGGACTTCCATAAAGAGGGCTCTGTGGAACTTACACTCTAGGCTGAGAAGAAAGTCTGAGGACCCCGAATGATGTCAGCTCCGATTCCCCTACCTCCTACAGGCAACCCCCTACCGGGCAGTGCTGGGCATGCTCAGCGAATCCCATTGACTGACTACCCCCAGGGCATGAGGGTCTCCCCACAACAAGGATGTTCCTATTCTTGGCTTGGGAAGGCCTAGAGCTGGCCCTGACCACTCCTGAGAGCCAGGAATTTGGAAGCCAGCACCCTGACACTCACTACCACTGCCTCATCCAGAGGCTGCTGGGCTACCCCTGGTTCTCAGGCCGTTTGAGAACAGGATGGCTCAGTGCCAAGCCTGGAGTAGAGTCTTAGTCCCAGCTTTCCTGCTAAGCCCCCACACAACCTTGGACAAGGTCCCTTCCCTCTCTGGGCCTCAGTCTTCTGGAAAATGATGCACCCATCTGAGCACCTTCTATGTGTTGTACACTAGTCTGATATTTTAGTCATTAGCGAGTCCTCCCCATGGCCCAGCAAAGCTCTACCACTCCCCTTTCAGAGGCAGGAAACTGAGGCTCAGAGAGGTTCAGTGGTCTTAAGTGGGAAGGCAGATGCTGAACCAAAGTAGGTCTGTGGGTTCCAGAGTGAGCCTCTCTTTCAACACCACTGCCCCGTTCAGCCCCCCAGCCTCCCCATCCCTCCTGATAGTATGGTCCTCCAGGGCAGACCCATCCCACTAGGCCTTCTCAGGCCTGGCCTCCCTGGTCTACCCCACACCTGAGGATCTCAGGGGCCAGCTTCTCCATGTCCCGGTGGAAGACGTAGGGAGGGTTGCTGACGACCAGGTCCACAGGGCCCCAGGGTAGAAGATGTGCCCAGCTCCCCTCTGTGGTCAAAGGGAACACAAAGCAGAGAATGGGAGGTAAAGGGTGGAAGCTCCACGCACTGTTATGTCCCTTGGGTAATCCCTCTCCTCAAGCCACAACTTAGGCCTATCTCTGGACCCAATAAACTAAACTTGTAGAGTGGTGTCCAGGGTCCCCAGCCAGCAGCCTGGCTGGGAGTGTGTACGCTCTGACACGGCAGTTCTCCCCCTGGAGTGTCCTTGCCTTCTCTTCTTCCTATCAAAAACCTCCTCAATAAGCAAGACTCATATCAAGTGCCACTTTCAGGCAGCCGTCTCTGACTGCCTGACAAAGCAAGCGCCTCTGTTCTCTGCCGCCCCGCTGGCCTTGCCACACTCTGCCTCATAGCCAACATGGACTGAGTGTATGGAGGGCAAGCCTGGCCTCAGTTGATTCCTAGTGGCTCTGTTTACTGGCCCCACCCTGTGCCAGGTATCACACTCCATGGAGAGGGCACATGAAGCTCAAGGATGCTGTGGGCATGTGATAGAGCCAGAGCTGGAGCCAGAACTCCAAAGGCACTCCGTAAAGGATGCAGCCAAGTCATGCTGTGCCTGGGCCAGGCGGGGGCGGGCAGACACTCAAGTATTTTGGTCCCAAAGGCTTTCTCTTGAGCTTCTGCTTACTTCTTGACAACAAACAAGCCCCAGTTAAATTAATTAATTATGGGGGATACGAAAGGTAAGAAAGATCCTGTGGCTGGTCCCTTCATGGGTCAGGTCAGCCCAGGAGGCAACAGGGACTTGCCTGTCCTCAGCAAGGATTGGGGGTGGGGAAGGGGTGTGTGTGTGTGTGTGTGTGTGTGTGTTGTGTGTGTGTGTGTGGTGTGTGGGGGGGGGCGTGTGTGGGGGGGGGGTGTGGGGTGTGTGTGTGTGTGTGTGTGTGTGTGTGTGTGTAAGCCCTCCCTCCATCTCTGCAGAGTGCTTCATCCACCCATCAGCATCTGGACCCAGGATCCCCACCC
This sequence comes from Balaenoptera acutorostrata, assembly GCF_949987535.1. Taxonomy (NCBI): domain Eukaryota; kingdom Metazoa; phylum Chordata; class Mammalia; order Artiodactyla; family Balaenopteridae; genus Balaenoptera; species Balaenoptera acutorostrata. Next base: position 38,255,187 of record NC_080073.1, read on the forward strand.
AGGGAAGATGGGTGGGGAAAGTACCTAAGGTCACATCGAAGGGGATGATCCGAATCCTGTCTTGCAACCGAAGCCTGGAGAGATAGGAAGGTAAAGGTGAGCATGGGGAGGGGGAGAGGGGGTGGGGGCGGGGGTGGGGACAGACTCCTACCCTTGGCTACAAAGAATGGGAGAATAAACCCTTCTTGGACCAGCAAGATACCTGGTGTCCACTGTCCATTTGTAACCCTGTGGGACCTACGCCAGGCCTCCCCCACTGCCTCCTCCTTCTTGGGGGTGGACATCGGCGGGTTTGATACCTGGATAGAGGTTGAGATCAGGCCCCAAAGTCTGACTCCCCCTACCCTGACCCTCTGCCCCCAAGCCCCCCTACCTCTGAGCATTCTCATGGGCCAGGCAGACGGCAGCTTCTCCCTTGTCCACAGCAATGACTCGGCTCTGCCCCAAGAACAAACAAAAGGTACATGGGAGACAGGGTGTTCGGAAAGGCCAGGCCTGGGGACCAGAGCCCTCTTCCAACCCTCTGCTAGAAGAGGAGGGAAATACTCAGTAGCTTTTCTTCCTCTGTGGCCAGGGTCTGGCCAGATGGAAGGGGATGGGACTTAAAGGCTGTGACCATGGTGGGCTGGGGCAGTTCTGTCTTCCTCCTATTTTCCGTCATTTCCTCTCAAGTAATTCTAGCAGAGTGGGTTGGGGAGGGATCAGCAGGAAGGACAGTAAGTGCCAGTCACAGTCTACCCAGGGTGGGGTGGAGGGATGCATAGGGGGCTCACCTGTGGGAGCTTGCTCAGCAGGCTGAGGGAAATGGCTCCTGATCCACAGCCCACCTCCAGGATGAGGGGGCCACCTTGAGCTCCCACCACATGGGGCCCTTGGGTCACCTCCTCCAGAACCCATTCAACCAGCTCCTACAAGGTAGATAGATCTTGATCAGAGTTGGTGCTGACCTGACCCCTGTGGGTCCTGGCACAAGAGGCCCAAGCATAGTTAGCCCCTGTGTGAATGTAGAAGGGGGATGGTTAAAGCCAGACTGAACTTCGTTGTCAGCTGGGGCCATGGGCAGGTCACACTGCCTCTCCATGCCCCCGCTTCCCCATCTGTAAACTTGAGCACAGTTGAGAATAACCCACCTCATTGGGGGCAGGTGGAGATTAAACAGAAGCACATTCATGAAGCACTGATCTCATGCCTGGTACATGGTAAGTGTTCAGTAAGCCCCAGCTAATCCTTTTACAGATATCCTCTTGTTTTGTGCTCACAGCAATGTTAAGAATCATACTTAATGGTCCCTGGCCATCCCCTCTGTGCCTGGCCCTGTTTCTGGAGGTTTCGCTGTATTAATCTGTTAGACCCTCATGAGGAAAGTGAGGCCCAGGGGTCAAGACCCCGCTGGGAACCTGGCCTGCAGCTCATGGTGGCCAAGAATCAGGGGCCAATGTGTCCCCAGCTTCCTCACAGCCTCCCCAGAGAGGCTCCCAGGTCAAAGGGACATGGAATTCCCTCCATGGAGGGGCAGGGGGATGACGGCCCTACCTGAGCCCCATATCTGAAGGGGACTGTGGCACACACAGGGCATGGGGTAAGTGGGCATGGCATGGGAAGAGGTGCCTAACTGCACCGTACCTGCTTTGGTGGCAGGGGGACACTTTCAGACACTGTCACTTTAGAAACAACAGAGTTCCAAGTCTCACCCACCCATCTGTCACCTGAAGACTGTGCATGAAAACCAATATAGGGTGAGGGTGGAGGGCCGCTGCTGCGCCTTGGCCAAAATCTTTCTAAACAGCAGTAGAGTGGGGGCCCAAGTAGCCAGGCATGGAGCAGGGAAAGGGCAGTGTGTCCCTTCTCAAAGGGACCTGCCCTTTGGATGAAGGCAGGAAAGGCCCCCCTAGAGGCTGAGGATTCCTGGGGTTCCAGGCGGGGCTGGCTCAGGGAACGAGGGGAGTAGTCAGGAAGTGGGTGTTTCCCTCATCTGAAAGAGATCTACTTCCTCCAGGCTCTCTCTACCATGACCTTCCTCACTATGGGCCTAAGGTCTAGGATGGGGTGTGCTTCTCCCACCAAACTGAATGCTCCATGACGTGAAGACCAGGAATCTAACCCGTCATGGCGTGTCCCACAAGGGCAGGGCTTGGCCCACAGAGCGGCCTCTTGGCTACTTCCCAAGTGCTGGGCAAGCCCTCAGTGGCCACAGGAAGCTACCCTGAGCCTCAGACCCCCAGCTTCCCCCAAGCCCCAATGTCAACAGTTAGGCCCCGATAGAGCAGAGGGCTCCAGATCACTCAGACTCATTTTCCACATAAGCTGCTCAGTGCTGAGTCCCCAAAAGTATTTCATCCTTCATCCCAACCCGGGAGCAAAGTTCACCTGTCCCCAGGGTAGCAAGTCCAAGGCAGGTGGAACTTGGCCAGTGGGTCCAACCTTTTCTGTTCCAAGCCCCTTCTGCACCAAACAAGCTACTGCCTATGAGTGAGACAGCCCGTCTCCAGCCAGAGAGGGCTTCCCCTCACTCGTTCCCACCAGCCCTGTACCAGGCACTACTGGAGAACTGGAGTGCTGGCAGCAAGCTGCGCCCACAGCATTGGGACCAGCACAGAGCCAGCAGTCTAGGGCTGTGGCTGGGAGCCTGCGGTCACAGTGGTGAGGCCACATACTAAGTGGCCAGCTGGCCAGCTGAAACTTGTCAGGGGCATGAACTTCTCTTGGTTTCCTGACCACAGACAGACCTACCTGGCTGGAGAATGACCCCTTAGTCAACCACACTGGCCAGCCACCACAGAGAGACATCCTGACCTCAGAGACACACACCACATGTGTGAATGGCTACCCTGGGCAGGGCATGAAGATGAGAGACTGGGCCCCCACTGCCACCAGTGCCCCTTGGCCTCTCCCTTACCCTCCAGATCACGGGAAAGATCATCTTGGCTGTAGGACCACTTTGGGTTTTGGGGGGGGTGGGTAGGGATGGAGACCACTCCCAGCAAGTCCAGAAACTCTCTTCCTCATCTAGTAGAGAGCCTCCTCAGCCTAGAGTTGGTGGCTCCTTGGGGGAGGCTGAAAATCGAGCTGGTCACAGGCCCAGGGCACTTTTCCCAGGTGAACAAGGGGAGAATCCAAGAACACTGCAGGGTCGGAGCAGAGGGGAATGTGGGAAGGAGGCAAAGAGCAGGCAGCTGTTGGCTCTGCCTGGAGCCACTGCCTCAACGGGACTCCACACCCCTCAAGAGGCTGGCACAAGGCCTCAGCAGGACCTGAGTGCCATAAGGACCCTCATTAGGATTACATTCTGGATGAGGCAGCCCCAAGAAGGCAGCATTGCCTCCCTCAAGCTAATCACAGACAGGGCACTGAGCCTCCCACACCTCACAGAGCCTCACCTCGCCAAGCTGGGCAAGAATGGCTCACACTTCCAGCCTTAGTTTTCCCACTGTACACACTGCCAGGCCGGGGACTGAGCCACCTCCCCATCCCCAGAGAAAACCCAACTGGTCAGGCCACACACCACCTACAACTTTGCATTTCAGAATTCTGCACCCATCATCAGAAACCACCCTTCAATGGATGGAGAGAATGCAAGCACCATGGTCCCTCCCCTGCACTAATTCTCCCCACTCCCCACCACAGGCCACGTCCTCTCAAGTTCTTGGTAAGGCACCCCCCAATGCGGCTTCACATTGGGGCAACCTGGCAAATTCTGAGAAATGTCTGTACAGTGAGTTGAGGACCTGGCCTCCCAACCGCAGCCTCCCTCCTCTCCCCCACCCCTTATAGCAGAGTTGCTCTCCTGGCCCAGACCCACCCAGGAAAGGGGGGGGCCCCCACATGGGAGCCGGAAGTCCACACCCAACACTCAGAACCCTGGAACACATGGTTGGTGCCAGGTCAGCTCTGAGGGGACTCAAAGGTCATCGTGGTAGCTTCCCTCCCATGCCCTGACCCTTGGCAGCCTCAGGGGATGGTGAGTGACCTCCTGGCCAGAGGTCGCATGCTTGGAGGGGCCACAGGTTGGCCTCCCAAAAGTCTGCAGGTAGCAGGCTACATCCTGCTCTGGGTCTCTGCACCTATCCCAGCTCATCCAATCCCCGATGGTTCAGCCCCTTGTAAGGTATGGGGCCCTGACCCAGGAGACAGGATGTCTGAGTGCTGCCCCCATGCTCGCTGCCTTGGCAGCCCTGTGACTTCAGCAAGGTCTCAGACTCCCTATTGTTCCTGCCCTGACACTGTGCATTAAGGCAAGGACCTGGCCTCCCAACCACGTGATGCAGGGGGCAAGTGGGGTCAGAGGGTTTCTTGGCTGAGGGAAAGAGGCTGGGAAAGTGAGAAGGGGCTCTGGGTCCCTGGCTGGGGCAGGTGGATGAGGCCTGATCTTTCCCAAGAACGTGTGTGCCTTTCTGGAAACACCCCTTCTCAGAACCTGGTGCCGTCTGGCTTGCCCACCAGCCCCCACCCACACACCCCTCCACCTGCTCTGCTCTCTCTGGCTCCCAGCCCTGCCACCTACAAGGTCATGGGGAAGCCCAAGAAGGGCCATAGAAAGCATTTCTCCCAAGACTAGGGTGTCTCACCTACAGACAGCACGCTGGGACCACACACTTCCCAGTACTAGTAATTTGAGAAACATACCTGACTAGATAGTGAATGTAAAAGGTAAAAGGTCCCAACCAGTTCCCTAGTCTGGAGGCCCAATCCTCTCATCATCTGGGCCCAGAGGGGGCAGTGACCTACCCAAGGTCACAAAGCTGTACCAGGCTTCCAGATGTTCAGCTGGAGCCCTCTCCACTTCGCCCATGCCTCCTGAGGAAGAGGAGGGCACTTGTTTCCCATGGGTTGGGTAGGCTATGGGCCCATGGGACAGCTCCTAGCGAAATGACAGGAACCGGCTGAGTACTTGGTGGGCAGCACTAGTTGGGGCACCTTGAGCCACTGCCAGCCTAGGGGCTGGGGCAGTGGCTTGGGAAGTGAGGACAGTCAAGGAGGTGAGCAGGAGACCTCTTTCCTCTTGGCCCCACCTACTCAGCCAGCCAGGAAGGGCGCTGCCTCTAAAGGACCGCAGTCATGGGGCTCCAGCGCCCCCTGGTGGAAGTCTGGGACAAGACAGGTGCCCTGAACCCCCTTCATTCCCATCCTGCCCAGTCCTGATGGCACACCTACCTCCGTTTCTGGCCGAGGGATGAACACTGGGGGCGCCATCTTCAGACTGAGGCCCTGAAAGTCCCACTCACCAAGGATGTACTGCACAGGCATCCTGCAGAGGGGGCAGCAGGGTGATCATCAGTGCCAGCACCTGGACCAACAAGACTATGTCTGGGTTGGGATACCACTTGTGGCCAAAGGTGTCGGGTAGGGTCATGTCTCCTATGCCCCAGAACTCCTAGCCAAGACCTTCCTTCCCTCCCTTTTCCTATTTACTACCATGACCCCTCTCTCATCACTCTCTCATCCCAACACCTCCCTAGTCCTTGGACACTTTCTTCCTCCCTGACCATGAACTTGGTGGAGCTGAAGGAAGCTGGACCCTGCCCCCCACACAGAGCCCTCTGGTTTGGCCCATGGTGCTCACCTTTGCAATCGGTAGCTACTCAGCTCCTGGACATACTGTAACTGCCAAGGGCTCAGGGGCTGGGTCCAAAGTCCTGGCCTCAGGCTCTGAAACTGCCCCAGAGAGAATGTGAGTGGCTGGCTCCCCTGACCCAGGTTTCTTTTGTAGACAATGCCAGTGGGTCCAACACTGGCCACCTTGGTGATCCCTGAACCCCTAGTGCCTGGCACACACTGTAATAGTTTGCTGGATGAATGAATAAGTATCTGCCTAACACATTCCTCCAGAAAAATCTCATCATTCTCAGCTCAGCACTCTCAGTGGAATGGAAAAGCCTGGATGTCTCTTCCCCAGAGTCCTCCCTCCCCCCACTTCCTGCCCTCTTGACAACACTGCACTTAACTGTTTTGGCTCCAAGGACATGAGCCACGATGTACTCACTGGATTCCCGGGCCTCAGGGATGCCCCTTTTCTTAAAGACCACTGTCCAGTGGCTGACTAGTTCTGTGGCATTCAACAACCGAGCCGGAGGCAGATGGGGTTGCTGTGAGCTGAAGGTGCAGCCCCAAATGCCTCCCCTCCACCCCAGGCCAGATAGGAGGGCCCTCAGCATTCTGCCCCGACGTTCCACATCTCAGGGAAAGGATCCCTTGAGTACTTTCCCAAGGTCCCCAAATCTTTCTCGTGATGTCAGCTGCTGAGGATGGTAGCTGGCTTCAGCTGGATGGAAATGGAGGTCACAGGCTCTGGCTCCTCAGCATGGCTCTGGTCCTCAGATGTGGCTGCCCTAGAATAGGGAAGGAGAACCAGGAGAGCAGCTGAGACTTGTGGGACCCACTCCTCTCTGACCTGTTGCCTGAGAGAGGGCATGCTCTTGCTCTGTCACCTCTTTGACTCCATTTTAGACCCTCACCCACCTATCTGAGTTTTCTTGTCTTGGTCAGTGACATTTTCTCCATGTTTTTGGCTCAAGTGATCTGAACCCATAGCTCAGTCCCTGCTAATAAATGGGCTGATGTGGATCAGGGCCCAGGCTTGGGGGTTGGACAGATCTATCTGACCCAGAGGGTGTGAACTTGGGAAAGTCATTATTTCTGTGTTTCAGTTTCCTCATCCATAAAACGGGGGAAATAACACAAACTCCACAGTGAGCAGTGCGTCGGTCAATGAATATCAAAGGCCTGGGAGCCAGCTCAACACATAGAGGAATTCAATTTTATATGCTCTTGACTAATATTACTAAGAGGAGGAGACTGCCCTTGCTTGGCAGCTTTGCTTTTGACATTTTGCATGCACTATCATTGATTTGTATGCTGAAAATCACCCCTCCACCCAGTTTAACCCATAGTCCTAAACACCAGCATAAACTGCCAGGTAAAACATTGACAATTTTTGTTAATTTTATATGTAAGTTATCACAAACAAATTTAACTGAAGGTTTAAAACCAGTGGTCTCCTTTCCTCTTACAGAGACCAGGGTTCAAACTAGTCTTTACTGAACACCTGCTAGGTGCCACTCTTCAGAGACAGACAGAGAGGAAAATGACACTCCGAGACGGGAAGCAACTTGCCCAAAGTCACCCAGCTAGGAACTGTCCCAGTCAAGACACAAGTCCTTCAGACTCCAGAAGCAGCTCTACCAGAGCGCCGCCCAGGGAGGAGCCGAAGCCTGAAGTCAGGGGCGCAGCTTCCCTCTCAGTTTCGCACCGCGAGGTCGCCTCTCCCCAAGCCTGTTTCTCCATCTGTACAACGGGGCTACAGACTTTTTAAGGAAGGCTGCCAGAGCTCTGACGAACTCGAGGTCTCGAGGGTGTTACGCATACCTGCCTGAAAAGCTTCCCCACTCGCCCGCCAGCCTGAAGAAACTGCCGCGGACTCGGCTCCCGGACATGCGTGACCCGCGGTAAACTCCCTCCGACGCTCTGCTTCCGGGGTTGGCGCAACTGAGGAAGGGCTCGGGCGGACCCCGTCGCCCAGCTCCAGAGTTCCTAGAGCCGGTGTGTTCCACCTTGGAAGCCCCTGCGGCTAGTGGGGGATATGAACGCCACGCCCACTACGCCCGCAGGCCACTGGCGGGAAAGTGCGTGGTTGGGAGTAGGGTTGCTCCCCGGGGGCCTGGACCGGACGGTCTTCCTGAAGGTCGAGGCAGGGATAAGGCTCCAGCCTGCGGTGACTGCTCCGAGATGGCGTTTGGGTACCCGGCCGGCCGGTGTGTAGCCAGCCCGAACGGAGACATGTCACCAGTCGGCTCTGAGTTCGAGAGTTGGGGCGCGATGCCCAGGGACCTGGTCTAACGCAGGCTGTGTGCTGGTAGAGCGGCACATGGGCGGGTCCCAGTGTTGGGGGCGGGCACTAATTTGGGGGGTGGGACCCAGTGTCCAGGACCTGGGGTTCAGGTGGCAACTGGACCCCAGGGCCGCTCTTGACCCTCTAGCTCCCATTTTCGAGCAGGGAGCTCGAAACTGGAAGTAGTAGACCAGGGTTTGAATCCTGACTCATCGTGAGGCTTTGTCCATGTGCCCCTCTGTGGGCCTCAGTCGCTCCAATAAAATTCATGGCAGTGTTTCGTAAAGTATGGCCTGCCAATGCCACCCCCTCGCCCCCTCATCTATTGTTAACTAGATCACTGTTGACTAAACTACTATGAAGCATGCAGTTTCCCGGGCTCCATCCCAGACCCGGGGATCTGTATTTGTAACAAGCTACTCCGGTGATCCCCATAAGCTCCTTTGAAAACCTGAGGATTAGAAGGCTCCTCTCCAGAGATGATCGAGCTCTGGATTGGAGGGGTGTATGTAGGCTTGCTTGGGTCCAGGTGTCCAATAATACCACTCCTGTAATAAAAATACCATCCCGTCCCCCAACTTCTCTGAAGATGTCTCATTTCTAGCCTGGGATGGGTATCGTTTAACAAGAGCCCTCACACCAGAGCCCATCTGAGCAGGAAGCTGAGACCCAGGGAAGAGAAGCATCTTGCTCCAGGTCACTAAGCTAGTGGAGTGTCGAGCCGGAGTTCAATGCAGACTCAAGGACTCCTGGCCTAGTGATCTCCCCAAATTTGTGTCCACCTGCGTTTGCGGAGCGCGACTCTGTCCTGGCGGAGATGGAGCCCAGGCTAGCCGGAGACCAGAGTTGTAGCCCTTAGGAAGGCCTGGCCACCCACCGTCCCCCTCCCGACTCTGGCACAGCCCACGAGCAGTGAGGAGTGGTCTCCAAGAACTGCGACCCGGCTCCCCCTCTTGCTGGGGGCAGAGCCAGATCCGAGCGGCAGGCCAGCGGGCCAATGCAGGGCAGGCTCTGGGCCTGACAGCCAATCCGGGGCCGGGGGCACGGAGCTGGCAGGGAGGAGAGGAGCTGGAGCTTCGCGGAGCCGCGAGGCTGCTAGCCTCAGCCCCACCCCCGAGGTGGGTCCCGGCCGGCCAGTCCCTGTCCAGGCTGGCAGAGCGGGCGCTCTCGGCTGTGGGCGCTGTGACGTCGCGGGCCCAGCCCAGGGAGGTCCTCCCAGGGCGCCCAGGGAGGGCGGACCTTGGGTCGGACCCGCCGCCCCCAACCCCGGGGCCTGGGGGTCCCCCTCACCTTGCCCCGGCCTCCTGCCAGTCGCCACCACCCCTAGCCTCTCCCGCTGAGTTCGGCGCCCCAGAGAGGATTAAGTAAGTGCTGAGGTCGCCGCTTCTGTGCAAGAATGGAGGAATCACAGAGTCGCGAAGGTGGGGTTGGGGATTGGGGCAGGGAGGACTGATGAACCTGGTGGAGAATGGTATGCGGGTTCTTGGAGGTGGTGGTGCCCACCCCTTTCTCTCTGGCTTCCTTCTCTTGCCCTTTGGACCATGAGGCGTTCCTGAACAGTGATGAGCAGGGCCCTTTCTCTCCTTTGGAGGGAAGAATAAACAGAGCCCCAGAGCAAGTGTTAAGGGTCTGGCCCAAGGTCACATCTGGGGTCTGCGGCAGAGCCAAGAAAGAACCTGGGACTCCTGACGTGCCCAGCCTAGCTAGAGGAGGAGGACAGAGAGGGACGATGAGCTTCTCCCATCCCATGTTTCTGTGCCAGCCTTGCTCCTTCCTAAGAGGCCATCACTGGTGTGTGCACATCTCACACACACCCATACACCTGCACAGGGAGGCATCCCACATACACCCGTGAGCTAGCACAGAGGTGTGTTTGCAACCATGAGCTGTGCATCCCTCCTATCCCTCGGCCTTCCCTTCTGCAGTTTGGCTGGGACCTCCTCCCACCCTGCCTTACCCAGGGCCTTTTGGCCTGGGAAGGCCGAAGTTACAGCCTAGACTGGGCACATCGCCCACCCTCTGCTCCCAAGGGAGGAGGGAAGGGGAAGAGAAGGCATCTCAGAGTGGGAGCTCCATCCCTGCCTCTGAAGATACACTCCCCTTGATTTTCTCCTAGTCCCTGGCAGCCCCTATAGGGAGTCCAATGACCCAAGAGCCTACAGAGAAAGCCCACCAGAGGACCTGACTTTAGCCTCTCTCTCCTTCCTGTCTTCTGGTCTTGCCACACATGTCCCTGCCCTTACTCCAAGCACAAGCTGGACCACACAGCAGGCTGGGTCCAGGGGCTTCTGGGGCTCCCCTTTCCCAACTGGAGTGGCCAGAGGGAGAAGATCTAACATTTATTGGGTGCTTGCTGTGGATGAGGGTTGTACTGAGCTAAGTCATTTCTAGGGACTTGTTCATTCTGATATTTCAGTGACCCTATGACCCTTTCCGTGAGGGAGGTGTTCTTAATACCCCTACCTTAGACTCAGGAAAACTGAGACATGTAGAGGTGGAGTGACTTGCCTAGGGTCACCCAGTTAAGTGCCTGAACCGGAATTCAAAGACAAGCCTGTCTGACTTTCATGCAAGTGTTTTCCTCCAGGAAGGGAAAAAGCTGCAGTATTTTTTTCTCCAAGCAGGAGGTGAGGGATGTGGGGGGCAGGAAGTAAGAAGGTGAGCAGCATGGGGAGTAGGGGCTGGGGGCGGGGAATGAACTTTTTCTTTCAAACCTCCCCACTACTTTTCACATCTTCCAAGTATGATCACTATGATCATCTTACCCACAAAGAGGGGGCAGGGCTTCATTTTCATGTTCCCAAATCCACGTGGAATCCATAGATATATAAAGCACATGTCCTGATGTTCCCTGAACTTGGCCTTGCCCTCAAACTTTTATTTCCCCTGTGCCTTCAGGACTTAGGGGGACTTCATCTCCTCACAGAGTCCCATCCTCAGCCTCACGTTTTTTATTTTTTCCTTTCCAGCACCCAGGGAGGCAGGGAGCTCTCTTTATCCAAGGACGTGGCCCCCTGTATGGGTAGTGGGGGCCACAGGCTGGGACACCCCTGATGTCAGAAGTGAGTGGGCAGGTTGACTGACTGCAAGCAGTCCCTCAGCATCAGCATGGACCCCAGGATCCCATCTGCTAGGAGCTGGGTCAGCAGCCACCCACCCACCTCTGAACCTGACCTGGAGCCTGCCACAGATGGGCCAGCTTCCGAGACCACCACACTCAGCCCAGAAGCCACCAGCTTTAATGACACCAGAATCTCTGACGTGGCTGGTGGCACAGCCGGCGTGGGCACAATGCTTCTGTCCTTTGGGATCATCACAGTGATTGGCCTGGCTGTGGCCATGGTGAGAGCTGGGGCAGGCTGGGGCTGGCCCAGATGGCCCTCACTTGGCAGAGGGCGATCATTGTTTAGATTTTAGAGGATCTAATCAGAACACAATTGTCTGTTAGTGATAGTACAATCCCTTCCTTCCCCAGAGATTTGTTTATTGGGGTCCAGAGACCAGAGAGGCTGCCTCCAATTGGAAGAACCAGAAAAGGTTCTGAGGAATACATGGCATTTTGAGCTGGGCCATGAAGGCCACATAGGAGTTGGGGAGGAGGGTGTTGCAGGTGGAGGGTCCTGATGGGCAAAAGTTTGGAGGCAGACAGGAGGTTCTGTGAGCAGCAAGCAGGACAGTGAGGCAAGTGAGTGTGGGGATGCAATAGGAGTAGAGGCCAGAAGGCAATCAGGATAGATCGTGGACTGTAGAGTCCGAATGGGATGATCTAGGCATGGCAGGCTGCTGGCAGTGTTCATTCATTCATTCATTTATTCACTTGGCAATTATTTACTGGGCACCTGCCCTGGACCAAGCCTTTGTGACCCCAGAGACTAGGGAGAAAAAGTCCTGCCCTGCAGTTCTTACAGGGAGTGAGAGATAGATAAAACCAAGGGTGCCAAGGGAATCCCGTAGGGACTGGATTAGGGAATTGGGTGGGGGTTGGGGGGACTTCCTAGGCTGGATGGTCAGGGACAACTGAGGAGGCAACATTAGAGCTAAGACCTCACAGTGGAGGCCTGGTCCCAGTGTCATGGGAAGGGCAGAGTTGGGCAGACATCAGGGCAGAGGTGAGCTGGGGTGAGGGCTGCAGGTGTCCCCTGAGAGTGGATATGATGCTTCCAGATCTGGTATCTGCCTCTGAAGATATGGACTCTCCCCTGGGAATTCCCTGGCGGTCCAATGGTTAGGACTCAGCGCTTTAACTGCCGTGGCCCCAGGTTCAATCCCTGGTCAGGGAACTAAGATCTCACAAGTTGTGCAGCGTGGACAAAAAAAAAAAAAAATATGGACTCTCCTCTTAAGATGATACATGGACACTCAGAATGTCACCGAGGGCCCATTGGGGATTGCGAGGACTGAGACCTGGAAGGTGGGAGGTGCACCTGAGGTCCCCCAACAGGCCTGGCAATGGTGGCATTCTGCCTGCTGCCCCTCACAGGCTCTGATGGCTGGCCTTAGACTCAGGAGCATGTTGCTGTGACAAATAGGGCTGGATGACCCATTCATGGCTGGAGCTGCTGGTAAAACAGGGTCACCATATGGGCCCCACAGGCTCCGGATTGCTGCCAGGGACCAACTTCTGGCCAGTGGGCAGAGCCAGGATGCAACACACAGAGTGAGGCCGGGGCCTGAGCAGTCTCCTGGGGCAGGGGTGAGGCAGAATACCAGTGTTTGGCACCCATGTGGTGGTTAAGCAGGCTGAGACACCCTAACCTCAGGGGCAAAGCAGGGCCTAGAATCTGCCTTTGTCACTCTTGGCCAAAGATTTTGTCCTGGGAACTTGGGAAGACTTCCTTACTCTTCATTCTGGAGGAATATTCGGAGGGCCGGGGTGGATGGCCTTATCACCAAAAATGGAGAGGTAGGGAAGTTATGGGGCAAAGGCAGTGGAGGGCAGGAAACAGCTCCTGGGCAGGGGACAGGTCCGGAGATGTTCCTTAAGTACTACTTCCTCTCCCCTCATGCCAACCCTGAGCCAGGCCATGCTGGGTGCAAGGAGGAACAAATCAGTGCCAGGCCGTGTGCCTCACGTAGGAGGAACAGTGGGGGAGGGCTTCCTGGAAGAGGTGGGGCTGCAGCTGGACAGTGAAGGGTAAGGAAGATTTGGAAAGGAAGGTATTTTGGGGGAGGGTGTTAGTAGTTGGGGCAGAGGGAGCCCCAGAAAATCCTGATTCTTGCCTCAGCAAGGGCGAGGGGTGGAGATTGGTTCTAGCCTCTCTTAAAGATCCTTCCGTATCACAGGGCAGGCAGGAGGGCTGAGAGGTGCGGGAGTACAGGGTACTGGGGCTGGAGCTGCTGCTTCAGGGCAGGCAGGGGCTATGCCAGAGACCTGGAGCTCCTGTTGCATCCCACCCACAAGAGAGCAAGGGCCATGCCAACATGTGACCTCCTGGAGGGGATGGGGGAGCAAGGGGCACTGCAGTTGCTTTCCGCCTTTGGGGTCCCCTGGGAATGAGCAGCAGGAGGAGCTCTGGGCCAGGCTGGAAACAAACCAGATTCAAGCTATGAATGGGCCACAAAGAGTGTAGGAGCCACAGGGGGTTTGGGACAGACTCTAGGGACATGGCTTTCCCCCAGGCAGAAGCAGTCATGCTCCTGGTAGTCAAAAAACACCAGTTTAGGGATGAGCGAGATGGTGGCAGAGGTCCCTGGAGTTCCTGCTCCAGGTCCTGCAGAGGTCCCCAAGTCTCACCCCCTCCCTCCTTCCCCTTAGTGCTTTGTACCAGGATTTCCTGCTCTAGCCAGGAGCTCTTGGGTCTCAGATGTTTTCTCAGGCTGCCTAGGCCTTTATCTTCAAGTCATTACGATGGGGGTTAGGACCCAGGGGTCTTCCTAGGTTCCTCCAGCATCAGGGTTCAGGAGTTTGGTCTAGGCTGATGTCCAGGGGCTCAGCCCCTCCTCAGCCCCTGAGGGCCATCAGCCTCCCATGGAAACCCCAGGAAGCCAGCCCAGAGCCTTGCCTAGAGCCACTGCCCTGCAGTCTGGCCACTGCCTATCCTCTGTTCTTTTTGCCCATACATGGGGAGAAAATTTGGTCCTGGGTACAGCTGAGAGGAGGGGGTATGCTGAAGTCCCCCCCCCCCCAACCACTTCAGCCCTGAGGAGTCCGAGGCAGGCACTGAGTGGCTGGAGCCACAGTCAGTTTTGACAGGGGCGGGCCCACGAGTCCCTAGGCCAGGCTTACCTGTGTGGTCTCCCCAGGCTGGCCTTCTCCCCACCTCTGAGTTCGGGCACTGTCAGCATCTAATAAACGTCAAATGGAAGCACAAATTTAGGATGTATGTGTCCCTGGGATGGGGTCGCTGAGGACATGGGGACCTAGAGTTCTCCCGTTCATCAGCCTCAGTATGTCCCCTGTCCTGAGGGACTGCTGGATTCATTAGGGCCTCCTTTCCTGGCCATTTGATGCTGCTCCTTCTCTTGCAGGTTTTGTACATCAGGAAGAAGAAGAGGTAACTCCCCATCTGCCACCCAAGACTCCAGCCCGTGGGCAATGCTGGGCTGGACTCCAGGGGACGTGGGTGGGAAAGGAGAGTCCCTCCACCATGAGGGTCCCTCTCCCTAGTGAGGGAGTCAGGGCCTCTTCTGCCCACTCGGGGTTGGGGGTAACCATTTTCCGCTGGGGAGGGCTGAGCCACCCTCGCCCTGCTGCCCTGAGCTCATGGCCACTGACTCCCCTTTCCCCACCCTGGCCCCTCAGAGGCCGGGGATCGCACAAGGCCCTGGCTTAGGCAGTCCCCATGGCTCTCATGGATGATAGCTCTGCGGCCCATGGCCCCATCTGGTCCCACGAGTGGGTAACTATCCCTCCCAGGCCACCCATCCAAGGGGTAGAGCTAGTACTGTATGTGCAAAAATGTCTTTCATTGAATCCCAGGGGAAATTTTAGGACCCTAAACATGGTGGCGTCAGCTGGTCAGCAGGCAGCACCTGGAGGGCCGGTGGGAGCGAAAGGGCCTGCCCTGCCTGCCCTGCCTGCAGCAGTCTCTGCCCCCACCCCCCCAGGCTGGAGAAGCTGCGCCACCAGCTCATGCCTATGTACAACTTCGACCCCACGGAGGAGCAAGATGAACTGGAGCAGGAGCTGCTGGAGCATGGGCGGGACACTGCCTCCGTGCAGGCCACCGCCGCTGTGCAGGCCACGCAGGCCAAGGTGGGCACTGACCAGGCTCCTCCACCCAGCCTGCAGCCTGTCTGTGGCTCTTCCACCCCCACCCTCCCTCCTTTCCCGTGTAGCTTTCTAGCACCTGCCATGTGGTCAGTGGCAGCTATCGGGTATATGGATTTTGTCAGATTTGTTTAGAAACTAGTAGAATTGCTCCTCGGCCACCCACAGACTCACTGCACAAGGCCAGGCCAGGGCAGCCCTGGGATCCAGCCTGGCTCTGTCCCGATAGCCTGGTCACCTTGGAAGCTCCACTGGCCTCTCTGAGCCTCAGTTTTCTCATCTGCAAGTGAAAATCCTGATTCTTGCCTCAGGTATGCCCCCTCAAACTAGAGGGAAAGCAGGAGAAGACTCATGGGAGGGATTGTTAGGGGGCTGAGACCCTGGGTTCTTCTGCTTCCTGAGATCCCAGTCCTGAGTGGGTTGTGAATGGCGTCAGATTCTGGGGCAGTGGCACCTCTGAGTAGATTGGTGGGTTCCTAGTAGCTGGCAGACCCCAGGCAGGTGCAGACCCTAGCCAGACTCACCTCCCATGTCCAAAGTGTTGGGTACCTGTGTGGTTATCCTGCCAGAGTCACTGGGCTGCCTGGCCACTTGCCACCAGTCCCTGAAATCCCCAGGGGCCAGAGCACCATGAGGAGGCCTGGTCTCCCCCTGACCCATGATACCCCTTTGCATCCCTCCTTGCCTTGACTGTACAGGTTGCTAAGGAACCTGGCTCCACAGTGGCAGAATTAAGAGACTGGGCTCAGGAAGAGTCCAGGCTGGGAGTCCCCTGGTTTTGCTACCAGTTCTTAGTCACCTGGATCAGGACTCATTCCCCCTTGGGATATTCAGGAAATTGGGCTGAGAACCTTGGTCCACCCAGCTCTTGGGACTACTGACTATTTGACGGTTGTTTCCTGTGCATCTCCGTTCTGCCAGCCCCTGTGCCGCGGCTTTGGGGCTTGGCGGTACAGAGGTGAACACTGTCTGCTGGGAGAGGTCGGTACATGCATAATTAATCCAGGCCCTGGGACCTGGGTTAAGTGCTGCAACTGGCTGAGGTGGCAGGGCAAGCTGGGGATGGCTGGGGGGAGGAGTCATCTGAGCCAGGTCGTATTTCTTGGCTGAGCTTGTGGGAGGGCATTCCAGGCAGAAGACATAGCTGGTGCCAAGCGCACGTGGGCACCAGAGGGTGGAGGGGACTGGGCCAAAGAGTGCATGGCCTTGGTCAAGGTCCCTGATGCCCCTGTCTCTCTGCAGACCACTCTCCCCTCTCAGGGCCCAATGCAGAGGCCCAGCCGGCTGGTGTTCACCGATGTAGCCAATGCCATCCACGCGTGAGGAGCCCAGGGACAGGCCTGGACCTCTGATGAAGATACCTGACACAGTGCCCTCAGCTGCCCACTCTGAGATCATTAGGACCTACTCTAAGGACCTGCCCTGCCAAGGCCTCAGCTATTTTGAGGACCCAGCTGCTGACTCTCCAGGCTCTAAAAGAGGCCCCTGGCCAGGTTGGGCATATGGCCACTGATGTCCCCTGACCTGAGGGCCCTGGCATGCAGAGCATCCCTCGTAAGGCTTCCTTATGCTGTCTGGCTTCCTTGTGCCCTTCCCAGACCCCTCACATCAGGGTCTGCTCCTCTAATGTGGAGGAAATGGGGGGAGATGTGGGATGGGAGGGGGAAGGGAAGGAGAGTAAGGGGGTTCCCGTCCATCAGGGAGAGACGTATCTTTGGAATCTGGAGTCTCCTCTGGAGTGGGGAGAGGCAGCTACCCAGGTCTCAGGCACATGGTATGGTGGTACCCTGGGAGAGGCTCAGGGATAGAGCTGAAACTGCCCAGTGGACAAGGATGCCAGGAGGAGGGCTACTCATACCCAAGGTCAGTCCATATTACAGGGATCCAGGAGGTCTTCCAGCCATCCCTCCATGGTGGTCGGCTATTGGCTGGGCCCAAGCTAGGATGAGAGCTGAGGGGGAAGGGAGGTGGGGGAGCAGGTGTGGAGGGATGCAGTGCCCAGACCTGCTGGAAGGCCTCCTGCATGCGCATGAAGGTGCCCACCTGCAGACATGTGCCTGTCCCAGCACGGGGGGCAGGATGGAGACCCCTGCACTGGCTCCACCCTCCAAGCCAACCCCCACCCCATGGTGTGTAGAGGAACATTAAGTAGGCCACCTTCTCCACCTTCAGTGTTCAGGGACTGAAGGGAGAGGGAAGCAAAGGCAAGGGTCCACTGCCCACCACATCCCTTCACTGGGCTCTGAAAGCCAGGTAACCTGCTTCTGGAACAGTTCCCTGTCTTGGTGTTTATCGGGGACCTGGGGTTGGGGGAGAGACTATTGGTCGGAGGGCGGTGGTCGCCAGCTGCAGGCTAGCAGGGGAAGTCCTCAGTGCCTGAAACAGGGTGGGGATAGCCCCTTGGAAAACAGACCTAAGAGACCTAGTCTGGGTTTTGATCACACAACCCACCTACCCATTGTCCACCCACCCCATGCCCCGCAGGAATTCTGCCAGGTTGGGGCATCTGGGCAAGGCACTGGGTCAAGCCAGACCCCAAGAGCTGGGCACTTCTCCGCTGGGCACGCATGTGCACCTGAGCAGGCACAGACGCACGCCCCTGTGCCCAGCCTCGCCGCCATCACTGTCCTCCGCTGGTTGGCGGGGACGTGAGGGTGGCAAATGCGAGGTGTCAGGCTATGAGGGCCTAGGAGGACTTCATGGGGAAGGTTCTGGATTTATTTCCTCCTCTAGATGCTATAAATACGTTAGCATTTGAGCCAACTGGAGGGCTGTGGGTAATTTAGGATGCACAGAAGCTGTAATTTAACTCATAGCATCTCCATGTGAGAGCATTAAAGATGTAATTAAGACGTTTACACAAAGAGAGTGTGAGCCTGTGACACTGGGGATGTGAAACCCCAGGAGGGGTGGGATGGGTGAGGGGCTGCGGGGGGGATGGTCGCTTGGATCCCAGCTATGAGGCGGAAGCCCAGCTGGCTTTCCTTGATCTATCCAATGAGTTGCCTCTGGTCCTGAGTTCAAGGCTGCTCTGGGGCCTCGTGCCTCAGCTGTGGAATGGGGTCACAATGCCTGCCATCCCCTTAGTTGGAGAGGCCAAGTGGACAGGACCTATGGGACCAGAGGAGGGAGGAGGCTTGAGCCCCAGGGGCCAGGGGGAGGTGCGGTGCCTCAGGACCCATAGGAGCTGGGTGTGAAACACAAAAGAGAACTAAATAATGTGGTCTTTCCCAGAGCACAGGGGTGCAGGGGATGGGTGGTGTTGGGAAGCCACAAGGGTTATGTCTGGGGAACCCATCTGCAGTGTTCAGAAGGGTTTGGAGGGGTTGGTCACTAGTGTGACCTAATGCCCTAGTTTTCCCAGGACTGCACAATTTTAGCATTGAAAATCTCTCAAACCAGGACTTTAAGTGACATCCTGACCCTCTGCTAAAGAACTGAGCCTTCAGGCTAGCATAAGTGGAAACGAGGAGGGGGTGAGCCCCAATCCCATGGTGGAGGGCTGGGCTGGACCTGGGGGTTGCAGGACAGGGCCTTGGGTAAGAGTGAGGGCCCCAAGCATCCCATGGGCCTCCCACACTGGGGTCAGACAGCCGGGCCTGTCAGTGACAAGCCTGGTCTTGGAGGAGTCTCCTTTCCTCAGCAGACTGACAGAGGATTTCTGAGGGTGAGGGGAGACGTGATGTGTGGGCTGTGCACCCCCATCCTGTTGGATAGCCCCTCAACCCAAGAATGTGGGAGCTGCAGAGGACCCAATGTTTGGGGGACCCTAAAAATGGAGTCTGGAGAGTAAGGCTGGCACCCAGGGACCAGAGCCTGGGATGGGGACTCCGGGAGGACCCCTGTCCCCATTCTCTCCCACTGCCTGCCCCAGACCCCTGTCCTGGTTGGGTGGGTTTGGCTAGGTGATGGACACAGGGCAGCTTTCTCTGGGTGATGGGGGCCGCTTCCTCCTCCTTTGTCCCCTCACGTCACCCCCTCTTCCCTTCCACCCACCTTCTGCTTTCTAGCTCTCACTCCTGGAGGAAAACCAAATGCCCCCCAAAGTTCCCAGGTCTTCCACAGAGTGTGGAATCAATAAACAATGGGATAAAATGTTCCAGGTGACGTGTCCTCCATGTGACCACGGGCCTGGTGGGCTGACCAGAAAGCTCCTCACTGCCCTCAGCCCAGCAGACGGGGTGAGACGGCGCTGCCTGCCTGCCATTACTACTCCTGGTGGTGACTGTTACAAGGGGGCCCTTGGGAGCTGCTCCCCTGGCCCCCAGCCCTGTACACACATCAATACATGAAACCCCTCCTCACGGGTAGCGACCGGAGTTTTGGGCAGAAGCTGTGGCGGTTACAGTGGGTGGTATGAGGGTGGATGTGGAGTGGCGCCTTCAGAGGAGGCCATCTTGTTTAATCAAGTGAAGTGTCACCTTCGAGCCAAAGTGAATACAATAATCCCGTTGCCTGGCTGCAGGCAGATGCCAGAGACGCGTTCAGAATGTAAAGGAAAGTTCCTGTGGGGATGAGCACAGAAACTCCTGTAGAGCAGTCTGACCTTGCAATGGGTTCCTTCCAGAAACATCACTGAGCCCCACAGGGGGCCCAGCACCAAACCAGTCTCTGCATCACCATTTGAGATGGGAGGAAACAGATGTCAAATAGGAAGAAAGGACGAGAGAGAGAGAGAGAGAGAGAGAGAGAGAGTGTGTGTGTGTGTGTGTGTGTGTGTTTCAAGTGTATCCACAAACACTCTAAGTCTACAACTATATGAAAAAGAAGGCAGGAAGAGGGTCCAGTGTGCCTGGGGGTGTTCAGAGGCTGAGAGCAGACACTGCCACCCTATCCTATCCAGCTGCACCCTGCAGCAGGCCTCAGTGTGAGGGGCCTTGGCTGAGAATATCTGAGGGAACCCCAGGAGCATCCCCCTCCCTCCTGGCCTCCGAGGGCTCAGGACAGGGGGCAAGTGCAGCCAGGGGCATCTGTGGTCATACAGAGGACACTCTTGAAAGGCCAGAGATGCTGATACCCACAATGGCTGGGGGAGGTGGGCTGTCTCACTCCTGTTTCATCAGTGAGGAGCCAGGGGAGAGTAGCCCAGGGCTCTGTGTACAGCTGGTGCAGGGCACGCTGGGGCCGGGGTTTGAACCTGGTACATCCTGGGCCCACAGCCCACAGCTCATGTGGCCCAGGCAGGCCTTGATATGGAGGACAGCAACACAGCCTGCACCTACCAGCGTGGCCCAAAGTGCTCCAACCTCCTACCTCCCTTTAACCGGACAGGAGGCTGGGCATGTCCTGCAACCTATGCCTAGGTATTTCAGGGGAAAGGGCCATAGATTCAGTCCAGCTTTCCAAGGCCAGGGCTAGGACTAGGTCCCCTTTGAGGCTCCGTGACAGCCTGGATCCCAGCCCCATTTCCTCCAGGTGTACATATGTGGCGCGGAATGGGAGGCCATGTCCTTGTCTGCACCCCTCTGTTCTAATCCATGGTCGCTGCATACCAGCACCTCCCCCCTGGGGCTGCCAAAGCCCCACAGATCACTGTCAAGGAGCACCCAGTCTCCCAGTCTCTCACACCACTAATCCAGCTCCCACCTTCCTGGATGGCAACACGGATGGATGTGCCCACCTGCCTGAGCTTCCCCAGTGCTCTCAGTGACATCCAGGCTGAGGCCCAGTCAGTCCCCTCAGCTTCTCCTACCCAGCCACCTCTGGGATCTGACCTGTGAGAATGTAGAGAGGGGACAACAGTAGATGTCCCAGCCCTTGGGGTTGATGGGCCTCCTGTCCTCTGGCCACTGGTCAAACAGGAGAGGAGGGACATTCACCCTGGCCATTCCCACCCACCCAGCCCTTACTGTACTTCTGTTGGAGGCCTGGAGGCCTGCGTTAGGAGGGGTAGGCAGGTCTACTTCCTGGGAGTGCAGCTAGAGATAAAGGGGCTGCAGTAATAACAGTGTCAATAATAATAACAGTAATAATAATGATGTGTGGTTTATTGAGCTCCTGCCACGTGCCAGGTACAGTGGACTGGCTCACTGAGGGAGGGCCAGGTCAGTGTTCCCCACTGCCATTCACATGTGTTCACAGCTGGACAATGGCCAGAAAGGGCCTTGGGCCACCTCAAGGGTCAGAATCTGGTCCCAGTAACTGCTACCTTTGATTGGCCTGATCCCGGCACAATCTCACTTTATTCCCAGTGTCCTTCTGTGGGGTATACTGTCACCCATCTTACAGAGGAAGAGATCTAGCACCCAAAGACTAGGGTCATCAGGCTCAGGCTCAGAGCCAGGGGATTGGCTCTTCCTCTATGCCATTTGAGAAAGAAGTGTCAGACAAGGCCTAGAAACAGGAGGGTGCTGGGGCCTGATGGGGCACCCAGGAGGCACGGCCCACTTGGCTCCCCAATCTGCCTTCCAGACTCCAATGTGCTCCTGTGCTGCCACCTGCTGGCATCTATAGGCACTGCAGGTGGCCTTCCTGTCCCCCACCGTCAGCCCAGTCACCCGTTTGGTGGCCCCGAGTGCACCTCTGGCCCCATCCTCGGTTTCCTCCCCTGCCTCTCCCCCATGTGGCGTGGAGAGCAGCCCTCACACTGCAGGTCCTGACACGGGGGCTCATCTGGCAGGGCAGGGACTAGAGTGAGGTGAAAGGGAGCACAGGGTTCAGAATGGCAGGAGCCACTCAGGTGCTGATACTACACTCGCACCAACCTGAACGTGAATGTCTCCTCAATCTGTGCCCTGGGTGCCTCATTCGCCTCATCCTAGTCCCGGCCCTGCTATTCAGGCCCCTCTTGGTCAGGACCCAGGAGGCAGACACTGAACCTCCGTCCTACCACCACTCACTCCCATGCCAGCAGGCTGGAGGCCCCAGAAGGCCAAGCAAGGGGAGTGTGGGCCTCTCTCTGGCAGAGCTTGCACAGATGCTCTTTACCCAGAGGAGGCTGAGAACACCAGATTACGAGAGACTTAAGGGACTTAGCAGCGGCTCGATAACTAGTCAATAAGGTGACGCTCTGAAGCCCCAGGTGAAGGAGGAGGACAAGATTCCTGCCGTAAATCCCTGTGGGCAGCTCAGACCTGAAGTGTGTGTGTGAACCTCCCGCAGCACTTGCAGACAAAATCAGACCCCATTTAATCCCCCAGCAACCCCAGAGTATGGGCACCAGTTGTGCCCTCATATTATACATGGGGAAACTGAGGCACGGAGCAGTAGGGTAACAGCATGCGGCAGGGCCTGGATTTTACCTCAGGTGGGTTAACCCCAGAGCTCACACCCAAGACTCCCAAAGAAGGTAAGAATGTTCTCTGGAGAAAGAGCTGCCCCCTCCTCTCACCACTTGTTCATTCTCTTCACCATTCCCAACTCCTCCACACCAGGCCCTCTGCTGGACCCTGGGGCCGAGGTGCACCCAGAAGGGGCTGGCCTTAGAAGAGTCCTACGCAGCGTGTGAGCCAGAACAGCGACGATGACAGCAACAACTAACAACTCACCCCTCTCTAGGAAATGACAAGAGACACAACATCACTTCTGGCTAGGGGCAAGGCAAGGCTTTCATTGTGCCGGGCCTTGTGCTGGGTTTGTTTGGACACAAGGTCACAATGGATGTTTCGGGCTGGGCAGGGGCACGGTGTAAGGGACGATGGGCTTCCTCACAGCCATGACACTAGCAATGGAGATGACCCCCACAAACATGGGGTGCCTACCTTGTGCTGGGCCAGCCCTATGTGCCACACCCTCTCTGCCTCTCTACTGAGTACCCCCTTTCTTCACACCGGTGCTGTTAGGGGAGTGGATCTGTCAGACTGCTCTGTGAGGATCACCAGACCAAGGGTGCTGCTGGAAGACTCCCCCAGAGAGACCACACCCACCTCCACTCCGCCAGAGGGACCCAGGAGGCCTGTTCCCACACCCAAGTTGTCCCCTGCCCAAGCCTCAGTGGGTAAGTGGACCAGTTTCCTTTGGTGGAGGAAGGCAAGAGTACTCTGTTTGGAGCCCTTCCCAATGTGACCAGCAGATGGCGGTGCACTCCCAGATTATAGGCCTGGCTTGGGGGGCCAGTTTGAGGAGTGCTCTGGATGAAACTTGGCCTTGAGCCCTTTCTCAGGAGACTGGGAGTCTAGGTGGCTGGTGCACTGAAGCTGTTTGCTTCCTCCCTGCCAGGAGCAGGTCTGGACGGGGGCTGGGTCATGGAGACTGTCTACTCATGGCTGTGTCCTGAGCCTCCAGAATGGAGCCTGGTACCTGGTAGGTGCTCAGGGCTATTCATTGAATGGAGGATTGGTAAGTGGTTCTTGCCTCATGAGAATTAAATGAGTTAATATATAAAAAGCACGTGGAAAGACTTCAATAAATGTGTGCACGTCTTTGAACTTTTATTATGGATGGTCCCCACCCATTTTGGAAAGTCTAAGCTGTGGGCCCCGTCCTGGTATCTAGACAGCTTCTCCCAGCAGGGGATAAAGACTGAACCCCAAAGCCTCACCATTCAGCAGAGCAGCCCTTGTGGGCATTTGGAGACAGGAAAGGTCTGTGCCAAGCCCTGAGGGTGGCACAGGGATTGGGGCCCCCTCTACTTCACCAGGCATCTTCCATAGGCAGAGGAGAAAGCCAACCTTCTCCTGTCCCTGACCGGGCTGGCCTGCTGACAGGTTCAGCTGCTGGAGGTTGGGCAGGGGTGAGGCTGGGGGCCATGCCCTTTCGTGGTCATGGCCAAGCTCACGGTATCTGCAGGTTAATTCCCTCCTGGAACTTTCTCACTGCCACCTGTGCCTGCCCTGGGATCTCTACTGTAAATTCCTATCCCATCTTTATCTCAAATCCTAGATCCTTTCAGTGCCCACCAGGGTATCACACAGAAAGACGAAAACCGTCTCTCCCCTCCCCCCATTATGGAGGCTTCTTGCCACTGATTTCTTACGAGATCAATTAGCTATCCCACCTGTAGCTGAGTTTCAAGACTAAGTGACTTGTCTTCGGTCACAAAGGATTTGAACCTAGCTCTGTGGGAATCCTAGGCCACACTCTGAATGGGTCTGGTTCATCCCTGCCTCCCCCATGGCAGGTCCCGCTCTGGGCTGGACTTTAGGTGGATTCCTGGGTACGTCACCGAGAGTTGCCCTCCTTTCAGCTCCTGCATCCCCATGAGTGAACACATGAGATGGGGAATTTGCTGCCTGCAGCAGCTAAGCTGTATGGCTGGGGAGGGCAGGAGCTGCACCATCTCATCCCCATACATCATCTCCAACAAGGCAGATAGCAGGAAACAAGCAGCTCCCGCAAAGTGATTACTGATGATAAAGTGCCACAGGCAGCCTGACTCTGAAGAAGAGGTGGTGGACCTGGCTCCAGGCCCTCCTTCAGCTATCAAGAGGGGTATAACTAATGGCAAATCAGCTCTGCCTTCCACTGTGGGTGCTGGTGCCAGGTGTCCCAGAGACCCCACCCCCACCCCCCCGGGACAACTGGACTTACCTGAATGCCCATTGCTGCAGGAACCAGCTGGTCTGAATCCCAGTTCAGCCACCGTGTGACCCCTGGCAAATCCCTGAACCTCTTGCCTCAGTTTCCTCATCTGTAAAGTGTAAAACAGGTCCTACTTGATAGGATTAAGAGTTCACGTTTGTATGAAAAAGAGATTCAGGAACAATGAGGTCCTGCGTGGAGAACAAACTATGAGCTTTCTCTTTCCTGCCTACACATGCTCTCCCCTCACACAGATGTCCATAAACTCTGCTACAGCATAGAGTAATTGGGCCACACTGCCCTGCCCCTTCCAATCCCATGTAGAGCAGACACTGTTGCCTACCCAAAGGCAAAAGGACCAAAGACAGGCAGCAACTCTCACCAGTGTACCAAGCAGTCCTCGTGCTTAAACCGGGCCTAAACTTAGAATCACCTGGAGTTAAAACAACGTGGATACTCCCACCCAGTTCAATAGACAGGCTCTGTGGGGAGGGCACAGGTGATGTTATTGCTAAATACTCGTCATGTAATACTAATGGGAAACTGCATGGGAACCACGCAGCAAACATTTCTTCCAAAGCTTTAAAGTGCATACAAATTTGGGGGGAATCAGGACCCCACTCTAAGTTATGATTCTCCTGTGGGGCTCACAAAATGGCATCTTTAATAAGTTTTTTGTTGGTGCAGATGTTACTCTCTCAGACCCGTATCCAGTAGCACTGAGCTAGAGTTATCAGTCAGAGCACACCTGAGACCACTGAGTACCGTGAAGGTTTGGGTTAAGAACTTCCAGAAGTGCTGGTTCCCTGGGCCTGATTCCTAGGGGCTGAGCTCCTCCTGGAATAGGTGCGGCTTTGCTGTTGCCTACGGGAGATGCTGCTGGGTTGGTGGAAATCACATGGTGGGTTTATTTGTTTATTTTTTAATATTTATTTATTTATTTATTTATTTTGGCTGTGCTGGGTCTTAGTTGCAGCATGCATGTGGGATCTAGTTCCCCTACCAAAGATCGAACCCAGGCCCTCTGCATTGGGAGTGCAGAGTCTTACCCACTGGACCACCAGGGAAGTCCCCACATGGTGGATTTAGGGTTGTGTTAGGGGTCACCCTTAGAAATCTACCCAAAGGTACCCTTAGTCCTCAGGTCCTTTAGCCCCCTCTCCTCTCAGGGCCCACTTCACCCACAGGACTACCTGAGAGCAGGGCATGACCACTTGTCCTCAGGTGACCTGAGACTCCATACCCCGAAAAATCCAGAGCATGAAGTTGTTTACATCACAGATCTGTTTGAAAATAAACCAAAGGCAGCAATGGAGGGTGGATTAATATCTTGTGCTGGGAATGGACAGAAGCCTTTGAAAATGATGCCATGGGGCTTCCCTGGTGGCACAGTGTTTGAGAATCCATCTGCCAATGCAGGGGACATGAGTTCGAGCCCTGGTCCGGGAAGATCCCACGTGCTGCAGAACAACTAAGCCCGTGCGCCACAACTACTGAGCCTGCGCTCTAGAGCCCGCGAGCCACAACTACTGAGCCTGTGAGCCACAACTGCTGAAGCCCGCGTGCCTAGAGCCCGTGCTCCGCAACAAGAGAAGCCACTGCAAAGAGAAGCCCGCGCACCACAACGAAGAGTAGCCCCCGCTCACTGCAACTAGAGAAAAGCCCACGTGCAGCAACGAAGACCCAACGCAGCCAAAAATAAATAAATAAATGAATAAATTTATTTTTTAAAAAAGAAAATGATGCCATGAATGCATATTTGATGATTAACAAAGGAATTCGTGATCTATGTTAAGTAATAAAGCACATTATAACTGAAGAAAAAGAAGAGTTCATGTTTGTAGAGGGCCTGGAACAGTGCCTGACACATAGGAAACACTAGGTAAATAATTTGTTAAATAAATAACACACTAAAGATCCAAACGGTAGTCCAAGGGGTACAGGCCTTCACAGGAGTGGGAATTTCTGAATCACATATAGACTCAGCCTTCCAGCGCCCTGGGGCTGCAGGTCCACCTGGTTCGGATTGTACCTCCTGGCTCAAACTCCGGTCTTGCCCTCTAAACTCTCCCAAGGAGCCCAAGATCTAAAGTTGCCTCTACCCAGCAACTGCTTTTTCCTCTTAGATTCTACTTTATTTGGTAAAACTCAGAAACTAACCACCAATTCATGTTCCCCCATCTCCTTCTCTCTGAAGTAGGCAGTTCCCCAGAGACACTTGTGGCCCCACCAAGTCCCCCACTGCCAGGTGGGTGCAGGGTGGGGGGCAGTCTCCTGCTCCATACCTGACCTGACCTGGGGCCTCCTGGAAACACAGCCCAGCCTCTGGGATCTGGTCTGGGAGGGGTAATTGGAAGCAGCTGGGCCAGGAGAGAAAAACAGGGCAGGGCCTGAGCTCTGGGGCCAGAGAGCCCTCTAACCTGGCTCCACTCAGTGGCCTTGTATTTTTTTCCATTGGGAAGGATGGGATCCCTCAGTTTCCTGATAGTTCCTGAAAATCAGCAGGTGGCAGAAGCTACTTGGCCCCTTCCCCAGTCACTCCTAATACAAGAGTCACAGACAGGGTCAGGGCCCTGGAGGCCTGGGGGTCCACAGGCCGCAGGCAAGGGGCTGGCCCCTTGCCCCATCTCATTCTCTGTCGGGTTCAGAGATGCCAACTTCCTTCCTAGTTTCCAGGCAAGAAACTGGCACTCTCCCCCAACCTGCAGCCCCCAAGGCCAATTAACTCCCTCCCTCCAGGTTTACACACAGTCCACCTGGCCACCTTTTCCTGGACCTCCCAGCCACCCCAGCCAAGCTCCCAGCCATCTGCCTCCATGGCCCCTCTATCCTCCACTCACAGGCCTGCAAGTCTTCCCTGAACTCTGGAACCTCCAAGTTTGGCTTCCAAGACTCTCAGCCTACTGCTTCCCATTCTGCCCAAGCCATCTGCTCAGACTGCAGCCAGTGTCCTGTCTCTGCCCTCTTGCCCACTGCCTGGGCCAGGGTTACCCACCACCCTGCCCCGGACTGGGCCTTGCCCCTCGTGGACCTCCTTCCCTGCCCTCCTCCCAGCCCTCTGGCAATTACCCAAGTGACTAATGTGGTAATTAATTTGGTAATTAATCATGCTCCGGCTGCTCAGGACGCTTCTCTTCTGCCGGCCTGGCCTGGAATGTAATCTGCTTGGCTTTACTTTTCCTGGGAAGGGAGGCTGAATCCTGGAGGCAAGAGGGATGGAATCCACTCTGAGTTCCATTGCCTGCCCGCCTCCCCCTGGCCCTGCCAGGCACATGGGGGCTGCTTGTAAAGGTGGCCAGGATGAGATTTAGCTGAGTGAGGGATGCTGAGGTTCTGTGTGCCGGGCACTGGAGGAGAGCCATGGTCACGGTGCTCAGTGAGCCCTTGGCCTCTGGAAGCCTCTAGACAGGCCAAGTCCCCCCATCTGGCTGGAGCAACAGGGAAACCTCCTGATGAAACACCATTTCAGATGGGCTTTAATCAGTAGCAGGATTTGGTGGCCCAGGAGAAACTGAGTCCTGGTCCCTGGTGGGTTGGGGGCACATCGAACCCAGGTGGCCCTGACCTTGCTGTGGGCTCCAGTGGGGCTAGCCACCAATGTGTGGCCCTGCAGGTACAGCTTCCAGATGCACCTCCAGGACGGGGTCCCTGTGGAGCTAATTCTGTGGCATTGATTGAAATGCCCCCCTGCCAATTAGGATTTTTTTTAAAGAAATGTATAACGATTCCTAATTGGCACCCTCATTAGGTGCCAATTATACACTTAAGCATTTCTTACAAGTTTAACACATTAATAAGGCAGCTCATTACATGGTAACGAGATTTATTTCTCATATTTATTATATTGTTTCACCACGGCTGAAAGCAGAGTTATTTTTTAAAACATGGCTTTTTACTGATTGTACACAGTCCTATTCCTACCCTGCCCCAACCAATAGCCTGTCCTACCAGGCCTCTCCCTTGAGCCTTGGTCTCCAGTCCCCTGGGTCTTCCCTGGCCTCTTTTGGTCCAGCCTCCCAGCGGTGAGTCAAGCAGGCCACCTTCTTCCCTAAATCTGGAAGGACCAGAGCTGGGCCCTGCAGCAGAACAGACTCCGAAGAGTTTCAGAGGCCAAGAACCTTGGGGAACCTCTGTCCATTTAGCCAAACTGCATTCCAGGAGCACAGGTAGGATGCAGGGAAGAGTGCTCCCTGCTTTCAGGGCAGGAGCACAGCAGTCAGGGGAAGACAAGGAGGTCCTTTGAGGCTGTCCCCTGGGGCAGGGAGGAGCGTTGAAGGCAGAGGGAACTATGCTGAGACCAGGGCCTGGGAGAGGTTTGGAAGTATAGAGAATGGACAGCTGGCAGGAGCAGACCCTCAAAAGCCATGGTGGGGCCTCATGGTCCATGGTCTGTGGTGGGAATCTGGCTTCTATCCAGAGGGCAGTGGTGAGCCACAGAATGTTTTGAACAAGGAGGGATGTGACCAGATCTCTGTTCAGAAAAATCAAGAGGAGGATTGACTGGGAGGGGAATAAACATGGACATGGGAATAAACATGACCCCCTCCTCCTGCCTGCTAAGTTCCTGCTGGGCTCCCACTGTCCAGACCTAACACCAAGAGGGCAGAGGCAAGTGAATGCCACCCATGCAGCTCAACTTCATGGGACAGGGCGAGGGGGTGGGGAATGGGGGCTGAGAGGTCTGGAGGGTACTAGCAGGGTTCCAGAACACTTACTCTTCTCCTTTTAAAAAAACATTATGTTACATCCATAAAATAGATAAGCAACAAGGATTTACTGTATAACACAGGGAACAGTATTCAATATCTTGTAATACCCTATAATGGAAAATAATCTGAAATACATATATATATATATCTGAATCATTTTGCTGTACACCTGAAACTAACACAATATTGTAAATCAACTATACTTCAATAAAAAAAATACCAAGCCTTAAAAAAAAACCCAAAAACCAAAAAACATGGGTTTAACATCCCATACATATACTATACCTTGTTCATACATCACTGCATGTGGCACTGCCTCGCCCTCATCATTTTAATAGCTGCATAGAATATATGGTGAGGATGCTCCGTATTTACTCAGCCAGGCTCCTCAGGGTAGGCTGTTTCCAATCAATTACTCTTAGAAACATCACACAGCGAACACCCTGGGGTGTAATTTCACATGTGTGTGAGTTTATCTGTAGAATAAATTCCTAGAAGTGGTCAGTGCTAGGCCAAAGGATCTGTGCATTTTTAATTTTGATAGATACTGCCAAATTGCTTTCACGGAGGTTACAAAATTTATACTCTAACAAGCAACAGACTGCAAGTTTCTGCTTTCCCCTGTGCTTACCAGAAATGTGCATCAACCTTTCACAGCTGTGCCTATTTAATTTGCATTTCTCTCAGAGGAAGGAAGTTGAGCATGGTTTCAGTGGGTGAGTCTTTTGGATTTCCTTTTGTGCGACTATATGTTCCTCTCTTCTGTCCATGCAGTTTTCACTAGGATTGTTGGTCTTTTCCTTCTAGATTTATAGGGGCCCATATATATATATTTGTATATATATATGATCTGTAATTTTTTCCGTCAGCTTGTTGTCTTTAAACTTTGATTTTTTTTTCCCCACATGGAAATGTTTGATTTTTATGTAGTCAGACGTATCCAACTTTTTCTCTTGTGGCTTTTCTGCTTTTTTGTTATACTTAGAAAAGGTCATATCAAATAAAAGCTGTACAAAAATCCCCTTGTTTTCTTCTAGGAATTTGTTCTTCATTCTTTAGTCCTTCTAGCTTTGATCCAACTGGAATTGGTATTTGTTTTTTTGGTTTTTTTAATTTTAATTTTATTTTTTTGGCTGCTTTGGGTCTTTTTTGTTGTGCACGGGCTTTCTCTAGTTGTGGTGAGTGGGGGCTACTCTTCGTTGCGGTGCGCGGGCTTCTCATTGCAGTGGCTTCTCTAGTTGCGGAGCATGGGCTCTAGGTGCATGGGCTTCAGTAGTTGTCAGGCGCGGGCTTCAGTAGTTGCAGCACACGAGCTCGGTAGTTGTGGCGCACGGGCTCTAGAGCACACGCTCAGTAGTTGTGGTGTACGGGCTTAGTTCTTCCTCGGCACGTGGGATCCTCCCAAACCAGGGATCAAACCTGTGTCCCAAAAAAAAAAACAACCTGTGTCCCTTGCATTGGCAGGTGGATTCTTATCCACTGCACCACCAGGGAAGTGCCTGGTATTTGTTTTAAGGTGTAAGGTAGGGAGCCAAGTTAATTTTTTTCCCCCAGGTTATCATCCAGTGATTTCAACATCATCTTTTCTTGGAGGTTATTCTCGACTGAATCATTGAGATTTTAGGAAATGTACCACTGGGGAAATAGCATGTTCTGTGGCAGGTAGAGAGAGAGAGACCAGGAGAGCAGGATGGCAGGGTGGGACGTGCCTCCTGGAGGTTGAAAAAAGGGAGAAGAAAGTCCACTTGAGGGGATGCACCTGATTTTTTTTCCCTTGGACTCTAAGAAGGTCATTTTTGGTATCCAGTTTTAACTTTGCCTGCCACACCATAATTCCTTCAATAGATTTGGTGACCTTGACATCACCTTGATGCAGTCAGAGTGGTGGGGAATTGAGGAGTAGCAGGAAGGGAAATCTGTTCCTTCCCGAGGACCCTCTGCTGAGACCAGCTGGCCGAGGCCTGTGGATCCTGAGCAAGCCACCCCACCCCCAATTCTGGAGCAGGGAGGGGGTTTATTACAACACAAGCAGGGCACTTCAGGGTGCTGGAGAGCCTCATGGGACTCACTTCAGGTCTTGCAAACAGAGAACCAGCTGCATTTGTGAGTAAAGCAAGGACAGGACAGGCAGGGCTCGGCTGGGCTGCACCCATCTCCCTGCTCCCCCTGCTCCCTGCTTCCTTCCCAGCTCCGACTCCTCCCCCTTTTCTCTGCCACTAAGACCCATCAGGCATGGCCCTGGATGCCATTCAGGCCCTGGGTCCTCCCTTAATACAGTGGAGGCCAAACAGGCCACCTCTGATGCTAGATCTGCTTTGAAGACATTCTGGAATATTCTGGTGGGCACATGTCAGATAGCACCTAGGGAGGCTCTGATCCAAAGCAAGTGAAGCCCCAGGTTCCTGGCCATGATGCTAGTGGGAGACGGGGCGGGGGTGGGGGGTGCATGTCTTACCTGTTCCTCTGCCCCCAACCCTGACGAGTGTCCTTCCCTCCACCTCCTTCTGGGAATTGGAATAGCAGATGCTTTGCCTCTTTCAGCCACCAGGTGGAAGCCATAGTCAGCCCCGCTCCATCCTTTCTCTTTGGATCTATGGACTTGACCTTCCAAGAGACCCTGAGGTTATCCAGTGGCCCAGGACCTCCAAGGAGCTAAGGAAAGATGGGGCCACATTCTCTCCAAGCCACAGGACCCCCTTCCATCTCAAAAAAATGAGGGGCTTGTGGCCCTGACTCCTTTCCCAGCACCTCCCCTGGGGGCTGTTGGAGTAGTAGCTGAGTAGAACAGAGACTGGGGTGGTACTCAGGAACTTGGCTACTGGAGACACCCACAGCCACACCCCCACCAGGCCCACTGATCCCTAGACAGTAACCAGGAAGACCCTTCTTGGAGCCTGAGGACTCTGGGAATGTAGAGGGAGAGAGAAGACGGTGGAGTAGGTGGGGAGAGGAGCCACGACTGCTGGGTGGGGTTCCACGGCCCCATGCTGGTTCCCCACCCAGGATTCAGCACCAGGGTGGCATTAAAGGCTCTGGCATTGCCCCTCTGTGAGCTGAGGCTGAACTGGGCCCTGAAGTCATCCCCCCCTCATCATCCCGCCGCAACCTGTGGAGCACATCTCCCCTCTTCTCCACAGAGGGCAGTGGGTGTCCTAGAGGGATTATAGATTCTCCCAGCATCTCGTCTCCCACTGCCTTGTCCCCCTCCCCAAATTCTGCATCACTCAGGCTACACCAGCCTCCTTGTCATCCACTACAGCTCCAGACATCTCTCATTTACCTCCATCATGTTGGGGGTGGAGGTACCCAGATTTGGTGCCAATCTTCATGTGCATCCTCTCCAGGCTTCAGCCACAGGGCCTAGCCCAGTCAGGGCTTGGGGAACCTGCTTTCTGGGTGTGTAGGGTCCTTGGGGTCCTGGCCACCTGCTCTCCCTCTGACAACCTGGATCCAAAGCTTTAAACCTTTATATGGGACCCTCAGAAATGGGCAGCCCATTGCTCTAGCAACAGTCTTGTTACTGGCCCATGAAGAGGTCCTGCCTTACACTGAACTGAGTAGCCCCAGGGACTTGAGCAATCATGGAAAGCACTAAGGAAAGCAGCTGGCACCTGGCTTCTGGGGAGGGCTTGGTGAGGTGCCTTCTCCTTTGGGCTCCCAAAGCCTGTGGGAGACAGATGATAAACAGATGAACCAGCAAACAAAGTATGTTTAGGCT
The DNA here is from genome assembly GCF_949987535.1 of Balaenoptera acutorostrata. Taxonomy (NCBI): domain Eukaryota; kingdom Metazoa; phylum Chordata; class Mammalia; order Artiodactyla; family Balaenopteridae; genus Balaenoptera; species Balaenoptera acutorostrata. The sequence goes on from NC_080073.1 coordinate 38,288,108, forward strand.
CTGAAGGAAACAAACCAGGATTGTATGGAAATAGACAATGGCAGGGGACAGCTTCAGAGGGGCAATCAAGGAGGAGAGGGCACCCGAAGCACTGGCACTGTATGTCAAGAGTTGCTGGCCATGCAGACACCTGGGGCAGGAGGGTTCCAGATTGGAAAAATAAGTAAGTAAATGAATAAATAAATGAATGAATAAATAAATAAATAAATACCAGCAAAAGTAAAGGTCCAGAGTCTTCCTGAAGAAACAGCCAATAGGCCAATGTAGCAGAAGGAGAGTGACATGGGCAAAGAGATGCCAGGGCAGAGGGGAGGGCCTGGCCTCCCTGGGTGGAGAGGAGTTTATAGCAGTCTGGAAGGGACACCAGGGGCAGGCATGGGAATGAATGAATGAATGAATGAACAAAGAAAAAAATGAGGCCTGGGGCCAGCCTCTAGCAGGCCAGCCCTCTCACCCTGAGGTCTTTGTCAGGAGTGTCTTGGTCTACTTGACAAATACACCAAGGAAAACCCACTTCCTGCCCAGGATGGGGCTTGGCCCACCAGGCAGTTGAGGGCCCAGCAGAGCCTCAGCTTCCACACATGCAACAGGGGGGGGGCCAGCCCCTCCCCTCCCCCAAACTCTCAGCCCCGGTGAAGGTGACCTTGGAAGGCTGTGGACAACTGGGTTCCTGCTGCCCAGACAGATCCACTGCAGGAGGCCTCCTCGACTTCCTGGACAACCCTGAGTCTTCCATCAGACCCAAGGCCACCTTACCCAGCCCTGACCCCACCCAGGACAGGACAATTTATCTCCATCAGCTGCTCCCAGCAGCCAGTCTCTCCACCAGCAGGTCCTATCTCCATCCCATGGGACTGACACTAAGCAGCCCTTCCCTGACTCTCGGTCTCAGCAGATGGGCTCCCCCAGGGACAAGGCCACCTTAGGCAGGTCCCTCACAGTTCTAAAAGGGCCTAGACCAATATCACTGATGAACATAGATGCAAAAATCCTCAACAAAATACTAGCAAACAGAATCCAACAGCACATTAAAAGGATCATACACCATGATCAAGTGGGTTTTATCCCAGGAATGCAAGGATTCTTCAATATACGCAAATCAATCAATGTGATAAACCATATTAACAAACTGAAGGAGGAAAACCATATGATCATCTCACTAGATGCAGAAGAAGCTTTCGACAAAATTCAACACCCATTTATGAAAAAAACCCTCCAGAAAGTAGGCATAGAGGGAACTTACCTCAACATAATAAAGGCCATATATGACAAACCCACAGCCAACATCATTCTCAATGGTGAAAAACTGAAACCATTTCCTCTAAGATCAGGAAAGACAAGGTTGTCCACTCTCCCCACTATTATTCAACATAGTTTTGGAAGTTTTAACCTCAGCAGTCAGAGAAGAAAAAGAAATAAAAGGAATCCAAATCAGAAAAGAAGAAGTAAGCTGTCACTGTTTGCAGATGACATGATACTATACATAGAGAATCTTAAAGATGCTATGAGAAAACTACTAGAGCTAATCAATGAATTTGGTTAAGTAGCAGGATACAAAATTAATGCACAGAAATCTTTTCCATTCCTATACACTAATGATGAAAAATCTGAAAGAGAAATTAAGGAAACATTCCCATTTACCACTGCAACAAAAAGAATAAAATACCTAGGAATAAACCTACCTAAGGAGACCAAAGACCTGTATGCAGAGAACTATAAGACACTGATGAAAGAAATTAAAGATGATACAAACAGATGGAGAGATAGACCATGTTCTTGGTTTGGAAGAATCAACATTGTGAAAATGACTATACTACCCAAAGCAATCTACAGATTAAATGCAATCTCTATCAAAATACCAATGGCATTTTTCACAGAACTAGAACAAAAATTTCACAATTCATATGGAAACACAAAAGACCCTGAATAGCCAAAGCAATCTTGAGAAAGAAAAACAGAGCTGGAGGAATCAGGCTCCTGGACTTCAGACTATACTACAAAGCTACAGTAATCAAGACAGTATGGTACTGGCATAAAAACAGAAATATAAATCAATGGAACAGGATAGAAAGCCCAGAGATAAACCCACGCACATATGGTCACCTTATTTTTGATAAAGGAGGCAAGAATATACAAAGCAGAAAAGACAGCCTCTTCAATAAGTGGTGTTGGGAAAACTGGAGAGCTACATGTAAAAGAATGAAATTAGAGCACTCCCTAACACCATACAAAAAAATAAACTCAAAATGGATTAAAGACCTAAATGTAAGGCCAGACACTATAAAACTCTTAGAGGAAAACATAGGCAGAACACTCTATGACATAAATCACAGCAAGATCCTTTTTGATCCACCTCCTAGAGAAATGGAAATAAAAACAAAAATAAACAAATGGGACCTAATGAAACTTAAAAGCTTTTGCACAGCAAAGGAAACCATAAACAAGACAAAAAGACAACCCTCAGAATGGGAGAAAATATTTGCCAACGAATCAACGGACAAAGGATTAATCTCCAAAATATATAAACAGCTCATTCAGCTCAATATTAAAGAAACAAACAACCCAATCCAAAAATGGGCAGAAGACCTAAATAGACATTTCTCCAAAGAAGATCTACAGATTGCCAACAAACACATGAAAGGATGCTCAACATCATTAATCATTAGAGAAATGCAGATCAAAACTACAATGAGATATCATCTCACACCGGTCAGAATGGCCATCATCCAAAAATATACAAACAGTAAATGCTGGAGAGGGTGTGGAGAAAAGGGAACCCTCTTGCACTGTTGGTGAGAATGTAAATTGATACAGCCACTATGGAGAACAGTATGGAGGTTCCTTAAAAAACTAAAATAGAACTACCATATGGCCCAGCAATCCCACTACTGGGCATATACCCTGAGAAACCATAATTCAAAAAGACTCATGTACCACAATGTTCATTGCAGCTCTATTTACAATAGCCAAGACATGGAAGCAACCTAAGTGTCCATCGACAGATGAATGGATAAAGAAGATGTGGCACATATATACAATGGAATATTGCTCAGCCATAAAAGGAAATGAAATTGAGTTATTTGTAGTGAGGTGGATGGACCTAGAGTCTGTCATACAGATTGAAGTAAGTCAGAAAGGGAAAAACAAATACTGTATGCTAACACATATATATGGAATCTAAAAAAAAAAAAAGGCTCTGAAGAACCTAGGGGCAGGACAGGAATAAAGACACAGACATAGAGAATGGACTTAAGGACACAGGGAGGGGGAAGGGTAAGCTGGGATGAAGTGAGAGAGTAGCACTGACAATATATACACTACTAAATGTAAAATAGCTAGTGGGAAGCAGCTGCATCGCACAGGGAGATCATCTCGGTGCTTTGTGACCACCTAGAGGGGTGGGTTAGGGAGGGTGGGAGGGAGACGCAAGAGGGAGGAGATATGAGGATATATGTATATGTTAGCTGATTCACTTTGTTATAAAGCAGAAACTAACACACCATTGTTAAGCAATTATACTCCAATAAAGATGTTAAAAAATAAATAAATAAAAAATAGAAGGGCCTATAAGAGGGACCCCTTCCCACCAAGCCCCTGGGAGATTGAGCTTCTAACAGCTCAGAATGCATGCACCCCAGACATCTGTGAGTGCCCGCTGCATGCCCACATGGGTTGGGAATTGGGCACATCACAGCAAGCAAGGCCAGAGGCCCACCCCCACCCACACAGAGCTGTGTTCCGCTGGCCAGGAGGGACTTGGTTTCCAGGCCCAGCCCCACGACGAGTGCGAGCTCAGGGACCCTCAGGCCTGGGCTCCTCCGGCTTGGGGTCTGGGGGCCCAGGGGCCTCCACAAGGGGCCTGCCTCAGGGGCTGAGGACAGGGGTGTCCTCAGAATCTAGCCCTGAGAATGACGGCATGCCATGCAGGGCTCTTCCCTCACTTGGCACTGGGCCCAGCCCGACTGGTACGGGCATGCCTTCACCTACCCCAGGTGAGAGGCCACTGGCACCAAGCAGAGTATAGGAACCCTCAGAGATCTGCATGGCCATGAGTGCGTGAGGACACAGCTGTAGAGGACACACGTGTGAAGCGTAGCCAAACTCCACCAGGACAGGGACAGTCCTTGTTGCGGCCATGGGCTGGCACGCACGCCTGCCAGGGTGCGGGCATGTCAGGTTGGCATGAGGATGATGGGCCATAGCCATGACTTGTCTTCTTTGACTGGGGGAGAACACTGAGCTCAGGGGATCTTCCATGCTGCCCTGCCTGGGCCAGAGACCTGGGCCCCCCTTAGTTCACTGCACAGCCAGCCAGGGTGGAGTGGGGGTGGGGCCTTTTTCATTGTTCCCAAAGGACACATGGGTCCCCTGAAGTGGGATCACTCTTCTCTCTCCTCCCTTCTCATTAGGGCAGCTTCCCTTCTTCCTGAGTTTCCACTCACAGGCCCAGGACAGGCCCTTGGAGCCCCTAATCCCTGCGCTCCCCTCAGTGGAGCGCGTCTTCCTCCCCAGCCTTATCTGTCTCCTGCAGCCATCGCTGACTCCCCTGTGGCCTGCCTCCCCCTCCCTCTAGCCTCTCTTCGGGTCAGCTTGGCGTGTCCTCCTCCCTTCCCCTCCCCTCCCTCTTCCTCTCCTCTCTTCACCTTCCTCCTCCTTGCCTCTCTCCTCCCCTCCCTCCCCCTCAGCCTCCTTATCCTCCTCCCAATCGCCTCCCCTTCACTTCCTCTCCCTCTTTCTTCCTCTCCCCTGCCATGCCCTCCCTTAGGGAAACAAAGGAGTTGGGGGGCTCTGGACAGTGGCCACTGTACTCACTCATCCAAGGTCAGCCTTCAAGGGCCACTTGACAAAGAACCCTTTGGCCACTTCCCTCCAAAGGGGAGGAACAGCTAACGACACCCTACAAAGAGAGGCCCCTGGGGGCTGCTTTACAGTGGAGATAGGAGGGCCTAGTGAAGAGCACATAACTGGATGCAAATCTGAGCTGCGGCCTGGAAGCGTTAGTACTCCAACCCCAGCAGCAGACACCTGCTCCCTGCAATCTGGAGTCCGACCCTCAGGAAATCCTCGGCTTTGTCCTCTAGTTCCGGAAAGAACACCATGCACTGAGTACCGCAGCTGCAGTGCTCAAGGCCACCAGGCATCTTTCTTTCTTGGCCTCAGGGCTGCAGTCTTCCCATCTGTATCGAAGGTGTGGGGTGTCAGCCAGCCCAGTTGATGACCTGACCCAGGGTCAGTTCAGGCCTCAGCCCCTTCTTACCTGTGAGCTCCCTCGCAAGCAAGTCACTTAAACTCTCAAAGTCTCACTTTCCCCATCTGTAAAATGGGGTCATGAGTCACACCTCTGCTGCAGGGCATGTGAGGACCTGAGGAGTTGCCTGGCACACGGACTTTGACCATAGGAAGCAGGACCAGAGTATCACAGCTGAATGTGGCAAGATGAACCCAGGCCAGCAGTGGGCAAAAAGGACAATGATGCCCACGCTCCCACCTACCCCCAGCTCCTGCCTGGCCCAGAGATGAGGTACAACTGGGATTTATCCTCGACCCTGCAAAACAGTCAAGAAACCCTGGAGAGAATTAGGCAGGCTGGGTGTGACTTGGGAAGGGCACTGCCTGAGGACCTCATTCCTTGTCAGTGAGAGGAGGAGGAATGGAAGGTGTGCGGGCAGGGAGTAGGACCGTGACGAGGACCAGATGCAACAGCGGTGTGAAAGCGCCGCACAGAGTAGGTGCTCAGTGAGGGCTCGCTCCTCTGAGTTCTGCCTCCTCCAGTGCTGAGGATGAGCTCTGGGCAAACCCAAGTCCAGGTGCTGCCCAGGACATGGTTGGGAGGAGGACAGTGCACCCCCTCTCAGGCTCAGAGAGAACATGCCTGTACAGCATCTGCCCTGGTGGCTCCCTCAGAGTGACAGACACCTCTACAGACACAGAGAGACTAATGGACAGAGATGGAGAGCCTCCCCTCCTCTGTCCCTGGATCCAGAGACACCTTGAGGAGGTGTGGCTGGAGTGGTCTGCTGAGGCCTGATCATGGTGGCCTTGAATGCCAGGCCCAGGAGTGGTGGTAATAACAGCTGTTGGCTGCAGCTGGAAACACTGTAAGCTGGTGTGGGTGAGGGGACATGACTGCGTGCATGTGTTTATGCATGTGGAGACTCAGCAAGGTGTGTGTGTGTGTGTGTGTGTGTGTGTGTGTGTGTATGCTGGTGGGTGGGTGTGTGCGCTCCTTTCCCGCTGCCCTGGCCTCTCTGGGAAGCACATCTGCACGGCTGTGCTCCCAGGTGGGCAGGCAGGTGTCCGCCTGCCCACCACTTCAGCCACCTCTGCCAATGGGCCACGTGGGCAATGAACACATCAGGTCATTAAACAGCAGCTCAATTCAACTTAACTTCTTGGAGGAAAGCAGCCATACCAGCTGAGGGATGGCAGTGCCGCGGGAGATGGGGGCTGTGGCAGCTGCAGGGAGGGGATGGGAGCTGGCAGGGCAGGGAGGGAGGGGTGGTTGCCAGAGCCAGCTGTGGAATGCACCCTGGGGAGGAGAGCAGAAGCCAAGGGGAGGCGAAAGGAACTACGACCGGGGTCGCTGACCAAAGGGGCCAGACCAGGACTGGGTGGTGGCAGAGAGAATGGAAAGGATGGAAAAGAGAGCCACGGTGGACAGAAGGACACACTTGTGTCCTCTCAGCTTCCCAGGGGTGCTCTCCTGGGGAGCAGGGCCAGCCATTGAGATGTAGACATAGCATCCAGCTTCCAGGACGCCTCACGTCCTACTCCAGTGGCAATGCTGGTCCCGGGCTCTGCCAAGGGTGCCCAGGGGGTCTTTTTGACATGCCACATCTTGCACACAGGAGAACTGGCCCCGTGTGTGAAAGCCCCTATCACTGGAAAGTCATTCATCCATCCATCCATTCATTCATTCATTCAGTGATGTGTGCTAAGCGCACCAGGCTCGGGGTTTGGCAAAACAGATACCAAGAGGAGTCATCCACTGTCTACCCTTGAGGGGGCAGAGTACTGCAGGAGACAATGCGTACACGGATCAGTATCCTACAGCTGTGGAGGAGACTCAGGAGTCTGGCTCGGAGGGAAGGGCCCAGAAGGCTTCCTACAGTTGGTGACCCCTGAACTAAGGCTGGAGAATAAGAGTGATTAACCAGGGACAGGAGTGGGCATAGGAGGAGGCCAGGGAGGGAAGACACTTGGGCATGGGGGATGGCCGGGGCACGGGCAGAGGGCCGATAAGAACACCCTCCAGAGATGGCACCTTGTCTATCTGTGAGGACGAGGGGCCAGAGTAAGGATATGTAGGTGGTGTTGGAGAAGTCAGCGTGGTGGGAGTGGGAGGGCCTGGGGGCCCACTGAGGAGCTTGGGCTGGTCCTAAGGACAATAGGGAGCCAAGGTCCATCTGGAGGCTGGATTGTCCAGGACAGCGTGTTGTAACCTGGTCTCTGCAGGGGCTTCAGGGCCAGGAAGAGGGATGAATTGGATGTGGGTGGGGGCAGCACGTCTGGGGATAGACCCTGAGCTCCAGGCATTCAAGGGACGCCCATGGAGCTGTCCCGTGGGGTGACTGGAGGCAGAGGTCAGGACCAAGGAGTACAATGTGTGCAGCAGGCCACAGGATGGGAATAAGGCCACAGGCAGGGATGGCCTGGGAGAGGAGGTGTGAGACCAGCAGCGAGGGACAAAGCCGTGGGGACAGCCATGGTCCAGGGGCAGCTAGAAGAAGACATGTCTAAAGGGCCTGAGACAGTGTGGCCAAGGGGCAGGAGGGGAGGCAGGTGTGTGACATAGAGAGCTGTCGCTGACAAGCCGCACGCTGACGAGGGGCTGCTGTGTGCATGTCAGAGTCAGTGGAGCCACAAGGGCCTTGGAGGGAGTCAGGCTGGGCAGGAGGTGAAGAACAGAGTGTGGACACCAGGGAAGGAGTTTTGGAGAGATGAGTAGACACATAAGAAGAGCTGGAGGCCACAGACAGGAATGGGGATGGTTTAAGTGGGGGAGACAGATGTGGGAACAGTGGGAGGAGGGGTTGGTGGAGGGAGTGATGGAGACGAGGAGCAGAGCATAGGGCACCTTAGCATGAACGTAGATGTGTGATCTTGGCCAAGTCCCTGCCTCAGTTTCCCCATCTGCAATATGAGGGGCTCCCCCTCACGCATGGGCACTGAGGATCCCGTAGTGAGCAAGACAGCCTGGTTCCTGCCTCTGGGTTCACAGCCTAGAGGGGGCCAGACAAGAAGAGGATCACCCCTCGAGGAATTCATCAAGGAAAGGGGAGTTAAGGCACTGTGTAAGTTCACCAGAGGCTGGGCCTGCTCACATGCTCACTCCCAGTTGTCCCTGGGAACCCCTGACCCCCTCATTCTCTCTCCATGGATTGGGGATAAGCAAGTGCCCTCCCCCATCTCTCTGTCTTGGCACAGGCCTGGCCAATTGGCTTCCTTCATCTCCAGGACCATAGTGATTTTCTGAGATGGGCATGTGAATTTGATGCTAGGGCTAGGGGCAGGGTATGAGGCGGCAGGACATGAGAGGGCCTGACTGGGCATGAAGTTTACACTCAAGAAAGTACAAGATAGAGAGGTTGTATTCTGGTAATAATGTTTGAGCACCTGTATCCAGCCATGACTGAAGCTCACAGACCTGGACTTTTCAGTTACTTGTGCCAATAAATTCTGTTTTGTGACTGAGGTAACATGAATCATGGTTTGTGCTTCCTAATTCATGACCTTAAGGGTGAGAGTGCCCCCTGTACTTGGTCAGGTCAGGTGAGGGGGAAATACTTTCTCAGCAGAGAGAATAGCATGAGCAAAGGCCATGGGGTCGAGGAAAGCTTGACACTGTTGAGAAATTGAAAGAAGCTGTTGGGACAGAGAGCACAAGCATGGAGGCAGGAGACCAGGAAAGGCTGAAGCTGCTGTTATGGCGAGAAATGAGAGGGTTTGTGGAAAGAATGGATCAGGGATTGAACTGAGCAAAGGAGGATGGTGGAGCCAGTGAAGAGTGAAGACCAGCCAGCAGGGCCTTCCATCTGGGGCTCAGGAGGGCATCTGGGGCTCAGGAGGGCATCTGGGAGATCCTCGGAAGACTGGAGCCTTGGAGAGGCCAACCGCAGAGATGGAAAAGGGAGTGCAGGACTAGACCCAGGGTGGAACCCCAAGTAGCAACCAGGCCAGTCATGGGGCAGAGGGTAGGGGGCAGTGGGGTCTGGAGAGGCAGGCCACCCCAACCACTGTGTGATCTGCTCAGTGGGGTCTTTGGTGGCCTTCACCTGAGCCATTTCAGGGTATAGAAGGGTTCCAGCAGAGTTGGGACAGGGGAGAGAATGGGGATGGGAAGCGTGGATGAGATTGTAGACACCCAGGCTTGGCAGGGGGTGTTGGAGAGGCTCAACCAGCACCTTCCGGGCATCAGGTCCACAGACTGTCTGAGTCCCTCCCCAACCCTCTCCTCCCATGGAGCAGATGAGTCAGTAAGGGTTCACTGAGCCCCCTTCTCCTCCTCCACTGTGGTGCCATACAGGACTGGGGACAGGAGACACAGGACCACTCAGGAGGGGCCAGAAATGACAAGGGGAGCATCCGGAGGGTCAGGGGAGCAAGGGAGCTCAGGGGGAGGCACAAGGCCCACTTGAGAGTGTGTGGCAAGAGCTGTCGAGGTGAAGGGGGGTGTTCCAACACAGTCAGGGGACTAACAAAAGAGGAGGCGAGTGGTCAGCCTGATGGCAGGACCCAAGAGACACAGGAGGCAAGGCGGCCCTCCACTGAGACCTCAGCCTCAGCCTCCTCTCTCTTTTGTGAGATGCGGCTGCCCCTGGGGCTCCTGTGGGGGGGGGGGAGACCCAAGCCCCACTCTGAATCAAACTCCCCCAGGCCCCACCCCACCCCACCGGGTGGCTAAAAATAAAAGCAACGATAATTTCCCTAAATGAAACCTCCACTTAAACACTTAAAAAGCAATAAAAACTCAATTTTCTTTCTCTCAATTATTTTACTTATTCCATTTTCCAAAAGGTTCACCCTGTTATGAAGATGTATTTTTCCCCATCAGTGGCAGCATTCTCCACCATTACTCAAACTGACTCAGCCTCCCTCTGCCAGGAGGGTCGCCTGGTCTCTGTGGCAACGGGATGCTGCGGAGGACTGTGACTTCACCACTGCTGCCTGGTTGGTAGGGAAACTGAGGGGGCAATAGCTGCCCCCCACCACGAACTCATGCCTTGGTTTCCCAGCCTCCCAGCTCTGCCTCCCAGCACTGTCCCTTTGGCCTCCCTGCCACCAAGCCTCCCCACCAGCCCATGCCCTCTCCCTCCTGACCCCTCCATTCAGGCCTCTCTGAAAGGGACCTGTGTGGAGGGAGATGGAGTCCCTCGGCCCTCAGACAGCTGGAGGCCTGGTTTAGGGGAGCAGACCCAGTGCTTCATCACAAAGTCCTGACACTGTAAAAATTAGGTTTCCGATGTCATTAGTGCTCTGTGATCAGCTCCATTTGTATCGTGCCCGCCCTATTGCCTCATCTCTGCTAATTGTTTTTACTCACCCCTTCCATTTTTAAACTGCTGTCTTGTTGGATTTTAATTTTTAATTATTGCTGCCTCCCCTTCTTTCCTAATTGGTCCAGGCCCCTATCCTTGTGCTGTGGCTGCAGCTGGCTTCCTCAGAGTGGCCAAAGCTTGCCCACCACCTGCCCCAGTCGGCCCCGGGTGGTCACAGCCTTGCTCCAGAGGCCGACCCAACACCTGACGCCTGGTGCAGAGAAGGCATTTTGATCTGGGTCCATCGTCCAGACATACACTGGGCACCAACTGTACAGGGCTGTGAGTGCAGTGATCTTAGGGGGATGTAAATGACCGGACCCACCTGAGAACTTGCCTTTGTCCTGTCGTGGGAGGGCTGCCTGCGGTTGGCAGGGATGCAACCACCTCCTCTCCCAACTCCCAACAACTCGCCACCCCACCCTGCTTTCCTCATGGCCCTCTGCCTCTGAGATTTACTGCAGTAGGACCCCAGCCTCCTCCCCCACTGCCCAAAGCCCAGAGGTCACTCTCAGCCTCACCTCTGATCCACTGTTCACACAGGTACTCCTGCCTGGGATGCCCTTCCTCCTCTTGGCTCTGCTGAATCCTACTCAGTGCTCTCTGACTGCTCATTGGTCTGTCCATTTGTTTATCCATCTGCCCATCATCTACCGGTCTATCTGTGCATCCCCTCTATCTACCCATCTCTCTGCCTACTTGCCAGCCTGTCAGTGGGTCTCCTAGTCTGATTTTTTGCCCCTCAGTCTGCCCAAGTCTCCCTTTGCATCTGCCCTAGCCTGGTTCCTTCCCCTGGTGTCTGCCCATGAGGCCTCTGGTTTTCCTTTCTCCATAAGCCACAACTCCGTGGAGGCCTCTCCTACATTTTACTTGGTCACAAACAAGTCAGAGCCAAGTTCCTGGGAAGTTTCAAAATTGAGCCTGATCTCCATTTCCCTCAGCTTGTGTTACACATGTTCCTGCCTCCAGGCCTTTGCTCCCAGCAGGTATGCCTGCCGGATGTGCCCTCTCTTTCTCTTGACACATCCAATGACTACACACACACACCCCCCAACCCAGTTAGTAGGACTGGGCCCTGTACTAGGGCTGCCACTCTCTTGCTGTGTGACTTGGCAAGATCCTTCCCTTCTCTGAGCTCCCACTTTTATCATCTATAAATGGCCCCTCACAGGGCTGCTGTGAAGCTCATAGGAGTTCTGGGTGGACATGTAACCACATAACGAGTGGACAGGGAGGCCAGGGGCCGTTTTTCCCCATCCTTTGGGACCTCTCCCCCAGGCCCACTTTCCCCTCTCTGAGCCCCTCTACCCTCTCCCTCAGTGGAGTCATTGCTGGGTTTCAGCAGCTGAGCTTCCTCAAGCCGTTTGATCCTCAGCACAACCCTATGACGTGGGGACCATCAGCAGCCCCAGAGAGGGAAGAGATGTACCCAAGATCTCACAGCTAATAAGGGCAGAGTATAATTTGAACCTAGGGCTTTGCAGCTTGTCTTGGGGTGGGTCACTGGGTGCTGGTGAGCCTGGGTGCTCCTGAAGGTTGAGATGGGCAGCACGGGCCTTGAGCAGCAGTTTTAGCTCACCTGGGTGCTGGACCCATGTTTCAGATTGAGACAATGAGGCCCGGAAAAGGAAGAAATTGCCAAGGTCACATGTGAATCCTGGTCTATCAGGGGCTCTGTCTGGCAGGAACATGGGCCCCCATACTACGGGGGGAGGGCTTGCACCGCCAGCTGCCCTGGGGAATGTGTGAATCTGGCTGTGGTCACAGGTGACTGAGGTCTTTTCACACCCAGTTATCCTTCCTCCCTGCCTTGGTCTGTTTGATTCTTCAGTGGTGTGAGGGGGAATGCAGCACCAGGATGGAAAGGAACCACACCTGTCTTGCTCACTGTCCCGCCTGCCAAGCCCCCAGCACAGGGCCTGGCTCAGACACCTTTGGTGACTGAATGCATGAAGGGAAGAAGGAACGAATATCCCATCCCCACTTGGCCACTACTGAGTGCAGCCCCAGGCACTAATGGGCCCTTCAACCAGAAGCACCTGGACTTCACAAGAGGCTCTGGAGGAGGTGAGGCACTGCTGATGGAACTGCATCAGAGTTGGGAGGCGACCGGAACCGGTTGCCTTCCTGGTACCCCCGCTACCAGTCCTCACAGCAGCCTCGGAGACTCAGGCTCCTGGTCGGCTCTGTTGGCCTGCGGTGCGCCCCGACCCAGTGTCCCAGACTTGGTACCCTCCCTGCGGGCGGGGCGCAACAGTGCGGGGGCAGCCGGGGCCGCCAGCGGTGGGCAGTGCCACCTGGACGGATGCACATGCGCGGGGCAGCCGCCTGGCCCTGCCGCCGACCCCCGCGCCCCAAACGCGCGAGAAAAGCAAACAAAGACGTATTGGTTTCTGCTCTATTAGAGGCGCAGGAGGGGGGAAATCAATGTTTAGTAAATGTGAAAAGAGAAAATCGTTCAGAAAAGACAGTCTATTTCCAAGCCGGAGAGGGGTTCGTAAACAGCACAGGCCATTGCGGAGGAAGCCCCGCGGGCCATAAAACTCCCCCAGCGGAGGAGGAATGTTCGCATAGCTAGCGGGACCCTGACTGCAGAGGCCAAGGCCGGGCTCCTCACCCAGGCTTAGGGTGGGGAAAGGTCGAGGCATCGTCCTTTTAAAGCCACACCCAGGCACCTCACATTGGCCATGCTGCTGCCCCTTAATCCCTTCCATGGCCCCCCATTGCCTGGGTTGCATCTGAGCCCCCTCCTTGGCCTGCAGGGGCTTGCATGGCGGGCCCTCCCTCACCCTGTCCTGCCTCATGGCTCTAGACACCCTGGCTGCCTGGGAATTAGCTGTTCCTAGGAGGGTCAGGGCTGGCTTCCTGGAGGAAGGGTGTTTGAACTGGGCTTTGAATCATGTGGAGAACTTCTCCAGGTTAAGAAGAAAAGGAATGGTAATTTGGGGTGGGGGAACAGTATATGCAAAGGTCAGGAGTACTTGGGAAGTAGCCACAGGCCCTAAGGGGGTGGATGCAAGCAAGGAAGGGGAACTTTTGTTTTAGAGAGGGTGGCTGAGGGAGGAAGAGGTGCTGGGGATGGAGGTGGGAGCTGGCATCCAGGTAGTTGGGAGGGCCTCAGCCAACCCTCTGGTCAGGCTGCACTGGCTCCAAAGGGTACAGAAAAAAAATGCAGAATCAGAGAACCCCTGGGAGGCCACAGATGGGAGGCTGAAGTCAGAGTAGTTCCTGCTCTGGCCCCAGCTGGGCTGCTAGACTGTTAGAACCACCTCTCTGGATGGCTGGGATGCTGCCCTGCCTCTCCATCCCACCAGCCCCTCGTGGCTGGCATCTGTTCCAGAGAATGGGGCGCGTGGGATGGAGCCTTTTGTCCTCTCCATTCATCAAGGCCTGGTGGGCCGCACCGGGAAGTATTGAATTTTAGCTTAAGATGGATGGCACGACTGGAGTCTCCTTTACAAATGAATTATATTCTGCTTACCATTTGTGTGTGTGTGTGTGTGAGCATGTGCGAGTACTAGATGGGGGTGTGGATTTGAGGGGCACACTCCCATGGGTGGGCATGCATGTTTAGGAGTATATGTGCATGGAGAGGAAGTGGTGGCTGGGGTGCAGGCAACTCTTGCAAGGAGTTTGATAAAGAAGAAAAAAATCCTCGAGGGTGAGGCCAGGGAGGGTGAGCGGGGAAGGGCAGCAGCTTTGTTTTTATCATTGCTGTTACTGTATTGGTACAGGACCCTGTTGCCTGCACTAAGTCCCTTCCAGGTGAGTCTTTCAGCTTCATAAGATCACGTGAGGTTGTGAGGTCAGCTCTGTTATCATCCCTATTTGCTGAGGAAATGGAGGTTCAGAGAGGTGAGGTGACCTGCCTGAGGTCACACAGCAGGATCCTGGAGCTGGGACTCCAGAGCATGGCTGGGGCCTGAGACAATTTTCCTCATGGGGAGGTGGCTCTGAGAGAAAGCTGAGATAAAGAGGAGAGAGTGGAGGGCAGGAGTTGAGAGACATGGGGGGCTGGAGTACCTCAGGGCAGAGCACTGAGATCTTGATTGCTCTGGCCAGGAAAAAAGCCTGGAGAAAGAATGTCCCCAGGTGAATGGCCCAACAGAGAGGCCTTTCTTCAAAGCTTAGGGGAAACCAACTGGACCCCTAACCCCTCCCTGAGACTTTGCAACCCCACCTCCAACCCAGGATGTCTGCTTCCATCCCACCCCTCTGGGCCTCTGCTTTCCCATCTGTACAACAAGGTGTCTGGACTGGGTTAGGGGAGTGGAAGACTGCTGGGCTTCTCTGGGCTCTGACCTTCTGAAGCTCTGTGTTAGGCATATGCACAAGTAAGTGGGCACATGTTTTTGTGGCGGAGTGTGTGCAAGCCCAAAGGGGAGCACAAGTACAAAATGGGGGTCCAAAGGAATGTGGGCATGTGCTTGTGTGGGTCACAGCCCATGGGGTTGGAGGAGCGTGCTCACACGGGGGAGGGAGCGTCCCAAGGGTCTGCTAGGTCAGCTCAGCCCAGGGTGAGAAGGGTAAGTGAGTGTGGGCATGAGCAACAAATCAAGGTAGGCCAGGCCTGTACCTTGGTCTAGGGGTGGGGGTGGGGCATGGATAGGGTCTGGGTGCAGGGAGAGGAAGCAGAGGAGACCGTTGGATCTCAGGACTTGAATTTCCACCCACCATAGCCCATTCGCATCCCTGCACCCACTCTGGCCCCACTGCTCAGGGCAGGCACAAAGAAAACAATTTTGCTCCAGCTAAGGCCAGCAGGAGATGGAGACTGTGATAAGGGAGCTTCAAGGTGAAATCAACCAGCATAGCCCTGGCTGGTCAGGGGAGGGGTTTAGCAGGGGTGGGGGGAGGGGGTTAGAAGGAGGGGACTCAAAGAGGCTCTGGGGTGACAGAGCCTGAGGAAGGAGAGATGAGGAGAAAGGCCACCCTGGGGGCCAAGCTGCAGAGAGGGGAGGACGAGTTCAAGGACACCAGAGGTGGAGAGACTTGCTGAGGAGGATGTAGGCACCGAGGAGGGGACTTTTAGGCCCAGTCCCGGTGGGACCCTCAAGGATTCACCTCCCCAGCACCTCCTGAGTCGTGGAGTTGTCATCCAGTGTGAGCATCCAGGGCGGCAGGACATGGGCTACAGGACTGGGGAGGCCAAGTGGCAAGAGGAGGCCCAGGCTAGGCTTTGGCCTTGAGTGCCAATGGAGGACAAAACATGGCCAGCCTCAGGACTGCTGAGCAGGAAGATGGGTAGGGGGTTTCTGGCACCAGAGGCTGCACCCCTCCCCACTTCAGGAAGGCAGGCATCTTTCACCCCAGATGCCTGGTGTCAGGTGGGCACCTTCTCCAGAGGAGGTATTCCCAGGCAGGGAGCAGGTGATGGGGAGCAGGTGTCAGATGCAGGCCATGCCAGGACCTGTTCAGCCAACCTGCTTCAGTGCCCTATCCTGCCATACTTTGAGGTCAAGAAGGACTGGGCAGTGGACTAGGGAAGTGGGAGCAGCTAGATGGGTGGGGCCAGGGGCTGCAGGTGAGGGAAGGGGGAAAGGTTCAGGCAGGTGTCCCTGGTGATGAGGTGTCTCACCCCCAAGAACCTCTCCCCCACCCCCGGCAGGAGCCAGGTCAGGCCTTGTCCAGATGCCCAGCCCTCGTTGTTCCCAGTTCTTCCGTTCCTTATGGCAAGCACCCTACAGATTCCCCTGCTGTGACCCCCTTCAGAACAGGAAAGGGAGCTTGGCAGGGCTAGCTTGGAGTCTCCCTCCTCCCAAGGCTGTTGTGGGTGAGTGAAGGACCCAAAGCCTGTTGCTGGGAGTGGGTTGTCCTTTTAGTGAATTTTGCTCATTGAAGAAACAAATGAGTCCCCCAACCTGAGGTCCAGGAGCCTCTAGAAAAATAGCTGTGGCCTCAGATTTGTTCTGGTTTCTTCGAGGGGGCCCTCTGGAGGTCTAGGGAATCTGTGATGAGGGGCGGGGGGCACTTTCTGCTGCTTCTGCCCTTATCAGCCAGTGCTTCCAGGGGCTCCTGTCTGTCCCCTTGGGCCTGACACCCCACACGCTCTTGTGTCCCCCCAGCCTTGGCTTTAAGGTGCTATAGGTCTGGGATCTGTATCAGACCCCAGTAGGAAGTACTGCCTGCTGCAGAAATGTCATTGTGGACATGGTCAATCAGCCAGACAGTCAGGGCCTCTGTCTCTCCTTCAGTCTATTTTTCTATTGTTTCTGCCCTTACTGAGGCAGCCTTGGGAAATCTCCCTGTCTTTCTCAGTGGGAGAGGGTGATGGGACACCAGAAGAGGAGTGTTTGTGGAGGGAGAACTGGATGGGTGGGGCAAGTTGGGCTCTGATGTGGGCCTCCCTACAGTCTTCAGACCAAGGCAGAGGGTGTGTGGGGGGCGGGCCTGGGATTCTCCCTGTGCTGGGAGGGAAGGATCACTTAGTAGATGAGCCTCAGCACCATGGAGGATTCCTACACACTGACCAGGCCCCTGCCGGAGCCCAGATGCCACTCTGCCTATGAATCAGTGCCTGGGGTCCCTCCTGGTGAGTCTCAGGGGTCTATTTTCTCCCCAGTGAGTGCTGTCACATGTTGCCTGTGTCTCCTCCACATTGGCCTGGACAGGCCAGGATCTCAGGACTGGCGAGTTTGTTGACCAACTGAATCATGGTCTCCCGGGCAACCTCCACCACACCCTGGGCTGCTCTCCAGTCCTGGGGACCACCTTCCCACACTCTCCTTCCTCTCAAAGTTTTAATTTAACCAAGCCATCCTTTCTTCTCCCTGAAGAATCAATATTTTCTCTGTCTTTTGACACTTATTTTATTTTATTTTTACACGCGGCCTCCCAAAGGCTGTAATTTATGGCTAATACCGTGCAATCAAAGACAATGGCTGGGCGCCTGTGAGCGGGAGCAGGTACCCCCAGCCCCCCCGCCCCCACCCACTCACAGGGGTGCCCGTGGCTGTGAGGCCTCTGGGTCCAAGATCCACGGGGAACCTGGGAGAGACATGAGCCGCGATCCCAGCCATTATCTGGAGGGCACACAGGATGGGTCCCCAGCTGAGGAGGGCCCTGGAGTAGCCCAGGGGGGTGGGGGCTTCTGTGGTGGGGGGGGTCTGGTCTGAGTGGAGGGGCAGGCAGGGTGCTCAGGGGCTCCCTGGGGCTGAGCCCGCCTCAGCTGTAGAGCGCCCCCCAGCTGAGGTGCCAGGGCAGTGCCTCTCTCAGCCCCTACCTCCTTACTCACCTGCCACCCCTCCTCTGCCTCTGCTGCGCTGTGTCCGCATGGCTCCCGCACTGTAATCTACAGCGCTGTTACTCTGTGTCAGTGATTTAAATCCTCTGATGGAGCTGGTGACAGCTTAAATGGCTGCCATCCCCTCCCCATACCCACTGGGCCCTGACGGGGCCCCATGGGGGGAGGGGGGTTTGCTGAGGTGGGATTTAGATAGTATTTTCCAAGCTCCAGGGTGGCCAGGCTGCTGTTCTTTGCCCCTCTGGCGGGGAGGGAGCCCAGTGTGCCCTCTCCTTTCCCTCACCAGTGATCAAGGAGGGAAGATAAAACCCTCCATAAATTCCTGGGAAATGGAGTGTCTGGAACACGCTCAATTCCACCTGCCTGCAGGTGAGAGGTGCAGGGAGGGGGGCAGGGTGCCCAGCACCCAGCGTTCCTTCTCTGTGGCCTGTGGCCCATAACAGTAAGGAGTATGACAGGCCTGGAACCCAACCCTGTGCAGCAGACCCAGCCCCGACCTCACCAGTCACCCACAGTTATGCTGATGCTCAGACCCCAGCTCTGCTCCCAGGTCTTTCTTCCTATCCTGGAGTCTTCCCTTCCATTCGGATATTTGATCCCCAGTTCCATCTCTCTTCAGCTAATGGGGTGGGGGACATTATACATAAGGGGAAAGCTGAGGCACACAGAGGCAGAGCTAGCCAAGGCCACCCAGGAATTGGGAGCAGTGCAAGTCCTGGCCCCAACCCCTGCCTCATCCTGAGTTTCCCGAGAGCAGGGCTGGCCTCCCTGCCTGGTTCCCTCCCTGGCAGCAAATCCAGAGCAGGGCACTGGGGTGAGGTTGGCACAGAGCTGAGAGGTCTTGCTGCTGGATAGGGTCTCTCAGCACTGGGTCAAGAGAGCCTAAGAGGGTCCAGCATTGTCTGGTCCTCTGGCTCTGGGAAAGAACGGCCAGCCCGGTGCAGCAAGGTCCAAGGCTGGCTCAGGGCGGGCGTCGCATGGAGGGAGGGCACAAGGTCTGGGCTCTGCCGATGGATGTCAGGGACAGGACTTGGCCCTTCTGGGGTCCCTGCCTAGTGGGGACAGATAAGATCCTGGTTGGGCAGGATCTACGTGATGAGAGGGAGCAGCCCAGGAGCCATGGGATCACCCAGAGGCCCTATTCAGATTTGTGGAAGGTCATTAAAGCAGAGGCCAGAAGGAAGGGTGAGTGGAATTCTCCAGAAGTTAGGTCCATGGAAGGGGGTAGGTATTACAGTCAGAGGGATCAACATGTGTGAAGTAGCCCCTGAGGGAGGAGCCAGGACTCTGGCCTTGAGGGCGGAGGGGCAGAGGGGTGGCATGACAGAGTTCAAGAAGGACAGACAAAATCTTGTGACCTCCCTTGTCCAGTGTGAGGACGCAGGCAGCAGCACTCCCTCTCTCTGGTAGTGGACACTGAGGCGTAGCAGGGTTAACTGACTTGTCCAGGGTCAAGAGTTTGCCTGTGGTTGAGCTGTGACTTGAGCCCGGATCCTGTTGCCACCCCTCAGCTCCCACCCTGGCCAGGACTCGGGCTAAGCTGAGCTTGTAGCTCGCCAGCCTCCTAAACCCCTGCAAATCCCTCCTGGGAGTAGGAAGTGTCAGAGGAGTAATTAAATGATTGAGTCACCAGGGTCAGTGACTGGAACAAGGCACTCAGCCACACCAGGTGTCCTTCCAAATAGCCACATGTTCCCAGTTGGGGGCTCCAAGGGCCTGAGCTGGTAGGAGGGGCCTGTCTCCCTGCCTCATGGGAGTCAGGCGGACTTTCAGCTCTCAGCGCGGGACCACCAGAAAGTGGGCTCAAGGCTCAGTAGCCAAACTGTTCCCAGAGGGACCCTTTATGGCCACTGCTCTGTCCGATGGAGCTCACGGTCTGGAAAGGCAGACTCTGGACGGCCAGATAGGCATAGGATGGGGTTGCTGGGATGCGGGCAGGGGCTGACTTCTCAGGATTCTGTTTCACCCCGAACAGACCCCTTGTATAGAGCTGGGCTTAGCAATGAGACAGTCCTGGGGTCTCTTCCTGCTTGCAGGGCCCCCTTTGCAAACCGCCCCCCAGATCCACAGCCCTGACTCAGCGGCTTAACCCAGCTCCCTGCACCCCCCACCCCAACCACCTTAATGACTTTTTAATAAATTGAAAAATTGTTTCAATACCAGATGTGATCCTGGGACGCTGTTCATGACTGTATTGAGCTTAAGTCAAATGCTTTGCATCCCCAAATCCGACTGATTAATAATTACAAGGAGCAAGTCTATCTTTACTGTAATGTGTTTAGGAAAACTGATGGATTTAATTTTTTTATCGGCCAAAGTAAGAAAATGTAATCTTTCTGAAAGTATCTAATACAACAATGCACCATAATTAGTTTCTCTGGAAACAGGCATAATGGAATAGAATAATAAATCACTTCTCCTTTCATCCCTTCCCTCTGATGGAGAGAGATTTCCCCTCCGTGAGGCTGGGAATAGGACAGGGAACAGAACTGGGGGGACTGAGGTGGCCATGGCTGTGCAGCCCTGGTTCCTCTCCACTGAGTCAGCGGGCCATGGGCCTGCTCCACCCTCCGAGGGGCTTGGAGCTCAAGTTCTCCATTCCACGGCCAGAAGCCCAGCATCTCTCAGGAGCTGGGACCCAGGTTCCAGAGTGGTGGTTGCTCCCCCTCCTCCCACCCTCACAGCCAGGCCCATCCCCACTGCCTTGGACACTGCCCTGCCTGGGTAGCCAAGACAATGGCTGAGTGCTGAAGATCTGAAGATGCAGGAGGTAGGATAGGCAGGCAGAGGAGAGCCCTTAATTTGTGGCTGGGATTGCTCACAGTTACTACCTTCCCTGATGTGTCCCCTTCCCCAAGCTTGGGCTGTTCACAGAGAGAGACACCAGAAGGAGGGGAGTGGGTAAGAGGGGCCAGTCAGCCCACTTAGAGCTGCCTCCTCGCCCAGTCTGGTGGGGACTGGCCCGCCTCCCACCTCCTTCAGAAGGAGCTCAGTCCCCCTGCTTTGCAGGTTCTGGGCCCTGCCCCAACTGCTGGGCAGCCCTGCCTGGCAGCCTCCACAATCCTCATCCCCTGCACCCTGCAACCTGGGCCAACACGCTAGACGTGGACTGTCCTCATCAGAAGCTCCCCCAGACCCCAAGTGCTCCCCGCTCCGCTGCTCCTACCCCAGGCTCACAATCAGTAATGACAGGATAATTGTTTGTTTTATTGATCATGACCAGCCTTCTATAGCCCAGTGATGGATGATGTGGGAAGAGCCATATTTGCACTGGCACCAGCACCCCAGCACCAGGAGAACCAGATATGGCCTTGCCTAGATGCAGACTCTCCTTATCCCATTACCTCACTGTCCCCCTCTAGCCCTGGCCCATGGGAATGGAGCAAAATGAGCACTAAACTGGGAATCTGGAGCCCTAAGGCTGAATCCCAGAATTCCAGACCTGATCTCCAGAGCCCCTAACTAGCCCACTCCCCCAATCTCTGCTCCTACAGCCCAACCCCTGGGAGGCCAGGCTGCAAAGGTAGATGTTTGGAGGACCAGTGTGTGACTAGGGTACCCCAAATGGTGCCTTATAAATGCCTACAGAGACCAGGAGTCTCACAGCCCCAGAACCAGTCAGCCAGAACCAATCTGGGCTCTGATAACCCAGAGCCACCTCATTCATCATTCTCCTCTGTCTTGGCCTCTCCACTAAGGCTCTCACCCTCAGCTGGTCCATCCTCTCTCTTTCTGAATCCTCACAAGACTCTACTAGCTGGTCTCTGACTCAGCCTCTCCCATTCCAACCATCGCCACACCTGTGGCCAGAGTCACTGCCTAAAGCTCAGCTCAGACCCTCTCTCCCCTTCCACAAGGCTCCATTGGGACAGGACAGGCTCCCAGGTCCTCCTGGCTCAGTCAGCTTCATCCCCACAGTCATCCTTCCCTGCAACAGGAATCTCAGCAGGATACCAGGCAGACCGAGGAAGTTTCATCTCAACCCTTGAAGTCCTGCTGGGCCAGGAGGCTGGAGAACATTGGCATATGGGGCTGGGAGGTGAAGGCAGGGAGAGAAGGAAGGGGAAATCTGATAGCCACTGTGGACAATTGCCAAATGCCCTTGTTCTCTGTTTCCAGGCTAAAGGTAGAATTGCCCCTTCCTGCCCCCTGGTGGTCAAGTGAGGCTGCGGTCTGGTTCTGACCAATGAGTGGCAAGCAGAAGCAACATTTCCATGACAGAGCAGTTCATTGCTGGTGTGAGACCTTTCAAGGCCCTCTCTCCCTCTGCCATGACTGTTTTCTAGACTTTGGCTCTGTAGTCAGCCTGGTCGCAGTGTGAGGATGACATGGAGCAGAGCCTTGGCTGACCTATGAAGAACATGTAGCAATAAAAAGAAATAAATCTTCATTATTTTAAGCCACTAAGATTTTAGGGTCATTGTTACTGAAGCCAGATTTAATCCATTCTGACTGATGTGGGGAGAAAGTATATGCTGCGCGAGTAGGTGGTACTGGGAGAACGGAGGAGGGGGGTGGCAGTGATGGTAGGCTGTATGCCAGGAGGCCAGATTCTCACCCTGATTTAACCACCCTGGCCCTTCCCCTCTCTACGCCTCAGTCTCCCTACCAGCAAGCCACCAGTGTATCTTTTGGGACTGGGAGGAATGGAATGAGGAGACAGTGGGAAAGCATCTTGAGTCGGGAAGAGTAAGCACAGGTGAGTGTGGATTGAGTTGGTGACAGCGCGTCCCTGGTTGGGTGATGATGCTACTGTAGGGGGCTGAGAGTGATGGTTAACTGTGATGGTGACGGCCACACGGAGCTGCTGGAGGCAGTGGTGATGGTGGTGTTTGTGCTGGCAAAGGCGATGTTGACAGCAATTGAGACCACTCCTGTCAGCCTGGCCCAGGCCCTGACTTCCACCAGGGCATAGGCACGGCAGTGATCACAGCAGACCCAGATGGAAGGTCTCAGACATTGATTAATTACCTCCACTGGGGCTGGCTAATTGTCCACCGATCTCTGCTCATCAAATGCCCTGCCTGCCTGACCCGGGCTTGCCTTCCAGAGCAGTACTGCATGGTGTCAGAGCAGAGGTTTCTCAGATATGCCAGCCCCGAAGCCCTCTTCATTTGCCTTAGCTGAGCACTCCCCCACTGGGTGCAGCACAGGCTCCTCCACGGGAGCTGGGTGCCGGGCTGGGCAGCTGTACAAAGCATCAGATGGTGTTTTCCTGACTCTTGATGAGCACAATATGGAGTTGCCATGTGTCATTGACATGCTCAGGGTGCAGGGCTGGTGGGGGGAACTCTTAGGGTCTTGGCTCATGGAGTCTACTTGGACACTCCTTGCGGGTGTCAGGGAACTAGCCCTGGCTCTATCCGCAAACACCTGTGCCCCTTCCATGCAGGGCCTTATACTGATCGCTGAGGGCACCACGGACTCAGTGATGACTCTGCCCAGTCTTGCCCTCTGCAAGTCCCAGTCTAATGGAAGAGGCAGTTCTGGACCCAGACTGAGCATGACAAGTTTGACATGGATATCTGCTCAAGGGCCAGGACAGAGCAGCTCTCCTGGTACCACTGGGCAAACTGAGGTCAGGAATGGGTGAGGTACGTCCCAGGTCACACAGGGACTTGGAGGTGAGCTGGGCTAGAATCACTTTCCCACCTCCAGGCCAGGGCTCCTCACGCCACTCCCCAGCTCCTCATTCTGAGCTCTATTTTTGCTGGAAGGCACAGATGAAGATTTTTTTTTAATTCCTCCGTTTTGTTTTTGCTGAATCGGCATTTCTGTCATCCCAATCTGAGGGGCTTGGCTTGTCTGCTACGAGGGGGGAAAATGCCTCCATTTCAAAGC
Source organism: Balaenoptera acutorostrata (assembly GCF_949987535.1). Lineage (NCBI taxonomy): Eukaryota > Metazoa > Chordata > Mammalia > Artiodactyla > Balaenopteridae > Balaenoptera > Balaenoptera acutorostrata. The sequence continues at coordinate 38,311,730 of NC_080073.1, forward strand.
AGAACTAAAAGAAAAACATCCACAGGCCCCATTTCACTGCAGCAGACATGATGAGCAAACCATGGTCGTTAACATGATAAAAGTCACTTTGTCTGGGTGTAAAATTCATTTTTTCCCCATTTAGCACATGGTGCATTTGCATCGTGCTGCAGTTCGTGGGTTGTGGTCTCCTCCCAAGGATGCCCCCAAATTGTTCCTATTCCCCAGGCAGTGACCCCAAGACCTGGGCATCACCGAGGCTGGGGCCACGGTGCTGGGAGGGGCCCATCATGTGGGTGTTCCCTTGGCCATGAGGCTGCTCCTCCCAGGAGCCTTGAGAGACCTTGAGGCCCCACACTCTCTGGTCAGGCCTGGAGGGGACTTGGCAGGGATGGATGAGTGGGGCATATGGGGACCCCAAGGAGCCCCATTGACCCAGTTCTTACCCCAGCTCTTCCCAGCAGCTTGCCCTGGTGTCCCATTCACCCCCCTCAGCCCCAGGAGTCCTGACTTCAGAGGCAGGGCCTCACTGAGCTGCTGACTCTCAGAGAGGGGAGGGAGTTGCTTATGGTCACCTGAGCAATTGAGGCAGGGCCCATTCCATCCCACCATACCAGGGCCGAGGGTTCAAATCTCACTACCTGCTGTGCCGGGGCCCACAGAGGTCAAATTTGAGGGCTGAGGCAGACAACCTGGGTCCCGCCTCCCATCCTGTTTTAGAACATAGCCTTCGATCTTCCTCTCATTTGGACTCAGTTTCCACAACCATACAGTGACAGGCTCCGTGGGCCAAACTCTGAGGTCCTTTCCAAGTTTAACCTTCCCTGGAGGGTGTTCAAACATGATCTGCTGTTCAGCCTGAATCTTGAGGGGGACCTAGTACTATGGGGATCACTGCTGTGCACTGAGGGGCAAGCAGACAGAGGGGGCAGGAACACAGAGCCCTCTGCCCAGCAGGCCAAAGAGGACCAAGGGCCTCCCCGAAGTCCCTACCCTCAGACCCTCCTCGTAGAGGCTGGGCTGGCTCCAGGAAAGAGGTGGTGTCAAGCTCCTGCCCAGGTGGGGCTGACTGCCGACGTGGAGGCTGGTGGTATGATATAACCCCAGAGCTTTGGGAGGGGGGAGCTGAGAAGCCCTTTCTACAGAGTTCTGCTGACAGACATGGGAAGAGCGAGAAAGGACAGGACCCCCATGACCCTGCCCACAGCTATGGGGGCTTAGACTCTGTTACTGATAAGCCTGCCAGCTGGGGTGGGCAAAGAAACAGAGAGAAGACTCCTGAAGAGAAGGAAAACAGCAGGCTGTCGGTGAGAGTGGAGGAAGCTCCAAAGAGGGGATGGCAATTGGCCCCAAGAAGGAGGAGCAGGGAACCCTTAGGTAAAATGCTTACCTGGCCCTGGTGCGGGCTTGGGCAGAGTGGACTCAGAAAATGCACAGTAACTGGAACCGGGGTTGCCAGATGACACTGCCCTGCCCCCTTGATTGGGGAGACGGAGAGGCTGGGAAGACCTGAGCCCAGCCTGAGTGGATGGGAGTCCTGTCATAGCAGGGGACATGTCCAGGTCATGGGGCAACTGTGGGGGACTGGAGGCCCTTTAGAGATGATGTCCCACGTAGGCTTTCCCAGGGAAGGCAGGACTCCAGCAAGACCATGGTCCAATCATAGAGGTAGATCTAAGCTACTCCTCTCCTCCAGCCCAGAAGAGAGGGCACCGGGCTCTACATCTCACAGCTTACATCCTGCTGCCAGAAGAGGGGTCTGTGATTGCCAGCCAGAGCAGGGTTCTCAGGGCCTCTGGGGCGGGGAGAGAGGCCCCCTGCCTGGTGAGAGAGTGCGGGTGGCGCAGTGCGCATGGCGGGTGGGACCCAGCAACAGCTGTTCACTTACTGAAGCTATTTTATAATATTGCCAGAGCTTTTAAAATAATCCCATTTCTGCAGAATATTCCCAGCTAATTGGAGCTGTCTCTTTCTTATTAAACAGAAAGGTTATAAAAATGTGTGTTGAGGGTTTAAGTGCAATACCTCTCGGCTGCTCTGATTGTTATGACAAGGATAACATCCTGGAAACCGGTAGCTGGCAGGCTAGGCAGAGCAGGCTCTGATGGCTGGCCCGGGGTGGAGCAGGGGCTGCCACCCAGGCAGGGCCAGGCTGGCTCTCCCCGTGGCACCTTGCTCAGCACAGGCTTGAGGAATGGCAGCCTTCCCTAGAACAATTGCTCTTTAAACACTTAGGCTGCTGTGACAGGGCTGTCCATCACCCAGGACTCTGACTGGGGCAATTCGCATAATTTACTGAGAGGCAGAGGAGAAGGGGGAAAGCGATTCCAATTAGCTGAGCCAGGCGGCAGATGAGTTCGCTAAAATCTCAGTGCTTCAGGAGGATGAATAAATAGCCTCCTCTCCATGATGGAGGGCTGCCCAGGAGCACAACTGAGGGCAAGGGTGCTAAGAGGTACCCATTCTGCAGATGGGAGCCTGAGGCCCACGGCTGTGAAAGGCCTTCCCAAGGTCGTCCAGGGAGGGTTGAAACGAGTCCAGACCCTGTTTAGAGCTGAGGCCTTGTGCCCAGCTCCTGTCCCTCCTTATGCCGACCTCTGGCATGGGGTGCGCACCGTAACTCTGTTCTGGGAGCCTCTGGAGCCTCCGACCCCTGCCATCCTCCATCAGAGCAGTCCCACTTCAATCTGTCATATATGGGGGATCTGATCAAATTTAGTTTAAAATGAATTCCTGTTCATCAAAATATAGTTGGAAATCCAGTGTCCTGGAAGAGGCTCCCAAAACTTCAATGGACCACACCCGAACCATTTAATGGGCAGATCAGTTTTGTCCCTGGGATCCTTCCTGGGACCTCTCCAAGAGAAGATAAGCTTCTAAACTGACCTGGGCCAGCCACCTCCTGTCCCTAACTGTCACATTCCTCCACAGGCCACCCCATTCTCCCTGTGCACCTCAGCAGCTGCAGGAAGGCCTCTGCCCGTTGCCCCAACCTCACTGACCCGTCACTCTGCAATGTGCTCCAGTCCCAGTCCTGCCCTCGGCTTGGTGTGTGCTGGGCCTGGCTCATTGCCTCAACTGGGTGGAGTATGTAGGGGCAGGAGTGGCACTATTGCCCCTCCTCCTTCCATGGACCTGGAAGGCACCATGGGAGCAGCCCTGCTATGCATGCTTGTGACTCAGCATCAAAGCATCAAGCCCCCCGTGGCTTCCCAGCAGCTCTGAGAGGAAGATGAGGGGGCTTATTAAACCCATTTTACCTTCAAGGAGAGTGAGGTGCAGTGACATTGGGTAATGAACTCAAGGTTACCTGGGCCCAGTGGATGTCCGCTGCCTCCCAGACATGAATCAGGCCAAGGCGCTGGATGATTGTCCTTTCCACCCTGTGCTCATGGGACGTTTCTCCCATGATTTGTGGCCACTGCCTGTATCCAGCCCTGCCACCCACCTCCCGGCTTCCAGGCCTTCCTGCTCCAGTGCAATGGGCTCTTTCATCATGGAGAAGCCTCACTTCTGGAAACAGAGCAGACCTTAAATGCTTCACTGGCTTTCCCCGGAGCGGATCCTACCATTACATCTTTTACCAATTCTCCAGTATTCCCTTCACCTGGAATGTCCTCTCCTTTACCTCTAGAGAGCCTTCCCATATTCCCGCAGCAGCAAGCAGTTCCCGTCCTTGAGCATCCCAAAGTGCGGATGTTCATTTCTGCTGGGCCTGGGGCTCCATGGAGGGAAAGGGGAAGGCATGAGGCAGGCGGTCCTTGCCTTACCCGTGGGATCCGAGACCTGCTCACAGGCTTTGTGGGGACAGATCCCCAACTGCTTTCTGCAAAGCTCTGCCCAGAGGTACCTTGGGTTTGGCAGGCAGAGCAGAGAGTTTCCATCCAAGCAAGAGAGAGGAGGCCTTTTAAATGCTGGTCAAACCCAAAGGCTGCACTGCTACCCTGGGAGTGGGCAGGAAGTGCTCATTTGCATGCCTTGTGCATAGCTTTGCATATTGAGATAAGATGCTCTTATTAAAAATTTTTTTTAAAGATTACAATATGCTCCTCATGCCTCAACCAAGGAGGAGTTGGATTGGGAGTCAGATCCCATCTCCATTGCTTCCCAGCCAGATGGAACAACTCACTCGGAACCACTGGAGCCTCAGTTTTCTCATCCACTCAATGGGGATAATGCTATCTACCTGAAAGGCTACTGTGAGAATTAGGCATCCTTCGGGCCCCGTGTCTGGTGTGTAATGGGGAAGGAGAAGCTGGGGGAGAGGGAGGAATAATGATGGGGCTTATGATTCTCATTCACTGTCGGGAGGAAACATCAAGAATTCTCTTTTGGAAATCACAGGAAAGCCACAGTGACCAGGGTAAGTCCTTTTTCTCTGTACAGTGAATATAAGGTTCTTAGTCTCCAGGGGAGGTTGGGAGTAGGGGCACTCCAGTGGGTGGAGGGGGTAGTTTGAGCTCTCTCAGGGCCTATTTTCCAGGAAGCTGCAGCAAGACTCTCAGTGAGATCAAAGCACGTCTAGAGGGCTAGGGGATCAGCAGAGCCTGGGATGAGGAGATACCAGACATGCCCAGCTTTCTATAAGAGCAGCTAGGCCAGGGTTCTGAGGCCAGCCAGCAAGGGCAGCAGTTGCCCTGGAGTGTCTAGCAGAATTGCTACAGTGTGTGTATGGGGGTGGGGGGCACTGAGTGGCTGGGGCTTGTGGGGAATCCTCAGTCCCATCAGAGATCTATGGCTGGCAGAGAATAGTACAGGAAACTGGGAGGAGGTTACATGGAGTTGTGAGGGCAGGGTCCATCTCACTCCCAGGGATCTGATCTGCAGGACTTGCAGGGGTCACATGGCTCCCATCCCAGACCCCAGCATGATGGAGATGATATGTTATTACATAGTCATTTAGTCATTCATCAACACTTGATAATGCCCTATCTTCCGAGGGGCCTGAGCACGCCTGGCATACCTACTGCACCCCGGGTTTAAGTACCATCCCCCGCCCTGCCCCACGCCTGACTCATCACCAGTGTTTCCTGTCCATGGCCTGCTCCCAGCCACCCCATGGCAGCTGGCTTGGATTCGCAGGCAAGACCTAAGTGGCTTGTTGCAAACTGCTGAGTCCACATCCTGATCCTCCCCAAGGTCTCTCTCTGTCTCTCTCAGCGAGTCTCTCCATCCGCCTCTGCCTCTCCAAAGCTCCTCCTCACTCATTTAGAAATTAAGACCTCAGCAAGATGGTGCTCTGGAGCCGCCAGACTGGGCTCAGGGAGGCCGTGGCGGTAGGTGTGGGGGAGAGACCTTCCAGCTGGTGGGAACATAAGCAGGCAGAAGCCTCTCCATCCTCCGCCGGACTCTCACTGGCCCACCTGGGTGCAGCTTCCCAAGCACCCCCTGCCTGCCTGGAGCCCAGCGAAACTCTCTGATAGGCTTACTCTGCAGGAAGAGGGCTTGGCTCTGCCTTGGGAATTCCCAGACCTCCAGGGTCTTTTTCTAGGCCACTGAGGGGCCCTCTGCTATCTGTATCTGTCCTGGTACCTGCCTTGCTCTGCTGGCCACAGTACTGGCCCTTAATCAGCAAGCAGAAAATAGACACCCAAGATGGGGATATGGGCCAGCTCTGACCATAAAAGAGTGCCATGAATGGCCCCAAGCAAGGACCCAAGGGGTCTGGGTTCTGGTCTCAGAGGTGCCACTGTTCACTAGGCCCGGCCCAGAGCATCCCTGAAGCTCAATTTGCCAATTTATAGAGTAGAGTGAGGGGGTCCACAGAGGTCCTGCTGTCCTTTGAAAGAGATTCTGGGGCCTGGTTGTCTCCAGAACATCCAGGTTGTTTCCCAACTGCCTAGACCAGTTGGGGAGGGATCCAGAATCCTTGCAAGCCATGGTCACCTGCAGCACTTGTGCCCTAAACAACCTCCCTTTCCCCACCCCACAACTTCTGGGCAGTGATGTCTCTCCCTTAGCTAGCCCACCTGGGGTACAATGGTCCCAGGACAACCTCTGCTCTGCTGGTCCCCCTAACTTCCATCCCTGCCCCTGTTTCCTGCCATATCTCACACGTTGTGCCTTCTATCAAGACCAGATGCTCCCTTCATTTGCCTAACCCGGTACTACTTCATGCTGGCAGAGGAGAGGAAGGAGTGTGTTTCCACCCAGCCCTGTCTGCTTTGCCCCTTCACGTGGCCTAAGGAGCTGGAGCTCCCGGCCCTGCTGCCTGCCTAGTCTAGGCCCATCTGTCTTGAGTGTCCCCAGCCTCCCCCATACCCCCAGGCAGTAAAGTAGCCTCCAATCCAGCATGACCTTCCTCAGCAGATCCTAGTGGCTCACACATTCCCCCTTGGGTCAGTGCCAAGGAAGATTTCACGGGGGACTGGGTTGGAAAATACCTTCTCCTCCCAGGGCCTGGGTAGTTGCTGAATCGTAAGTGCACTTGGATTGTATTTGAGGCTAATGGCCTGGCTTCGGGGACAACATTTCCAGGCCAAGAGGGGGTCCTCCAGGATCTCCAACTCCAGGCCACTCCAACCAGCGGGGGAGGAGTCCATGCCTCCCTCCTCCCTGCTCCCTGCCCCACCTCACCTCAGGCCCCGGAGGTGAGATCTCAAAGGCCCTGACCCAGGGAGAACGGCAAGGGCTGCAGTGGCGCCCTGATTCAGGGAGCGGAAAGACCCATATCCAGCGCTAATGGGAAAGGCTGGACTGGTTCTTGGCAGAAGGCCTCCCTTCTCCTCCCTGTCTGGTGTCTAAGGAACTCAGGGGGAGGGTCCTGAGTGCTGGCATCACCCCGAGAAGGCAGGGGCCTCATGAAAGGGGGCAGGGCAGCCTCTGGGCCACCTAGCCTCTCACCACACACTGCTCCTACTGGCTCTGCTGTCACTTCCCACAGCGTCAACTTCTTTCAGTAATTGAAGAACACCTAGCCTCATCCGTCTTCCAGGCTCGACAAATGAAGTGCTAACTGCCCCTCACAGGAGCAGCAGCCATCAGTTAAATTAAGTGATGGTGGAGCCAGGTCCTGTCCTCCCCTCAACCACCTAGCAGAGGCTAATCCTCTAAAAGCTTGGTGGGCAAAAGCCAAGAGATGCTTTTAGCAGAAAAGCAGAAGATTTGAGGACTTTCCTCAGGGTGTTTCCCTAGCCCATTGCTCAAGGAGGTACTTCCTGGGGTCTAGCCTTGATCTCTCCTGCCTTTTCAGGTGCAGAGGGGAAGGTGGATAGCATGAGGTGTGGACCTGCGCTCGGAGAGCCCCCTCTCAGGAAATATCTCTCGCTCTGCCCTCACATTGAACAGAGCTAACTCATTCAGGGACACATCCCTGGCTTGCTGGTTTCATTCACCAAGTCGCCAGAGCCCTCTGTCCCTGTTTCCTCATTTGCAAAATGAGCAAGTTAGGGATGGGTGGTTCACAGAATTGACAACTGGATCCCAGCAATGCGCAGGGACAGGAGCTGACCGGGAAGCTCTTTCCGGGCCTTGTTGGGGGAGGCCAGCACCTGTTCCTCTCTGCTCTCTGAGGGCCTGGAGGGGCGGCCATCAGAGGAGGCAATTTGCCGTGGCCATTCAGCCGAGGCGCTGATGGGGTGTTAGGAGGTGATGGAAGGCCACCTCTTCAAAGCCTGACTTCGCCCACCGCTGACACTCTTCACTTCCACCTGGAGGCAGAAAAACACGTCTCGTGGAGAGTTAGAGCTGCTGTCAGTGCTGGCCGGGGCCTCTGAGGAGCCTTTTATTTATTTGGAAGCCGTTCAGACACCTAATGCTCTTCTGAGGGGAGAATTTCTCTTTTTTATTTGTCCTCATTTTCTCTTGCCACGGTGGGATGAAGGCCTCAGGGGAGGGGGCAAAGCCAGCATCTGGGCCTCTGTGCCACACACATCACTGTGTATAGGACACAGGGGTGGCACTGAGGGGCCTCTCACTCCGCTGGGGAAGATGTTCAGGTCAGAGTCCTCCCAAGGGGGGTTCTGAGGACTCTGAGGGCCCCAGTGCCTGGGAGGGGGCACAGAGGACAGAGTCTCGACCTCAGTCTGGAGCCTGAGTCTCTTTGCTCACCATAAGCCCTTCCCCGGGATGCCTGAGTCTCTCTGTGGTTTCCCTTCATTAAGGCCTTGCAAAGTACCAAGTCCTGCCCTTAGGGTGTTACATGATTTGGGTCTTCAGACCATCCCTGCAGGTACCATATCTCCCATTATATGGACAAAGAAACAAAGGCTCAGAGAGGCAAAGTGATTTGCTGATATAACCTGTGATATCTGATGCCAAAGCTATCACTCCTTACGCCCAGGCCAGACCACTCTTCCTGGGCATAGCCCCAGGTTCCTGGAGATGCCACTCAAAAGTCCTTATGTCAACACTTCCTGTGCCCTCCCAATGGCCAGGCTCTGTGTGGGGCCCTGAGGGGGTGACAGGGACAAGGAGGACTTAGGGTCCCAGCTTGGGTGCAGGTGTTTTTCTGAACCCAAGGCAGAGGCTGCTGCATGTGTGTGTGGCAGGTGGGAGGGGGTAGGAGAGTAGGGACTGGAGTGGGGAAGCCTATCTAGTTGAGGGGAGGTCCAGAAAGGCTTCCTGGCATAAGTGGTATTTATGGGTTCATAAACATTCTGGGTTCAAGTGGTAGAGATGAGAGAGTGTGTTCCAGGCAGAAGGAACTGCAGGGGTAGAACTCTAAGAAAGCCAGGAGCTCTCCAACCCACTGGCTTATAGAGCAGCAAAAGGGTGATGGGAGGGGGGCTGAAGGTGGGCAGGTTGAAGTGGGGATCTTGCTGCCCCAGGTGTCCCGGACATTCCTGATAGGCTTCCTCGTCCCTCAGGACTTGCTTGGCACATAGTAGGTTTTCCATAAAGACCTCTCAGTCTCTTCTGGCTTGCTTAGCTGACTTCCCCTCAGCCCACATGCAGAACTGGCACCTGCCAGGCCCCCTGCCACTCTCTGCTGGCTGCACCTTTACTTGCCCCTGCTGCCCTACATCTTCTAGCACAGGCACATCTGGCCAGATGGGTAGCCCCAGGCTTTTGCTGCCAAACCTGTCAATGTTCCTGCCCAGGAAGTCCCCCTATTCGCTAGGAAGTCTTGATTTTTCTTCCCATGATCTTAACCTGTGGCTGGAGCCAGGAGCCAGGAGACCGAGGATGTTGAGAGCCTCTGAAGTTGGAGTGTGTAGACTCTTACTACCCGTTTACTCTTAATTACCTCCCCTCCTTATTTGTCTTCCTTTAACGGCCTGTCAACCAAAATCTCCCACCTTTCCCTCGGCACCAGCGGCCTCAATTAGGTGCACATCTGTGGAGGCTGGAACTGAAATGCCCAAATACCAATGCCCACTGGCAGCACCCAGCCTGGGTACAGGTACCTGATGACCTGGGCACTCTTTGGGGCACCAGTGCTGCCATCCTGGTGTCAAAGGGCAGGGAGGCTGCCCCTGACATTTCTCACTCTGCCCCTGCAGAGCTGGCCTTGGGAAGGTGCCCACCTAACCCCAGTGGGCACCCAGGAGGGGTGATGCCCTTTGTGCTGGTTTCCTGGGGCCATAAGCACAGGCATTTATCTAGCAAACAGATGGGTGAGGATACCATAGGCCAGCCCTTCCCTAGGCATGGGGGAGACAGAGGTGCTAGAGACAGCTATCAGTAGGAGGGGCTAGGAGAGGGCTGGTTAGGTTAGCTCAAGCTTGTTGACTCTTCTGTGAAGCACCCTGCCCCCATCATTCTGTCCAGGTGGAAGGACTGCCCTGCCCAGAAGTGGGGGTGGGGACATCTGCACAATCAGGGATCTGGCTTGTCCTCCATAGAACTGGCCTGGCTTGGCCTTCCAGAGTCCACTATGCCCCTCCTGTTCACCAGCCCCCAAGGCCTATCAGGGGTTTGGGGCCCAGGGCACTGCCTTCATTTGATAATATGTTTGGGACCCATGGCAAGCCTCAGTCTGGCCTCTGAAGACTCACTCAGGTCAGGGAAGGAGGATACTCCAAAGCTGTCTCCCTGCCTTGTGAGGGTAGGCAGGGGTAGGACTGCCCAGGCAGGAATAAGGAGCAAGTAAAGGTTGTCCTGAGCCCTATTCCCTTGCCGCTGTCTGGGTGAGAGGGGTAGCTCTGCCCTCCTCAGTCCAGGGGTTACCACTCTTCCCGCTCCACTGTAAATCCTCTTTAGGCTGACTTGTAGGTAGGTGATGGGAGACTCATCCAGATATCATAATGTGGGGGGCTCTTGCTCAGGTGGTTACTGGCCCTCACTCATATTAGGCACCGAATCTGTGGGCAGTTACTGCTTAGGGGGTCTTGCTCTGTTCCAGGCTGCTAGGAAGCATTCTCCCATCTTATCTGTGCCAGGGGCAGAGCAGGGCCCCAGGGCAACTTCAGGGGAACCTCAGGGGTACTCTCCCCCAACCACGAGTGTTTCAATTTACCAAGCAACTGACTTCCATTCTCAACTTTATCCTGGAAATGGGTGTGGGCACCCACACAAGCATTCACAAGGGAGGAGATTGAGGCTCTGAGAGGCCCACAAGCTGCAGAGTCAGAACTGACACCAGCCCAGCCTTCTCCCGGCAGCAAGGGAGAGCCAGGAGCCTCCAGGACAGAAGGGATTGGATTGTGCAGGGGTGAGCTTACCGGCACTGGAGGAGTTTAAATAGAGGCTGTGCAAGCCTCGGGGGCTGGGACTGGTCTGCACACAGTGCCCGCTTAGCCCAGGGAAGTGAAATGAGTGGTTGCAGAGCGCTGCATCCATTCCCAGCCCCTCACAACTGTGCAACTGGACCTGTTCCCACCCAGGCTTTTTCTTTCTGTCAGAGCCTTGGGACCCAAGTTCCCCCAGAGAGGACTCTTGAAGGTAGCTGGAGCCCCTGGGGGTATGAGTTCAGCTCCGTTGCCCTCTACAGTGGTCTCTGCTGAAGCCTGCCATTCCACCATTAAACCTGTGACTCCAGGCCTTAAGCCTGTTGAAGGTCGAGCCCCCAGCAGAGTCAATATGCGCCTGCCGGGGACACTTCGCAGTCTGAGGCGTGGGGCAGGGCGCACATTGGAAATTCGGACCGCGGCTGGGGCTCAAGACGCGCGTGCCCCGGCTCTGTTCGGCCACGCGGGCCAGCAGGGCCGGCTCAGGGCGGCGCGGGGACGAGGGGCGCGCAGGCCGCGGCGGGCGCGTGGCCGCGGCGGGGGCGCGCGGGGGCGGACCGGCCGGGGAAGGGGGGAGGGAGGGAGCGGGGAGGGCGGCGCCGGCAGGTTGGCGGCGGCCGCTATTTGAGCGCTGGTCCGGGACCCGGCGCTCAGAGCGCTTCGAGCCAGCGCGGCGGAGAGGTCGCGGCACGCACCCCGCAGAGGTGCTGCGGCTCGGTCAGCCCCGGAGGCCCCGCGCGAAGAAGGCGGAGGAGGAGGAGAGGCGATTGCCGCCTGCCGCCCGCGCCCCCCCAACCCGCCGCCGCCGCTCCCCCCCTCCTCGCGGCGCCGCATCTTGAATGGAAACATGGCGGTGCCGGCTCGGACCTGCGGCGCCTCTCGGCCCGGCCCGGCGCGGACCGCGCTCCGCTGGCCCGACCGCGGCTCGCGGCCCGGCCTCAGCGCCCGGCGGCCGGCGGCCCGGCCCCCGCGCCCGCTGTCGCTGCTACTGCCGCCGCTGCTGTTGCTCGCGCTGCTCGCTGCCCCCGGCGCCTCTGCCTACAGCTTTCCTCAGCAGCACACGTAAGTGGCCTCGGCCGGCCGCGGGACCCCGGCCGAGCCCGGAGCCCCCCTCCGTCCCCCAGCCCGCGCCCGGGCGGGGGCGCTGGGTCCCGCCGCCTGCTGCGCCCGGGGGCGGCGGCCCCAAGCCCAGAGGGCGGGCAGCCGGGGTCCCGGCGCTTCTGGCTGCGTCGCGAAACTTCCCCGCGGTGCCCCTTCTCCCTCCCATCCCCCAAACCGCACAGAGCGAGATCTCTGGGGGGTCCGAGCTTGCCAGCTGATTTCCTTGCCGCTGTCGGGTTGAGAGGGGAAACCTGGGGTTGGGTGAGGGGGCTGCCAGCGACCCCTGCCCGGTGGAGTCAGAGCCCAGCGTCTGCCTCATGTTTTCTCCCGGGTAGGAACCTGGCGCTTTAGATCCAGAGGTGGGGGGCACCTTCACACTTGTTTTCATTGGCCTTTTCCTTTGAGGGGGAGGGCTGGATGCAGAGGATGCGAGCACCTTACTGTTTGGCCAGTGCCACAGAAGGGGTCAGTGTCCCCTGTACTTGCCCCCGCCACTAAACCTGGGGGAAGGGTCCCCTGGAGAGACCAATTGGGAGGTGAAGGTGCCGAGGTGGAGGCAGAAGGTGAATGGCAGGGAGGACCCCCGCCTGCCCCTGCCAACAGGGTAATAGCATCTCCTGGCCCTGCCAGCTTCTGCGGGTTCTCCGTGGTCCTTCTGAGCCTTCTCTCCCTCCCCAGGAGCCTGGAAACTCAGGCATCCTGCTCTGGGTGAGCTTGGCCAGATGCATCTGGGGCTGCAAATGAGTATTCAGTGCATGTGGCCTTTAGGACAGCAGCTGTTTCTGTGGGCACCATGACCCAGCCTTATGTCAGTGCCCAGACACCCCTGTGGCTTTGGGGCACGGTGACCACCTTGCTGTCTGTTATTTGTCTCTCGGTCTGAGGAGCCACCTGTCCCTGGACTCCTGCACCAGTGACCACACAGGGGTTTTGGGAAATGAGTAGCCGGGCTGCTAGTGGCCAAGAGGAAGGGTCTGTCCTCAGGGAAAGGGAAAGGCTGGCTCTGCGTCATTAGACCAGTTCTGCCCAAGGGTAGGGGCCCCTGGTTCTGCCTACTCCAGCTTGTAGGTTCTTCCAGATGAGGAAAAAACAAACTCAGGAAAGGCGCTGCCTGAGTCTCTCTCCGTCTTGTCATCTCTCTCCTCAAACAGCCTGGCTGTGCTCAGGCGGGTGATCAGTAGGCAAATTACAGGTGCTACACGGACGTGTCCTCTGTCAGCTGTCTGGATTTTTCGTGTGTGTATGTGGGGTGTGTGCAGGGAGAAGAGAATCCTATGGAAGTTCAAGGCTTGTGGGTGCATTATTGTCTTTCATTTGCTGTGATGAAAATGAACTTAAGCCACAATGTTTAAAAAGAGCAAAAGCATTATTTTTTTGTTGTTCTTTTTTCCTCAAAGTCAAGACACAGTTATTTTTTTCCCTTGCCGTTTCGTAGCTCCTTGAGTGAAGGTTTAAGTAGACGTCTCTTTTCACCTCTTCCCACCTTGCTCCCTCTCCTTGCAACCTGCGGTGGGTCAGATGGCTGCCGGCCCTGCATGTTACATTTGTGATACCCTGACCAGAGAGGACACCTGTCCCTCTGTCCCCAGCCAGAAGATGGTGAGGCGGGTGTGATGGCAGTGGCACATTTTCAGCTGGACGCTCTTCTCTTGTCGATATAGTTGGAGCTAATCTCAGGGTTTGGGACATGTCTTGAAAACCGTAATTAGAGAATGAGAGTGGGGGTGGGGTGGGGGCTGTACAGCTCCGAGGGTCCAGGGGGAGGTGACTAATGGTGCGACGACACGCAGGGCTGGCGGTGACAGCCAGCGCCCTTCAGCTGCCCTGGTCCCGCGGATGCAAACGCCCGTTGATCCTTGGAGGCAGGAAGGGGGAGGAATTGAGTGGGGGTCCCTCCCCCACGTTCCCCCACATGACCATGCTTAGTTGGAGTTGGGACTTTTCTTGAGCTGACATGAAAGGCTGAGGCTGCTGCCCTGGGGCTGCTCGGGGCCAGTGGCCTCCCTGAACTCTCCTGGGTTAGTATGACCAGGCTAGGAAGGGACTTTGATACAGGTACAGGTGGCTTTCTGAGGTGGGCAGTGGGACCCTCAGCTTCACGGCACTAGGGTGACGACCCCTCAGTGGAGAGGGCCCTTGACGGGAAAGTCATTTCCTCGTTAGTGTCTGGCAGTGCGACAGGGCCCAGCTTTGCAAGCTGCTGGGTTTTAAGCAAGTGTGGGTTTAGGGTCCGGTGGCTGTTATTTCTGTAATCGCTTTGGCAACATGGCTCTCTGCCCACCAGGCAAAGCAGACCCTTTGCCACCTCCTCCAGGTGGATGGAGGAGGGCAGAGGAGTTACTGCTGGAGGGAGGACAGACCTTTTGTTTGGGGGGGGGGGTTGCCCTCTCACCCCACCTGGACCTGGATCAGGTTTTCAAACAAGGGGAGGCGACGTGTGCACAGGCGCATGTGTGTGCATATGTGCACTCATGTGTCTGGGGTGAGGTAGGGGGAGATGGAGTCAGAGCACACACTTTCCGTTTTACCTCCTTCCTCCTGTTTCCTATTTGCTGATGGCTGAGGGACAGCCCTCACTGCTTTGCCTCTCCTTGTGCCTTTTCCTTTTCTGTCAGTCGCCTTTTCCAATTCTGTCAGTCGCCTTCCCCCTCCCCTGCCCCCTTCTTTGGTCTCTCATCCCCCTCCCCCCACTTCCTTGCCCATCCCTCTCATGTCTCTGTGTCCACCCGGCCCTGCCCACCTCTTCTGTCATCTCTATTGGACCTCTGTCCCCTGTTCTCCAGCATTCCTAGGTTTCTCTGTCCCCTGTTCTGTGGGGTCCTGCTGAGCTGCCTGGGTGGCTGCACCCTCTTAGCCCCACTCTTCCCCAGTGATGGTGCTGGCCAGTACCTCCCTTCCTCTGGGAGTGGGTAGGTGGGTGGGTGGGGAGCAGAAAGGAGCCCGAGGGGTCTGGGCCCCCAGCAGATTAATGACAGCCAGAATACATGCGCCTTTTCCTGAGTGTCCACGACAGGGCATGCGTCACTATAGCTATGGTTAATGGTGGGTGACGTGTGTCTGTCTGGGCCTCCAAGCCCGCGTCTTCACCTCCCTGTAGCTCTCCCTATTAGAGGGAGGCAACATCACACATCTGGGTACCCCATTTCCCCAACAACCTGCCAACAGCTTTTGCAGGAAGGAGGAGGGGGTTGAGGCTTTACAGCCTGCTGCTGCTACCACTGGCTCACATCCCTCCTCGCGTTGAGGATGGGGGCTGGGGGACCCTTGGCTGCTTTCCCCCTGCAGGACCCACCTTTATTGGGCCAACTATGTCAAGCTAGCCCCTGAGAAGGGAGTAGCCTGTTTTAAGATGAGCCCCCTCATAGTGTGCGGGTGAGTCTCCCTCCAGATTCTTTGTCACACTGGTGTCTCCCAGGAGAGACTGACTCACAAGTGGAGTGAGCACTTCTGCCCTCGGTGCCTCCTTCTCCCCTCTGCCTGTGTGCAGGTTGTCCCTGCCAGCTCCTGGGAGGAGGCAGTTTGGGGACATGGTGGGTGTCAGGTGTGGGCCCTGCAGGCTCAAGCTTTGGTCTCCAGAGCTGACCCTCCCCATTGGGATGACCTTGCCTCTGTTTCCCCAAATAAGATAATAGAATCTGCTTAAGAGGCTGGTGGTGAGAATTAGTGGGAGAGGGTGTCACCTCAGGTGAGCAGGGAGGGTTCCATGGGTGGGAGTCATGGCACCTGTTGATAACATTAACAAGCCCTGATGCTACAGCCTGATGGGCCCCCACCCACCAATCTTTTCACATTCCTGCCATGGACTGAGCGCCTTCCTATCCCTCTGCTTTGCTTATGCTGTCCCCTCATCACTGCGTGCTTTTCTCAGGGGTTTAGATCCTTCCTTCAGGGTCTCATACCCACACCTTCCAGAGGCCTCTGGGTTGTGCCACTAGCTCAGGCTGTACCCACCCGCAGGGATATCAGCTCCGTGAGGACGAACACTGGGCCACCTCCCTCCCTCATTCCCTGAAGCCCAGCTTGACTATGGTGGGGGATGTCACCAGGCTAGTGGTGGCCTCCCCTCACTGAGCTCAGGCCAGGCCCCTTATCCACATTACGTCCTCAGACCCCATGGTCATGCCCATCCCACAGATGGGGAGACTGAGACTCAGAAAGATGAAGAGACCTGCCCAAAGCCCCACAGCTACCAGGGGCAGGGCAGGGAGAGGACTAATCTGTCACTTAGCTGTCCTGCCAGGGGGCTGGGCACATCTGGGCAGGGGGCTAAGAAGTTGGGGTGGGGACTCAAAGCCTGGGTGTTTGGAAGAAAATGAAGAGGCTTAAGACATGTGAGGGACGCCTAGGCTCCCAACTGTAACCTTTCCTGCTCTGTCCCTCTGTCTTCTTCTGGGTCTCAGGCAACCCTGAGGAGGCCTTTCTTGGCCCATGGCCACCCTGCCAGCCCGGTGCTCATAGGCCCTGTGCCTACCCCCACCCCCTCCCACGTGTACACAGGCGATCATGGAGCCCCCCAGTCCAGGTTTTCCCCCTTTCCGAGGCTTCGAGTCATGTGCCGGGCATGCCTGCCGTGCAGGGGTGGGCAAGAGGGACTTCATCTTGAGACTCTGAGATGCCATCTCCCCCTCCAGATTCCAGTAGGACTCCAGAGAGAGAGGCCAGGGGCGTGGGGGTGGAGGCTGTTCATGGAAACCTGAGGCCGGGTCCTCTAGTCCCGTGGCAGGTTTTTCAAGCCCAAGGGGATTTCAGAGGGCTTGGACCTTATAGGTGCTGGGGTTTTCATGCTGTGTGGACAAGAGGGGTCTGGGGGGCTGGGGGACCAGGGTTCTATTTGCCAGGAAACTATTCGGGGGCAGCTGGGGGTTTGGGAGTCAAAGCAGGCCGGCATGTGGCGTGTGCCCTGCCTTGGAGGGTGGTGCTGTCTCTGGGTGGGGGGTGGTCTCTTTCTCCTCCCCCCGCCCCAATTCCAACCTCGCTGGCTTCCAGATTCAATATCTGCCTCGGGAACAGGTGACCTCTGTCCTTATGTGAGGGCTCAGGGCCTCAGGCCTGGGGAGGGAGACCAAGGCCTAGGGTGCTCTAAAGGCGAGGGTGGCGGGCTTTCCCACCCCTGGCTGCATCCCTTCAGCCAACTGGGGAGCTTCTCTTAGTGTCAGGTTGTTTTTTTTTTCCTGGTGCCTACTGTCTAAACAAGAAGCTACAGAATCAATATTCGTATTCCCAGAGGGAGGTGTATGTGTGGTTTTTGCTTTTTTTCCTTTCACTTAGTCTCTTGTCCTGTATAACCTGAAGAGCCTCCTGAGCTGCCTGTGGCTAAGAGTTGCGGGGGAGTTGGCGGTGCAGGTGACCATGCGGATTGATATGCCCATGGGGGGCTTGCAAGGGACTCAGGGATGCTGTCACTTAGGTCCACGTAGGCAGGACCTGGGGCAGCACTCAGCCAAGCCCTGCCCTGCCACTGTGGGACTCAGACCATTGGTTTGGTGTCCCTGGCCCTGGTCCTGCTCACGGACCACCTAGTTCCCCTCCCACCTCACCTGGGCCCCCTCCTTCTGGGGCTAGTCCAGCCTGCTGGGCCCCTGACCACTGCTGGTTCTGATGACTGAGCCTGTGAGGGATCTGGCCTTATAGAGCAGGAAACCCTGTCTAGCTGGGATTACATGGTGGGAAATCTTCACATGGGGGACCTGAGGGTCCCCACCTTGGGTTGGCCTGGTCCTGGAGGGCCTCTGTCAAAGGCAGTCCCAACCCAGTCCTTTCAGCTGGTAGCTTGCATGGTGGTGACCTTGGACAGTCTCCTCTACTCTCTGGGCCTCAGTTTCCTCTCTTCCAGGCTCTTCTGACTCTGACATTGCAGTCCCCTAAGAAGACAGGTCCAAGGTCTTCCTGCTCCTTTCCACGCTTTGCTCTAGCTGTGGGGTGAGACCTGACCCCAGCCCAGCTGAGCCCCATCTCCCCCAGTGTGAGGAGCCTGCACCTCCCATACTGGCCTCTGGCCACACCTTGGGTGTCTCAAAGCTGCTTCTCAGAGTGACCCACTTTGAGCTCTGATAAGCCTAATTGTTTAGCAGAGAGGGAGGGGCACGGGAAGTCTTTCCTGCTGATTATTAACCATCTCTCCCTACCTTGGAAATGACTCATTAAACAAAGGGGAAAGGAGTGGGTAAAAAGGGGGAGAAGTCACCCCCTCTGCCCCTCTTTCCCGCTCCCCTTAGACCCTGGGCCCCTTGTTCCCGCCTTGGTGCCTTCCTTCCCTGCTGGACAAATCTTTCTGAATGAGTCCCCTGTTGACACACACTGAGACTCTGCCACACCTCTCACCAGCTGTGTGACCTTGGGAACTTCCTCAGCCTCTCTGGGTCTTGGGGCCTTATCTGTAAAACAGGGTTCCCTTGATCACACTGCCTTATTGGGTTGGGGTGTGAAAGGTCTTGAGGGATGCATGACAAGGGCGTGTGGATTATGACTGGATCTATGAGGGTTCTCAGTCCAGCTGGGCCCATACTCTGAGTGCCAAGCACCTGCCCCTTTGCCCATAGCGCCTACCACCCAGCCAGGCCCTGCAGGAACCTGAGACTCCATTGTGGTTTCTGGGTCCTTCCTCCTGTGCTTGGTCCTTGCCTTGGCCTGTGTGCACATGCAAGCTTGTGTGTGGAAGTGTCTATATGTCTGTGCTCTTATATGTATTTGTGCACATGTGTTGGATATGTTCACGTTGTGTGCACACTTGTGAGAATGTCCATTTGTATACGAAGATGTGCTTATGTGAGTGCATGTGAATGTGTGTGCCCATGTGTGTGGGTGTGCTTCATGTATATGTGCAGGTTGTATGTACATGCATGCGCATGTGTATACACAGGTGTTGGTATATGCATGTGTGTGTGCCTATGAATGCGAATGTGGGTGTGTGCTTGTGCGTGGGTGTGCATATGTATGTGTGGGCATATGTACGGTTTATCTCTGCACCCAGAATGTGCTCCCAGTGCCCACCTTCTGAGCCCGCCTTTGAGGTTAATGCCAGGGCTCAGCTGGGCAAATGCTGACAGTGGGAAATAAAGCCGCCTGTTTGTTAGGACCAGTATTTCACAAACTTTTATGTCAAGAACAGCCTGAGTCGGGCTTCCCTGGTGGCGCAGTGGTTGGGAGTCTGCCTGCTGGTGCGGGGGACGCGGGTTCGAGCCCTGGTCTGGGAGGATCCCGCGTGCCGCGGAGCGGCTGGGCCCGTGGGCCACAATTGCTGAGCCTGCGCGTCTGGAGCCTGTGCCCCGCGACGGGGGGGGGGCCGCGGTGGAGAGAGGCCCGCGCACCGCGATGAAGAGCGGTCCCCGCACCGCGATGAGGAGTGGCCCCCGCTTGCCGCAGCTGGGGAGGGCCCTCTCGCGAACCGAGGACCCAACACAGCCAAAAATAAATAAATAAATAAATAAATAAATAAATAAATAAATAAATAAATAAATAAATAAGAAAATCCTTTAAAAAAAAAAAAAAAGAACAGCCTGAGTTAAGGCTGAGCTGGGAAGTTTGATCATCTACCAACTGGCTCGATGACTGTCTGCAAAGGAAACACACAGAGGCTGCATCCTTGTAATTCAAATTTTTGCAAATCGAATGGTATTTAGATACGGCAGAGAACTTGGGACTCTGCTAAGCTTGGTGAGTCCTTTGTGAAACAAAGCATCTTTGCTAACAGCCCTTCCCATGTGGAATCTGGAGGGTGGGCGTGGAGTTCTGGGCTTAGGCCCAGTGGAAACCCTTGCTGTGTGACCTTGGCCTGGCGTTTTTCTCTCTTGGAGTGGGTGCTTCTCACTTGCACACTCAAGGGAGGGAGACTGGCATCCCTTGAAGCATCTGCTGTAGGTTTGGGGTTCTTGCTCCTAGCAAGACATTTGTACAGTCAGCTGCAGGCATAATTTGGGTATAAAAGCTTCAGCTTGATGATGCCCTCATGTTCCTCTATTTGGGATGCCTCCAGCAAAGCTCTTCCTTTCAAGGATGAATTTTTGCCTACTGGGTCTTCATAAACAAGGCTGTCTGAGTGCCCTGTGCTGGGTGCTGGCCCTTGGCTCTGTGGGCCCTGAGATGATGGGTTCTGATGTCTGAGAGAACTGCAAGTTTTGCTTTCCCGGCATTCTCAGGGCCTGTGTGTTGTCAGTGCTAGGATGACCCAGCATCCTAGGTAACTCGGGAGGGGACTTCTGCAAAGGGCTTGGGCACCTACAGGGCTTGTGAGGGTCCCTATGGGGGTAGGGAGCCTGAGTGCGACCATCTCCTTGGGCAATAATGGGCCTTGCCTGGGTCCCTGATTTGGGAAGGAATATCCCAGCCACAGAAGCCCCTGGGGACCTAGATACCTCCGTTGTACAGACAGGGAAATTGATGTCTGAGTGGCAGGAAGGAGCCTTCAGGCCCTTGATGTATGTATGCTGGCTACATACATCCTGCGGGCAGGGCCCAGTCCCCCACCCAGGGCTCAGTACAGGCTGCTCAAAGGGTGCTCCCCATTCAGCCATCCTTGCACTATGATGTACAACTGATTATCTTAAATAAAAACATTCTTGCCATGAGATGCGGGAGTGATTTGAGGCCTCCTTTGGCAAACCCTGCAGAGCAAGGTGCCTGTGGTGTGGGCCCCCAGCTTCTGGTGTTTCTCTGGGGCAGACCTTGGTGCCCTTTGCCGTTTTAGAGGCAGTGAGGCTTTCAGGGTATGGAAAGGACAGCTTTGTCGCCGGGTGGGCACAAATGGGTTGGAGTGTTCCTCAGATGGGTAGAGGCCCCTGCTATGCTGCGAGTTTCCAGCCTGACATGGCTGACGTGGCATTTTAGCCTTGATAACTTCTCTGCTCAGACTATGTTCTCCTCCCTCTGGCGCTGCCTGAAATGCTACATTTGAAGCCTTAAAGGTCAGGCCTGGTGCTGCCACCGGTTCCAACAAACAAACAACAAAACAACCCACCTCAGCCCTGCCCCCACAATTTCATTTATTAGAAAAGAGAAATGAGCTGGCAGAACAGGCCTCTGCACTGAGGGCTCTCACAGACGGACGTTTCTCCTTTCTCCCTGTGAGCTGAGGCTAGGGTGGACATGGTGAGAACCTAGGAGTCTTCCCTTCCTTTCCTGGACCTGCCAGGCATGCTGCAGTATCTCTCATTGAGGTTAAGCTATGACCTTGCACCCCAGAAGCCTGCCATGGGCAGAGCCCCACTTCTCACCTAGCATTTGAGGGCCCTCCTGGGCTGGCTCTGGTCTCTGGCCACTAGCTCTGTGACTAGACTCCAGCCAGGCCAAGCCACTTGCAGGTCCTGGTAGGAGCTCTGGCCTCTCCACCTTCTGGCTGTGTCCCTATACCAGGCTGGCCTGCTCAGCCTGAGTACTGGGCCAAGAAGCCTTCTAGATCATTGCCCTCCTCTGGCTCCCTACCCCTTGTGGGCCTCTCCTATCACCCTGTGCCTCTCCCGCAGCTCTGTGCCCAGTTCGTAGAGGCCTTTCCAGGAGTAGGCATTGAGCTGACTACTAATCCTTCAAAAACTGAGTTCAAGGAATGGCTGCAAGAAAAAGAGGCTGCTTCTGTGCACCCCTTGGAAATCCCAGCACATTAATTTTTTTCATCATGGTTAGGCCCTCTGGCAGGGAGCTCAGAGGTGGGTATGTATAGGCTGTCATTGAGGACCAAGCCTTCACCTGCACTCTGCCTGGCTGGCCTTACTTTTGGTGTGGCTGTCTGTCCTTGACTGACTTCCTTCATGGCAACAAGATGGCTGCCACAGCTCCAGGCATCACATGTACCAGACATTAGGAGTAAAAGAAGAGATGTTTTCTCTGGGTTCCTCTTAAAAGGAGGCTAGGAAACCTCACCCAGAAGCCCCTAGCCAATTTCCCCTCACACCTCATTGGCTAGCACTGGGTCATATGTCTACTCTAAACCAGTCACTGGCAATCAGGAAGATGCATTGTGATTGGCTCAGGCTAATCAGGATTTACCCTTGAGCTAAGGATGGGGTCACCTTGGGACTGGAAGCAGGAGAGATTCTTGCAGACTTGGGTTTTGTTAGCGAGAAGAGGGGGAGTGATGGAGAATGGGGAGGCAGGATGTGCTTCAGGGTCAGACAAGAGGCCTGATAAGAGGAAGAAGGTGGGAGGGGAAGGAAAGGGAGAGTGGCCATGTTCAAGGAAACATTTGTAAAGGAAGTAATTTTAACTGCATCATCAATCACTGTGATCTGAGCCTCGGGTGCTATATTTCACATATGCTATCCAATGAGATCAGTCCATTTTTATTCCCATTTCACAGATAAGAAAAATTGAGGTTCAGCAGGGCTAAGTGATGCTGAAATCACACAGATGGTGAGTCGTGAAGGCAGGATTCACAACCCAGCGCTTGGGTCTGAGCATTCAGCCACTGCTGTACATAGCCCTTCTGCAGCTCACCTCCTCCAGAGAGGCCCCTGACCACAGGACCCTCAGGGTACCCCGCCCTCCTATATTCTTCCATCACATCTGTCCCTCTACCCTTCTTGTCTCAATTTCTTACTACTCCACCCTAGCCCTGGCCCGTCTCCAGCTTACTGTGGGAGTCTGGGCAAGCCACCTGCTTTCCTCCTCCATCCTCAGTGTCTTCATCATACCCAGGACCCTCTAGAGTGATGGATTCTTCTGCAGCTGATGGCGATGCTCCCCTGCCACCCCATCTGCATAGCTGCCATCTCTGTCCTGCCCTGTAAGCTGGTGCTATGGAGACCATGGCCAAGGGGGCTGCTTCTGATCAGCATGGTGGTGGGCACAGGAGGGGATCTCTGCCCTCAGGACCGGCAGCACCAGGGCAGCAGCCATCTCCTTCCACGGGAGCTTAACAAGCACCTATTATGAACTGAGGGTTGAGTAAGCAGGGGAGAGGTTGGATGGGCTGCAAAGGGCCCTGCCAGTCCCAAGCAGGACCCTGCCTATGGTCTGGCTGACCTCTGCCTGTCCCTTAGTGCTTGACTGGGAGTCACTGTTCCCTGAAGCCTCCCCTGACTTCCCTATGTGGGACAGGGGCTTCCTAGGCTCCCTGAAGTCACTCCTATTTTTGTCCTGCAGTAGACCTGCCGCCTCCCCTTCCAGACTGTGTGCCTGGAGGGTGGGCAGGGGTCACGACCACCTGTCCTTGGCTTGAGCTCTAGGCTAGCGCACACCAAGTGCTCAAAAAATGTTTGCTGAACAGAGAGTCAGCACAGGTGTCTACAGGCCAAGCTGGTTACGTCTCTGGAAGCTGGAACAGCTTTTACATGTTCTGGGACAGGGTCCCACATGGCCCTGGCTTTGCTGGTGCAACAGAACAAAGGCCACCCCACACACCTTCCTGCGGCTCTCTTACAAGGGATGCCCCAGCCAAGAGGCTGCCTCCAAGGGCTGCTCGGGGGAGAGAGATGAAGGTGGGGTCCAGGGCCCCACGGGCTATGTTATTTAATTTGGTGGGGCAGGGCCTGGGCATCAGCATATTTCCAGAGCCACTTAGGTGAGCCAAGGTGGAAAGCCAAGGCCATAGAGGATAGGAAGATAAACATAGGACCCCTCCCCCTGCCCTGCTCTGTCAGCAAGGAGAACTGAGGCTTCCAGGGAAAGGGGGTGGGGACCAGTGTACTGGTTCTAGGGAGTATTCTGGCCACTGTACCTGTTGGGGGGCAGCTGTTCATAGATGCCTGTACATGTGGCCAGTGGCCAGAGTCTGCAGCCTGTTCCAGGGAGATCGCCAGGCCTCCTCAGCTGGCTGCCCTACTCCTTCCCAACTGCCCCTCTGTGTTGACACTTGCTCATGCCTCATGCACACTGCTGATTGGTCCATGGCCCTCCCATGTTTCAGGACCCGCCTCCTGACGGCCCCTGCCCCGCCTGAGTCTCCTCTCCAAACCTTAGCTGTGTGCCAGGGCTGCTCTCGGGGAGCTCACAGTCCGTGGGAGAGATCGTCAGCAAGGAAGAAATGGAAGTGAGGCCAAATAAATAATAACCACACATGACTGGTGCTCTAGGCAGCATCCAAGTGGTGATGAGACGCAGCCCCTACTCCAGACTGAATTCTGACAGGCCCTCTCAGGGTCCCCAGCCATTCCTAAGGCCTTGGGCCTCCCCTGGTCAGGGCTGTGGGGGCCTGGGGAGAGCATCAGGACCCATCTTCCTCTGAGAGTAAGCCGCTGACAGGGGGACAAGGATAAGGGGCAGGTGTGGGGTGGGGGAGAGGCTTGCCTACATGGATCCAGCCCCAGTTCCCGAAGCTCCAGGCAGGCCCCATCCCTCTCCTGCTGACGTGCTCCCTGAGGCTGCTGCACCCCTGCACAGTGCCTCCTAACACCTGAGGTGCTTTGGGCTGCCCACAGCCCATGACTGGGGCCCCACCTGCCTGGTGCCCTGCAGCCCCACATTTCCCGGCACCGAGTGGCTGGGGAGGGGTGGCGGGGAACAATCCCAGAGGACATTAAGCCGAGTGATTTACATGGTTCCCGAGCCAGCGCTAGGGGAAATATATTTCACAGGTGGTTTCCAGACTGGTGGCATATGGGGGAGGCCATGACTCTAAAATGGAGAAGGGTGGGGACATCACGGGGCCGTCTAGAGGGACCCAGAGCCGTGGGCTTTGGTGGCCTCACTGCGCCGTCCGCCTGCTGCTTGCTAGAAAGCATGGTCCAGGGTACGGGGGTTGAGGAGGGGAGGAGCTGGAGCCCCATATGTGACCATGAGTCATTTTGTCCCTCAGTTTTCTAACCTTTAAAATGAGATCATAAAGCTTCCCTGGTGGCGCAGTGGTTAAGAATCCACCTGCCAATGCAGGGGACACGGGTTCAATCCCTGGTCTGGGAAGATCCCACATGCTGCGGAGCAGCTAAGCCTGTGCGCCACAACTACTGAGCCTGCGCTCTAGGGCCCGTGAGCCACAACTCCTGAGTCCGCGTGCCACAACTACTGAAGCCTGCACTCCTAGAGCACCTGCTCCGCAACAAGAGAAGCCACCTCAATGAGAAGCCCATGCACCGCAATGAAGAGTAGCCCCTGCACACAGCAACAAAGACCCAACGCAGCCAAAAATAAATAAATAAAATTAAATAGAAGTTAAAAAAAAAAAAGGACTCTAAAATGGGATCATATTTCCTATATTTTATGATTGTGAACATAGAGCAAATCAAATGCCAGGGCAGGGGTGGCCCGCAGGTCAGTGCGAGGGGGATGCATGGCTATGGGACAGCCCATGGATTTGGTCCTACCTGAGGCTCCCACTCAGTTCATCCTCTTCCAGTCAGTGCCTCCCCCACTGTGGGCACATTTGTTCCCTCCACAGACACTCACCACAACCTGCCATTCATTCATTCTCTCCACACTCATGAGCATCTGCCATGTGCCAGGCACTGATGGGACAGGCAGACAACAGTCTGGGGAGGTGATATAGACAGAGGATATGTTATGTTGGAAGGTGACAAATGCCATGGAGAAGGGACAGGATGAATTTGGGGGAGGGTTTAACTAGAGGAGGCAGGTCAGAGTGGGCCTCGCTAAAACATTTGAGCAAAACCTGGAAGGAGGGGAGGGTGGCAGCCACATGGGTATCTGGGAGAAGAGTGTTCCAAGCAGAAGAATGGCCAACACAAAGGCCCTGAGGTGGGATGTGGTTAGAGCAGGAGGAAAAGGGAAGAGTGGGAGGAGAGGAGGTCAGAGGGCAGCAGGGACCAGGACAGCCTGGGCCATTAAATTAGCATGACTTTGAAGTGGGGGCCCCCAGGCAGAGGTGTGAACAGAGGAGCACCAGGGTGGTGGCCGTGGTGGTGGTGAGACCTGCTGATGGTCTGGGTGTGAGAAAGGGAAAGGGGTCTCAGGAGACCCCAGGGGTTTGGCTTGAGCATCTGGAAGGACAGAGTTTTCACCAGGTAAGCTGGAGGAGGCTGGGGAAGAGTCAGTCCAGGGGACCATCAGGTATTGGACACATTGAATTTGAGATGCAGACTAGGGCGTCCAAGTGGAGATGTGTCAGAGCTGGAGGTATGCCTCTGGAGAGGGCCAGGCAGAGCTGTGCCTGCCCAGGCTGGGTGCCAAGGACTGAGCAGAGAGCCCTGCTCTTTGAACCCTTAGTTTACCAGCCACTGACTGTGCCCTCTCTCCTCATCTCCCCAATGTCAGAAGCTCACTGTCCTTCACCATCCGTCACATGGAGGCGCTCACCATGTCCTTGAGGATGGAGCGCTGCAGGCCTCAGTGTGGGAGCAGCCTGCTTATGCCCATAGTCAGTCTGAGGGTGTTCATAGGGCATCACCGTGTGCAGAGCTCACTGCTGAGCCTTCCGTGCACCTGCTGTACCCTCTGTCTGAACTGCCCTGCTGCTCTGCAGTGCCACCTTTACCTGGCCAGACCCCTAGGCTGGGTCAGGCCCCTTGCCGTGCATCCCAGCCCCCCAAGGCTCGCCGGACTCCTCCTCCCTCCACTTACTGAGTCTGGATCAGATCAGCTGTCTGCTCTGGTTGAATTCCAAGCTTCCGAGGGCAGGCCTGCATCTGCCCTGCTCACCACTGTGTCCCTTGGAGACATGGTGCCTAGCTTGGAGCCTGGCTCAGTAACTATATGAATGAATGAATGAATGAATGGGGAGTGAGGGAGCTAGTAGGGAATCTATAGAAGGTTGGCAACATCTGCAGAGTATTTTGTCTGTGATAAGCCCTACTGGGTTTGGCCAACCTGCTACTCTTCAAGCCATCTCTTAGGACAACACAGGCTCACCAGGCAGTGGCTCCTTTTGTCCTGGCCACCAACCTGGGACTTCTCAGAAGGGGTGGGGCCGCTGGGGTGGCACCTGAAGGTCCCTCCTCATTGCAGCTCACAGAGGGGATTTGCATTGCTAAAGAATTCACCATAGAGCATGAAGAGTCAAGGTGGTCCGAGCACTCACATTTGATTTACATGCAGTTTGGCTTGCGCTGAGAAGCCCGGAGCTCACTAGTGAGGAGCAAATCCCAGAGGAAGTGGGCATCTCCCCCCACCCCCCGTCATGGGAGGGATTTGAGGGAGCTTGGGCTCTGCACTGCTGAGACATTCCTACAGCAGGGTAGCTCTGGTGGGGTAAAAGGAAGGACTCTGACTGCGCCCCGCTTTGGCTTGCTTGGGGAGGCGGTGAGGGCCCTGATTTGGAGTAGATCCCTTCGCAAAGGTGGAAAAGGTCATAAATGAGGGGTGGCCCTTACCCGCACCCTGTTTCCTAAATCTTGGCCATTGAAGTCCTCTTTGGGATTAAGGAGGCCTAATTTCCTAGGGAACAGAGCCTGGGCTCTGGAGCCATCCTTTGCTGGGTTCAAATTCTGGTTGAGCACAGACTGGCTGTGTGGCCTTGAGTACATTGCTTCACCGCCTAGGCCTCCGTCTTCATCCACGAAGTGGGCCTGAATCAGTTTGCACCTAGCCAAGGGTGCTGTGTGACTTCAGTGGGCTCACACACACAGCACCCAGCACACAACGGGTACTCTGAATCATCTCTTCCTTTCCTTGGTGCTCTGCTACCTGCTGAAGTTGGAAGCCCTTTCCCTGCCCTGCCCTCCAGCCTCCCTCCCACTGCAGAGGGGGTTGGACAGGGCATGTACCAGTCTGGTGATGGGAGGATGTTCAGGGAAATCTATCCCCAAGCATTTCCAGAAGACTCTTCTTTGCCATCCTGTGCAAGCTAAGTTTTGCAGGAAGCTTGATGATGAGACCAGACTGCAGCTCCAACCTAAGGCAAGGGTTGGTAAAGTGGAGTAAGGACTGTGGGTTTGGGGGGAGGGGTGGAGAGAAATCCTGGAAGACTTTCTGGCAGAGGTGACTTGGCCAGGTAGGGGAGGACAAGGCCAGAGAACAAAGCTTGTCCTGATGGGTTGAGTTCTTTTCTGGTCTTTGCTTCACCTCTCCTCTGCACCCAGGGTGTCCTCTGGGACACTGCCAGCTTCCCTGGGGGATCTCTGCCCTGAGGAGAAATAAAGGATCCCTAGAGAGGTTTCTGTCCTCCTCACGGCAGGAGGCCATGTCGAGGACACACATGGAGGACGGCTATTTGTGGCTCAGAGAGGATTTGACTCATGCTGGGGAGTGGGGAGGATATACAGGAGGGGAGGTGGGGATGTGTGAATCATAGAATCTGGCTGGAGTGGTTGGTGACACATGGACAGGGCCTATCTTGCCACCTCCAATCAGGCTTCAGTTACTGGCATGGGGCAAGAACAGGCAGCTGGAACTCCTGGGTTCCTCCTTGACTCTCCTGGTGACCTCCACAGGTGCCTCAACCCTGCTGTGCACCTCCTGAGACCAGGCTTGGGTGTGGCTCTCCCATCACAGCACCTGGCTGGGCACAGGGGCTGTGTCAGCGTATCTACCCCTGCCTCCAAGAACCAGCCTCATTGAACCTCAGTTTACCAGTTTGTTAAATGGGCCTAGGCAGGGGTTACTTTTGCATTGTACCTGACTACCTGGGGAACATGCTGGGGAGAGAAGGAGGCTCTGCAGACCCCCAAATGTCCATGATCTGTGTCAGTGACTGAGGCAGGTGGTTCCAGGCCTGGGGAGCAGATGGTGGATCCTGGGCAGAGTGACTGTCTGTTCCATACCCTGTCCCTGGCCTGGACTTTTTGCTTTCCTCTGGGGAGGCCTTAACTAGTTCATGCGCTCCTCTTGCTCATTGCTAAGTCCCAGGTCTAGATTGCTGGAAAATTCACAAACAATGACACCTGGGTGTTGGTACCTTGGGAACCCATGGTCCTCGGCCCCCTGGGGAGTGGAGGTATATGATTCTGCTGTCCCTGCAGTTTGAAAACCACCAACTCAGTCAGTACACAGATGGGAAACCGAGGCACAGAGAGGGGAGTGGGTGAGCCTGCACTGAACCAGAATCCCAGTGTCCAGAATCCCAGATGGGGCGGGGTGGGTAGAGGTACTGGGCTATCTGAGATGGGGACAGGGTGAAAGGGATGGGGGGAGGACAGCCTGGGTCTGGGCCATTCTGTGCCTGCACTTTCCTTGCTTCCTGGAAGAAGTGGCTGCTCCAGCACCCGGCCCTCCTGGGAGAGCCATGAATTATGCACGGAAGCCACAGGCCTGGGCAGGCCCATCATAAATGAGCTTTAATAATTCATACGGAGAGGAGCCGGGGAAAGTGGCTGTCCCTGGGGCAGCCGCTGCACTTCCAGCCCCTCCACAGGCTGCTACTGCACACCCCACCCGCCTGCTCCTGTGGCCGGCAGCATGCAGGCTGGGCAGGACGGCGGGGAGGTCAGGCCCCTCGGGGAGGTGCGCTTGCTCAGCCAAGTGCCTGTTCCCCCAGGCTGGAGAGCAGGAGCCTCCTCCCTCAGGGCTCACAGCCCAGGAGGGCACCTGAGACCAGTTGCTGCTGGGAGGGTACAACTTAAAATGGGGAGCAAGGTGGACTTCACTGAAGGAGGTGAGAGGGGAGCCCTGAGGACTTCTGAGGAGAGACTGATCCAGGCATAGGGAACAGCATGTACAGAGGCTGTGCAGGGAGTGCAGGAGTGTATTCAAGCCACAACGAGGAGGCCAGTGTGGCCTGAGGAGCGAGGTCAAGGGGGCCATTGAGAGTATGGCCCCTGGATGGGCTTTGTCTTTCTTCTAGTGCCATGGAGCCGTGGCCTGGTGTTGAGAGAGGAGGGACACTGTTCCAACAGGGTGCTCTGGCTGCGAGTGGAGGTGAACGGCCCGGGGGAGGGGGTGCAAGGACAGAAGCTGAAGACCAGTGAACTGGTGACTGCACTTGTCCTGGAGAGAGACGATGGCGGCCCAGGCCAGGCTGGAGGCCAGGGAGGTGGAGGGCAGTGGGCAGACTGTGAAGGTGGAGCCAACAGGACTTGCTGAGAGATTGGATGTGGGTGCGAGAGAAAGCAGGTGGCAGGTTACCCTGAGGCTTCGGGCCTGAAGCAAGGAGCTGGCATCAGCTGAGCCAGGGGAGGCAGGGGGTGCAGAGAAAAGGGAGGAGGGGATCCAGAGGGAGGTCAGTGTCTGGGTTTTGGACACATTCAGTTTGAGAGACCTGTTAGGCATCCAAGCGGACATGCCATGCCGCAGCCGGGCATTTAAGACTGGTGTCTGAAGAGAAGTGTGTATCATCCTGACTGGTGTTCATTAGCTGTGTGACCTTGGGCGCATCACTCAATTGCTGTGTGCCTCAGTTTTCCCTCTGAGGACTGGGGATGATCTGACTGCTGTGAAGATAATTAAGGCAGTGCACTGAGAGCCCTGGCCTCACTGGTGCAGACCCAGTGAGTCAGGCAGGAAGGCCCCAGTCAGACCCCTTGGGAAACAAATCCCCGCATGGCCTGTGGAGGCCCCAGGCCACCCCTCCTTGAGCAGAGAGGGAAACTGAGACCTGGAGAGTCCAAACCACAGAGCTGGGTATGGACCACAGAGCAGGACCTGGTACACGGCAGGGGCTGGAGGAGATTCGGCCCCAGGGCCCATCCCCACCCTGGCCGAGCCCTCCAGCCTGGGTCTGGGCCTCAGTCCCCTGCTCTCGTGCAGAACGGTGTTTTCCTTCCTGCTGCACACCTCCTTTGTCTCCCAGCTCCCTGGTGCCTTCTCTAGCCCCTCTCCTGGTTCTGCAGGGGCTGCTGGGCAGAACTCATTCCCGTGGAAGCTGGAGCAGTGCCCCTTATGGGCTTTTCCTGCTGCTGGAAACCCCAGACCAGGCCTGGTGAGGAGGGTCCTGCTGAGGGACTGCTCGGGAACCTTGTGGCTCTGGGTGTGACAATCTTGACACAGTATTGTGTTGCTGCAGTTCACTTTCTAGATGAGTTACCTGAGGCCCAGACAGGGGAAAGGATGTTACCAAGGTCACACAGCTAACCACGGCAGAAACAGAAATCAGACTCAGGTGGCCCTTCCATGCTGTCCTCCTCATCTCCCCTGGGAAACCTCCTTCCCCTTCTCAGCCTGCATGTCCCTGGCTTGACCCAGTCCTTGTGTGCTTCCCTGACTGCTGGTGCCCCTGTGGACCCTCAGTCCTG
Organism: Balaenoptera acutorostrata; assembly: GCF_949987535.1. Lineage (NCBI taxonomy): Eukaryota > Metazoa > Chordata > Mammalia > Artiodactyla > Balaenopteridae > Balaenoptera > Balaenoptera acutorostrata. The sequence goes on from NC_080073.1 coordinate 38,342,406, forward strand.
CACTGATGGTGGGGAGTGAGGCAGAGTGCTGTAGCTATTTGCTGTGTGAGCCTGGGACACTCTCCATCCCTCTCTGGGCCAAGTGGACTGCCCGGCTCCCCAGCCCTGAACTGCTCCCTTGTTCCAGGCCTTCTCCCCTCCCCCCATCAGGCTACTGGGAGTAAATACTGGGCTGGACCTGGTGCCCTAATTAAAGTGGATGACTGTTCACTGTTAGTCTAAGCGGGGAGGCACAGGCTTGCTGCCTCCCAGCCAAGAGCCCACTGGAAGGGAAGGCTTCCCCCGCCCCGCCCCCGACAAAGAAAGGGAAGAGACAGCCCCATAATTAATAACCTCATTAACGAGCAGTATTTGGGCAGGGTCCCAAGACACACATAGTCGAGGCCGATAGATTTGGACTAATTTGAGCTTCAGCAGCACCAGCCCCTCCCCAGCACCAGGGGACCTCTGAGGATCCCTTGTGATAAGTGGGCTACCTTCGTCCCTGTGTGCATGGGTTGGGTGGGGGTGGGGGTGGGGACGGTGCTCCTGGGGTCCCCATGTTACTCACACTAGGAGCCCCTTAAGCAGAATCACAAATCCACTGAAGGTGAGCCTGTCCCTTTGAGTCCTGCATCTCAGTTTCCCTGCTTGTAAAGTGGTGGGTGGCGAACTGGGGAGCCTTATTCCACGTGAATTGGCTGAGCCAACATGCTCCCCTCTCCCCAGGCCTCTGTGCATCCCCCACCCCACTGTAGTTTGTGCAGTGCCAGGCCAGTGCTGACTGGTCTCCACGCATCTAGGCACTCTGATCTCAATGGCCTGGAGTGGCTTGGCCCACTTGGCCTCTGCGGAGTGAATGACCTTGGCTAGACTTGCCCTCTCTTCTTGGGAGGCTGTGATCAAATCAAGGTTGGGGGCCCTACCCTGGGCTTTGAGTCCTGAAAGATGTTGAGGCCAAGAGTCTTCTCTCCTGAGCGGACAAGCAGGAAAGATGCTCTGGTCATGGGAGGCCCTACCTTTCCCAAGGAGTCTCCCCTGTGTTGGGGTCTCTTAGGTAGTGCAGGGAGTGCTGCAGCCCACCTAGAGGCCCCAGTCCAAGGAGGAGGCACAGCCATCCCACGCTTAATGAGCTGCAGGTCTGAGGAAGGGGACAGGATTGAGGGGAGAGCGGCCCTGCCGCTCAGATGGGTCTGTGTGTGCATGAGTGTGTGGGGCAGTCATCCCTTCCATGAAGCAGTGGTTTCCACTTGCTTCTGTTTGGAGTCCTGGGAGGTAGACAAGCGGTGAGCTTTATCTCCATTTTCCAGATGGAAAAACTGAGGCCTAAGAGGGCACATTTGGTCTAAGGTCACAGAAGAGCCAGGGCTGAATCTGGGCACTCAGTCTAGGTAGAGAGGGATATCCACTGAGTGGTTGGGGAGGACTCCTCGGGGGAGGTGGCTTTGGAGATACCACGATCCTGGGGTGCAGCCTTGAGCTTCCTGCTATTTGCAGGAGGACTGTGGCCTGGGGAGGGGTTGGCCATGTCCCAAGCCCTGCTTCATCAGGGGCCACGACTGCTCTCTGAGCTTTGCATGGCCTCTCCAGGCTGGAATGGGGAGTGGCCCTCTTGCGCATCCACCGGTAATCTTCCCCTGAGACGGGGTGAACCTGACACCCAGGCCCTCTAGACCAGCTCTCTTGGTCTCTCTTCATGTCTATGTCTCTCTGTCTCTCCGTCTTTCTCTTACCCCTCCTCCTGCCCTATCTTTCTTTCCCCTTCAGAAGACTGCTAAGGCACCAAGGTGGGAGGTGGCAGGCCAGCTGAATCAGAATAATTAAATAGCATTTTATTTTAAATCATTGCCTCCCCCAGAGCTGAAAGAATAATTGGCCAGTCCGTCACAAGGGAAGCAGGAGACCCGTGGGCCCTCAGAATTGCCAAGTTTGGCTCATAGTACCCTCGGCAGCAAGTGGCCTCCCCTGTGACTGCTCCCCTGCACCCTTCACCTGCCCTAGCCTAGCCCTGCCCTGCCCTCCACTCCTCCCACCTCACCTGTTGTTCTACCCTCGGCATCTCCCCCTCCACGATGACTGCCTTGATTGAGCTGAGGGGAGGGCTGCAGACTGCTCTTAGGCCCCCAGTGGAATGGGGTTTATCCAGGCAGTCTGCCTGGCAGAGGCAGTCTGTAGCAAGGCTTTGATGGCAAAGAAAACACCTCCTTGGAAGTGGTGAGAAGGCCTGCAGAGGTAGGTGGGGGTCCAGAGATCCTCGCCCCTACTGGGCCTTAGCCTCTCCTGGGCCTTCCCCTGTCTGGTCTTGAACAAAGCCCTCCCCCTTCCCTCTCATCACTCTGCAGGGTCCAGCCGCCCACACCTACCCTTGCCCTCTGAGGGTGAACCTGCAGTGTCACCTGTCTCTGGTTTTTTGATTTGTTTAATTATAGATGAGTTTTCTGCATAATTTATTCCAAAAGCCTGGATTATACTGTACAATTAAATCACATTCTGATCAACAACTTCACGTATAAAATTAACAACTGGCAACAGTTTAAACTATGCTGTTGCATCTGTATACAGGCTCTTTCCCTCTTCTCTCCCCTCCCCTCCCCTCCCCTCCCCTCCCCTCCCCTCCCCTCCCCTCTCCTCCCCTCCCCTCCCCTCTCCTCCCTTACCCTCTCCTCCCCTCCCCTCTCCTCCCTTACCCTCTCCTCCCCTCCCTTCCCCTCCCTTCCTCCCCTCTCCCGTCTTCCCTACCTCTTCCTCCCTGTCTGGGGGAGCCTGTGCAGCTGGCTTTGGAGCTGGAGGCCCTCACTGCTCTTGTAGCTTGACCTGGGGCCTCCCCAGCCTTCTAGCATGAGTCTTGATAGTTCTGTCTGCTAAAGGGGGTCCTCAGCTCCAGCTCCTCACTCCACACATGGATGATTTTGCTCCCTTGCCTAATGATGACACCTCCTCTTCCCTCATGTACTCCTCTTGGTTCTGAAACATGCCCTGGAGACTAAAAGACCTGGAGTCCCACAGCAACTGGTATCATCTTCTTCCTGCTGGGCTGCCCTCAACCCTCTAGCCCTGGGACACACACATCTTTGCCCTGTGCCTGCTCCCGGCCTCTCTCAGCCTGGGGAGCAGGGGGTTACAGGGAGCCATTAGGGAAACCCTTTCCACAGTTCCCTCCCTCTGTGCTCTCTCCCCACAGCAAGCACTCAGGGAAGATTTTCTGAGCACTGGGGGGCGAGGAAGGACTGGATTTGATGAGCTTCTAGCCCTCAGGGGACTGCCCAATAATAATACTGCCCATCAAGGTTCCGTGTGGATTTGGCCCTGAAAGGTATTCAGCCAGTCATTATCTTCCCTGTTTACAGACCAGAAAGCTGAGGTTCTAAGGTGCAAAAACTCTCCGAGGTCACACAGCTGTCAGAGGTAGCCTCTCCCTTAGGCTTCCCAGAGGCTGCATTGTCCTAGGAGGGTGTGGTCATGGAGCTGATGGAGCCAGGAAGACAGGTCTGGCTTCTCTCTGTAGAACATGGCTCCGCACCTGTCCTTGCCAGGGGCCTCAGTTTTCTTGTTTGTGAAATGAGGGCTCAGTGCCTGCACCCCACTAGGTTTGGGCACGTTGGAGGACATAATGGTGTGAGGCTGTCCCCAGCCTGTCATGCCCACACCAGACATCATGCCGGCTGCAGTCCCTGGCTGCACGTGCCTCCTCCCAGACACTCTCCTCACTGTCTTGCTAATTTGGCACTTAGAGACACTTGGAGATAAGCAGTGTCATCTCAATGAAGCCCATGGAAAATCACAGGGATGTGGGGAGCCAGCAGGGGAATCTACTCTGTTGGGGGGGGTGACCCATGGGCCACACTGTCTGGTCAGGGAGGCAATGGGAGATCCAGGCACCTGGGTCCAGGTTGATGGGATCCCAGGCAGGATTTGGTCAGTTTGCCTTTGACCCAGTGGTGCCATGAATCCTGATGCATCCCCAATCCTTTCAAAGCCCCCTTGCCCTTCTGTTGGTGTGAGTATGACTGCCTGGCCAGGGTTAGTACGGGCTTGGTGGGTGGTTTCTCCTGCCTCTGGGCAGGAACACTGCAGGTGCATAGTTGACTCCTGGCCTCCGGGGTCCCATGTGTCACCCCTTGGAACCAGCACTGGGACACCAGCCAAACTCTGGAACCCACAAAGTCATGTCTCTGTGATGATGAAATGAATGATCTATCCGTTCTTTTAAACTCTTGGACACGTGTTGCCTTCCTAGTTGGGTTTGGTTTAGGTGAATAATCAGAATAACTTGTTTTCCCTGGCATCGTGATGATGGGCATTGCAGCTGGGGCCTGGGGTCTACCCATCAGACCCACCGTGCCAGACCAAGGACTAGAACCACCTCTAGACCCCAGGAGGGTGTGCCTGTTCTGATGTGTCATGGGTAGGCCAGTCCCTGTGGCCCATAGCAGCATCCTAGGCTCTGTCTCAGGAGCATAAAACAGCCACCTGACACACTGTCGGGTGCTTATGGCTCAGCCAGGGCCAAGCCATCAGCGTCTGGTGGACTGGAGCCAGGGGACAAGCAGGCTCTCCATTCTCTGCTGGGCTTTGCCCCCCCCAGCAAAAAACCTCCCCTGGTGGTTGAGGCCTGGTCACCCTTCATAGCCTGGCCTGCAGCCTGGCCTCCACCTGGGCTTGGGGTTAGCTTTTCCCCTGCAGTGGGGAGCAGAGGTGGGCATCAGGCTGTGTCTCAGCCAGCAACAAGCTGAAGCTGATACCTCTTTCTCTTTTTTTAAAAAATAGATTTTATTTATTTATTTATTTATTTATTTATTTATTTATTTTTGGCTGTGTTGGTCTTCGTTGCTGCACACGGGCTTTCTCTAGTTGCGGCGAGCGGGGGCTGCTCTTTGTTGTGGTGCGCGGGCTTCTCACTGCAGTGGCTTCTCTTGTTGCGGAGCACTGGCTCTAGGCGCATGGGCTTCAGTAGTTGTGGCTCGCAGGCTCAGTAGTTGTGGCTCACGAGCTCCAGAGCTCAGGCTCAGTAGTTATGGCTCATGAGCTTAGTTGCTACGCAACATGTGGGATCTTCCCGGACCAGGGCTTGGACCAATGTCCCCTGCATTGGCAGGCGGATTCTTAGCCACTGCACCACCGGGGAAGCCCAATACCTCTTTCTTTTGATGTTGACTTTTTTTTTCCATCACAGTCCTGACATTCAGCTTGGCAAATTGCAATTAGTGATCCGCCCGCTTCCTGATCTGAGTTCCCATGCCAACCGATGCGGGCACACACAATGGCAAGGGCCCAGCCCCCAGCCACAGGGATATGGGGCAGGGGGCTGGGGTAAAGACTTAAGCTGTTCTGACCCAGGGAGCTATAAGAGTCCTGGCCGCGAGTGGCAATAGGGGAGGTGGGGAAGGTAGCAGGCCCAGGGCAGGAGTTGGACCCAGACTCAATCTCCCGGATCCCATGGCTCCTGGGGTACCCCTCCAGAGGTTGGGGACTGGTTTCACCCCACCCTTACCTGGCCTCACGGGATGTGCTTAACCTGTGAGCATATTTCAGTCTGTGTGGTAATTCTCCTATGAGCCCTCCCGGGGAAGGCTTTGTTCTGTGTCTGGTGGGAAGGGGAAGTTGAGATGCCTTTCAGATGCATTAGGGCAGGGGCTTTGGTCACAGCAGAAAGTGCTTTTGGCAGTGTGGAGAGTGTCTTTCTGGCCGGCAGGCCCTGGCAGGCGCTGGTGTGATTTTGCTCACCTGATTTGGCACTGCCTAAAGTGGGATCACAGGTTAGAACCCAGGCCAGCCCTCTCCCCAGACACCATCCCTGTTCATGAGCGCGGGCTGAGAATACAGGACCTGTGACCACCTGTCCATCCTGTCCCCTCACAAAGATCCCTGTGCAGCACCCTTGACCCTCCAGTTCCCGTGTGTTCTTCTCAGACCCTACAAGGTGGCCCCAAATTATCCCCTCTTTCTGGAGGAGGATAGTGAGACCCAGATAGGTTAAAACGAGCTCAGCGTGGCACCAGTGCAAGGGAGACCTGCTCAGGCTGGTGGCTCGGGTGAAGGGCTCATGGGGATTGCCAAGCCCCCAGAAAGGTGCGGGATAGTCTGAACTGGACCTGTGGGTAGACAGTTCATGCGGGGCATCTAGTGATGAGCCTCTGTTTACTAGGGTACTAGAAAGGCGGTGGCCGTCTGAGCAGGAAGCTCTCCATGTCCACTGTTTAAATGAGGCCCAGAGGGGCAGGGGCCTGCCCCAGGTTACACAGCGACTTGGTGGTGGCAGCAGCTCTCATGTTCCCTCCCCTTGCGCAGGTGCCACCCAGCCTTGGGGCAGAAGGCTCTGAGATCCAGCAGATACCAGGCTCACTCACGTCCCCTCCTCCCTGGTATCCTGAGTCCCCATGTTCAGAGCAGCAGCATCAAGGGCTGGCTCTTCACGGTGAAAAATAGTCTCCCTGCAGGCTTCTTGGAGCCGCTGGACTCCCTCAGTGCATTTAAACTATAATCTGCTCCCCTCCCTGGCTGTCCAACAGTACGTGAGGAGAGCCTGGGCCACCGGGTCCAGACTTCAAAGGGAATCAGAGGCACGCTCTGGTTCCCAGCCTCTGTTTCTCTTCTAGTGAAAATTGGGTTCTGAAGGGGCGGCTGCTGCGGGTCACCCCTAGGTGGCCGGGGCGGGGCTGTTCCAGCCCCAGGCGGGTCCTCCTGACACTCCTCTCCTCTCTGCACACAGGATGCAGCACTGGGCCCGGCGCCTGGAGCAGGAGATCGATGGTGTGATGCGGATCTTTGGGGGTGTGCAGCAGCTCCGTGAGGTAAGCCTGGTGCCACTGGCTTTCCCTTTAGGGACCCTCTTCCAGCTGGAAGTGGGGGAAGGGCTTCAGCAATAAGGAGTGAGGAAGGCTTGGTGCAGTTGAGGACCCAGCGTGATGGGACACTGTGGACTCATGGGGGCAGGTGGGGAAACAGCTAGAGAAACAGTGACTCCTTCGGGTCTTGGCCTGCTCTTCCCCAGGTCACAATGTTGAAGTGGTACTTAGTCGGCTCTGATGGGTAGGTGTCGGGCTTTTCAGGAGGGTGAGATCTGTTTTTGAGGCAGCATACGGGGTGGGAGTCCAGGTCCTGGAGGGTCCCGTGGGTGTAGTTGTGCACGGAAGCCAGAGAGACTGTCCTCGCAATGAGTGGGGTGGCCAGGCCGAACAGCCCCAGAGAGCAGTCAGTGCTGCCTGCTCAAGGAGCTGCAGCACGAGACAAGAGGCAAGCGAGTGCTTGGTGAGATGAGGTATTGGGGGTGGGAGGGGTGATTGATTAGGCGCGAGCGGCCACATTCATCCTGGGAGATTATGTTAATATTTGAAATAGTGATGTGAAGAGCAGGCCATCCGTCACCCCCAGAAGGCTGCAAAATGTGTCGCTGTCAGGCCACAGGCTCCTGAGCTGTCGCTCTTTACGTGGAAATGCAGAGGCTTGGAGAGCTGAGCTCTTGGAGTGCTTGGGGTGGGGCTCCCAGGTACGTGCTGGACTTTAAGGAGCTCTTACTGGCGGCTTGGGCCAGAAAGTGCAACCTGAACTCTACAGGGGGTTAATGGGGATCTCGTACTGCTGGTGGGCTTGGGAACAGCAGAGTAAGTGGAGTTATTATTGGGGGTCCAGGCCCCCGGCTTGGCGATTAGATACTCCACTGTGTTCCTGTGTCCCTCTTGGTCAGGGCCAGGTCAGCAGAGGTACGTCTGTGGGGCAGCTGCTATGAGGTGGTGTCCTCGGGCCTTTCCCCATGCTTAGCTTGTAGCAGGTACCCAGGAAATGGGGGTGGCAGTGAATGTGTTGACATTGGCTGTGGATGTAGGACCTCTGGCACAGGATGGGGCTGATCAGGGGTGGCTAACGTGGTGGTAACATAGTTAGGAGGGGGAGTCCAGGTGGGGGTCTGCACCATCAACTTGCCGGGGTTCCTTCCGCCCAACCCCAGTGGCCCAGCCTCTCTGAATCTCCCTTCCCTGGTTACTGGGCTTGAATTGCAGTAACCCGCGTCGTACTCTCTTCCTGTGAACTTTCAATGACTCAGCCACACTCGGAGACCAGCAGAGCTTTCCAGAGAAGGCACTGTAGGAAAAGCTGTTCCGGAACAGAAGTCAATTTATGCTCAGGAATAGCACCCAGCACTTACTTGGTTCTAAGTGGGCACTGCCAAGTGCAGCTGTGTAGGTTAATGAAGTTCCCTGGAATGTGTGTAATGTGCCTCTCCAAGCTTCATATTGGGACATAAGATGTACCCCACATAAGGAGTTAACCATGCACTTCCAGTCAAGAATCTTCCGTACTTTCAATCCTCAGCTTAAGGATAATGCTTATTTTATAGTCGTGGGCAACTCAGACCCTAAAAGTTTGCCAGTGGGAAAATAACGTACACATTTCATGCCTGAGACTCAGGTCTGTCTGAACCATAGCTTCCTGGGTGGTGCAGACCAGAGATGGAATCCAGCTCAGCATACCCACTGTGTGCTCCTGGGCAAGTCCTAGACCTGCTCTGATCCTCATTCTTGGTCCATGGCGTGGCCGGGAGGTCTGGCTGGAGGATGAGGTGGTGAGAATGGCAGGGGACAGGCTGACACAGATACACTTCTAGAAATCAAACTTGAATTTCCCTCATTGATCATTTTCATTCCCAGGATATGTTGTTCCCTTCCTTTCTGATGGGAGTTGAGTGATTCCAGACACTTTCATCAATGAGCACATCTTTCCCCGCCCCCACCTTCCCAGTGGTTACCAAAGTCACGCAGCCAGGTACGGCAGAACAGGGGCTTGAACACAGGGCTCCTGACTCCTGTCCCAGGGCGTTGCTTCTCCTCTAGCTAGGCCTTCCCTCTTGGGGTGGGCAGGATGAGCCTGGGAAAGAGAGGAGCTGGGCCAGGTTTGGTGTGGCTATAGTCAGGGAGAGAAGTGCTGACCTGGTGTTCCGGGCTCCTTCTGGCATCCCTCTGCCTATCGACAGCTGCCAGCTCTCCAGTGGCTCTCTGTCCTGCTCCAGTTTTTCTCACCTGCTTCCTTAGCCTCTTGTTTCCCACTGACAGCTCTGGAGCTGCTTCTTGGCACAGGACACCCCTGTGAGGTGGGCGGCCGGGGAGCAGGTGAAGAGTTCTAGAGGAAAAGGGCAACCCTGTGAGAGCAGGAGGGAGCCAACCGGCCCCTCTTCCCCAAAACCCCTGGCACCCCTGACTAAGCCACCAGGGCTCTCCTTCAAGTGCATATGAGAGGGCCCATGTGGCCAGTGCACGCCCTGAGAGCCAGACTCTGAGAGTCAGGAGGATGCTTGCATCGAAGCCCTGACCCAGCTGCGATGCTCCGTGGACCCTGGTACCACCTCTGCCAAGCTTATGGCCTCAGTCCCCATTGGGGCCGCCCCTCTCCATGCTTCCTCGAGGTGCCACCAAACACCTTGCCACTGGGGTGATCCTTGGCTTTCTTCCCCAACATGGTTGCCCTCTCCACCAGCCCCAGTCCTAGAGGCAGCCCGACCCCCAGAAGCTGGGTGCCATAGAGCTGCAAGAGTTCAGAAACTGCAGACGGTGGCATTTAGGAGCATTTTCCTTGTCTTGGCACTTTCCTCCTCCCGACCTCACCACAACTCCATGGGGGCGTGGTTGGGTGCAGACTGTGGCCCATTTACAGGCTGGGCACCATGGCACACCTTGGTGGAGTGTGGGGGCTGTCTGCAAAGACCCTGTCACATTTCCTCATCTAACCCCAGAGCACCCACTGTGGCCTGGTGCTCCTGAGCCGTGCCCCACCCGGTAAACCCAGCCCCGCCTCCCCGCCAGCCCTGGCTTACTCCTGCCGTGAACAGGCCACAGAAGTGTGGGCCCTACTGCAGTCTGCCCCCTCCAGGGCCCCTAGAAGCTGAGCAAGGTCTCCTGAGCCCCTTTCCTACCCTCCCCCATCAGCACCATATTGTCATCCTTTGGGGGGATAGCAGAGAGCATATGCTTGGGCTCTGAGCTCATTCACATAATGAGGCTGATCAGGATGAATAATTCATCAGGTGCCTGGGGGTGCATGGGGGACCATGTGGAGACGGCCTGTCTCCCCACTCTGAAGCCCAGGTCACTCTGATGGGTACAGCCAGGGACCTATCCCCTTCTGACTGGGTGTCCAGGGTAGAAAGGGAACAACTCTGGGGACCTTGTGGGAAAGCAAAGCAAGACAGATTATAGTCAGACAGGAGGAAGAACCAGTGGCTCATCAGGTGCACCAGCCCTGGGACGGATTCCTGATTCGGGTGAGACACCTTCCGTGGAGGGTCTCTACAGAAGGAAGTGAGAAGATCCTCTGTCTGGGGTAGGGGTCGGGGGTGAGGAAAGTCTGTCTGGCTAGAGCTGGTATGGGAGCGGAGGCCTGGGATAGTCATGTCTGTGGACTACAGGCCATCCTCTGGGGAAGCTCAATCCAAGTCTGGACCTGTGGGAGCATTTCTCAGTCCACATCAACCCCCACACGTGTCTCAGGGCAGAAGTGGCTCAGAGCCCTGCCTACGTCCCTGGCTGCTTCCGCCCCCATGACGGCCTTAGCCCGGCTGTATGCTGCTAGTCACTCGTGGGGAAACCGAGGTGTGGTTGACTGTCTTTACCCACCAGTCCCATCCTGGAGCCCTGACTTGCTAGCCCTGGGTAGTGGTGGGGTTGGTGAGAAATATCAAGGCAGAGGTGCAGGCCTGGTGCGGCCCCTCCCCTGGACTGCTGAGCTGCATCCACAGAGAGCAAGACCCCAGGACTCAGAGATCCCTGACCCCAAGTCTCCTGCTCCCCTCCCCACGGCTGTGCTTCTCTGGACAGTCATGGTGAATCAGACAAATGCTGTTCATGTGTCCCCACTTCTGTGGGTAGCCAGAAATGGGATTTTTGAACCAGTGACGGCACCATAGTCCTAGCCCATCTTGTCTGCCCCTGGCCATCCCCACACCGAGTCTGCTCAGTGCTCCCTGGGAATGTGTAATTAATATTTGCAGAGTGCCACATCTGGAGCTGGCTCCAGGCAAGGACCAAAGTCTGGCCGCATTGAGGACCCCTTTCCTGAAGGGCTCAGGGAGGCAGGAACAGGGCCCTCTGCAGGTGCCCTTGAAACAGGCTTCTCCCAGGACTTCCCTGGTGATGCAGTGCATAAGACTCCACGCTCCCCCTGCAGGGGGCCAGGTTCGATCCCTGGTGAGGGAACTAGATCCCACATGCATGCCACAACTAAGGAGCTTGCCTGCCGTAACTAAGACCCGGTGCAACCAAATAAATAAAAAAATACAGGCTTCTCCCTGTTCCTCCACTCCCACCCCCCGCTGGTACCGCCAATTCCTGAAACACATGCGCCGTCACACACTGGCTCAGGGGGTGCTGGCCGAGGCTGTGTTTGGCACCCCTTTGGGGTAAGGGGTCCTCTCTGGGCATCTCAGGTGGGATCAGCAATGTCCAGGAGTGCCAGGGAAGCTCAGAACGCTAGAGGGGCGGCAGAAGAGGATGAAGGAAGCTGGGGTGGGGGAAGGTGCCAGGGGACAGAAGCAGCCCTGAGAGGGCCAGAATGGGGAGTTCAAGTGGTTGTGACCCCCAGACCTACAGTTGGTCCTTCTATCAAAGCACTGTGGTTCACATGTGCCCCAAGAGGCAGTCCATTTTGGCCAGGTGGACCCGCACTCACGCAGGACATGCACGGTTGTCCCAGCTAATGTGCTCAGTCCAGAGAGCGGTGGTGAGGGAGACCCACCCAGGCCCATCACACTCCCTCCCCAGGGTTACTGTAGCCTCCGAACCATCATCCTAGGGGCTCTGCTCCTTGTGCAGCACCCCCCTCCTCCAGCCACCTCCCGCTGAGGCCCAGCGGCACCCTGCTCTCTCCTAGTGTAGATGATTGGGGTGTGGGGTGCGTGAAGGGGGGGTGGGCGGGGCGCGGGTGTGAAGTATGCCGCTGGGTAGGGATTGCTGCCGCTCGCCTCTCTAAAAACCCACATATATTCTTCTTTAATGGAAAGTTAATTGTCTTATTATTCCCTCCATATGGTCCTCTTGCTCAGCACCCAGCAGGGATGCATGGGACTGAGGGGGGGCTCCTGGGAGGGCGTCTGAAACGTGGTGAGGCTGCCACGTGAGCATAATTGGATATACTGAGGCAGAGCCATTGGAGCCTGGCGGAAGCCCTTCCTGGACCCCCTCTTTGTCCCCCTAGCCCAGCCTGCTCCTCACCTCTTTCCTTCCCACGTCCTGCCCTGGGGGTGGCCTCTTCTGGCACCACCTCCCCACTGTGAGTCCTGGGAATGCTCTCTCCCGAGCCCTGTGCGGGGAGATGGAGGGTGGTTGTTGCCCTCCTGCTTGTCCCTCCCCGCACATACTCCGTTGTTGCCTGAAGCAGAAAATTCCATTTTTGAGAAGCTTTTCAAAAGCCAGTTCGTCTGTGGCAGGAGCTCCTGCCTGACGGCCAGCTGACTGGCTTTGGTCTCCTGCACCTCTTCTACATGTCCCCCACCAGAGAAGGGGCACGGGGAGGTCAATGTTGGGAGGAGGGCTGCCCCAAGACACCTGGCCCAGGGGCCCTGGCTCATGTTGGCCATGCCTTCCGTGGGCACCAGCTGCCTGGAGCCACCCCCAAGCTGATGGCTCCTCTGGGGCTGCTAAGCTGAGCCAGTAGTTGTGCCCTTCTCAGCCCCTGCCCCTCCCAAGGCCTCTCCTCCTCCTCCTCCTCCCCAGAGTGTGAGGGTGTGAGGTCAGAAGAGCCTCACAGCAGGTGGGGGATACAGTGACAGGAAGGTCCCCAGAGGGGCATGCCTGGGTGGTCGCATCTCTGGCTAACTCAGAACCCCTTGCTCCTGGAGTCTTGCAGGGGAAGACAGGGGCAGGGAGCTCTGCTAGGAGGCTTCAGGGTTCTGGGACAGCCTCAGCAAAGAGCTGTTGCCCAGGTTCCTGTGGAGGTTGTGGGTGTGGAGGGAACAGGTCTATGGGAGAGGCATCTCTGCGTGGGATCAGCAGACCCATGCCTGGTGATACAGGCACGGGAGAAGGGCCAGCAGCTTCTGTCTTGTGCCAGGAGGTCACCGTGGGGCCACATCTGAGGTTAGCTCCCAGAGGACAGAGAATGGCTCAGGGCAGGAGAGAAGAGCTGTGTCTTCTGAGCTGCTACAGCTGCTAAGTGGCAGAACTAGAATTTGAACCTGGAGCCTGTGCCGTGGGCCACACTGAATGGTGGGTGGTGGAGGAAAGACTGAAGTGGGGAGCAATGGCAGAGCTGGGCCTCCCCGTACCGTGGGACCTGGCACATGCTGTCCTGCCTCTCTGAGCCTTGGTTCCCCCATCTGTGACATGGGGATCCGAGCCCCTGTCCTCAAGGGAGCAGGGGCAAGGAAGGGCTGCAGACAGAGCCCTGCAAATGTGGGGGTGCTTTTGTGACCCCCTCCACTATCAGTTGCCTGCCCTTCCAGGAGTTAGTTATAGTTTTAGACAGTTCAGGTGCCCAAAGTGTCACCTTTGCTTGTTGAAGCCCAGGAATTTGGAAATTGGTTTCCTCTTCCCTGCCCTCTTAGTCCTGTTTAGGCTGCTATAACAGAATACCATAAAATGGGTGACTTATAAACAACAGAAACTTCTCATGTTTCTAGAGGCTGGGAAGTTCAAGATCCAGGCATCAACAGATTTGGTGTTTGGTGAAAGCCCACTTGCTGGCAGCTGTCTTCTCACTGTGTCCACTCGTGGTGGAAGGGGTGAAGGATCTCTCTGGGGTCTCCTTCATAAGGCACTAATCCCATTCACAAGGGCTCTACCCTTATGACCTAATCACCTCCCAAGGGGCCCACCTCTAAATACTATCACAATGGGGATTGGGTTTCAACATATGAATTTGGGGGGGAGACACAAACATTCAATCTGTAGTACCTTCTGACCATGACATCTTTGGGGGACCTTACTGGGAGAGGCACAAAGGCCACCAGAGCTTGAAGAAACAGGGCCTATGGGCCACGGAAGGGAACCAGCTGCAGAGGCATCCCCTGGGGAGGAAGCAGGTGGAGGTGAAGGGAAGGGCATCTCTGCCCCTCAATCCTTCCATCTTGGGAATCTGGGCTGTTTGTCCAACTTTCCTAAGGCAAGGCCCCCCTCCCATGGCAAGAGTTCTGATAAACACCTTGGCTCTCTTCTGGAGTCCCCAGGGAGGCTGACCTTGCAGCAGAACAGCTGGGGGTCAGCTCCGATGGGGACCAAGTGCTTGCAGATTGTTGAGGAGAGGCCAGAGTATGCTTCCTTCTCCCCTGGCCTCTGCATCCACCTCTGGAGAGTGATGGAGCTGCATGTCCAGAGCCGGAGGCTCAACTGGATAATCAAGGGTGGGAGATGGGGGATGGAGTAGAGGACCGAATGGGTTTCCATGCTGGGCCCCCGGGGATGGCTGACCCCATCTGCATTCCTCCGCCCTCCTCCACCCCCATCCATGGCTGGATCAGTGGCAGCCACGGGGACACTTGCCTGAGATCCGTGGAGCCCCAAGCATTTGGCAGAGGCAGAGAAGTAATTGGTTCTGACAAACCACAGCCGGCCCCAGGGGCAACATGAGCAGCATTTACCGTGACCAGGCAGGAGATGGAGGCTCAGCCTGGCCTCCCTCCACCTTCTCTGAGCATGGCTCCCCTCTCCTTGTGAGTGGAGATCTGGTGTTTGGAGAAGGTTACCAAGCCCCAAACTCCCCATCTTTCCTATACCTCTTTCTCAGTGCTGGGAGCTGGCTGGCTGGAGGTGGGGGGTAGGGGGGACAAGGACAGGGGGTAGATCCTGGGCAGACTCGTCAGGCCCCCTCCCCATCCATCCTTGGGTTCCCATGAATCAGGGAACCAAGTGACTGACCCTAGGACTTTTTCGCCCTAGCCTCAGGATGCAGAGTCAGGGGCTGGGCCCCCACCTGAGAGGATGTGCAGTCTGGGTGGAGGAACGGGCTGTGCACACACACAGGGTGCACATATACATACATGCCTGCAGTGTACAAACATACATATATGTGGACCACAAGGTTTGGCATGGAGTAGGTGCTCAGCTAGTAACTCTTCAGTGGATGGATTAGCAAAGGGGCAGGCATCTGAGGACTGAGAAGGGAGGGACTGAGGGTCTAAACCATCCCACAGAACAGTGGGAACCATCCAGACCACCTAGGGGAACTGAGGCCCAGTGCATCAAAAAGGTAGAGCTTCGGTGCCAGATGCCCTGAGAGAGGTAAACTTGCATAGGGTCTGCCAGGCTTGGCCCACGTAGAGGGTCTCTGACTGCTCTTTGTGAGGGAATGGAGGGTGCGGGGGCTGGGGGGGAGGGCCCAGGAGAAGAGCTGGCTGCACAGTGTGCTGGCACTCAGATGTCAGGCTGGGGTGAGGGAGGCTGGGCTGTTCCCGGAGTGACTCAAAGGCCTGGCCAAGGTGTGTGGCCTGGGCAGGAGGAGCCTTTAGGCCTCCAGCCATCCATGTGTCCTCCCCGCCCCCCCACTAGCCTTCTCAGCTTCTTCCTCCTACTCCACTTGCCTCTCTCCTCACTCATCCTCCTTCCCTCCAGGCCTCTCCCCAGTTTTAAACCCAGCCCACAGCTCCCTCCCCATGGAAGCCCTCCAGATCAGTGCTGAGGCCAGTGGTGTCCCATGCTCCCCTCTCCCTTCTGCTTTTGCATCCTTCGGGTACACATAGGAGGCAGGAGATGCCAGGGACCTCTGGTGGGCCCAGTTCAGTCTTCCCATCATATGGGGTAGGGAGACCATGACCAGAAGGGCAGGCTCATGCCGGGGCCTCGCAGGAGTCCACCTGAACACAGACAGTCAGACCTAGAAGGCAACTAGCCCCTGGTGATTATTGGTCCCATGACTCACTGGGAGACACAGTCTCTGACCTGCAGAGGCTTTGTGAGGTGGGATGTGGCTGGTCAGGTGTGGAAGAGAGACGAGAGAAGTGTGATGCTGTGTGTGGGAATGTATGTGCACATGTAGACGAGAACACGTGAACCTGTGTGTGTGCATGTGCTGCCAGCGGGAGCGGGAGCAGGTGAGGTTTGTGTGTCTGTGGAAGGGAGTGGCTGTGCCTGCATGAAATGCTGCATGTAGGGGCATGACCAGGCACGCATGTTTATGTGTGTGTGTGAGAACGTGTGATCCCACATGAGTGTGTGCTTTGTGGGATGTGTGACCAGGCAAGCATGTACGTGTGTGTGTATGTGGTGAGTGCAGAGTTCTGCATGCTCTGTGTGCAGGTGTGAGCAGGCACACTTACAGGCCAGGGTGGGACTGCGAGGAGGCAGGTGCCACAAGCTCTGTAGCCCGAGCAGGCGAGAACTATTTAACCGATTAATTAGTGAAGCCGAGAAATCTCAGTTGTGGGTGAGGAGCTCACACACACACACACACACACGCCATGTCCCCATGCACAGTGCACATTCCCCCAAGTCGCTCTGCCTGACACTGTGCTCAGCAGCCCTGCAGGGGGGCAAGGTGCCAGTCGCTTGTGGATCTGTGTCCTCACACCCCTGTGCATCCGTGCCCTGGGCTGCTGGACCAAGAGACCCCTATGGAGAGCACAGCTTTGTGCAAGCCGTCCGTCCTCAGTGCCCCCAGTCAGTGGTGAGGCCGCCCAGACTTTGCCCCGTTTCACAGATGAGAGAGCTGTGGCTGGTAAGGGGCACTGGGCAGGAGCCTCATTTCCAGGTTCTGGGCCTCCTGGTAAGGGGGAGCAACCCTTTCTGCCCTGGGCTGGGGTCCACTGAAGTGCTACCTTCATCGGGTTAGGGGGAAGAGTATGGGTGCCTGTAGCCTTAGAGCTGAGCTGGAGTCCACGGGGAGCTTCCTACAGCTCAGGACAGGCCACTCCTACCTGCAACCCCCAGGTGCCTTGTCACCAGCCAGCTTCCTCCACATGCCCTGCAGGCAGGCACAGGGGCCTCATCCCTCCCACCCCACAACCTGCTGACTGCCTTCTCTCTCCTGTCCCTAGAAAGGGAGAGCCCTATGCTCCCCAGCTCCCCCAGCCCCATGTGCCTCCCCATCAGCATGATTGTAGCTGCCTCTTTTCTGAATCTTCCATTCGAGCGCAGCTCCTGGGGCACCGATGGGGTTTGTCGGGCTTTTTTTTTTTTTTTTAATTTTTTAAAAATTAATTAATTAATTAATTAATTTATTTATTTTTGGCTGCATTGGGTCTTCGTTGCTGCACACGGGCTTTCTCTAGTTGCGGCGAGCGGGGGACACTCTTCGTTGTGGTGAGCAGGTTTCTCATTGTAGTGGCTTCTCTTGTTGCGGAGCATGGGCTCTAGGCGCACGGGCTTCAGCTGTCGGGCTTGGTCCTGAGGCCCAGAGTCTCACTTGATGCTGACTCTTGGCAGGCAGGCCTGCCACCCCCTCCTGCTGCCCCTCGCAGACCCCAGGGGCCTACTGCTGTTTGCCTTGTCGTGCAGGAGACCTGGAAGCTGGGTCAAGTAGCGGCCAGTTGCCTCCTGATCAGGTATTGACAGAGGAGCCTTCCTTATGCTCCATTACAGACATGGAATAAATTGGTGTGCCGTGAATTTATTCTTAAAGGGACTTTCACACTGGGGAAAACTTTTTATAAGAACATTTATATAAAAAGCAATTACCGTGCCAATAATTTTTATGTATTTTCCCCCTTCCCTCGCCGCCTTTGTGTTTGAACGTGACCGCCTCCCGGGCAGCTGCAGCCTGGCTCCCCGGCCTCCTGGCTATAGCCTACCGCCTGGTGGAGCGCCTCCTCCTCCCGGAAGGCTGCGGATGCAGGTCCGGCCCGGCACGGGTGTGGGCTCCGGGAGCACGGCTGGGTGGAGTTATGTTCAGAACTCAGGTGCTTTCGAAATTTTCTCCCTCTTGCATCTCTGTCCTGAGGTTGCTCTGTTTCCAGGGCTGGCATGGCCCTTCCAGGCCCCTCTTGGCAGCAGCCAAGCACTTCAAGGCACCTACTTCCCGGCAGCCTCAGGGCCCTGTTCCATGAGGGAGGAAGTGGTGGTGTGGGAGCAGGTATTTTCCCTCCCAAGGAGCCACTAACGGGCACCCTGCTTCCCCAGCCATTATTGCTCTCACACTCGATGCATTATGTAAATTGTCTCCGTTGCTAAGTGGTGGAGGAGCTGCTCAGGGAGAACGGAGGTTTGGAGCCTTCTGGGGAAAGGCAGGAGACTGGCCCTGAAAACTCACTGATCCGTGTCAGGGAGGGTCTGGCAAGCCTCCCAGCTTAGACTAGGCCCCCTGGGGCTTGCACTGTCTCCGCCCCAGAGCACAGCTTGGTGAGGGTGGTGGCTGCACCCCACGGCAGACTGGAGGCCGGGTGGGCTCCCTCATTGGACAGGGACGTCAGATTGGACCTTTGCCTCCCTCCTCAGATGGGCTCCCGGGGTAGGACACGTGCCCCTCTGCTGCCCAGGGAGGCATGCTTCTCCCACCTGCACGAGTTTCAGCAGCAGCATATTTGCCCACAGAGCCTCCTCAGAAACCCTTGGCAGAGCTGGAAATGTTATGTCGATCTGTGGGACTGGGTGACCCACTCCTCGCCTCCTGGAGACCCTGGGGCTCCTTCTGCAGTGAGCGCCCAGTGAACTCGGGATACAAAAGGGTGAATTTTGGAGCAGCACCACACGCTAGGGCGCCAGCAAGTTCTTGGGTCCCCAAGGGTCTGAGATCTCAGTGAGGAATATAGGGGCATGAAGGTTCCTGGGCCTGGGCAAGGCCTCAGTGATGGACAGGGCTCTCCCGGGTACTCACCTGGCTTTCCACCTTCCCTTTTGAGACACAAGATCTGTTGCGGGCCCCAGCCCACCAAGAGAGCCAAACACTCTGGGCTTCTTCCAGACTGAGCTGGACTCTCATCTGAGCTTGTACTTTGCATGAGGCTGGTGGGTGCAGACTTCACACTTGTCATCCCCCTCCCTGGGACTGAGGGGCCCCTGGGGCAGGATGTTTGTTCAGTGCAAGGGGGCCACCGGAAGGAATCACAGATTTGTGTGTTTCCTGGAAAATTTGGGATTCCAGGGAGGGTGTGAGGTTGGCAAAGACATTGGTAGCCCACCCAGCCCACTTCTCAGGTAGTACTTTCTCTCTCCACCCCTCCCCAGGCATGGCTGTCTGTGTCTCTGGTTGAGACGGACCACATGACCCCGGCATAGGCTTCAGCAGAGGTTGATGCAAAGGGAGTGAGTGCTTCCATGGCCTCACAGATGTTGTGGAAGACTCTGAGCTTCCTCCTCCCTACCCAGCACGGTCCCTCACTGTCCCCAGGATGATTGGCATTCTCTCCCAGACCCCTGTGGTTTGCTGGCCCTCAACTTGCTTTCTGATTGCCACCAACTTTGGGGAAATGGAGGAGTGGGGGCGAGGGGTCATCAATGCCAAATTAGAGTTTTAGTCTAAGGACCCTGGTTTGTGTACTCCACTGATGAGGGAATTGAAACACTGAACTGTCTTCATTGGTGGTAAGAGTTAACAGACGTGATGACAGTGCTGTTAACAGAGCATAATGTCAGCTGCTGCCCTTTGGGGGTCCCTGTCTGCAGGCCAGAGGCTGGAGTCAAAGCAGTCAGTCTCCTGTCCCTGACTCCTCTGTCTCCATTATTTTCCCCTCTCTCTCCCTCCCTCCCATCCTTCTCCCCCTCACCAATTCTTTTCTTCCTTTCTTATGTTTTTTTTCCTTTTTCTTACATTTCTAGATGGATTTTTAAAGTCAGGGTTTGTAAATCAGCATCACACTCATACATAGTGAAAAGTCATAGTTTTACCAGGCGTGTTGTGTTAGGAGCACAGCAGCCCCCTCCTCTCCACCTCCAACTCCCCAGAGGCTGTCACTTTCTAATCTCAGAGCTCATACCTCTAAATGACATACTTATGTCGCTACTTCATGATTGTTCAGTTTTAGGCATTATCCATGGACATCCACTGGGGAGTGGAGGACATAGCTCTCCTCCACCACCACCACCCCCCCAGTGTCATATTGTGATATGGCAGGTCAGGACTCAGTGTTAACATTGTCCTGATGGGGCAAATGCTATTCAGAATTGTGTGACTCGTAATGCACACTTTGGGGTACAATTTTTACATTTTTTTCCTGCAGGTGACAATTGTCTGGTATTTGTTTGTTTGCTTAGTTTTCTGTGAACCTTTACTAATTCTGCCCCAAACTCCCTGCCCTTCTATCTGACCTCTTCTCATACATGCACGTGTATCTGGGGTTCTGGGTCACTGCCCAGAGAAGTCTTGTCTGGAGCCTCCTGACTTGTGCCTGTGAACAGAGCCTGCGGCTCGGACATGTGCCAGGGATTTCCTTCACCTGTCTTCTGAGTTGTAGTCCCTCTTTCTGCATACTGTAGACTCCTCTTCCTTGGTTTCTGATTTACTCCCTTGGTGCGTAGAGAACATTTTCAATTAGCATCATGAGCAAAGGTACATGGGAGCCAGACTTCTGGACTTTCATGTCTCAGAAAGCCCGCCCTCTCCCCCACACCTGGCAGAGATTTTAGGTGAGTGTGGAAGTCCAGGGTGGAAACCATTTGCCTCAGAATTTCTAAGGCAGCACTCCATTCCTTCCAGCTTCCTGAGTTGCTATGCAAAGGTCCAGTATGGTTCGGATTCCCAATCCATTGTGTGACCTGATTTTTATCTCTAGAAACTTGCAAATTTTTTCCCTGTGCCAAGTGTTCAGAAATTCTACCCTGATATACCTCGGTGGGGTTTATTATCATTCCGTACCATTTAGTGGACATTTTCAAACTAGATTCTTGTGTCCTTCAGTTCTGGGAGGTTTTCCTGAATGATTTCTTTGACTATTTCCTCCCTTCCCTTTTCTCTGTTCTCTTTCTAGAACCTTTAACTCAGATCCTTTTCTTTTTTTCTGTTTTCTCTCCAATTTTCCATCTGTGTGTCTTTTTATCAGATTTCTCAATTTTATCTTCCAGCCTTTCTGTAATGTTTTACATTTTATTACCATAGTTTTAATTTTCAGGATCTCTTCTTAGTCCTTTTAAAAAATAATATCTTGCTCATATTTCATTGATGCCATTGATTCTGTCAGCTCTGTGAGGATGATAGCTTAAAAAAACTTTTTATCTTGAAATAACTTTAAATTTACAGAGAGGTTGCCAAAATAGTACAGAAATTCCCTAACCCTTCACCCAGTTTCCTTTAAAGTTATCATCTTGCATAACCACAGTACAAATATCAATGAAGAAATTAACATTGGTACATTAATACTAACCAAAGTGAAAACTGGATTTGGATTTCACCAGTTTTTGCACTAGCCTCCTTTTTCTATACCATGATCCAATCCAGAATCCCACATTGCTTTTAGTTGTCATGTGTCCTTAATCTCCTCCAATCTCTGGCAGTTTCTATGTCTTTCCTTGTCTTTCATGACCTTGATACTTTTTAAAAGTCCTGGTCAGTTATTTTGTTTACTGTCCCTCAATTTGTGTTTGTCTAATGTTTTCCTATGATTTGACTGAGGTTATGCATTTTTAGGAAGTACACCATAGAAAATAATGTGTCCTTCTTAGTGCATCATATCAGGGAGAACATAATGTCAGTATATCTTATTATTGGTGATGTTAACTTTGATCATTTGGTTAAGCTGGTATCTGCTTGGTTCTCCTCTTCCCTTTGTAATCAGTACATTTCTTGGGGGAAACTTTGAGACTATGCAAATATCCCATTTCTCTCAAACCTTTGCCCATTAATTTTAGCATCCACTGGTAGATCGTGCCTGCAGCAATTATTACTGCAGTGTTCTCATGGTACTTTTCTATTTCTCTCATTCCTTCTACATTTATTAATTGGCATTCTTCTGTAAGGAAGAACTGTCCCTTCTCGCCTGTTTATTTATTTATTTGATTATTTATTTATGTCAGTTTGGACTCATGAATACTTATTCTATGGGTGGTAATTCAATATTATAATTTTCTTGCCCAAATTATTCTAGCTTTGGCATTGGGAGCTCTTCCAGGTTGGCTCCTGTGCCCTTTTGACATGCCCCTGTCCTTATGTGATCACTTCCTTACTTTTTGTTACCACAAGATCTTCAGCTCATCTTGTATTTTCCCTGGAATCAGCCACTTCTCAAGGAGTTCTGGTTCCATTTATTGGTGAATGGCATTTAGAAATCAAGATCTGGGTGCTGAGTGTGCTCATTGCTAGTGGGATGTCACTGCTTCTAGACTCTCTCACAAGAACTAGGAAATATGTATATGTATAGCCCATGTATACACACATATCTATAATTACATCTTTATCTGTCTATCTGTATATACATTTACAACAGTGAGTCTATACTGAAACCTCGGACTCTACTCCAGCACAAAAGGGTTCATTGACGTCTTCCTCCATTCCTTTCTGGTGACTACTTTCTCCAACAGTGAGAAATCCAGTTCTCATTATCTGCAGTATATTTATTTCTTCAACCCTTGTATACACAATTTATAGCATTTTTTTTACACTTCCATCTCCCCATGTAGCCCAGGTTCCTTCAGGTTTTTGTTTGTTTCTTTTGGTCTCTGACTTCTTTGTGCCTGTCTGCCCCCAGTATCTGGGCTTCCAAATGGTCTGCTCATATTTAAGCAGGCAGAGAAGATAACGTGATAGGAGCTGAGGAGTGGGATTAACAACCCTCTGGACCTCAAGTCAAAACGCCACCAAAGTGCAGAGCATGGAGGTGGAGGTGGAACTCTAGGCATGGTAGGGGGAACCTTGGGGTTCATTGTGGGTACTCTGGCCATATTGCCCTCCTCGGCTGCAGATTCCCCAGAGAAGTTTCTCTCAGTATCCTATTTGGGGTTTCAGGGCTTAGTCTTTGGAGTTCCCCAACATTTTTTTAATATCTTTATTGGAGTATAATTGCTTTACAATGTTGTGTTAGTTTCTGCTGTACAACAAAGTGAATCAGCTATATGTATACATATATCCCCATATCCTCTCCCTTTTGAGCCTCCCTCCCACCTTTCCTATCCCATCCCTCTAGATGGTCACAAAGCATCAAGCTGATCTCCCTGTGCTATGCAGCAGCTTCCCACTAGCCATCCATTTCACATTTGGTAGTGTATATATGTCAATGCTGCTCTCACTTCATCCCAGCTTCCCCTTCCCCACCGCTCCCCGCCATGTCCTCAAGTTCATTGTCTACATCTGCGTCTTATTCCTGACCTGCCACTAGGTTCATCAGTACCGTATTTTTAGATTCCATACGTGTACGTTAGCATAATGGTATTTGTTTTTCTCTTTCTGACTTACTTCACTCTGTATGACAGACTCTAGGTCCATCCAACTTATTACAAATAAGGAGTTCCCCAAC
The DNA here is from genome assembly GCF_949987535.1 of Balaenoptera acutorostrata. Classification (NCBI taxonomy): domain Eukaryota; kingdom Metazoa; phylum Chordata; class Mammalia; order Artiodactyla; family Balaenopteridae; genus Balaenoptera; species Balaenoptera acutorostrata. Next base: position 38,365,678 of record NC_080073.1, read on the forward strand.
ATTAACCTACTGCCGGCAGAGGTAAGCCTTCCACAGCCTGCTGAGTCAGTCACACATGGTCCATCTGCTTCTAGCTTCCAAAATGTTCCTGGTGCCTCCTCCACATATTCTTTGACCCATGGGTTTTTACCATTTTGAATAGCCCTTTAGTGTTGTTTCAGGGAGTTTTGAGAAAGAATGAAAGTTTAATGCACCTGGCACCACTGCTTTCACTCCCTTGTAGCAACTGAGCCCTTACTATTTGTTTGCCGAAATACATGTAGGGCCCCGGCCAGCGAATAGATGAACAGGAGGTTCTCTGGCTGAGGGAGGTGGCAAGCCAGGGCTGGCCTCCTGACCTCCCTCTCACTACCTGTGACCCTCCACACAAGCCCGGGGCCCCCTGCCTACTGCCTAGGGCTCCAGAGAACACAGTTTGAGAACTGCTGCCCTGTGCCTGGGAGTGTATCAAGCCCAGGGCTTGGTTTGGGGTTAGCAGCAGGGAGCCTCTGGGAACAGAGGAGGGGGATTAGAGAGGCAGGAGACTCAACCAGCCTCACAAGGAACTTGAGTAGCCTGGTTCTCTCCCTGTAATCAGGTGCCCCTCATCCTGAGCCTCAGTTCTCCCATCTGTGTGGTAGGAAGCCCCAGCTGGGCTGGCTGACACAGTCAGCAGTGGGGAAGAGCTTGGCTGATAAAGTTCTGACTTGGTTGACAGCATGCCAGCCATTCCCTGGGTGGCCCCCCAACAGCACCGTCTTTGCACTCAGATGGGGTTACCTAGGCGGTAGGTACCAGCAAGTGGGGTTACCTAGGCCACCCATGACCAGGGCAGAGTAGTACCCTGAATCTGGCTGGTGGCTGAGGGCACATCCCTTAGGGGTAGCTCCCAAAGACACAGCCCAGCCTGTTCTGAGTGAGTCAGGGTCCTCTCTTCAGCTCAGTCCCAGGTCTCTGAGCCTCCCCAGGGCCATGCTCTTGCCCTAATTGTTACATCTGCCTGGGGCGCCTTCCTCAGTCCTTACTTCAACCCACTGAAATTGAGCTCCTTCTCCCAAGGCTGGGGGAATGGGCCCCTGGCAGGGTTTGGGAGCAATCAGACCAAAAGAAACCCCTCACAAATCAGGTAACCTGGGCCTCAGTTTCCTCATCTGTGGAAGAAGGAGAGTTGTCTCTGCCTTCAGGGTCACGCCGAGATAAAAAAGGATGTGAAGTAGCTGCAGGTAACAAAACCAAGCCCCTTGTATGTTGAGGCAGCAACACAGGGACATGGAGCTGCAGGAGCAAGAGGCTGCACTGGGGCTGGAGGCCAGGGACTAGACTGGGGGCCAAAGGTTGGAGCAGGAGGCAAGGACTGGACCAGAGTACCAGGGGTCAAGGGAGGGACTGGGGGGCCAGGAAAGGCTGGGCAGTGCAGTGCCTTCTAGAAGTGGGCCCACAGGCTATTTTTGAAAAGCTCCGAGGAAGGGTATAGAGTAATTTTTTGCAGGCAGCCACTGGTTACCAGCAAGGATATTTAGCAGGAAAGGAGGCCTCAGTCCCAACTTCCCTGCTGGCATTTTGGGAGATTGGGTGAGCTGGACCACCTGCCAGAGCCCAATTTATCGTTTTATGTCCTGGCTTCTTTCTGTGAAGGATGGGGGAAGGGCACAGAAGGCCTTCAGAACTCTGAGACTGCAGCATTCTTGGGGAGGCTACAAAGAATGTTGTGAAGGGCATGGGACTGGATCAGAGACCAAGTCCTGGTCTTGGCTGTGCCTCCTCTGACGTCTGTAGGGTGGCCTTGGGCACGTGACTTCCCCTGCCTGTTTTTTAGTTTTCTCATGTAAAACCAGGTAGGGGGACAGGACACTGTCCATGTTTCTGGTTTGGGGCAGGTACGCACCGCAGGTGGACAAGGGACTGAGTGAGGAGGGGCAGAATACAGGGGGCAAGCCTGGGAGCGCATCAGGGTTCCTGGCAGGTCCTCAGTCCCTCAGATCATCTTAGCCAATCGCTGGGGGAAATAGAGGCCCAGAGAGGGCAGGGACAGGCCCTCAAACACACAGCAGGGTGGTGGCAGAGCTGAGGCCAGAACACAGGTATTCACCCCATCCCAGGCCAATGGGTGAAAATGGTGAAATAACAATGTCACCCTGGCTGCAGCGGGCAAGACACATCTATTTAACAGACTCACTCAGCCTTTCCAGAAGCTGGTCCCATCCCCTGAATGTGTGAGCCTCTCCCATTCCCCACCCTACCACCTTTGCCCCTTCTTGCCCTGGGCAGCTTTTGTTTCTTGGGAGCCAACCACGGAGATTCAGGTTAAGTGCTAATTAAAAGCCACCAGCCTCCTTTCTGCAGAAGCTGAGCCCCCTCCATCAGCACACAGCCCAGGCTAGTCCTTCTTCATCATTTCTAGCCTTTGGCAAATGATTCCACATCACTGTGCCTCAGTTTCCTCATCTGTAAAGCAGGGATAACATTCCTTGTCCTGCCTCCCTCCTGTGGCATCGTGAGGTTTAAAGGACACATACCACGTGTGTAATTCGGTCGGGGCTACAGACATAAGGCCACCTGGATGATGGGTGAGACCCGCCTTCCTGGGCAGGGTCGTAGGATGCTGCCCAGGGGTCAGTCAGAAGCTGAGGATGCTTGGCACTGGTGACAGGCATGGACAGATGGGGGCAGAGTGTGGTGAGGATTGGTGGGGGGGAGCATGTGGGACCGAGTGTCTGTTTTGCTGATTGCTCCTTTTGCTTTCAAGGAGATTAAACTATTTTTAGTCTGCGCCACTGCTGGTGAGACGCCGGAGGAAGCCTTTCCATCGCCGAGATTTTCTGGAAGCTGCCAAGTGTGGTCTTCAACTCCATTCTGGGAGCCTCCCCAAGCAGGCGGGAGGGGACATCACTGTCTGGGGGTTGTGGGGACAGGTTGGTGCGCTGTTGCTCCCCAAGGTCCTTGCTGTGCTGGCCTCCAGAGCTGCACGGCCCCAGACTGTGGAGACCAGTAATCTGATGCACCCGATGTTTGTAACGCTGTGTTTAAAAAAAGTAATTTATTTTCTAATTATTCCTTGTCTTGCATAACCGTGCATCGCCAAAGTGTCGCTATTTAAAATATTTATCTCTGTACGCTGCAGGAGCAGCTCTGAAGCGTGGAGGGGGAAGAAATAACAGTCCGCGTGCTGGTCGCAGGCATATTACTTTGACTCGTCCTGGCAGTTTTGATGTCTCCCTGTAAATACATTTATTTTTCATTAGGGTGTTTCTGAGCTTGTGGCCCCCGGAGAGCCAGAGTGATTACGCTGTCCATCTGTGAGAGATGCCATAGGGAGGTGCTTGTGGAATGAGGTCCACCAAATGCATCCCACGCCTACCTGTACCAGGGCGAGTGTCCAAGCGAGTGTGGCCTGGGGTGTGCATGTGCAGAGAGGGTGCAGTGCTGGGCTTCATGGAGCTAGGTGGGCCACATGGCCAGAGACTTTGGTCATTTGCTTCCATGGGAAAACCGGGCCCAGAGGGAGTCTGCTTTGGAATGGAATCAACCTCACTGGCAAAGTAGACAGTGCGCCTGTGGCCTGTTCTATCCGAGGGGCCGACGCTTTTCACTACAGCTCAACAGGCTTTGAGATTGGGATCAGAGAAATCCTAGGTGGCTTCAAGGGGTACACACATCCCAGAGGCTTGAGAAGAGGGCCCATGGCTTCCCAGCACGGAGGACGGGCACCTGACTCTTCCCCCTTCTCTGCCCCTCCCTAGGCTGCAGGTTTGAGCCTGTTGCAGCAGCTGTAGGCATCTGGGGGCTGGAATAGCACCCCTCCTTCAGCCACCCGGGAGGGCAGGGACTGGACCTGGCTCCTCCCTCACTAACAGGCTCTTTTCCAATCAAAAAAATTTTTTTCTTTTTTAGCTCACTGAGTCTAAGAGAGAGTTTTATGCTGAATTTTAAAATACCTTATTTTTTCCAGTCTCTAAACTACTAATCTCCTGGGCTAAGGGATTCTGGGACAAAGGCGAGGCCTCGGAGTGGAAATCTGTAAAATTAGCTTCGGCGGTATTAGTGTTTGCAGTTGGAGATTGAAAAATTGCTTTCCCAGGGTCTGATGGGAGGTTCGGCTCTCCTCAGGGAAGAGGCAAGAACTCGGCACAGAGACACCTGGGAGGGCGGGGGCTGGGAGTGGGGGCAGCTGAGGGACAAATGCTGGGAGGCTGTTTTGGGGTTCAGAAAAGCTTCTCCTAGGAGGCCCTCTCCCAGGGCCCGTGAGCTGGATGCTCTGCAGAGCGTGTGCTGGTGTGAGTGTAGTTTCTGCCTGGGTCTCCCCCATCAGTGCACAGCTCCTCCAGAGCTCTGGGTACACAGCAGGTGCCAAGTAAATGCCATGGAGCCCAGCTGGGTCCCTTCCCCTTCTCTTACTGAGGCCTCCTGGTTCCCTGATCCCCACTCGAGTGCTCCCACACAAGGAGGGGAGCTTCCGGAACCTGACTGAGGGGCCAGCTCTGGTGCCTGTTAGGGCGCCCGCCCGTGTGGCCCATCAGGCCTCTTGTGTGCTTGATTGCCTCTGATTGGCTGCAGCTGAATTCAGCAAAAGCTATTATTTGCCCTTGATGAGCCAATCAGATGGCCTCATTGGCCATTCAGAGCAGGCACCAGAACCTGGGTGGGGGGAGATGGGACACAGCGAGGCGGGGGCAGGGCGAAACAGATGCGGGACCCGAGCCTGGTCTGTGTCCACCACGACCTTCACACAGATCACACCTCCCTTCCCTGACCTATCCTCCCAAACCAGGCTCCTTACCTGCCATTAGGCCTGCCTCCCAGCCTTTGCCCTCACTGTTCCCTCTTCCTGCAAAGCCTTTCCTCGCACATCTGCCTGCCCAAACCCCTCAAGACCTCCTCCGTGAAGTCTTTTTCCATCTCTCCAGGCCAAGGTGAGCTGTATCCTCCAAGCTCCCAGAGCCTGTTTGCTGCCCCTCTCACTCTGCCAGAAAATACAGAAGTCACCAGGATGGTGGTCAAGGAGATTGGGATAGATTGGGGTTCAAACTCTGATCAGCCCCTTCCCACCTCTAGGTCCTTGGACGAGCTAGTTCCCCTCTAAAGCTTTGGTTTCTTCACCTTTAAAAGGGCCTAATAATCGTACCTTCCTGAAGGGGGTGGGGCCTGAATGCAGAGGTTGGGGGATGTGAAGGCAGGCCGGGGTGGGGGACTAGAGGTCCAGTAGCCACCATGGCAGGGCTTTCTTGAGCCTCTGTAGCCTGGCCCAGGGTTTGGCAATGGTGGAGGCAGACAGCATGTCTTAGGTCATGTTCGTGGGAAACAGGCTCTGAGACGCTAGGGTCTGCACACAGAAGGTTTATTTCGGGGAGAGGAGCTGCTCTGAGAAACACTTTAAGGGGATGTGTGGAGCAGGCCTGGGCAGGGAAAGAAGCTGACCACAATGCAGCTGAATGGAGGTCTCAGCGAGCCCTGTGGAGAGCTCTGGAGCTGGGATGGCTCCTTAGAGCTGTCCTAGATTGAGGCCAGGGGTCCTGGCTTTTGTACCCTGCACTACCTGGTCACTGGAGCAGGCTGCTCCTGGGGAGGGGGCATAACCATGCATGGGGTGTCTCCCTTTAGTCGGGGGAGAGTCCCAGATAGGCTCAGCTGTGGGCCGTCAGCATCTGGCAATAGGAGAATAAGCACTGATCCTGAAGGGGGACCTTCAGCAATACCCACAACAGCCTACCTCTTGAGTCACCTGGACCCCGAGCTTCATATAGTAAATTTTGTCCATGTGGGAGCTCACTTGCTCTAGAATTCCGGTTGTTCCCTTTTCCTGGGAAACTTGCAAGAGGAAGAATTGTAGGATGAGTTATGGTCTCCAACACAGAGGCCACAATTGGTATGCATCCTCTCCTTCCTTTACCACCCATCCTAGATTCCCTTAACCCTGACCCAGGCCCTCATCCCTGGTGGGTCGGAGCCCCTGCCGATCTTGCCCTTCTCAGGCCATGGCTTATGCCCTTGTTCATCCTTCATTAAAACTAGACAGGGGAGTACCAAGAAATGCCCCAGTGAGTCACCTGGGTGTCCAACATATTTTTCCCTGTCCCAGCATCTCTTGATAATGAGAATCAATTATTGTTCCATGACTGCTGCTCTCTTGGCCTGAGGAACGTAAAGTGACAGGCCAGTAGCATATTTTTCTCTCTGATGCTTGTGCCCTTCTCACCAACACAATGCTTCTCACTTTGGTAAACAGTGTCCTCTGGGCCCTTCCACGGAACATGGTCATGAGAGGTTTTCTGGCCTTTTGTGGTAGAACTACTCTGGTATGTCCACTTGTCTAAACCTTTGATCCCTTTCTCAACTTTGCTATGGGAGTTCTGGCATTTCAACTTCTCTTAGTGTGGGCCATTGCTTTTTTCAGGTTTCCAACATCTCTTCGGGTCCTTTCTGGGGTGTTAGATCCTGTATCATGAGAAAGTGCTCTCATGTCAATTACCTCTCCCATATCCAACCTCATCTTCTGCTGTCCTTGATCCAGCAACCTCAGGATCCAGTCCTGCTGTTGGCTAGATACTACAGTACCTTCAGGACATAGTCCTTTTTTCTTCCTTAGCAGGCCCAGCGCTTCCTGGGGTTGGTGGGTTGGTTATGTTGTGACTTGATCCTAGTTTTTGGTCTGGTGGGTGGGAAGGAGGGGGGGGTGTTGTTTTGTAACATGGAGGCCTCTTCATCATCTTTAAGCAAGGGGGGTCCTAGCCATTAACAAGGAGGAACAGCCACTTCTGTAGGCTCAGAGAGTTTAGGGCAGGTTTCAAGGTTCTCGAGTGCAGTGACCCAGATGCCCCCACCTCACAACTCAGGGACCCATTCCTTCCCAAGCAGGGTCCTGACCTTGGGTAGCCAACCTGCTGAGATTGAGACTGTAACTCCCTCTAGATCTTTGTCACTCTTCTAATTAAGTCCTGTGCCTGACCCTCAGCTTTTGCTGCCTCTGGCTGCAAGAGATGAGACTCTTTTTATATCCTGCCAAGGGGGCTTCTAACTTTCACACTTCACCTTAAATTCGTGATTAATCACACTCAGCCTTTCATTGTCTCTTTCCAAAGCACTGATAGCCCTCAGCAACAGCCATCCTATTCCATAGTCCTTATAATTACACTTCCCTGAAATTCTCAAAACCTGAAATATTGCACCCATCCACAGGTATCCCATTTCAGTTCACGATGTATGAACGTTTGATCAGTTGTACCTTTATCACAAGCCAGGATTGTCACCGCTCCACCGACCACTGTGGTGAGGCCCTCAGTGCCATTAGGACAGCTCCCACTTAAGAATCGGCTTCCTGGGACCACTCCCAGCACCAGCTGTAGCAAGGTCGGGTCCCTGGAATCAGACTCTGAGATGGAGGTTTGTGTGCAGGTGTTGGTTGGTGGAGTACTCTCAGGGACCACACCTGTGAGGGACAAAGGAAGCAGGATTGGGCAGCAGGAGAAGTTTGGCTGTGATTTAACAGAAGCCATAACAGAGGCCTCAGCCAATTCCACATTGAGCACTGGAGTGGCCTCACCCCTCAGAGTCGTCCCTGATTGAGGCGGACCTTTGTACTCCTCCACTTGACCTGTGTGTCAAGCAGAGCGCGGTTGAGGCAACTCCCTTCTGCTCAGGCCATAGCCTGGGCAGGGACTCAGCTGAGAGCCGTCAGCAGGCAGCATCTTGGCTGCTGGGGGAGTGAGGGCCTCGTCCCGAAGGGAGAGTCTGGGCGGCACACGACAGCATCCACGCTGTGGTGCCTCACACCTCGGATCCTGGTTCTGGTTGTGCCTCTTACCAGCTGAGACCTTGGGCAAGTCCCAAGAGCTCTCTGAGCCCAGTGCCCCTCCTGTAAACGGGGCGTTGCCAGGCCCCCACCTTCTGGGACTTCAGGGATGGGATCTGAGGGTGGCTCAGATCGGTGAGAGCACCAAGACTGCACACGTGTGGCAGGGCCAGGGCCAGTCACCATCCAAGTGGGGGCTCAGGGCTCAGGGACCTCCAACCCCTGGAGCCACCAGGCTCCCCACCTTCTCCCTTGACAAGGAAACCAAGGCCTGGGGCCGCCCAGGTTTGGAGAAATGGGAAATGTGGACTAAGTCTTCACTATTGATAAAACCTCATTAAGTTTGACTGGCTCCTGGCAATGAGTGAGATCAACCCGGCACTTGGTCAGGGGCTCAGGGGTGAAAATAGTGTTTCCTTTGAAGGGACAAGCAGAGCCTGTCTGCTCAGCCTATTCAGTGAGTCAATAAATTAGTGGCACGTGGAGGCAGCCTGGGTTCTGGGGCTGGACTCCAGGATGACGGGTATTATTTGTTCAACAAAGTGACCAGAGAGTAGGTGCCATTAGGCATCTAGTAGAGGGGGATAAACACGATGATGGGGACTAGCACAGGCAGTGTGGCTGTTCATGGCTGGCGGGGGTACTAAGGGCCATCAGGCGATGGACGAGAAGACCTTGCAGAGGCCATGAGCTGGTCACTTCTATTGAGGCCTCTGTAGGCCAGGTGGCTCTGGACCCACCACAAATGACTCCTCACTTGCAGGGGCACCATGCAGGTTGGGAGATGGCTCAGAGGCCGTTCCCACGTCCAGGGCTGGCCCAGGGTCAGAGACCCTGGGTCACGTTAGCCAAGAACACCCATGATGTCAGCTGTGTGGCTGGTGTGTTGGGGCCTGACTGTGGGGGCAGGCGCCTCGGAGTTGTGGCTGAGGGCAGGGAGGAGATGGCAAGCAGAGAGGAAGGGAATGTCTGGGATGGGCATGCGCGTGGCGGGCATGCCTTTTAAAACGATCATCAGCCTTAGTGTTCCAACAGCCTCTTTCACTTTGTAAAAGCCTTTTCTTTTGAAACATAAAAGAAGATTGGAGGCAAGTACAATATTTGGCTGTGGCGGCTGCTAATTTGGCACTGAATGTCACCTCCGCTTTTCTCTTCCCTCATGCCAAGTTCTCCTTCCCTGGCTCTGGGTGGGTGGGCGGGGTGATGGGGGTGCAGGGCGGGCTCCCCGAGCCTCTTAAGATGCAAGATTCATTTCCTTAAACACACATTGTCTCACTCCAATTTCACGTCCGAGCAGTTCTGGCAAGGAATTAGCAGCCCCTGGGAGAAAGCGGGCAGGTTCTATTTACACGGGGTGGGGGCAGGCTGGGGGGATATAGGGGTGGCAGTGCAAGCAGGGGGCTTGGGGCTATTTGAACAGGGAGTCCCCAGAGGACCTGGGTCAGGGCCTGCCTCGCCTGGCCAGACAGCTCTCGACGGGAGCCAGGCCGATCCTCTGTCAGTATGCAGAAATCCTGCCCCATTTGAAATGTCCTGAGTACATGGAGGACGGGGACTATATAATGATTTGGGGGCAAATTGAGGATATCGTGCTTTCAGGTCAGAAAGGACACTTAAGACCATTTGGTCCAACCCCTCACCAAACAGGACTTCCTGAGACCTGGGGGCCAACTTCTGCTGACCCCCTCTGTGAGGGGGGCTCACTCACTAACTGGAGGCCGCCCTTTGCTTTGAGTCAGGCCCCTGGACCTCTCCTCGACTTGGCTCCTCACCTCTGCCTACGGGTCTCCTCCATGGTCCTTGCGAGCTTAGGCGGCTACAGTCCTGTAGCTGTGTGGGAGAAACAGCCCCCTCCGTGGGTGGCCCCCGGGACCCAGCGTTAGGTCCCTCCCCGTCCTGGTCAGTCCTTAGGGCACAGGCTCCCATGCCGCAGGCCTCCCCTGAGCCCGGCCACTTCTTTCTTTAAGGCGTTCAGGCCATTGTGTGTGTGGTGGTGATGGTCTTAAGGAGGAGTCAGGAGGGTGATGCTTCGACCTCCCTCCTCAGTGGCACCCTTCGGACAGCGTGACAGCAGCCTGGGTGATTAGGGAATTCAGGCTCCCTGTCTGGGTTTGTTTGGGGATGTCTTCCAAGGCTGGGGCTGCCCTTTTATGCCCTTTCTGCCCTCCCCCTGCCCATACCCACAGTCACCCCCAGCCCCCACCTGCCCCCACCCCTGGGGAGTCTCGGCACTGGGCTGGGCACCCCATAGATGCGAAGTCAGAGCTGAGCCTGAGGAGTACTGTGGGGAGGTGGCCCGTGCCCCAGCTCTCCTGGGCAGCTGCTCATTCATCACCTTTTAGAGGGGAGACGTGCTAATTTGTCAGCCCATTAGCTGGGCACAAGTAGCATATGGACCCGGTTCCTGTTGCCCTCCTTCTGCCTGCCTCGGACAGCATCATCTGGACTCACTGCACAGCCCAGTTCCGGTTTGTATTGTGGCGTGGGTTTGGGGGCACCATTTTGCCCCAAGGCTGAGCCCGTGGGTGAGGCAGCCGAGGGTTTAGTGGCTCTTGGCTTCTCCAACAAATCTACGTTTGGAGTTAGTGACAAAGCTTCTCTAAGCCATGAGCTGAGAAAGGTCCTGCTTTCAGGAAAACTGGGCTTTATTTTTAGTGTTCAGAGAAAGATAATTTTTTCTCACCCACTATCAGTAAGGAGATCAACTGTTTTCGTGGTGTTTCTGCATCCTCTTGTCTGTGGGTGGGGGTGGGCAGGAAGGACCACCTTGCCTGCTGGTTCCGTCGTCACTCCCCACGCGCACAGGAGGGAATGTGTGCCCTGGAGCTCTCTCTAATGCAGCCTGGCATCGTCGTCAAGAGGGGTCTCTGTGTCTGTGGGGTCAGTGGCTGGCAGGAGGCACCAGCCCAGTATGGCCGGCCTGAGTCTGAATGTGTGACCAGTGCCGGGCTCCAGTCCCTCTGAGACGATGGTAAGATGGGCAGGGTACTGGGTCTGCTCAAGGACATCCTGGGCCTGTCACATGCACATAGATGTTCCTGAGGCCTACTGTGTGCTGCACTTGAGCAGAGGGATACAGGGGACTCGGGGCTGCACTCAGGGAAGGATGCATCCCACCTCATTCATAGCGAGCTTTCCCCCCACACGCATGTGTGCCTGGACACACACCAGGACACGTGTTTGCGCATGCATTGCACACACACAGCAAAACTATCATCCTTCCCATGTGCAGGCTGGTGAACACTTATGTACACACACCCCGCTGTAAACTACACGTGATGCCTCCCAACATACACATATGGACACACACTCAGGCACATACACTGGCATCACCTGGATTTATGGCAGGAGATAAATGTGCACTTTAGCAGCCCTAACCTGCTAGCTCTGTAAACTCAAAGAGCCTGATAGCCAAGTCTTCACAGCGTGTTGGCAGCCCAGCAAAGCATGGGCCCATATAGGAGGGGGTTCCCAGCCAGTTTTGCAGGCCAGCCCTCCAGGGCAGAGTATACCCAGGCCCAGCTGGCAAAGGGGCCTATGCTGGGAATGCCTGTGCCAGGCAGGGGCCGAGAGGCAGGACACCACCTTGGGGCCTTGGCCTGAGGCATCTCCAGTGCTCCCCAGAGGCCCTAGGATGCGGGGAAGAGACAGCGACTCAGAGGGGTCCAGGCCCTGGGGTCAGGTTGGAGGCTAGATTGTGTATATGGCAGGGGTAGTCCTGTAGCCATGAGGAACTGGCTGGTCTGGCATCTTAGCCTGGTTCTGGGTCTGAAGGAGGGGCCTTCCTGCTTGGACCCCTACGAGGCACCGGAAAGAGCAGAGCTGAGCCATGTTCCAGTGGGGGTGTGGTAGGGCAGGGACCATAGCTGCATTCTAGAGAGGCTCAGAGTTCCCCAGGGCTCCATGGTGTCTGGGGCAGGGGAGAGGCCTGGGGCGCGGAGTTCTGGGCAAGCAAGCGGGGAGGCTGCCTACCCTAGTGTACAGGCAAGAAAACCAGAGGGGCTGGGGTATGCTCAAACACCTTCAAGGAACAATGATTGAACAGGGCCGACCCAGGCCTCTTACCCTGACCCTACCCTGCAGGCCACAGGAAGAGGGCCAACTGGAGTCCGTCCGCATGATCCTTCCCCAGTACCTCAGATGACCTGGGCTCAGAGATCCTACTTGGGGGGACCTCTCAGTAGGCCGCCTGTGAGGGATCTCCCAGCAGGTGCAGTGGCATAGGTAGGAGTGGGGTAGGAGGAACATAGTTTTCCTGTTCTCTCCCTGCTAAGGAGGAAGTAGGGCCACCTTACATAATTGGGGCAATTTGTTCTGCTCTTGTCCTCCTGGCATCGTTGCCCTCACTGCCTTCTTGCTCAGGGAGCCCTCGACAGAGCTGGAAGCTCATGCATCACTCCCTCCTGCTGGAGGTTGCTGAGCAGAGGACGCGGGAGCCCAGAGCATCTTTGCCGCTAAGACCTGAGGTGCCTAGGCCTGGGGAAAGTGGGGGGCAGAGGGGACAAGATCATTCCATATGCAGGGACCCAGGCCTTCTGCCCCCAGCCCACTAGATGACTCCACGGGTTCTCAGAGAGTTCACGCCAGCAGACCTTCCCCCAAGACCCTGGTGACGGGTTGGGGTCGGAGCTGCCTCTGCCCTACCACTGGACCTCCCCACCCTCGGCAGCTTTCTTCACAGGCCCTTGTGCCTGGACGATCACCTTTGCTGTTGTTCCCCTGCCAGGTAGGCACTCTCTCGGCCCATGCATTCACAGCCCCCTTCTGGAAAGTCTTCCCTGACCTCCTGAGCACAGAGGAGGTGCCAGTGGCTGGAGCCTGGGACTGCCTGGCCCTGCCCTGCTGCTTACCCCTCCCTTTGGGGCCTCAGTTTACCCATCTGTATCCTGATGGGTACAGGATACCCATCGGCTTGGGCCGATGTCTTTGAGAGATGAGCTCTTCAGGGACATTCAAGGCAGGATGAGGTTTGCAAACACCAGACTCAGCTGACCCCCACTGACTTTCATAGCCCTGGGGGCACGCGGCCCCACAGACATTACTAAGGGGGCAGCCAGAGCCGCTTCCCAGAGGAGGGGGCCTGGGGCAGCATTGGGGCTGAGGAAGGTCACAGGATCCCATGGAATGGAGACAAGCTTCTAAGAGGTGGGCACAGAGGTCTGGAACAAGGTCTGTGTTCAAGCATGTGGTTAGTCTGTGTCACCGAATCCCAGCTCCACCAATTACTGTCTGCCTCAGTTGCCTCGTCTGTGAAATGGGGACGATGACTAGGGCCTATAAGGGTTTGATACTGTGTACGCCTAGCATGGAAGCTCACTTGGGCCCCATTGGTGTTGACAGCTATTCCTGTGGCAGTCATCACCCCAAAGCAACCCCCAAAGCTGGGCAGTGAGGAGGTGGCCCACCTGGAGTGTGAGCCCAGGCACAGTGTTTCTGCCTCCCCTGAGCACAGCACACTGACTTTGAAGTTCATGGCTGTTCAGACCGAGGGCCCTCGCAGTGTTCACTGGCATGGCCAAGCACTGGGTCCTGTTTGCACAGTTCATTTGCATGGCAAACACTGAGCACTGTCACGGTGAAGATAAATGTTGGCTGCTGAGCTTCTTGCATTCATGGAGAGCAAACCGGGAGCTGGGGATGCCAAGGATTGTCCCTCTCTCCCCACAGTGAGGTGAGGGGACACTGAGGTGCAGAGAGGGACCAGGGCTGCCCAGGAGCCCAGCTGGGAGTGGGTGTGGGGATCACTAGCCTCCCAGCTCTAGGAAACCCTGTGTGGTCACCGCCCTGGAGTTTTCCAACTCTCCTATGAGGGCTCAGGAGAGCCTGTGAATGACGGGAGAGAGTGGGTTCCCTCTGGGTGTGTGTCCCCAGCATGTGTGTGTCCTCAGTGCATGCATGTCCCTAATGTGTCCCCAGTGTATCTTCAGCATGTGCAGGACCTCAGTGTCTTCATCCTGTTTGTTTGTTTATTTATGCCTCCAACTTATTCTGCAGAAGATTTAAGGGCACTTACAAGGATACACAAAATTCAAGAAAAGCCTATAAATGGGAAGTAGGAGAAATATAAAAGAAAAACTAGCAAAAGGACTAAGATGGACCTGGGAGATGCCGACAGAGGACGTGAGCAAGATAGCCCAGGCGCGAGTGTGCTCCCTCGTACACTCGCTTGGACACTCACCACCAGCGAGGTTCTGGTCCCCACTGCCTGTCAGCACCTGACACTCGGGCACTGTGACCAGAGGAGGGAGCCCAGCCCTCCTGGGGATGCTGATCCAGAGGCCACTGTCAGTCAGGCCATACCCTTCCCCCAGCAAGCCCCTGAGCCCTCCATGCTGTTAGGAGCTTCTCCAGTGCAACGTCCAACAGGAAGATTTAGGGCCACGACCTTCAAGTAGCCCCAACCATCTGGGGCCAGAAAAATCTCACTGCTTAAAACATTTCAGATGGCTGCAGACCACCTTCTGAGGTTCAGATGGAAACCCACAGAGACTCACCCAGGCCTGGGGCTGCTGGGCATCCAGTGACAGTGGATAGGTCCGTCTGGGCTGTGGTGCTTTTTCTGGACCCTAAGTGTGAAGCATGGACAGGATCTGCAGGCGACTTCCTGGGCACTGGGTATGAATTTGGTGAGGTTGATGCGTGAGCTGCTGTGTGAGGTCAGGCACATGTACCTGGAACTATAGTGAGCACATGGGTAGGGGGTAGGGCCCTGGGATGACCCTGCCCCAAAAGGGGCCCTTGATACCATGGGAGGCTGCAGCCACTCCCAAGCTTACCTCCATCTCTGCCTTTATCCTGCGTACCTGACATGCCAAGATCCAGTGTTTTCACAAGAGCAGCCAACCCGAGGGCCTCTCGTTGTGATTGGCGCTGTCATTATTTGGCAACATCTTCAGCAGCAAATCTCAGCAGCAAAGGGCAGACTTCCAGCCTACGAGGCCTGGAAAGTCAGGCCCTGCAGGACAGTGTGGGGCAGGGCAAGCTCTCAAGGCCTCGGGAGCAGCCCTGGAAGGAGGCCCCATGAGAAGCCAGCAGCACCTTGCATTTGACCTTTCATCTTTGAGGAGCACCCCACAAAGCCTGGCTGAGGCAGCTCAGGGCTGTGTGGGCACTGAGGGTGAAAGCTCGGGCCATGCCACATGGCTGGTAAAGAGCAGGGCAGGGATTCAGACCCACGGCTTTTTAGCCAGTTCTCAGCTGTGAGTGCAGGGGACTCGGGGGTGGGAAGGTCTCCCCTTTGGACAGATTTTGACCTTCCTGGTATTTCAGTTTCCTCATCTGTGAGATAAGAAGGGTGCCCTCCTGGTGTCCTTGTCGCAGCTAAGGGAGGGAGATGGATGAAGAAAAATCTGATGAGGCCCCACCACCCAGGAAACCTCCCTAGGGACTCTTGAGGAAAGGTTGGTTTCTGGCCACTGTGGAGTCCCTGAGAGCCCTGCCCCAGCCCCTGAAGAGGGTTGCCCACCCTGGGCTATCAGTGCTAGGAGGGGTGGAATGGAGGTGATGCGGGCAGAGAAGCCGACTTTGTCCTTTGCTCTCTGGCCTTCGGAACTGTGTCTCAGGCCCAGCCTCAAATCCATATCATGAGGGTGTTTATGGGGGTAAATTTCTGCCAGCTCTGGGCTGAAGGACAGTCATCTTAGATGAGATCTTGATAACAACTGGCTCTGTGAAATGAGTAGGAGCCCTCCTTGGCCCACCAGGGGTCTGCTGGAACCTCTGTCCACCCTGACTCCCAGAGCCCTCACCCCACCCTGCCAGTACTCTTGCTCCTGAGAGTGGAGAGACCGGGCCTTACAGAGCCGAAGACAGAGACTCAGAGGTGAAGGGGTTGAAGAGGCCAGATGACAGGCCAGTGCCCAGGCCCTGGACTCTCTCCTGGGGCTGTCGTGTCAGGGAGAGGGCAGGGTCTGTGTCTGAGACCACGCTGGGCCAGGGCTGCTCAAGGTAGTGACCCAGGTAAAGGGCAGACTGGGCTTGTCTGGGGGGTGGTGGGACTGAGGGACCCTGGAGCCTGGAACTGATGACAGGGGTCTGAGGAGCCCAGTATCACGGGCTCCTCCACTCACTGCCTACAGTCTCCAGCCATTTTCTCCACCTGCCAGAGCCTTGCTTTCTTCAGCTGCAAAGTGAGGGCAGTAATTATACCTGCCTTTTAGGATCGTTATGAGGATGACTCAGTGGGTTATGCGCTGAGCCCTGTCTGACCACCTGGGCCTGGGGGTGCCTGTCATCACCATCCTCGTCTTCTGCCGTTGAGAGGCTGAGGAGTCCTGGGGGAAGGAAGGCAGGGCCACTGAGTGGGGAGGCAGCAGGAGGGAGCCGAGCCAGGGTGGGCGGTGAGGGGGTCCAGACGCAGGCACAAACAATCTGTTTCGCGTAAACATGGACGCCCACACCAGCCGGCGACACCCGGCGACTTCTGCGAGTTGGGAAAGTGCGGGTATGTTTACTCACACTCCCCCGTGCCAGCTGGCATGCTGGGCACAGCTTCCCTCCCAGCTGCCTCAACAGCCGGCGGCTCCCAGATCAGGGAGGGGGAGCAAGCAGGGGCCCCCAGATCTCGCCCGTAGTTTGATTCACTTTGGGCTCACCCCCTCCCCAATCCTGATGCTATCCTGGACCAAATCAAGAGGACAGGGGGCCCTGAGAGTCTCCATGGTAGGTCCACCTGGCTGGGCCATGACACAGTTCCCCCGCTCTCCAGGATTACCTGAGTAGACAAAGGCGTGAAGGCCGGGACTGTCCAGGGACCCACACCTTGAGTGTAGGCAACTGGTATCCCTATAGTGGGGTCCAGGCCCCTGTCCCTCCCCAAAATCTGTCTGCCTTCTCAGAAAGTGCTTCCCACTGGGGTGTACACAGCACCGACACCTCAGTACACCCAGAACTGATGGTGCGCACATTGCAGGTGGGAGCTGTTGCAGGGCTCCTCGTGCCTCATGGGCCCCGGGATGCTGGGGGCTCCACATCTCAGTTTCTCTGCTCTAGGAACGCCTTGCCTGAGCTTGGCAGTGGCAGCTGCAGGAGCTGCATGCACCTTCCCCCATGAGGTCAGGGCAGACTTTTGGCTGGGAAGGAGTCTTCGTGACACTGCACCACCCCACCACCAGGCCTGGGTCAAGCATCTTGGATTCAAGGAGTGTTGGGAACTTGAAGGAAGGGGCTCAGAGAGGGGGCTTCTTAGGTAGGCACTGAGCAGCCCATGCTCGAGCTTTAACTTCTGACCTTGGAGCTGGGTGGTGGGTGATGGAGACCTGACCGTGAAGCATTTGCTTTTGAAGTCACAAGAGTGTGCCCTGTCCCCAGCTCCCATGGACTTGGCCATCTGGCATTGTCACCCCTGTGGGAGGGAGACACCCCTGTCAGATTCCTTTCTCCCCTCCCACCTGTCCCCAGATAGCCCCTTGACCACCAAGGGAGCCAGAACCTGGGGAAGATAGAGTCACAGACTGCAAGCTTCATGTAGGCACACAGCCATGGGAATGCTGTTATTTAATGATGGCAGCCTAGAGTCCAGCTACTGTGCGGGGTGACCGTGGGTGAATCCCTTCTCAGCATCTCTGACAGGTGGGCTTGCATATTTCCTGTGATGGGGAGCTCACTATCTATCCAGACTATGCTCTTAGAGTTTGAGAGCCTCGAGTGTGAGAAAGTTCCTCCAGTTTCCTCTGAGCTGGAATATGCCTCTCTCCCCACAGGCACCATCAGGAACCTCAGAGTACTGCCCTCAGGAACCTTGCCTCTCACTCTCGGAGCTGGGTAGAGGCCAGGACACTCTCACCTAATATATACAAGCCTTAATACTAGAGGCCACGTTCCAATCAGGTCTGGAATAACAGGTGGATAATCAGAATTGCCACGGTTTTAAAGTCAGTGTAGAAATTCAGTTTAGAAATCTGTTTCAGAGGAGCAAACACTGACCATGCCTAGGAGTGGGCCACGCATCAGCGCTCCCTTGTGGTGGGTCATTGCCTTGCCCCAGGGCCAGCATGGGACAGGGCCTTGCAGAGGTGGGGGGTCTGCATGGGGGCAAGTGCAGAGAGGTTGGCACAGACTGGCCCTAGCTCAACTGGGAGGATTTGGTTTATTGTTTTGTACTGAGTTGTGTGTCTTTTGAAAAACAAGAGATTGAGCCTTTTTATGACATGGATTTTACAGTGTAACGAGGCAGCGTAATTTCCCATTCTCAGCAGCAAGTGCACTTTTTACACTAATTGCATAGTTAGACATAATGTACTAATTGCGGTAGTGGATGACAGTCAACTAAACTTTAACTTTAAAAACAGGGAGGCGTTGCTGGGGGTGGCGGTGGGGGCTTTGTGCCCCTGTGAGTTTTTCAAAGGGAATCTGCTGGTGAAAACTCTGGGGGCCCCTTGCCCTTGTCCTACTGTAAGCCTCACACCAGGTGGGCCAGAGAACGGCCACAACCCCTGCCCCAGGGAACCTTCTGCCACACACACAGTCCAGGGCCTGGTGTGTCCCTAGAGCAGCTGGGTCAGGGTTTTCGTGTACCTGCTGTGAGCGGCCCCAAGGGAACTGGGCTGTGGGGCTCAGGTTGGTTGGGTGTGGGGAGCGTCCAGGATGTGCAGCCTGTCCTGGATCTGACCTGAGTGCTCTCAGTGGGAGGGTCTGCAGGTACCTGGCTACTCCATCCACCCTATGGTCTTCAAGGGTGATTATTAGCAGCTATGTCAATACCCTTGATTTTCCCCACGAAGGCAGGAGACAGGGGCAGCAGCCTGGCGGGAGGGCAGGGGCCAGCATTGCCCTGACTGACTGGGGCTCCTGAGCTTGTCACTACCAGTCCCTCCATCCCTCCACCACCCTCTTGGCCCAGCTCAGGATCTCTGGGCCACCATGAGCCCCCTATCCTCCAACCTAAGGCTCCCCTGATCACTGGCACAAGTGTACCCCTTATAGCAGCTGGCCCTTGTCTCCAACCCCAGAGCCTGTGGCCACTCCAGTGCTTGCCCATGCAGGCCAGCCTAGGGAGGCCAGCCCACCATCTCTAGGGACCTGTTGCCATGAGGGCTGGGCAGTTAAAACTCCTACCAGCTGCTCCTTTCAATACCAGGGACCAGACACTGAGACATGGCTAAAGGGGGTTGGAGAAGAGAAAATCCCCCAGGAAGGTCATATGATGGGGTTCAGCTCCCCCCACCCTTCCTGTGCCCTGCTCAGCACCCTGGGCAGGGGAAGGGGGCAGGATGCTGAGGTACCCAGATGAACCCCCAGCTGAGTTTGGGCCTTTGAGGAGACAGGCAGCAGCAGGGCCCAGCCTGCATCAAATCTTTCTCGTTCCATTTTCTTTCTGATTTAATTTTCCAGAGATTAGGGCCCGTTCACCTTCGCTGCAGAGAGGAGCCTCGCACGCATGCCTGTTTTTACTCCCAGGGTTGGGTGGTTGGTTAGTTGATCAGGCTGGTTCTGCTGGTCCTCCCCCTCTTCCCCTCCAGAATGGCCCTCCTGCCTTCCACGGGCCTCAGGCTTTCAGCATCACTCTGGGTCCCCCAGGCCCCTTTCAGGCCCCCCAAATTCCCAGCTAATACCCTGTGCCTCACCTTCAAGTTTGGGGATAAATGCAGGGAACAGAACTGCACAGAGTGTGACCTAAAGCAAACACTTTGGATAAGACAGACTGTTCTTATCTGAGCTCTGCCGTGTAACATATCCTCTCTGGCCTTCAGTGTCCCATCTTCTAAACGGGCGTGATCAGAATGGTCCTTCCTCAGCGGTTGTACATCAGCGAGGTCAAGTTTGTGAAGCACCTGCCCTTGGGTGGCTAGAGCCATCACTTGGCAAACAGGGCTGTATCTGCCGCCTCCACAGTCCCTCTTCCCTCCTTTCCCCTCCTCTCCCTTGCCGTCCTTGCCCTCCTTTCCGTATCCATTTCTCCCACCTTCCTCCTCTCCCTGGGCAGGTTAGGTGCTGGCTTAGGTCCAGGCCCCACTGCTGCTGACCTTCTGGGACTTAGCAAAATGCCTCAACAGTCTGATGGGGGCCTGTCCAGGTCACTGGTTCTGGGGCCTCTTGTCTCCTGTGGTGGCTGTCTCTATGTTCAGGTGCCTCAGACCTTATTCCCCTCCCAGTCAGGACTGTTTGGAGCTGGTGAGGATGAGGCTGGCTCCATCTGCCCCTGCAAGCAATCCAAGCTTCCTGTCCAAGGTAACTGTTCCTCCAAGTGTCCTCCATGCTCACCTCCCCCTTATGTAGGGACACCTATGGAAGCAGGAGGCTAGGCAGAGGGCCTGGGGCCCCTGACGAGGCCTTGGCCCCCACAGGCCCTGGAAATTCCGAGGCCAAAAGGCAGGTTGGCCAGACATGCTGCCTAACAAAAGAATTACTAGAGCTGAGAGAGGGTTGGGGTCGGGGCCAACAATGCGGGGGGTCGGGGGAGGGGGGCGTTGCAGGAAGTGGGTGGGTGGGAGATGAGAGACATGGAAGGACAGGTCTTGATAACTGGTAGGGGGTGTCTTCAAGGGGAGGAGGATGCCCGAGCGAGCACTGGCCATAGGTATACGGTACAGGATGTGGGAGCCAGGAACTCCTGGGAAGAGGAGCTGCAAACAGCCTCCTGAATTATCCCTCAGGGCCTCAGCTGCCGCCGCTCTCCCTGTTCCTCAGCCCCTCTGTCGCTGTGTCTCCTGCCCTCCCCCACGTGTCCACCTGGCTCCAGCCAGCCTGTCCCCTAGTCTGCTGCCCTGTGCCACTATCATTCCCCATCTCCTCGCTCATGGCTGGCATGGAGCTGTCACAACCTGTAGACCTGCTGGCCCCCGTCTCTCTCTTTGGTCCGGCTGCCTGTGCAGAGCCGGGGGCCATGCAGGTTGCGCTGCTGTGGGGGCCGTTGGGTTTTTCCAATTGCCTCTCTGGGCCGAGAACACCAGTGGGCATGCAGTCCTGCTGTGGTTGTTGAGGCCCTGCCCCCAGTGCACCCTGGTCTTCCTGTTGCTTCCGAGCTGACCCCAGGGACCAAGGCTAGAGGCTGTGGTTGAGGGGAGCCAGCCCTGGCTATGCCCTGGAGCTGCCCTGGGCTCTCCTGGGCTTCCTCCTGGACCTGCAGGTGGAAAGCACCTCCCCGGACCACATCAGTGGAGAGATGACCTATCCCCCAGGGTGGGACCATCTGCTGGGCTGTGTCATTTGGATCTCTGGGACATGGGGTTCAGCTCAGGGCCCCACCCCAGGGGACAGGGACAACTGGAGCAGGTCCGGGGGAATGTTGAGCGGGGTGAGGTACCTGGCATGGAAGGATCGAGGGCTGTTGCATCTCAAGGGCTCATTTGGGATTGGGGGACAGGCTTGGCTAGTAGCTCAACCAGCCTCTGCAGTTATGGAATTCTGCCCTCATCTCACCAGAAACTCCTTCTAGCCCATTTCCCTACCCTCACTCTAGGGAGGATTTAGATAAGTGGGGAAAGGCGGAGGGGAAGTAGGCACAGTGTAAGCAAAAGTGCAGCAGTGGGAATCAGCATGGGCTAGGGACGCAGAGGCCTGCATGCAAGTGCCAGGTCAGTGAGCTGGAGAGGCCTCGAATGCTGGCACCAGGGCCCAGCAGAAGGATGTCATGGTGGGTCTTTGGGTAGACCCAGGAAGAAAGCATGGCAGATGCAGCCCCAGGCTCCAAGGGACAGCACACCTGCAGGCAGAAGTGGTGGAGTCAGACCTAGGTCACGCTGGCTCCAGAGCTCTGCTTCTGAACATGGAATTGGGCATGTGCATTGGCTGAGGGTCCACTGCACACAGGCCTGGTGCCTGGGGAGAGATGGAAGGGAGCTGGCCATGGCTGTACGCTATCCATGGTGTCCCTGTGTCTAGGCTCCCCTGTTATCACCACCAAGGCCGAGGCCAAGGTGCTGGGGACAAAGACAGGATAGCTGATGGAGGGGGTGCTGTCCAAGGAGGCCCTGGGTGGGGCTGGAGGGGGGCAGACCCAGGGAGACCAAGGCTGCCTGCCCAGGAATGGGAGCCGATGACTTTGGATCCTAAGTGTGCAGATCTAGCCAGGAGAGAGTGGAGGCAGGGAGGAGACTGTGATTCCTTCTGCAGAATTCTGGTGATCCTAAACAATAGCAGCAGTGACAAAAGTATAGGCTCCTCATGGCATGAATCTTTTGGTCCTTGGTCCGCCTGTGAGGGGAGGACTGCCATTCTCTTCATTTAATAGATCGGACACTGAGGTTCAGAGATGGGGTATTTCTTAGCAGGGTCCCTGCTTCCAAGCCCTTGCATCAATTGTCAGGGTCCTCGGGTGTGACCCTGCCACCTGGAAACCCACTCCCTCTGCGGCCCCTGAGCCCTGGTTCAGTCACCATGCCAGGTTGCAATGGGCATCCTGGACGCAGAGGGGAGGGCCCCCAGGTTCCCTAAGGAGAGTTGTCAGGAGGCTGCATGGTCCAGCCTCCAATACTAGGGCTGCCGCCACTATGGAGAGCCCTGATTGGGGCACCTGGGAATGACCTTGACAGGGGAGTCAGTTATGGGAACTTTATCCCCTGCCCTGAGAAGCCAGGTGGCTGCGCCCCCTGCTGACGCCAGTGGGCCGCGGTGTGCTCAGCCGAGGTTTCAGCCAGTGTGGCTGAGACGAGGCCTCAACACACCCAGGGGCAATGGTCCAAGATTGGGAAAGGGTGTATTTTTAATGTCTTGAAACCTGCGAAGAAGGTGTCAGGGAGGATGGGTGACTGGTTTTTCCACTCACAGTCGTGTGGCCTTGACCTATCCTTTCCTATTTCTGAGCCTCGGTTTCCCCAACAGTGGGCACCAGGCACCAGGCTCCCTGCATTTCTCAGTGATCCCCAGGGTCTGACCCCTCCTTGGCCTCAGCCTCCATCGTTGTCTTCCATCTGGGGGCCTCTGTCCGGAGGCAGGCCCTGAGGGGCCCAAGGAACAGCCTGGCCTGGTGCCCACTTGGGGCCTCCATCCTCCCCGGCCGTGTAGCCAGGCCTGCGACTCGCCCTGTAATCGCTGCTTCTCTGTGGGAAGGAGCGACTTCACCACAAATTATTTTGTTCCAAGAGAAGGACAAAAAGAAAAGAGAAGCTGGGAGGGATGGGGGGCGGTGGGAGGAGGAGATTGCCTGAGCCAGCTTTGAGTGGTGCTTTAACTCTTGGACTGCCAGGGGCTGGGTGGGCAGCAGAGCAAGGACTCTGGAAGCACCCGGTCCCCCACCTCCTCCCCCTGTCAGATGCCAGAGGCCTTTATCTCCCCTCATCTGGCTGTCACTCTACTGACCTTATCTCCCCTGCCTGTCTGTCTCTCATCAGCGGCCTCTCCCACCTCCTTATCTCCTCCTCATCACCTCCTCTTTGTGTCTCTCCACATCCCTCCACTTCTGCACAGCCTGATGGCAAAGTGGTGGCAGCAGCTCAGTTGTGGCAACCAGCCTGTGACCTCTGGTGAAGGAGCCAGCTTGCAGCACGGACTTCCTGGGGTAACCTGGATGGACACATGGACTCATTCAGGCTCAGAGGCACATGCAGGGTGTGCAATGCAAACACACACATATGCACACACACATGCACGTGCACACACCCAAGACCCCAGCCATGAACAAAGACGCCCACAGAAACCTGCTTCTACAATTCCCATACAGCCCCCAGGCTTTATCTAGTGGCCCTAACCCCACCCACCCCAACACTCAGGCTCGTGCACACAGATGGATGTGCGTCGAGCCATAACACACACATTCACACATGCAGATGCAGACTGTCAGATTTACACCCCCAAGTG
The DNA here is from genome assembly GCF_949987535.1 of Balaenoptera acutorostrata. Classification (NCBI taxonomy): domain Eukaryota; kingdom Metazoa; phylum Chordata; class Mammalia; order Artiodactyla; family Balaenopteridae; genus Balaenoptera; species Balaenoptera acutorostrata. The sequence goes on from NC_080073.1 coordinate 38,389,178, forward strand.
CATGTGCGCACAGGCCGACCCCACCCCCCCCCAAGGAAGAGGGAGAGGGCAGATTCATTCCCCCCATATGCCTCTTTCTCCCTGGTCCCTGCCCCCATATTCTGTGCCCAGAATGACAGAGGAGCCCCTAGGGGCACCCAGAGCTCCCGCAGTAGTTTCTGCAAATGCCCTGAGGGAGCACCAGCGAAAGGGGGTACGGATTCCTGAGCCTGTGTGGAGAGGTGGCTGTGTGTGTGATGCATGTGTGAGTGTGTGGGTTTATGTACACACGTGGGTGTGAGAGCATCTTCTTGTTGGTATGTGGTATACAATGTGTGTCTATTGGCTCCATCTCCCCTCGACACCCTGCCTCCCATCCAGCCCACCCTCCCCACTCTGCTGCTCTTAGCCACCCTGAGCTGGTCAGGGAGGTGCTGCTTACGGCCCCTGGAGGAGGAAACCTGAGTCCCAGAGAAGGTGGCGACAACCTTGTCCCACCAAACACACATAACCAATGCAAGTTGTAGAGCTCATGGCCTTGCACTTCTTCCAAGTCTATCAGAGCACTGGGCCTAACCCCAGACCTCCCTGTTCTCTCTCAGTGGCCAAAGCCAGGGTTGAGGTGGGGGTGAGGACTGTTCTGTGGTGAGCTATGCAGAGAGGGTATACGGGCACCATGACATGGGGATGTGGGACCACCCTGGCCTCACCCCAGGCTTCTGCTTCTTTCCAGATCTACAAAGACAACAGGAATCTGTTTGAGGTGCAGGAGAATGAGCCTCAGAAGTTGGTGGAGAAGGTGGCGGGGGACATCGAGAGCCTGCTGGACAGGAAGGTGCAGGCCCTGAAGGTAGGTGCGGTTGTTTAGGTTGAGAGAAGACCAGGCAGAGTGGCCTGCACTGTGAGGGCAACGTCCCCACCCACCATGAGCACACAGCCCTCCTGGCCCTCTGAATTCAGGCTGGGCCATCACTGGCAGAAGGTGCCGTGGGGACCGTGGGCAGCTGTGGTAGGAGCGGGATAGTTTCATCTGGAGTAGGCTGCGTGAGTGGTGACCTGGGGCCTCGGGGGCCCTGTGTGGGTATGATGGCAGGCCCCACCTCTCCCTTCTGTTGGGAAGGTGGGCTGCAGGCTGAGGCGGAGGGAGTGTGGAGGGCCCTGAATGCCTTGCAGAGAAGGCTAGGCCACGTGATACTGGGAGCTGGAGCTCCAATTCTGCCCACGATTTCTCCGCCTCCCTCTGGGCCTTAGTCTGCCCATCTATACTGAGTGTGCCTGTGAGCTCCAAGGCACCATGGTCCTGTGACATTACAGGACCTGCTGGTCCACGCTGACCAGGTCTATGAAGCCCACAAACCCCGGTACTCAACCCACCCCAGGGAGAGCAGGTGGGAAGGGGCTTCTCGAGATGCAAGGTGCCCTGGGCAGGTTGTGCAGTAAAGAAGGGAGGGGGGTTCAAGCTTCCCCCAGATCAGAGGCATAACTGCTGTTGCCCAAGCCTTTGTCAAAGAGATGAGTCCAATTAAAAGGAATGAAGTACTGATACACACGACAACATGGATGAACGTGAAAACATTACACTAAGGGAAAGAAGCTCGTCACAAAAGACCACCTATTGTGTGATCCCATTTCTGTGAAATGTCCACAATAGGCAAATCCATAGAAATGGAAAGTACATTAGTAGTTGCCTAGGGCTGGAAGGGAGGGGATAGGGAGTGTCTGCTAACGGGTACAGGATTTCTTTTGGGGGTGAAGAAAATATTCTAAAATTAGATTGTGGTGATGGTTGCACAACTCTGAATACACTAAAAAAAACACTGAATTGTATACTTTATGTGGGTGAATATTATGGTATCTCAGTAAAGCTATTTTTTTTTTTTTAATGAGCAGGGCCTCACATGTCATGCCCAGGCTCGGGCCGGAGGCCTGGCAGGGTCAAGTCAGAGCAGCCAAACCCCCACCACATCCAGGCCCAGGGAGGGAACTGTGACCCCCTTCTCCAGGAACTGGGCCCTACTGTCCCCCTGAGATCCCCTGCCTGCCCCTGTGTGACCTGGGATCATGGACTAGGGAAAGGCTGGCCTCCTGGGACCAGAGGAGGTGGGCCCTGAGGGCCTCCCACCCAGTGTGGAGCCGGAAGACCCAGAGCTGGGCCCAGCCTGACCTTGGCGATCTCCTAGTCACAGGTGGGGACAGTTGGAGGAGTGAACTGTCATGGGGAGGAGGCAAAGCCAAGCCTTCAGCTGGGCCGGCCGTCCCTGTGGGGGTCCAAAGGTGTCCCCCTGGTTGTAGGAACCATCTGTTTGCCTCACGCAGCCAGCACGCCGTGTCCCACCTCCTTGCCTTTCCTAGAACTGGGCACCACCTGGACACTCTCCCCTCCTTTCTCTAGTTCTCTGTCTCTTAGTCTCTCTCTTCCTGCTTCATTCCAGAGCCCCTGTTTGCCCACTACTTCCTTGCTTTGCTGCACCCCCCAGCCCAGGCTACCAGCCCTGAACTTGTGTCGAAACCATCTGATAGATTTGGGAAGGGGCACCCTTCATGCCTTTAGGCCTGCCTCCCACCCCAGCTTCAGGACGAGTTGCCTTGCCAGGGGGTGCTGAGTGGTGGCAATGACAGATGCCCGACCTGCCCTCTCCATGTGGAGCCCAAGGCCCAGCCCCTGCCCATCCCCTCTGAGCATCACAGGGCTGGAGTCATTCCCCAAGCTCCTTTCCCCAATCCTCGATGAACAACTTGGGGGTGGGGGAACCCAAAGCCTGGGGTTCCGACCCGAACTCTCTCCCTATACCCCACATGGCAGACTCTGCCCGGTGAGGCAGTGCAGATGTCTGCCTCCTTCCCACTGAGTCTGCAACCCAGGCACCCGTGGCCTGGTACACAGTTGGTTCTCAAGGGAGGAATGATAGGAAAAGGCACTCACTGATTAGGTACTCAGCGTGTGCTGAGTCTGTCACGCGTCATTCTTACAGCAGCCCCCTGAGAGAGACACTGAGACTCGGACATGCCATGCATTAGGCCAGGATATGAGAGAGCCAGGATTTTAACCCATGTCACTCTGACCCTAAGCCAGGCCCTTGACTGCCCACATTAGTCCGGAGGTGTGCATGGAGCCCAGCAGTCTCCTGGCCAGTGAACTTTCCCTACTGCAGCGCCCCCAGCTCCAGGCCCAAAAGATGCTCCTGTCCATATCCCCAGGCGAAGGAGAGGACTGTCCTTTTCCTGCCTTGGTCCTAATTGTTCAAGCTGAGCTTTGGTCTTAATTACGTTTTAAATTTGCTTTTAATCAAGTTCTGGCTCTTTTCTCCTTTCCCACATTTGTTTGCAGCCTGAGTACATATGGAGGGAGGGATGTTGGGGGTCTGGACCCCTCCACACTCCAGTGTCCCTCTCTCCCTGGACCCCATCCAGTAATCCAACTTAAATCCCCTTGCTCTGGTCTAGAATTTTAATGTGGGGCTTGCAAGGAGGGAACTGAGCAGCACAGGCCGGAAGTTCATTATCTCATCTTATCAGGGACAATCAGATGTTTGTAACAAGTTTCTCCAAGCTACACAGAGTGTTTTTCCAGGCCAAGAATCAGGCAGAGCAGGCCAGGTCAGGGACTTTGCAACACAGGCAACCATCATCTCCAAGTCCAGGAAACCTGCTGGGGTCTCAGCTTAGGAGACATGGAAGGAACCTTCTAGGAACTTCTGCTATCCAGGCAGATGGGTCCTCTGAGCCAGGCCTGCTCTGTTAGGGTCTTGAATCCTAGGAGGGGTAGGGAGGTGCCTAAGTTCTTTTTTCTTTTTTCTTTTTTTTGATTATTTATTTATTTATTTTTGGCTGCGTTGGGTCTTTGTTGCTGCGCGCGGGCTTTCTCTAGTTGCGGCGAGCGGGGGCTACTCTTGTTTGTGGTGCGTGGGCTTCTTATTGCATGGCTTCTCTTGTTGCGGAGCTCGGGCTCTAGGCACGTGGGCTTCAGTAGTTGTGGCACGCGGGTTCAGTGGTTGTGGCTCATGGACTCTAGAGCACAGGCTCAGTAGTTGCAGCTCACGGGCTTAGTTGCTCTGCGGCATGTTGGATCTTCCCGGACCAGGGCTCGAACCCATGTCCCCTGCATAGGCAGGAGGATTCTTTTTTTTTTTTTTTTTTTAATTTTATTTATTTATTTATTTATTTATTTTATGGCTGTGTTGGGTCTTTGTTTCTGTGTGAGGGCTTTCTCTAGTTGCGGCAAGTGGGGGCCACTCTTCATCGCGATGCACGGGCCTCTCACTGTCGTGGCCTCTCTTGTTGCAGAGCACAAGCTCCAGACACGCAGGCTCAGCAATTGTGGCTCACGGGCCTAGTCGCTCCACGGCATGTGGGATCTTCCCAGACCAGGGCTCGAACCCGTGTCCCCTGCATTGGCGGGCAGATTCTCAACCACTGCGCCACCAGGGAAGCCCAGCAGGCGGATTCTTAACCACTGCGCCACCAGGGAAGTCCCAGGAGGTTCCTAAGTTCTTATAGCACATTGGAGGCAGAGCTGGACCCAAATCGGGACTCTCCTGTCCTCCTAGCTGGGGCCTCTCTCAGAGCCCCTTTCTCAGAAAAGTCATCTCTTGGTTGTATTCCTTTCTCCATCCATTCTTCAACATTCACTAAAGGCCTACTGTGTGCCAGGCTGGTGCTGGAGATGCAGTGGGAAAGGACAGGCCCTGTTCCTATCTTCATGGAGCTCTCAGTCACATCCTGTCCCAGGCCTTAGTTGCTCCCTCTGTGAAATGGGGACAGGAGACTGTCCCTGCCCAGTACTTCTGGTTTCACAGCTCCAGGAGTCATCGTTTATAAAGACCACAGTGAAAACAGTGTCTCTGAAGGTTGTGCTACCTTCAGCACCATTCCTGGCACCCCTGCTGTGTGGCTCAGGGGAGAGGCCATAGGAGGAGGAGGTGAGGAGTGACCCCAGTGTGGGGCATTCCAGCCTGCTGTCAGGGACAAGGCCAAGAGCAGTGTGGCTCAATGGGCTTGGTTCCTGGAGAATGGGAAGCCCAGGGCCAGAGCAGCCAGGCCAGAGCAGGTTCTTAAGGGACATCAGTGTGGCAGCTAGAAGCCTGAACTCAGGGATAGCCTTTCACCTCCAACCTCAAATAAGCCAGAGGCAGTGAAGAGTCCTGGCTGAGGTCCAGGACCTAGAGACCTTGGCCCCTGAGCTCTGCCCTCCCCACCATGCCCATGTCCCTCATGCTCCACCTCAGCTACTTCTCACTGTCCCGGGGGCCAAGACCCTTCCAGATGCCATGCCTTTGCACCTTTGCCTTCATGCAGTGTTTTTGTTTTGTTTTGTTTTTTATATATCTTTGTTAGAGTATAATTGCTTTACAATGTTGTGAATCAGCTATATGTATACATATATCCCCATATCCCCTCCCTCTTGAGCCTCACCCCTCTAGGTCGTCACAAAGCATCGAGCTCATCTCCCTGTGCTATGCAGCAGCTTCCCATTAGCCGTCCATTTTACATTTGGTAGTGTATATATGTCAATGCTACTCTTTCACTTTGTCCCAGCTTCCCCTTCCCCCCACTGTGTCCTCAAGTCCGTTCTCTACGTCCATGCAGTGTTTTTAACCCTGTTGGCACATTGGAGTCACCTGCAGGGCTTTTAAATTGTGATGCCCAGGCCCCACCCCAGACCAAGTATAGCAGATTCTGTAGGGGTGGGGCTGGGCTTCAGTATTTTTCAGTGCTTCACAGATGATTAAGTGTAGATTCAGAGCTCAGGACGTTTCCCCTAAAATGGCAGAAATAATTCCTTCCCACGATTGCTGGCCTCTTTCTGAGTGCCTACCAAGTGTGCAGCCTAAGATGAGCCAGAACACTTCAGAACTCTGCAAATCCTCCCTACAGCACAACTCTCATCCCCATTTTACATTTGAGGAAACAGCCCCAGCAAGGTTACACCACTGGCCCCAGGTCTCACAGCAAAACCAGACTATAGATCCAGGCACTTGGGCTCCAAACCCCAGAAACTGCCCCTCGACACTGCCCTCCTCTGTGCTACCGCTGGTGGCCACATGGCACTTGCTATCCACAGGGGGACAGGGCCAAAGGAAGAGAAGATGGGTCCCCTCTGGCAGGGGGTTGCTCTGGGATGACCTACTGACCTTGGGCAAGTCCTTTTGCCCCTGCAGCATCTTCCTTGGGCAGTGGAGACAAGACACTGAGCAGCCCTCTCAGCCCACCCTCATGTTGCCCAGATGGATGGGACAGGGGGAGGTACGTCTGTGGCTCTGGTTCTGGGGGCTCCCGTGGGCAGCGTTCCCACCATCAGTGGCCTCTCTGGGGAGCAAGCATCATTTAAAGAGTAAAATTAAAAACCCTTCTGCACACAGCCACCCTGCTTTTGCCGCTAATGGCCACTTAACCCAATTAAACTGATGCATTGTTGGCAGTGGCTGGGTCCATTCAGGAACTGGGCTCTGGGCTGGGTGTTCAGAGGAGCAGGAGGAATGAGCGACGGGGAGAGCCAAGGGGCCAGGGCTGTGGGACAGAGCCCCCCACCCCACCCCAGTCAGGAGGGAGAACGTTCTGCCTAGCTCCCACTTACTCGCTGCTTCCTTTCTCAGGCTTCGCCTAATGCAGGATTTCTCAGTGTTGGAACTATTGATATTTTAAGCAGGATAATTCTTTGTTGTGGGGGGCTGCCCCATGCATCGTAGGATGTTAAGCAGCATCCTTGCCCTCTACCTGCTAGATGCCAGTAGTACACCACTCTCCCAGTTATAAGAACCAAAAATGTCTCCAAATGTTGCCAGATGTCCCCTGGGGGCACAGTGCCCTTTGGTTGAGAACCACAGGTCTAATGGGACAGAGAGATGCAGCCATATTAAATAGAAGCCCCATAAGCAGGGGGACATTGGGGACCACAGAGAGGTACAGACAGAATAGAGCAGGCCCAGCAGGAGGAAGATCCCTTCAGTTCAAGTGGGTAATAGCAAGCTTGGGGCTGCCTGGAGGAGGCATCAAGGATTTGGGGGAAAAGTTCGGCATTTGGGGCAGCTGGAGGCAAGTTCAAAGCTGAGTCCACAGATGCATTCGTTGATGGAGGTTGGACAAGTAGATGGGCCCTGGGAAGACATGGCCAGAGGTATCACCTGCTGCCAAGGCCTGGCCCAGAGTAGGAGCCTCATGAACATTTGTAGAACAGATGCCAGGGCCGTGGCTCCAGGCTCTGGCTGGAGGTCAGCCTCTGGGGTCTGACTCCAGACCAGGGAAGCTCTAAACGGCACACTAATGGTGGACAGACAGGCAGGGAATTCTGTAGCGTTGGCTGCCTCCACCCACCCTTCTCTGGGCAATTAAAAGGTGTTTATGTGGGACTGGCGGTGGCTTCTGCCCCCTCTCCATTACGAACATTAAGAGATCTTGACCCTTCCACTTTCCTGCTCTTGAAAGGAGCTGCAGACACGTGGAGCCAATTAGGTGCGCGCGTGGGCGCTGAGGGCCTAAGCAGCCTTTTCTCCCTGATTGCAGCGTTTACGGCTGATTATTCTCCCCTCACCCAAACAGCATCTCCGCATCCTGGCAAGGTGCCACTGCCACCCAGAGGAGCCAGCTGGGGCCCCCAGGGATGGGGGAGCGTTGAATTAGTGAATGGGCATCCAGTGAGTGCTGATTGTGTGGGAGCCCTTGGGCACCCCTGCCTGAGAGCGACCACTCAGGAATCGGGGTCAGAGGGAGCCCCTTGGAGGAGCTGGCCTGCCTGCGTCCACTCGCCATACACCCCAGGGTCCTGGGGCTCATCATGAGCTTTGAGTAAAGATGCTACTCCCAGCAACTGGTGGACGTGCATGTGGGACGGCCTCCCCTTCCTGCATCCCTGCCAGGTGGCTGAGAACCCAGAGACCCCTCGAAGTCCCCCAGGCTGAGCTGGCAGGACAGGGAGCTGACCTCCCTGGAACAAAGAGGAAGACAATGCAGGAGGGGCATGGCTAGGGAGTGGCCGAGGATCCTCAGGGAAGATAAGTCATTCCCTCCTCTTTGCCCACCTGCCCGAGCTAGTGGGGGTCAGGAAGGGCTGAGCTGTGGGTTTGGGGCTGGACTTCCCTGGTCCCGGGATTGCCCCTGTGGAGCAGGCCCCTCTCCTGGCTCCTCCTCCAAGGGGCAGGGGCCTCAGGAGGGGTCAGAAGAGCTGTGGTCGTTCCTCACATCCACTAGCCGAACGAAGGGTCTAGGGGCCTGGGGTGCGATGTCCCTGAGGGCCACAGAGCCTGGTGGATCAGCCTTACACCCACCCACCCTGCTGCTCAGTTCTGCCCCATGGCTGAAGGTCAGGGGGAAAGGCTGACTGCAGCCACATCAGGCATCTTGCTTACCCTGACCGACAGCGCCCACCACCTGTGGGATGCGTGGCTGAGACACCTCAGGCCCAAGTCTCACCCCAAGGGGGTGTGTCTGAGCCTCTCGTGCCCGATGGCCCTGCTCATGATGCCAGTTGCATCCCCTGGGAGCAGCAGTTAGTCTCCCTGTCATTCACTTGCTCACTCAGTCATTAAGCAAACCTTCTCCTCTGCTCTCAGCCTGACCCTAGGCGTGGTGCCTTTCTCCACTCACTGTGGGGCAGAATTCCTATTTTACAGATGAGGAAACAGAGGCTCAGAGACAATGGCAGGCCAGCCACTGCCTGGCCGAGACAAGGTCACGATTCCCCCTGCTCCCCTGGCTCCTGAGCCTGTGTGCCTACCCCTCCCAGAGCTCCCAGGGATTGGGAGAAAGCAGAACCATGCTGGCTGGGGCAAAGAGGAAGAAGCCCAGGGTTGGGAAGGGAAAAGGTGAGGGTCTTCCAGGCAGAGGGCAGAGCACAAGCAAGGGCCTAAGGGCAGGACCTCTACTGGAGGACCCTGGGGAACAGCTGGTGAGGGTGGCTGGGATGGAGAGGGCTACAGATGCAGGCTGGGAATCACTGCCGTGAGTTCCCTTTTTAATACCCCTACACCCTGCCCACCACAAGAGGGGGAATCTAGGGCGTGGGGGGTGGGTTTGGCCAAATTGAGAAAATGAGCCCTGGGACCAAGGGTGATTCACTGGACTCCACTCCCCAGAGGCCTGCACTGAGGGAGGATCCTCTCCTGCTTCTGCCCACCTCCCTGGGAGTCCTAGCTGGCAATGGGGGGCAGATGCTAGGAAGCAGAGTAAAGGGCCTGCAGGTGCCACAGGGACAAGCCAGTCTAATTCAGGATCAGAGAAGTGAGAAATTTAATTGAGTTTTAATAGTGTCTGGCCCTTTGTTCTGAAATCCTTGTGTACAAGGACTGGGGGAGGTAGTGTGCATCTAAGGCAGAGTGAGCTAGTGGTCCTCCAGGACCTTAGACTTCGAGGAGACAGACAACAAGCTACGAGGTCAGTGTGCAGAACAGCTGACATGGGAGGGGCAAGTCTAAGAAGACAGCCTGGAGGAGGTGGCATTTGAGCTGAGCCTTGGAAGGTTGGGGTGGGGGATGCCCAGGATTTCCAAAGCTGGAGAAAGGGAAGAAGGAAGGCACTAAGCCCTGGCCTAACAGTGAGAGGGAGCAGAAGTGACTCAGGCTGAATCTGCTGAGATAAGGGTTGTGGGCTGGGAAGGGAGCCAGGAAGGTGCAGCCTGTGTGTAACTGTTTCCACTGGCGGGGAGAGAGGATGGGGAGGTGACAAAGGCACGGGCCAGGGCTCATCGCCTGAGTTCTGAGGTGGTCGCTGTATATCTGCAAGCATGGCCCCTTCGCTATACAGGCAGTCCTGGGAGCAGCTAGTCACCTCTCTCAGCCCGTTTTCTGTGGCTTAAAATACACAGCGAGCAGTGCCTCTGCTGTGGCAGAAGAAGTGAGTCATGGGGGTGCTGGTGGGGAGAGCACAGTGCCTTGGACCCAGCCCCAGGGTGGGGGGCTCTGGGGTGCTGAGAAGGCCCTCAGGCCCCTCATGGATCCCTCAGCTGTCTTCTCTAAGCCCACACCTGAAGGCTGGACCAGCCCCCAGCACCATGGTGACCCTGGGCAGGGGCCCCCGAGGTCGACCTTGGCTCATCACGTCATGGAATACCAGTGCCTCAGGTGTCCTTTGCTTCCTTCAGCCTCTGTTTACTGAGTGCCGAGCACCTGCTGTGTACAAGTGCCATTCTAGGTTACTAGGTACAAGGACAGTGTACCTGCAGGGCGCCTCCCTTGAGGAATACAGTTTGCTCAAGGTGACAGTGATGTGACCCATGCCACAATGTGTGGAGCCGGGGTGGTGAGCCCGTGGATATTGACCAGGCCTAGGGGACTTTGGGGGGAGGGGAGGGTTACTGGAGACGCAGCCAGGCAGAGGAGAGTAAGGAAGAGGGTCCAAGGCAGAAAGCACAGCAAAGTACAAAGGCCAGAGGTAGAGAGAGTGTGTGCATGTTGGCATGTTTGGGTGTCTGCATGCGTGTGCTGGCAGAGGGCCTCGCTGCTGGCCCGGCTCTGCAGAGCATGTGCACAGATGCACCGTGAGGTGGGCCTTGAGGCAGAGGTGGGAATGGGCTGTGCCCAGTGCAGGTGTCGTTCTTTGGAATCTAGCTGAGACCTCACCTAGTGACCACAACCTGCACAGTCCTGACCTTATACTACCCCCAAAAGGACCTCTGGCCAAGAGTCCCCCTCAGAAAGGTGCAACATGGCACATAATACATGTGACCAAGCGGTGGCCAAGAATTAGGGGCCTCACCCTCCGCGGTGCTGTGGCCCCCACGCTACACTTGAGTGGCACCGAGCCCTTGGCAACTCACATTCTCTGAGCCTCGGTTTTCCTGCCTGTACAGTAGAACAACAAACATAGCCTCAGAGTTTACGCCCAGGCCTTGGTGACACCAACTGAGCAAGGGACGCTCATGGGGGCATGATGTGGGATAGGCCCCAACGGACAAGACTGACCTGTGCTCCTTCAGCTCCACCCCGTGTGTGGGCCAAGCCTCGGCTGTAGGACCTCGTGCCAGTCCTCCACTCTCTGAACGCCTCATCAAGGGCCCGTCCCCAGCTCCTACCTCTGTGGGCCACACTGTCCAGGCTGCTCGATGCTTCCTGCCTCCTGGCACAGGCCTTGGGGCCCTCGTTTGAGAGGCTGGTCACGGTTGCCAGGCCCTTTGTTCCAGCCGTCCTGTGTTTGCCCACTCTGTGCCTCGGCAAATGGGAGTTGCAGCATGTTTGCTGTGTCAACACCAGCTGGAGCCTAGTTATCAAGATAGCCGAGGTTACGAGGCCCCATCCACCAGCTGCCCGGGTGCCTAGGCTCCAGCCCCTTCCTGGCCGGTTGGGATGGGTAGGTGAGTGGGCAGCTCCCATGCCCTACCCATTCACCCCCAGGACTGCCAGGCCTGGGCTGGGCATGTGTTTGGAAGCAGCAAAGGCAGCCCCAGGCAGGGAACGGTACTTAGGACGGGCCAGCACAGTCTCCCCTTGGCACAGCTCAGGAGGGCTTCCTGGCAGAGTCAGCCTTCAAGCCATTGAAGGCTGTTTGGGGCTTCTCCACCCCCTATGGAGAATCCCTTTGACCTCCCCAGTCCCAGCGCCAGCCCTCTCCTCCCTGGGTTCCCAGTCATCAGATCCAGAAGTGTCAGAGGAGAGGAGGCCTGAACAGTCTGGCAGACGGACAGATGGATGGACAGGCAGTGAGACAGGGTCCAGGCAGGGGATCAGAACTCCAGGAGAGGCTCAGGGGGCCTGAGCCAGGCAAGCTGACATCCATGTGTGAACTGTGCAGGCGTGGGAAGGTGGGGGAGCCACAGTTCTGGGGAGGGCAGAGATGAGCAGCCTTTGGCTGGTGGCTGGTACTGAGGGGTGCCTGTCAGAGACAGACAGGGGAACAGAGGTCAGAGAGGGGGAGCGACTTGCCCCGAGCCTGGGGAGAACTCAGGTTCCCACCCTTCAACCAAGGCTGTCCCACCACCTGGGGGCCTGGTCAGTTGGCCACATGGCAGAGCTGAACCTTTAAACCTTACTTCTGAATGAGACCCCCACCCACTTCATCAGTAGGTTTTCCAGAAATGAGCCTTTGAGGGTGACTCACCCAGGAGACAGAGGTCTCTGAGGCATGAACCATGCAGCTGGATCAAGAGGCAGAAGAGCTGAGTGAGGTCTCAGCCACAGCACTGATGCATCAGCTGCACGGCCTTTGCTGGTGATTTCCCTTCTCTGAGTCTCAATTTCCTTATCTATAAAACGGGGTGATAAGAGTCCACCCGGCGGGATTGCCGAGAGGATCGTCTGAGGTGAGACTTGGCCAGCTCATACACATGGGCGTGCCATGGGGTTATCGCTGTTACAGGGAGGGGGCTCGGGCCACAGGGAAGATCCCCATCCCTTGACCTCACTTTGGGATTTCATGGAAAAACATCCCAGTTACCTGGAAGCACAGAGAAGTGGCACTGAGGCTGAGGCTGTGGGGATGGAGAAATTTGCCTCTCAGAGGGCGGGGAAGAGCATTCTGAGAAAGGGAACAGCGTGAAGGGGCCCTGGGGGTGGGGATGGAAGAACACGCAGAGTCCATTATGGCTGCTGGATTAGGTTGGGGTAGGGGAGCAGGGCTGAGACCCTCTGAGTCTCCAATGTTCACCTGCAGGACCCCCACCACAGGTGCAAGCCCCAACCCAAAGATACAAGCTTGTTGGGGAGAGGGTAGTAGTGGAGGAGCACATGAGTGTGGGCGTGTGTGTGTGTGTGAGATAGAGAGAGCTCCACAATCTCCCAATGATGACACGGGCCTTTCCCCACCACCCATGTGCATACCTAGGCCTCCTTTTATCAAATATTCTTCTGCTAATCTAATCTTCCTGGGTGACTGCTGTGTAATTAGCTCATTTTGCAAAATATTGCATCTGTCATATTTTCCCCTTGCTTTTTCCTTCTCCCAGTAAATGGTAGGAGTGGACAGGGACGGGGAAGATGTCTAAGCATGGGGCCACCTCATGGGTCAGCTCTGGCCCTACCCCCTCCCTGCACACAGGGCCCCTCACATGCACCGATACATGCACAAGGCCCCCTCAACACACATCCCAGACCCAGAGCCTGGTGAGCAGATGGAGGTCAGTGGGCAGAGCCCGGGAGTGTCAGAGCCCTTCCAGTGTCAAGAGGAAAGGATGATGCAGGCCTGACCAAGCCCTGCCCTGAGGGCACCTGTGCACTCCTGCTCACACCCAGGGACTGCTGAGGCCCAAGCTGGGCTCAGACTAATGAGCTACTAAGCGGCTTTGCCCATGGTGGACACGTATATGGCAGGCAGGCTGGAGGTGAGTAGGCAGGGACGAGGCAGGATGCCACATGGCCTCTGCTCGGCACATGTGGCCATACGTGAACGGACTGAGCCCCAGGTATGCAGCAAACACTTGGTTAATACGAACCTCAGTGATCTTTCATTATTACCTGTCTGCCCACTGTCCCCCGTTAGACAAGGTCACACAGAGGGTGGGTTACCCCAAGCCCCCACACACTCCCACTCACCCATCCCAGCCAGGATCTGGTCCAGCTCTGAGATGGGGGCTGTTGGAACAGTGGACTGTGGGCAGGGTACATGTGGAGCCCCCCCAGTGGGTCACATGTGGCCCAGGCCTTGTCCCTGACCCAGCATGACAGCTCCAGCCAGGGATGTACCGGGGCAGGTGCCAGGCCTCAACCTCACCCCTGGGAGCAGAACATCCTCCCTCCCTCTGGCCCCAGAGGTGGGGCCGAGCAGAGGGCGCAGCACAGAGGGAGCCATCTCTGCTGAGCCCGCTGCCCCCACCTCCCCCACCCATTCCCAGATGGAAAACCAGAGGTTTCCGAGGCCTCATCTGCACTGAGAGCTCTCAGTGGCTCAGAACCCGCTGCAGCGGTGGACTCTGGGCGGCTGGAAGGATTGGGCTCAGAGCCCTCAGTTGGTGTGGCCTACTTTCCCTTGTGCCTGACCCCCACTGTCTCCCTGCCTTCTCTTGCTTTGACTCCCTCGGGTTGTGAATTCTCTTAAACTTTTAATTAAAAACATTCTCCTTTCTCCCCCCAAGGTTTGCTTCCCTGTGATTTTCCTCTTAGAAAGAGAGATGGGGGAAGGGGGCAGAGGGCAAGCAGTGGAGGTCAGGCCTTCCTGGGTCTCCATGGGGGACCCAGGAGAACCAAGGCCTGGCCCAGAGGAGGCTACTGGCTGCCCCCTGCCCTGTGTCACCCTCCCTGGCTTCCCAGCTCTGCCAAGGGAGGCATTTCTGAGGGCTCCAACCCTGGGTGCCACAGCCAGATTTGAGGAATGGCACCAGCTCCCAAGGGCCCTTTGTGCACTCCTACCATATCCCACAGGATCACTCAAGACTACGACGGCACATGCCCAACTGCAGTAAGTAGAAGGCACCCCCGTTTTCCTGTGAGAGTGCTGTGAGCTCCGTTGGTCGCAGGTTGGGGAAGTGTCCCACAGGGTTACTCATCAGGTGAGGTGCAGCCCTGGGTTGTGTCAGGGGCCTCAGGGTCACCAACTGGGTCACAGATGCTTCATATGTCAAATTCCCAGTTCAGTTCAGGGGTACAAGTTTAGGTCCTGATTCACAAGATCAGGGCCCGAGGGATGCTGAGGACACAGATCCCTGATGTCAGGGAACCAGAATAGCTTCTCTAATTATGGGGCTGGAGACGGGCTGGCCTGTCCCCCGTGCCCCAGGCATCAGCCCATTAGCCTAGCCCTGATTCTGGAGGGAGATGCCACCATGTCCTCAGGTTCCCATTTCAGAATTGGAGCCCTCTAAATGTCTGGAAGTTCCTCCTTGTGTCAGATCATTATCCCTCTTGCTGAACCCCTTTCCTTGGCTCCACCTCTAGAGAACTTTTAGACCTCCTTGTCTGTAAGTCCTCCCTTGCCCAGGAGACACTGAATCCCCAACTCCTCATGTTCCTGTCACCTCCCAACTTGTTTGCAGGTGAGGGCCTCCATCTTAGGGCTTCCAGGCCCAGCCCAGAAAGCCTCCCATAAACTCACTGCCTCATCCAGGCACACCCCCACGTCCCATCCTGAGATGCTGCCGCTGCAGGTTGTACCTCTCCCACCTCCAGAGGCCAGGCTCCCACCTAGCCCCCAAAGGCCAAGGGACTCCAGCCAGGCCCGAGCCCAGGGGAGGAGCAGGGACATCGCTAGCAGGGCCTGCGCCTCCATGGGGCCCACCCCACACCCCCTCACCTCGTTCTCCCACTCCAGCCTGCATCAGTGGCAGGGGACACCACTGGCCTTCATGGGGTCATCAGGATGCCCCAGAGAAGGGGCTGCGATGAGGGCATTGAGGGGCTCAGACACTCGCCTCCTGGGCTGCCCTCAGCACCCTCCTGACACTCCCTGCATGTGTCCTGCTTCACAGACCTGGAGGCCACGCCAACCGACCCTGGGAACACTCAGGGAGACATCCCCACAGAGGTGGGTGGGGCCACGGCAGGATTTGGGGAATTGGCTGGGAGGAGGGGTGGTCAGGCCAGATGGGGATACAACACAAGCAAAGGCAGGAAGGGGCTCTGGGCAGGGACTGGTTGGAGGTGGGGGCAATGCAGGGCCAGGAAAGTAGAAATGGCAGTGGGAGGCCTCGAACCCCAGGCACAGGGATTTAGACCCCAGGCACTGGAAGCCCTGGCAGCCTCTCGAGTAAGACAGGGGTATTACTCATTTTACAGCATATGTTGAGCACCTGCTGTGTGCCAGTGCCTGCGTTGTGGCCTGACCCAGCCCCCAGGCAGTGCCCACTTCCCCTACAGATCCTCTGTGGCTCTGGGATGGCAGAGTAGGGGTGACCTTAGGGGAGGAGCCTGTGCATCTCCCACGGGTGGGGGAGGAGAGGGGTGGTATAGCCTCTTCCGGCTAATAGGAGCAAAAGTATGGTCCTGCCTCTCACTGCCGTCTCCTCCTGCCTCGCTTCTCCACAGGACCCATTCAATTCCAAAGCTGATACAGATAGGGATGGAGGGCTTTTCCTCCCATCGCAGCACATCTCAGTGCTCCCTGAACCTGTCATGCCAGGCTCTACTCATGCATTCATTCCCCAAGTGCACACCTGTGTCTACTGTATGCCAGGCCCTGTGCTGGCTGCTGGGAACTTCACAGTGACAGAGGCAAACCTGGTCCTGCCTTCTGGGACCTTGTGGTCCAGATGGAAGGCAGAGGATAGACAAGTAATGTGAGGATGTGTAGTGGGGTGGCAGAGGGGTGTCAGAGGACAATCACAGCAGGGAGGCCAGGGGCATGTGTCAGCACCCCCGCCCCCCTCCACAAATGCAAACCTGGAGCATGAGCAGGAGTGCAGGCAGTGAGAAGGAGGAGACAGCCCTTCCTCCTGGCTCAGGGTGGAGCCCCATCTCCCCACCAGGGACACAGCTTCCTGAGCATCTGTGGAGTCTCCCGTGCCCCTGCTGGGAGCCTGAGTGGGCAGGAGCATCCCCCAAGCTCTGCAGACACCAGCATGTGCCCAGCAGGGCCTCTGTGCAGGTGGTAAAACGAGCAGGGTGGGCACAGCACGCAGTGCTGCATCTTCCTGGGTTGCCCAGCCCCAGGCCACCCTGAGAAACTGCTGGCGTCAGCAAAAGAGAACTCCAAGTGCCCTTTGGAGTTCACAGCAATGATGAGGGGACCCACCCAAGGCCAAATGGCAAGTGGAATATGTGTCTGCTCATGGAGGGTTGTGTCTGGCTGGAACATGCCCTGTGTGCACATCAGGGATGGTACTGGATGGATATGCACGCCCATGTGTATGGCTGGTGGGGTGATGCCGGGGCTCTCTGGGGCAGAGCCTGTGTGCATGGGGGTGTAAGATACGTGTGTGGTGTGTGCTGGAAGAGTCGGAAGAGCTGGGGTAGGAAGGGAGTGGAGAGCTCTACCACCTCGAGGTTTCTACTGCACCAACATGGCCCATCTCACTTGTAGGCGCTTGTGTGGGTGTGCTTCAGGCACCCACAAACGTGTGTGTGTGTATAAAACCATGTGCCCGTGTCCCATCTCCCCATCTATACAACCACAGGAACTCACTCAAGGCCCAGGCCCTCACGTGAGTGCCTACAGTTGGACGTGCACACACTCGTGCAAGTAATACATGTACAAGTGTGTGTCTTGGCCCGCGCTTGCCCACATGTGGTATCTATCTGTGTGTACCAGGTAGACACACACGCACATACACATTCCTGCCTAGAAAGCCCTTGTCACTCCTGGTACGCAGCCCCGTCACAGCCATCTCATTTCTCTCTCCAGTCCCCGCACCACTGCACCAACAGGCAGGCAGGCCCAGGATGAATATCTTATTTTACAGATGGGGAAATTGAGGCACGGAAGGGAAGAGGGACTTGCCCTAGACTCACCAGCTACACCTTGGACCCAGGTCTCCCAAGATCCCATCTAAGTCTGACACGGTCCCACTGCTTGTGCAGTGTCTCCCCCATACTCCCCTGCAGCACCCGTGGGGTCCAGGACAGAGGGTTGGGGTTTGCAGTGCACCCCCATTCTTGTCTGCTCTCCCCTCGAAAGGGGCTCCCTGAGGCCCACGGTGAGGAATGCCAAATCAGCAGGTGTATCCAGGGTCTCCCCACAATGGAGCCTCTGAGCTCACGGTCGTAACATCTTGGGGAGAAGAAACTTTTTCCCTCTGGGCCTCATGCACAGAGGTGGCCGGCCTACAGGAGAAATAAAGGTCTCAGCCAGGCCTCTATCACCAGCCGCAACACTTTGTCCCCCACCGCCTTCCCGGGACTCTCTCCTCTCCTATCTGTCCCTCTGGCCCTGCCTCCTGTCTTCTTACCCCTCCCCACTCCCCTCTACCCTCCAGGGATATTTCTGGGTTTGTTTCAGCAGCTCCTGTCAAGCTGCTCAATCTGAGAAGCTCTCAGAGGTAAGCCGTTGCCCTCAGCCCCCACAGACCCAGCTCTGGACCCAGGGGGGACACAGGAGGAATCAGACCCCACTGTGACCTCAAGAGAACCTGGCCCAGGATGGCCAGCCTTGTAAACCAGACTGGCGCCTGCCCTACAGTAACCATGGCTGTGAGAGGCTAAGCAGGAAGAGGCCCAGCACAGAGTGCAACTGAGCCGGGCATTAAGAGGCAGGAAACAATTGTCCAGGTAGAGGAGGAGGAGAACGGCATTCCAGGCAGAGGGAGCATCAGGTGCAAAAGCATGGAGGTGAGAGAGTGTCATGATAACCAGGCATTATCGAGCCCCTGTCTCATGCCTATGAGTGACTGTGCAGCTAGACATTCATTCATTCGTTTGTTTATTCACCAAATAATTACCAAGAGCTGGGTACTAGGGCCACTGGGATGGAAAAAAACAGCATTGTCCCTGCCTCAGAGAAAGAACAGTCTGCTGGGAAATTATAGGACAGAGCAGTGAAGTCCTTGATGAGGGCACGCAGGCACTGATGGGGATACAAAGGCATCGGAGGAGTATGATGGAAGACATATGGGCATTGTGGGACCCCCAAGGAGGGGTCTGGCCAGAACTGGGGCTTATTTGTCAGCCTTTTTTTCTTCATTTATCAGTACTTGGTACCAGGTCCTCAGAGGCCCTCATAGCTGGAAAGGCCCTTGGCAGTCCAAGTCTATATCCTTCATGGTGTAAACAGTGAATCGGAGGCCCTAGGCCCGGAACTCAAGTCTCCATGGCTCCTTTTCAAGAGTGTAGTTGTATTGGATAAAGCAAGAATTGTCCATAGCCAGAACCAGCCCTGGACTCACACAGGACTCAGTGCTCCCTGTGCAACAGCTCCTGCAGCCCAGAGGTAGAATTGCAGGCCCAGGAGGCTGCTTTGGGCTAAGTGCCCTCAGAGTGGGGTCTGTGTCCTTCTCCGGCTGGCAGGGGCAACTGGGGACCTTGGGCATTTCATTGAGCCTCAGTTCCCACCACAGAATGGCAGCATAGCTCCTGGCTTGCCTACCACACTGGGTGGTTGTGAAGATGGGGAGTGTTGGCTCCCATGACCGAATCTCTCCGGGGGACTTTCTGCCTGGGCGGGGGCGGGGGGAGCAGTAGGGGGGGTGACATGGGGCTGACCCCCGGCACAGCAGCAGGGCTGATGGCTGGCTTCCCTTCCTCCTCAGGGCTCCCAAGCCATCCGTCACTTATAAATTCTCTTCATTTCTAAATAAAATGATTTGTTAATTTGAGTGAGTGATCGCCACTCGTCTGAGCCTTTTTGCAGGCTCAGAACAGCTTGTGGGCTCCTGGAGCCCCATGCCTCCAGCCTGGCGCAAAGTTGGAGGGGTTGTTTTCGATTTAAATGTGAATTGAATGAGGAGAAAAATGTTTCTCTTGGCAATTCCATAGGAGCTCGCTCTTCTGACAGATGTTGGAGTTTATTATCCCATC
The DNA here is from genome assembly GCF_949987535.1 of Balaenoptera acutorostrata. Lineage (NCBI taxonomy): Eukaryota > Metazoa > Chordata > Mammalia > Artiodactyla > Balaenopteridae > Balaenoptera > Balaenoptera acutorostrata. The sequence continues at coordinate 38,408,458 of NC_080073.1, forward strand.
GGGCCAGCGTTTTGTCGAGCAGAATTGCTAATTATTTCAGAGGCCCGGCCACAGCCGAGGAGGGGAAGGAGGTGGCAGGTGCGGCTTTGGGTGGCATCTGTCAACAGACAGGCACTGGGATGCTAGGCCCAGCCCGCCATCTCCCCACTCCCCTCCCGGGACCTGCAGACATTTGTGGGCAGGGGCTGCCCTGCCCCTTGGTTTCTGCTTCGTGGAGTACCTGGAGGAGGCAGCAGGGTCTGTTCTTGCCAGCACTGCTTTGGCCTCACAGTAAGGACTTTCTAAGGTCACTTTGGGAGCCCTGGATTGCTTGTGGGTCATGGGTGGTGAGCGGAAAAAGGCTCCGGAGAGGCCGGTGCTCTTCTCACTGCGTGAAGCTGAAGTTGTTGATTGTAAGGACCGCACCTGGGCAGGGGCCCTGATTGCGCAGGCGTGTGGCTGGCTATGTTCACAACCGTGGGCTCTGTGTGGTCACGTAGGGGTTTGGCATGACCGTGTGCTGTGCTTGCGGGTCACGAGCCGCCTGGCGTGACTGCATGTATCTATGAATGAGACGTCTGTGGCTGAGCTGCTCAGGCCTTCGAGGTACAGCTCAAATTCATTCTGTCCCTGGTCCCTGCACTGCAAGGCGAGGGAGGCCTTGGAAGACAGGTGGCCAAGGGGACTGGACCTCAGGAGGGGTGGGCTAAGGCTGGCCAGGGTGCTGCTCAGCCACCGTCGGGGTGCCCCAGGTTTCACGGGGTCCATGGTGAATGGACTCTGGGGGTGGGTTTCCTGGTCTCTGGAGATGTGGCCCTGGCAACCAGGCCCCTGGCCTCCCAGTCCATCCAGCCCAGGGGTATTAACCTCACACCTGGGCCAACTTAGAGCAGGGGAGCAGGGCCAGGTCCCCTGACACCCAGCAGGGGACCCAAGATTCCTGCTGGACTGGGTCTGAAGGCCTCCTGACTCCACACAGCCCGTGTCTGCCTCCAGTTCACCTCTGACGCTGGGAGGGGACAATTCCTCCTGCAGTATCCCCTGAGAAGCACGCCCAGTGAGAAAGCCCCCACCTCTGCCCCCTTCCTTACCCCTTCCTGAGCCCAAGACAAGAGTCTGGGTGCCCTGACTGCCCCCAGTCCTAGCCAGCTCAGGATCCAGCACTTTATTCTCCCCATCCTTGCGTGTCCGACACCCTCCCCATCTCTGCCTCCACCCCTGTTCTCCACCCACCCCCAGTTCCAGGCTAACTGAAGCTCAGCTCCCTAGGTTAACATGAAGGCAGCAGCAGCAGCTGGGCAGGATTTTATAACCCTGATTAACACTGGATTCCCTGGGGTCCCAGCTCTAGAATTGTGATGCAGGCCAAGACCAGCAGAGCAGAAGGCAGGGAGGGTCCACCCTGGTGCTGGGTCAGGGGAGATGGTCACTGCAGCTGGGCCCCAGAAGATAGCAGGGAGGCCTGTGGCCTCAGTCTCTCCCCACCTTAAGTCCTGGACCCTGGCAGCCACCCTAATGGGGGGGTGGGGAGAGGGTGCCCAGCCACCCCCAGGCTGAGATCCTGCCATGCATCTCTGATTGACCATGTGTCCCTGGGAGCCAGGCCCTCTCTCTCCTCTGGATAAAACTCCACTGTGACATCCTTCCATTAAATAGGGCATGTTCAGAAGAGAAAATTGCTACTATTTTCCCCTTTTACTTCACTGTCATCAAAAATTGATCCCATACTGCATCCTTATTTCAAAGAATGAGCTAAAAAAATGAAATAAAAATTCCCACTCCTCAGAGTGGCAGCTGCATGAAACTTCCCATTCCTCCCACCTCGCCGCACCCCCCAAAAAAAGAAAGGAAGGAAAGAAAAATGTGGCCATGGAAGGACCATGCAACTGCCAGCCCTTCTGGAGCTGTTGAATGTGGCCTGGCTGTGGCTTTGGGAGAGAGGAGGGGCAGGGCCCAGTCTGCGGGCAGAAGGGGATTTGTATCTGGTGAAATGTGATAGAAAAGGGGTAATTGGGGGAGGTTAATTTGGATCTAAATGGAGCAATTCGTTATCTCAGTAAGAAGCATCTCGTTTGCCAGGGAGACGGCTGTGCCTGTCAGCCAGATGCCGGCCTGCCCATTGGCAAGGCAGTGGCTCAGAGCAGGGCCCTGCCACCCCCCCTCAGGCGGTCTAGCCTCACAGAGCCACTCACTCTCCTTGGCTTGTGGGGTGGGGGAGGTGAAGACAGGGGTCCAGGAAGGGGGAAACAAACTGGGAGAGTGTGATGCCCCACAGAGCCCTGAGGCCTCCTGACCCCTGGACGGTTTTCCTTCCCACGGGTCTAGCTGCGTCCTGGAGGAGTAGAGAATGGGTGGGGTGAGGAGCACAGTTTAATTTAGTTTATTTCCCACTTCATTCGGCAAAGTATTGAGCAGCTCTTCACCAAAGCACAGGGTTTTTAAAACATAGAATATGAATAATAAGGATGAGACAAAAGAGCCAAGATAAACAACCTCAGGACCAGGTGCTTGGTCTAGTTGAGCCTCCTGATAGCCAAAGGAAAAAGGGAGACCCAGTGCTTTGTGTTCTAACCACAAGAGATGAGACATTTAGATCAACTCCCCACAGAAACCAAGTCTTGCTGCCCGTGGATTGGTGTTTGGGGGAGACTTCCACGATGTGCCCCTCAGCTCCTCCCACCTTTACTAGGAGCAGGGTCTGGGAGCTGGCACCTGGGCTCCAGTCCTGAGCATGTCCCTCCTCCCCAGGCCTCAGATCCCCATCTGTTCCTTGCCAGGGATTACAGGCAGGAGCTGCTGACAGAGCTGGGATCTCTGGTCGCACAGGTGTGGCCCACACAGGCTACATTGCTTTAGGCCTGGGCTCAGCATCTGTATAGACCTAGGTGTGTGTCCTGGTCCCACCTCGTGCCAGTTCTGTGGCCATGGAGTACTCGACCACATTGTTCTGAGCCTCCTTCTTCTGGAAAATGGACCAGTAGCACCAGCCTCACCCCCCATGGTTGTGTTGGTCACAAGTGGACTGTAGGCCCCCATAAGTGATAACTGTGGTCACAAGAGCACCTGGTGGGCAGTTGGTGTGGGACTGGTGCACAGGATTTCCTTGCTCCAAGTATGTGTCTAGCCTAGTATTGGCTGTACCTTGAGTGCGGGGTGGGAGCAGGGTGAGCATGGAGACAAGTGGAAGCCCCTCCCTCCACTGTGAACTCTGTGAGAATGAGGCCGAGTCTCATTCAGCCTGTGTCTCTGGCGCAGGCACAGGCCATGAACATGGTTGCTGAAAGAAGAAAGAGGAGGGGCCCCGGGCATCTCCTTTTTGTTTATTGCATACTGTGGCGTTAGTTGGGGTAAGATAACACAAAACAAAGTGATCACAGGTGAGGTGAGGGATGGGAGGAAGGTAAACTAATGGACAAATTGAGGGCACATTTGAGGAGCAGATCACTAGGTGTGAATGAGGCAGGTGGCAAAATGAGCCAGAGGGCCTGTTTGGCCAGGCGTGCATGGCAGGCAGTAGGGCCTGTGGGTCCAGGAGCCACGGGCCCAGTGAGCTACCTCACACCCAGCCACAGCAGGAAGCAGCCCTGCCCCACCTGTGCCTTAGGAGGTGAGCTCAGGACATGAAGGTGAGGACCCACCTACCATGTGCAAATGGGCCTGAACACGTTTGCATGCATGCGTGCATACACATATGTGTTCCCATGCTCATGTGCACATGTATTCACATACATGGGATTTTTTTATTTTTTATGTCTGCACTTGTGTTCACATGCTCTCATGCAGGTACTCATGTGTGTACATTCAAGTGCAAATGCACACAGTCCTCCTTCTCTAATTCCAAGCCCTCCACCCCCAGGATTGCAAAGCTATTGACCACAAAGTCGAATGGAAGAGGCCTCTTCTCCCACCAGCTACTGAAGCCTCTTCTCCCCTACAGGCCTCCTGCTTGGCAGACCTCCCTCAGCAGAGGCCCAAGAGTCCTCAGTCACAGGAGTCCCACTTGCCCCCCCTTTCCTGTAGAAGAGTACTAGGAGGCTCTGGGGTGGGGGCAGGGCAGGGGAATGACATCAGGCTCCAAAATGCTGGGGAGGGAAAGCCCCCATGGCCAGGACCCAAGAGTGGGCCAGCAGGAGTCTGGGAATCAGGTGGCCTGGAGGCCTTGAATACCTTGGTGAGGCTGGGCTGGCACTAGGGCACAAAGACCCCCAGCCCCAGAGAGTGCCTGGCTCTGCATTCAGGGAAGGGAAACAGACCCGAGGGTGGTGAGCAAGTTCTACACTTAGCCTTACTGCTCACCCCCACCCTAGGGGAGTCCCACCTCTTGCTGAGCTTTGATCCCACCTGTGAAGTGGGATGAGGATGGCTCGTGGAGGTTCTGCCCTGATGGGCATGAAAGGATGGCCCTGGGGCCAATCCAGCCAGCCCAGGACTCAGAGTCTGCTCCTCTGGGGGATGGACTGGCCCTGGCCTTCTCCCTCTCCAGGCCCTTAGCTCAGGCAACAGCTTCAGATCTAGGCAGAGCCAAGCACAGCTGCCCCCAGAGGATCACTAAGCTCAGCAATGATGAACATAAACCCATAGCAGCACTCCTGCCCTGATGCCATGAGGGTCACAGGCTGTGCTCGGCAGCCATGCCAGAGGCGGAGCACAGGTGGAAGAGAGCTGCTGGGGGCCAGAGCTCACTGAGTGACCTCAAGGACACACAACTCCCCACCTTCTTCAGGTACCTCTCCTATCTTCTCCGGCCTCAGCCTGTGCCCTGGGAAAGGGGCAAGAACTCCAAGGCCACCCAGTATGACAAGTGCAAGGTCATGCCGTGAAGCTGAGGATGAGCTCAGGCCCACCCAGGTGTCCTCCTGCCCCCTGGATCTCTCACCCAGCCCCACAGTGTTCCCCCATCCCATGCTGTGTGATCCACAGCCAGCCAAAGGCTCATTTCCTCCTCAGAGGGGGTTCAGTGTCTCAGAGGGGGCTGAGGATGTCTCGTGGGTGAATCAATGAGTGGGGGAGGGAGGTTTAGTTACACAGTTCCAGCGACAAACCCCCACCCTGCCCTCAAAGAGCCGTGACTACAGACAAACTGAGTAACCCCCTCTGAGCCTCAGTTTCCTCATCTGCAAAATGGGTTTGGAATGGACCTGCTTTGTAGGGGTTCATGAACAGTGCTGGGGCACGATGAGTGCTCAGTGGTGTGGCCATGACAACAGGTCCATGTGAAGCACAGGTCCTACAAGTGCATTTCCAGGTGCAGGAATTCCCTGCCAACCGTATATATTTTAGAAACACTCAAAGCCCCACCTGATCACCTGGCCATGGGTTTCTCGTCCCTGGAAAACTCCTGGCCCTTCCCTGCAGTTTGCTCTGCCCTGCCTCCAGGAGCTACTCCCTTCTTCAGGCAGCCCCAGGTCCACACCCCCCCTTTCCTGGTGACATCTGACTCTCTTACTGGCCCTTCCTAATAAGCCCAAGTGCCACCGGGCTCCATGTGGCCAGCACTCAGCATTCTCCTGTTTTCTCACTGATGCAGTGATGGTGGATGGTGCCATTTTCCCATTTCACAAGGAGGAAAACTGAGGCCTGGAGAGCTGAAATCACCCAATCAGGATAGATCGGAGTCCACTGTGGGTCCATCACTAAAAGGGTCTCTTCCACACAAAGTCCAACCCAAAGCGCTGAAAAGATCAGGGGCTGAGGTGGCCTTAGCCAGCTGGGATTCAGGGCTTCCTTCCTGGGAGGTGGCATGGTAGAGAACAGACTCCCAGACCCTTGTCCCAGGGGAGAGGGGCTGCAGCCTGAATACAGGTGTGGAGGCAGAGATGCCCCAAATAGGCAGGCACGTGCTACGTGGCTGCTGCCCCACGCTCCCCAGCTGGCGCCGTGGCTGTGTGGCCATTGCTAGGCATCTGTAAGGCCCAGGTGGGCCCTACCTGTTGTGGAGCAGCCGTGCAGTGTGGGGTGGGCACGGGGCCTGGGCAGGAGCAAGGCCGCCTCCACCTGCCCGCCCTCCTCTCACTTGGCAGCAGCGAGCAGAAGCCATTAGCGCCTGGCAGCCCGTGTCCCACGGCTCTGACAAATGCCTTAAATGTTGTCGCCAAGGCTCCAGCTTTCCCTCCGGCCGCCTTTACTCCTCGTAATAACCAAGTGTCGAGGCTGATTGGAGCAGCGGGATGCAGCCACTATTCAGAGCAGCTTTTACCCTGGACGTTTCCACCTGCCAGCCAGGCTGTGCCCACCCCACCCTCCGCCTCCAGGCCTTTGTCTGCCTGTCGCCTCTGCCCAGGCCCCCAGCATCGCCCCTGGGCCAACCAGTGCCCAGCTTTGTGTCCCAGGTGGTGCCCATGCTGCTGCCACCAAAGGTGGTGGGCAGCGATGGGCTGGAGTCTCAGGCGTCCACACCCAGCAGAATGGCAGCCCGAGTGGAAAGATCTGGCTCTAATTCCCACTCTTCCGGGTGACCTCTGTTGGGGAGCCCCTACTTCTTGGTTTGGCTTCATCTCTCAGCCTTGGTGTCCTTGTTGGTATAATGGGAATGATGACTGGGCTTCATAGGGCTTAAATGGAACATATGTGTGAAGCAAGGTGTGTATCACCATGTCCTGTGGAAGAGGCTCAGCCACACTGAGACCACAACACCCTTGGACGGAAGGAGGCTCAGGAGGAGCAAAGGCCTGCATCAGCTGCCCTGGCCGAGACCGCCCTCCTCTCCACACAGCTTTGTGCTGCTGAGGCTCCCATTTGGAATCCCCTTCCTCCTCTTCTCTGTCTGGCCTTGTCCTTCAAATTTGGCCTGCTGTTCCCTCTTCCAGGAAGCCCTCCCAGTTTGATCTAACCACACTCCTCCCACAGGTTTTATGTGACGTTTTGAGTGGGTCCTAGATACTCAACGTTCTCTTATTGTTTGCCTTCATCCTCGCACAGCCTTGTGAGGTCAGGACTATTAGAAGCCTCATTTTAGAGACAAAGTAGTCAAGGTTCAGAGGGGGACTAGCATCAGTCTCCCATGTCACACACAAAGCTCCTGGCTCCGCCCCATGGGGCTCTGTGGCCGCTGATCAGGGGAGTAAAGTAAGCCCCACCTCCCAGGGGCTCTGCCAGAGAGGGCGTGCACCCCCATCCCACCCCCTGGCCGTGAGGGCTTCCTTCCTGAGACACCCAGTTATAAGCACCAGTGTCCAGGCCAGATTTGGTTGGTTGATTTATGAGGTCTCTGATCACTGAATCATTTGTTTACAGGTTCCCTAGCCTTCCAATGATGCTGGAGGGTGATGGGCAGAGAAAGGTAAAGAGTGAGTAGTCTCTGCCCATTCATCAGACTTTCCTCAGGGATGCAGAGGTGATGGGGCAGGTGGTGGTGGTGGTGGTGATCACAAGGAGACGTCAGATGCTAGCGGAGGTACCACAGTGGAGTGATGGCCATACTAGTGACGGTTGTGGTGGTGGTGGAGGTGATGTTGATAGTGGAGTCAATGGTAGATGGTGATGGTAGTAGAAGTGACAGTAATGGTGTTGGTGACTGTGATGATGGGGATGAAGGTAGCGATGGTGGAGCTACTGGTGATGGTGGTGACGGTGATGGGAGTAACACTGCTGATTGGTGATGGGAGTACCACTGGGGATGACAGTGGTAACGGTGATGGGAATAACTTTGGCAATGATGATGGGAGTGGTGCCAGGGTGATAAGAATAATGTTGGCAATAGTGATAGGGGTCGCAGCGGTGGTGATGATGGAATAATGTTGGCAGTGGTGATGAGGAGTGTTGGCGGTAGTCATGGGAATGTTGATGGTGGTTAAGTGGGGATCAGTGGTGATGATGGAGGTAATGGTGATGGTAGTACTGAGAGAAACACTCTGGTGGGGGCAGAGGTAATGGTGGTGGTGGTGATAGGGTTGATAGGGCTGTCAAGGCTTCCTGTGGAGTGTCTCTCGTGGGAGAGTCCACCAGGCAGCCCTGTCCCACATGTGGGCTGTGCCCTAGCTGGAGGCAGGACGCAGTGGGGCTTGCTTGATTCTCCTTTTCTTTTAACCTCCAGTGAGCACAGCCTTCTGGGTAATGAGATGCAAATTGACAGAAAAGACAATGAGCCAGCCTGCGGCCCATAGGGCAGCTTTTAGAGTCAGGCTGATTGCCTCCATGCCAATTTGCATGGCATTAGCTGTACACGCCTCCTCCAATGGGCTCGTGCATTTCATCAGAGGTCACCTGGATTGTTGCATTCAACAAGGGGTGGTGACCTGTGATCCAGACCAGGGCCAGGGGCAAGGCCACTCTGACCCTGACCTGACAGAGCTCCAGGGTGCGGCACCAAGAAATCTGGGCCTGTGGGAAAGTCCAGTGGATGAGGGACTTCATGGTCAGCAAGGGATGACCATGGGTCTGGTTTGGCCAGCACCACGGTTCCATCTGGGTGTGTACTGCAAAGGTGACAAACAGGCCTCAGGCAAAAGGGAGGCCTGGCCCTGGCTTGGGATGCCTCAGTACAGGTCCAGGCTCTGCCCCTAACTGGCACCATCACCTGGGCAGTCCCTCCGGGCATTGGCTTCCCCACTGTGCGGTAGGGGCCCCAGCCTCATTGTCTCCACATTGAAGGTGATGATCATCAAGCCAGGCCCTGCCTATGGTGTGCTCAGCCACAGTTCTCCATGTCAAGGTCACACGTTGCAGCCCACTGAGAAGACCCATCCTGTCACTGTCACCATCACTTAAGGGCAATGCCTGGGATCATTCCTAGAGTGGGACCCATGGGGGCCTAGGCAGGGTGGGACCCAAGTGGTTGCCCAAACCCAGTCCTGCAGGCTGCCTGCCCATCCCTCCCACTCTGTCCAAGGTGCTGAAAACACTGGCCCAACTGCCCTGGGGTCCCTGCTGCAAGGTGAGCCAGGGGCCCCTTCCCTGCTGCCCTTGCTCTCTGGCCCCTGCAACCTCTCTGACCCAGTGCAACCCAAGACTTCACCCCATACCCTCCCCCAGGACAAATGACAGTGGGGCCAGGGGCTCTTTCCCTCTGCCCTCCACCTCCAGCCCTGCCAGTGCCCCCTCAGGCACGTCCCCGTGCCCCTCTGGGCCCGCCTCCCTCCTCACTGTCCCACTGCCTCTCCCCCCGAGGTTGGGCCTAATCAGAGCTAATCAGAAAATTATGAGCTGCCTGATTACTGATTAGATTCCTAATGTTAATAGAGTCGAGAAGGGCCCGCTCAGGCTGTGTTTTAGGAAAAAGTATAAAAATAACATCAAGGGAAGGGAGCATGGCAGCTGGGCAAGGGCTTGGGCTCTGCTGTCCTCACAGGCAGGGGCTCAGGCTCTGCTGTTCTAGTTGGTGGGGGGCGCTCAGGCTCTCAGGTGGAAATACATTTCATAGCAGGAAGGCCTCCTAGCACCCTTAAATTCTGCCAGTGAAGTTGCCACCCCAGGCAGCTCTTCCTGCAGAAGCCTCTATCAAGTTCTGTGCTCAGGACAGTGAGACTGAATTGTAGTGGGAAGATAGGGAAGACCCTACTGATGGTATACCACATGAGAGCAGGGCCGTGTCTGTACTGCTCACGGACCTACTCATGCCTAACACAGGCCAGGCACACAGTAGGTGCTTAATAAACATTTGCTGACAGGAAAGAGGGAAGGTCACATCACAGCCTTCTCACTGGAACTACCACCCTCCCGTGGTGGGGTGTAGAGGCATCTGAGAAGGCTTCCTGGAGGATGATGTTGGAGCACATCAGGAGAACGCACTCGTCTGGGGCCCGGGCAGGGGGTGCTGAACTACCCAGGGACCCAACTCCTGGCTGACCTGGCCAGATGAGGGGCCCATATCCATCACCCCCTAGCCTCTTACTCCAGCAGGGCCCCTATGGCTTCTGCTTCAATACCACCTCATCACTGACTTGGCAGCAGCTGGGTGGGACTGGTAGATAACATTTTCATGAGGTCCAGAGTGGGGTCGGGGTCCCAGAGAGCAGACGTCAGCATTTCAGACCCCTGAGGCAACACCTTGGCCCCTCTACATGGCGTGCCCAGTGTGACCCACACTTAGACTCAGCCTCACCCTGCCCTCACTTTTATCTCTGCACCACCTTGGATCCCTGTGCTCTGTCAGTGCTGCTTCTGGCCTGGTCTATGAGTCTCCATCCCAGGGAAATCCAGGGCCTCCAAGACAGCAGGTCCCTAAGGGCACCTCCTGATCCACCCACCCACCCCACTGGCCATGGTAGAAGCCTGTGCCCAGCTCTGGGGCCACACCAATCCAAGAATTAAGTCCCTGCCCTCAAGAGACCACATCTGGGAGGGAGTCAGACACAACAGTGATGGAGACACCACAGGGGATTCTGGAAACCCAGCCTGGCAAGGGCACCAGGCTTCCTGGAAGAGGTAGATGGGCCCTGACTCCTAACGGATGAGGTGGAGCTGCCAGGGGAGGGGGCAGGAAGGGCAGTCCAGGTTCAGGGCACAACACAAATAAGTGTAGGGAACCTCAGCATGGCAGGTGGGCAGAGTTCAAGGTCAGCGTGGTGGGTGTGACGAGTTTGGTGGGACCAGGCCACACAGGGCCCTGTAAAGGATGGCAACAGGAAAGGGAAGAGTGGTCAGGGCATCTAGGAAGCACTGGATGGGGACACAGGGGTCTGTGTGGGAGGCCTGAAGGTGTGAGGGCCTGGGGCAGATGAGCTCATGCCAAGCAGCTTGGGTAGGAGTCTGAAGTTGGGTTGGAGCAGGGGAGAGGGGTGTTCTGGAGAGGTCTGGTCTGGAAAGGAGAAAGGGGGCACAGGAATAGGGGGCTTTGGAGGGGAGCAGCTTCTAAGGGGTGACCTTAGGGAAGTGACAGCCCAGCTTGGGTGGGGTTGGTTGAGTAGGACACTGAAATGGGCCCTTGGTCCCTTCCTGGGGCAGGGCAGGGCTGGGCTGAAGGCCAGGCCAGGGTGCTGGGGGTTAGTGGACAAAGGTGGTGCTGAGGAGAGGGACAGTCAATTGGCATGAGCTTCAGAGGGGAAGAGGTCAAGCCAAGGTCAGAAGGCCCAAGAGAGAAGCTAAGGTTAAGGGGAGCAGTCAGTAGGTCCCTGGGGTGAAGCTGAGGGGAGGGAAGGGGCAACCCACTCCCTGGGACTGTATCTCCAATTTCCCGGGTGAGTCTACATCCTGTCTTCTGTCCATACCTTATTCACATCTCCACAGCCCTGGGAGGGCCGGGTGGACTTCTGGTCCCTATTATGGACTTGAGAAGCTGAGGTCCAGAGAGAAGAGGTCAGTGCTTCCCAAAGTACATGCTGGGCCAATCACCAAGCCCTAGGAGCTCGGGCCTCCCAAGTGGGAGGGGCATTGTCACACTCAGGCACACACACACCCATGCCCACACATGTGTGTCTCTAGAACGTGGCCTGATGAGGGGAAAGGACGTATTCCGTGGTACACTTAGACAAATGACGTGTTGCCCTGCTCCTCTATCTCGAGAGTGGCCAACAGCCCTGGGCCTGATACCTTCACGTGATGCTCTCTGTGTGTTTTTTAAAAGGGTGAAAGAAACTTTGGTGAACTAACAAAACTGGCAAATTTATGAGAAATTTCACCTGGTTCACCAGGGACTGGTTCACTGTGGAGATGTGCAGGTTTCATGCTGGGAACTGAGGAGGTGCCCGCTGGATTGGTGGCTTCTGACCCTGAGGGACTGTGCTGAGCAGGGCAGTGCCTTGGAAGGAGTCCCAGCAACCTTGGGGTCCACATGGCCCAGCCCTTGGCTTGGGCTCCTCAAGGCCAAGGTGCCTCCATATGGCAGGGCTCCGGGGCCACAGCCCAAACACGGACCTGATGCGGTACGTGGACTTACTGGCTTATCTCTCATCAAGGAACCTCTCAAGGGTGCCCAGTGGGGGACCTAGGAGCAGCAGCAGTGACCCGGCAGGGCAGGACCCCAAGAGCCGGGCCTGTCCTGCTGCCCTCAGCATGAGGCCGTGCATGGCCACATGCATGCCCTCCTGAAGCAGCCTGATGCCAGAGTTGAAATCTCCTGAGAGTGGACTTCATCTGTGGTTCCTGACAACTGCTCTGTAAATTCTGGCTGGCCCCTGCGAATCTTCTGCCCAGCCTCCAGAGCCCCTTCCCTCACCCCTTGCCCTGTTCACACGTTTTTGTATTGACCATGGTTCCCATTGAAAGCTAAAGTGTCCACTGAAGCCAGTGGAATTTCTGTCATCATCTGAGCGTGGCTTCACCTCCTTTCCTTCCTGGGAAGGAGCATCTCGGAGCACATGGCTTTCCTTTTCCTGATGTGAAAATGTCCACTTTGGGGTTACATACCGGTAATAGGACAGAGTGGTTTTTTAAATGTCCTCCCATGGCAAAATATAAGCTAGCAACTGTCCGTGGGTGAGCAGAATGATCCTGTCTGGTCTGAAATTCAAGCCTCTGGACACCAGGTTTCCCAGCTGCATCTCCATCTTCATCACAAGCCACCCCTCACTTCTTCGTATTTTTCCTGGGAAATTAAAACACAGGCTGCCCCTTGCAGGTGGGGACCGAGGGGGCACAGGAATCGATAACCAAGGCCAAGGTGCCCACAGGGAGTGAGCAAGCCCAGGCCCGGGACTGGAGAGATGGGTGCCTCTTCCAGAGGGGAACAACTCGAATGAGTTTTTCCCTGTTACATGTATTCTGACCTTTTTTTTTTTAAGAAAAAATTCCATTTTACTAATTTTTTTATCAACTCGTGGAGAACACGTGTGGCTGGTGAGGGAAAAGGTCAGGGAGCCTGTCGCTGCCAACAACAGCGTGGGCCTCACGTGATGGCTCCCCCCTCCACCAGGCGCCCTTTGCAGCTAGGAGTGTTTGTTGTTTTCCCTGCAGTTTCAGTTGCTAGAATTTTGGTCTGGGTTTTGGGTGTTTGTTTGTTTGTTTTTCATCTGTTCCGGTGGTTGTTTCATTTTTAAGCTGGAAGCACGGTTAATACAGAAAGCGTGGGTCAGATGTGTTGTGGGACAGGAACCAGGTGTGTCTGGTGTGGATGGATGCGGGAAGGGGGTGAAAGAAGAGACCTTGGAGAGAAGGGGTGGAGAAGGCGGGAGGGCTCACCAGAAGGCTGAGTGCTGGTGCTGCCCAGGAGGTGCCAGTGTCGGCAGCACATTTGACAGGAAGGCAAAGCCACCAACCTCTTCATCACCTGCCATGCGTAAGTTATGGGTCCTGTCAGCCTGCTCTGCCCACGCTGGTGCACTTCTCTTCACCCCTCAGAACCCAGCAAAATGGGGATCAGGACAGGACCGCCTTCAGAAGGTTGTGGTGAGTGAGGTTGTGCCCATAAATCTCTGAGCAGTCAGAGTCATCAGGATACCCATCGCTCACATAGCAGGCACTGTCTGCCCACACATGCGCCTTCCCCAGGCACAAGTTGTGCAAGAACAGGGCCAAGTTAGGATTCTCCTGGTCCCTGACTATGGGTGTACCTGCTTGAAGAAGGCAGTAGACAGACAGACAAACACCCATTCAGGCTGAGGTGGCAGGAAGAATGGACCCACAGGGCCAGGACTCCTCACTTGCCTGTGCATCTTGCCCTATTGTCAGCCCTGGGGCTCCAGTGCCCTCCTTGCTGAACTGCATCTTGCTTCATTATTATGCAGATATTTTGATTATGCAGATATGTTTTTTAGACAGTTTTAAATATGTATATTATTTACTCATTAGACCATAACAGCTCTAAAAATTGGAAATCTGCATTTAGTATCTATCAGTACACAATACAGAGTTAATACACGGCCCACAGGTGAGGAGGGAAGCAGGGTGGCAGTGGCGGCAGTGCTGTGCTGGGCAGGGGCTTCTGGGCGCCCTGGTGCTTACCCCTTCCCAGGGTCTGGGTCCAGTGACACCAAGGATTGGGGGGATGGGCTCAGAGCAGCATCTGAGAGTCCAGTTACTGATCCCCTCTCCTGGGGAAAGGGCAAAGGAACCACTCTGGGAAGCAGGTAAGGAACACCTGAGCCCAACCAGCCACGCCCCACCTGGCCAGACCTGATCCTTCCCTGGGACATTCGGCATCCAACACTGCTGGTAGACCTACTGATGCCCCCTCCACCACTTCCTCACCAGGGGCCTGGGGCAGTGGCACTAATGCTCAGTCCCCTTACAGAACGGGGAACAAAAGAATCCACCTCTCAGGTGTCTTGCTAGGGGTGGGGTGGGGAGGGTGAGGAAGAGGTACCGTCTTCCACCTGCCGTTGGATTAACTGCACCAGTCAGCTCAGGGTAATTACAGGGGCAGTGTCTGGTATCATCCTGTCATCATTGCCTTCTTTGCAACCCTCTGGCAGTGTTCTTGGGGCACCTACTTGGTGCTGGGACTTTACTCTGGGCTTGCTGCCCCCAACCTCTACCTCAGAGCCCCCATCACAGCTTCTGCCAGGCTCAGCCCCCATTGGCACATATCTCAATATCCTGTGCCCCATGGGTTCAGGGCCTTTTATCCTAAGCCTCTCCTAACCTCTTGGAAGAGAAAGTAGCTATAACCAATTAAGACCAAAAAACTCATTCAATCTTTCCCTCTGGGCTGCACAAAACAAATCCTGTTTGATGGGCAGTTACTCCCCAGACCCTTTCAGGCTAGGTGGGGGGGGAGGGGCTCCAGGTGAGGGGGAGGAGGGGAGGAGGCCAAGGAGAAGTGGGGTCACCAACCTGGGGGGAGGAGTGGAACCTCAAAGAGGATTGAGTGGAGAAGCCTGAGGGCTCCAACCCGCCAGGCCCAAGCCCCGCTCCTCCAGGGGCACCTTATCCTCCAGGTGTTGGCCTCTGAGGGGCAGCCACCATGGCCTCAGGTCCCTTATCTTAGGTCATGGTCTATCTCAGCTCCAGAGCAATTGAGAGACTTTGAACTTAGTGAAATTCAAAGGTGTCTGTAGAGGGGGCTGCTCCCCCAGGGGAGCTTTGTCCACAGCCCAGTCCTCCTCTTTCTTGCCCTTTCCCGTAAGAACAGTTTCCAGAGCTGAGGGAAATTGATTGTTAAGTGAAACTCTCTGATAATTGCCTCTGAAATACCTGCTGTTATCGTAATTGACTTAGCCGTGAGCAGCCCTGCTCAGCAGTCCCACCACAGTTCCTTCCAACGCCTTGGCCATGATGGAGACATCGCAGGCCAGGCAAGCCACCATCAGCAACTTCGTAGTAGCATCACCTTCATAGGCAGCCCTCATCCTCCAGGATGTGATGAAGAAAAAGAGTCTCAGAGAGGTTAAACCACCCACCCAGGGTCACACAGCTGACCAGGCAGGTCCAGACTCAAGCCTTTACCCAGGTTCAGAGACATTCTGACTTTGATTTATCAGATGTTCATTGTGTACCTACTACGTGCCAGGGACCAGGTTACTGTAAACTTGACAGCTGCCGGATACAGTGCCCAACAAGCTCAGCTCAAGGGGAAAAGCAGAGGGTTCTCTAAGTTCCATGATGGGGAGAGATGGGAGCCTGGCATGGGTCAGGGAGTGGTTAGGAGGAGAATGGGGTCTAAGCTAACGCCTCAAGGGTGAGGGAGTGAAACAGGCTGGAGGAGTCTGGGCAGGAGTGCACAAGGAGGGAGCAGAATGTGCAGGGGCCTGGTAGCAGGAGAGCCAGAGACTGCAGGTGGCTCTGAGAGCAGAGCCCAGAGCCCGAGCAGGGAGCTGGTCCCAGGGAACAGGTATTCAGGGTCAGGGATGGGAACAGAGCACATCTTCCCCAGACAGGCAGGAGCCCTGAGATGAAGCGAGCCATGTTCCCACCGCGGCCTCTGCCCTGCTGGGAGTCTTTGTAGGTTCTCCCTTTACTTCTGGATCTTAGTGTCCTTCCCCATCCTGTCTCCCCCAGGCCATCAGGAGGACTTGGGGGAAGGTGGGAGGGAAGCGCAAGGAGGATGAACCTCGGGGCAGGGCAGAGGCAGAGGCAGGGCTATGAGCAGTCTCCCAGCCAGCCCCGAGCAGGCCTGACTGTTGTGGGCTCTGCGAAGACAGGAGCACAAGTCTGAGTGCCTGGCAGAGGGGAGGGGAGCCCATGGACAGGACAAGGGCAAAAGGAGGCTTCCAGAAGAGGTGACAGTCTGATAGGACTGACTGAGATGATGGGGAGCACATCCCAAGCAGAAAGAGTGGATGACAGGAAGGCCCAGAGGTGGGCAAGAGGCTTGTGTGCTTAGAGCCAGCAAGTGAAACGCCAGGGGACTGGGCTTTATGGGCAGCTACTGGCAGTTGGAGCAAGGGGGCTGCCAAGAACCTAACTACCCTCTGCGTGGGTAAGGTTACTACTTCTAATTTATAGGCAGGAAATTGAGAGCTGGAGGGGGAAGCTGGGGTCTGAACCCAAGGCTCCAGGGTCCAAGCTCTGATCCCCACCTGGGGCCCCTCATGCGTGCCATGTGTATTCCCGTCCTCTGCCCTCTCACCCTCAGGCCTGAGGGACCGCGTGCAGCCACAGCCTGCCCCATCCATCCCCCGTTCAGCTGCCTCAGCCCTTCCTCCCGCACCACCAGGCCTGTGGATTTAGCAGTTTCCACACGTCCGGTGCCCGGGGACGGACTGATTGATCTGTAACACTGAAAAAATAATAATGGCTTGATCATTACTGAGGATTAAAAGTAATCCCTTCGCTGTGGCTATTGCAACTCCGTTATTCACGAGTCAGCAGGCTGACCCGGGCCTTTGAGCCCGTGGGACTCCATGAGTTCAAGGAGGCTGGGGGCTGGGGCCCTCCCTCCCGGGCTGGGGCCCTCCCTCCCTGGTCTCCCTCACCTTGGCCACTAGGCTAGCGAGCCTGAGGGGCCATCAGCCCCCGTGTTCCTGAGGCCTGTGAATCCCAGGGTCAGACCTAAGTCCTGAAAGGTGAAGGAGCCGGCATCCACTGGCCAGCGGGGGAGGTAGGGGCTGGAGAGGACAGCTCCTCAAGGCCATGGCCCAGTTTGGAGACTTCAGCTAGTGTCAGTTTGGTGTTTGCAACCCTATCAACCGTGTGGCTTTTCTGTGGCAAGGGACCTGATCCAGTTGTTCCCACATGTGTCCCAGCCTCATCGTCCATGAAGTGGCAATGGCTCCAGGCCCACTCTGAGAAGGGTCTGGGGTCCCTGGGAAGGTGATGGGCCACTGGGCAAGGAAAAGGGGTATGCAGTGACTGCCTGAGGCTCACCCCTCAAGATGCAGCCCCAGGGGATGTTCCCTGGGCTCCCACACTCCATTCCAGGCCTGGTGCCGAGCTCGCATGGTCAGTGCTCTGTTAACAGGAGTGACAAGTGTTGTTAACCATGTGTGTCACACAGTAACGTCCTCTGCAGTAGGGCACTGCCAGCTTGTGAATCAGGATCCATCAGGGGGTCGGGCTCGGGTGGGGGTGTTTGTGCTTTAGGCTGAGAGGAGGACCCAGGATGGAAAGGGAGGGGCAGGAGTTGGGCACAGGGGGACTCCTGGGGCCTTAAGAAAGCTTTGCCTTTTCTATGCAGAGCCATAGGGAGCTGCCAAAGGTTTAGGGGTTTGGGGAAGAGGGGGATGGCCATGTGCTCAGATCCACATTCTGAAGGCTCCAGCTGCTGTGTGGAGAAGGATGACGAAGAGCAAGAGAGGACGCAGGAGCCTGGGCTGGGGATGATCAGTAAGGTGGTGTGAATAGCGTTAAGGGTGGGATGTAGGGGCAGTGGTCACAGGGTGGAGGGGCTCATTCTAAGAGGGGGTGTTGTAAACTCCAGTGGGCCTAAGGGTTACCCCGGAAAGGTATCCAGGAGCTCAGGAGGGGCCAGGATTGGAGGCAAGACCTGGGAGCCATCTGGGAGAAGAGAGGCCTATGGTTCCTGAAGCTGGATTATGGGGGTGGGGCCCACCCGGTGGGGCCCACCCAAGCAGTCACTGCAGTAACAGGTGGGCAGAGGACAAAACCTGCAAAAAAGACAGGTGGGGGTGGCAGGAGGGTCTCAGCAATGTGAAGTGAGGAGTTTGACTTTCCCACCCTGCCCCCAGGTCCCCCAGCCTCATAGCCTTCCCAGCATTCAGTGCTGGGAAGCATTCAGTGCTTTTGCCTTGAGGAGGAGGGGGAGCCAGGCCCAGCGGGAGTAGGGATAGCTCTGGACAGCCCTTCTAACAGCCAGAGGTGGCATCCTGCCCAGCGAGTGGAGGCTGCGGATCTACAGGGAGTCCCACCAGGCCCCCACCACACTGTTCCATGCTAGAAGGGAGGAAAAGCTGGTCTCCCATTTCCCCCGATGGGCAGCTGCCAGGCTTTATTTTAGAATCTCCCCTCTTGGGCCCACAAGCCATCAGGCCTGGACTGATGGATGGGAGTGTTTGTCTTGAATACCAAGGGGGCAGGGCCCTCTGAGTAGGGGCTGGAGGCCAGAAAGAAGGACCCTACTGCTCCACTCATGGGGTCAAATAGGGCGGGGAGTTGGGGACCAGAGCCCCTTCCACACCAAGAGCTACTGTATTCCTCCCTGGGCATGGTGGGCCCTGTGGAGCATACCTTTGGACCTTGGTCATGGGCTGGGCAAGGCAAATTCAGTGGTGAGGGCCCCAGCCCAACCCAGAGCCCCTCTGTGACCTTAGGCAGGCTGCTCACCATCTCTGTGCCGGGTACCCTCATCTGAGGAGGACACGGCAAGCACGTTCTGAATGGTGACAGGTACACGTGATGTGTCGCTGGCCTGGGGGAGGGCTTGGATGCAGTAGATGATCAGTTCAGGGTGACAGTCATCATTATGATGAAAAGGACTTCACTGCACTCAGCTCTGCAGGAGGCCCTAGAGGGCCAGGCTCAGTCCTGTCCTCAGGAGCCTCAAGACTTCCTAAAGAGGGACTTCCCTGGTGGAGCAGTGGTTAAGAATCTGCCTGCCGGGCTTCCCTGGTGGCGCAGTGGTTGAGAATCTGCCTGCTAATGCAGGGGACACGGGTTCGAGCCCTGGCCTGGGAAGATCCCACATGCCGCAGAGCGGCTGGGCCCGTGAGCCACAACTGCTGAGCCTGCGCGTCTGGAGCCTGTGCTCCGCAACGAGAGAGGCCCGCGCATCGCGATGAAGAGGGGCCCCCGCTTGCCACAACTGGAGAAAGCCCTCGCACAGAAACGAAGACCCAACACAGCCAAAATCAATCAATCAATCAATCAATCAAACATACGCATCTGATTCAAGATCCTCATTAAAAAAAAAAAAAAAAAAAAAAAAAGAATCTGCCTGCCAATGCAGGGGACAAGGGTTTGAGCCCTGGTCCGGGAAGATCCCACATTCTGCGGAGCAACTAAGCCTGTGCACCGCAACTACTGAGCCTGTGCTCTAGAGCCCTCAAGCCACAACTACTGAGCCTGCGTGTCACAACTACTGAAGCCCTCGCATCTAGAGCCTGTGCTCCGCAACAAGAGAAGCCACCGCGATGAGAAGCCCGCGCACTGCAACAAAGAGTAGCCCCCGCTCGCCACAACTAGAGAAAGCCCACACGCAGCAACGAAGACCCAACGCAGCCAAAAATAAATATTAATTAATTAATTAACTTTTAAAAAAAGACTTCCTAAAGGGACAGGATCCACGGAGGCACAAAGTAAGACTCTGTGGGTCAGGATTCCGGCCCAAAGGGTAGCGAGTTTCCAGCACCTCCTCCAGGAAGCCTTCCCTGACCTCCCAAGTTCCCACAACGCTGAGCTTCCCAGAAGCACCTCAGCTACTCCTGCCCTAGTTGTTCTGCCTGGTTATGTGTCTGTTTTCTCCTCTGAACTGTGGGAGGGCAGGGCTGGCTCTGCCATATCTCCACACATCAGCACAGTCTGGCACTAGGTGTATTGGGTAACAAGGTGTGGGATGGACAGACGCAGCTGTGCTCACAGGCACAGAGGCCTCAGTGGAGGAGGCCACAGGAACCAGCACCAAAGGATGGACCAGGCTTGTGCGGACAAAAGGCTTAGAGAGCCCTGCTGGGAGGGGGCTCAGGAAGCCAGGACAGGGACAGTGGGGACAGGCCTGGGTAGGCAGAGGTGGGCTGTGGGCACCTCCTTCTGGGCCCTGAGCAAGCTGGGGGCAAAGGTGCATCAGTGAGGCACTCTGTCACTTGTGGCATTTCATCTTTGGCTGGGGAAGGCCTTCCTCTTGACGCTGGGGTGACACTGGTTTGTAGCTAGTAGAGAGTGTCAGTGGGCTTGGCTCCAGGGCCTGGGTCTTAATATGCCTCAGGGGTCCCCCTGCCTTCCTGTGGGCAGGAAATGTGGCTGAGCTGAAGTCCAGGGAGTCCCGTGGAGATGCCACTCAGGTCCTTGCAGGCTTCACCTTTCCTGTGGGAGCCCGATGTGGATGGGGGAAGGGCCCACACAGCAAGCTGGAGAATGTCTGGGGCCAAGGAATCTCTGGGAGTCTGGCACGATATCCAGGGAGTCCCTGAGC
Source organism: Balaenoptera acutorostrata (assembly GCF_949987535.1). Taxonomy (NCBI): domain Eukaryota; kingdom Metazoa; phylum Chordata; class Mammalia; order Artiodactyla; family Balaenopteridae; genus Balaenoptera; species Balaenoptera acutorostrata. Next base: position 38,428,775 of record NC_080073.1, read on the forward strand.
CAGCCTGGCCCCAGGGACTGCTGGGGATGGAAAAGGCTTTGGGCTGGGCACAGACCTTCCTCAGTCTCTGACCTCCCTGTGCTCTGTTCCTCAGAGATTGGCTGATGCTGCAGAGAACTTCCAGAAAGCCCACCGCTGGCAGGACAACATCAAGGTAAGAACTGCAGTGCCCTCCCCAGCCCCTAGGCCCTGCCCACCTGCAGCAAGGGTGGATGTGCATGCAGGGGAGGAGGGAGAGGGAGGCTGCCCAGACCCACTGGAAGGGCACCAAGGGCTCTGTGGGGTGGAGCCGGGAACCTTTGCCCAATGTTCAGCAAACATTTGAGGCTCCCCCTTTTTTTTTTTTAATTAATTAATTTATTTATTTATTTTTGGCTGTGTTGGGTCTTCGTTTCTGTGCGAGGGCTTTCTCTAGTTGCGGCGAGCGGGGGCCACTCTTCATCGCGGTGCGCGGGCCTCTCACTGTTGCGGCCTCTCTTGTTGCGGAGCACAGGCTCCAGACGCGCAGGCTCAGTAGTTGTGGCTCATGGGCCCAGCTGCTCCGTGGCATGTGGGATCTTCCCAGACCAGGGCTCGAACCCGTGTCCCCTGCATTGGCAGGCAGATTCTCAACCACTGCGCCACCAGGGAAGCCCTGAGGCTCCCCTTGGTGCTGGGACACAGGGTGCAGATATGAAGCTCTCATTCCACTCCCAGCTCCCAGAGGAGCTATGGAGTCCCCCATGAGCAGATAGGCTGCTCTGAAGTGATGCTCCCCAAAGTTGGCATCCCCTTGGTGGTTAAGGAGGTGCACAGGCTCCTTGGACAGCCCCTGGGGCAGAGAGGCCTCTTGACTCCAGGACTTCCCAGGCTTTAATACACTGACCTGGAAGAGATGCTGGGGGAAAGGGACCCTATCCCCTTCCCAGACTTCCCCGAGCAGCAGCCTGTCTTCCAGAAGGCTGCCAGGCTGGGATCGGGGACCAGGCTGTCACAGCCACTAAATCCTCTCCTTCCGCCAGCAAAGCTCAGAAGGGGCTCAGGTGCGGAACAAGTGGAGGCGTGAGAAGCTGGGAGCAGGACTCTTTTTGAGGACAGAAGGGCCCAGAATGTGGAGGAGGGAAGGAAAGCCTCATTGACCCCCAGCCTCACACCCAGGTGGCTCACATATTCAGGCAGCTTGTGTTTGATTTGGACAAGACTGGACACACCTGCACCTTTCCTGTCAGAGGATAACAGTAAACCAGAAGAGAGACTGAGGCAGCGTTCCTCCCAGACTCAGGAAACCCCCGATGCCAAGGATGACGGAACCCTCGGGGACCAGACCAGTTGGCAGGGCTCGCTGTGTCCTCCACAGCCGCTCAGGCATGTGGGCCACGCCTCCCAGTGGTCTCTGTGCTAAATGCAGGGAGAGGCACCAAGAGCTGCCCCCTAGGACCCAGGGGCCAATAAGGGGGAGGGGGGAGGCCTTGACTCACTCCAGCTCTGAGCCTGGCACCTCTAGGAGGCGGGAGGGATTATTATCCCTACTTAACTGATGAGAACCCTGAGGCACAGAGTGGTTAGACCTACCTGAGGTCACCTGTTGGGGGCAGAGTCTCACAGCTGGGCCGTCAGGTGCCAGGGGGTGCATGCCCCCTAAACCTGTTCCTTCTCCCCAGTCCCCATCCCCCCAGGCCACCCTGAGCGCACACCATAGCACTCTTCCTTTGCTGCCTGGTGGGTGCTGGGTGCTGCCCTCAGGGAGCTCACATGGGGTTGTGAGTAACAGATGTTTGTTTACAGTGAACACATTAACGAACTAATGACTCCCTGGACAGATCCTCCCTCCCTGGGAGCTGGGGGCTGGGCTTTTTCTCGCTCCCCATTCCAGCACTACAAACCCATCCCTGGGCCACTGTGCCTCCTGAGCCTCTTGATCAGAAATACACACAGCAGCCTCCATTTGCACTCCCTGGCCACTTGGGTGTGCCCCCACCTGCAGATAACCTCACCCTGGCGACTCCCTGCAACGCCCAGCCTGAGCCTGCGCTCGAGGCCCCAGGATCTGGCTGTCCCTGCCTCTCTCGTCAACCTGCCTCCTCCCTCCCCTCCCCCTGTGCTCCAGCCACACCGAACACCTCACTCCAGACCCATTCTTGATCTCTCCACCCAGAATGCCCTCCGTTCCTCCTTTTGAAAGCCCAGCTTGTCTTGCCTCTTCCCAGTGAGGCTGCTTCTGCTCCCCAGCCCATCAGCCCCTCCACCTTCTGGGCATCCAGAACCCTTGGCTCCTGCTCTGTCCCTTCTTTTGTTTCTGACATACCTGCTTCCTCCCCTCCCCACCCAGGACAGATGAGCAGAGCAGGCACAGGAGAGGGAATGCAGGAATCAGGAAATAAGGGAATGAAAGCCCTCGGCCTGGCTTTCTCTCCCTCCCAGTGTAGGCCCCAAACAGGAAGATGAAGAGGCTGCCTCGGCCCCAAACCTGTTTTTTCTTCCTGACTCTGCAGAAAGCCCAGGATTTCCAAGGATCATCCTATTGGACCCCTGACCCCTGATTTTCAGCTACTCCAAGACAGAAACGGCTTATTGCAGGCCAGAGTGGGCACCACGGGGGCCTAGCAGGAAGGAAGGCCCAGGTCTCAGGGTGTCCAGGGGATGCTGAGACGGTGCTACTTGAGGACCCACTCCCTGCACACTGGGTCACAGTCCCTGCGGGACCCAGCAAGGGCTCACCCCTCTCTGGGCTTCAGTTTCCCCATTTGGCAAATGACCAGGTGGTGTTGGGGGCTATCTGTCAGCTCAGGTGTGATGTGTGAAAGGGTCAGTCCACACATCAGGCCATGTAGGTGCAAGTTGGTGATGGTATGGGTGCATCTCTGGCCACACCAGCCCATAGGCTCTGGGTGCGTCTGTCCTAAGGCAGGAGAGGGCTCTGCTGGCCCCATCCCCCTGGCTTGACCTGAGATGCCCCCAGCTATGGGTGTGACCACAGGGCCAGCTGGGCCCAGCCTTGTTTGCCTGATGCTCGTTGCCCACCCCCACCAGTCCATTAGTCTACCTGTTTGTCTGTCCCACAGGTATCTTGGGCAGGGTGGAGCTGTAGGTGCCCCCTCCTTTCCAGCTGCAAGGTCAGGGCCCTTCTCTTCCCCAGGAGCATTGAGCTGCCCAGCTGCCGGGCTAAAAGGCATCAGTGCTAATGATGGGCCCATTAGCTGACTTGCCAGCCAGCCCTGCCTGGGCTGCCAGGGAGAGCTGCCAGGGTGCAGACTGTCCATGCCAGGGGGGATATGGGGACTTCAGGCTGCAGAAAGGATGGTGTTTTGTCCCTTGAAGGCATACCACCCACCCTTGAAACTATGTCCTTCCCAGCAACGTTCAGGAGGTGACCAATAAGGAGTCATGTTCCTTCCCAGCATTCAGGAGCACACCCAGTGGCAAACTCAGGCCCTTTACACAAGCCAGGCCTTCTTAGGAATGCCCTTACCTCCTTCAGAAGGGCAACACCTCCCACTCCAGTTAACTCCCTAGAGCTCCTCTTTCTTGCCACAACTCTAGGATTAGCCCCCACTGCCCACAGCACCCACCTTTGGTGCCCCATCACAGATGGTTCCCAGTGCAGGCTCCCCCAGGCCAGTGGCCCAGTAGGCTCATCTGTCTGCCCCATCTGGCTCCTCTTGGCCAGAAGCAGTTGAGCCTGACTCAGTGCTGCCCATCACCTGTCCATGTGCCCAGCCAGGTGCCCTGTGGACAGAGTGACCAGGGCCTCAGTCTTCTTACCTCTGAGGTGGGGAGGATGGCAGTCAGCAGTTCTGGGCACAGAGGAAACCCTTGACCCATGGGGCCAGACTGGAATCCACTGCATGATCAGTAGGGTGTGGCCTTGCCTGTGTCAATAGCACACAGTAGGTTTGCATGCAGACCTCTGAGAAACGGGCAATGGTATACACACATACACACAAACATACATACACACACACACACACAATCACACCATTGACACCATCCCAGGGACTTGGGGGATCCTGGAGTCTGCAAGGTCAAGAGAGACAAGAGAGTGAGGGGAAAATATCTGGATGTGAAGCCGTGCTCCTCTCCCTAGTCCCAGGTCATGACCTCACACTCCTTGCCATGGCAAGGGTAGGGAACCTGTAGCCACAGCCCTGGCTGCAGCCCTTGGTCACCACGGCCCTTATTAGCGGGCAGCACCTCCCATGGCCGCTGTAGACAGGCAGCAGGTGCTTTGGTGCCCATAACACTTAGGGTGGATGAAGATGGCCCGCCTGCCGGACACTGTGCCTGGTGCCAGCACCGCACTGTGCCAGTATTATCTGCTATCTAGACGGCCACCAAGGAGGAACTGGGCCAGGGCATGGGTCGGGGAGGCAGGAGAGGCCATTGGTTCCAGGGCCTCAGTGCCAGCCCCAGAGCCTGCAGGAGACAAAGCGCTGCCCTGGGAGTCTAACAGGAGACATAGCTCTGCCTGGGAACCTAAAGAGAAGGCTGCGAAGGCTGGGCCAGGCCAAGGAGCCGGCTGGACAGGACAGGTGGCTCCCCCGGCCTGAGGTCTGCCCCAGCCACGGGGCCTGCTGCCTGCCTCTCTGCCAAGCCGGTGACAGACGGCTCTCTCAGAAAACCGTCCTCTTGGCTGAGCTGAGCTGGCAGTGAGCCAGGGCAGGAAGGCCAAGCGTCCTCACTGGTGCAGCCGGGTAGCTGCCTGGGTCCTGCACAGGGGCCTGGTGAGCAAGCAGCAAGCAGTCAGGTTTGACCAAGCCACAGCAGCCGCCTTCCATGGCACCAAACGTAGATGCCAACTGCTATTCCCCATGCTCACCCCACTCTCACTTCCTCACCCTGCTGCCCACCTGCCAGCATCCCTCATGCTCTCTCTTGGGCTCAGCTCCAGCTAAGGAGACTGTGTGTGTCATCTATACAAGGGCCGTGTGGGCCCCCTAGCCCCACTCCTCATGTGTCGTGTATGCACAGAAATCCACTTTGCGGGGAGGCATGTGTGTGAGTTCAGAGGGGGTGATTCCCCCCACTCCCTGCCCAGTTTGTGCAAAATGGCCCCTAAAATACTACGTAATGGAGGGGGTGTCAGAGGTGTGTACCCTGGACATTAAGGACACACGTTTCACCCCAACCAGAGGGTTTCTTCCACATTCAGACCCCTCCCGGGCCTGTGAAGTTACAAGCTTAAGGGGGCCACTCATGGGTTGGGTTGGCCTGAACCCCTGGAGAGGCCTCACTCCCTGTCCTCCTAGCATCATCGTTCTGATTTTACAAGTGGAAAATCAAAACCCTGAGGTAAAGCCTTACTGAGGCTGAAGGGTTTAACAGGCACCCTTGCCTCATCGGTGAGGTGGAGGTGACCTCCAGGAGCCCTCATGGGGCCACAGGGACTTGTGAGGCTTCAGCCTCGGTCTTCACTCACTGCTCAGAATCCCAGAGCTCACATGTTCAGGTCAGGATTTGAGGCCAGGACCCTTTGCCTAGTCCCCTGCACATAATCGCTAGGTGGTACCGCCTCCTTGTTGTGTCCCAGAGACAGGGCACTAGTGGTGGACACTGGGCACCTGCAGCCCAAAGCAGACACAGAGGCCTTTCCAGGGACCCTCCTACCAGACCCTAATGGTCCCATCCTGCCCTGTCCCCAGCTCCACATCATATCAAACATAGCGACCACAGCTGGGTTTACACTGTACTTTCACACATGTGACCTTGCCCGCCACCATCCATAGCTAATGCCACTCTCTACCAAGGAAGGGACATGGGCCCTCTCAAGATGGGAGAGGTAGGGAGGAGTCCTGCCCACGTGTATCTGAGCCCCTGGGGCACCAAGACTGCATACAGATTCCTGAGCCTCACCTGCAGTCTGAAGGGGGGGGCTAGAATCCTTCTGTGTGATACATTCCCCCTGTGTTACTGATGCCATCAACATCTCATCCTCCACTGAGTCCATGAAACAGCAGGACAAAGAGACAAAGGGAGCCATTGGAGTAGCTGGAGGGGTGGCCCAAGTGAATGCCAGGTGCCCCAGGGACAGCCCAGGTCAGGCAGGACCCAGGCATGGTCTGTGAGGGGAGCCCAGAGGAGGGTCACCGTGAAGGTCACTCTGGAGGCCTAGAGCCACCGACCCCCACCCATCACCCATGCCCTTTCCCGCCCTTGCAGAAGGTTTGCCTAAAAAGTTGGTGAGTGAAGCCCTATGTTCTAATCTGCAGTCCTCCCACTGTGCCTGCCTATTTTCATTACAGAGGGAAAGAGCATCAGAGCCGTGTTTATAACCCCCTTTTAGATAACAAATCACATTTTCTTTTCGCCAGCGACTGTGTTGAATTGATATTTTTTCCCCTTGGTTTAATAGGTTTGTGTGTTCAGGAATGATCTTCATCAACTGAAACTCCTTATTGTGTTTGATGTAATGTCAGCTTTCATTACGCGCTTGGGTCAGAGCTGGGCCCAGGGAAAGGCTGAGCACCCTGGAGCCTGGGCCCTGGCCCTCACCCCCACCCCGGGCCCACCTGAGCTCCAGTCTCTCTGGACTGGTGGTTGGGCAGGTGTGGGAGGGGTTGGAGATGAGTCGAGAAGGCAGAATGGAGCCAGGGTGCAACACCTTTTTTATCCCTGCCTTAGCTTCCTCACCTGTATAATGGGGTCATAGGGCTGTTGAGAGAACCCTGTACTGCAGTGTGTGTGAGGCCTAGCTAGACACAGCAGATACTTCACAGGACTGAAACTTTGGTCTTTCAGTCATCAGGAGGTGTGGTCTTGCCCAGGCATGGCGCCAGGCCTATAGTCAATGCTCCAGAATGCTTGGACTATACCTATAGGTCCAGCCAGTGGCCTGCACCCCCCAGACCTCTGGTGGGAGAGAACCCGCGACTGTTCCCCACAACTAGCCCCGGTACCAACCACCTCAAACCATGGCCTCAGACCCAGCACCTGGACAGTCACCAAGGCTAAGTCCCTCCCTCCATGAGGAGCCTGAGCTCAGAGAGGGAACAGTGCAGCCCTGCAGTCACACAGCACATGGGGCCCAGCCAGGCCCAGGCAAGGGGTGACCCACCATGGAGTAAGTGCTGGCTCTGTGCTTGCTGTTTTACAGCCAGACCCTTGGGAGCACACTTGGTCATCACCCCCATTTACAGACCACAAAGAAACAGGCTCCCAGTGAACAAGGGACTGCCAGGGCCATGCTGCAGGTTTTTGCTGTGCAAAACAGGGCTGAGGAGCACCAGGGGAGGGTGACTCGGACAGTGGCCCTATCTTGTGTCCTGGCCTTAGGGCCTATCAAGGCAGGGGTGGGGTGGCACCTGATGGCACCAGATTTACCTTCTGGCAGCCGCTGTCAGCCATGCTCAGTTCTGATTAAAGATCATTAAACATGAAATTAGCCCGTTTGTGTTACGGGTCCCTGGGGTGGCCGGTGATTATGATGTGCAGATGGCTGAGAACCCAGGCGGCGGGCAGGCGGGCGAGGCCAGGACGCGCGGTGCTAGCAAAGGCAGGCAAGGGCTGGGAGGCAGGCACGGGGGCCGGGCTTTGTTTTCTCCCGCTCCTGTTGTGTAAACCCCCTTGCATTTCACAACAAATCACAGATAATTAATAAGTACATGCTCGTAATGAGCAGGCTTTTTAATAGAAGAAATTGGAAGATGCGGTGTCGAGTCATTATTTCACTCTTTCCCAGACTCGGCTCTATTTTTCCATCTTCCTCAATTCCCCCTTGGTACTGCCTCAGCCAGAGTCTCTGCAGATAGGCTGGCTCTAACCCTACCTCCCAGCAGGGATGCAGTGCAGAGACCCTGATCCTAGAGTCAGGGAGCCCCGGGGGTACCGGCCCGGGGTACCACATCCTCCTGGTGCCTGTGAGAGCTCCTGAGGACGGTCTGGCTGGGGTGTGGGTGGGGCATCCAGCCTGACTCATCCAGCCCTCCCTGGATGGCAGCTCTGGATGGGTAAGGGAGCAGTCTCTGCCCCAGAGGAATCTGAGGAATCCAGGCCTTAGAGCTGGGGGTCCTGGCCGCACCTCAGGAGGCCTCAGGAGTATTGAGGCGTCTCTTCCCCACCAGGAGGAAGACATCGTGTACTATGACGCCAAGGCCGACGCTGAGCTGGTAAGTGCCCCCACCCATGCTGGCAGGGATGAGGAGCTGCCAGAGCCACACCCCCCGCTCTGGGACCTCATGGCCTTGGCTGTAAAATGAGTGTTAGGACTCAGCACTCTTCAGCATTCTGAGCTTGGCCTTGCAGAGTTGTGGCTGCACAGGTCCCCGCCCTACACCTCCCACAATTCCCTAGAGGCCCTGACCCCTCCAGGGCTGTGTCTCTGTGGCACCAAGGGGCACAGCTTCACTGTACAGTGTGGGGCGGGCCCAGCCCCATCCCTGGGCAGGGTGGTGAGGCTCTTGGACCTCCTCCCCTAGGTCAGTTCAGGTGCCAGCATCGGGAGGACAGAGGGCTGCTGAGTGCTGCGAGAGTAGGGGAGAGAGGGAGCAGGTGGGGAGGGCTTCCTGGAGGTAGGCAGGCGGGGCCGGGATGCAGGTGTGTTTCAGGTGAGTGCAGGTACCCTTCCCTGTGGTGAGGGGAAAGTGGCTTCCGTGTGCTGACCACCCCACAGCCTGGCCCCCCAATCAGTGTTGGCCCTGGGCTAAGTCAGTCTCGCCCCAGCTGTAGAGGCAGCCCAGTCCCTGTGCCTGTTCTTCAGAGGAAGGAGCGGGCTCTGACTCATCAGGGGTCACCGCCCCGCAAGTGGTGGTGCTGGGACTGACCAGAGAACCCAGAGCTACACTGCTCTTCTGCCTCACTGACTGGTTCACGTCTGCTTGGGCGGCCCTGTGACAGAGAGAGGTCCCCGTCACCAGAGGACTCCCATGAAAGTGTGACCATTTGTGGTGTGAGGGGGTCTACAGAGGAGACAAGAGTGTCTGAGGGTGCAGGGCACATGGAACAGACTGTTTTGGTGAACCTTTCAAGGCCCAAATTCATCTGCCTGCTTTTGAGGCAAAAGTAGTTGATCCCGGTTATTTCCTCTGTAAACAGAGGTGTCACAACTCAGTCTCTGGGGCCCCACCTGTGCTGGCTGGTGCAGAAGACCCAACAGCTAGACTCCCACTCCTGGGCCTATTGGCCTGGGGGGTTGCCTAGGGCGAGCAGGAGGTATCCAATGGCACCAAGAGGTGGGCAGGCAGGAAGGGATTCCTGCAGAGGGTCTGTGGTGCCAGGCTGGCCTTGGTGAGCCTTCAGGAGGGCAGGCAGGCAGGGCCGCAGAGAAGGAGGGGTGGGTGGGCTAAAGCAGGTGTGCTTCCCCCTTGGCTGAGCCTCTGTGGCTCCCAGAGAAGTTGCTAAAATTAAAGCTGGAATCTGAAATTCAAATGAAGAACAAACCTTTAATTAGACCCTGAATCTAATTCCTTACCCCCCTCAGCAGCGGGCTGTAATTTTAGCAATCAGTGCATTAAATATAAACCAGGAGACTGCAGTTGCCCACCGTACAAAGCCCCTGGGCGTCGGGGTGACACTGAGGGGTCTCCTTGACCAGTCTGGTGCCCGGCCCCCTCCCTGGACTCCCTGCTCCCAGCCCCCAACCTCTGGCTCTAAATCACTGACTCCCTGCCCCCAGCCCCTTGGACATCTGCTGGGGGGCTAGGGACAGCACAGGGAGGGAGATTCACCCCGGGTGGGGCTGGGCCAGGGTCAGTTAGGCCAAAATCCCAGCCCTCCCAGCCCCGGTATAAATATCAGCACGCACACATTCCCCAACTCTCCTGCCTGTTATGTTGTTTTGTTTTTTTAATCTTTGCCAGAGGTACAGTTAGAGATCTTTCTAGACCATTTACTTTTAAATTACCAGCCAGAAGGTGGGGGTAGGGGGGAAAGAAGGAAGGAAAAAGTTCGCCAGCTGATAGCTTATCAGAACAGAATCCAAATGTCACATTAGTTGGGAAAGTTGGGAGATTAAATTTTCCAGCGCCCTTCATATGCCGCTGACATTTCGGGGGCTTTTTTCTCCCGCACTTCCCCCTCCTCCCAGCAGAACGTGAGTGGCTCATACCTCAGAGGCGGCCGGCTCCCTGCTCTGGCCTCCATGCTCAGCAGCTGCCTGCCCCAGCTTTATCCAGCATCCAGGAGCTTCTGAGGGTCCTCTTAGGGTGTGCCGAGGTGGGCAGAGGGGTGGCACACTGGGTGAGGGGCAATGGCAGGGCAGTAGATGGCTTGGATTTTGCTGTTACAAAATCCAATCTTGAAGAGATGAAAAGGTTGTTTGCTGCAGGCCCTCCAGCCAGCTGCACCCACCATCCAGGCAGTAATTCATTCCCCAGGCCTGAGGGTGCACCCAGAGCACTCCCTGGGTGGGGAGAGCACAGCTGGCTGGGTGGGGAGGCACGATCACCCTTTCCCCAGACAGACAGCCTGGCGGCAGGAACACGAGGGGTGTGCCCAGGACCCAGTGAGCAGTGGGGTCGGCCGTCACGTGAGATCCACTGGGGAGAGGAAATGAGCTGAGCCTGGGGCTGAAGGTGGTCACAGGGGCGTTGAGGGGCAGTGAGGGAACATGTGGCTGGTTCAGCTGCTTACACTCCCTCCTCCCAGGGCACAAAGACCCCCAGCTCTGCGCCTACCTCGCCTGGCTCTCCATCTCTCCTTGCCTCCCCATCTGGCTTTTCTCTCTCTGTCTTCCCCTTCACTCTCTACCTCCATCTTCCCTTCCCCCTTGCACACCTGCACCCGTGCCTGCCCACCCCCCACCTCGGCTGCGGCATCAACACTATAGTCGCAGACCCACTCCTGCCCGCCTGTGGTGGTGGGCGGGGGCGCACGGCGCATGCCCAGCCTGCCTGGCCGAGAGATGCTGTAATTGGCACCTGTCAGACGGCTGCGACTCATTTTAGAAAGTCAACGGGGGCCTTTATAGTCCTGCTGCTAGCAGGCACCACAGACCCTCCTTCTGGAGGTTACCAGGTATCAGTGCTAGCCCCTACCCTAGTCCAGCTCTCCCCAGGACTCCCCGCTCTCCAGCTCAGCCCCTAGAGCCACCCTGCTGCAGGGGGTGGTGCCCCTCCCCCAGATGAGGCTAGGGACCTCTCCCTGGTGCCAAAGGAACTCCATGCAGGGGACAGGTGGGGCCAAGTTGAGGTGTGTATGTTGCAAAGCTCCTGGGATGGAGTGCTGAGGCCGCCCTGTGATTACACAAGGCAAGTCCATATGAGCAGGGGGTCTGCAGCCCACTCCTTCTCTCTAGCTCCAAGATTTGCCTCCTTTGCTGATAATTGTTTTTCAAGGATGTGAGGAAGGGTTTGGTTTGGTCTTGGCTCTGGAATTTGGGTTTAGCAAATGTGGGGATGGTGGGTGGGGCAGGTGGGTGTCACGGGCCTCCCAGGCAAGGGATCCATACCCCATGTCTCTCTGTCCCTGTGTCTCTCTATCTCTCTGTCTCTGCAGTAGTCTCTGATTCTGAGATGCCCCTATCTCCTAGATTCTGGCCCCCCTGCCTGCAGTTCTATCCAACCCCACTCCACCATTTCCCAGCCCTGACACTGCCATGGTTGGGGGGTCCCTTTCCACAGGACGACCCTGAGAGTGAGGATGTGGAAAGGGGGTCCAAGGCCAGCACCCTACGGCTGGACTTCATTGAGGACTCAAACTTCAAGAACAAGGTCAACTATTCATACACGGCTGTGCAGATCCCCACGGACATCTACAAAGGCTGTGAGTGTGCAGAGTGATCGGGAGCAGCCCTCCCCACCCACCATGGGGGCTAGGCCCGCTGCCTGGGCACCACCAGGTCCCAGGTGCCCATCCACCTTCAGCCCCCTACACCCAAGGTCACACATGCTCACCTCTCAGACCCGCCCACACGCAGGCATCAAGCCACTCTCAGGCACAGCCTTACGCTAACTCTCAGCAAGACACAAAACACCGAGCCTCTCACCCCTATGCATGCCCGGTCTCCTGCCCATGTGTATACACGTGCTCACACAAAGGCATGCACACAACTCTTGCCCCGACGTGCTGGGCCAAGTCCCCACCTGTCCCCAGAGCAGCTCCTCCCTACCCTCTCCCATTCCCTGGCCCCATGCAGGAAGGGTTGAGGGGCTACCACATCAGATGGGCACAGGACAGGGAGCAACTTCTCATTCACAGACACCAACCCTGTAACACCTCCCTTCTTCTCCTTGGTGAGCAGGGGGAGGTGGAGATGGAGGTCAGGGGGATTGAGTAGAGGGTGGTTGAGATTCCAGGCTCCAGGGACAGTATAGCTTTGCACAATGGGGAAACCAGGTCACTACAGCTAGAAGGATTTGAGTCAGACAAGAGGATGAACTTCCTGAAGAACTTGGGAGGTGTAGGGAGAAGAGGCCAAGAGTCAAACACTGAATGGGGAACTCTAGCTGCAGGATTTAAGGCCCCGGAGTCTCTTGCTTCTGACACAATTCTATGGGCACCTACAGGGTAGCCTCAGAATCCAAGGGGCCCACTGGGTGGAGGTTCTTGAAGCAAAGGTCCCAGAACTTCTGCGTGGTCTTCAGAAAGCAGGGAATCCTCCAGGGTTCTCAGGGAGGCCCCTCCACCTTTAGGGTCAGCCAGGCCTTCTGGGCAGCCTCAGGCAGGAGTGAGGGCGGATGCCCCCCACACCCTCCAAGGGCCGCCCACAGGCCACCTGCCCGAGCCAGTCGAGGGGCACTATCACAGGCAGGCACGCTAATTAAAACAGGAGCCACACCGCCCTCCCCAGTCACCCCTCGCTACCCACACAAATTACATTTTATATGTTTTTTATTTACTGTGTCACTTTTAATTAAATCTGTAATCGCCTGCCTGAGGGGGCATGGTCCCCATTTCCAAGCTCAGTGTGATCTGAGGGTGTGGGCACATGAGTGTGTGTGTGTGGTCACAGGGCTGAGCAGCACGCCCTCCCCAGGTGTGTCTCACAGTGTATGTGTGAGCGTACATGTGGTCATGGCTACCTGCAGGGACAGCCCAGCCAGGTCTCCTCTCGGCCCTTGACCTGAGTCAGGGACACCCCTCTTCCAGCAGCAGCTAGAGGGGCTCCCAGAATGGTCTGTCTGCTCTAAGCCTCTCATGTGCAGATGGGGAAACTGAGGTCCAGTGAGGGGTGGGACCTGCCAGGCAGACTCTCCCAGGGCAGACAGTACTGTGTGAAATGTTTGAGAGCCTGACTTTATTTTTTCCTTAAAGAGAAAAATAGAAATTGTACAACTCACTAAGTTTCTAAATTAGGAACAGGACCATAACGTACTGTTCAATAGGCACAGCCAATGCTAGAAATGTGTTTTGTTTTCACATTATGGTCAGTTAAGGGAAGCTGCAGGGCCAGAGAGAAGGGAGTGAGAGCAGAGGGGGAGGACTAGACAGCAGAGGCCCCCCAGTCTGGAGAGAGAGAGCAGAGGGAAGAATGCCCCAGAATATATTGTCACCCCCTAGGCTGTGGGCCGAGCCTGGAGCATCTGTATCTTTAAATCACAGCTCTGGGAATTCCCTGGCAGTCCAGTGGTTAGGGCTCCGCGCTTCCACCGCAGGGGGCACGGGTTCGATCCCTGGTTGGGGAATTAAGCTCCTGCATGCCAGGCGGTGCAGCCAAAAAATAAAATAAAATAAAAAATAAATCACAGCTCTTCATCTGCTCTAAGGGTTTCTTCTCTGAAAAGAAGAGCAGAGCCTTTGGAAGAAATGCTCTGGTTCCCATTTGGGGAGTGGATCTTCGGGGAGAGGTGATGGTGTCAGGGCTCCACCCGGAAAGAAAGGAGGTGGGAGAAGTTGGAGGAAGAAATAGCCCCTAGGGGAGGGGGTGCAATACAGAGGCCTGGCAGTAGCAGGTATCCAACTCCTGCTGTTTTTTCTGAGTGTCCCACACGCAGAGACAGGTACACTGCGCATGTGAGAACATGTGCCACACACACACATTGGGCAGATTTAGGGCTGTCCTGAGTTAGGGGGCTGCATACTGCTTAAGCCATCCCAAGTCTCTGCCCGGGTTGCCGGATGGATGGAGGCCATCCATCTGAGAGAAGCCTTGCTCTGTGTGGGGGGGGATGGGTCTGGCCAGGGCGTCACACCTGTGCAGCCACAGAGGTTGAGGGAGGGGGAGGAGGGGTAACTTGTGGTGGGGGGTTGTGAAAGCAGGACCCGTTGGTGTCCTCCTGTAACGGCAGAGTGGTATGTAGGTATGAGCATGTGTGCCCCTGTGCCCATGGCAGCAGTGAGGCTGCTGGGCAGGTAGGTTTGGGGGTGAGGGGATGACACATCCGGCTGGAAACACAGAGGTTAGACATAGGTGCACCTGTTGTGTACCTGCATGCAGTATACAAGTGCAGGCTGTGTGTGTGTGTGGATGTGCACGTGCCAGTGTTGCAGCAGGATCATGGCACAGCCCGTGCCCCTCCAAGAGCCCCCGCCCCCACCCCTGCCTGCTCCTGGCCCCAGTTGATTAATCATGGAGCTGAGTGGCTTCCAGCTTATCAGGTACCTTAATAGCTGAATAATTCCAGCACCATCATCGAGCCCTTAATTGCTTTCTTGTGGCTGCAGCCCGGAGTGCATGCTGAGTGGGTGAGCTCACAGGGGACCAGCCGCAAGCTCCAGGCAGCAGGCTGGATGGGCATCCCGGCTCATAGCTCCCTGCGACCTGGGTGGCCCCTCCGCAGGGGCCACAGGCCACAGCTGCCCTGCCTGATCATGTGGAGCCTGGCTGAAGGGTAGGCTGAGCTGTTTCTTGGGATGAGGACGAGGATGTCTTCCTGGAGGAGCTGGTGCAGTCCCAGCTGAGCCCTGGGAAGTGAGGGAGACCTGGGTAGGCAGAGAGCAGGTGAGGCTTTCTAAGTGAGAGGCACGTGCATGGGTGTCGCTGTGATGAGCCTCAGCGGGGGAACAGCCGAAGCGCTTCCCACCCCAGCCCCCTGCTTCCCCCCTAGCCACCGTCATCCTCAATGAGCTCAACTGGACAGAGGCCCTGGAGAATGTGTTCATCGAGAACCGCAGGCAGGACCCCACACTCCTGTGGCAGGTCTTCGGCAGTGCCACGGGAGTCACTCGCTACTATCCAGGTGAGCGCTAGCCCATCTCCCCAGTCCACTCAGCACCCCACCCTCCTCCATCTCCCGGCCCCCTCATCCTGGGGTGCATGGGCGGGATGGTCACCTTGCTGGTTGCGGGGTGGCCTGGCCACTGCTGCAAGGCCTGCTACCAGCCCCAGGCCCTTCCCTGCCTGTCCCCAGTCACCTCCTCTCCTCCCACAGCCACCCCATGGCGAGCCCCCAAGAAAATCGACCTGTACGATGTCCGAAGGAGACCCTGGTGAGCAAGCAAGCAGGGGCTGGGCAGGGACACCCCCTCAGCTCTCCCGCCTGCTCCCCTCCCTCCCAATAACCAGGCCTCCAAGCAGGGCGCAGCCAGCTCTATCCAATTTTCATTTCACACATCGTTGCCACTGGAAAATGGATCCCATCACCCAGGCAGGCCTCCCAGCTGCCTCTGCCCCCCGTCCACGGCCTGGCACTCCACCCCCTCGGGACTGAGGGATTGGGCTAGTGGGGGTTCCCCAGGGTGGATGTATCCTCTGTGGGTTTGGCCAGCCCCTGCTGTACCCATCTGAGCCCTAGGCACCCCTACCCTCTGCTCTGCCTCTCCTGCAGTACTCCCTGGCCTCCTCCTCTGCCACCTGTTCAATCCCCTACGCAGCTATGACCCTGCCCTTGGCTCCTCAGCCTGGGCCAGGGGAAATGACAAGCCACTGAGGCCATGGAACAGGCCTCCTAGCCTCTCTCTGGATCACCTGCTCACCCCTCCTTGGGGTTGTTCACGTGTTGGGGGACCAGGTCACTCATGCCATGGGCAAGGACTGTCTGCTTTATTAAATGTGGTATCCTCAGTGCCTAGAACCCTGTTTGACCCATGCCATGGATGCTCAATAGAAACATGTTGAATCAGTATGTGGGTGAAGGAAGGAAGAACCCACAAGGTCTCAGTGAGGCTGGCCCTAACTGAGGCTTCTCCTGGGCAGGTATATCCAGGGGGCCTCATCGCCCAAGGACATGGTCATCATCGTGGATGTGTGAGTGAGCGATGCTGGCGGGTGGGGTGGGGGCGGGGCTAGGGGCTAGAATCTACTGCTGGGGAACATCATGGGGGAGCAGCAGGAGAACGCCTGAGGCCGACCAGGCGCCTCCGTGATCCACCCCCCAGGAGTGGCAGCGTGAGCGGGTTGACCCTGAAGCTGATGAAGACATCTGTCTGTGAGATGCTGGACACGCTCTCCGATGATGACTATGTGAATGTGGCCTCGGTGAGTGCCAAGGGCGGTAGGCGGGCACTCCCTCCTGCCCCATGCAACCCCTGCCTGCCCGGGCCGGCCTGAGGCCACTCACCACCCTCACTGTCCCTGCAGTTCAACGAAAAGGCACAGCCTGTGTCATGCTTCACACACCTGGTTCAGGCCAACGTGCGTAACAAGAAGGTGTTCAAGGAAGCTGTGCAGGGCATGGTGGCCAAGGGCACCACAGGCTACAAGGCCGGCTTTGAGTATGCCTTCGATCAGCTGCAGAATGTGAGCCCCCTGGGTGGGCGAGCGGGTGGCCAGGGACAGGCAAGGGCCCAGGCTTGGTGACACCAGGGAAATCAAGATAGATGGCCTTGTTAGCACCCAACAGGCAGGTTGGGCAGATAGCGCCGTCTACTGTGGGGTAGGGGAGCCAGAGGGCCAGGCCCATTCCGGGGAAGGAGACCCACCCGTGGACTGGGGAGGGGCTGAAAGCTGCCTGACCCCACACCTACTCCTGCCCAGTCCAACATCACTCGTGCCAACTGCAATAAGATGATCATGATGTTCACGGACGGCGGTGAGGACCGCGTACAGGACGTCTTTGAGAAGTACAATTGGCCCAACCGGACGGTGAGGCTCAGCCCAGGTGGGGGCTGCCCTGACCTGGCCTGGTACAGGGGAGGGCTGTCCTCTGGCAGCCACGGCAGTAACCTCAAGCCCCAAACAGGTGCGCGTGTTCACTTTCTCCGTGGGGCAGCACAACTACGACGTCACGCCCCTGCAGTGGATGGCCTGCACCAACAAAGGTACCTTGTCCGGGTGTCACTGCCACAAGCCCTGCCTGCCGTGTCCTGCCAATCCATTGGGTTGGTTGTCCACGTGTCCTTCATATGTCCAGCTTTCCAGATGCTTGTTCATCCAGTGTCTGTCTTTCTGTATATGTGACTAGTCATCTCTCTATGTGGCTAACTTGTCCATCTGACTCAGCATCTTTCTGCCTATCTGACTGTCCATTGGTCATCTGTCCCTAGCTTGTCTGCTCCTGCATCTGTTTTCTGGTCAATCCGACTCTCCATGCAATTGGGCCTGGCTTGCAGGTGGACTCTGGATGTCACTGCCATCCTAGAATGAGGGAGCCTCAGGCTCCTCTTTTCATCCCAGTTCTGCTTCCTTACACCCCTACACTCACAGCCCCTTCCATGTCATTGGTCCCATTCACAGGGTAATGGCAGGGAGCACTAAAGGGACATGAGTTCAGAGGAAATGACACCAAAAAGAGAGGGAACCTGAGAGACCAGTCAGGGCTGCAGACACACCCCAGGGTACGGGGCCTCCTGTGCCATGGATCCCAAGCAACACCCAGGCCCACCTCTGCCTCCCCTTCCCTCACAGGTTACTATTTTGAGATCCCTTCCATCGGTGCCATTCGCATCAACACGCAGGTGAGACTGTGGGGGCGCCCCTCCTCCCAGCCCCTTGTCTTTGCTTCGCGGGGTCGTGGGAACCATGGGCTGCTGTGTGATGAGAGCGCCCCCTGGTGGCTAATTGACACATGGGGAGGCAGGACAGGGAAGATACAGTGGGAGAGGCAGACTCATGACCCCCCACCCCTGCCCCCACCACCTCCCCAGGAATATCTAGATGTATTGGGAAGGCCCATGGTGCTGGCGGGCAAGGAGGCCAAGCAGGTTCAATGGACCAACGTATACGAGGACGCACTGGTAAGGCCTCGGGGCAAGGAAGGGGTGGGGCCGGTGACCTTCCCCCAGGATGTGCCCACAGGGTCAGGTCCCATGAGGGCCCCCTTATGGTGGTAAACCAAACAGAGGAGAAAGAGAGGTGGCCTGTCCCCACACCCTTGCTCTGAACATTCAGGGTCGGGGCATGGCTGGCCACAGAGGTCTGACACATCCTCCTCCTCTCCCTTCAGGGGCTGGGGTTGGTGGTGACAGGGACCCTCCCTGTTTTCAACCTGACGCAGGATGGCCCTGGGGAAAAGAAGGTGAGGTTCCCCACTGGGGAAGGGCTAGTCATGCCTGGGGAGAGCTGGGCATGCCCAAAACAGGTCTGGGATGGAGCGGGGATAGGCAGGCTTCTAAACTGGACAGGGGCAGCGGCTTGAGAGAGCAGCTTGAGGCCATGGGCATGGGCAGTTGGGCACGGTGGCTCCCCCATGGAATTGAGCCTGTTGCAGACCCCCTGCCTCTGCTCCCAGAACCAGCTGATCCTGGGAGTGATGGGCATCGACGTGGCTCTGAATGACATCAAGAGGCTGACTCCCAACTACACGGTGAGTGTCCACCTGCCCATCTCCCTGTTCTGCCTCTCCTGTGGACACAAGCCAGGTTCAGCAGAGGCTCATGGGGATTCCCACACCTCTGTGGAGTTCTCCGAGTTCAGGCGGTCAGGGAAAGCTTCCAGAGGAGGTGATCTTGGGCCTAGAACTGGGATCAGCAAACTTCTGTAAAGGGCCAGATTATAAATATTTCAGTCTCTGCCAGCTTAAATACTCATACTCATACTCAATTCTGCTGCATTGAGAAAACAGCCAGAGACAGAACATAAATAAATGGGCATGGCTATGTTCCAATACAATTTTGTTTGTAGATACTAAAATTTGGATTTCAGATAATTTTCACAAGTCATGAAATAGAAATCCCTCTTTTTCAATCATTTAAAAATGTAAAAACCATTCTTAGCTCACAGCAGTACAGTAACCGGCAGCGGGCCAGATGTGGCCCATGGGCCCTAGTTTGTCGACCCCTGGTCTGTCACATAGGCAGGAGTGTCCTGGGTAGAAAGGAGGTGAAGGCGTACCTTGGAGGCAAAGGGAACTCTCTGGGCAAAGGCCTGAAGGTGAAAAACAGAATCATAAGCCAGGGAAGGGACCAGATCAGTGTGGCTGGCCCAGGGCCTATGGCAAAGGGAGTTTGGGACTTGGTTGTGAAAAGGCTGGGAGATGTGTGTCAGCATGCTTAAACCTGAGCCACATGAAGGCCCCTTGTCTTTGGCCTCCATATGCAGTGAGAAAACTGCCTCAGAGAGGTAAGGGGTGAGTCCAGAGTCCTGCTTTTCTTTCCCTTACACTTGGAAGGGACACCCCAGGTCGTCCAAGGGTACACTCGTCCCCCTGCGCTCTACCAAGATGGGGACCAGGAAGAGGCCGTAGTGGGGAGGGGAGGGGAGGGCAACAGCAGCCTTGTGGGGCCAGTGGAGGTGGAGAGGTTCCGCTGACTGATAGCGCCATGAGAACACGGGGGAGGGGCTGAGAAGGCCAAATCACATTAAGGTCCCACAGAGCTGGCCAGCCTGGGCCAGGGCTAGTGCATGCGGGGCACCAGCCTGCTGGGCTTGGCTTGAGAGGTAGGCTTGGGGCCGAGCGGCATGTGGGGGTCCCTGACCCAGGAAGGCAGATGGCACCCCCCAGCAGCGTGGAAGGCAGGATGAGCAAGAGCTCTGGAGCCCAGGAAATCCCTGCCCAACCCTCCAGGCCCTAAGCCCCCCTATCTATACCCCCAGCTTGGAGCCAACGGCTACGTGTTTGCCATTGACCTGAATGGCTACGTGTTGCTGCACCCCAATCTCAAGCCCCAGGTGAGCCAGGTGGGTGGCCTGCAGATGGGGGGTAAACCCTGTGAGAGAAGGACTCCTGACTTCCTGCCCTGCCTCCCCTAGACCACCAACTTCCGGGAGCCTGTGACCCTGGACTTCCTGGATGCAGAGCTGGAGGATGAGAACAAGGAGGAGGTAAGGAGAAGAAGAGGAGGAGGGATGGGGGGGCCACCCAGAGCAGAGAAGGATAGGGGCCCCACCCTTCACATCTCTGACCCTTCCAGATCCGTCGGAGCATGATCGATGGCAACAAGGGCCACAAACAGATCAGAACACTGGTCAAGTCCTTGGATGAGGTGAGAAGGTGGCAGAAGGGGGACAGAAGGTCAGGGTGGACACCCTTCTACCCCCAACTTCACCCCTGCCTGCTACCCCAAGCACCTGACCCAGCCTCTTCTCCCAGAGGTACATAGACGAGGTGATGCGGAACTACACCTGGGTGCCTATAAGGAGCACCAACTACAGGTGAGTGGGGCCAGGCTGGGCAGGCAGGGAGGGGCAGGGCAGCCCCAGCTGCCCCTCCCTCCCCCACCCCCGTGTGCCAGTTCTCAGCGGCTGTGACCAGGATCCCAGTGGGGCCCCAGCAGCCAGGGCTGCTTACTTCTCACTCCTGGGTGCTCAGTCCCAAGGGTCCCTCGCTGACCCTTCATGAACAAGCAGCATCTCCTGGGAGCGCACAGTGGAGACATGACAGTGCATCTGATGCCTCCCCATTCCCCACCACCCTCTCTACATCCCTCCCACCGTGGATTGTATCCCTGGATGTGTGCATGCAGGATGTCATCCTCAGCACGTTCACCGGCCTGCTCTCAGCAGTTGTCACAGCCTCAGAGAGTGTATTGACTGTCTTCTGCGTGCCCCAAGAGCTGGTCTCCTTCACACTCCAGTACCAGCCCATGACTGCCCCTCACTGTGTTAGTGCCAGCCCTGCTTTTAGCTGGCTCTCACATGGCCTGAGTCTCTGGGGACTATGGACCCCGCTCTCATGGCAACACCCCCACCCCCATCCCCACAGCCTAGCTCACTGACAGTATTCTGCCCCTGTGAGTCTGCTGCTGGCCAGCTGGAGGAGACTGGCTGGGCAGGTGGTGTGCTGGGGGAGGCTGCTGGGGTGAGGGGTGGGATGGGGATTTGCTCCGGGGCTGGGAGTTCTGAGGCCTCCAGGAGAGTTCGGGAAATGGAGGGCCCAGGCCCCTAGGCCCTGAATCTCTCACAGCTAACCAGGGAGAGGTGTCCCTGGTGGTCGGGGGAGGGGATGCCACAGCCTGGGCCTCTCTACCCAGCTCCAAAGCCGTGGGGAGGAGGGTGCCAATGGGGCCCGCCTCTCTCCAGCAGTGACCTGTGCTCCTCCCCTCCCCTCCTCCCCAGCCTAGGGCTAGTGCTCCCGCCCTACAGCACCTTCTACCTCCAAGCCAACCTCAGTGACCAGATCCTGCAGGTCAAGTGTAAGTGGCCCGGCCCCTGCCTGCGCCCTGCACCCCCGCCTCTGCCCCGCACCCTGGCTGGCCCCAGGCAGCATAGCCAGCCGCTTGTGGCCAGGCGGCCCCTCCTGCCCAATCTGCCCACCCCCCAGGCGCCCGCAGGCTGGGGCACCAGCCATCGGAAAGTCTGTGGAACTCTGCATGCTCGCCTTTTCTCAGATTTGGTTCCTGACCATTCTCTCATGGTTTCCATTGAGGTTTTGTTTTTGGTTTCTTCTCCTCCGTGTCTTCCCTCCTTAGCCTGCCTCCCCCACACACGCCTGGGGGCTGAGTTCTTGGAAGACACCCCCTCCTCTCATCTCTCCTGCCCCCTGCTCCCTGCGCAGTGCTCTCCCCCTGCGGCACCACCCCCGGGTCTCTCCCCACTCTGCCCCCTCTTCTGTCCCCCCTTGCTCATCCTCCCTTATTTTCCTCCTCACTTCCTCTCTCAGCTTCTGCCTCCATTGCCTTCCTGCCCCCTTACTCTCTCCCTTTGCCCTTCCTCCTTCCCTCCCGCTCCCTCTCCCCCTCCTCCCCCTCCTCCCTCCTCCTTTCCCCTCCCTGCACCCCACCTTCTCTATCTCCCTCCCTCTTCCTTCTGCTCACTCCCTCCATTTCTCTCTCCCACATCCCCTCCCTCCCACTCCCCATTCAGTCTCTCTCCCTCTCTTCTCCTGTCACACTCTCCTCTCTCCATCTTCTCTCCTACCCCTTCCCCTCCTTTGCTGCCTTCCTCCCGCCTTCATCCCTGCCTCCCCCACCCTCCCTGTCTCTTGCCCTTCTTCCTTCCCTCCCTCTCCCGCTCCTCTGCCTGTGGCTCATCCCTGCATGTCTTGCTCACCCTGGGCCTCCCCCAGAGGCCTCCGGAGCCCGTGGCCCCGCCTGCCCACTGCCCGAGGTCACTGGGAGGGAGGCTGGGGCTCCGGCCCCACCGGGCGCCCCCCACCTGCCTGGCTGACTGGGGCTCATCTCCTTTGAGTTTTCTCGCTCTCTCTTTCTCTCTCATGTCGTTTTTTGCAAGAAGTTTCCTTTCGGTATGATGATGAGACACAATATTTTCATTCAAACAGCCATTGAATAAAATATTGTTTGTGCCCCTCCCCTTCCCCTCCCCCTTTTCGTTTGTTTTTGTGTTTGTGTTGTTTTTGTTTTCCTCGCTTTCTCTCTTGGTGGACTGTCCCAGTGCCAATCAGCAAACTGAAGGGCAAGTATATTCAGAACCAGTGCACCCTCCTCTCCCCACCCCACCCCCTGCCCTCACGCCCCTGCTTGCCCCCCTCCCTGCCCAGGACCAGCCAAACCCCTGCTCTCCAGGGCTCCCCCCCAGCATCCCCTGGGCTCCTCTAGTTCTTGCCTTTCCTCTGATCCCTAAACCTCTATTAGAGCCAGCAGCCCTTTCCCCTGGCCCTGCCTGCAGGGTGGTCTCCGGCGTGTTCTAAGAGCTCAGGCCCTCTCCTCATCCTCCTCGC
Source organism: Balaenoptera acutorostrata (assembly GCF_949987535.1). Lineage (NCBI taxonomy): Eukaryota > Metazoa > Chordata > Mammalia > Artiodactyla > Balaenopteridae > Balaenoptera > Balaenoptera acutorostrata. Next base: position 38,451,559 of record NC_080073.1, read on the forward strand.
TCCCTCTGGGCAGGCCTCTGCCCCCCACCCCACCTTCTCTGTCCCTCCAAGACAACTCAACAGTGGGGACAGGGCTAGATGCCTCTCTACCACCTCCCACCCACCAGGGCAAGGGGCCTGAGATGTAGGGGGTAGATCAGTCCTCAGAGGGGCTTATGTGAGGCTTCCTCGGGGATATTCTCCCTCCTCAGATCTCTCCAGTTTCTCTCTAGAAGCTGGCAGCCCTCCCAAGGGGAGACAGAAGGCTTTGGAAGCCCCACACCCTGACTCTGGGGCCCAGGGGCAGGATAGGGCAGTAGCCAGGCCACCAGGAGAGCAAGGCAGACCCAGCGCTGGCCTAGGTGCTGAAACCCCTGTCCCCTGCCACCCCTGCTACTCCTGGTGACTTTGTTAAGGCCCACTGGCCCAGCCCTGCCCTGGGGTGCTGGCTGCTCCTGGCAAGAGTAGTCAGGTATGGGGAAGGTGTTCCCCGGGGAAACAAAGGCAGACTCAGGGCCCCTAGGCCTGGCTGGGAACAGAAGGTGATCTGTCTGGACCCCAAGGGTCAGCAAAGGAACTTAGAGGGAATCAGGCTGGGGGTGAAGAAAAAGATTCTGGCACTCAGAGGTACTTAAGCCAGAGACTTCGGGAAAAGGTAGGCAGTGAACTCACAGGCCCTGGCAAAGAACAAGAGGAGTGAGAGAGGACAGCACACAAGGGTCTCTGCCGCTGGTACACAGAGAGGCCCCCCCCACGGAACACCGAGGCAGATGGGCCATGGAGAGCCATGGGGAGATGTCCTGTCCCCAGTCCACATGGGGAAGTAGGGCCTCCCTAAGAAGCCCTAGTGGCCCTGTCCAACCTAGTCCAGCAAAGGGGATCCAGCTGCCCCCACTGGCCTGGGTGGAGGTGGAGGACGTGCCCTACTCCCACTCGCTTGAGTTGTCTTGTCTCCCCCTCCCACATCCCTCCCTTCCAGTGACCCCAGAAATGCAGGGCCCTGATAACAATAATAACCATAGCATAGTCTCCCTTCCTGCTCCCCCCACCTCTTTTTCTTTCTCCTCCTCCTCCTCTCCCCACCCCAACCCTTCCCTGTTGGCTTGTGTCCAAACCCCGCCTCACAGTCCTATCAGAAAGCAACAGTCCAACCAGTGACTGCCCAGCCCCTCCAGGCACCCAAAGTCCCCCTCCCCAGAATCTTGCAGTGCACTGCGGGAGTATTTTGGAACAGGGAAGACCCCTCTTCTGCAAAAATAAAGCACTGGGACTTCCCTGGCGGTCCAGTGGTTAAGATGCCGGGCTTCCAGTGAAGGGGGGTGTGGGTTCGAACCCTGGTCGGGGAACTAAGATCCCACATGCCGCATGGCAAAAAAAAAAAAAAATGAGGGGTTGGAATTTGGGTGAAAGGATAGGGAGGTGCATTGCTCAGAGTGCGAGAACAGAGGGACACCTCCCAGACTCAGACCAGCAAGGTGGCCAGCCCAGCTGGGCAGGCAGAGGCCCCAGAGGAGCCCTAGTAGCCACATCCCCAGATTCACTGACAGACCCAAACAGGGACCTTTGCACACATGCTTACACACTCATGCAAACACACATACTCACACACACATGCTCTCACATGCACATACACGCTCATACATACGTGCTCACTCTCACACACATACAGGCCCAGTCGATGGATCCCTCAATAGCACCCCATGCCTTCTCTGGAGCCCCCAGCTTCTCCCTTGCTGCTCTGAGCCCAGACAGGTCCTCGGAAGGATAGACCAGACCCAGCCCTTCTGGATAGACCAGAACCTGCCCTCATGCCCCCGGCCCAAGAGGGTGTTCATGTTTGAGCAGCGCTTCTGTGCTCTCCCAGCTCCCAGACTCTCCTCCCACAGTGTGGGAACATTCAAGGATCTCCCCTCACCCAGCCTCCTACCCCAGGGAAGACCACTGGACCCCCACAATGCACTGCAGCCCACCCCCAGCTGCCCACACTGTCTCTGGTTGGACTGTCTGTGCCCGTGAGGAACCCCCTCGGTTTGGCCATGTTGATGCCTGACACAGAATAAAAGCAAGACCTACCAAAATGCAAACAGCTACAGCAAAGAGAGATAAAAATCCGCAGCCAAAAGCCAATTCCATTCCTCAGAGTCTCTTTGGAGGAAGGAAGCTGAGCATGTGGTTTTTTCCATTATGGATGTGATAAGAGCGAGACTGGTGCCTCCCCCAGACCATGCATATATATAGCAGTGTGTGTATATATATATGTGTGTGTGTATGTCCGTGTATATGTGCTATACAGCCGTATGGAAGCATATACAGCCACGCCAAGGGACTCACTGCCGACAGAGGACCAGGCCTGGGCAACATATTGGCTATAACTGCCCTCCTCCTGCGATGCTGTAGTCTCCACAGGCCCTCCCCGCCCGCCCCTTCTCTCTGGCTCGAACTTGAACGTGGAAGTGGCGGGTTTCCTCTTTGCTGGTGTCTCCCTCCCTCAAGCCACCCTCTTCCCTGTCCCTCCAGCCCTGTCAGCTCTGAACCCCTGGCCTCCCGCCTCCCCAGCCCCCGCCGGATAACCCCCCGTTTCTGTTGCAGATTTTGAGTTCCTGCTCCCCAGCAGCTTTGAGTCTGAAGGACATGTTTTCATTGCTCCCAGGTAGCTTGCGTGTGGCCTTGCTGAGGTGTCCTCCCCCAACCCAACCTCCCTGGGCCCACCTCCTGCACTGCTGCCTGGAGCTGTGTGTGTCTGTGTCCTGTGCAGTGTCACCCTGCCATGCACAGCCCTGTATGTGTGGCCGTGTGCATACCTGGGCCATGTAGCCGCACCAGGCACCAGTGCCTATAGCTTCAGCTCCCACCAGGCCTCGGACGGGAGGGCTCTGGACTCTCTGCTGACCTTCCCTGCCCTCCCAGGCCACCAGGAAGGAGCCCTTTCTGCCCTGCGCCGGCTGTCCGCAGCACGCCCCTCACTCACTGGGCAGCTGCTGCTCTGGTTTGTGGCGCCCTCCCCACCCCACCCCCACCCCGTACCCGTCCTTGTCCTGTGTCAGTCAGTGTTTGTGTGGGTGTGGGGACCGAGCCAGCCAGAGCCCCTGTCGGCAGTGCCCCATCTAGGTGTGGTGGCTCACTGAGGACTGGGGGGAGGTACAGGGATGAGGGGATGGGGGCTATGAAGAGCTCTCTGGAAAGTAAGGGATCAGGGCCCAGCACAGGCCTGGGCCTGGACCATCCCTGGCGTGCACCCTTGTGTGCACACCCTCTGTCTGTTGGCCCACATCTGAGGAGGCCAGCAGGCCCCCGGGTGGTGCAGCCCTCCCCTGTGGCCTGGGCTTTGCATGAGGGCAGGTGGGTGCAACTGACAGAGATCCATAGGCACTCTCAGGTACCACTCGGGGGCTCTGGACACTCCTAACCTCCATGTGTGTGCACGTGCGTGCATGCACCCACAAAGTTCGCTGTGACTCTCTGTAGATGTGTGTTTGTATTTGTGAGTCATCATGTACATTTGTAAGAGTCCAAGTGTAAATGTGGGGTGGCCGTGTGCATTGGTGACTGTGGGAATGTATGGAAAGGCCTGTGTGACCCACAGGACCCTGAGGGAGCTCTGAGGGCAGGGACCATGTTTGTTTTTGTCACCTCTGTATCTCTGGCACAGGAGAGCTCAATAAATATGTGTTGGGTGAGTGTAAATGTACATACTATGTGAGGGGGAGGGATTGCAGGTGACTTGTATCCCAAGTTCAGCTGTATGGGTGTCACTCTGAGTGTATCAGGTGTGTTCTCCCCCATGTAGAACTGCAGGCTGTGTACTACACAAAGGCCCTGGGAGCAAGTGGGGACTGAGATTCAGTCCCAGGTGCCCTCACCAAGCTTTGGGCCCTAGCACAGCCTCGGGAAGAAGAGCATTTAAAAATTTCCCACAAAGTTGCTGCCATGCAAGGCAGGTCTCTGATGGCAGGGGTATGGATGAGGGATTAGGCAGGAAAGATAGCTCCATGTACCAGGGTAGAAGGACTGCTTGCCAAGACTTCCTGGGGAGCAGGACCCCAAGCAGATCTCCCCGCTCCCTTCAGCCCCTACGTTCTCTGGACCCACAGTCTGAGCCCAGAGAGGGCCTTGAGGAGGTGAGGGGTTTGGCCTGTCCATCTCTGGGGGAAGAGCACTCTGGGCAGAGGGAACAGCCAATCCACATGTTCCCACCGACTTGGTGACACCCTCTGTGGTATGATGAAAAACACTATGGCTCAGGGAGCTTGAGTGAGTTGCCCAAAGGTACACAGCCAGGAAGCAGCAGGATGAGGTCTCAGACCAACTAAGCCAGTGCCAGGACTCCACCCACTGTGCCCATGGAACGCTACGGCACACAGTTGGATGAGCCAGCCATGAGGCATTTCCTGGGGCCTCCCAGGTGCACCGTCTAGCTCCAGCTACACAGGAGAGGTGGGAGGCTCTGCAGGGTCATGCCCAGAAGGGAGAACCTGCTTGGGTGGAGGAAGCAGACCCTCATTCTCTGCTTCCTGCACCTAAGCAGGTCAGTTCTGCCCCTGTCCAGACCTGGCTACCTGCTGGGCATATAGTCACTGCAGCCTGTAAGAATACACATGCCCCTCCCTGAGGCCTGGGCTTCTCAGCGAATGGCCAGGCAGGCCTGTTGGGAAGCCTCAACCCTATTGCCCTGTGCATCCCCCCAAGCCCACTCTTCTTGCCCCTCCCCACCCCCAGAGAGTATTGCAAGGAACTGAATGCCTCAGACAACAACACCGAGTTCCTGAAGAACTTCATTGAGCTCATGGAGAAAGTGACTCCAGACTCCAAGCAGTGTGAGTGACTGGTGGGGCAGCGGGGTCTGGGCAGTGCCAGACAGCAAGGGGGCAGCCCAGAGGAACCCAGAGACTGGGCAGGTGTGGAAACATGCAGGCCCAAACCAAGGGCAGGTCCTGGGCCAGGTCACGGGGAAGGTTCGGAGCCTTGGGGGTAGCGGGGAGAGTGGGCAGGGATCCAAAGAAGATCCTCCCTCCACCCCAACCCTCCTGTTCCAGGCAACAACTTCCTTCTGCACAACCTGATCTTGGACACGGGCATCACACAGCAGCTGGTGGAGCGCGTGTGGCGGGACCAGGATCTCAACACGTAGGCACCACCCACCCTGTGGGGGCAGGAGGCTGGGATGGGCCCAGAGGCGCTGGCCCTGCCCTGCAGAAAGTAGGTCTGTGACCTCACCTCCCTGCTGCCCCCAGGTACAGCCTTCTGGCCGTGTTCGCCGCCACTGATGGCGGCATCACTCGCGTATTCCCCAACAAGTAAGTGACCTGACCCACTATCTGACACCCTGCCCCTGCTGGGACCCCGCCTGTCCCGCTGCCCAGAGGCCTTCTTGCATTTGCTGAGACCACTGCCCCCACAAGCCACCCCTCCACCAACCTCTTGTGTGACCAGGGCAGCTGAGGACTGGACAGAGACCCCTGAGCCCTTCAATGCCAGCTTCTACCGCCGCAGCCTGGATAACCATGGCTATGTCTTCAAGCCCCCACAGCAGGATGGTGAGTGTCCTCCCAGGCGCACAGCAGCAGGTGGGAAGCTGAGGGTTCTCTGTCTGCTCGGCCAGGGTGAGGCTCTGCTCTTTGAGGTCCCTCTCAAATACGAGGCTGGCTGGCTGAGACGGGGCAGATAAAGAGAGGGCTAAGCTGTGCCAAACGCTATGCTGGGTGCCTGGTGCTTAGGCTGAGGTCAGCCTTGCCTTGGGTTCCTGGGCTCACAGGGCCCAGCACAGAGTGGTCATGTGGCTGCCAGCCCCTACTCCTGACCACCCCACCTCACCCACCCCCAGCCCGGTTAAGGCCGCTGGAGCTGGAGAATGACACGGTGGGCATCCTCGTCAGCACGGCTGTGGAGCTCAGCCTAGGTGGACGCACACTGAGGCCAGCAGGTGAATACCCAGGGCAGAGGTAGGGAAAGAGAAAATGGGCAGTGTGCTGCCCAGGTAGGTGGGCATTGATGGCCCCTTGCTCTCCTCCACAGTGGTAGGCGTTAAGCTGGACCTGGAGGCCTGGGCTGAGAAGTTCAAGGTGCTAGCCAGCAACCGTACCCACCAGGACCAGCCTCAGAAGGTATCTGGTCAGGGATGAGGGCAGTAAGCCCAGAAGCACCCATTCTAGAGTCCCCAGGAACCCCTACCAGTCCTCCCACTCAGAGTGGCTCTGGTGCCTATGGGGAGGCAGGGTCCCCGATGTATAAGGGGTGATGGGAGGGGAAAAACTGGTGGGCACTTACGGTCCTTGCTCTCTGCCCAGCAGTGCGGCCCCAACAGCCACTGTGAGATGGACTGCGAGGTTAACAACGAGGTGCGTGTGCCCTGAACCCTAGCTTACCCCACTCCCGGACACCTGAGTCCCAACTGCAGCTCCTAGCCCATCCCATCCCTTAGCCAGTGGGTCTCAACATCCCACCCTGACTTCACAGCTTTACCAGAACTGGGGGAATGGTGCCCCCTCCACTCAGCTACTGGACTGCCAGGGTCTGGGGAGGAAAGGCTGGGCTGGAGCCCCTCCCCATCTTCCTCCCCCTTTCCCACCTCTCAGGACCTGCTCTGTGTCCTCATCGATGATGGGGGGTTCCTGGTGCTGTCAAACCAGAACCATCAGTGGGACCAGGTGAGGGTCAGGAAGAGGGTGGAAGGAGAGGGTCCGGGTTTGAGCCTTCTGGGGATATGGCACTGCCAGCCCTGTGACTACCACTGCCTCCTGGCATCCCCAGGTGGGCAGATTCTTCAGTGAGGTGGATGCCAACCTGATGCTGGCACTCTACAATAACTCCTTCTACACCCGCAAGGAGTCCTACGACTATCAGGCGGCCTGTGCCCCCCTGCCCCCGGGCAACCTGGGTGCTGCACCCCGGGGCATCTTTGTGGTGAGCCCCAGCAATGCCTGGCCTGCAGATGGGGGGACTGGGAGACCTGCCCACAGATGATCCCCCACCTCTAACGAGAAAGCTGGGGGTGAACCAGGTCCAGGGACAGCAGTGGGAGCCCATGCCACTCTCTCCACTGCAGCCCACCATTGCAGACTTCCTTAACCTAGCCTGGTGGACCTCTGCTGCGGCTTGGTGAGTCCCCAGGGGAAATGGGAGAGGGAGGGTGCTCCCTGGGCAGGAGGGCTGGAAAGAAATGGGGCATGGTACTGGCCTCTGCTGACCACTCCCACTCGGTGACCCATGCCCTGCAGGTCTTTGTTCCAGCAACTTCTCTATGGTCTCATCTACCACAGCTGGTTCCAGGCAGGTAGGTAGGGCTTTGGAGGTCCCTCCTCAAAGCCCCTCCCCAATCTCAGACCTACTCCAAAGGGAGGGCGGGGCTTACGGCTGAGCGAGGCTCAGGGTGTAGGGGTGCAGCTGAGGGGCTCTGGACCCTCGCAGACCCCGCAGAGACCGAGGGGAACCCCGAGGTGCGCGAGAGCAGCTGCGTCATGAAACAGACCCAGTACTACTTCGGTTCGGTGAACGCCTCCTACAACGCTATCATCGACTGCGGAAACTGCTCCAGGTGCGCGCCTGGAGCTGGCCAGAGGGGCGGGGCGGGGCGGGGCGGGGCCGAGGCTGCAGCGGGGCGGGGCGGGGCGGGGCGGGGCGGTGAACCTCAGCGCCCCGCCTTTCTGTGCTGCCTTCAGGCTCTTCCACGCGCAGAGACTCACAAACACCAATCTTCTCTTCGTGGTGGCCGAGAAGCCGCTGTGCAGCCAGTGTGAGGCTGGCCGGCTGCTGCAGAAGGAGACACACTGTATCCTTCCCGCGCTGCTCCCCGGCCCCTCCCGCCCAGCGCGTTCCCTCCGTGCCGCCGCCCCCTTGACTCCCCACCCATGCCCAGCGGACGGCCCGGAGCAGTGTGAACTGGTGCAGAGACCGCGATACCGGAGAGGCCCACACATCTGCTTCGACTACAACGCCACGGTGAGGAGCGGGGCGGCGGCCTTGACCTGCAGCTCCCCTGCCCCAGAGCTAGTGCGGCCCTGCGCATCCCCTGCCCGACCAGACCGGGCAGACCGGCTGCTCCTTGTCTCTTTGCGCAGGAAGATACCTCAGACTGCGGCCGCGGAGCCTCTTTCCCACCGTCGTTGGGCGTCCTGGTGTCCCTGCAGCTGCTGCTCCTCCTGAGCCTGCCTCCCCGGCCGCAGCCTCAAGTCCACGCCCACCCTTCTCGCCGCCTCTGAGTGCCCCCTCCCCCCACCAGGCCTCCCCGCCGCTCCCCTGCTCCCTCGCCCCACACTTCCCGCCTTAGAGCCTCGCCCCCCTCCCACTGAAGGACCTGAGTGCGCCTGGCCCCGAGAATCTGCGCCTTGGAGGGGGGGGGGTCCCGAAGGAGGGCGCCGCAGGTCTTTGGCCCCCAAGCCACGTCTGGCTGCTGAACTGTCAGAGTGTCCCCAGACCCCTCATTCCCACTGGACTCACCCACCCCGGAGGGCTGGGCCAGGGAGGCCACAGTACTGGTGCCAAACCAGGCCTCCACTGCCCGCCTTGCCCCGAGGCTCCCTTTGTGTGGGAGACCTAGGCCTTGCCCCAGCTGGACTCCTCTAACCTGGCCCTTCTGCCCCACCCAGGACTAAATCTGGAAATAATGGAGGAAATTGAGATGGGCAGTTCGAGGCCTGTGCATCCCAGCTTAAGTCCTGGCAGGAGAGAGGTCCTGGGGCAGCCCCCAATGAGCTCCTGCCTCTCTCAGGCCTACAGCCGCCTCTCCCTCCCCAAGCCCGGCAGGTGGCAGGACAGTGACAGTGACACCGGCTAAGACTCAACCCCATACGCACCTGGAGCCCTGAGGGCAGAAACTGGACTCGGACATACCCAGGAGGGCACACACACAAACACAGATGTGCACAGACACACACACCCTGGGGTGGGGTGAGGGTGGGGACTCACAAAGCCTTATACAGGGTGAGGGGTTGGTGGGAGGTTGGCATGTGCACACTCCATCTCCTGCTCACCATCAGCCTCTTATCTGACCTGTAACCCAGCTGGTCCCCCATCTCCAAAGCTGAATGTCAAACAGTGCCAAATGCTGGGGCAAAGGGTGAAGACCCCTCTGTCCTGACCTAGCCGCCAGTGTCCCCTTAATGTCCCTGACCCTGCCAGGTGCTCATTGTAACCATTTCTCACTAGTGTCAGGCCCCCAGTGGGACCACATGCCACTGCCTGCACCCCTCAGCAGAGGAACTCTCACCAGGCATCACCCTTTGCCTTAGCGGGGGTGACTTGATTACTCCTAGCTGGGTCATCCCACCCCCAATCTGCCCCTTATACACTCAGGCCTGTCTCTTTCCCACTCACACACACACACTCCCTGGCCAAACTGCTCCTCCCTGCTGAACACACACTTGCACATACATACACACATATACACACTCTGTGCACACATACAGGCTGGGCCTGGGAACACCTCTTCACACCATTCATTCTGGTCATTTCTCGCAAAGGCATCCCAGCCTGGGGGCCATTGGGGGACTGAGGGCAGGGGGATATGGCCGTAGGGCTCAGATGGACTGGGAGGAGGGGGGGGAGGGTGATGCATTAATTAATGGCTCCGTTAATTAATGTCACGTTGCTTGTCGCTTTCTCAGTGTGTGTGTATGGTCCATGCCCACTGCTGGTGCCAGGGTGGGCACCCATGCTGTACACCCAGCCTAGATGCCAGCCATGTCTTGCGGGGGCGTGTGTGTAACTGTAGTGTAGTCAGGTGCTCAATGGAGAATATAAAAATAAAAAAAGAAACATATACAGATAAATTAATATATATTTTAAGTTTAAAAAACAGAAAAGCAGACAAAGCAATCCCCATCAGGTAGTTGTCAAACCCCCAGCTGGGTCTGATCCTTCTCATCACCCACCCGACCTGGCTGTCCCCTCACCTCGGGCTCGGGGGATCTGTGGGGGACTGGGGGGCCATTTCCTTTTATCTGCCCTTTTTTTTTGGTTGTTCTATTTTGTACAGACAAGTCGGAAAAACAACAGTGACAAAAAAGTCAAGAAACTTTGTAAAATATTGTGTGTGTGATTCCTTGTAAAATATTTTCAAATGGTTTATTACAGAAGATCAGTTATTAAATAATGTTCATATTTTCACTTCAAATGGTTCCCATACACTGTCTCTGCCCTGGAGTGAGGACTGGGTGGCTTGAAGACAGATGGCCATGACCTCAGAGCCCCACTTACCACTTAATTGGGAGTGAAGGCCATAGCAATCCAGGTCTCGGGTGGGTGGAGGGCATGACGCTTCCCAGGCCTCCTAAGTGCTAGATCCTTGACATCCTTTGTCTCATATCATCTTCTCAAAAGCCTCCAGGAAAAGCTATCTTTAAAAAAAAAAAAGTCTCCCAGAGGCTCAAGGCCAAGACTGTGGAGGAAAGAAGATGGAGATGAGATGCAGGCTTCTAGCCAATAGGATCAGACCTCCTTGGCCTACGCAGGTCCTCCAGGTGGAGCAAAGAGTGAATACCTGGCCCAAGTCCATGACTTCGTGCTTGAGGGCCAATGCTGCTGTCCAGAGGAGGCCAAGGTCTGGCCCACCCACAAGCATGATGGCTGCTCCTTCCCAGCCCAAGGGAGGCCTGGTGCTCTCAGTGGCCACTGCTGCTCACACTGGGACACAGCTCTGAGTCCATTTCAGCAAATCTTCTCGGGCCTCCCTTTGGCAAGCCCTACACCCTTGTTCATTTTAATCCCAACTCTCTTAATAGTCAATCCTATGCTGTGTGACCTCTGAGTTTCTTTTCAACGGGAAAGACTTATAACCACCAGTGCAGAGATTTCCCAGTACTACTGACACTTGTTCTCTTAGAGTACACACTCCACACTATGCACTCACCCTGTGCTGAGTCCTCACCACAACATTAGAGTTGGATATTAGTTTATCTCCATACCGCAGATGAGCAAACTGAGACTTAGGAGAAATCCTTTCTCCCAGATGGAAGAAATCAGCAAAGGTTTTGGAAATGAGGTGCCCTGTGGCTTGGGGACCTTGGATGCTAAATAAATAAAAGAGGGCATTCCAGGCCTTAGTGAAGACACCTTTTCTCACAGTCTGCAAGGGTTGGCCACAGAGCAAAGCGTAACTAGCAACCCCTGAGGCAGCTCCCATGCTCCGCAACAGCCCCAGAGGTCCTGGGCTAGACCTGCCATGTAAAATACAGAACATCCAATCAAATTTGGAATTTCAGATAATCAATGAATATTCTTTAGTATGTTCCCAACATTGCATGGGACATAACTATGCTAAAAATTGAAGACATGCTTATACTGAAAAAATTATTGTTTAACTGAAATTCCAATTGAGTGCCCTGTATTTTGATTTGTTATATCTGGCAACCCTACCCTGGGGTGGCATCCAGCAGGAACCCAGAGCCCAAAGATAAAGGAAAGCAACACCTTTTGTGATCTGGAAGGCTGTGCACACGTCGGCAGTTGTATTGAGATCAGTGGCGGAAAGGAAGCGATTCTGCACTTTATAAATGTACTTTGTCATACATTTATTTTAATTATATGCACGTTTTAAAAAAGTAACTCAATATACAAAAAAAAAAAATCAGTTTTGCACAGGACACAACCTACCTGAAGCCACCGTTGCAGTGAGGTGGAGGCCCAAGGCCAGCCTGACCCAAGTTTGTGGAGAGACCTCTCTTCATCAGGATCAGCGATTGACTGTGGTGAGGAAGAGAGTCACTAAGAGAAGCCCAGTCTCACCCCTTTGGGGGCTGGAGATCCGAGTTCGAGTATGGGCTCCACCTCACTTGTAACAAGGGCAGCCTGGGCAACACACTCACCGAGCACCCAGGGTGGACTGGCATTGTACACGCCAGTCCCCTTGGATCCTCACGGTAGGTCCAGTCATCATCTCCATTTTACTGTCCATGAAATTGAGTTTCCGCAAAGTTCGGTAATTTGGCCATTGTCACACAGCCGCCAAAAGGCAGAGCAAGAATTCCAGCCTGGGTCAGGCACACACCAGACCGCGGAAGTTCCAGGAGTTCGCGCCCCCTGGACCATCCAACATTCTTACCTGCACACCTGCCCACTAGGACACACCCACTCAGATAAACAGGCACACACTGAGCCAATCCTTCCGGGAAATTCAGCACGCGCGTGGCCTGCAGCTGTGCTGCCGCTGGTACCCGCCGCTCTCCTGAGGTTAGCGATGCCCGCTCACCCTCCCCTACCTCTGGAGAACCGACGGAAACGGTCCTGAGAACTACAACTCCCAAGCACACCCTCCTCTTCCGGCGCACAGCCTCCTGGGACTTGTTGTTCTACCCAGAACCCTGATTTCCGCCGGTCCCTGCTCCGACCGAGGACTCCATGTCCCAGCATGCCGCGGAACCTCAAGGCCGACGCTCAGAGGGCATTCTGCCGCCTCCCCGGGCGCGCAGGCGCAGCGCCGCTGTTTGTCGGCGCCTGAGAAGGGAAGAGGTACGGTCGAAGCCGAGGCCGAGGCGGAGCTGACCAGACTTGACTCTGGCCCAGAACCAGCCTCTCCAATCCCGCGTCGACCGTAGGGCCCCAGAGTGGATGGAGAAGATCGAGCCCTGAGATCACCGCCAGTCCGGTCGGCGCGGTGGCCACACAGAGCGGGCAGTCAGGCGTGCCTAAGCTGCCCAGGGCCTTCCCTCAGATCCCCGGCGAGGGGCCTAGGCCCCGGCCCCGCGACCAGGCCCGGCTCTGCCCTTTGGGACCGGAGTCGACCCGACCGGAAGTGGAGCTTTCACCGGGGCCATAGGCCAGTGACTAGGTCGGACCCGGGCCTCCCGTCGGGGCCGGACTGGGACGAGGCCCCGGGGAGGCCCCTAGCCCAGTAAACCCTTTCCTAAGGCCGACGCCCGCCAGGAAGATGCAGCGCGCCCTACCGGGCGCCCGCCAACACTTGGGGGCCATCCTGTCCAGCGCCAGCGTGGTGGTAAAGGCTCTGTGCGCTGCGGTACTATTCCTCTACTTGCTGTCCTTCGCCGTGGACACGGGCTGCCTGGCGGTCACCCCAGGCTACCTCTTTCCACCCAACTTCTGGATCTGGACCCTGGCCACCCATGGGCTGATGGAACAGCATGTGTGGGATGTGGCCATCAGCCTAGCCACAGTGGTGGTGGCCGGACGTTTGCTGGAGCCCCTCTGGGGGGCCTTGGAGCTACTCATCTTCTTCTCAGTGGTAAACGTGTCTGTGGGGCTACTGGGGGCCTTTGCCTACCTCCTCACCTACATGGCTTCCTTCAACTTGGTGTACCTTTTCACTGTCCGCATCCACGGCGCCCTGGGCTTCCTAGGTGGTGTCCTGGTGGCACTCAAGCAAACCATGGGGGACTGTGTGGTCCTGCGAGTGCCCCAGGTGCGTGTCAGTGTGGTGCCCATGCTGCTCTTGGGGCTGCTGCTGCTGCTGCGGCTGGCCACACTGCTTCAGAGTCCAGCGCTGGCCTCCTATGGCTTTGGGCTGATCTCCAGTTGGGTGTATCTTCGCTTCTACCAGCGCCATAGCCGAGGCCGAGGCGACATGGCCGACCACTTTGCCTTTGCCACCTTCTTCCCTGAGATTCTGCAGCCTGTGGTGGGGCTGTTGGCGAACTTGGTGCATGGCCTCCTGGTGAAGGTAAAGATATGCCAGAAGACAGTGAAGCGCTATGATGTGGGTGCCCCATCCTCCATCACCATCAGCCTCCCAGGCACAGACCCTCAAGACGCAGAGCGGAGAAGGTACTGTGGAATCTTCCAAAACCTTGTCGGGCTAGGAGAGTATTATTAATCAAGTCACATTCCATCTGTTGAGGTGCTTGCTGTATGTAGGCTGGCAGCCTACAGTCAGATGTTGGGGCGGATTCAGAAAGAGAAAAGCCAGCTTGTGGCCTGGAGCTCAGCATTTAAGTGTCTGGGCTGCAGGAGGTGCTTTCCAAAATTAGGGACTAAAAGTGGCCTTTCTCAGCACTCAGGCCGCTTAAGTTTCAAGAAATGCCCTGCTTCCTTTTGAGCTGTGTGAGGGGCAGATGGAGAGCCAGGTACACGTAACCCTGGCCTTGTCTCAGAATCTCCAAATCCTAGACACTGGTCCTGTGGGAGCCAGAAACAACCTGCTGGTCCTTCTTCCCCTGTGAGAGAGGAACAGAGAAGGAGACATGGGATCCTTAAGAGATGATCTGGGCCACCCTAGTTTCCAAACGCTGGACTACACCCTCTTCCTGAGCCTTAATTCAGATGTTGTGCTTCTCTGCCGCTTATTTATTGAGGGAAGCCTGGGGTATAACTAGACTTAGACACACCCCCTCACCCCCACCCCCACCCCCCGCCTACTCTGGCAGGCATGTGTCACCAAACCCAGGGGACAGCCACATGATCCACCGAGGGAGCCTGCTGATCACACCAGGAAGTAGAGACAACCTTTTCATTATCTGTAAACCAAGCCATCTGCACCATCAGGAATCCCAACTGAATTATTCACTGAATGTACCTTGGCCAGGGCAGGACAGATCTTTTTTAATCCATCTCTTTCTCTCTCTCCCAGGTCTGTGGACTTACCAGAGTGGTCACAGCTCTGTTTCCAACATTATTCTTTTTTTTTTTTTTTTTAATTTTTTTAAAATTTTATTTATTATTTTTGGCTGCGTTGGGTTTTCATTGCTTCGCGCGGGCTTTCTCTAGCTGCGCCGAGCGGGGGCTACTCTTCATTGCAGTGCGCGGGCTTCTCATTGCGGTGGCTTCTTGTTGCGGAGCACGGGCCCTAGGCGCACGGGCTTCAGTAGTTGTGGCTCGTGGGCTCTAGAGCGCAGGCTCAGTAGTTGTGGCTCACGGACTTAGTTGCTCCGCGGCATGTGGGATCTTCCCGGACCTGGGCTCGAACCCATGTCCCCTGCATTGGCAGGCGGATTCTTAACCACTGCGCCATCAGGGAAGCCCTTGAGTGTTTTTTTTTGATGCAGTTACTTGAGTAGTGAAATTTAGAGCAGGCTCTGTTCATACTTTCTGCATTTGTCAAAGCCTGCTTTTGCTCACCTGTGAAATGAGTTCTTAGCAGGCAGCTTTATGAATTCAGCTGGAGTTGTCCCTGTACTTACTCTCCACTGGGGCTGTGGAGTGTGGGCCACACCCCCTTTCTTGAAGGAGTTTCCAGCTGGGAAAGGCCACAGATTACTATGGTCCAAGGTGGTAGGTGTTGAAAAGTACACACGGCATGCTGCAGAGCTTAATTGTGGGCTCTACAGTTTGTGTCTCTGTGGCTGATGAATCCTAAAGACCGAGGTCTCTATTAACCTTATCCAGTGGAGGAGATGCGGTCAGGAGGGCTAGGCCTGGTAGAAACTGAGCTGTCCTCAGAGCTGTTCAGGTGATCCCAGGCCACAGTGGTGTCCCCTCCCCCCGTGAGAGATCTTGGATTGTTAGGGTTGGCTGAACATTCGAAAAACCTCTGCGCAGCCCCAAGAAAATGGACAGGGGGAAGCAGATTGGGGTGGGGGTGGTGTCAGGAAGTGGGTTCTTGGCATAGTCTTGTGGTTGTTACCTTGCTTGGGGATGGGGGTTACTCCACCAACCAGTTTGACATCTTGCTGCATGCCATTCCCTGACCCAAAGAGCTAGTGATAGTGGGAAGCAGGGGTTCCTATCTTTGACCCTTGTGAGGGAGTGATTAGCATGCCACCATCTCTCTGCCTTGGCAGGCTTTAAACAGAATTGACAAGGCAGTCTCCAGAATGGGAGCCTGGGTAGCAGCAGGGAAGGACCCTCCTGTCTGTGCCAACTTGCCATGGTGCCAGGCTGTTGGACAGGGTGGAAGTGTGCTGGGGCTTTCTGTGCCTGAGTTCTCGTTGTCCCTCTTGTTATGTTCCCTGGCATGGTGGAGATTTTGGTTTTCTGCTGGAACATGGAAGGCTATACAGGTCCCCCATGCTGGTGGCACAGAGTTGGAGGCATCAGGGGTCCACAGTGACCACTAGCAGAAGTGTTACCTGGCAGCATGGGCATCCCACCTTCTGGTGGGCAGGGTCCCAAGTGCATGTATATACTTTCTTCTAGCGAACTTTCCCACCTCCCCTCAGAGCGGGGTCTCCAGGGATCTGCCCAGTGGAACCAGTAGGCTCTGGCCTTTGCCCTACCCACATGGATTGTTTCTCCTTCCTCTTCTCCTGCTAGGACGCTGTGTGTTCCTGCTCTAACACAGGTCCTGGTGGGTTTGGAGATTCTTCTCGGAAGGAGAATATTAGAGTCAGTTAGGAGGGGTGAGCTGACCCAGGTTGGCCCTGCTTCCCAGGCTGAGAGCCAAGGCAGGTGCTTGAGTTCCAAACTTCCCCATAGACCCTTGCCAGGAGGCTCAAAATACTCCTAACAAGGAGAGGGGGAGAAGTAATGCCTTGAATGTGATGCCAGTGCCCAGCAGAAACTCACATGTCCAGGGACTTGCCCTTCCACCTGTCTGCCCAGGGACACCAGCTTTGCCCAACCTTAGGCACCATCCTCAGAACCATTCCTGGGGCTGGCCTGGGGGCAGGCTGGCAGGCACCCAGCTGGCCTTCTCAGCCTGGAGGTGCCCCAGCTATGGAAGGAAGGCCCTACAGCCTTTGGGTCCTCATTCTGATGGCAGAGTGTGCCCTAATCCAATCCCTGTGGAGCCCTGGGCCCTGTATAGGGAAGGAGAACCCATAGGGTTCTGAGAGAGGAGTGTGAGCAGTAAGGCATGTCAGTTTCCTGGGGAAAGAGTGCAGGGCATGAGCCAAGTTCAGATCCCGAGTGACCTGTCATCTTTCCCCTGGCCCCAGGCAACTGGCTCTGAAGGCCCTCAACGAGCGGTTGAAGCGAGTGGAGGACCAGTCCGTCTGGCCCAGCATGGAAGACGATGAAGAGGAGGCTGGGGCCAAGGTGGATAGCCCCCTGCCGTCAGACAAGGCCCCCACGCTCCCAGGGAAGGGGCCTGTCCCAGGATCCAGCCTGATCACCTTTGAGGCAGCTCCCCCGAAGCTGTAACTCTAGACCACCTTGAGTGTAGCACCTCTTCTCCCAAGCCCCCCTTGACACACTCTCAGCTACTCCAGGGCACTGACTGCTCTGAGGAGAGGGAAGAAGGCCTGCTGGGGGTTGCCACAGCCTTCTGCTATTTCTCGCCAACACTACCCAGGATTCTTGCTACCTGGTTCCAACTCCAGACAACCACTATGCCACGCATGGGGCCTCTGAAGCACAGCCAGCCCAGGCCATCTGAGGTAAGACTGTACCTCAGCAGGCAGCCTCAAGCAAGTGGCTGCAGGGGCACTGGTGCCATGGCTCCTAGGCCAACCCTCACACCTGATACTGGTTGCCGAGAGCCCTGAGCCAAGGCAAGGATTTGCCAAAAACATTCTGGGGGTCCAGCCAGTGCAGGAGCCAGTGAAGGGCTGTACATCCCTGCTCGCCCCCAAAGAGACTACATTCATGTCAAGATGTCTGATTCCCTCTGCTGTGGCCATAGCTGCTTCTGGGCCAGAACAGTCACAGCTCCCAGGTATTTTCTACAGGACCACTTGAGTGGGCAGCCAAGCCCAGCCTCGCAGTATCAATAAAGCAGTTCTTTGAGGTATGGCTCCTGGGCTCTGTTAGACCACCTTGTGCAGCCCCCTCATCATGCTCAACTGAGTTAAGACAGGGACTTAACTCTAGGTTCAAGGGCTCAGTCACCAAGGCTACTCCAGCTGGATAAAAAGCCCATTGCCCTCATCCCCTTCCCCCCATCAGACTCCCCCTTGCCTCACCACTGCATGCCCACTGTCAAGCAGCCTTCCCAGAGCTGTCACCTCAGGCTCTTACTTTCTGCCTCCCTGCACTACCTGGTGAAGGAGGCCCTGCCGGGAGGACCTGACAATTAAGCGCCTCTCTATCATAAGGAGTTGTTCTTATCCATGGCTCACCTCCAAGACAGAGTGCTCAGGGCTTGACACCTAGGGAGGCAGCCCATCCCCAGCTCCCATCCTGTCATTGCCCAGATTTGACCACCACAGTCTAGAAACTCCAACATAGTGAGCAGCTGGGAGACTGAAATACACACAGCCGCACCATTCACAGCTACAGCCCTCAGGCCTGCTAGGGCCCTGGGTGGCATGGGGTGCTTAGCAGCCAGATCCAGGGGGCTAGTCTGCCAAGAGAGCTTTAGCCCCTCAGTGAGCAGCCAGGGACGGGTCCCCATCTTGCCCAGCTGCCCATTTTTTCATGCTGATGGCATTAGCAAGAACTATCCCCAGCTTTGGGCTATTCCTCCCATCCAGTCTTTTCAGTCTTTATTTATTCTTTTTTTTCTTTTTGGCCGCGCCTCACGGCACGTGGGATCAAACCCTCACCCCCTGCATTGGAAGTGCGGAGTCTTAACCACCAGACCACCGAGAAAGTCCCTTCAGTCTTTTTTAAAATTTTATTTTAGTTTTTTCTCTTATCTCATTTCTGGACATACCAGCACAAGTTGAGTTGCTGTGGGCAGGGGGCAGTCTTGCAACCCAACTTCATCCAGACACATGATCCATAAACTCCTCTGGGATGGCAGAGAAAGAAGGAAAGGGGAGGTACTCCAGCATGAGGAGCAAGTAATAATGTCACACAAAGGACTCCGGCTACCCCTGACCGCACCATTGCCTGAGGTGCCCCGTGACTGAGTCAGCTGAGAGAGTCCAGGAGGTCTCATCCCCGGCTACCACACTGAGGGGCAAATCCAGGCTTCCCCTAGTTCTGGGAAGAGCTCACGGCTGGATCCTCTTGCGGTACAGGTAGGCGTTGCTCACCTGGTTCATAATGACCAAGCTGGTAACGACAGGGCATAGCACAGCCAGGTACCAGACCCCACCGGTGACTGTGGCAGTGAACCAGAGTGAGCACATGCCCAACAAGAGGCTGGCACTACCCAGAAGGTAGCCCACCAACCCAGAAGTGGCATGGTACAGCTTGAGCTTGGCCAGGGGCCATCGAGGCAGCAATTTGGGGTAGAGCAGCCCCACCCCACCTGAGCACTGCAGCCCTGCCCACAGCACAGCTAGCAGCCCTGCCCGCCCATGCCACGTGGCCAGGTGGGCTTTGCCAAGCTGTTCCTTTTGAAGGATGACAAGGCCCAGGCCCAGCAGTGCACACAGCAGGGCCAGCAGCTGCAGAACCCAGTGGCAGCGTGCTCGGCCCTTCCGTGAGAGGGAGCGCAGCAGCGAACTCTCAGGAGAGAACACCAGCAGTGCCTCGGTCATCAGGAAAGAGAACTGGGGAGACAGGGATGGGACACTAAATGAGAGTGCTGCCCAGCAGAAGGGAAGAAAGCTTTAGATATAACCTAAGCTGCCAGCTAGTATGGGCAGATTCCGCTTCATTCTCTCCCCACTAACGAGTATCTATTTGGTGGCAAAAGAGTGGAGAACTCCATCTGGGACAGAACATCTGCTCTGAGTAACCAGCAGGAGGTACCTCTCCACACTTCTTCTAGGTGCTATTCTGAAATGTCATCTCTGCTGTGCTACCCAGCAAACACAAGGTTTGAGATGTGGCAGTTATAAATGATTCACAAGCTTTGTTTTTCTGACACAGGACTGGATACAATTTCTTGGCAAGAGTTGGCCACATGGGTGCACTGTTTCAGGAAAATTAGGTGCATCACTATAAATTAAGGTGAAAAGGGACAAAGGTACACCCAAATGCATATTCTAAGCCTCCTGCCTGGAGGTGGATGAAGCCTCATTTTGTGCTTAGACAAACCCATTTGCCCTGCATCTCGAATACTCTAGTTCAAGCGTGGGATATAAACTATAGGCAGGAGTTGGAGCAAACAGTTCATCCAACCCCACATCCCATTACTCCAAACAGATATTAAGTGTTCATTAACATTTAGAGGGCGCTAAGACCACCCATAGCTATGCTCCCTCCCATCCCCAAGAGCTGGCCAGGCCCACTACTTACAGCCAGAGACATAAGCACGGGGTGCCAGGAGAAGAGACCTGGAATGAGAAGAGGAAGCCTCGTGAAGCTGAAGCAAGAAGAACCCAGCCACGCCAATCCCCACAGGCTGAGGAGTATGAGTAGCTCATTGCCCAAGGAGGTGCTGCCAAAACGCAAGCCCCCTCTTGCTGCAACAAACTGACCCCATACCTATCATCTCTTCCTGGACCCTCCCTGGATCAGAAGCCATGCTTTGCTACTCCTCTGGCAGTCCTCCCTCCTTCCCCCTTCACTTTGCCAGAGGCAGCTAAGTGGAGCACCAAGACAAGAGAAGCCAGGTACTCTATGGGACCTGGCCAAGCTGGCAGAGCCCCAACTCTCATCTATTCCACCCCACTTATTCCTCCAGCATAGCATGTCCCTCAGCCAACGAGGCCTTTCCCAGGAGTCAGACCCAAGGCTTACTATTGCCCCTGCTCCCCAGGAAAAGTGACACTTTCCTTCCCAAAAGTCAACTATGAATTCTACTTACTGGAGCCAGGCCTGGCAAGTACAGCCACAAAGATGGTGAAGCCCAGAGCCACAATGTGGGCAGCAGCCCCAGATGCAGTGCGCAGAGCTCGGTATATGTGCGACTCGGTCTCCACAGAAAGGGCCATGGTCAACCAGGCCGGCTGTAGCCTGAAAGCATAGCAGAGTAAGCAAGGGTCTCTGGTGCCCGCTGTCCACTCCTTTCACTGGAGCAACGGTTGCGGGACAGGAATGCCACTCTCTTCCAAAAAGTTAAGGTAGGAAGGGACAGTACTAAGGCAGACACCAGGAACAGTCGAGGACTGCTGGCCTGTCAGTGTGTACCCGCATCTGAATTGGCACTGATCACTGGCCCACCTTCCAGGTAAGATGGGTAAGGCCGTGTAATAGACTACAAATCCCAGCGTGCACCACGCCGTCGCCGGGCGGGAGCGCCTGCTGGAAGGGCGTGAAGCACTACGGGAGTTGTAGTTCCCAGTTGCGTCGAAATTACGGCCTGAGTCCCTTTGCGCACAGCCTCCCCACTTGCCGCTGGCATGCTTCCCCTACACGCTAGGGATTTGCCTGCCTCACCCGCAGCGCCGACCTGACGAGGTGGTTCCCTCCCGAGAAAGTGGGTTACTCGGGGCTCTGCCGCGCGCCCTGCCGCTCCGTCGCGGAGCCTCTTAACTTCCGGGTGCGACGCCTACCCATCCGGGACTTCCTGGGACAGTCCCCCGCAGCCACACTGCTGAGTCGCGCTGCACAGGCGCTGTTGAGCAGATGGCCTCACGGGTGTTCAGTGCGCAGGCGTGCTTGACCAGGCTGCCCAAACCTCCGGGCTGTTTCTGACAGGTGCTCCCAGAGACAGTGGCGCCAGCTACGAACCCCGGCCCCACTAGCGCCATGGGCAGTAGCTGCCGCATCGAATGCATATTCTTCAGCGAGTTCCACCCCACGCTGGGACCCAAGATCACCTATCAGGTGCCATCCGGGCTCGCGGGGCATGGGAGGCAAGGTAGAGGGACGCTCGGGGGAGTTCAGCCAGCTGCCTGGAAGCGGTGGAACCTCGTGCCCCGTGCTGCACGCAGGCACGCCACCCCTTCATTCGCGGAAAATCGCGAACAAACATTCACATACGCAGTGACTGTGGGAAATTGGGCTGTGGGGGCCCAAGGGAGGTGCCAGGTTCTACGAGAGGTGTGAGTGGTGATCCACTAGTATCCCTGGATGCATAGGAATTTAGGTGAGGCAGGAGTGTGCCAGGTGGAGGGTACAGCGTATGCAAAAGCCAGGAGGTAGGTGAGAACATAATGTGTGTTTGGAAACACAAAAGAGTAGGCCTGGGTGGATGGGAGAGAGGAGAAACCCTGGAGAAGAGGGATTAGGTCTTGGGGGTCACCCTGTGTATTCCACCTAGTTATAAGGTCCACTAAGGGGATTCTTGTCACTCCCTTCCACAGGTCCCCGAGGACTTCATCTCCCGGGAGCTGTTTGACACTGTCCAGGTGTACATCATCACCAAGCCAGAGCTGCAGAATAAGCTCATCACTGTGTGAGGCCCTAGCTGGGGGGTTGGGAGGGTTCCCAGGAGGATTGGACAGACTTGGGGGTGAGAGGAGCCTGACTCTGTTCCCATCTGTTCCTCTCGTCCAGCACAGCCATGGAGAAGAAACTGATCGGCTGCCCCGTGTGCATCGAGCACAAGAAGTACAGCCGCAATGCCCTGCTCTTCAACCTAGGCTTCGTGTGTGATGCCCAGGCCAAGACTTGTGCCCTTGAGCCCATCGTCAAAAAGCTGGCTGGCTACCTGACCACACTGGAGGTCTGCAACACGATGGGCTTGGGTGGATGGGCAGGCAGAGTTAAGGAAGGTGTTCGCATGTCTCCAAAGCCCTCCAGACCCGGGAACCTGCCAGGGTAGGATGCCAGCCAAGGGTCCTGGGGTGTGCCCACCATGCTGTCCATGCTCCATCCAGCTAGAGAGCAGCTTCGTGTCCACGGAGGAGAGCAAACAGAAGTTGGTGCCCATCATGACCATCTTGCTGGAGGAGCTAAATGCCTCAGGCCGGTGCACTCTGCCCATCGGTATGGCCTAGCCTCTGCAAGGACAGCAGAGGGGTTGAGGAGGGATGGGAAGGTGGCAGGGGAAGGTGAGCCCAGTCAAGGACAAGACTCGTGAACAAACTGGTGGCCAGTAAATAGCCATGAGCTGGGCTGATGATGTCCAGGGTCCAGTGCGTGATGGGGCTGGAGAGGGGGAGGCCAGTAGAGCTCTCTAGCTCTGCTCCTTGGGCGTGTTCCTTCCCCTGTATGGACCTCAGTCTGTTGCTCCATAAAAGGAGAAGATGGCCCTACCCAGAGTCATCTGCCTGCCTCAAGGGTGGCTGGGAGGACTGGATGGTAATTGATGGCCTCTTGGAAGAGATGGCACTGAGGATATGGGTGGGGTCCCCTGCAGATGAGTCTAACACCATCCACTTGAAGGTGATTGAGCAGCGGCCTGACCCTCCTGTGGCCCAGGAGTATGATGTGCCTGTCTTTACCAAAGACAAGGAGGATTTCTTCAACTCACAGTGGGACCTCACCACACAACAGGTATGCTAGCCCTCCCTGGCTATCATGACCTGCGGCTGGCCATAGCCCTGGCCTCATCCCACCCCTACTGACCCTGCTCTTCCCTGTCCAGATCCTGCCCTACATTGATGGTTTCCGCCACGTCCAGAAGATCTCAGCCGAGGCAGATGTGGAGCTCAACCTGGTGCGCATTGCCATCCAGAACCTGCTGTGAGTGGGGAACAGTGACACTCAGGACAGGGTCGCCAGTCAGGAAGAGCCCAGGGGCCCTCAGTGTGGGAGCTGGGAAGGCATGGCCCTCAGAAGCTGAGCACAGCTATCTCCCCCAGGTACTACGGCGTTGTGACACTGGTGTCCATCCTCCAGGTAGGTGTGTCTGGGGTCTGATTAAATGGAGAATGGATCATGTGGCTGAGCCCAACTGGGGCTGTGTCAGACTTCCAAGCCCCTCACTCAGGCCCCTGTGCCTCCTGCTACCCTCCAGTACTCCAATGTGTACTGCCCGACGCCCAAGGTCCAGGACCTGGTAGATGACAAGTCCCTGCAGGAGGCGTGTCTATCCTACGTGACCAAGCAAGGTATTGGCAGGCTCCGGGGCAGGCCATCTCAGGGAGGGAAGGGCCACCTGGAGAGCTGACTCCTGATGCTTACAGGGCACAAGAGGGCCAGTCTCCGGGATGTGTTCCAGCTGTACTGCAGCCTGAGCCCTGGCACTACTGTGAGAGATCTCATTGGCCGCCACCCCCAACAGCTGCAGCACGTTGATGAACGGTCAGAGGGGGATCCCCTGGGGCATGGAAGGTTTGCCTGAGGGCAGGTACACTCTCTGTGTCTCTCCTGAGCCCTGGGTCAGAGAGAAAGCAGGAGATTGCTAGTGAGCAGAATCATGTGGCACTGCTACTCCAGGAAGGCTTCCTGGAGGTGATGGGTTTGAAGGCCAGTCTGGTCACTGAAACAAAACTGGAGGGGAGACTGGCCTGGCTAGAAGGAGGCCTGGCCAGAGCATCACTCCTTTCTTCCTCAACCCTCACCCCAGGAAGCTGATCCAGTTCGGGCTTATGAAGAACCTCATCCGGCGACTACAGAAGTATCCCGTGCGGGTGTCTCGGGAGGAGCGGAGCCACCCTGCCAGGCTTTACACAGGCTGCCACAGTTACGATGAGATCTGCTGCAAGACAGGTAGAGGCAGGCAGGACCACTGAGGTGGGGTCAGGGCAGGGTGGCCAAGCCAAGGCTTCTGACCTCACCTCCACCACACCACCCAGGCATGAGCTACCAAGAGCTGGATGAACGGCTGGAAAACGACCCCAACATCATCATCTGCTGGAAGTGAGGCTGGTGGGGGCTGGATCAGGCACATAGCTATGGCTATTCTCTCCTCCTAAGCCCTGCCTGGTGCATGAGGACTAGACCTACAAACTAGTCCATACTGTCTCAAGGTTAACCCTCATTTCTATAAATAAAGTCATCCATTTCAACCTACCTTTATTGAATACTGCATCTGAGTCAGCCACCAGAGAGAACTCGCAGTGAAAGAAATAGCCATGGTCCGACGCCCTGGAGCACCATCTGGTGGACAGAACCAACAATGGGCATGTAAAAGTGCCCGCTAATTATAAACTGAAATAAATAGCCAGAAAGAATCAATGGGGAAGCTGAGATGAAAAGTGAGTTGGGATGGGAGCTGAGGCTACTCTGCATCAGATTCTCAAGGAAGGCCTAGCTGAACTGACTTAAATTGAACTCTGAAGGAGGAAGAGTATTCCAGGCAGAGGTAAACAGGTGCAAAAGCCCTGAAGCAAAAGCCACTTTAGGATGTATGAGGAAGCCAAGGGAAGCCCATGGGGCTGGAACATATTGTAGAAGACAAGGGGGAGAGGGGGAAGAAATGAAGTCCTGAGGTAGGAGAGGGGGCAAGAGCCTGACTGTGCAGAGTTGCTGGTAAGCTGCTTTGGACATAGTATTTTGAGAGCCAGAGGCAGCCAGATTCACACTTATGTGAGGAAGTAATGTCTCATGTACACCTTTAAAAGACTCCTGGTGGGAATTCCCTGGTGGTCCAATGGTTAGGACTCAGGGCTCTCACTGCCGAGGGCCGGGGTTCAATCCCTGGTCGGGGAACTAATATCCTACATGCCACGTGGCACGGCCAAAAAAAAAAAAAAAAGACTCCTGGCTACTCAGGAGGGTCAAGGGTGGAAATGGGTCCAGTAAAAAGACCACAGTAGTTACCTCATGAGAGGTGACGGCAGCCTGGCTTAGGATGGAGAGAAGTTGTGAGCCCTGCGCAGTATTTCGGGTGTAGAGCCAACAAGGTGGAGCTGCGCGCGAGGAATACTGGAGCGAGGAGGCCACGGAGAGGAGCATCCGTGTGGGCGGAGAGGGAGCAGCTACAGGGAGAGCTGGTGGGGGGCGGGCCGATTTGACGTCCATCCGAGGAGGAAGCTAGGCCGCAAAAGTCTGTAACTCAGGGAGACCCGTGAGCCGCAGCCGGTTGTGAGGGAGAAAGCTCCAGGAGTCTAAGGAGGGTTGCTACCTGCAGCCTGGCAAGCAAGCAGACGCTGGCGTGACGGGACCCAGCGCGGGCCGCCAGTAGGGGCGGGACCCAGGCCGCAGTGCGCAGGCGTTGAGCTAACCGTTTCCATGGCGGCGAGGACTCACGCGCCGCAACTGCTCTACAACTGTAGGGTCCCAGACTTCGGCCCCGCGGGAGACCGTGGTCCCCAAGCGTGTCAGCATCCCCATCTCAGCGCAGGCCGCTGCTCGCGGTCAGCCGAACCCCACCTTCCCGCTTCCTGTCCCTTGCACCGACATGGGCGACCTGGAGTTGCTGCTGCCCGGGGAGGCTGACGTACTAGTGCGGGGACTGCGCAGCTTCCAGCTGCGCGAGATGGGCTCCGGAGGGTGAGGCAGCTGGATCCGGGGTCAGGTGGAGTCATGGGATCAGAGTCCTTGAGTGGGGGACTGTGGGCCTGACATTGGGGGAGGGGTTGCCCGGCGTGGAGGGGCCCCTCGGTGGGGAGGTAAAGCTCTCCGAGACAGGGTTATATGGTCCTAAGCCATCTTGGACCCTGGTTAGGCTTCAGTAAGACCCAGCCGCCACACCCACTCCTACTGCACACATGTGCACACACACCCTGCCTGGGCAGGTGGAACCAGCAGCATGAGAACCTCGAGAAGCTGAACATGCAGGCTATCCTTGATGCCACGGCCAGCCAGGGTGAGCCCATCCAGGAGCTGCTGGTCACCCATGGGAAGGTATGTTGGAGTCACAGGCAGAGTTCCTGTCTTCTCACCACCCCTCATCCCACCACTCTACCCCTCAGGAGCACCCTGGGTGCCTGCACTTCCCTCTGGCTGGCACCCCTGTCCGCCCCAAAGGAAAAGGAAAAGTGTGTTACACATTTGATTTTGCAGCCCTATGGGACAGGACCCTGGCATGCCAGGTGGGGTGCAGGATGTGAGTTGATTAGGGAGATAGTCCTGGATCCTAGAACAGCCTAGGCTGTAGGGGGAGGGCCCAAGTTCTAAAGGCATTCCTGAATAGACTGTCAGGCTAGAGGGGGGCAACCACTGAAGTGAGGTGGGACTTTGGCATAGAAGGAGGCAACCTTCCCAACATGAGAGAGAGGGAGTTAGAAACCAGGGATTGGCTTAACTGGAATGTGAGCCAGGAGGTGGCACCAGTAGATGACCTGAAATATCACTTGACAGAAAGATTCCTCTGCAAGGAAAAGGTGGAGCCCCCTACTGGGGTGTGAGGTAGGAATAGGGCACTGTGAAGGGCCCTGAATAAGAGTGAGGCCAAGGCACACAAAAGCCTTGGAAGGCCAGAGAACAGGGACAGGGACGAGAGAGGGCATGAGCAGGAGGGCTGGCCTAAGAGGTACACTTGAATGGGGGAGGACTGACAGGGGCTCAGGTGCAGGGGGAGCATGGCAGCCTGGGGACAAGGCAAGGGCCAGTAATAGGAAGCCTGGGGAATGCCCCCACAGAGATGTCGGGGGCAGCTGGAAATGAAGGTCTATGGTGCAGGAGAGAGATCGGGAAGGAATTCATGGGGCATAGGAGAGTCTGGGGCCCAGGGGAGTTTGAGGCGGGCTGGGCTGGGCTGAGCCAGAGATGGGAGGGTTGCCAGGCTAAGGTAGGCCCACCTCATCCCTGTCCTTTCCCCTCTCCTTCAAAGATCCCGACGCTGGTGGAGGAGCTGATTGCAGTGGAGATGTGGAAGCAGAAGGTGTTCCCTGTGCTGTGCAGGCTGGAAGACTTCAAGCCCCAGAACACTTTTCCCATTTACATGGTGGTGAGCTGGGCCATCGGTTCATAACCCCTCCCACCCCTTCAGAGGGCCCTGGACTAGAGAGAGTAGCTGGTAGCCCCTACCCCTCTCTCAGCAGCCCAGGGCCCTGTCCTCCTCTTTATCTGACAGTTACACCATGAGGCCTCCATCATCAACCTCCTGGAGACAGCATTCTTCCACAAGGTGAGGCACCAGCCCTGCCCACTGGCTAGCCTAGGCCAGGGTCTGGCAGCAAGAGGGGTTGTGTCTGTTTGGGAAGGGCATCAGAGGCAGAATGTTTCCCCTCCACCTGCCCCTCAGGAGGTGTGTGAGTCAGCAGAGGACACCATCTTGGACCTGGTGGACTACTGCCACCGCAAACTGACTCTGTTGGTCGCCCAGAGTGGCCATGGTGGCCCCCCTGAGGAGGAGGAGTCCCAGTACGGCACCCCCATGCAGGTGGACTGAGGTTCCCAGGGGTTGGCAAGGGCTAGACCCAGGCTCCCCTAGCTTGAACACCATGTGCCCCACCCCAGGAGCTGCAGAAGCAGGCAGAGCTGATGGAATTTGAGATCGCACTGAAGGCTCTCTCAGTGCTGCGCTACATCACAGACTGTGTGGACAGGTGGGCTGTCCTGCTAAGCCTGGGGCCTGCAGTGGAGGGCTGGGAGCCTGGGCCTGTAGCCTCAGCTCACCTCTCCATCCCCGTCCCTAGCCTTTCCCTGAGCACCTTGAGCCGCATGCTCAGCACCCACAATCTGCCCTGTCTCCTGGTGGAACTGCTGGAGCACAGTCCCTGGAGCCGGCAGGAAGGCGGTAAGGTCCTCCTCCACCTGCCTAAGCCCCAGTTCACTGCTTCCAGGACATCCTCCAGGATTAATGGGGCGGGCAGCTTGCACACAGGCAGAAAACTTTGCCCCCTTGCCCACAGAGAATACCAGGATGCCTCACCCAAAGTGGGCCTAGACCTGGACTCTGCAGCAGGCAGGGCCTGTGTGTCCACCACTGAGGACTCACCCTGCTCTGAAGTGAGCAGCGCCCCAGCATGGGCATGTCCTGTGCCCAGACAGTGGTCAGTCCCCTAGCCCACACAGCTGGCTCACTCACAGAGCATGCAACGCTTGCACACAGTATGCTAGTTCCTCTCCCCAGGCAAGCTGCAGCAATTTGAGAGCGGCCATTGGCAGACAGTGTCCCCCTCAGAGCAGCAAAAGCTGAGCAAGTTGGATGGGCAGGTGTGGATCGCCCTGTACAATCTGCTGCTAAGCCCTGAGGCCCGGGCCCGCTACTGCCTCACAAGCTTTGCCAAAGGACAGCTACTCAAGGTAGGGAACTCCTCCCACACCAGTCACCACCGCCCCAGCACTGCCCCATGCCTCCCTTTATGTTTATTTTTGCCCACTCACCTCAGCCCCAGCCCTCTCTCCACACCTTGGGCATCAGATGACACAGCAGCTAGTAGGACATGGTTCCCACTGGCACCCTCAGCTCAGCCCAGCTCAGGCCCTCTTTGTTCCTCGACCCTCTGACCGGCACCGCTTCACACTGGCCTCCCCTGGACACCCTTGCAGCTTCGGGCCTTCCTCACAGACACACTGCTCGACCAGCTGCCCAACCTGGCAGACCTGCAGGGTTTCCTGGCCCACCTGGCCCTGACCGAAGCCCAGCCCCCTAAGAAGGACCTGGTGTTGGAACAGGTAGGCACTAGGAAGTTAGTTGTTCAGGACCACTGCCCACTTAACCAGCTCCTCCCTGCCACTCTCCACTTCTCTTCCCCAGATCCCAGAAATCTGGGAGCGGCTAGAGCGAGAGAACAGAGGCAAGTGGCAGGCTATTGCCAAGCATCAGCTGCGGCATGTATTCAGCCCCTCAGAGCAGGAACTGAGGCTGCAGGCACGAAGGTGAGGCCTGCTGAACTGGCAGAAAGGGTAGAAGGGAGGCAGAAGACATTGATGTGGGCAGGGCTGCTCCCGTCCACCCACCCACCAGGTCCAGCCAAGTCCGACTGACCCTTTTCCCAGGTGGGCTGAGACCTACAGACTGGACGTGCTAGAGGCAGTGGCTCCAGAGCAGCCCCGCTGTGCCTACTGCAATGCAGAGGCCTCCAAGCGCTGCTCACGATGCCAGAATGAGTGGTATTGCTGCAGGTGAGAGTATCCTAGGACCTTGGACCCCTGAGTCCCACTTCCATACCTCTCATAGCACGGCATCCTCACCGGCCCATTTGCCTGCAGGGAGTGCCAAGTCAAGCACTGGGAGAAGCATGGAAAGGCTTGTGTCCCGGCAGCCCAGGATGACAGAGCCAAGTGAAGGCTGCAGCTGCTGAGGGCCGACCACCCATGCCATACAACCCCGTGCCCCTGAACCTCTGGATCTCAGTCCGGCCTCTGCAAGTGCCCCAGCCTCCCAGGTGGTGAAGATAGCAGGCGGGAAGAGCTGCTGACCCATCTCCCCCAGCAAAGCGCTCGCCACTTCCTGCTCCATCCGGCGGGTAGGCTTAGGGTGCAGCCTCAGCAAGCTGGGGCAGGAGGCCTGGGCCGGGGGCAAGGGCCGGATGTGGGGACCCTCTTTCTCTAGTACAGTAAAGCTAGCTTCCAGAAACACGCCTGTTTCCGCGTGGCCCTTTGAGGTCGTCGTGGTTGTTAGGGGGAGGGGAGTTGCTCGCTAGATGAAGGGAGGATAGGAAACGGAGGGCGGGGACTCCGCGAGAGCAGCCCCTCGCCGCGCCCGCCGCCCCACTCCGCCTGCGGGCCGACACAGCCCGGGCGCCCAGGTTTCCATTGCGCCGCTCTCCTCCGCTCTCCCGCCGCTCTGCCTGAATCCCAGGGGCGGCACCGCATTGGGGCCCGCCCCGCGGCCCCGCCCGCCCCGCGCTCGCTTGAGCCCAGAGCCGGTGGGACTCCCGGCCCGACAGGGCCATGTCCGCTGAGCCTGAGCTCATTGAGCTGCGGGACCTGGCACCCGCGCGTTGCGCCGCCCCGGGCCGCACCCGGCTCGAGCGTGCCAACGCGCTGCGCATCGCGCCGGGCACAGCGCGCAACGCCGCAAGGCAGCTGGTCCCAGGCCGCGGCCACCGCTTCCAGCCCGCGGGGCCCACTACGCACACATGGTGCGACCTCTGTGGCGACTTCATCTGGGGCGTCGTGCGCAAGGGCCTGCAGTGCGCACGTGAGTAGCGGCCCTGTGCGCTGGCGGGAGACAAGCGGGTGGCCAAGGGGCAGCACCGTCGCTGAGGGCCAAGTTGGGACGGAGGGGGTCGGCGGGTTCGGTTCCCACGGACCAGGTCCGTTACCTTTACCCCATAGCATAAGAGAGTGCGGGCCGATGGTTTATAACCTTGCCAACCTCCACCTGTGTCTGGGACATAGGCAGAGGCTGTTGCCTGTAAATAACAAGGTGCTGCTTTCAAGTTTAAAGGGTGCCTTGGTCCTTCTTGAGAAAGGCATTGTGCCTACCAGTCTCTGAGTTCATATTCCCACACCCGCCCCTTCCCAAAGATTCACTCGCCAAGTCCCGCTGCAGAATCGTTGCCGTGAAGGGAATTTACTCACCTATGGGAGAAGGCCTGGAAAAAGTCAGAACCTTGGGTGGGCCCCCTGCAAGCAGGAGTTTTGAGTATTTAGCAAATACCTATTGCAAGTTCAGTCAACCAGGTGCTAAAACATGAAACACAGCCACACACTAGCTGGTGCTTCTGCCCTCCCAGGAATCACCAGCAAGCAGAGGTTGCTCTCCCACTGGCTATATACCAGCTAGAATCACTTGGAATGCTTTTACAGCCCTCCACACCCCTATGCTTGGACCCTACCACAGACCTGCTGACTCAATCACTGGGAGTGTACCAGCAATTTTTAAAAACAGATCCTTCTAATGTGCAGCCTGGGTTGAGAATCACTGCTCTGGCCCATTTAGGAACTTAGGGAAGGTGTCCCAAGCCTGTGTGTGCCTGGAGACCCTCTCATCTAGTACAGGAGTTTGTCCTTTATTCAGCTGGGAGGAGCACGGGAGTTGTGACAGAATACAAAGCATGAACAAGGGCTCAGATACAGCATTGTTCCCAAGGAGAACTAAAGTGGCGATGGAAATGAAAAACAGGACAATTTGGGTGTGTGTCAGAGGCAGAAACAAGGGCGGAATCAAGGATGAGTTGGGGTGGTTTTGTTTTGTTTTGCCTCAACTGGGAGAATGGTAGCGACTTTTGCTGAGCTGAGGAACACTGGCAAGGGTAAGGGTGAGGAAAAGTGAAGAATTAAAAGGGGTAGGAAAGTGAGTTAAATTTTGGGCATGTTGGGTTGAAATGTTTATTAGACATCCAAGTGAAGATAGTGACACATAGGATTTGATCTCAGTGGGGAGGTCAGTGATGGAAGCCTTGGATCTGGGGTAGGTCAGCGTACACAGAGGAGGGAAGCGATCAGAACTGAGCCTCGGACACTCCACCATTAGATCTAGAAGGTGAAACAGAACTAAAGGAGCTGAGCAGGAGCTGCAGGGAGGTGGGAGGAAAACCGGGGTAGTGGGGGCCCCCGGGAGCAAGCATCAGACGATGCTGATGAGGTGAAGACGGAGACGGGACAGCCGGATTCGGCGGTGCGCAGGAGTTTCCTGGAGGGAGGGGCAAGCCTGACCGGAATGGGTAGAGGGTGAAGGCGAGGAATTAAGAGTGTTTGTAGACCAGTGTTGGTAAGTTTTTGGTGTGAGGGGAATAGAAACAAATGACAACTAGAGAGGGGCACTGGGTTAAAAGTTTTTAATTTTTTCCCTTCAAGTAAATGGACGGAGGGAGGGACGCTGATAATGAGGAAGGGGGAAGTTCTGCCCTAGGCGCTAGAAATGCAACTGTTGAGCAGGCCTGGATCCCTAACCACCTGAGGCCTTCCCGCCAGTTTCCAGACGCCGGGGGACCAACACTATGATCTGCGTAGCAGTGGGTGGTAACGGGGCCTGAGAAAAGGCCGGTCATGCAGAACACCGCGAGCAACGGCCTTCACCCCGGGGCTTCGCTTCTGCCCTCGGGACGCTTCTCCGAGCTGGTGCTGGGGTTCCTCCGCCTCACGGCCAGCCCTCTCTGCAGATTGCAAGTTCACTTGCCACTACCGTTGCCGCGCGCTCGTCTGCCTAGACTGCTGCGGACCCCGGGACCTGGGCTGGGAACCGGCGCTGGAGCGGGACACGAATGTGGTGAGCGCGGGACCGGGGAGCTTACAGGCAAGACAGGTATACGCAGACGAGCGGGCCACATTGCAGGCGTTCCCTAGGGCCGCCTGGCGCTACGCGCAATGAACGTTCTGATAGCCGACTTCCCGGCGGCAGAGAGTAGCTAATTCTGCGCGCGGGCTCGAAGGGGTGCGGGTGGTGCTGACTCGGCCCTTACCGCCCGGAGCCCCCGCGGCTCCGAGCAAGCACAATTTCCGCACCTTCCCGCAGCCGCATCCGGTCTTGAGGCCACGCTGGTGCACATGCGCACACGTTCCGACTAGTTCCCTGTGGGAGGTGGGGCCTGCGAGGCGGAGCTGAGCTGAGCTGCCTGAGCGATGAGATCATTCCTGGAGGCGAGGCGCGTGTGGCCCCGCCCTTCGACGTTCGTCCTCCAACGAGATGAGCTCTAGATCCCCGCTGTCTACGTTTCAGTGTTAACGGTTGCGGCGCGGACACTGGTTCCGGCGCACGCGCACACGCTCCTGGGGCGGTGGTGGGAGGCTACGGGCGCACGGGAACGGGCGGGCGCGGCGATGGGCGAGGCGGACGCGGGGACTCCCTCTTTCGAGATGACCTGGAGTAGCACGACAAGCAGTGGCTACTGCAGCCAGGAGGACTCGGACTCAGAGCTCGAGCAGTACTTCACAGCGCGTACCTCGCTGGCGCGCAGGCCGCGCCGGGATCAGGTGGGGGCCGGGGGTTGCGGGAAGCGGGCTGGGGGCGGTCGCTGGGACCCCGCTCCTCCCCGGTAAGTTGCCTGGTCGAGAGTTTGTGGGCAGCCCCGTCCTGCCGTGAGTGTGGGCCAGCCCTCGGAACCGTGTGTTGGGCTTTCAACGCGTCGGTACTGAGTGCTGAGGCCTTGCTGTTTCTGTCACAGACCGGTTGAACCAGAGGAAGCAGCTAAGTGGCATGGGGTAGACCAGGGACAGGTATTATCCACCGATTACTAAGGCTGACTGCGCAGTCTAGACTAACACCTCTATTTCCGCGTGCGGGCGCTCCCACCCCCTCTCTGGGGGACCAGGAGGAAGTGGAGGGGGAGGAGTCCTCGCCGGGAATTGAGAAGTGTGTTTAGGAGAGAGGCAAGGGAAGATCCAGGCCCCTCCATTTGCACTCCTGGATGGAGCTAGCTTGGTCCCCATCTCTTGCCGGTCCTGGCCTGTCACCAGCTACTGGACTGTGGAAGATTCTGAGCCTCCCCTCCTCTGCAGTGGACCAGGAGTGCTCGCTTGGGCAGCATATAAAGTTAGAGCGGACCTGGAGAAAGGGGATCTGGGAATGGATGGGAAGGAAGCCTTGTTCTGGACTGTAAGCATCCAGGAGCACTTTATCCACAAGAGGTGGGGAAGGCTAGATTGTAAAATGCCCTGAGAGGGGTCAAGAGAGATAGGGGTTACTAATCCAGGACTATAAGTTGCAGTGCTGGAGCAGCTGTGCCTCTCGGAGTCTCCCAGTTGTCCCCATTATCAGAGACCTCTGTGATGTGTGCCATGAGTGTGACCACCAGGCTCAGATAACTGTTCCAGAGATGGTACACCTCAGAAGAGCACCCTGGCCAGGGCATCAGGGAAGAGAGATGGGGACCATGAAGTAAAGTTCAGTATACCTGGCAGCAGTGGGGCAGAATTCCTTACATGAGCCAAGAAAAGAGAGTTGTGGATAACTCTTTAGGGGAAAATTCTATACCTGGAAAGCTGAGCCCAGAGTTTGGGTGCAAGGTTTGAGTGTGGATCCCTGGGACTGTCCGTGTGTCACTCAGGCCTGAGCCATCTTCCATTGTGGAAAGGTGAGAAAACCACAAGACACTAACCAATTGAGAAGGAGGCTGGGGAGTCCCAGGTTGTATGTAAAATAAAACCATCAGTCACTATGGACAGTGGCAGAGTAGAGGGTAGGTGGCTATAGTGTCGCAGAAGGGAAATTCATGGTATCCCTCTGGGACAGCTGTTGGAATCCTCCTCCAGCAGTCAGCTTCGGAAAATGGAAAAAGATACTCTTCCTGCTCTAGAATCCTGGGAGGACAGTGCAGTACCTCCAGTCCAAGTCCCTTGTTTTATGAATAAAGATACTGAGGGAGGTTCACCTGGAGAAGGGAAGGGGCTGAAACTGAAGTCACTGCATCCCAGCTCAGGGCTCCTAGATAACCCAGGAAGGGAAGAGGAAGGACCCAGGCTAGAGCTCAGAGCCATCACAAGGAAGGGGAATGAGTTAGTGCCATCTCTTTGATCACCCTGTTCTGTAAGTAGAATTCTCTTCCTTTTTGCCCTGGCACTAGTCTGTTCAGCTTTCCTCCTGCCCCTAGCACCCCTTCCATCCTGACACTCCTTCCCACTGGGGCACTTCTTCCTGTCTCAAGCCCTCTCCTTGGGCCTGAACAAACACATCCACCCTTTATTCCCAACCTCCAGCCCTCATTTTACCTCCCAGATCCCTCGTTTTCCAGGGTCCAGACCATTTGTTCTTACTAGTCCTACAGGGTTTCCCACTGTCTCCAACAAGGTTTCTGCTAGAGTTTTTTTGTTTTGTTTTGTTTTCAATATTTATTTATTTATTTATTTGGTTGCTCCGGGTCTTAGTTGTGGCACGCAGGATCTTCGTTGCAGCATGCGGGATCTTTTAGTTGCGGCATGCAGGATCTAGTTCCCTGACCAGGGATGGAACTCGGGCCCCCTGCATTGGGAGCGTGAGGCCTTAACCACTGGACCACCAGGGAAGTCCCTAGAGTTTTCACTTCTCAATGCTCTTTTCCATCTAGGAGACTTGGAAACTTGGGGAAGCAAATACGCTTCAGTTCCCACCCCTCCCCCAGCCTCAGTCCTCAGTGCCATGTACTTGCTGGCCACTGAACAGCAGCAGGTTCTAGGTAAAGAGCATACTGCTAAAAGGCTGTGGACTCTACCCTACTCTACCCCCTCATCTGTCCTTCCTATTGTCCCCATGAGATGGTTTAAGCTTAGGGGGCTCCAAGGCAGTAGTCAGGAAGAAGCCTGGCTGTCCTGGGCTCAGAGCTGAGCACAAGGTTAAGCTTATTCTGCAGGAGACCTTCTGATGGGAACTCCCCTGGGACAAGGCATTGGTCAGTGATGATCTCAGCTGTGTCTGTGACACTCTCATTCCTACTAGGGCCTATCTGACATCAACAGGAGGTAAGGCTGATGCAACGGGACTAAGGGAGTTTGGCAGAAGCCCTGGCCCATACTCCCCCCTTCAGACAAGAATCCAGTCCCTGGAGGAACAGAGGAAGGGCTGAGTGGTAGAGCTAACATCTTTGGGCTAAACCTCTAGACAGCAGAGAGGAGGTACATAAGCCTCCCTCTTTGGCAGTTGTGGGACAGGCTTTACCAGGAGGCTGCCCATGCCAACTTCTGGCAGATTGGAGCCTGGCCTGAAGCTGCCTTTTGTGCAGATTGGGTCAAGATCAAATGGCATGTCATAGTGGTTTCCTCACTATGTCTGAGACATGCAGGGCTGGCCCAAGTTCCCCACCAAGGAGTGTTAAGGTTGTAGACGTTGCCCTTCTCCTCCTGCCCACTGGTGGCTGGGCTCCTGGTGTGTACCATTCCCCATACCTCTCACCCTGCAGTGGGCCCTGGCCAGGGCAGGGTGGCAAAGTGGACTGCCTTCTCCAGGGTACACCCTGACCCCATCCAACTAGGGTGCTGGGATCAAGCTGTTCCTTTTCAGAGTCCTCGATCTTTTCCTGGCTTCTAGCCTCGTGCTTTCAGT
Organism: Balaenoptera acutorostrata; assembly: GCF_949987535.1. Classification (NCBI taxonomy): domain Eukaryota; kingdom Metazoa; phylum Chordata; class Mammalia; order Artiodactyla; family Balaenopteridae; genus Balaenoptera; species Balaenoptera acutorostrata. Next base: position 38,487,701 of record NC_080073.1, read on the forward strand.
TGCTTTGGTTTTAAGGTATCCTTAGGGCCTCATCCAGTGCTGAGGAGGCTCCAGGCAGGCGGCAGAGAGAAGCCAAATGATTCTGCCTTGGCTGTCTCCACCCATAGCATGCAGAACCAGGGGCAGTGATGGGTTCTTCTCATCAGGCCTCAAACTTTGTTGTCAGTTTCCAAAGGCTGCCCACAGGCCATTTTTCAGAGTGGTCCACCCAGGGCTTACCTCCTTGCCCGTGACATGCATTGCAGAGGAATGGGTTTCATAAGGATCCTATGTCCATGCTTGCCCATCTTTCAGGATGAGCCCGTGGAGTGGGAGACACCTGACCTTTCTCAGGCTGAGATTGAGCAGAAGATCAAGGAGTACAATGGCCAGATCAACAGCAACTTGTTCATGAGCCTGGTGAGTTGACAGCCTGTTTTGGAGAGAGACAGGAACCCAACTGTGTGCCTGATGCCCAAAGGGTCACAGCTGAGGTATTCTTGGGTAGACCCAAGCAGTGATTTATTCACACCCAGCCTAGCCCTAAGTGGACTGGTAGTGCCCAAATCTGTTCCATCTTATCTGGCATCTAGTCATGGTTTGGTTTCTCCTCTTTAGAACAAGGATGGCTCCTACACAGGCTTCATCAAGGTTCAACTGAAGCTGGTGCGCCCTGTCTCAGTTCCCGCCAGCAAGAAGCCACCCTCCTTGCAGGATGCCCGGCGGGGCCCAGGGCGGGGTACAGCTGTGAAACGCCGCACCTCCTTCTACCTGCCCAAGGATGCTGTCAAGCACTTGCATGTGTTGTCACGCACACGGGCACGCGAGGTCATCGAGGCCCTGCTGCGCAAGTTCTTGGTGGTGGATGACCCCCGCAAGTTTGCACTTTTTGAGCGGGCTGAGCGCCATGGCCAAGGTGGGCTTCCCACCCCATCCCACCATGTGTGAGGGTGTATATGCATGTGCCTGTGCATGTAGGAGCTGAGGGGGCTGGGCCTGGCTCTAATCAAACACTCCCTTCCCCCTGCCTGGCCCTCAGTGTACCTCCGGAAGCTGTCAGATGATGAGCAGCCCCTACGGCTACGGCTCCTTGCAGGGCCCAGTGAGAAGGCCCTAAGCTTTGTCCTGAAGGAGAATGACTCTGGGGAGGTGAACGTGAGTAACAGCCCTTCTTAGTTTCTTGGTTGTGACTGGGCAGGACTGGTGGGTTGCAGGCTTGAAGGAGGAATAGGGCTGCAGACAAGCCCTGCAAAGCCTCTCCAGGAGTACATGAGCCTTGTAGCTAAAGTGAAGGCTTCCAGGAAACTCATGCCAAGGTCTAGGGCTTGTCCCAAGAAGCCAGGAAGAATTGTCTTGGTGCACTGCTCTTTCCTATTGTGGAAAGTCCTCAGGAGATGCAGGAGTCCATCTGATGGCATTCTGATCTCAGGCCAGGTCGAAGCCACACAGATGGGCACAGGACAACATGCAGGCACCCCCTTCAGGCATTAGAACTTTTTACCTGGAAGCTTTACAGCTCCAAGGTAGTGCATCTGTAGAGTGAGATCAAACTCAGAGAGAGTGGGCATGACCTGTTCACAAGTAACTAGGGAATGTTTGGTTTGGTTGCCTGTCCACGAGGTGACTGCCCTACTTTGTGGGGCCCATCTTCTATATGGATTGTTGTTGGGATTCCTAACACAGACCATTCAGGCAAGAACCTGACATTAGAAAGCCCCATCCTAGTTGTGTGATCGTGATGCACTGGTCTTCTTTGGGGAGAGCCTGCTGGTTTGGCAGTGGCCTGCTGTAGCCTATGTCTCCCTTCTCCCCCTACAGTGGGATGCTTTCAGCATGCCTGAGCTACACAACTTCCTACGCATCCTGCAGCGGGAGGAAGAGGAACACCTCCGCCAGATCCTGCAGAAGTACTCGTATTGCCGCCAGAAGATCCAGGAAGCCCTGCATGCCTGCCCCCTGGGGTGACCTCTTGTACCCCTGGGTGGAAGGAGGAGAGTAGGCAGCGCCAAGGGCGTGCCGTGTGAGTGTGCAAAGGGCCACGTGGCCCGAGGAATGAGTGTGCATGGAGGCCCTCTCTTGCTGGGGGAATGAGCCCAGAGAACAGCGAAGGAGCTGGCCCCCTGTGTCCACCAGTGGGTGTAGCACAGCATGGCTCTGCATCCTTCTGCCCTTTGTGTACTGGGTCATGGTGGGCCAGGGTTGCCCTGGGAAGCTGCTCCAGGCTTGCAGCAGGGGTAGAGGAGACAGAAGTCTCCTTAATTTGTGTCTCAGATATGAGAATCTTGGAGACCCTACAAACAGAATAGGGTCATGTTTGCAGGGATGAGGGCCCTCACCTATGGTGAAAGGTTGTGTGTTTCGGGTCTTGGATGGGGTCTCAGGACAGCCCTATCAGAACCAAGGGTGGGTGTTCAAGATAAGACAGGCATCAAGAAAGAGTCTAGGGTTCCCTCTACAGCACCCTCTGACTCCTCACACACCCTGGGGTCAGGGAGTGCTGGCTCATGGTGCAACAACAGTGCCTCTGCCTCCTCCAAGGAGGATGTCCCTGTGCCAGGGTCTGTGTGAGTGTGGGCACTGGCCCAGGTCTGTGCCTTGTTTGCCAGTCAAAGCCAGGGTCTTTCCCTTGGGTATTTTTGATGATGTGTGCGAATGTATGTAATATTTTGTGGCCTCAGTTGAATGCCTCCTGTGGGGGAAGGGGTGGGGGTGACAGTCATCAGGGCCTGGGGTCTGAGAGAATTGGCTAAATAAAGATTTAAGAATCCTCCTGCTTTTGGATTCTTTATTATGGGCCCTCATCTGCAGTTGCCCCTTGTGCCAGTGGCTGCCAAGGTTGATGGACAGGCTCACAGAGCACCTTTTCAAGTGGGACCATGGGACAAATTTGTGAAGGATGTGGTGTATGGATATGTACTGAGTCATCACTCAAACCCCGGGGCTCAGGTCGTGGTGGGGGAAAGAACATCGGCTGCAGCCAGAGCTTAGGGAAACCACACACTCCAAGCTGTGGAAGGCGCTTCACCAAATATTGAGATAACTACTGTGGATCAGACACTGCTCATGGCACCGAAGGTACAGATATGTTAACTCTTGCCTTCATGAAGCATGGCTTCTGGTGGATCTGGAAAAAATTCTGAATTTGAAGTTCTTCAGCCCTGAATGTAGATGTACAACTACATTAAGCCAATTCCTTAATTTTCCTTAGGTTCGGTTTCTTTGCCACGTGCCACAGTGGGGATCGTAAAAACGGTGTGGGCATAGAATGAGGGCAGACGGGCACTGCCCAAACTGGCCTAGGGTCAGGCCCTAAACTGCTGCTTTGGTTGGGCAGACCCGCTGAGCCTGACCTCTGGGGGTCGGGGACTTCGGAGCCGCAGTACAAGCTGAAGAAACCAGGTGGACGACGCAGCCACCGCTTTCCAGGCTGTGAGCTGCCCCAGCTGGAGAGAGCGTGGCCTGCTGGGACCTGACGTCTCGCAGTGCATGCTGGGATACCTAGTATCTGAGGGCAGCTATTAGTCCAGCCCCGCGGACCGACGAGAGAAGCAGCCAATCAGAGGTAGCAGCATACGCAGTGTTCGGAAGCGGAAGTGAGGTTTCCGTGGAGACAGCGGAGCCTGCGGAAGGCGGTGCCGGCGGCACCTGCGAGCGGAGGCCTAGGCGGGGCATGGCGGCGCCGACGGCCCTGTGAGAGCAAAGCTGTCGCCGGGCCCGCCATGCGCCGGCGGCCCTGACATGGGCGCCAGCGGCTCCAAAGCTCGGGGCCTGTGGCCCTTCGCCTCGGCGGCGGGGGGCGGCGGCCCGGAGGCGGCTGTCGCTGAGCAAGCTTTGGTGCGACCGCGAGGCCGAGTCGTGCCCCCCTTCGTATTCACGCGCCGCGGGTAAGGGCGTGGGGTTCCGCCCCCGGGAGGAAAGACGGGCGGCTGGGTGCCCCGCGTCATGGGGCGCTCCCCCCGCTGTATCCCCTACACCCGAGTCAGGACAGCTCCCATATTTCAGGCTCCCAGAGGAACAAGGGGTGGGGAAAGCCGAGCAGTCGGTTCCTGGCGGCCTGGCTGCTCTGGAGGTCTCCCGAGGAGAAGGGTGGACCTGAGGCTTGTCCCTGGGCAGGCCCTCCTCACGGTGAAGCTAAGATAGGACCTCCCTGAGACTTCAGAACCTGTTCCTTTCATCCCATCCATCCCAGCCTACAAGCTGAAGGCTCCTATCCTCCCTCACCCCCAGTTCTCCCTCGAGGAGAATGACCCTCTGTTTTGTCTGTTTCCGTTCCCCACACTGGTGGGGTTGGACGTCTCTGGGTAGTGGCCAGGAAAGCAGGACTGGTCCCCAGTGTTGGGGATGGGGCCTGGGGAAAAAGACCGTCACCCAGGTATACTTCCCAGATCTGGAGCACTGACCTCCCCCCTCCCCCAAGCGGCCCAGACAGGAGCACTAGATTGACCTGGCTGTGATGGGCCCTGGGGAGTGACACTCAGGTGATGCTGGAGATTTGGCTGTAGATAGTAGGGAGACCCCAACAGTGGCAGTTTGGCTGCATCAGCCACCTGGATGGGGGAGGATGCAGGCTTTTTTCCCTTTCAGCTCCCTCCTAGCTCAGGCATCTGCTCTCAGGCTTTGGCCCTGGGCCAGCAGTGTCTTCTGGAGTGAGACCAACATGCCCAGGCCACCATCCTGCCCACTCTAGAAGCCCTGGGTGAAGGCAAGGGCCTGATGGAACGGCTACTCTTGCTGAACAAACCAGTGATTTTTTGGTGTGACCTCTCTTCTCATAGTCTGACAGAGTAGCACTGGCCACCACCCCACTCCCCACTTCCTTCTAGTAGACCCCAGATCCTAAGCAAGGGATTCTCCAGGCATACTAACCTCCCTTCCTCCCACCAAGGTTGTTCCTCCCCATTTGGGGGAGGGCATACTTCGCTGTGGTCTATGGCATTTGCCATGACTAGGTTGGGGCTCCAGCCCAGCCTGTTCCCCTCTTCCTCTGCACAGCTCCATGTTCTATGACGAGGATGGGGATCTGGCTCACGAGTTCTATGAGGAGACAATCGTCACCAAGAACGGGCAGAAGCGGGCCAAGCTGAGGCGGGTACATAAGAACCTGATTCCTCAGGTGAGGGGCTGGGCAGTGGTCATAGAGCCTATGTTGATTGTGTGGAGGTAGACCCAGATGGGGTCTGCTCTTATGGTGGGGGCTCTTGGGGGAGGAGCTGGGAGGAACAGGAAGGCTTCCTGGAGTAGGGGCCCTGAGCTGGCCCTCACTAGCCTCTGTTTCCACGGCAGGGCATCGTGAAGCTGGATCCCCCCCGCATCCACGTGGATTTCCCTGTGATCCTCTATGAGGTGTGAGCCTGGGGGGTGGCAGGCATAAACACCCCCTGCCCCAGCAAGAAACCCCCAGGCTCAAGGTGTGGCTTCCATTGAGGAACCTAGGCTGGGGCCACAACCGTGAATAAACTCCACTGGCCCAGAACCTTCAACTGTGAGCAGGGCAGTCCTACAATGCTGGTTGGGTGTTGGTTTGTATGTGGACAAGAGGTGGCTGGTGGCTGGCAAGGGCTGATGGCGGAGTTACCAGTCCACCTTTCCCAGCAATCCCTACAAGGAGCATGGCAGGGCATATGCTGGTCAGGAATGCCTGGTTCCTGTGCCCTTGCCTGGCCTGCATTCTTCCAAGCTTGCCTAGGTCCCAGCCCTGCTGGAGGCTACAGCACTTTACAAGTAAGGTCTGCCTTCTTCCAGCCCCAGGGCTGTGGGAGCTGTACACAAGTGGGAACTTCCTTTCGCTCACTTCCTTTACCCTCTAGTTGGAGCATTTCAGCCGTTTGCTACCTCGATTCCTCCTGTGTTGGACAGAAGCTGGGGGCAGAACAAGCCTGATTCTTCCTGCCTACCTGCCCATCTGTTCCCACCCCCAGATGGATGGACAGTTTGCTGGCTGTTAATAGGTGTGGGAGGTTTCTCCCTCTACCCTGGGCTGGGCTGATCCCTCCCCACTGCAACTAGTTGTTGACCCCCACGCCAATTGAGAGGGCATAGGATGGGGATCAGGAAGGGCTCTGGATGCCTGTGCCTATGGGGTGTTGCCACATCCCACCTACCGTGTCTAATCCCCCTTGCCCTTACACATCCACCACCGTGTGATAAGGGACAGCACCCTAGGGCTGGTGCCAGTAGCTCTGAGGAGCCCACCACCCCTTCTCCTACAGTATACCCATCTCTTCAGGATCAGTAAGAGAAAAGTACTGGAGCCCTGGGTAGGGACAGAAAGGAGAGAACAATCATAAAGGAATACTTAAAATGTGAAAACTTGTAAATAGTCTAGTCCATGATGTTGTTGGAGCAGAGTCTGATTTCTACATAAAAATGACTTTTTTTTTTTTTTTTTTTAAGTTCCTTACTGTGCAAACTCTGTGCTTTAAGCGTGAGAAATGGCTTGGGGAGGGTAGCCCTCAATCTAGGAAGGCTGTTGTGTTATTTGTTCAATAAAATTATTTGTAGACCCTGCATACAAGAATGACATCTCTGAGGCTTGATACCCAGTATCTAGACCACCACCTGGGCATAGTAGGTGGGCCTGGGTGGGGTACTCTTGTTGCCCACATCTCCAGCGAGGCCCAGAGTGAGCCTGAGCCTAGCCTGCGGCCATTCCAGCCACAACCAGCAGGTGGCAGTGTATTCACACAGACCTCATTGCAGACCCCCTCAGGATGGAGAGCCATTTGTACTTGTGTATTGTGTTCAATAAGCGGGGACCCCTGGAATTGGAAGGCCCTGGGGTACCTCACTAGGGATTGGCCCCACCTGCCTGACCTGAGGTCAGAGTGTGACCTCACATAGGTCTGGAACAGTTGTCTTGCCCCCAGCTGTGCCAGCTGACCCCACATGAGGTCACAGCCTGAGCCCCATGGACCTCCAAGGCCCAGCCTTAGGTGGAGAGCAGCCAAGTGGGTACCACTGCCCTTGACCTACTGCGAGGCTCTGCAGCCCAAACCTACTTGCACTACCAGGAGAGTAGGCTTGGGGCTTCTGTTCCAGCAGGTAAAGCTCAGCTACCCAATACTTCCTTTCTGCCCTGTCTTCTCACCTGCAGCCTGCTCCCTGTGGACATTTGGCCTACACTTCTCAGGTCCTGCTATGAGGCTGGTTCTCTACTGGGCCTAGCCCTTGGCCATTAGCCCATCTCCCAGTAAGGGAGGAGGGAGTTCAGGGACACAGGCTGCTGGGTCTGGGAAGTTGGCCTACCTGTCTTTTGGAGGTTTAAACTTGTCAAGTGTGGAGCAGGATCACCCTCTGCAGCCTGGACTTGCAGTTCTTCTTTGGGCACCTTCCCGTTTTCCCAATAAGATGCCAGGCATAAGGCCCTATCGTCCTCCACTGTCCCTCCCACTGACTGCCCCAGGGCCACGGTTCTGCCATGCTGGGTGGCATCCCATCACCACTGTCCCAGTGTGGGGGAACTCCCTGTGCTGGGCCTGCCCTAGCTGACCCCAAAGCTGGAAACAATGGAGGTCATGGCTGTGCTTCCCCACTCCCTCCTACTGGGCTGTGCTCACTTCCTTCCTTCCTGAGGAAGTGTCCCTGCCCTGGGACAGTCTGGTCTGGCCTTTGTTTCCCCAGGGGCCCCGAGCCTTGGAGCTTTGAAGGCCTGTGTCCCTTGTGGAGCCAGCACAGTGGTCCAGGGACACCACCCTCCCATGCCATGTCCTGGACTCCTTGGTCATCAGGGTAGATTCTAGGATATGTGCCCATCTCCCCCAGTCCCCCAGTCTTACACAGCCTTCTGTTAGGAGAGAGGGCCTGGGCATGAAGGAGGTGGGCTGGTAGGATCGGGGGGCGGGAAGGCTCAGGGTGATTTGAGGGTGTGCATATTTGTACCTCTGGAGGGGTCTGCTGGGACCCTGCTGCAGCCCTCCCGGGAGCCAGCCACGTTATGGGCACCTCCTTCCCACAGGAATACACCCCTTTCCTCACCCATGTGGTAAGGAGCCCCTTACTCTGCAGCATCTTAGTGAAATCCACCCAGGAACATCCTCTGGCAGGAGAGCACCCTGCAGAACCCTCCCAGGCCCTGCCCCTCCCCCAACAGTCACCCACATCAACACATTGTCCACTCTGTCACACTTGGGATGCTTCCGCTCTCAGTGGAAAAAAATTGACTCAGCTCCTGTAAGTTCCCCCAACACCCCCACCCCAGGGCTGGTTCTCTTCTTCACCACCTGCTTTGGGGGATCATCTGCCAAACATCCCCCGAGTAGTTTGACTCCCCGAAGCACCACCACCAGGGCCTCTCCACTCAAAACCTGCTGGATTTGAGGATGGGCCTCAACCTTAAGGGCAGGTTGGGGAGAAAAGCTTTCAGTGTTAAGGAAGCTGCCAGCACGGGGGAGGCTGGCACCTGAACCAGGTCCCCCAGCCTTCCTGTCACCTGGTGCAGTTTGCTGGGCCAGGGCCTACTCAGGGGAAGGGTGGGGCGGGCAGCCAGCCAGCAGGGCATGCCGGAGGGAAACGGTCAAGGCGGTCCCCTCCCCCGCGCATGTTCCTGGCCCTTTCCTCTCTGAGGGGCAGCAGGAAGTGAGGAGAAAGGGCCGGGGCGGGAGGCGGGAGTGGGTGGGAGGGATGGGGTTTATCAAGTTGCCGGCGGGCTGCCCGGAGGGCAGCAGCTGGTGCGAGTAGCTTGTCTGGAGACTTACCCCGGGAAGGAGGGAGGCCGCCGACCTACTGGGCCGACGGACTCCCACACAGGTGAGCCCAGGGCAGACGACTGGTCTGCACCCTGGTACATGCGCTCACAGCAGCACTCCCTGCCTCTCCTCCCAGGCGCGCGGGCGGGGAATGGGCTGGCCATACAGACCCGGGCCCTTTGGGGAGCTGAGGATCCCGGGGGAGCGTATCTAGGAAGAGGCAAGGAATACTCCCCCCATTCCAGCTCCAAGCCTGCTCCCCAGAGGGAGGGGCTTGCAGGACGAAAGGACTTAGGATACTGGGCAGAGAGGCCCAGGGGAAACCCTCTGGCCGGGCCGGCTTTCTCTGCCGTCTGGCCAGGAACTTCTGCAAGGGTGGCAGCTTCCTCAGAGTTGAAAGGAAGCCTTGGGGGCTCCCACAGGCCCCCCAGAGACTGGACAGGAGGCGATGGGAGCCCAGGGATTGGCCTGTGCCTGATGCAGGTCGGGGGCAGGGGGACGCCCTATCCCCAGGGCCCGCTGGGCTTACTGGCCCCAGCCGGGCGGGCCTAGCTGCGACCCACAGCTCGTGTTGCCAGGACAACCACTGCCTCCACCCAGTCCTGGAAGAGCTAAGACGCGGGTGCTAGGCCCCCTCCCCAAGTCTGGCAGGGGGCGGGGATTCCCTTCAGACCAGGGTCGGGGGAAGGGAGCCCTGATCCGTAGGGGGCGGCACATTACTGTCCTGCGAGACCGGAGATCGGCTCTGGTCACCGTCCCCCTTTCCATACAAAGGGGCCCCAGGACTGGAGACTACGCTCAGGGATGCTGAGCCAGATTCACTACTACCCCCGGCCAAGGCCTCTGGGTCCCACAGCACCTCCTTCTGGCCGGGTGACGGAACGCCACCTCCTTTATTCCCTCCCCGACCCCGGTCCTTTATGCTGTCCCTTTAAGCGGCTGGCCGCGTCGCAGAGAAGGGAGGACTGTACCACCGGTCGCAGGCTGCGGGGGGGAATTTGGGGCTGACTGGCCCTCACGGCTGAGACTCCACAAGAAAGCCCCATTTGGAGGGGTCTCACGGTCCCAGATTGATGGCCACATTCCTCGGCAGAGGATCTGGGGACCTTGGAGCCCAAAACGCAGCACTGGCTGCCCGAAAGTCAGGCACACCTTTCCGCCCCCGCCGCAAATCCTGCGCAGGGCCCGCCTCCGCGCTGAATTCTTAAAGGGCCCGCGGGCTGGGGGGGCGGAGCCAGTAGAGGCGCCGAACCGGGGCAGTGCCTGGTAGAGCTGCCGGAGCGGGCCGGGCTGGGGCGGGGATGGCGATGGCCATGGCGCAGGTCCCGGCGGCTCCCTGCGCGAGGTGAGGGAGGGCAGTGCGAGCCTGGCGGCCCTCTCCGCGGGCTCTGTTCTGAACCCCCAGGGAGGCGGCCCAGGACCCCCCCCCCCCAACTCTGGGCCGGGTTCAGCCCCCACGTGCGGGGCGGGGGCGGGGTCCCGGACAAAGGCCAGGTGGAGTGGGCTTTACCCCGGACCGCTTGGCCCGCGGGCGCGATCATTCCTGGTAGCTGTAGAGGAAATGCCGGTCTGCCAGCGCCACCGTGGGAGATCCACCACCCCTTTGTCCCCGCGGGGCCTCTACCAAGCTTGGGAGAGTGTCTGCGCTGAGACAAAGTCTGTTAGCCTCACTCTGCTGCTGGGCGGGTGCTAAAAAAGATACCATCTCTGGGGCTGTGTTACAGCTTCCTAGCTGCTTCATCAGCTGTGCCTTGCCTTACCCAAATGCTATGGTTTCTCAGGACCAAGAGTACTTCACAGGGTAAAGTGGGCCTCGGTTTGGGGCTCTCAGAAACCTTGTCCTGGGTGGTATTCAACCATGTGTGAGTCCCTGGGCAGTGAGTCTATAGCTCAATTCGTCCAGTTCTCAGAGGGGTCACAGACCTAACAAGTTCCTGCCCAGCCGTAGGCTACCTGCTCCAGGAAGGAGCCCTGTGCTCCTGGCAGTGAGTTCGGGGGGTGTCTTGCCTGCCTCTCAGTGGTCTGTGGTCTCTCAGACCTGTTATACCCAATAACAGGGTCTGAACAACCCTGGGCACGGTGCCCTACACAGCATGGGCTTTGGGAGTATGGATGGGTTTGGGGTGTACACCTCCAGGATTCTATAGACTGATTTGCTGTCTCCCACCTTTCCCCCAGTTCCTGAGCTAGTGCCAGGCAGGTGACACTGTCTTCCTGCAGCCCCCAGCATGTGGGCAGGCCTGGGCCCTGCCGTCACACTGGCCCTGGTGTTGGCGGTGGCATGGGCCACGGAGCTGAAGCCCACAGCACCACCCATCTTCACGGGCCGGCCCTTTGTGGTAGCATGGGACGTGCCCACACAAGACTGTGGCCCACGCCACAAGGTGCCACTGGACCCAAAGGACATGAAGGCCTTTGATGTGCAGGCCTCACCTAATGAGGGTTTCGTGAACCAGAACATCACCATCTTCTACCGTGACCGGCTGGGCATGTATCCACACTTCGATTCAGTGGCGAGGTCTGTTCATGGTGGCGTGCCACAGAATGGCAGCCTCTGGGTACACCTGGAGATGCTAAAGGGACATGTGGAACGCTACATTCGTACACAGGAGCCTGCAGGGCTGGCAGTCATCGACTGGGAGGACTGGCGGCCAGTGTGGGTACGCAACTGGCAGGACAAGGACGTGTACCGCCGATTATCACGCCAGTTGGTGGCCAGTCGCCACCCTGACTGGCCACCAGACCGCATAGTGAAGCAGGCGCAGTATGAGTTTGAGTTCGCTGCACGCCAGTTCATGCTGGAGACACTGCGATTTGTCAAGGCATTTCGGCCTCGGCACCTGTGGGGCTTCTACCTCTTCCCCGACTGTTACAACCATGATTATGTGCAGAACTGGGAGACCTATACAGGCCGCTGCCCTGATGTTGAGGTCTCCCGAAATGACCAGCTGGCCTGGCTGTGGGCCGAGAGCACGGCCCTCTTCCCCTCTGTCTACCTGGAAGAGACGCTCGCTTCCTCCACTCATGGCCGCAACTTTGTCAGCTTCCGTGTTCAGGAGGCCCTTCGTGTGGCTCACACCCACCATGCCAACCACGCACTCCCGGTCTACGTCTTCACGAGGCCCACCTATAGCCGCGGACTCACAGGGCTTAGCGAGGTATGTGCTTCCCAGGGCCCTGCCTTCGTCCTTGGAAAACCACTGCAGGCCTCCTGCCCCCAAGTTTACTGGCTACTCTACATCTCCTCACCTCATTCTCTCTGTAACCCTATGAAAGGGTGGCGTTGTTATCTCCATTTTGTGGATATGAAAATTGAGGGCCAGAGATGCTGAGAAATTTACCCAGAACTTCTCAGCAAATCCAGGCAGAGCAGGGACTTGGGCCTAGTATTCTGACTTTGCGGTCCATCCTGATAGATACATACTAGGCTCAAGTGGGCCCTTGGCTTGGGAATGGGAGGCCGGAAGTGGGGGTGGAAACGGCTTAAACATTTAAGGAGAAAGTGAAACAGCTGCTGCCTAGGGGTGAGGAGGAGAGGACTGGGCTGGGGGAGGTTAGCAGGTCTGAACAGGCTAGGGCCTGCCCACCCTGTCTGTCCTTCTCACCTTGTAGTCTCAGTCTTCCCCAGTGACCATCTCCTTCCCACGCAGATGGATCTCATCTCCACCATTGGCGAGAGTGCAGCCCTGGGTGCAGCTGGTGTCATCCTCTGGGGTGATGCGGGGTACACCACCAGCATGGTAAGTAAGATCCACCCAGCCTACTGGAGCTGAGTCTGCAGGGACAGGCAGAGCATCTGTGCTTTTGGCTGCAAACCTCAAAGTGGTCCCCTCATCTGTCTCCCACCCAAGGAGCCCCAGTCCCAACAGAGAAGACAGAGTCCCTCCCCTTCTCCCAGGAAGGGGAATTTGCTGTCCTGACCAGCTGTTGAGTTCCACCCTGCCCCATCTGCCCTGCTGGGTTCCAGTCCCTGCCCCCACCCCCTTCTTTGAAGGAATAGGAACAGTGAGGGCTCAGGCATGCGTGTGTGTGTGTGTGTGTGTGTGTGTGTGTGTGTGCATTGTTAAAAGAAGGTACAGTCACCACAGTGTAGACAGAGTTTCCATCTGGGCCTGTGGGCTAAGACAGCTGACCCTGATCCCTGACCTCTGCCCCCAGGAGACCTGCCAGTACCTCAAGGATTACCTGACTCGGTTGCTGGTACCCTACGTCGTCAATGTGTCCTGGGCTGCCCAGTATTGCAGCTGGGCCCAGTGCCATGGCCACGGGCGCTGTGTGCGCCGTGACCCCGGTGCTAATACCTTCCTGCACCTCAGTGCCAGCAGCTTCCGCCTAGTGCCTAGCCACGCACCTGGTGAGCCGCAGCTGCGACCAGAGGGGGAACTCAGTTGGGCCGACCGCAACCACCTGCAGACGCACTTTCGCTGCCAGTGCTACTTAGGCTGGGGCGGCGAGCAATGCCAGTGGGACCGCAGGCGGGCAGCTGGGGGTGCCAGTGGGGCCTGGTCTGGGTCCCACCTCACCAGCCTGCTGGCTGTGGCCGCCCTGGCCCTCACCTGGACTTTGTAAGGGTCTCTCACGCAGCTGCCAGGCAAGCTGGCCTCTGCCACAAGGGCTCTGCCAGGCATGTAGGAGCCCACAAGAGGTGGACAAACCAGAGTCTGAAGGGGCAGAGCCCCATGGGATGCCCAGTAGGGTGTCCGTACCAGCTCCCACCCCCTGTTCTAAGGGGGAGGGACAGTCCCGTGGGAGGCCCCTTCTCTCCCTGCCAGAGAGGAAGAGGGGCACAGCTGGGCGGGGGAGGACCTGACCCTACTCCCCTGCCCCTGAATAGTTTATTATTATTATTTTGGGGTCTCTTTTGTAAATTAAATATGAAACAACTGCTTCTTTGCTTGGACTGTCTGTGCCTGGGCCAGGGCATGTGAGAGAGATTTCAGGGTCTTCCATATAAGGTTTGAGCTCAGTTCTGTCTCTGTGAGACTCTCTGCTGGGAACTTCTCATCTGTAAAATGCATTCACTGGGATCTGCAGGCCAGAGCTTCCCACTCTAGCTGTCCTGCTAGGGCAGGGGCCACTGGGAGTGGAGGGACTTACAGTCTACCCCAACACCAAGGACCTTGCTTTATCCATATTGATTGGAAAGCAGTTGGGTACAATCTTCTGTGAGGGATGGGGCTCATTGTGCTTCTCCTACTTGGTACTGTATCCCCAGCTGGGCTGGTGCCAGTCGCCTCGCCTTGCCCACCCAAGGAGAAAGGGGAAAGCGGATGTTTGATCTTCCCTGGCTGGGCAGGTAGCCAAATCACTCCTCCTTGCTGTTCTCACAGGCAAGGGCGTCTCCTCCACTCCCTAGTCCCAAGGACAGTGGACTTCAGCCACACGCACTTCTCCCCATCTGGCTCAGAGTCCTCCACTGGGTATGGTCAGAGGGAGGCAAGCAGGGCATTGGGATCCGAATCATGAGGTCCAGTCCCTGTCGCACTGCAGAGATGCATGATGGGGTGAGGGGGAGGCATCCTCAACAGTCAGCCCTGTAATGGCCATGGGAGAGCATAGCTTGTCCCCAGCTGTCCCAGGAGAGAGAAGTAGCAGCCAGAGCAGTCATACCAGCTCTGACCTGCTTCACTTCCTCTGCTTCTGAAGTGAGTTATTCTGGGTGGGGCCCTGCCCCTCCCCTCAGCCATTGGACCCACACCTGGATTCCTCCTGTCCCTATCAGTGATGACTGAACCCCTGCCCTCAGATAACACCGGCTCTGGGGAGATAGACTCAAGAAACTGTCGAGCAGTGAGGAGGGCACCCCAGCCACAAGGACTCGGGAAGTAGCCTCAAGGAAGTGCTTTCTACATTGAGGTTGGGTTGGGTTTTTTTTGGGGGGTGGCACACCACGCACGGCACATGGGATCTTAGTTCCCCGACCAGGGATCGAACCACTGCCCCATGCAGTGGAAGCACGGTTTCCTAACTCCTGGACGGCCAGGGAAGTCCCTACATTGAGAGTCCCTACACTGAGTTTTGAAAGGTGAGGGGGAAACTTGATGCTGGGAACAAAGCATGGGCAAAGGCTGGAGGAAGACAGAACACAAATGGAGACACAGAGTTTGAGGCTAGGGTGTGACAGGGGGGTATGCTGCAGGTGGCCCTAGAGTGGCACCAGGCCTGATTTTGTCTGATGATGGTGACTATCTTAACCTGTTCAGTGAACACACTGAGCACACACATGTGCCAGGGCTGGGCTGGGTGCTGGGGATGCACCCATGAACCACACCAGCAAAGACTGCCATCCTCAGGGGTATGATGGCATAAAGGGAGATGCACTTCGGATGCCAAGACCAAGTCAGATGTTGGACAGTGGAGAGTGCTCCCCAGAGAGGCATGCAGGCAAGGGGATGGTGTGGTTAGAGCCTGGAGAAGCAATCCTCACCAAATCGATATTGATTCAGGTTGTAAAGTGATCCTTCATCCCTCTGGCTGCTGATGGCAGAGAATAGAGAGGAGGTGGCGTGGTAGCACTGGGAGGGAGATGTCAAATCACATGGTGGGGGTAGGGGAGGGGTCCTGGCTGCTCGTGACCAAGGTGGGGAGAGGCCGGCTGGAGAGAAGATTCAGGTGTAGATCAATAAGGCCATAAGATGGTGGAGCCAGCAGAGGGAGGGCAAGGAAGGAGGAGCTGTGACCTATCTCCCCAACACCTGTGACTTCCCCTACCCAACTGTGACCCCACACACAGCTGTGACCTCCCCTACACAGATGTGACCCATGCACACCTGTTAGCTACCCCGCCCACATCTGTAACCTGCCAACACACAGGTTATCCAGACATACCTGTGACCTGACCCACGCAGCTGTGACCTGGCCATGAGCTCAGGTTCAGACTGGGCTGTAGGCCCAGGCAGTGCTTTCACCTGGGCCAGGAATATGATGTTTCCTTCATCCCACTCTGGCAGGCAAGCCTGGGCCTGAGCACCTAGCAGGTCTCAGTTGCTAGCGTCTGAATCAGCAAACAAGCAAAATCACAAAGGAATGAACAAGCGCGTCATCACTGATACACTCATGCTCATACCCGTAGTCACACAAACATGGGGTCTCATGGTCATAAGACAACAGGGTCTCACACACACCAAGTCTCAGGCACTGGGTCCCACACTTGCACATACACACTACTGGAGTTTGTGGAGAGTCCCAAGTGTCCACTGACTGGAGCTTTATACAGACACAGTCACTGATCCAGCACATATACAAAGGGTGACAACGCAGCCCTGACTTCAGGAACACAGTGCCTTTCAGACACAGGTCCCTAAAGGAGGGATGACTTATCCACTAGGCACACCGGTAGGCACAGGGCCACAATACTTATACGGGCCCACAAAAATGTTTTAATTTTAATCTTTTTTAATCAGAAGAAAAAATATAGGAATAATGAATATAAAATAATGAATTCAGTCTGGATTATATCTGTCCTTATGCCAATATAGTCGTAAAATATATTTTTTAAAAAATATGTATTTTTTTGGCCGCGCAGCATGCAGGATCTTAGTTCCCCAACCATGGATCGAACCTGTGCCCCCTGCAGTGGAAGCAGAGTCCTAACCATTCCCTTAAAATGTTTTTTTGAGGAATGGGTCCACAAAGGTGAAAGTGCCTAGGGCCCATAGGTGTCATAATGCAGCCACGTGGGGAAGGCACCCAGACTCCAGTATCACAGACAGGGCTGCCCAGTCGGATCTGCCACCCAGACAGCCCCCATGCACTGCCTCCATCCCCACATCATCCCAAGTAAAGCCACAAAGTCCAGCCCCAGTGCTGACAGAGTGGGAGGGGCCACTTCCGGCCTAGCCCCACCTCCTACCAAGGGCACTTTGCCAGGAGTGCAGAGGTGGCTCTGCCGTCTGGCCCAGCCCTCTAACTCAGGGCCCGCCCCTCAGCCCGCCCCCAGACTGGGTGGGGTGACCCCTACAAAAGCTCAGGGTTTCCAGCAGCGGCTTCTTCCTCCAAGAGTCTCGGTGCAGCTGAGGCCAGAGTTAAGGAACAGAATCTTGCTGATCCCTGCATAGGCCCTCACCCTGAGGTCAGGAAGTTTGGAGAATGAGGCCTTTCAGCCCTGAGGTCAGCAGGGACAAGTGGGCAGATTGGCGGGCGTACAGGAGGGCTGGACATCCCCTCCTGCATGGGTGGCCAGGATTCCTGGGGGAAGAGACAGGGAAGCCCCCGCCTTCATCAGTCGGCCAGCCTGGGGGCTGAGGGCCTGGCTCTCAGCCACTTTTCTCAAGACAGATGTCATGGCTTCTGTGGCCCTTGGGGAAGGGGGGTGGGCAAGCCAGGACAAGACCTGTGGGAGACAGAGGGCAGAGGTCGGCCCAAGAGGCAACTCGGGTGTGCCCTCTAGTGGCCATGTTCCCCTCAATGCCTCTCCTTTGCCCTCTGACTTCCCCGAGCCCTGCAGGTCAATATTTACCTGAAGCCAGAACAGAGGTGGATTAATAAGGGACTTGGCCTGCCTGCCCTCAGTTGGGGTCAGAGAGTTCAAGGACTGCTTTCAGCTCTGCCTCCCCTGGCCAGGTTTCCCTAGACCTGCCCTGTGCCATGGCAGCCCACCTGCTTCCCATCTGCACCCTCTTCCTGAACTTGCTCGGCATGGCCAAAGGCTCCAGGGACCCCGTGGTACCCAACCGGCCCTTCGCCACCATCTGGAATGCAAACACCCAGTGGTGTCTAGAGAGGCATGGCGTGGACGTGGACATCAGTGTCTTTGATGTGGCGGTCAACCCGGGGCAGACCTTCCATGGCCCTGACATGACCATTTTCTACAGCTCCCAGCTGGGTACCTACCCTTACTACACATCTGCTGGGGAGCCCGTATTCGGTGGCCTGCCCCAGAATGCCAGCCTGGCTGTCCACCTGGTCCGCACATTCCAGGACATCCTGGCTGCCATGCCTGCATCCAACTTCTCAGGGCTGGCAGTTATTGACTGGGAGGCATGGCGCCCACGCTGGGCCTTCAACTGGGACACCAAGGACATTTACCGGCAGCGTTCACGGGCACTGGTACAGGGGCAGCACCCTGACTGGCCAGCTCCTTGGGTGGAGGCAGCAGCTCAGGACCAGTTCGAGGGGGCTGCCCGGGCCTGGATGGCAGGCACCCTCAGGCTGGGACACGCACTGCGGCCTCGTGGCCTCTGGGGCTTCTATGGCTTCCCTGACTGCTATAACTATGACTTTAAAAATCCCAACTACACCGGCCAGTGCCCACCAGGCATCCGTGCCCAGAATGACCAGCTGGGGTGGCTGTGGGGCCAGAGCCGTGCCCTCTACCCCAGCATCTACCTGCCCGCAGCACTGGAGGGCACGAAGAAGGCACAGATGTTTGTGCAGCACCGTGTGGGTGAGGCATTCCGTTTGGCCGTGGGTGCAGGGTACCCTGATCTGCCAGTGCTGCCCTACGTCCAGATCTTCTACGACATGACTAACCGCTTTCTGCCCCTGGTGAGTCTCCTGTGACCCTGCCCACCTTGTAACCTACCTTGTCAGGCATTAGTCCAGTAAGTGAGGCCACACAGCCCTGGGGCACTTTAGCCTTGGGGCACTTTCATCCATTCCCTCCCACATTCTTTGAGCACCTATTGTGTGCCAAGTTCTGTGCTAGGCACAGACAATTCAGCATTCTTCAGAAAGAAATCATCCCTGCCTGCATGGCACTCACAGGCTAGAGTGAGGGCAGGCTTGCCTCTGGCCAGAGCTAGAGCAGGCTATGAATTATTTGTCCCATGCAATAGTGTTACAGCAGTCTGCTGTGGGGACAGAGGGAGGTCCCACAGAGCTATGCTGTCCTTTCACCAGGAGGAGCTGGAGCACAGCCTGGGGGAGAGTGCAGCCCAGGGGGCAGCAGGAGTGGTGCTCTGGGTGAGCTGGGAGAACACAAGAACCAAGGTGAGCTCAAGCCCAGGATGGGGGTGAGGGTGGGGGCAGGAGTGGGGCTGCCAGGCTGACTGGGGAGACCCTGGCCCACCCTTTACCCCTGCAGTCCTGGCTGACCAGCAGGTGAGTGCCTCAATGCCCTAGGTGGACCCGTG
Source organism: Balaenoptera acutorostrata (assembly GCF_949987535.1). Lineage (NCBI taxonomy): Eukaryota > Metazoa > Chordata > Mammalia > Artiodactyla > Balaenopteridae > Balaenoptera > Balaenoptera acutorostrata. The sequence goes on from NC_080073.1 coordinate 38,506,437, forward strand.
CATGGCCGTGGTGTCCTGACGCTCCCCCTCCCACCTAGGAATCCTGCCAGGCCATCAAGGAGTATGTTGACACGACACTGGGGCCCTTCATCCTGAATGTGACCAGCGGGGCTCTTCTGTGCAGTCAAGTCCTGTGCTCTGGCCATGGCCGTTGTGCCCGGCGCCCCAGTCACCCTGAAGCCCGCCTCATCCTCAGCCCCACCAGTTTCTCCATCGAGTCCACGCCTGGTGGTGGGCCCCTGACCCTCCGAGGTGCCCTCTCACTCAAGGATCAGTTGCGGATGGCTGTGGAGTTCAAATGTCGCTGCTACCGTGGGTGGACGGGAACATGGTGTGAGCAGTGGGGCATGTGGTGATTGGCACATGCACACATTGAGTACCTAATGCAATCTGGACCTGGCTACAGCTTTCTCAAGTACAGGCACAGTCACATGAGCCATGGTCACAGTCAGAAGTACACTCAGGCACTGTCATGAGCATATGCCAGCACATTCACACTTGCTTACAGACCAAGATAGTTGCATAAGGAGTTTGAGCCTCGGGCACGCACCCAGCAGAGTTAAAAATATTTCCTCCAGAGACATTGAGCCAGTCTTTAAACTGCAGCAATCACAAGAACTGACGTTCTGGATTTCCCTGGCGGTCCAGTGGTTAAGACTCCGCGCTTCTACTGCAGGGGGCGGGGGTTCGATCCCTGGTCAGGGAACTAAGATCCCGCATGCTGAAAGAAAGAAAGGGAGGGAGGGAGGGAGGAAGGAAGGAAGGAAGAAAGAAAGAAAGAGCTGACATTCACTGGGTGCCTACTCTTTCCAAGTCGTGCTAGGCATTTTAAGTAGTCTAACTTAATTGTGCAGTCCTAACACGACGCTATGAGGAAACTGAGGCACACACAGGGAGGGTAAGCACTTTACCCAAGGTTGCAGCCAGAAAATAGAGCAGCTGAGATTCAAACCCAGGTGAATCTGGGTTTGAATCTCTACCCTCTACCTCTACCTCTATAGCGATGGAGCCCTTTGGCTCCTACTATATGTCGCCGGTAATCAGCCCTGCACTGCAACCTGAATCCGTTCAGAGGTAACAGCCTCACAAATAAAGCAGACATGATTCTAACTTCAAGAGCTGTTTTTTGAGCGCTTAAAACGTGCAGGCGCTGGGATCCAGAGGGCACAGGAAAATTCTTTTCTCTCGCTCAGATTTGATGTCTGTCCGAGGGCGGCTGCTTCTCAGGGTAAGGCCCAAATTTCAGGAGGAAGCTCCACCTGACCGTTTCCACACTGGGCAGGAGGCTGACGTGAGCCGAGACAAAGCTGAATTGGGGGGAGACCTATCTGAGTCTGGGGCGGGGCGAGGCGGGGCGAGATGGAAGCCCAGCCCACCCGTAACGGAGCCAGCGCTCGGTTTGCGCTCTCTGGGAGCTGGGCCTGGATAAGCAAGGGCGGGAGGGGCAGAGGTAGAGCCAGGGCAGAGATCCAGTCTGTGTCGGTTCCGTGTTATGACGCGAGGGGCCGGGGACGGGGGCTGGCCGCCCCGAAGACCCGGGACCTGGTGGTGTGCCGCGGGCCGTGACGGCTGCAGTGCGTCCGCCGCAGCGCTAGGGGTCGAGCGCCGGGGGCCGGAGGGGTCCGAGCCAGAGACAGCGAGATACAGATCCGTGCGGAGGGAGGACACGGAGCGTCCCGGAGCCAGGCGTCAGCATGTCAGTACTGCCCCCTCCCCATGCGCGGCGTATTCCTCCTCATTGTCCCCCGCTCTCCCCGTCCGCTCCGCGCGTACAGTTCTCAAGTGACTAAGCCGCCCCGCACGCCCTCATTGCGTCTGTCGTTCCCTCCCAGAGCATGCCGAGCCACAGCCTCCCAGAGTCAAGTTCCCGAAGCCCCCACCCCCAAACTCCACGGTTTGTCACCCAGTGGGAGGAAGGGGGAAACTGAGGCAGGAGAGACTGCCGCCTCTCTCTGTGGACCCGGGAGCCCCACCCACAGTGGGTGGGGTCGGCACAGAAGGGGTTGAGCCTGAGGGGGAAGTCTGGGGCTCCAGGCTCAGGGGCGGATCCTGGGGTTTCCTCTCTCCTGGTCCAGAGGTGCAGTTGCTGCGGAGGTGGCTGATGCAGGTGAGAGGTTTATAGCCCTCTGAGTGGGATGTGGTATGAGGGGAGGGGGCTACCTGTTACTGATCAGTGTGGAATTGGCCTCAGGCTCACGGGTCCTTCCTGGGGAGGGGGGGAAGGGGAGCCAAGTCATCCTCTATGGAACAGGTGAGTAAAAGGGTGGGGCCCAGCGGCCACCTATCGCTAGAAATCCCCCAGCATTGACCCTCCTGCCAGCAGAGCCTGGGGTAGGATGGGCACACAATGGAGTTCGGGGTCAGGAGGTCTGAGCCCCCAACCTGGTAGCCGTTGGACACCCCTGTGGATGTAGGAAGGAAGCTGTGGTTCTTATCTAGCTAGGGTGGCTGCGAAACAGGCCAGTGGGGAACCAGGCCTGCAGGAGCCACACTGCTGTGTGAGCCGGGCCCTTTCTGAGGGGCAGTTGGGTCCATGCCCAGTCAAAGTGTCCTGAGCTGGGCAGTGTTGGGGAGGGAGCCATGGACTCTGTGCCCCTGGTAGGGAAGGCAGTCAAGGGAGGGGAAGTTTGAGCCTGATGGGTGGGTGAATGGCACCCCAATATCGGTTAGGTGGCAGGCATGGCCCAGGTGGTCAAAAAGGCTGGGACCTGGAGTAGGGAGAAGGGTGGGACAGGGAAGTTCCTAGGGAAGCTATGTTCCCCGAAGGGAATACAGCGTTTAAGCAGGGGGTCGTGGTGTCTAGTTTGTATGCTCCGTCTGATGGCCAGCCAGCTGCAATGGTGTAGGGCTGGATCTACTCTCCTGGGGAGGACAAAGCGGTAGCCAGAGCAGGCTGGGGCCTGGACTCTTGAGTTCTGCCCTAGCCTTTAGTCCTCAGCCTCCATACAGTGTAAGGTAGAGCACCCACGACCCATCCCTTCTGCTCTCCACCTGAGTCAGGTCCCCCAGGTATAGGGGATGGGATCCTCCAGGTCACCTGTGCCATCAGGTGAGTATGGGGACAAGGTGCAGCCCACCAGTTCCAGGATGTGTGGCCCTCCTTAGCACTCTGTCAGCCACTCCCTGCCCCAGCCCCATCCTCCCTTCTGGCACGGCCCAGCATGGCTGTTGTCCACAGGAGGAGCACCCTTCTGGTCTCAGGAGATACCACTGCCTGGAGACTGTGGCCTTAACCCCCAGCCTGCCACTGAGCCACCTGTAACCCAGCAGGAGATGACCTTGGCTCCCAGCCTGGCAGCTGAGCCTGGATCCCACATGTAGGCGAGAGCTGACTCTTGAGCCCTGGCCCAGCCAAGCTGACCCCTACCCTAGACCCTATACACCAGGTGGCTCTGATCCTGAGTACCACTCCAGCCCAACTGACTCTGGATCCTGCATGCCAGCCAGAGGTGACCCTGAGATCCAACCTGGCCAAGCTGATCCTGGATCCTACACACCAGCCAGATCTGACCCTGAGCCCCAGGCTAGCTGAGTTGACCCTGGGTTCTGCATGCCATCCAGAGATGACCCTCAGTCCTGGCTCAACTGAGCTGACCCTGGATCCCGCACGCCAGCCAGAGGAGACCCCAGCCCCCAACCTGGCTGAGCTGACCCTGGAGCCTGTGCACTGCCGACCTGAGCTCCTGGATGCCTGTGCCGACCTCATCAATGAGCAGTGGCCCCGCAGCCGCACCTCCCGCCTGCACTCCTTGGGCCAGTCCTCAGATGCCTTCCCCCTCTGCTTGATGCTGCTGAGCCCCCGTCCCACGCCAGAGGCAGCCCCCATTGTGGTGGGCCATGCCCGCCTGTCACGGGTGCTGGACCAGCCCCAGAGCCTCCTAGTGGAGACGGTGGTGGTGGCCCGAGCCTTGAGGGGCCGTGGCTTTGGCCGCCGCCTCATGGAGGGCCTCGAAGCCTTTGCTCAGGCCCGGGGCTTCCGCCGGCTACACCTCACCACCCATGACCAGCTGCACTTTTACGCCCACCTGGGCTACCAGCTGGGTGAGCCTGTGCAAGGCCTGGTCTTCACCAGTCGGCGGCTGCCTGCCACCCTGCTCAATGCCTTCCCCAGGGCCCCCTTTCCCCGGCCACCCTGCAAGGCCCCTAGCCTGACTGCCCAAGCTGCCCCAAGAGCCCCCAAGGGGTCATCATTGCCGCCACCCCCACCCCTGCCTGAGCCCTTGACCACCCTACCCCCACCTCCAGGAGGGCCCCCTCCACAAAGCCTGCTGGAGACTCAATACCAAGACCTGAGAAGACGCCCCATATTCTGGATGGAGAAAGACATCTGAGGGCTACCCAGGGCAAGATGCTGTCTTTCTGGGTCAGTTGACTGCCCAGGACAGTACCAGCCTCAGCCCACTGGCCATCCCTCAGCTTCTAGCCCCTGAGGGCAGCTTCAGCCTAGGCATGTTTCCTGAGTGCCAGTGGAGATGGCGCTATGGCTGTGGCTCAGAGCTCTCAGTGTGGCTGAATAAAGGCTTCTGTTGGGTGTGGTTGTGACAGTGTATTTGTTGACCCCCACCCTCATCTCCCAGCCTTGTCTTAGGTCCTCTGTCCCTGCAGGGGCCCTCAGATCCACCTCGGCCTTAGGGCCATGGGTGGAGAGACACCTGCCTTTTACCTCTCTCACTCTGCCAGGCCCAGGGGACAAGGAGACATTCACTCATCACCATTCACTGAGCACCTGCTGTGTTACAGGCCCTGGATTGGGCACAGGCAGTGGGGAACTAGACAGATAGGGTCTCAACCCAAGGGACAGGGCAGGGCATACTGTGGCAGGATCCATGCTGGGACAGTGGGAGCTAAAGTGCCCTCACTCCACTTGGAGATCTGGGAGACCTCCCAGGGCAGGTGATGTCATAGCAGAGACCTGAGTGCTGAGTAGAAATTAAGCCAGGCAAGGTGGGGGCTGAGTGTTCTTGGGGCAGTAAACAAAATGGGCAGAGGAAAGAAGGGGACTTGTGAAAGCTGTAGGTGGGGGAGGTGTCAGAGGGCACGGTGGTGCCATGGCAGAGATGGACAATACAGAAGGGGAGCTGCCCAAGCCAGCTTGGGTTGTGGCTGCTCTGAGAGGCCTATGAGACCCCTTGGGAACCAGGCTTTACGCACCTCCCTTTCTTGTGAGGAGGAGCTGGAGGAGTTTTCCCAGCTTTCTCTGCTGTGTGGAAGGTGTGGCCATGGCCATGGAGTCTAAGCTCACACCCCCTCTCTCCTGCAGGTTTCCATCCCTGGGGCATGACCATGCAGCAAGGCCTGGCCCTGGTGCTAGGGGTGGCCCTGTGCTTGGGGTGTGGCCAGCCCCTGCTGCAAGCCCCTGAACACCCCTTCTTGGTGCTGTGGAACGTGCCCTCAGCACACTGTAAGGCCCGCTTTGGCGTGCACCTGCCACTAGAGGCCCTGGGCATTGCAGCCAACCGTGGCCAGCGTTTCCACGGCCAGAATGTCACCATCTTCTACAAGAACCAGCTCGGCTTCTATCCCTACCTTGGGCCGAGGGGCACAGCTCACAATGGGGGCATCCCCCAGGCTGTGCCCCTTGACCGCCACCTGGCATGGGCTGCCTATCAGATCCGCCGCAGCCTGCAACCTGGCTTCGCTGGCCTGGCAGTACTGGACTGGGAGGAATGGTGTCCACTCTGGGCTGGGAACTGGGGCCGCCGCCAGGTCTATCAGACAGCCTCCTGGGCTTGGGCACAGCGGTTATTCCCCAACCTGGACCCCCAGGAGCAGCTCTACAAGGCCCGTATCGGCTTTGAACAGGCAGCCCGTGCACTGATGGAGGACACACTGCGGCTAGGCCGGGCACTGCAGCCCCATGGGCTCTGGGGCTTCTATCACTTCCCTGCCTGTGGCAATGGCTGGCATGGTACAGCTTCGAATTACACGGGCCACTGCCATGCAGCCACCCTTGCCCGCAACACCCAACTGTATTGGCTCTGGGCCGCCTCCAGCGCCCTCTTCCCCAGCATATACCTCCCACCCAGGTTACCATCTGCTCACCACCAGGCATTTGTCCGATACCGCCTGGAGGAGGCCTTCCGTGCGGCCCTCGCTGGGCACCCACATCCCCTGCCTGTCCTGGCCTATGCCCGCCTCACACACCAGAGCTCTGGGAGGTTCCTGTCCCAGGTGAGTGAAAACTGAAGTCTAGGAGTCTGACTGGGGAGGCATGACATTCTCTGAGGGCCTGAGAAGCCACTCAGAGGCTCAGGGCCAAGGGGCCCTCCTCTAGGGGTGGAATCGGATCATGGCAGTGAGCCATGAAAGTTCTTGAAGGTGGAGGTAGGGCCAGATGGAGCTGGCCAGCCCAGCCCTGGCTTAGCAGCTCTCTGCCTCCAGGAAGAACTTGTGCAGACCATTGGTGTGAGTGCCGCACTGGGGGCAGCCGGCGTGGTGCTCTGGGGGGACCTGAGCTTCTCCAGTTCTGAGGTGATCATTGCCCCCTCCAGCCTGCCACACAGCCCATGCTGGGGTCCCAGAGATGGGGAAAGACCATGTCAGGGCCATGGAGCAGAAGCATTGATACATCCCTTCCCTCTCCTCAGGAGGAGTGCTGGCATCTCCATGACTACCTAGTGAGCACCCTGGGCCCTTATGTGATCAACGTGACCAGGGCAGCCATGGCCTGCAGTCACCAGCGGTGCCATGGCCATGGCCGATGTGCTTGGCAAGACCCAGGACAACTGGAAGTCTTTCTGCACCTGGAGCCAGATGGCAGCCCTGGAGATTGGGAGTCCTTCAGCTGCCGTTGTTACTGGGGCTGGGCTGGCCCTACCTGCCAGGAGCCCAGGCCTGAGCTTGGGCCTGAAGAAGCAACATAAAGCCAGGAGTCACCTGCCTCTGACCTTCATGTTCCTGCTGCCATCTTTCCAGTCCTGGAGGGAGGACTTTGTCCCACTCTTGTTCTATTTAGCTTACCGTCACTTCTCTCATGCACACACCCCACTTCCCATGGGATCCCTGGGGAGTGGAAGAGGCCAGAAAAAAACATACTGTTTTAAAACTAGAGGCCCTCTGACATCACCTGATCCCTCCTGACAAGAAAGCAGCCCCAGGAAGAGTCGGTGTTCCAAAAGGTTAAGGTCGCCAGCCCAGGGCTCTGTTCTACACCTCACTGCGTCCATGGAGAGGTCACAGGAGACCCGTCCAGGGGCAGGTGGGCCGCCAAGGAGATCTTGGCTAAGATCTGTAAGGGCTAAGCTGTTGTCTGTAATCTGCTTTCATCATAAAGTTACTTTTTCTTTCACTGCCTGAGGTTTGGCTGTTCCCCAATTCTACCAAACCCACCCTCTTCCTGTCGCGAGCGTCCCGCTGCAAGTGCCCAGAGATGCCGGTCCTGCGTCGTGGGCAGCTACAGAGTTAACGACTACACGTGTTGGGCGAGGGGGGGTTGGGGGAGGAACACCGCAAGGCATTGTGGGTGCATAATTGAGCTAGAGCGTCGTGGGCTTGTGGGTCCCTGAAGCTGACTGCAATTCCCAAGGTGCTCTGCGCCCAGCCGGGGAGGGGCGTTAATCCGCGCTCAGCACCCTGGGAATAGTAGTTTCGGCCGCATGGAGAGGTTCCATGAACCGAGAGACCAGGAACTCGCCTTCCCGGCCACCCATTTAGCAGGGCGGGGCGCTTCGACACGTTTGGCAGGGCGGGGCGCCTCGCGAAGATGGTGGCGCGCGCGGCGTGTGGCTCCCGTCGTCTGCCCAAGTCTCAACTCAGCGCATTGGCCGGCGACTCGCTGGTCTGGAGCCCCCGCCCGCCGGGTCCCTGACCCCGCGCCCCGCCGCGCCCGATTCCCGGCATGCCCCGCGCCCGAAAAGGCAGCGCGCCCCGCAGAGGCGGCCAGCGCAGCGGAGGAGGTAAGTGGGGGGCTCTGGGCAACTGAGGAACGTTGAGCTGGGGCCCTGTGTGGGTTCCCGTCGGTGTCCCTAAGAGTCCTGGGGTAGAGACTCCTGCCTCGACCAGTCCGGTGCTGCCACCCGCAACTCTCCCCGTGACCGGCACATGCCCAAGGAGTCAGCGGCCACGTGTGCGCCTAACCTTAGTGCGCTGCCCGCTTGCCCGGAGCCCTCGCTCCCCGCCCGCACCTGGTCCGCACCTCCCGGCCTTGGTTGGTTTCCTCATTGCCTCTCTACCCAAGTTGTCTGTTGTGATGGACAAACAGGCCAGACGGAGCAGAAAGCCAGCCCCCTCCCCAAGCCCTGATCCTTGCCTGGACTGGACTAGGAAGTTGGCCGGAGGCCTGAGCTATCCCGGAGAACTGAGAGAGGGGGTGATGGGGAAGCTGCAAAATTTGGGCCTTGACTGCCTGGACCTAGAAGGTTGATGAGCGCCGAAGGTTGATGAGCGCCCTGGAGCCTGAGGCAGTCCAGAGAGTCGCTTATCAGGTCGACCAGAGGAGCATGTCCTGGTGCAGTAAACACACATGTTTACTGTGTAGGGATGGGGTGCCTTTCAGGCACAGCTCAGACCTGGCCGCCACTTCAGTGGGGCTTGGGTGAGGGTGTTACTGAACCAAACGTGGGTCGGCTTGCCCCGGAGGAGTAAAGCCAATCTACTGATGAAACCGCAGAAATGCATTGGGGTGGGGGGGTGCGTGGTCCGAGTAGCTCCCGTTCGTTAGAGCAGAAAGAATTCAGTGAAAAGCAAAGTGTTAGATAGGAAGTGACTTATTAGAGTAGGACACTTGAGAGGCTTACAAGGAGGTGGGTGAGAGGGTGCCATCTGGAGAACATGGTGAGCTGTAGTTTTATAATCAAAGGAAGAATGGAGAGGGTGAGAAGACCACCTTCTTCCTCATTATTGAGGAGACATCAAGCTTCCATCATCAATTCCTTTTCCAAGTCGGGTGGGGAGTTTTCTTGTCCCTACATGGTCAAACCAGGACTGTCATGGCACAATGGAAATGAGCAAAAAGGCGGTAACATACACTAACATATGATAAATCATTTCAAGTTTTAGTATAATGTCATCCTTTCCTTATATGTTTGTTTTTAGTGAACGTATGTCCTAGGAATCATTAACCTGAGCTCACTGGGCAGGATGTGGGTCTCATTCCACCATTGTTTTGCTGTTTTGTGGCATGTCTCATGCTTCTGTTGCATGGTTTTGTGGTTAAGCAAACCTGCTTTCTTGAGTGATCATTAACTTTCAGGTGTCTCCCATACTTTTTTCTTTACTTATAATCACTTACTGGGATTAACTATTTAATTACTTGCTTTGTCTTTTGACTCTGTCCGTATCATATCATTCCCCCCTGCAGGTGTTTACCCTTTATGCTTAAAGTGGGATAAGGGGCAGCAACCTATCATTAACTACTTTCTGCTGAGATGGGATGTAGGCCTGCCTGGGGAAGAAGTAAAACACCTGGCTGACTGTCCCTTCTCTGTTAGGAGAATCAGAAGCCAGTGCCCCTCTGGTTAGCATTATTCTTTAGCCCTTGTGGACATTGAGCATGGGAAGATGAGTTTATAAAAGATACAAATTGAAAGAAATACAGCAGGGACTTCCTTGGTGGTGCAGTGGTTAAGAATCCACCTGCCAAGGCAGGGATCACAGGTTCAGTCCCTGGTCTGGGAAGATCCCACATGCCAAGGAGCAACTAAGCCCGTGCACCACAACTACTGAGCCTGTGCTCTAGAGCCCATGAGCCACAACTAGTGAAGCCCACACGCCTAGAGCCCGTGCTCCGCAACAAGAGAAGCCACCACATTGAGAAGCCTGCGCACCACAATGAAGAGCAGCCCCCGCTGTCTGCAACTAGAGAAAGCCCGCATGCAGCAATGAAGACCCAGCGCAGCCAAAAAAATAAATACATAAATAAAATAAATAAGTTTATTTTTTTAAAAAAGAAAGAAATACAGCAATAAGCATTAGAAGAGTTATTAAAAGAGATTGTAGCCACGATCTTGGAGACCCAAACCATTTTTTCAAAACATTTTACACATCTGGTAGGCAGATACTTGAGACCTCAATCTGTTTGCTTTTGGGCCCGGAACCTTAATGTTTTATACTTTGGGGTTTATTGAGACTTTTATTTTAGTTATAGATTTACTCTGTTTTTCTTTATTTTTTGTTAATATCATTTAGTGATAAGGGTGGCTTCCTTGTGCCTCGAGAAACAGAGTGGCCCCTAATCTAGTTACTAAGTCCCTTCCATTAAAGAGAGAGGACAATCAGGCACAAACAAAGAGGAATGTAAAAACGACCGGCCATTGATGTTGCACAAAAGGGGTTCCAGGAAAGTGTGCCCCTGTCTCTTTCTTGACACTCCCATTACATATTTCCTATGGTTGTTAAGGCTTTCAGTCTTGGGTTAAGACTGAAAGGGTTGCACTGGTGTTTATGAGAAATTTTATCAAGTGGCTCGCCATGTCAATTACCACCCAAAGTTTGAGGCTCGGACACTAGTTATGTAGATGGTATCTCTAGGCGGATCCCCTTTTGGCCTTGGGCCCCCCTCAGTCTTTCGATTGTAAAACCATCAAAGGCCGAGGGATCCCTGTCGCTTTCTGGCATCTGGGGCATTCCCTCTGCCAGTGCCCTGGCTATTTGCAAAGGGCACATCGATCACAGTCTTTCCTTCAGTGCCCCCTTGTCCAGGTAGGGTACACTGGTTTTGTCTCGGTACCCACGGGCCCTGTGGTTTACCGTGGCCAGATTGGTCCAGAAAGCCCAGCCTCCCCTTTAGTGGTTTTTCAGAGGACCAAGTTACTGCCATCATTTGGGCCTTTTGTATATTTCTTTGGGTGCATTTAGTCTTTTAGGTTATATTCCTATTATTGAAAACTGAATAAGCCAATTGGAGCAAGTCGCTTACAGGTGTCTGAGGACCGGCCATTGCTTTTTACCACGTATTTATTTATTTATTTATTTTTAAAATGTATGTATTTATTTATTTGGCTGCATTGGGTCTTCGTTGCTGCACGCGGGCTTTCTCTAGTTGCAGAGAGCTGGGGCTACTCTTCGTTGTGGTGCACACGCTTCTCATTTCAGTGGCTTCTCTTGTTGCGGAGCACGGGCTCTAGGTGCGAGGGCTTCAGTAGTTGTGGTGTGCGGGCTTCAGTAGTTGTAGCTTGTGGGCTCTAGAGCGCAGGCTCAGTAGTCGTGGCGCAGGGGCCTTAGTTAGTTAGTAATTCCACTATGGGTCTGCCTCGGGGACAGATTTGTTCCCCAAGCGGTGTACTGTGTGGCCCTGTTGGTCTCAGGCTGCCAGTATTATATGCTGTTCTTTCTCTGGGGTGCAGCAGTTGAATAAGATTTGTAAATCCCCCCTGGTGAGATCATTAACCAAGTAAACTTCTTTGTGGAAAGCTTAGAATCCTCAGAAAAACTTTCCAACTTCTGCCAGACTTAAATCGGACATTGAAAAAAACACATGAACTCTTATATTTCTTTTTTTTTTAATTTATTAATTTTAATTTATTTATTTTTGGCTGCATTGGATTTTCGTTGCTGCATGTGGGCTTTCTCTAGTTGCAGCGAGCGGGGGCTACCCTTTCGTTGCAGTGTGCGGGCTTCTCATTGCGGTGGCTTCTCTTGTTGCAGAGCACGGACTCTAGGCTCATAGGCTTCAGTAGTTGTGGCACGCAGTCTCAGTAGTTGTGGCTTGTGGGCTCTAGAGCGCAGGCTCAGTAGTTGTGGCGCATGGGCTTAGTTGCTCTGCGGCATGTGGGATCTTCCTGGACCAGGGCTCGAACCTGTGTCCCCTGCATTGGCAGGCGGATTCTTAACCACTGCGCCACCAGGGAAGCCCTAAATGATTTTTTTTCCCTAGTATGTATAATCCCCTGGTTATAGATTATGGGCATCTAATTTTTATCTAAGGATAGATTACAGTGCTCAGCTTTAGAAACAAGCTTAGAATATCTTTTTAATAACTTAATTAACCTTTACAATAATATAACATAGCAACAAAGAGCTATTTGAAAAGTGAGAGTTTTTTGGGAGTTTTTTTTACGTTACAAAATTTTATACTGGAGTATAGTTGATTTACGATGTTGTGTTTCAGGTGTACACCAAAGTGATTTAGTTATACATATACATATATTCATTCTTTTTCAGATTCTTTTCTCAGATAGGTTATCACAGAATATTGAGTAGAGTCCTCTGTATTATACAGTAGGACCTTGCTGATTATCTACCTTATATATAGTGATGTGTATGTGTTAATCCCAAGTTCCTGATTTATCCTTCTCCCTTACATTTCCCCTTTGGTAACCATAAGTTTAATTTTGAGGTCTGTGAGTCTGTTTCTGTTTTGTAAATTAGTTCATTTGGTATCATTTTTAAAATAAGATCCACATATAAGGGAGGTCATATGATAAATTGTCTTTCTCTGTCTGACTTCCTTCACTTAGTATGATAATCTCGAGATCCATCCATGTTGCTGCAAAGGCCATTATTTGATTCTTTTTTTTTTTACTGTAATTTTTTTTTTTAATTTTTGAATTTGTTTTTTTATACAGCAGATTCTTATTAGTCATCAATTTTATACACATCAGTGTATACATGTCAATCCCAATCACCCAATTCATCACACCACCACCCCCAGCCCCCTGCCGCTTTCCCCCCTTGGTGTCCCTACGTTTTTTCTCTACTTCTGTGTCTCAATTTCTGCCCTGCAAACCGGTTCATCCGTGCCATTTTTCTAGGTTCCACATATATGCGTTAATATACGATATTTGTTTTTCTCTTTCTGACTTATTTCACTCTGTATGACAGTCTCTAGATCCATCCACGTCTCAACAAATGACCCAATGTTGTTCCTTTTTGTGACTGAGTAATATTGCATGGTATATATGGACCACATCTTCTTTATCCATTCGTCTGTCAGTGGGCATTTAGGTTGCTTTCATGACCTGGCTATTGTAAACAGTGCTGCAGTGAACATTGGGGTGCATGTGTCTTTTTGAATTACGGTTTTCTCTGGGTATATGCCCAGTAGTGGGATTGCTGGATCATATGGTAATTCTGTTTTTAGTTTTTTAAGGAACCTCCATACTGTTCTCCATAGTGGCTGTATCAATTTACATTCCCACCAACAGTGCAAGAGGGTTCCCTTTTCTCCAAACGCTCTCCAGCATTTGCTGTTTGTAGATTTTCTGATGATGCCCATTCTCACTGGTGTGAGGTGATACCTCATTGTAGTTTTGATTTGCATTTCTCTAATAATTAGTGACGTTGAGCAGCTTTTCATGTGCTTCTTGGCCATCTGTATGTCTTCTTTGGAGAAATGTCTATTTAGGTCTTCTGCCCATTTTTTGATTGGGTGGTTTTTTTTTTTAATATTGAGCTGCATGAGCTGTTTATATATTTTGGAGATTAATCCTTTGTCCGTTGATTCGTTTGCAAATATTTTCCCTCATTCTGAGGGTTGTCTTTTCGTCTTGTTTATGGTTTCCTTTGTGGTGCCAAAGCTTTGAAGTTTCATTAGGTCCCATTTGTTTATTTTTGTTTTTATTTCCATTACTCTAGGAGGTGGATCAAAAAAGATCTTGCTGTGATTTATGTCAAAGAGTGTTCTTCCTATGTTTTCCTCTAAGAGTTTTATAGTGTCCAGTCTTACATTTAGGTCTCTAATCCATTTGGAGTTTATTTTTGTGTATGGTGTTAGGGAGTGTTCTAATTTCTTTTTTTTTTTTTTTAAATTATTTATTTATTTATTTATTTATTTATTTTTGGCTGTGCTGGGTCTTTGGTTCGTGCGAGGGCTTTCTCCAGTTGCGGCAAGTGGGGGCCACTCTTCATCGCGGTGCGGGGACCGCTCTTCATCGCGGTGCGCGGGCCTTTCACTATCGCGGCCCCTCCCGTCGCGGGGCACAGGTTCCAGAAGCGCAGGCTCAGCAGCCGTGGCTCACGGGCCCAGCCGCTCCGCGGCATGTGGGATCCTCCCAGACCAGGGCTTGAACCCGTGTCTCCTGCATTAGCAGGCAGATTCTCAACCACTGTGCCACCAGGGAAGCCCTCTAATTTCATTCTTTTACATGTAGCTGTCCAGTTTTCCCAGCACCACTTATTGAAGAGACTGTCTCTTCTCCATTGTATATACTTGCCTCCTTTGTCATAGATTAGTTGACCATAGGTGCATGGGTTTATCTCTGGGCTTTCTATCTTGTTCCACAGATCTATGTTTCTGTTTTTGTGCCAGTACCGTATTGTCTTGATTACTGTAGCTTTGTAGTATAGTCTGAAGTCAGGGAGTCTGATTCCTCCAGTTCCATTTTTTTCCCTCAAGACTGCTTTGGCTATTCGGGGTCTTCTGTGTCTCCATACAAATTTTAAGATTTTTTGTTCTACTTCTGTAAAAAATGCCATTGGTAGTTTGATAGGGATTGCATTGAATCTGTAGATTGCTTTGGGTAGTATAGTCATTTTCACAATATTGATTCTTCCAATCCAAGAACATGGTATATCTCTCCATCTGTTGGTATCATCTTTAATTTCTTTCATCAGTGTCTTATAGTTTTCTGCAAACAGGTCTTTTGTCTCCCTAGGTAGGTTTATTCCTAGGTATTTTATTCTTTTTGTTGCAGTGGTAAATGGGAGTGTTTCCATAATTTCTCTTTCAGATTTTTCATCATTAGTGTATAGGAATGCAAGAGATTTATGTGCATTAATTGTGTATCCTGCAGCTTTGCCAAATTCACTGATTAGCTCTAGTAGTTTTCTGGTGGCATCTTTGGGATTCTCTATGTATAGTATCATGTCATCTGCAAACACTGACAGTTTTACTTCTTCTTTTCCAATTTGTATTCCTTTTATTTCTTTTTCTTCTCTGATTGCCGTGGCTAGGACTTCCAAAACTATGTTGAATAATAGTGGTGAGAGTGGACATCCTTGTCTTGTTCCTGATCTTAGAGGAAATGCTTTCAGTTTTTCACCATTAAGAATGACGTTTGCTGTGGGTTTGTCGTATATGGCCTTTATTATGTTGAGGTAGGTTCCTTCTATGCCCACTTTCTGGTGAGTTTTTATCATAAACCGGTGTTGAATTTTGTCAAAAGCTTTTTCTGCATCTATTGAGATGATCATATGGTTTTTATTCTTCAATTTGTTAATATGGTGTATCACATTGATTGATTTGTGTATATTGAAGAATCCTTGCATCCCTGGGATAAATCCCACTTGAGCGTGGTGTTTGATCCTTTTAATGTGTTGTTGGATTCTGTTTGCTAGTATTTTGTTGAGGATTTTTGCATCTATATTGATCAGTGATATTGGTCTGTAATTTTCTTTTTTGATAGTATCTTTGTCTGGTTTTGGGATCAGGGTGACGGTGGCCTCATAGAATGAGTTTGGGAGTGTTCCTTCTTCTGCAATTTTTTGGAAGAGTTTGAGAAGGATGGGTGTTAGCTCTTCTCTAAATGTTTGATAGAATTCATCTGTGAAGCCATCTGGTCCTGGACTTTTGTTTGTTGGAAGATTTTTAATCACAGTTTCAATTTCATTACTTGTGATTGGTCTGTTCATATTTTCTGTTTCTTCCTGGTTCAGTCTTGGAAGGTTATACCTTTCTAAGAATTTGTCCATTTCTTCCAGGTTGTCCATTTCATTGGCATAGAGTTGCTTGTAGTAGTCTCTTAGGATGCTTTGTATTTCTGCGGTGTCGTAACTTCTCCTTTTTCATTTCTAATTTTATTGATTTGAGTCCTCTCCCTCTTATTCTTGATGAGTCTGGCTAATGGTTTATCAATTTTGTTTATCTTCTCAAAGAACCAGTTTTTAGTTTTATTGATCTTTGCTATTGTTTTCTTTGTTTCAATTTCATGTACTTCTGCTCTGATCTTTATGATTTCTTTCCTTCTGCTGACTTTGGATTTTGTTTCTTCTTCTTTCTCTAGTTCCTTTAGGTGTAAGGTTAGGTTGTTTATTTGAGATTTTTCTTGTTTCTTGAGGTAGGCTTGTATAGTTATAAGCTTCCCTCTTAGAACTGCTTTTGCTGCATCCCATAGGTTTTGGATCATCGTGTTTTCATCGTCATTTGTCTCTAGGTATTTTTTGATTTCCTCTTTGATCTCTTCAGTGATCTCTTGGTTATGTAGTAACATATTGTTTAGCCTCCACGTGTTTGTGTTTTTTACGTTTTTCTCCCTGTTAATTCATTTCTAATCTCATAGCGTTGTGGTCAGAAAAGATGCTTGATATGATTTCAATTTTCTTAAATTTACTGAGGCTTGATTTGTGACCCAAGATGTGATCTATCCTGGAGAATGTTCCATGTGCACTTGAGAAGAAAGTGTGATCTGCTGTTTTTGGATGGAATGTCCTATAAATATCAATTAAATCTATCTGGTCTATTGTGTCATTTAAAGCTTCTGTTTCCTTCTTTATTTTAAAGTCTATTTTATCTGATATGAGTATTGCCACTCTAGCTTTCTTTTGATTTCCATTTGCATGGAACATCTTTTTCCATCCCTTCACTTTCAGTCTGTGTGTGTCCCTAGGTCTGAAGTGGGTCTCTTGTAGACAGCATATATATGGGTCTTGTTTTTGTATCCATTCAGCAAGCCTGTGTCTTTTGGTTGGAGCATTTAATCCATTCACGTTTAAGGTAATTATCGATATGTATGTTCCTATGACCATTTTCTTAATTCTTTTGGGTTTGTTTTCGTAGGTCCTTTTCTTCTCTTGTGTTTCCCACTTAGAGAAGTTCCTTTAGCGTTTGTTGTAGAGCTGGTTTGGTGGTGCTGAATTCTCTTAGCTTTTGCTTGTCTGTAAAGCTTTTGATTTCTCCATCGAATCTGAATGAGATCCTTGCCGGGTAGAGTAATCTTGGTTGTAGGTTCTTCCCTTTCATCACTTGAAGTATATCATACCACTCCCTTCTGGCTTGCAGAGTTTCTGCTGAGAAATCAGCTGTTAACCTTATGGGAGTTCCCTTGTATGTTGTTTGTCGTTTTTCCCTTGCTGCTTTCAATAATTTTTCTTTGTCTTTAATTTTTGCTAGTTTGATTACTGTGTGTCTTGGCATGTTTCTCCTTGGGTTTATCCTGTATGGGACTCTCTGCGCTTCCTGGACTTGGGTGGCTATTTCCTTTCCCATGTTAGGGAAGTTTTTGATGATAATTTCTTCAAATATTTTCTCTGGTCCTTTCTCTCTTCTCCTTCTGGGACCCCTATAATGCGAATGTTTTTGCGTTTAATGTTGTCCCAGAGGTTTCTTAGGCTGTCTTCCTTTCTTTTCATTCTTTTTTCTTTATTCTGTTCCACAGCAGTGAATTCCACCATTCTGTCTTCCAGGTCACTTATCCGTTCTTCTGCCTCAGTTATTCTGCTATTGATTTTTTCTAGTGTAGTTTTCATTTCAGTTATTGTATTGTTCATCTCTGTTTATTTGTTCTTTAATTCTTCTAAGTCTTTGTTAAACATTTCTTGCATCTTCTCGACCTTTTCCTCCATTCTTTTTCCGAGGTCCTGGATCATCTTCACTATTATTATTCTGAATTCTTTTTCTGGAAGGTTGCCTATCTCCACTTCATTTAGTTGTTTTTCTGGGGTTTTATTTTGTTCCTTCATCTGATACATAGCCCTCTGCCTTTTCATCTTGTCTGTCTTTCTGTGAATGTGGTTTTCATTCCACAGGCTGCAGGATTGTAGTTCTTCTTGCTTCTGCTGTCTGCCCTCTGGTGGATGAGGCTATCTAAGGGGTTGTTCAAGCTTCCTGATGGGAGGGACTGGTGGTGGGTAGAGCTGACTGTTGCTCTGGTGGGCAGAGCTCAGTAAAACTTTAATCCCTTTGACTGCTGATGGGTGGGGCTGGGTTCCCTCCCTGTTGGTTGTTTGGCCTGAGGCAATCCAACACTGGAGCCTACCTGGGCTCTTTGGTGGGGCTAATGGCAGACTCTGGGAGGGCTTACGCCAAGGAGTACTTCTCAGAACTTCTGCTGCCAGTGTCCTTGTCCCCACGGTGAGCCACAGCCACCCCCGCCTCTGCAGGAGAGCCTCCAACACTAGCAGGTAGGTCTGGTTCAGTCTCCCCTGGAGTCACTGCTCATTCCCCTGGGTCCCGATGCGAACACTACTTTGTGTGTGCCCTCGAAGAGTGGAGTCTCTGTTTCCCCCAGTCCTGTCGAAGTCCTGCAATCAAATCCCACTAGCGTTCAAAGTCTGATTCTCTAGGAATTCCTCCTCCCGTTGCCAGACCCCCAGGTTGGGAATCCTGACGTGGGGCTCAGAACCTTCACTCCAGTGGGTGGACTTCTGTGGTATAAGTGTTCTCCAGTCTGTGAGCCACCCACCCACCAGTTATGGGATTTGATTTTACCGTGGTTGCGCCCCTCCTACCGTCTCACTGTGGCTTCTCCTTTGTCTTTGGATGTGGGTTGTTCCGCGATATATGGGATCTTCCCGGACTAGGGCTCGAACCTGTGTCCCCTGCATTGGCAGGCGGATTCTTAACCACCACGCCACCAGGGAATTCCTGTTTGTTGGAAGTATTTTAATCACAGTTTCAATTTCATTACTTGTGATTGGTCTGTTTATATTTTCTGATTCTTCCTGGTTCAGACTTGTAAGGTTGTATATTTCTACGAATTTGTTCATTTCTTTTTTATTTTAATTAAAACAAATTTTTTTAAGTGTATATTTATAACCACACCCTACATGTTGTGGAATCTTAGTTCCCCCATCAGGGATTGAACCTGGGCCCCTGGAAGTAGAAGTGCAGAGTCCTAACCACTGGATTGCCAGGGAATTCCCCAGAATTTGTCCATTTCTTCTAGGTTGTCCATTTTATTGGCATATAGTTGTTTGTAGTAGTCACTTATGACCCTTTTATTTCTATGGTGTCCGTTGTAACTTCTCAGTTTTCATTTCTAATTTTATTGATTTGAGCCCACTCCCTTTTTTTTCTTGATGAGTCTGGCTAAAGGTTTATCAATTATGTTTATCTTGTCAGAGAGCCAGCTTTTAGTTTCCTTGATCTTTCCTATTGTTTTCTTTGTCTCTATTTCATTTATTTCTGTTCTGATCTTTATGGTTTCTTTCCTTCTACTAATTTTGGGTTTTGTTTGTCTTTTTTGTCTAGTTGCTTTAGGTGTAGGTTATGTTGCTTTATTTGAGATTTTACTTGTTTCCAGAGGTAGCACATTTATCACTGTAAACTTCCCTCTTAGAACTGCTTTTGTGGCATCCCATAGGTTTTGGATGTGGTGTTTTCGTTGTCATTTCTCTTTAGATATATATATTTTTAAATAGATCTTTATCGGAGTATATTGTTTCCCAATACTGTGTTAGTTTCTGTTGTACACCAAAGTGAATCAGCCATATGCATACATGAATCCCCATATCTCCTCCCTCTTGAGCCTCCCTCCCACCCTCCCTATCCCACCCCTCTAGGTCATCACAAAACATGGAGGTGATCTCCCTGTGCTTCCCACTAGCTAACTATTTTACATTCGGTAATGTATATATGTTGATCCTACTCTCACTTTGTGCCAGCTTCCCCCTCCCACCCTGTGTCCTCAAGTCCACTCTCTATGTCTACATCTTTATTCCTGCCCTGCAAATAGGTTCATCAGTACCATTTTTTTTCTTTTTTTTTTCAGATTCCATATATGCGCTAACACATTGTATTTGTTTTTCTCTTTCTGACTTACTTCACTCTGTATGACAGACTCTAGGTCCATCCACCTCACTACAAATAACTCAATTTCATTTCTTTTTATGGCTGAGTAATATTCCATTGTGTATATGTGGCGCATTTTCTTTATCCATTCATCTGTTGATGGACATTTAGGTTGGTTCCATGTCCTGCCTATTGTAAATAGGGCTGCAATGAACATTGTGGTACATGTATCTTTTTTTTTTTTTAATATTTATTTATTTATTTGGTTGCACCGGGTCTTATTTACTTATTTATTTTTATATTTATTTTTGGCTGTGTTGGGTCCTCGCCTCTGTGCGAGGGCTTTCTCCAGCCGCGGCAAGCGGGGGCCACTCATCATCGCGGTGCGCGGACCTCTTCACTATCGCGGCCTCTCTTGTTGCGGAGCACACAGGATCCAGAAGCGCAGGCTCAGTAGTTGTGGCTGACGGGCCCAGCCGCCCCGCGGCATGTGGGATCCTCCCAGACCAGGGCTCGAACCCGTGTCCCCTGCACCAGCAGGCAGACTCTCAACCACTGCGCCACCAGGGAAGCCCCATGTATCTTTTTGACGTATGATTTTCTCAGGGTATATGCCCAGTAGTGGGATTCCTGGGTCATATGGTAGTTCTATTTTTAGTTTTTTAAGGAACCTCCATACTGTTCTCCATAGTGGCTGTATCAATTTACATTCCCACCAACAGTGCAAGAGGGTTCCCTTTTCACCACACCCTCTCCAGCATTTATTGTTTCTAGATTTTTTGATAATGGCCATTCTGACGGGTGTGAGGTGATACCTCATTGTAGTTTTGATTTTCATTTCTCTAATAATTAGTGATGTTGAGCCTCTTTTCATGTGCCTCTTGGCCATCTGTATGTCTTCCTTGGTGAAATGTCTCTTTAGGTCCTCTGCCCATTTTTTAATTAGATTGTTTGTTTTTTAGATGTTGAGCTGCATGAGCTGTTTGTATATTTTGAAGATTAATCCTTTGTCTTTTGTTTCATTTGCAAATATTTTCTCCATTCTGAGGGTTGTCTTTTTGTCTTG
Source organism: Balaenoptera acutorostrata (assembly GCF_949987535.1). NCBI lineage: Eukaryota > Metazoa > Chordata > Mammalia > Artiodactyla > Balaenopteridae > Balaenoptera > Balaenoptera acutorostrata. The sequence continues at coordinate 38,527,106 of NC_080073.1, forward strand.
TTTATGGTTCCTTTGCTGTGCAAAAGCTTAAGTTTAATTAAGTCCCATTTGTTTATTTTTGTTTTTATTTCCATTACTCTAGGAGGTGGGTCAAAAAAGATCTTGCTGTGGTTTATGTTAAAGAGTGTTTTTCCTATGTTTTCCTCTAAGAGTTTTATAGTTTCTGGTCTTACATTTAGGTCTTTAATCCATTTAGAGTTTATTTTTGTGTATGGTGTTAAGGAGTGTTCTAATTTCATTCTTTTACATATAGCTGTCCAGTTTTCCCAGCACCACTTATTGAAGGGGCTGTCTTTTCTCCCTTGTATATTCTTGCCTCCTTTGTCGTAAATTAAGTGACCATATGTGTATGGGTTTATCTCTGGGCATTCTATACTGTACCATTGATCTATATTTCTGCTTTTGTGCCAGTACCATACTGTCTTGATTTCTGCAGCTTTGTGGTATAGTTTGAAGTTGGGGAGCCTGATTCCTCCAATTCCGTTTTTCTTTATCAAGATTGCTTTGGCTGTTTGGGGTCTTTTGTGTTTCCATACGAATTGTAAAATTTTTTGTTCTAATTCTGTGAAGAATGCCATTGGTAGTTTGATAGGGATCGCATTGAATCTGTAAATTGCTTTGGGTAGTATAGTCATTTTCACAGTATTGATTCTTCCAGTCCAAGAACATGGTATATTTCTTCATCTGTTTATGTCATCTTTGATTTCTTTCATCAGTGTTTTATAGTTTTCTGAGTACAGGTCTTTTGTCTCCTTAGGCAGGTTTATTCCTAGGTATTTTATTCTTTTTGTTGCAATGGTAAATGGGATTGTTTCCTTTATTTCCCATTCTGATCTTTCATTGTTCGTGTATAGGAATGCAAGAGATTTCTGTGCATTAATTTTGTATCCTGCAACTTTACCAAATTCATTGATTAGCTCTAGTAGTTTTTTGGTGATATCTTTAGGATTCTCTATGTATAGTATCATGTCATCTGCAAACACTGACAGTTTTACTTCTTCTTTTCCAATTTGTATTCCTTATTTCTTTTTCTTCTCTGATTGCCGTGGCTAGGACTTCCAAAACTATGTTGAATAATAGTGGTGAGAGTGGACATCCTTGTCTTGTTCCTGATCTTAGAGGAAATGCTTTCAGTTTTTCACCATTGAGAATGATGTTTGCTGTGGTTTTGTCATATATGGCCTTTATTGTGTTGAAGTAGGTTCCCTCTATGCCCACTTTCTGGAGAGTTTTTATCATAAACCGGTGTTGAATTTTGTCAAAAGCTTTTTCTGCATCTATTGAGATGATCATATGGTTTTTCTTCTTCAATTTGTTAATATGGTGTATCACATTGATTGATTTGTGTATATTGAAGAATCCTTGCATCCCTGGGATAAATCCCACTTGATCGTGGTGTATGATCCTTTTAATGTGTTGTTGGATTCTGTTTGCTAGTATTTTGTTGAGGATTTTTGCATCTATATTCATCAGTGATATTGGTCTATAATTTTCTTTTTTGATAGTATCTTTGTCTGTTTTGGTATCAGGGTGACGGTGGCCTCATAGAATGAGTTTGGGAGTGTTCCTTCCTCTGCAATTTTTTGGAAGAGTTTGAGAAGGATGAATGTTAGCTCTTCTCTAAATGTTTGATAGAATTCACCTGTGAAGCCATCTGGTCCTGGACTCTTGTTTGTTGGAAGATTTTTAATCACAGTTTCAATTACATTACTTGTGATAAGTGTTTATATTTCTTTTTTTTTTTTTTTAAAGAAATTCACGTTCTTTTATTTATTTATTTATTTATGACTGTGTTGAGTCTTCGTTTCTGTGTGAGGGCTTTCTCCAGTTGCGGCGAGTGGGGACCACTCTTCATCGCGGTGCGCGGGCCTCCCTCCGTCGCGGCCTCTCTTGATGCGGAGCACAGGCTCCAGACGCGCAGGCTCAGTAATTGTGGCTCACGGGCCCAGTTGCTCCGTGGCATGTGGGATCTTCCCAGACCGGGGCTCGAACCCATGTCCCTGCATTGGCAGGCAGATTCTCAACCACTGCACCACCAGGGAAGCCCGTGTTTATATTTCTAACTCTTCCTGGTTCAATCTTGGAATATTGAACCTTTACAAGAATTTGTCCTTTTCTTCATGGTTGTTCATTTTATTGGCATATAGTTGTTTGTACTAGTCTCTTATAATTCTTTGTATTTCTGCGGTGTCAGTTGTGATTTCTCCCTTTTCATTTCTAATTTTATTGATTTGCATCCTCTCCCTTTTTTTCTTGGTGAGTCTGGCTAAGGGTTTATCAATTTTGTTTATCTTCTCAAAGAACCAGCTTTTAGTTTTATTGATATTTGCTATTGTTTTCTTCGTTTCTATTTCATTTATTTCTGCCCTGATCTTTATGATTTCTTTCCTTCTACTGACTTTGGGTTTTCTCTGTTCTTCTTACTCTAGCTGTTTTAAGTGTAGGGTTAGATTGTTTATTTGAGATTTTTCTTATTTCTTGAGGTGAGATTGAATTGCTGTAAACTTCCCTCTTAGAACTGCTTTTGCTGTGTCCCATAGGTTTTGGGTCATCCTGTTTTCATTGTCATTTGTTTCTATGTATTTTTTTATTCTTCTTTGATTTCTTCAGTGATCTCTTGGTTATTTAGTAGCGCACTGTTCAGCCTCCATGTATTTGTGTTTTTTTACAGTTTTTTTTCTTTTAATTGATTTCCAATCTCATAGCATTGTCGTCAGAAATCTCTAGGTATTTTTTGAATTCCTCTTTGATTTCTTCAGTGATCCACTGGTTGTTTAGTAAAATATTGTTTAACCTCCACATGTTTGTGTTTTTTACAGTTATTTTTTCCTGTTATTGATTTTTTTCTTTAAATTTTTATTGACGTATAGTTGATTTACAGTGTTTGTTAGTTTCACATGTACAAAAAAGAGAATGTTATATATATATATTCTTTTTCGAATTCTTTTCCCATATAGTTTATGAGAGAGTGTTGAGTAGAGTTCCCTGTGCTCTACAGTAGGTCCTTGTCGATTGTCTGTTTTATATACATTCGTGTGTATATGTTAATCCCAACCTGCAAATTTATCCCTCCTTGCCCTCTATCCCCTTTGGTAACCATGAGTTTCTTTGCTTTTCTTGTTTTTTTTGGCCATGCTGCGCGGCTTCTGGGATCTTAGTTCCGTGACCACGGATAGAACTCGGACCTTGGCAGTGAAAGCTCAGAGCCCTAACCACTGGACCCATGGGGAATTACCCATAAGTTTCTTTTCTAAATCTATGAGTCTGTTTCTGTTTTGTAAATTAGTTCAGTTGTATCAATTTTTAGATTCCACATATAAGTGATATCATAAGATGTTTTTGATTCTTTGTCTGACTTACTGTGATCATCTCTAGGTCCTTCTTGTTGCTGCAAATAGCATTATTTTGTCCTTTTTTGTGGCTAATATTACATTGTATATATGTACCACATCTTCTTTATCCATTCATTTATCGATGGGCATTTTGGTTGCTTCCTTGTCTTGGTTATTGTATATACTGTTGCAGTGCACATAGGGGTGCATGAGCCATTTGGAACTATGGTTTTCTCTGGGTATTTGCCCAGAAGTGGGATTGCCGGATCATATGATTGCTCATTTTTCGTTTTTTGAGGAACTTCGCTGCTGCTCTCCATACTGGCTGTGCCCTTTTACATTCCCCCCAACAGTGTAGGAGGGTTCCCTTTTCTTCACGCCCTGTCCAGCATTTACTGTTTGTAGACTTTTTGAGGATGGCCATTCTGACTGGTGTGAGGTGATACCTCCTTGTGGTTTTGATTTGCATTTCTCTAATAATTAGCAATGCTGAGTGTGTTTTTGTGTGCTTTTTTTTTTTTTTTTTGAAACAGTGAGAGTAAAATGTACCTCTTAAAATTGGGTCTTGAAAGTCAGCCCTGTTTTGAATTCTGTTTTGATTACTTACTCCCAGACATTTCTCCAGGGCAGGTATCATTTATTTACAGCCCCGCAGGTCTTGTGAATATTAATTATCCCGCAGCACTGGTTTTAGAGTTGTTGTTACTCTTAACTGCCACATGGTGGCAGGGTTATGCATGCCCAACTTTGGGTCTTAGGGCAACCAGAGCCTTAATTAAAGGAAGTCCTGTTCCTGGGTTGTAACTGAGAGTAGAATGTGCCAGAAGAAACACCCGAGGGCTTGTGTCTCCTTACTTCTTCCTTCTTACCCTTCACCCTCCAGACAAATCGCAACCCCTGTAAAACCACGATGCTGAGGGTATTGAGCATACTTTGGTGGGGGACTCTATGGAAGGAGGATGGAGGTGGGAGCTCCACCACCAGGAGACGCACAGCCCAGGTGACTTTTCTTTTCTTTTTTTTTTTAAATTTTTAAATTTTATTTATTTGTTTTTGGCCATGTTGGGTCTTCGTTGCTGCGTGCAGGCTTCCTCTAGTTGCGGCAAGCGGGGGCTGTTCTTGGTTGCAGTGCATGGGCTTCCCATTGCGGTGGCTTCCCTTGTGGTGGAGCACAGGCGCTAGGCGCATGGGCTTCAGTAGTTGTGGCACAAGAGCTCAGTAGTTGTGGCACACGGGCTTAGTTGCTCCACGGCACGTGGGATCTTCCCAGACCAGGGATCGAACCCGTGTCCCCTGCACTGGCAGGCGGATTCTCAACCACTGCTCCACCAGGGAAGCCCCCAGGTGACTTTTCAAAGCTCTTCTAGCCCAGAGGGTCCACCATCCTTTGGGTGCACTATGTTTGGTTTAGCTGTAGGAGGGCCCGCCTCGATCTGGAGATTTTGTCTCATCCAGAAGGGATCAGGCACTCCAGGTCCAAGAGGGCTCATCTGCTGGCACATCCTGCCCAGCTCGCTCAGGCCCACAACAGTCCTGCCTTTGGACCCAACCTGCTTAAGCTCCATGGATGTGACTCCAGCCTAGGTCCCTGAGGCCTGAGGGGAATAGAGTAGGGATTTCTTTCTCTCTTTCTTTCTTCCTTCCTTCTTTCCTTTTCTTTCCTTTCCTTTTTTCTTTCTTTCTTTCTTTCTTCCTTCCTTTCTTTCTTTCAATTTTTCTTTTATTTTGGCATATAGTTGAGTTACCATATTGTGTTTGTCTTAGGTGTACAGCAATGTCATTCTGTTACACATTTACATATATCTGCTCTTTTTCAGATTCTTTTTTTTTTTTTTTTAATATTTATTTATTTGGCTGCGCCAGGTCTTAGTTGTGGCATGCAGTATCTAGTTCACTGACCAGGGATCGAACCCCGGCCCTCCTGTGTTCGGGGCCTGGAGTCTTAACTTCTGGACCACCAGGAAAGTTCCTTTTTTCAGATTCTTTTCAGATATAGGGTCTGAGTAGAGTTCCCTGTGCTCTACAGTAGGTCCTTGTTGATTATCCATTTTCTATATATTAATGTGTAAATGTTAATCCCAGCCCCCTAATTTTTCCCACCCCTCTTCCCATACCACGGCTCCCCCCCCCCCCACCCACCGCCCGCCCAGTAATTGTGCCTTCCCTCTCTGGCGGACCTAGGCTGCTGCTGCTTATTCTTGTTTTTGTTTTTTTGGCTACATTGGGTCTTCGTTGCTATGCTCGGGCTTTCTCTAGTTGCAGAGAGAGGGAGCTACTCTTCGTTGAGGTGTGCAGGCTTTTCAATGCGGTGGCTTCTCTTGTTGCAGAGCACAGGCTCTGAGTGCATGGGCTTCAGTGGCGCGTGGGTTTAGTTGCTCCGCGGCATGTGGGATCTTCCTGGACCAGGGCTCAAACCCGTGTCCCCTGCATTGGCAGGAGGATTCTTAACCACTGCGCCACCAGGGAAGTCCGGACCTAGGCTTCTTAGGAGTACACCCTCATTTGCCACAGTCCAGCCTCTTCAAGCTGTCTCCACACAGCCAACCCTGGTCTGACCTCTGAAGCCTGATATTCAGTACCCCGCCCCCACCAGCAGAGGAGCATCTCAGGCTCTGGTGCACAGGGTGTTGCACAGGGTGGAGGTGCCTACCTTATGTGCAGATTACTCTCCTTTTTGCCATTGCAAACAGGTTGCTGCACTGTCCTCTTAGGGTCTGGACCTTCCCCTTTGTCTAGGCTAATGTCCCTGTCAGTGATCAGGCTTCCCAGGGTGCTGGAATATTTTACCTTCACTGCTCCTTCCCTGGGGCACTAGATTCCTAGTGTCTAGATTCCTTCCCCACCCCGCCCCACCTTTTTTTTTCTTTTTTTAAGCCGAGTCTCACTGCTTCGGAATCTTAGTTCTTTGAAGAGGGATGGAACCCATGACCCCCACCCCCCACCCCCGCAGTGGAAACGTGGAGTCCTAACCACTGGACTGCAAGGAAATTCCCTTTTTTTTTTCCTTTTGTCCTTCCCGGTTACATGGAGGTTTTCTTGCCCTTTCGGAAGTCTGACGTGTTCCTCCGGCGTTCAGTAGGTGTGTGTGAATCATTCCACTTGTAGGTGTATTTTTAATGTCTTTGTAGGAGAGGGTGAGCTCCCTGTCCTACTCCTCTGCCATCTTAATCCTGTCTTGAAAAGTGAGTTTTAGACAGTAGATACTGACCTCAATTAGCAAAACTAAAATTTAATGTTTATTAAAACATAATTTTTTGTAGGTGTGAAAAAAATTTTTCTTTAAAATAACCCTCATTTACCAAATATAGCCAAATTAATTGGGTACAAGTTAGTGGGCTACAGTTTTATAATCAAAGGGAGAGTGGGGAGGGGGAGAAGACCACCTGCTTCCTCATTCTTGAGTAGACATCAATCTTTCATCATCAGCTCCTTCTCCACGTGGGGAATTTTCTTGTCATTACATGGTCAAAGCAGGACTGTCATGGTGCAATGGAAATGAGCAAAAAGGCAGTAATGTATAATAAAATATGAATTCATTTCAAGTTTTAGTATAACGTCAACCTTTCCTTATATTTTTGTTTTTAGTGCATGCAGAGGAGCGTGTCCTGGGAATCATTAATTTATGGAGCTCACTGGGCAGGATGTGGGTCACATTCCACCATTGTTGTGTTGTTTTGGAGCATGTCTCATGCTTCTGTTGCATGGGTTTGTGGTTAAGCAAACCTGCTTTCTTGAGTGATCATTAACTTACAGGGGTCTCCCATACTTTTTTCTTTACTTATAATCCCTTACTAGGATTAACTCTTTAATTACTTGCTTTGTCCTTTTACTCTGTCCCTATCATTGACACTGGGTTATGGTGAAGGAAAGTGCAATGTTTATTGTAAGGTGCCAATAAAAGGAGAAGCCGTGCCTGGTGCTCAAAAACCCCGAACTCCCTGAAGGGTTTCTGTAAAGCACTTTTTTTTTTTTTGGCTGCACTGGGCCTTCGTTACCGCACGCTGGCTTTCTCTAGTTGCAGCGAGCAGGGGCTTCTCATTGTGGTGGCTTCTCTTGTTGCAGAGCACGGGCTGTAGGGCGTGTGGCCTTCCGTAGTTGTGGCGCACGGGATTAGGTGCTCCGCGGCATGTGAGATCTTCCCTGACCAGGGCTCGAACCTGTGTCCCCTGCATTGGCAGGTGGATTCTTAACCACTGCGCCACCAGGGAAGTCCCTGTAAAGCATTTTTAAAGGCGAGGTGAGGGAGAGGGGTCCCAGCGAATGTGATCAGCTTGTGCACAATTCTCTGATTGGTTGATGGTGAGGTAACAGGGCAGTGTCATGGTGTTAACATTATCAATCCTTAGGCGCCAGTAGGTCTAGGGTCTACGTGCTCATGGTCATCACATAGTTAACTTCTTCCATTTGGTGGTGGTTTTAGCACCTGTAAAACAACTCAGGAAATGTGCATCTGATACTGTTATCTAGGAACGTCAGAGATGAGCTATAACAGAGGATATGGTGGAGGGGGTCTATCCCAGGAAGACCCCATAGGGTCCTGCTTGGTTACAAGAGGACGTTGAAGAAAGTAGCAATACTCCAGAAGGCCTAGTGCTGGGGGACGAGTTCACGGAGTGGTGTCAGTCCCAGACAGGAACCAAGGAAGCCTCAAGGGAGGGGCTTCTGGGTGAGTCTTGAGAAGGTAAAGAGGAGAGCACCATTTAGAGGCAATACACTGGGCGAGGGCCTGATATCTGGAGGGACCATGGCATGGTGAAACAAATGAGGGAAGGCTGGGCTGCTTTGGTCAGCCAGGGTAGTGAGAGAGGAGTGAGCAGCATGTGCTGGACTTTGTCCGGCAGGCACAAGGGAGTATGTACGTAGTTCCTGGAAGCAGGGCCAGCCTGGTGACCAGAACCTGTCTGGGGCTCCTGCTGCAGCAGCTGCCCTTACACATAAGTGTTCCAGCCCTGCTGACCCTCACAGTCCCCTGTGTTCACCTGTTTTCAAGGGCTCATGAAGTCAGGGGCCACTCAGCTTTCTGCACTTCCCAGGGTCAGGAGGAGCCTGTGTGTCCATCCACCCAGGGCTGAAGGCCTGGAGTGGACCAAGGTGGGCTCAGGAGACAGTATGCTTGAGGCCTGGGGCACTCACCTACATCCACTAGGAGCTGGGCCTCTGCCCCCAGTGCTGATGGGTGACCTGATGAGCTTGTTGGCCCACCGAAGAGCCGTAGCTAGTCACTTGTCTAGTCATTGTCTTCACTTACCTTGCCCAGAATAGGTGCTTCTCATCTCTTTTGCAATGGAGAAACTGAGCCTTTGAAGACTAGGCACCTGACCTGGTTACACCCCTGTTAAGATGTAGAGCTGGGATTTGAACCCCGGTTCTGTCAGACTTCCCTGACCCTTGCCCTGGCCCTTTTGGGGAGTAATCTGGGCTGGTGGTTGAGCTCCCCCAGGATGCGCCTGGATATGCCCCACTCCAGGCTGAGCCACAGGCCTAGGTGGGGCCTGTGCAGTCCCTTCCGCCTCTGCCCACCTCTAAGTCTCCTTCTTAAAGCAAGCTCTAGTCTCAGGGAGGATCTGCTCACCAAGCCTGCCAGGATATCCTAGGTTGGGCCTGGCGTGTGACTCTCCCCAGCAGATAGACTTCTTTCCCTTTCTCTTGCTTCCTGGCTCAGAGTCCCCGTCTCTTGCTTCCTGGCTCAGAGTCCCCGGCATCAGCCTCTGTGCCTCCCACTTCAGCCTTGAGAAGGGCAGCATTCTGTCTTGTGGGGTCATGAGGCCGGGTGAGGTAACCGAAGCCATCACTCACCAATGAAGGCAGACCATGTGCCCCATTCCACCCTCCCCAGGTGCCCGGAGCAGTACGCAAGCTGACTCAGGTTCCAGTGAGGATGAGGCAGCCAGCGAGGCCCGCAGCACCACCAGTGAATGTCCCAGCCTTCTTAGCACCGCAGCAGAGGAAAGCTTTGGTGAGAGTGGGTGGGAATATGGCAGGGACTCAGTGGGGCTCCGTGGGCTAGGGCAAGAAGCGGGGATGACGAGCTGGCCTTGCAGGGGGGGATGCCGTGGATGAGCAGGGCCAGCAGGAAGACCTTGAGGAGAAGTTGAAGGAATATGTGGACTGCCTCACAGACAAGAGGTACTCCTGACTTCCAACCAATCCCTTCCCCTGTGTCCCTGCTTAGCCCATGCCAAATGTGACCCAGGTAGGATTGGCCCACCAAACCCCTTTCTTCCTCCCCCAGTGCCAAGACCCGGCAGGGTGCTCTCGAGAGCCTGCGTCTGGCCCTAGCAGCGCACCTACTCTCTGACTTCTTGCTGGAGCGCAGCCTCACAGTGGCTGATGCCTTGGAAAAGTGCCTCAAGAAAGGTTGGGCCTGGGGGCGCACAGGGGGCCTGAACTGGCTGGGTACTGGCCCTTGCTGCATTGACTGACTGGAAGGCATCCCTGCAGGGAAGGGCGAGGAACAGGCCCTTGCCGCTGCTGTGCTAGGCCTGCTGTGCATTCAGCTGGGCCCTGGACCCAAGGGTGAGGAGTTATTCCACAGCCTGCAGCCCCTGCTGGTCTCTGTGCTCAGTGACAGCACAGCTAGCCCTGCTGCCCGGCTCCACGTGAGTGTTCCTTGCCCTGTGACACCCTTCCTTCACCTAATCCCTAAGCAGAGACATGGGTTCCACCTGCCTCCAGGCTCCCCTGCTCCGAGGGTGAGCCCCGTGGCTGGGAACCCAGGCTCACCCTCTGACCACGGCCTGGCTTTGCCCTCCTCCCAGCAGTGCGCTTCTGCTCTTGGCCTGGGCTGCTACGTGGCTGCCACCGATGTCCAGGTAAGTGGCCTTCAGGCACAGGCAGTAGAGCACGTAGGCCCTAGCTCTGCCCCTGAGCCACTCCCCTGCCTCCTTATGCCTCTAGGACCTGGTCTCCTGCCTCACCTGCTTGGAAGGCGTTTTCAGCCGGTCCTGTGGTGTGGGTGGCTCCACAGCCCCTGTGGTCCCTGTCAGCCTGCAGGGCTTGCTCTGTGCTGCCCTGCAGGCCTGGGCCTTGCTACTCACCATCTGCCCCAGCGCCCATATCAGCCGCATCCTGGACAGGTAGGGGTGACTGCCCACTGGGAGTGGGAGGGGAAGGGTGAAGAGGCCGCCAGCCCACACACATGGCTCAGCCTGCCACTTCCCCAGGCAGCTGCCCCGGCTGCCCCAGCTCTTGTCCAGTGAAAGTGTGAACCTGCGGATGGCTGCCGGCGAGACCATCGCATTGCTCTTTGAGCTCACCCGGGACCTTGAGGTGTGAGAGATGGCGGGGGGGCGCAGGGGAGGGTGCCTGCTGACACCACCTGCCCATCTCAGGCTGGGTGCAGGGATGCCACAGAAAACAAGGTAGCCTTAGGTCATTATGGAGGGGAAGTAGCCCCAACACAGACTCAGAGGCCAAGTGCTCTGATGGGGCCCCTTAGCGGAGGTGTCTGGTGCAGGCAGGGGCCAAGAAGGGATGCAGAGGAGGGTCAGGCAGAGAAGAAAATGACTTTCTTGGTGAAAGGAAGGATTTGGGCGACCCCACTGTGTTAAAAGCCAACAGAGCTCAGGCTTCTGCTCCCACGTCCTCCATCGCTCCCACTGCAGGAGGACTTTGTTTATGAGGACATGGAGGCCCTCTGCAACATGCTGCGCACTCTGGCCACTGACAGCAACAAGTATCGGGCCAAGGCTGACCGCCGGCGCCAACGCTCTACCTTCCGGTCCGTGCTGCACTTTGTCGAGGTACGTGTGACAAGGGATGCGTCCTAGCGAGGGTGCACCCCCAGGCATAGCCGCCAAGCCCAGTCACAGCCCCTCTACCCTGCAGGGCGGCGAGTGTGAGGAGGAGACAATCCGCTTCGGGCTCGAGGTGCTCTATGTGGACAGCTGGGCTCGGCGCCGGGTCTACGCTGCCTTCAAGGACGCGCTGGGTTCCGGCATGCACCACCACCTCCAGGTGGGGAGGCGGATGGGGAAGGGGTACCCCGCTTGGCTGTTTCAGACTGGCCTGAGCTCACTGCCTTCTTTGCCCCCAGAACAACGAGCTACTCCGTGACATCTTTGGTCTGGGCCCTGTGCTGGTGCTGGATGCCACTGCCCTGAAGGCCTGCAAGATCTCACGTTTTGAGAAGGTTTGCACCTTTGTCTTCCCTCCATTCCTGTGGCCTGGAGCTCTGCAGGGGCTGGAGGAGAAGCCCTGGGCTGCCTCCTCCCAGCTCACTAGACCCTCACTCTTTGTCCCACCCCAGCACCTGTACAACGCTGCTGCCTTCAAAGCCAGGACCAAGGCACGCAGCCGTGTGCGGGACAAGCGGGCAGACATCCTGTGAGGCAGGATCAGCCGAAGAGGAGACTGTCCACATCCTTGCCCATATTTTTAACAGAAGACAGTGCAACACCTGGTTCCTGCCAGGCATTGTCGCTTTATTTTTTTAATGACAAAACCAAAAACAGACATGGGGGTGGGTGGCTGGAGGCCAGGCCACTTGGGACCTTCGTGCTTTGCCCCTGTGCCAGCCCTGTGGCCACTTCCTGCCCTGTCTCAGGGCTGTGGGGCAGGCAGAAGAGGGCTGTCCCTTTCTCAGGCCTTGCTCCCCTGGGATGACCCACTTTCGGGGCGGGGGTGGTGAGAGTATCTGGACAACTGCCACTACAACATGTGGGGAGGTGAGGCTACCTGAAGTGGATTTATATGCTGAGTTTTAAAGATTTTAGAGATAATTAATTAAACAATGTGCAGCCTTCTGTGGCCCTGGCTTCTGGGTGTTTCTGCCTGCCCTCCCTATCCACCAACCCAGGCTTGGGCCCAGCTGGGCCTCCCTATCTCCATCTCACCTTTGCCCTCCAAAATAATCTCTCCCCAGGGGCCCTCCTCCCCCTACTCAGAGCCCAGCCTGTCTTTTGAGAGCTGAGGCTGGACCCCCCCCCCACTGGGAGGCCTGGCAGAGTTTGGGTGACCAGGGTGGGCAGCTATTTTTAGACTTCTGAACCTGCTATCTGGAGAAGGCAAGAAAGGCAGGCAGCTGCGGGGTCAGATCAGGCTCTTATATGAAAACCTCACCAAGGAAGTAATGTGGAGCAGTAGTGGGAGAGGGGAAAGCTACCAATGGCCACTTTATTCCCCCCTACACATACCCCCAGGCCCCAGGTCCAAGTGGCATCTCAACTGGGTGCTCGGGCCTCACTCGAGTTGAGCCTCCGCAGCTGGCTGAGGCTGGCGAGCCGGAGTTTGAGCAGCATTTCCTCCTGCGTTCGCAGTGTGTGCGCCAGCACTCGTAGGGATTCGCTCTGCAGCACTAAGACAGGTGGGCAGTAATGGGGGATTATCAGACCACATGCCACCCCACAACACCCGACCCTCCCAGCCCTTCACTGCCTCGGTCTCTCCATTCCACTGGCTTCCTGCGCCCTCCTTACCACTCAGGTAGACGGCCAGGACAGCCAGCGCCAGGCAGGTGAGCACCAGCAGCGCCAGCAGCAGCAGGAAGCTGCCGCGGCTGTGCGCGGGGCTGCAGCTGGTCTGGGCACACATCGATGGAGGCAGGATGCCCAGCAGCTCATCCCATGGCTGCGCCTCCTCGGCCAGGTAGGGCCACAGTGAACCTGCAGGGCAAACGGGGGATCAGGAGGGCGGCAGGTGCGCCTGCTTTCCTCCCTTCTCCCAGTCCATGGGTCCCACTCCCCTGCACCCTCTCACCTCCGCTGTGCAGATCGCTGATGGACTCCACCCGGTGTAGGCGAACCTCCTGCACATGATTAGGAGCCAGTGGTGCCCTGCTCCTTGTCGGTGCCACGGTGTCTGCAGGGGCAGCGTGGGGCTGATTCAGCCAGCGGGTCATGCCCTCCCTTCTAGATGGTGTCCAGCGGCAGCAGGGGCTCAGAAGAGGTAGAAGGGGCATTTGGCTCCTGATCCCCTAAAACCAACTCAGGAGTGACCCGTGATTTGGAACCAAGACAACGTGAAAACTGCGTACGCCTGTTTCACCCACAGTAGCAGGAGGTGCTGCTTGACTTACATTTATTTGTTTCCTTCCAAGCACCTCAGGGACTTTCAGGCATTCCCCTCTGCTTGCTCGTTTCTAGAGAATTTATCAGGCTTGGAGAACTCAACCCACAGCCCATGAAGTTCATTCCTGCTTCTGCTATCAGTTTTCCCTGCAGACCCTGTGCCTGGGGCCTTCTCCCAGTACCCAGCAGAAGCAGCCCTATTCTAGCCAGCTTTTTGCCTTTTGCTCCTGGCCTCAGCTCTGCCTCCTTTTACATACTAAGTGTGATTCTGCTGTGAACCCTGCTGTTCTCACTCATCATGAGAGGAGACCCACCTTTGTTAGCAAACTGTTCCACTTGCCTTTGAGGTCTCCCCTCAGGCATCTCTTCGAGGCTGCCTGGGCATTTAGGTTGTTTCCAATCCCCTTCCTAAATTAAAACCCCCTAGAAAAGGACATGCATCATTGAGTATTAAGGCTTTCCCCCAGTTTCCCAATAGTTATTAAGGATGGATTCCCAGAAGCAGAATTACTAGGTCAAACAGCAGGGACTTTTCCTTTTAAGCTGTCATCACATTGTCCTCTGGAATAGTTGTCCACAGCCTCCAAAAGAGTAAAATGTCGCCACCAATAGGCATCTCCATAGAAAAAAATTTTATATACATAAGTGTGCACATATATATTTGCTAAGTTGGGAGATGAGAAAAGGCCTTTCTTGACCAATTTTGTTGGGGGTCTTTGCTTGGGGAGCCTGACCAATATCTGTGTGGCTTCCTAGTTCACAGCCTCTGCCCATTTAGTCACTGGGGCTGTGTACCGTTCTTGTGATTTTAATTACTTATTTTTGGACCCAGTGAAGTATTTATTTTGTGATCTCTAAAAATTATATTTTCTTCTGGTGGTGCTTCCCCCCTCCCCTTGAAGTCTTGGCCCCTTTGGGACTTCCCTGGTGGCAGTGGCTAAGACTCTGCGCTTCCAATGCAGGGGGCCTGGGTTCGATCCCTGGTCAGGGAACTATATTCCACATGCTGCAACTAAGACCCGATGCAGCCAAATTAAAAGAAAAAATTCTTGGCCCCTTAAGATCTCCAGATGCCTAGCTGGAAGCTAGATAACAAATTCAGGGGCATTGGCAGGATACCTCCTGATAGAAGCAGGGGTGATTGGACTCTCTGGGTCTAACACTTTCAGAATAGTACCGTAACCTTCATGATTTGCTTGAAACTGACCTTTGACATGCTCAAAAATGTGTAAAACAAAAACCAGTGCTGTCTGTCCGTTAGGTCTGGGTGGTGGTGGATTGGGGTTCGTATTAAATTCTGTGCACTTGGCTGTGTTTTTCCCACACTTTTAAATTGATCTTGGGTTCTTTCTGTTACCAGGAAGAACACATAGTAAATGTCATCCTTAAGACCTCAAAAGGGGACTTCCCTGGTGGCTCAGTGGTTAAGAATCCGCTTGCCAATGCAGGGGACACGAGTTCGAGCCCTAGTCCAGGAAGATCCCACATGCCGCGGAGCAGCTAAGCCCGTGCGCCACAACTACTGAGCCTGCGCTCTAGAGCCTGTGAGCCACAACTACTGAAGCCCGGGCACTTAGAGCCTGTGCTCTGCAACAAGAGAGGCCACCGCAATGAGAAGCCCGCGCTCTGCAACGAAGAGTAGCCCCCGCTCGCCGCAACTAGAGAAAAGCCCGTGCGCAGCAACGAAGACCCAACTCAGCCAAAAATAAATATTAAAAAAAAAAAAAAAAAGACCTCAAAAGGAAGCAAACACTCTCACACCCAGGGCCAGTCCCCTCCCATTCAGTATAAAATGTCGAAAATGTGATGGGGGGAGTTGACCAGTTGGGTCAAGCTGGAGCCTTGGTGCAGCTGGTCCTGCATCCTGGCCAGCACTGTACCTGAAGCTTCCCAGGTCCCTGCTCTGGCCCCTCTGAGCTTCCATACTTTTTGCATGACAGTGAGTCAATTAGGAAAGTGGCCACCAAAGTCTTTAACTAGAAGTCAGTCCGGCCAGGCCAAGGGACCCCAACCTTTAGCCAGTTGGGGCCACACAGGCCCACACTGGAGGCCAGAAGCCTATCCACTCCCAGTCCCTGGGTCATGTGCCCAAATGCTTTGCAAAACCACTGCCTGCCCCCAATCCCAGTGCCCTCCCTTAAGGAAGAGCTTAACTGGCCAGCCTGCCCAGCCCACACCCACTTGGGCACAACCTGTAGTTGACCCTCCCCTGCCCCCAACCCCTCCCTGCTGTCCTCAGCAGGGGTTACAGGTATGAGGTGAGGAGGCGTTCGGGGCATGGTAGGCCCTTCCTTCACGCATAGGGGGCCAGTCCCTTCACTCGAGCTAGGACACGGTGACTGATGACTAGTTAAGGAAGTGAGGTCAGTAGGAAAGGGGCCAGGTTTCTCCATGGTCTACAGGGTCACAGCATTGGGGCCTTACCCTCCCTCACAGTCATTTCCTACCTTCTTGGGCCTCCTCTGGCATGGTGGGTGTTGGGCAGGCAGGGGGTCGATGGGAGTGCCTAGTACCAGGACCAGATAGAGGCAGCAGTGGCTCCGCTGAGAGCCTGGGGAAGGCCTGGCCGCCTCCCAACCTGGGCTGAAAATAGGCGTGAGCTCAGCACACTGGGCTATATTTAGAGGGGGCACCTCCCAGCCATGGGAAGGAGCAGAGTGACCCACATGGACCAGCCTAGACGAGCTACCTGGTGATGGAGCCCAGGCAAGAGCACACCTCCAGTAGTGCATGTACCCTGGGAACCCTGCTACTCATGTCTGCAGGGCCTTGGTGTCCATCCAGACAAGCCTCCTCAGGCTCACCTCCAGTGATGTCCCACATGGCAAGCCCATGCAAGGGAGTCCTATGCATCTCCACCCCTCCACCCCCTGAAGACCCCTACCCACAGCGGGTTCATCTAGCAAATGTGGGACAAGCACCCACCACTGATCTGCTGGCATCACGAATTAGGAGTGATGAACAACTGGAGCCCAGTGCCCTGAGGGCTCTGAGAGCCCCCAAAGGGGACAGAGACACCCCCAATACCTGCAGGTACCCATGCTGGTCAGTGGAGGAACATAGGTTGAAGGTTGATACTTCTATTACTAAGTTTACAACTTTGGGTAAAGGAATGCTCCCTTTCAGACCTGTTTTCTCATCTGTAAAGCAGGAATAACAATGGTTCCTACCTGGCACAGTTCACATGAGAATGGAAATATAAGCACATTCTGAAGCCCTTAGCCCAATGCAAAGTTTTGATCCTCCTTCCTCTCTCCATAAGGGAACAGAGGTCACACAAGTTCATGTGAGGATGCATGGCACCACCTGCCCTTAAAGAGAGGGAGTGGCCCAGCTTAGGACCCACCCTCTGCTGTTGGACCCCTGTGCCCCTCCTTCCCAAATGGGACAAAGCAAGACAATAGGAGCTACTTCTTAAACATCTGAAATCCATCACTCTGCTGTATCCTTCTTGATATTCCTCAAACGCAAGCTTGTTCCCACCTCAGGGCCTTTGCACTGGCTGTTCCCACCTGGAATGTTCTTCCCTAGATGCTCCCATGGCTGGCTCCCTGTCATTTAGCTCAAATGTCACCCCCTCAGTGAGGCCTTCTGCTCACGTTCTTTTCTACATCACCCAATTTTATTTTTTTCATAGCATTTAGCCCAGAAATTATATCATCCAGAATATACAGTTGACCCTTGAATAACTAGGGGTTAGGGATCCCAACCCTCTGTGCAATGGAAAATCCACATATAACTTTACAGTTCACCCACCCTCTGTAACCATGGTTCCGCATCTGCAGATTCAACAAACCAGGGATCCTGTAGTACTGTAGTACTATTTATTGAAAAAAATCACATGTAAGTGGATCCTATACAGCTCAAGCTGGTGTTATTCAAGGGTTAACTGTACTATGCATGTCAGTATCCCCAAAGGCCCTACAGAATCCACTCAGTCACATGGAAACCACCTTTAATCCTCACCACAGCATCCTTAAAATAAATAGGTTTTGAGACTTCCAGGAAGGTGTCCAAGGCCACACAGCAAGAACTAGTGAGACAGGGTGGGACCTGGCACCTTTTGCTGCAGTGCTTACACCTGGACAAACAACTCCTGGAGCAACAATACAAGAAACTATAAGGGACTAAAAATAACTATGCACCTGCAACTGGGGCAAATTATGAACAAGATACAAAAAGACCAAAAACCCAACTGCCACTTCTGAAGTGTTGGGAGCAAAAGGAGTGCACTTCTCACGATTCCTGCCCACGACACCACCAAGAGAGTGGGCAGACCACCTAAGCCACCCCTACCGCCTGAACCATGGATCTGACCCTACCCTCACCCCATTTAAAGGACCAACTCACCCCCCACCCCCGCTTCAGGGAGCAAGCAAGGCAACCTGTTGTTTGTTTCTGCTCCCTTGTGCTGCAGCATGAGTCCCAATAAAGCCTTGCCTGAATTTCTCGTCTGCCCTCTTATCAATTTCTGTTCACTGAAGAGTCCAAGAATCTGGGTCGGTAACGTACTTGGTGGCAACTCCACTGGACACCTATGGGGACTTCTGCCCCCTCCCTGGGAGAGAATCCAGGCACCTCTGGAACCAACAAACGCAGTTTCCCCGTAGGTGACAAGCTGCCACCTGAACCTCGTTTCAGCATAATCACGTTTGGTAAGTCTGCCTTCCTGGCCCCTGAGAGTCTCAGTACCATCATTCAGGCAACGCTTTCCCCCTCCCCTTTGTCCTTTTTCCCTCATGGTTTTCCCTTTCCCTCTCCTGATAGCTCTCTACTTCCCCTTTCTCTGTCCTCTTGTTCCAAGAGAGTGGACATCGGGCAGCTACAGCAGCACTCCTCTCAGCTTGTGAGACCATGCTCCCTCTGACCAACGACTCACCTTGATGGATGACAAACAGAGGTGGGAGAGGCTCGCCTCAAGCAGTGCAGATCTTGGTCCAGCAGGCTCTCCCGGACAGGAGATTTCTGAGAGTGATAGAGGTTCAACCCTCATATCCTGTAGTTTTTGCAAGTCCAATCATCACAATATCCTCACCTTTATTTTCCTGCCGCCAAGAGAAGTCCCATCAGGAACGGGCCAAGGCAGATTTCTATAAAAACCTGTGGGTGCAAATCCTACCTGTGGGTTAGAGTCCTACGTATGATGTACAAAGTGTACGCATGCATAGAAGTCCCACCTGTGGATCAGAATCCCACAGAGACGTACAAATGGTTGTTTCCCAGGATTAATCACCCCAGTGGGCAGTGGACAGGGTGCTGCCTCCTTCACTGGCCCTTTCTGAAGGTGCGCAGACTGGTGCCTACATAGACACCTGCTGGGGGCAGGTTGAAACGGCAATCTCTCTCTTTCTGTCTTTTCTATCCCTCCTCCCTTTACCTCTCCCTTGATTCTTACACCTACACTCCTGTTCCTTTCATCCTGGGGACTCCTTCTTTGTGTCACAAACTCTGGGGAGGAAATTCTGTGACCCCCTTGGTTGTAACGCTAGGCCTCAGCTCCATCTGGCCCCCGGGATCTCCAGTTGTTAGCCCCAAATTTATATGTAAACATGAAAAACACCCAGGGAATCCTCAAAGACTATCCTCGGGGTTGCATTCTTAAAAACTGGGGAAAATTTAAATTAGGCGGTTTAAAAAGGAATAAGCTGCTTTTCTCTTTCAACACAGCCTGGCCCCAATATGCCTTGGGCGACCAGGCGAAGTGGCCACAGAATGAATCCCTTAACTTTAACACCATTTTACAACTGGACCTGTTTTGTAAACAGTCCCCAAAATGGGAGAAGTCCCATAAGCACAGGCCATTATAAAACTCTGTCAAAACTCTGCTCTGAGGGATTCCTGTCATATGTGTTTAGCCTCTATTTCTGTGTCTCTCCCAGAAGGTTTGGAGCCAGACGCCTATTTCAACCACCACTAGCCGTCAGCACACCAAGCCATCTTTTCGGTCTCCCATTTCTTCCCCTTCCCTGTCTTCAGGCCCGGACCCCCACCTTACCCTGTCAAATCAGAAACCCCAAAATAAGAACCCAGGTGCTTTCCCCAGTGGGGCTCCAATCAGGCTCAAAGGTAGCCCCCACTTTTGCCCCACCAGGCTTTTACGACATCTGGGAAGTAACTGATGAGAATGGAGAATTGCTAGAGTGCAGCATGTCCCCTTCTCACTGCCGGACCTAGAAATCTGTAAGGAGCGATTTGGCAGGTTCTCAGAGAACCCTGAAAAGCTTAGGGACAAATTTATCAGGCTGGGATTAACATTCTCCCTGACCTGGTAGGATATCATAGTTATTCTGGCCCACTGCTGTACCCTGAATGACATGGAGCGTATACTGAAAAAGGACAAAAAACACACAGATGGCCTTCTGACCACCAATCTGCACCACCAAATTTATCAAGTGAGTGGTAACACAATCCAAGATCATGAGCCACACTGGGACTATGAGGATCATGTAGGCCAGGCTAAGATGAAACATGTTACTTGTGTATCAGAAGGAATGAAAAGGTATACGGTGAAACCTGTAAATCATGAAGTCCAAGAAGTTACACAAAAACAAGATAAAAACCCAGCACTCTTCCTGAGCTGGAAGGCAGGGTCATTCAGGAAGTAAACCAATGCAGACCCTGAGTTTGCAGAAGGGAAATCACTATTTACCATGCATTTTATCACCCACTCTGCTCCTGATAGCAGGAGAAAACTGCAAAAGCTTGAGGCTGGGTCCCAAACAAAAGACACAAAATAGCCAAAGCAATTCTGAGATAGAAAAACGGGAGCTGGAGGAATCAGACTCCCTAACTTCAGATTATGCTACAAAGCTACAGTAATCAAAACAGGATGGTATGGCACAAAAACAAAAATATAGATCAATGGAACAGTATAGAAACCCCAGAAATAAACCCACCCTAAAATGGTTACTTAAACTACGACAAGGAGGCAAGAATATAAAATGGAAAAAGACACTCTCTTCAATGACTGGTGGTAGAAAGCTACATGTAAAAGAATGAAATTACAACATTCTCTAACACCATACATAAAAATAAAATCAAAATGAATTAAAGACCTAAGTGTAAGGTCAAATACTCTAAAACACTTAGATGAAAACATAAAAACAACACTGTTTGACATAAATAGCAAAAATATTTTTTGGATCCACAACTTAAGAAATGAAAGTAAAGACAAAAATATGGGACATAATTAAACTTCAATGGTTCAGCACAGAAGACACCATAAAAAAAGAAAACCATCAAAATGCTGGAAAGTATCAACATGTCCAAATGAAGCAACCCACAAGGGATTCACCTCCAAAATACAGAAACAGCTCAGGAAGCTCTATATAAAAACAACAACAAAACAAAAAATAAGCTGAAGAATTAACTAGACAATTCTCCAAGGAAAATGTACAGATGGAAAAAAAACACATGAAAAAATGCTCAACATCACGAATTATTAGAGAAATACAAATCAAAATTACAACGAGGTAAGACCTCAACCAGTAAGAACGGCCATCAGCAAAAAGTCTCAAAACACTAAATGCTGGACAGGGCGTGGAGAAAACGCAAACCTCCTGCACTACTGGAGGGAATATAAATTGGTACAACAACCGGGGAGAACAGTGCGGAGGTTCCTGCAAAAAGGAAAAAGACAACTACCATCTGATCCCCCAATCCCACTTCTGGGCAAACACCCAGAGAAAACCATAGTTCAAAAACCTACACGCACCCCAACGTGCATCACAGCACTCTATACAACAACCGAGACACCGAAGTAGGCAAAATGTCCCCCAACAGATGACTGGATACAGAAGTTGTGTTACATATCTACGATGGAATAGTACACAACCATACAAAAGACGGAAATACTGCCATTTGCAGCAACACGGAAGGACCTCGAGATGATCCAAGTGAAGTAAATCAGATGAAGGTCGATAAATATCATGGGATATGACTTACATGTGGAATCTAAAAACTCATACAAATCAACTGATTCACAAAACAGCGACAGACTCAGAGACTTAGAAAACAAACTTATGCTTACCAAAGGGGAAAGATGGGGGAGAGGGATACATTAGGAGGTGGGCATTAACATGTATACATGAACATATATACAATCCATACTCCAGAAAGAGCTACTCTACAACACAGGGGATTCTGTTCAACACTTTGTCACAACCTATATAAGAGAAGGATCCTAAAAAAATAGACATATGCATAGGTACGACTAAATCACAACGCTTTACACCTGCAAGAGACACAACATGGTCCATCCAGTTGCTTGAAAATGAAAGAAAAATGCAGTTCAAGAAAAAGAAAGGAAGAAAATGAAAGACGTGTACTGGATTTTTTGCAGCCTCGGGGACCTGGGCTGGTGTCACATCCCTGCAGCCTCAGCAGGCTGTGTCTCAAGCCTGGTTGTCGTGGGGCTGAGGGGACTGGGGAGGATGTGCCAGCAAATGAGCCCCCCTGGGACCTGCAGTGTCTGGTCCACTCGAAATGGGACCACAATCTCCAGATCAGGGCAGGCCCTCCTATAGCTCAACCAAGCCTAGTGCGCCCAAAGGAGGGTGGATCCTCTGCGCTGCAAGAGCTTTGAAACGTCACCTGATCTCCACATCTCCTGGTGCTGGGGTTCCCACCTCCAGCCTCCTGCCTTCGTGTCGTACCAACTACAGTTCCCTCGGCACCCTCCCTCAGTGTAGCACTTTGGCAAGGGGTGCGACTTGTGTGGGGGTGAAGGGTAACAGGCAGAAAGGAAGGAGACACAAGCCCTTGGGTGTTGGTTCTGGCACGTGCCCCTCCAAGTTACAACCCGGGAACACCGCTTTCTTTCGCTAAGGCTCTGGTTGCCAGAGGGACCAGAGATGGGCACGAAGAAGTCTGCCGCCTTGTGGACAATTCCTGGAACAACAACTTGGAAACCGGTGCTTCTGGGCACTACGATTCACAAGGCCTGCAGGGCTTTAAAAAAATAACACCTGCGCTCAAGAAATGTCCTAGGATACGTAATTGAAAAGACTTCAGAACAGGCCGGATTGGTCAGAAGACAATTTCAAGAGGTACATTTCCCTCACACTGTTGGGAAAGAAGAAAAAAAAAACATGAAAAGATGCTGAAGATCACCAATTACTTGAGAATTGCAAATCAAAGGAGCAATGAGGTATCATCTGACACCAGTCAGAATGGCCATCATGAGAATGTTTCCAAACAATAAATTCCAGAGAGGGCATGGAGAAATCAAACCCTCCTCCACTGCTGGGGGCAATGTAACTGGTACAGCCACTGGGAAGTACACTTGGGAGGTTCCTTCGAAAAACGAAACATAGAACTACCATCTGATCCCCAATCACACTTCTGGGCAAACACCCAGAGAAAAACATAGTTCAAAAACCTATATGCACCCCAACGTGCATGACAGCACTCTATACAACAACCGAGACACCGAAGCAGGCAAAATGTCCCCCGACAGATGACTGGATACAGAAGATGTGGTACATATCTACGATGGAATACTACTCAGCCATACAAAAGACGGAAATACTGCCATTTGCAGCAGCACGGAAGGACCTCGAGATGATCTAACTAAGTGAAGTAAATCAGGTGGAGGTCGATAAATATCATGGGATATGACTTACATGTGGAATCTAAAAACTCATACAAATCAACTGATTCACAAAACAGCGACAGACTCAGAGACTTAGAAAACAAACTTATGCTTACCAAAGGGGAAACATGGGGGAGAGGGATACATTAGGAGGTGGGCATTAACATGTCTACATGAACATATATACAATACATACTCCACAAAGAGCTACTCTACAACACAGGGGACTCTGTCCAACACTTTGTCACAACCTATGAAAGAAAATGATCCTAAAAAAATAGACATATGCATAGGTACGACTAAATCACAACGCTTTACACCTGCAAGAGACACAACATGGTCCATCCAGTTGCTTAAAAATGAAAGAAAAATGCAGTTCAAGAAAAAGAAAGGAAGAAAATGAAAGACGTGTACTGGATTTTTTGCAGCCTCGGGGACCTGGGCTGGTGTCACATCCCTGCAGCCTCAGCAGGCTGTGTCTCAAGCCTGGTTGTCGTGGGGCTGAGGGGACTGGGGAGGATGTGCCAGCAAATGAGCCCCCCTGGGACCTGCAGTGTCTGGTCCACTCGAAATGGGACCACAATCTCCAGATCCGGGCAGGCCCTCCTATAGCTCAACCAAGCCTAGTGCGCCCAAAGGAGGGTGGATCCTCTGCGCTGCAAGAGCTTTGAAACGTCACCTGATCTCCACATCTCCTGGTGCTGGGGTTCCCACCTCCAGCCTCCTGCCTTCGTGTCGTACCAACTACAGTTCCCTCGGCACCCTCCCTCAGTGTAGCACTTTGGCAAGGGGTGCGACTTGTGTGGGGGTGAAGGGTAACAGGCAGAAAGGAAGGAGACACAAGCCCTTGGGTGTTGGTTCTGGCACGTGCCCCTCCAAGTTACAACCCGGGAACACCGCTTTCTTTCGCTAAGGCTCTGGTTGCCAGAGGGACCAGAGATGGGCACGAAGAAGTCTGCCGCCTTGTGGACAATTCCTGGAACAACAACTTGGAAACCGGTGCTTCTGGGCACTACGATTCACAAGGCCTGCAGGGCTTTAAAAAAATAACACCTGCGCTCAAGAAATGTCCTAGGATACGTAATTGAAAAGACTTCAGAACAGGCCGGATTGGTCAGAAGACAATTTCAAGAGGTACATTTCACTCCCAGTGTTGGGAAAGAAGAAAAAAAAAACATGAAAAGATGCTGAAGATCACCAATTACTTGAGAATTGCAAATCAAAGGAGCAATGAGGTATCATCTGACACCAGTCAGAATGGCCATCATGAAAATGTCTCCAAACAATAAATTCCAGAGAGGGCATGGAGAAATCAAACCCTCCTCCACTGCTGGGGGCAAGGTAACTGGTACAGCCACTGGGGAGTACACTTGGGAGGTTCCTTCGAAAACGAAACATAGAACTACCATCTGATCCCCAAACACACTTCTGGGCAGACACCCAGAGAAAACCAGAGTTCAAAAACCTACACGCAGGGCTTCCCTGGTGGCGCAGTGGTCGCGAGTCTGCCTGGTAATGCAGGGCACACGGGCTTGGGCCCTGGTCTGGCAAGATCCCGCATTCCACGGAGCGGCTGGGCCCGTGAGCCACAACTGCTGAGCCTGCGCGTCTGGATCCTGTGCCCCGCAACAGGAGGGGCCGCGATAGTCAGAGGCCCGCGCACCGCGATGAAGACTGGGCCCCGCACCACGATGAAGAGTGGCCCCCGCTTGCCGCAAGTAGAGAAAACCCTCGCACGAAACGAAGACCCAACACAGCTAAAAATAAATAAATAAATAAATAGAGTAGCTATTAATTTAAAAACAAAAAACCTACACGCACCCCAACGTGCATGACAGCACTATATACAACAACCGAGACACCGAAGCAGGCAAAATGTCCCCCAACAGATGACTGGATACAGAAGTTGTGTTACATATCTACGATGGAATAGTACACAACCATACAAAAGACGGAAATACTGCCATTTGCAGCAACACGGAAGGACCTCGAGATGATCCAAGTGAAGTAAATCAGATGGAGGTCGATAAATATCATGGGATATGACTTACATGTGGAATCTAAAAACTGATACAAATCAACTGATTCACAAAACAGCGACAGACTCAGAGACTTAGAAAACAAACTTATGCTTACCAAAGGGGAAAGATGGGGGAGAGGGATACATTAGGAGGTCGGCATTAACATGTATACATGAACATATATACAGTCCATACTCCACAAAGAGCTACTCTACAACACAGGGGATTCTGTTCAACACTTTGTCACAACCTATATAAGAGAAGGATCCTAAAAAAATAGACATATGCATAGGTACGACTAAATCACAATGCTTTACACCTGCAAGAGACACAACATGGTCCATCCAGTTGCTTGAAAATGAAAGAAAAATGCAGTTAAAGAAAAAGAAAGAAAGAAAATAAAAGGCGTGTACTCGATTTTTTGCAGCCTCGGGGACCTGGGCTGGTGTCACATCCCTGCAGCCTCAGCAGGCTGTGTCTCAAGCCTGGTTGTCGTGGGGCTGAGGGGACTGGGGAGGATGTGCCAGCAAATGAGCCCCCCTGGGACCTGCAGTGTCTGGTCCACTCGAAATGGGACCACAATCTCCAGATCAGGGCAGGCCCTCCTATAGCTCAACCAAGCCTAGTGCGCCCAAAGGAGGGTGGATCCTCTGCGCTGCAAGAGCTTTGAAACGTCACCTGATCTCCACATCTCCTGGTGCTGGGGTTCCCACCTCCAGCCTCCTGCCTTCGTGTCGTACCAACTACAGTTCCCTCGGCACCCTCCCTCAGTGTAGCACTTTGGCAAGGGGTGCGACTTGTGTGGGGGTGAAGGGTAACAGGCAGAAAGGAAGGAGACACAAGCCCTTGGGTGTTGGTTCTGGCACGTGCCCCTCCAAGTTACAACCCGGGAACACCGCTTTCTTTCGCTAAGGCTCTGGTTGCCAGAGGGACCAGAGATGGGTACGAAGAAGTCTGCCGCCTTGTGGACAATTCCTGGAACAACAACTTGGAAACCGGTGCTTCTGGGCACTACGATTCACAAGGCCTGCAGGGCTTTAAAAAAATAACACCTGCGCTCAAGAAATGTCCTAGGATACGTAATTGAAAAGACTTCAGAACAGGCCGGATTGGTCAGAAGACAATTTCAAGAGGTACATTTCCCTCACACTGTTGGGAAAGAAGAAAAAAAAAAACATGAAAAGATGCTGAAGATCACCAATTACTTGAGAATTGCAAATCAAAGGAGCAATGAGGTATCATCTGACACCAGTCAGAATGGCCATCATAAAAATGTTTCCAAACAATAAATTCCAGAGAGGGCATGGAGAAATCAAACCCTCCTCCACTGCTGGGGGGAATGTAACTGGTACAGCCACTGGGGAGTACACTTGGGAGGTTCCTTTGAAAACGAAACATAGAACTACCATCTGATCCCCAATCACACTTCTGGGCAGACACCCAGAGAAAACCAGAGTTCAAAAACCTACACGCAGGGCTTCCCTGGTGGCGCAGTGGTCGCGAGTCTGCCTGGTAATGCAGGGCACACGGGCTTGGGCCCTGGTCTGGCAAGATCCCGCATTCCACGGAGCGGCTGGGCCCGTGAGCCACAACTGCTGAGCCTGCGCGTCTGGATCCTGTGCCCCGCAACAGGAGGGGCCGCGATAGTGAGAGGCCCGCGCACCGCGATGAAGAGTGGGCCCCGCACCACGATGAAGAGAGGCCCCCGCTTGCCGCAAGTAGAGAAAACCCTCGCACGAAACGAAGACCCAACACAGCTAAAAATAAATAAATAAATAAATAGAGTAGCTATTAATTTAAAAAAAAAAAAACCTACACCCACCCCAACGTGCATGACAGCACTATATACAACAACCGAGACACTGAGGCAGGCAAAATGTCCCCAGACAGATGACTGGATACAGAAGATGTGGTACATATCTACGATGGAATACTACTCAGCCATACAAAAGACGGAAATACTGCCATTTGCAGCAGCACGGAAGGACCTCGAGATGATCTAACTAAGTGAAGTAAATCAGGTGGAGGTCGATAAATATCATGGGATATGACTTACATGTGGAATCTAAAAACTCATACAAATCAACTGATTCACAAAACAGCGACAGACTCAGAGACTTAGAAAACTAACTTATGCTTACCAAAGGGGAAACATGGGGGAGAGGGATACATTAGGAGGTTGGCATTAACATGTATACATGAACATATATACAATACATACTCCACAAAGACCTACCCTACAACACAGGGGACTCTGTCCAACACTGTGTCACAACCTATAAAAGAAAAGATTCCTAAAAAAATAGACATATGCATAGGTACGACTAAATCACAACGCTTTACACCTGCAAGAGACACAACATGGTCCATCAAGTTGCTTGAAAATGAAAGAAAAATGCAGTTCAAGAAAAAGAAAGGAAGAAAATGAAAGACGTGTACTGGATTTTTTGCAGCCTCGGGGACCTGGGCTGGTGTCACATCCCTGCAGCCTCAGCAGGCTGTGTCTCAAGCCTGGTTGTCGTGGGGCTGAGGGGACTGGGGAGGATGTGCCAGCAAATGAGCCCCCCTGGGACCTGCAGTGTCTGGTCCACTCGAAATGGGACCACAATCTCCAGATCAGGGCAGGCCCTCCTATAGCTCAACCAAGCCTAGTGCGCCCAAAGGAGGGTGGATCCTCTGCGCTGCAAGAGCTTTGAAACGTCACCTGATCTCCACATCTCCTGGTGCTGGGGTTCCCACCTCCAGCCTCCTGCCTTCGTGTCGTACCAACTACAGTTCCCTCGGCACCCTCCCTCAGTGTAGCACTTTGGCAAGGGGTGCGACTTGTGTGGGGGTGAAGGGTAACAGGCAGAAAGGAAGGAGACACAAGCCCTTGGGTGTTGGTTCTGGCACGTGCCCCTCCAAGTTACAACCCGGGAACACCGCTTTCTTTCGCTAAGGCTCTGGTTGCCAGAGGGACCAGAGATGGGCACGAAGAAGTCTGCCGCCTTGTGGACAATTCCTGGAACAACAACTTGGAAACCGGTGCTTCTGGGCACTACGATTCACAAGGCCTGCAGGGCTTTAAAAAAATAACACCTGCGCTCAAGAAATGTCCTAGGATACGTAATTGAAAAGACTTCAGAACAGGCCGGATTGGTCAGAAGACAATTTCAAGAGGTACATTTCCCTCACACTGTTGGGAAAGAAGAAAAAAAAAACATGAAAAGATGCTGAAGATCACCAATTACTTGAGAATTGCAAATCAAAGGAGCAATGAGGTATCATCTGACACCAGTCAGAATGGCCATCATGAGAATGTTTCCAAACAATAAATTCCAGAGAGGGCATGGAGAAATCAAACCCTCCTCCACTGCTGGGGGCAATGTAACTGGTACAGCCACTGGGAAGTACACTTGGGAGGTTCCTTCGAAAAACGAAACATAGAACTACCATCTGATCCCCAATCACACTTCTGGGCAAACACCCAGAGAAAAACATAGTTCAAAAACCTATATGCACCCCAACGTGCATGACAGCACTCTATACAACAACCGAGACACCGAAGCAGGCAAAATGTCCCCCGACAGATGACTGGATACAGAAGATGTGGTACATATCTACGATGGAATACTACTCAGCCATACAAAAGACGGAAATACTGCCATTTGCAGCAGCACGGAAGGACCTCGAGATGATCTAACTAAGTGAAGTAAATCAGGTGGAGGTCGATAAATATCATGGGATATGACTTACATGTGGAATCTAAAAACTCATACAAATCAACTGATTCACAAAACAGCGACAGACTCAGAGACTTAGAAAACAAACTTATGCTTACCAAAGGGGAAACATGGGGGAGAGGGATACATTAGGAGGTGGGCATTAACATGTCTACATGAACATATATACAATACATACTCCACAAAGAGCTACTCTACAACACAGGGGACTCTGTCCAACACTTTGTCACAACCTATGAAAGAAAATGATCCTAAAAAAATAGACATATGCATAGGTACGACTAAATCACAACGCTTTACACCTGCAAGAGACACAACATGGTCCATCCAGTTGCTTAAAAATGAAAGAAAAATGCAGTTCAAGAAAAAGAAAGGAAGAAAATGAAAGACGTGTACTGGATTTTTTGCAGCCTCGGGGACCTGGGCTGGTGTCACATCCCTGCAGCCTCAGCAGGCTGTGTCTCAAGCCTGGTTGTCGTGGGGCTGAGGGGACTGGGGAGGATGTGCCAGCAAATGAGCCCCCCTGGGACCTGCAGTGTCTGGTCCACTCGAAATGGGACCACAATCTCCAGATCCGGGCAGGCCCTCCTATAGCTCAACCAAGCCTAGTGCGCCCAAAGGAGGGTGGATCCTCTGCGCTGCAAGAGCTTTGAAACGTCACCTGATCTCCACATCTCCTGGTGCTGGGGTTCCCACCTCCAGCCTCCTGCCTTCGTGTCGTACCAACTACAGTTCCCTCGGCACCCTCCCTCAGTGTAGCACTTTGGCAAGGGGTGCGACTTGTGTGGGGGTGAAGGGTAACAGGCAGAAAGGAAGGAGACACAAGCCCTTGGGTGTTGGTTCTGGCACGTGCCCCTCCAAGTTACAACCCGGGAACACCGCTTTCTTTCGCTAAGGCTCTGGTTGCCAGAGGGACCAGAGATGGGCACGAAGAAGTCTGCCGCCTTGTGGACAATTCCTGGAACAACAACTTGGAAACCGGTGCTTCTGGGCACTACGATTCACAAGGCCTGCAGGGCTTTAAAAAAATAACACCTGCGCTCAAGAAATGTCCTAGGATACGTAATTGAAAAGACTTCAGAACAGGCCGGATTGGTCAGAAGACAATTTCAAGAGGTACATTTCACTCCCAGTGTTGGGAAAGAAGAAAAAAAAAACATGAAAAGATGCTGAAGATCACCAATTACTTGAGAATTGCAAATCAAAGGAGCAATGAGGTATCATCTGACACCAGTCAGAATGGCCATCATGAAAATGTCTCCAAACAATAAATTCCAGAGAGGGCATGGAGAAATCAAACCCTCCTCCACTGCTGGGGGCAAGGTAACTGGTACAGCCACTGGGGAGTACACTTGGGAGGTTCCTTCGAAAACGAAACATAGAACTACCATCTGATCCCCAAACACACTTCTGGGCAGACACCCAGAGAAAACCAGAGTTCAAAAACCTACACGCAGGGCTTCCCTGGTGGCGCAGTGGTCGCGAGTCTGCCTGGTAATGCAGGGCACACGGGCTTGGGCCCTGGTCTGGCAAGATCCCGCATTCCACGGAGCGGCTGGGCCCGTGAGCCACAACTGCTGAGCCTGCGCGTCTGGATCCTGTGCCCCGCAACAGGAGGGGCCGCGATAGTCAGAGGCCCGCGCACCGCGATGAAGACTGGGCCCCGCACCACGATGAAGAGTGGCCCCCGCTTGCCGCAAGTAGAGAAAACCCTCGCACGAAACGAAGACCCAACACAGCTAAAAATAAATAAATAAATAAATAGAGTAGCTATTAATTTAAAAACAAAAAACCTACACGCACCCCAACGTGCATGACAGCACTATATACAACAACCGAGACACCGAAGCAGGCAAAATGTCCCCCAACAGATGACTGGATACAGAAGTTGTGTTACATATCTACGATGGAATAGTACACAACCATACAAAAGACGGAAATACTGCCATTTGCAGCAACACGGAAGGACCTCGAGATGATCCAAGTGAAGTAAATCAGATGGAGGTCGATAAATATCATGGGATATGACTTACATGTGGAATCTAAAAACTGATACAAATCAACTGATTCACAAAACAGCGACAGACTCAGAGACTTAGAAAACAAACTTATGCTTACCAAAGGGGAAAGATGGGGGAGAGGGATACATTAGGAGGTCGGCATTAACATGTATACATGAACATATATACAGTCCATACTCCACAAAGAGCTACTCTACAACACAGGGGATTCTGTTCAACACTTTGTCACAACCTATATAAGAGAAGGATCCTAAAAAAATAGACATATGCATAGGTACGACTAAATCACAATGCTTTACACCTGCAAGAGACACAACATGGTCCATCCAGTTGCTTGAAAATGAAAGAAAAATGCAGTTAAAGAAAAAGAAAGAAAGAAAATAAAAGGCGTGTACTCGATTTTTTGCAGCCTCGGGGACCTGGGCTGGTGTCACATCCCTGCAGCCTCAGCAGGCTGTGTCTCAAGCCTGGTTGTCGTGGGGCTGAGGGGACTGGGGAGGATGTGCCAGCAAATGAGCCCCCCTGGGACCTGCAGTGTCTGGTCCACTCGAAATGGGACCACAATCTCCAGATCAGGGCAGGCCCTCCTATAGCTCAACCAAGCCTAGTGCGCCCAAAGGAGGGTGGATCCTCTGCGCTGCAAGAGCTTTGAAACGTCACCTGATCTCCACATCTCCTGGTGCTGGGGTTCCCACCTCCAGCCTCCTGCCTTCGTGTCGTACCAACTACAGTTCCCTCGGCACCCTCCCTCAGTGTAGCACTTTGGCAAGGGGTGCGACTTGTGTGGGGGTGAAGGGTAACAGGCAGAAAGGAAGGAGACACAAGCCCTTGGGTGTTGGTTCTGGCACGTGCCCCTCCAAGTTACAACCCGGGAACACCGCTTTCTTTCGCTAAGGCTCTGGTTGCCAGAGGGACCAGAGATGGGTACGAAGAAGTCTGCCGCCTTGTGGACAATTCCTGGAACAACAACTTGGAAACCGGTGCTTCTGGGCACTACGATTCACAAGGCCTGCAGGGCTTTAAAAAAATAACACCTGCGCTCAAGAAATGTCCTAGGATACGTAATTGAAAAGACTTCAGAACAGGCCGGATTGGTCAGAAGACAATTTCAAGAGGTACATTTCCCTCACACTGTTGGGAAAGAAGAAAAAAAAAAACATGAAAAGATGCTGAAGATCACCAATTACTTGAGAATTGCAAATCAAAGGAGCAATGAGGTATCATCTGACACCAGTCAGAATGGCCATCATAAAAATGTTTCCAAACAATAAATTCCAGAGAGGGCATGGAGAAATCAAACCCTCCTCCACTGCTGGGGGGAATGTAACTGGTACAGCCACTGGGGAGTACACTTGGGAGGTTCCTTTGAAAACGAAACATAGAACTACCATCTGATCCCCAATCACACTTCTGGGCAGACACCCAGAGAAAACCAGAGTTCAAAAACCTACACGCAGGGCTTCCCTGGTGGCGCAGTGGTCGCGAGTCTGCCTGGTAATGCAGGGCACACGGGCTTGGGCCCTGGTCTGGCAAGATCCCGCATTCCACGGAGCGGCTGGGCCCGTGAGCCACAACTGCTGAGCCTGCGCGTCTGGATCCTGTGCCCCGCAACAGGAGGGGCCGCGATAGTGAGAGGCCCGCGCACCGCGATGAAGAGTGGGCCCCGCACCACGATGAAGAGAGGCCCCCGCTTGCCGCAAGTAGAGAAAACCCTCGCACGAAACGAAGACCCAACACAGCTAAAAATAAATAAATAAATAAATAGAGTAGCTATTAATTTAAAAAAAAAAAAACCTACACCCACCCCAACGTGCATGACAGCACTATATACAACAACCGAGACACTGAGGCAGGCAAAATGTCCCCAGACAGATGACTGGATACAGAAGATGTGGTACATATCTACGATGGAATACTACTCAGCCATACAAAAGACGGAAATACTGCCATTTGCAGCAGCACGGAAGGACCTCGAGATGATCTAACTAAGTGAAGTAAATCAGGTGGAGGTCGATAAATATCATGGGATATGACTTACATGTGGAATCTAAAAACTCATACAAATCAACTGATTCACAAAACAGCGACAGACTCAGAGACTTAGAAAACTAACTTATGCTTACCAAAGGGGAAACATGGGGGAGAGGGATACATTAGGAGGTTGGCATTAACATGTATACATGAACATATATACAATACATACTCCACAAAGACCTACCCTACAACACAGGGGACTCTGTCCAACACTGTGTCACAACCTATAAAAGAAAAGATTCCTAAAAAAATAGACATATGCATAGGTACGACTAAATCACAACGCTTTACACCTGCAAGAGACACAACATGGTCCATCAAGTTGCTTGAAAATGAAAGAAAAATGCAGTTCAAGAAAAAGAAAGGAAGAAAATGAAAGACGTGTACTGGATTTTTTGCAGCCTCGGGGACCTGGGCTGGTGTCACATCCCTGCAGCCTCAGCAGGCTGTGTCTCAAGCCTGGTTGTCGTGGGGCTGAGGGGACTGGGGAGGATGTGCCAGCAAATGAGCCCCCCTGGGACCTGCAGTGTCTGGTCCACTCGAAATGGGACCACAATCTCCAGATCAGGGCAGGCCCTCCTATAGCTCAACCAAGCCTAGTGCGCCCAAAGGAGGGTGGATCCTCTGCGCTGCAAGAGCTTTGAAACGTCACCTGATCTCCACATCTCCTGGTGCTGGGGTTCCCACCTCCAGCCTCCTGCCTTCGTGTCGTACCAACTACAGTTCCCTCGGCACCCTCCCTCAGTGTAGCACTTTGGCAAGGGGTGCGACTTGTGTGGGGGTGAAGGGTAACAGGCAGAAAGGAAGGAGACACAAGCCCTTGGGTGTTGGTTCTGGCACGTGCCCCTCCAAGTTACAACCCGGGAACACCGCTTTCTTTCGCTAAGGCTCTGGTTGCCAGAGGGACCAGAGATGGGCACGAAGAAGTCTGCCGCCTTGTGGACAATTCCTGGAACAACAACTTGGAAACCGGTGCTTCTGGGCACTACGATTCACAAGGCCTGCAGGGCTTTAAAAAAATAACACCTGCGCTCAAGAAATGTCCTAGGATACGTAATTGAAAAGACTTCAGAACAGGCCGGATTGGTCAGAAGACAATTTCAAGAGGTACATTTCCCTCACACTGTTGGGAAAGAAGAAAAAAAAAAACATGAAAAGATGCTGAAGATCACCAATTACTTGAGAATTGCAAATCAAAGGAGCAATGAGGTATCATCTGACACCAGTCAGAATGGCCATCATGAAAATGTCTCCAAACAATAAATTCCAGAGAGGGCATGGAGAAATCAAACCCTCCTCCACTGCTGGGGGGAATGTAACTGGTACAGCCACTGGGGAGTACACTTGGGAGGTTCCTTCGAAAACGAAACATAGAACTACCATCTGATCCCCAAACACACTTCTGGGCAGACACCCAGAGAAAACCAGAGTTCAAAAACCTACACGCAGGGCTTCCCTGGTGGCGCAGTGGTCGCGAGTCTGCCTGGTAATGCAGGGCACACGGGCTTGGGCCCTGGTCTGGCAAGATCCCGCATTCCACGGAGCGGCTGGGCCCGTGAGCCACAACTGCTGAGCCTGCGCGTCTGGATCCTGTGCCCCGCAACAGGAGGGGCCGCGATAGTCAGAGGCCCGCGCACCGCGATGAAGACTGGGCCCCGCACCACGATGAAGAGAGGCCCCCGCTTGCCGCAAGTAGAGAAAACCCTCGCACGAAACGAAGACCCAACACAGCTAAAAATAAATAAATAAATAAATAGAGTAGCTATTAATTTAAAAACAAAAAACCTACACGCACCCCAACGTGCATGACAGCACTATATACAACAACCGAGACACTGAAGCAGGCAAAATGTCCCCAGACAGATGACTGGATACAGAAGATGTGGTACATATCTACGATGGAATACTACTCAGCCATACAAAAGACGGAAATACTGCCATTTGCAGCAGCACGGAAGGACTTCGAGATGATCTAAGTGAAGTAAATCAGGTGGAGGTCGATAAATATCATGGGATATGACTTACATGTGGAATCTAAAAACTCATACAAATCAACTGATTCACAAAACAGCGACAGACTCAGAGACTTAGAAAACAAACTTATGCTTACCAAAGGGGAAACATGGGGGAGAGGGATACATTAGGAGGTTGGCATTAACATGTATACATGAACATATATACAATACATACTCCACAAAGACCTACCCTACAACACAGGGGACTCTGTCCAACACTGTGTCACAACCTATAAAAGAAAAGGATCCTAAAAAATAGACATATGCATACGTACGACTAAATCACAACGCTTTACACCTGCAAGAGACACAACATGGTCCATCAAGTTGCTTGAAAATGAAAGAAAAATGCAGTTCAAGAAAAAGAAAGGAAGAAAATGAAAGACGTGTACTGGATTTTTTGCAGCCTCGGGGACCTGGGCTGGTGTCACATCCCTGCAGCCTCAGCAGGCTGTGTCTCAAGCCTGGTTGTCGTGGGGCTGAGGGGACTGGGGAGGATGTGCCAGCAAATGAGCCCCCCTGGGACCTGCAGTGTCTGGTCCACTCGAAATGGGACCACAATCTCCAGATCCGGGCAGGCCCTCCTATAGCTCAACCAAGCCTAGTGCGCCCAAAGGAGGGTGGATCCTCTGGGCTGAAAGAGCTTTGAAACGTCACCTGATCTCCACATCTCCTGGTGCTGGGGTTCCCACCTCCAGCCTCCTGCCTTCGTGTCGTACCAACTACAGTTCCCTCGGCACCCTCCCTCAGTGTAGCACTTTGGCAAGGGGTGCGACTTGTGTGGGGGTGAAGGGTAACAGGCAGAAAGGAAGGAGACACAAGCCCTTGGGTGTTGGTTCTGGCATGTGCCCCTCCAAGTTACAACCCGGGAACACCGCTTTCTTTCCCTAAGGCTCTGGTTGCCAGAGGGACCAGAGATGGGCACGAAGAAGCCTGCCGCCTTGCGGACGATTTCTGGAACAACAACTTGGAAACCGGTGCTTCTGGGCACTACGATTCACAAGGCCTGCAGGGCTTTAAAACAATAACACCTGCGCTCAAGAAATGTCCTAGGATAGGTAATTGAAAAGACTTCAGAACAGGCCGGATTTGTCAGAGACAATTTCAAGAGGTACATTTCACTCACACTGTTGGGAAAGAAGAAAAAAAAAACATGAAAAGATGCTGGGGCTTCCCTGGTGGCGCAGTGGTTGAGAATCTGCCTGCTAATGCAGGGGACACGGGTTTGAGCCCTGGTCTGGGAAGATCCCACATGCCACGGAGCAACTAGGCTCGTGAGCCACAACTACTGAGCCTGCGCGTCTGGAGCCTCTGTGCTGCAACAAGAGAGGCCGCAACAGTGAGAGGCCCGCGCATCGCGATGAAGAGTGGTCCCCGCTCGCCGCAACTAGAGAAAGCCCTAGCACAGAAACGAAGACCCAACATAGCAATCAATCAATCAATCAATAAATAAATAAATCTAAAAAAAAAAAAAAAATGATGCTGAAGATCACCAATTACTTGAGAATTGCAAATCAAAAGAGCCACGAGATATCATCTGACACCAGTCAGAATGGCCATCATGAAAATGTCTCCAAACAATAAATTCCAGAGAGGGCATGGAGAAATCAAACCCTCCTCCACTGCTGGGGGGAATGTAACTGGTACAGCCACTGGGGAGTACACTTGGGTGGTTCCTTCCCAAAGAAACATAGAACTGCCATCTGATCCCCAATCACACTTCTGGGCAAACACCCAGAGAAAACCAGAGTTCAAAAACCTACACGCAGGGCTTCCCTGGTGGCGCAGTGGTCGCGAGTCTGCCTGCTAATGCAGGGGACACGGGTTTGGGCCCTGGTCTGGGAAGATCCCGCATGGCGCGGAGCGGCTGGGCCCGTGAGCCACAACTGCTGAGCCTGCGTGTCTGGATCCTGTGCCCCGCAACAGGAGGGGCCGCGATAGTGAGAGGCCCGTGCACCGTGATGAAGAGTGGCCCCCGCTTGCCGCAAGTAGAGAAAACCCTCGCACGAAACGAAGACCCAATGCAGCTAAAAATAAATAAATAAATAAATAGAGTAGCTATTAATTAAAAAAAAAAAAAACTACACGCATCCCAAGGTGCATGACAGCACTCTATACAACAACAGAGACACCGAAGCAGGCAAAATGTCCCCCGACAGATGACTGGGTACAGAAGATGTGGTACATATCTACGATGGAATACTACCCAGCCATACAAAAGAAGGAAATACTGCCATCTGCAGCAACATGGAAGGACCTCGAGACGATCTAACTAAGTGAAGTAAAGTCGGAAGGAGGTTGACATATATCATGGGATATGACTTATATGTGGAATATAAAAATTGATACAAATGAACTGATTCACCAAACAGTGACAGACTAACAGAGATTGACAAATATCATAGGATATCACTTAAGTGTGGATTAAGAAAAAAAGCACGATACAAATGAACTTATTTGCAGAACACAAACAGAAGCACAGACGTGAAAGCCAACTTGTGGGATTTCCCTGGTGATCCAGTAGTTAAGAATCCGCCTTCCAATGCAGGGGACGTTGCTTTCATCCCTAGACGGGGATCTAAGTTTCCACATCCGAGGGGCCACTAAGCCCCCGAGCCGCAACTAAGACCCAACGCAGCCATAAAATAAATAATTAATTAATTAAAAAAAAAAAAAAGAAAGCCAACTGATGCTTGCTGGGGATGGGTCAGGAAGAAACATGCAGGTGAGGGATAAATTTGGAGTTTGGGACTTAAGTATACACACTACTTTTTATCAAAAAGATGATCTATGCGTTTGATTTCTACCCAGAGTTGAAATGTTGAGAGATGATTTTAAAAAATTAATAAAGTGTCTTCCATTGTTAAAAAAAATAATCTACAGAGACCTACTAATATATAGCACAAGGAACTCTACTCAATATTCTGTAATTATTCACTTATATGGCAAAAGAATCTGAAAAAGAATGGATACCTATATATATATATATAACTGAATCACTTAACTGTACAACTGAAACTAACACAACATTATACATCAACTATACTCCATTACAAAATTTTTTAAAATTAAGGAAAAAAAAAGGAGTAAGCTGATTTTTTCTTGCAACACAGCCTGGCCCCAAAATGCTTTGGATGACCATCAGAAGTGGTCAGAGAATGAATCCCTTATCTTTAACACCATTTTACTACTGGACTTGTTTTGTTAACAGTCCCCCAAATGGGGAGAAGTCCCATATGTACAGGCCTTTATAAAACTTTATCAAGATTAAGGTCTGAGGGATTCTTGTCATGTGTTTAGTCTCTATTTCCAGGTTTCCCCCAAAAGGTGTGAAGCCAGACCTTCTCACGGATCCCCTCTTTCAACCGCCAAGTAGCCGTCAGCACACCGAGCCTCATTGTCAGGCCCCCATTTCTTCCCCTTCACCATCTCCCTCAGCCCCCAGCCCCACACCTTACCCTGTCAAATCAGAAACCTCAAAATCAGTACCCACGGTGCTTTCCCCAATGGGGCTCTGATCAGGTTCAAAGTTGCCCGCACTTTTGCCCCACCAGGCTTTTACCCGCTCCAGGAAAACAGAGGAATTACTAGAGTGTGTGATCCCTTCTCACTGGGGGACCTAGAAATCTGTAAGGAGTGATTTGGCAGGTTCTCAGAGAACCCTGAAAAGCTTAGGGACAGGGGCTTCCCTGGTGGCTCAGTGGTTGAGAATCTGCCTGCCAATGCAGGGGACACGGGTTCAAGCCCTGGTCTGGGAAGATCCCACATGTCACGGAGCAACTAGGCCCGTGAGCCACAACTACTGAGCCTGCACGTCTGGAGCCTGTGCCCTGCAACAAGAGAGGCCACGATAGTGACAGGCCCATCCACCGCGATGAAGGGTGGCCCCCGCTTGCCACAACTAGAGAAAGCCCTCACACAGAAACAAAGACCCAACACAGCCATAAATAAATAAAAATAAATAAATTTAAAAAAAAAAAAGAATAGCAATTAGTGCATTACCATCTCCAACCACATAGAGGCAACTCCAAGGCTTTCTCAGGATGGCTGGGTTCTGTCATATCTGAATTCCAAATTATGGCATTATAGCCAAACCCCTATATAAGGCTCTAGATAATTGTTTTTGTGTTTTGTGTGTGTGTGTGTTTTGGCCTCACCGCAGAGCATGTGGGATCTTAGTTCCCTAACCAGGGATAGAACCGTACCCCCTGCAGTGGAAGCACAGAGTCTTAACTACTGGACCACCAGCAAAGTCCCTATAAGGCTCTAAAGGGAAAAGAAAGGGAACTCCTTCACCAGAATAGGGACCACCAATGGGACTTTGAGACTCTAAAGGCTGAGTTAAACAGAACACTAGCACTGGGACTTCCAAATTTGGACAAGCCAAATATGCTCAACAACCAATATGCTCATGAGAAGTCAGGGATAGCGCTAGGAGTCCTGACCCAAAAACTGGGATCAGATGTGGGACCAGATCAGAGACCAGTGGCTTACTTTTCAAAACAACTGGACTCAATAACCCTGGGATGGCCCAGCAACCTGGATGTGCCCCTACTCTCACTCCATTTAAGGGACCAGCTCGGAGCCACCCTCCCCCAAACCCTTGTTCCCCCAGCAAGCAAGCCAGGGCACCTGTTGCTTGTTGGGCACCTGTTTCTTATTTTCACGGGCAATACCAGCCACAGGTCTCTTAGTTAATGAGGCTTCCAAGCTCAACCTGGGACAACACTTAGATGTATTAACCCGTCATCAAGTACAATCTGTACTGGACGTCAAAGGACATCATTGGTTGACTGGAGGAAGACTGACAAGATATCAGGCTCTCCTCATGGACACCCTTGACATAAAGATGTGCCAAACCCTGAACCCGGCAACCCTCCTTCCAGTTGTCGGGAGTAGAGGTTTACTGCATCACTGTATAGAGATCATAGAACAAACTTACTCCAGCAGGTCTGATCTTCTACATGAACCTCTTGACAGCCCTGAGGTCAAATGGTTTACTGACGGGAACAGTGTTATAGAGATGGGAACTCGGAAGGCAGGGTATGCCATAGTTGGTCTAGATGAAGTCAGAGAAACCAAGGCCCTGCCACCACAGACATCGGCCCAGAATGCTGAGCTAACTGCATTAACAAGAGCTTTGCAGGAGTTCTCTGGTGGCCTAGTGGTTAGGATTCCAGGTTTTCACTGCTGTGGCCCGGGTTCAATATCTGGTCGGGGAACTGAGATCCCACACAGCCAAAGATAAAAATAAAAGAGAGAGAGAGAGAGTCTTATAACATCATATGATCTAAATTACCAACAACAGTTTGCTGTCCCCCCCTAGTCGAACAGGTAGTAGCAACAGCTATGTCCTTCAAGGACTATCTTAACCCCTGTGAGACAGACATTCAGGCCTGCACCCCTGAAGGGTTTGTTTTCCTCTGTGGACATCCAAACCATCATATGTTAGAAAATTTATGGCCAGACCCTGTCCTTCTCCAACCAAGCTCTGGCCTATAAGTGCACTGATAATGTCCACTTCATAGGAGAGTGCCCTCTAGGAACTACAGGGCTAAGAGGGATTGTGATCTATAACAGGACCACTCTAGCTCACCACCAAACCCGGAGAGCACTAGGAATGATCTTAGCAGGGGCAGCGCTGGCCACAGGACTGGCAGCTCCATGGGGAGGCTTCCCTTATCATGAAGCAACACTGAGAAATCTCACCAGACAGCTTGGTTATGTGATAACACAGACAGGGCAAGCCTTAACAGGACTTAAGACCTCCCGTTACTTTGGTTAATGCAGCTCTTAATAATCATCTAGCTCTTGATTACCTTCTGACAGAACAAGGCACAATCTGTGGGATAACTATTACTTCCTGCTGCACCTAAATCAGTGTCACAGGACAGACAGAAGTTAATATTAAAGAAATATACACCCAAGCAGAATGGCTTCACAATTTTGGCAGGGGTGATATCGCCTCCATTGTCTGGTCAGCAGTTAGGGAAGCCCTCCCAAAGTTAACATGATTCCTTCCCTTCCTAGGCTCTCTTGTGGCTATTATTGTTCTTCTCCTTTTTGGCCCTTGTCTGTTTAAGCTTTTGGTTGTTTGTGTTTTCTAGGCTCCAACAGTTTCAAGGAAGGCTCATGATGGCTCAAGGATTTCAACCCATTCCAGACAAGGGTAACCCAGGTCCCTAAAACAGTCAGCAAGGGACTTCTATACCTCTAGGGCACGTTAGGATCTGCAGCCCCTGTCCAGCAGGAAGACATTTCAGAAGAAGAGACCTTCAGTCCCTTAATCCTTAAAAATAAAGGGTGTAGAATCACTCAGGGGGGAATGAGACAGGCTGGGACCTGGGTCCCTTTGCTGCAGTGCTTACACCTGGACAAACATCTCCTGGAGCAACAGAATACAAGAAACTATAAGGGACTAAAAATAACCACACACACCTGCAACTGGGGCAAATTATGAGCAAGACGCAAAAAAACCAAAAACCCAACTGCCACTTCTGAGGTGTTGGGAGAAAAGCAGGGGACTACTCATGATTCCTGCACACGACACCACCAAGACGGTGGGTAGACAACCTAAGCCACCCCTCTGGCCTGACCCATGGATGTGCCCCTACTCTCACTCAAGGAACCAGCTCGGAGCCACCCTCCCCCAAACCCTTGTTCCCCCAGCAAGCAAGCAAGGGCACCTGTTGCTTGTTGGACACCTGTTTCTTATTTTCACTCCCTTGTGCTGCAGCATGAGCCCCAATAAAGCCTTGCCTGAATTTCTCATCTGACCTCTTACCAACTTCTATTGATTAAAGAGTCCAAGAACCTGGGTCAGTAACACTAAGACCAGCGGCTGTCTGATGGGGCCGTTCCAGCTTCAGCTGATAACATGTTTATTGCATTAGTACAGTCGGCCTGCCCCACCCCCACCCCCACCCCCCCAGCCTGTTCACAGCTTTCTGCTCACTGCCCAAAGAGGTGGCCCTTACCCCAGGGTGGGCATTCTGGGCACCTCCCCCACCCAGGTCGTTGCTCGGGGACCCTGATTCTCTGCCTCCTCCTGACCAGCTGGACCCTGTGCGCAGCCTGGGCCGCCCCTATCGGGGTTACATTCAAGGATTATTCTCTGTTAATAAATAAGCCGGCATGGCTGCCTCTTGGCCAGGGCCTGTCGGGTCGGTGTCTTCCCTCCACCAGGAACCGCTGTGTGCCGGGCCCCTAGCTGCTTCCCAGGGTCTGACCGCCCCCTCTCCCTGCTGCTGCCACCTCTCCAGTCCCCAGCGTGAGGACGGCCGAGTCACCAGTGCGCTGCGCTGCGCGGCCCCCGCTCAGCACGCGGTTCCGGGGCGTGTGTCCTCCGGTTGCGGCCCTTCCTCCGCGACTCGGGAGGCGGTGGGCGCAGCGCGGGCTGCGGACGACACATTCGCAGGGAGTTCGTACCACCGCCGCCCGGCTCCACCAGCTGCAGGAAGTCCCGGTACCAGAGCTTGGGGCCAGGCGGCGCGACGGGCGCAGCCTCCTCGGTACGGGCCAGCCTTTCAGCCTGCGCAGCACTCAGCACGTGCAACGCCAGGCGACGCATTGGCTGCGAAAAGCCCTGCTCCACGGCTGCGCACAGGTACACGCCTGAGTCCCCACGCCGCAACCAGCGAAGCAGCAAGCCCCGCGTCGTGCGTTCTGCTCGCTCCTCTGCGGGTACCTGCGGGCCGGATCAGCGTGAGGCGGGGCGTTAGGAAACGGGGCGGGGCTCGCCTTATCGTGGGGGCGCGTCAGAGACCCCCCCCCAGTGGGCGGGGCAAGGGCGGGGCTTCCTTCGGACTGGGCTGGGGCGCGGGCGTCAGGAGCCTAGTTAGAGGAATGGGGCCTCACCAGGATGCGGAGTGCAGGCAAGGGGCCAAACTAGGCGTTAGGGGTCTGGTTGGGCGGAGACTCACTGGGCGGAGCTGGATCGCATCTAGATGTGCGGAGCAGGCCAAGGGCCTCATTAATCAGGGAGGGCACTTCCTGGACGTAGGAGTCGGAACAAGGGCCTGGTTGGGAGGGGAGTGACGGGAGGCTCACCTGAGTGTAGGCCGCCTCCCCCGCGCGCTGGAAGGTCCACTCCACGCGCGCCTGCAGCGAGCGGGGCTCACACTCCAGGAAGGCGCTACCTCCCTCCACACCGAACACCTTCCGCTCCAGCAGCGCAGGATGGGATGAGTCTGGGGGCAAAGGGAATGTCAGATTCAGACAAGGCAGGACAGGGTGGGGCAATCTTTAAGGGTTGGGGGGTGGGAGCAGCTGGGACACTCACCCCCGGTGCACAGTGTGCTGGGGTCGCCGTTCCTTACATCCTGCCGTCGGAACCTCCTGGGGAGGGGGGACATTAGAGCCTCCGTGAGCCCTTCTTTTAGCCAGGGGCGAATAAAGCCTCCCTCCAGGCAGCCCGCCCCTGATCCTACCCACCTCTTGGCACTGGCCTGGAAGCGCGTGCACGCGGCCCCATCCCAGGCACAGTAAGGGTCACGTGCCAGACAGCATTCGGCACAGGCGCGGCCGTGGGCAGCACAGCGGTGCAACGGGATCTGGGCCACCCCGCTCCGAGAGGCTACGTACAGTTGGTGCTAGGGGTACAAGGGGCTCCAGGCTGACCGAGGGTGGCCCCGTGCCCGCCTCCCATAGGTCAGGGATCCCTTCCCCCATTTGACAAAAGGGAACACTGAGGTCTCAGGTCCCACAGTCTAGTGAGGGCAGAGCCTGTACTGGAAACTGGGGCTTGTAATTACCAAGAGAAGAATGGGGGTGGGGGCACCTGGGAACAGGCTGGGTCCATTCCACCCCCAAGCCTTCTGGTCACTTACCCTCTTGGAGGAGATTTGCATGCTGGTGACAGCAGCTGAGTCCTGAGAGGGAGGAGGGGTGCTGGGATCAGGGCTCCGTGGGGTGGGGGTACCCCAGGCAACGGGGGCTAGGCCTCACCTCAAACATGTGCAGCTCCTCCAGGAGCAGCCCCTCAGCATTAGGCCGGCCACCCTTGGGGACGGAGATCACCTTCAGCACGGTGCCGGCATCTGCAGGGATGAGAAGGGTGAGTGACTCCTTGTGTTCCCTGAGAGCCAGGGCCAGGGGTCTCCTCACCTCTGAGGCCTCCACCCTCTGCATGGTTGGGATGGTGAAGAATGTGGGTTGGAGCAATCAGAGCAGCATCCAGAAGGAGATGGGGGCATAGCCCCCGGAAAAATATGGAGATGGGACTGAACAGGGGGAGCTTCCACTAACAGGCCAAAGAGCCTGGGCTGGGTCTTGTGGGTGGTCATGGCAGGACACTGACCTGTG
This sequence comes from Balaenoptera acutorostrata, assembly GCF_949987535.1. NCBI lineage: Eukaryota > Metazoa > Chordata > Mammalia > Artiodactyla > Balaenopteridae > Balaenoptera > Balaenoptera acutorostrata. The sequence goes on from NC_080073.1 coordinate 38,571,153, forward strand.
CCAATGAAGAGGACGTCGTAGTATCCGTCAACAGCTGCTACACGGTCCGCGGTGATCTGGGTGAAGGTGTACCCGGCACCCACTTGTTGGAAGAGGGGGCGCCCCCCCATGGGCAGGACCGAATTGTACATGAGGGGGTGGTTCCGGGCAAACTGGATGACATCATCAGGAAAGTCCTTGGTGGAACTGAAGGTGCCAAAGGTCTTGCTGGGGCACTGGGGGGTGGGAAGGAGGCATGACAAGGATGTGGATGTGAAGGCCTGGTGGGCAGCCGTCCACAGGACACCTCCCGGAACCTGGAGCATGTGTGAGTGTGTGTGTGCGCACACGCGCGCACAGGGGGCGGGTGTTGGACAGAACCCTGCCCTGGGAATCTGAAGAGGAACTCCAGCCTTGCCTTTGGGGGTCTGAGGGGGAAACATGGCCTTCCCCTGAGGAGCCCTGTCTAATGAAGATGATGTTTTCCCACCCATAAAAAAAAGAAGACACAACATTCACCAAGAAAACCCCAGGCCAAGTTCTCCACCCCTGAAGCTTTAAGTGGGTTGTGGTGGGAGTCCCTGGGCTACGCACCATGCCAGGTCGGGGGTAGGGGACACGGCCCTGGTAGGACACCCACTGGTGCACGGGCCCCTCCTTGTGTGCAAAGGGTCCCAGGAAGGCCCGGCGCACATCATTCATGCTGTACACGCACACTGCGGAGCCCTGGAAGATGCTGCTGCAGGTGAAGATGTAAGTGGAGTAAGGGGCTCAAGTGGGGCCTAGCCAGCCTTGCCCCACTACCTCCCACACCTCACCTGGTCGTGGAGAAGGCAGCATAGAGCAGCGGGGTCCAGCGATCCCGCGAGGACAGCAGGAACACGTCCTCTGCAGGGAAGGGACCGAGTTGGGGGAGGGTGCACAGCCAGGCTCAGGGTCTGCGCCCCTGCATCCCCTCCCCACACCCCCATCCTCTACTCCTGGCGCTTACGGAGCTGGTCAAAGTTCGTATCGCCCTCAGCACCAGGCACTGAGCACACCAGCCGCGCCTTCAGGAACGTAGTCCACTTGTTGACCAGGCTGCGCTGGCCACCCACGTCGTTCTGCGGGGTCAGTAGGAGGGGATGAGGGCGAGGCCCCGACAGACAGGCAAAGGGGCGGTGACAAGATCACCAAATGTGGCCCAGGGACTCCTCACCCTGCAGATCTGGCCAACGCGGGACACAGACAGGCGTCCCAGGGCCGGCGTGGCCTCCACTGCCGACTCACGGAAGAAGAAGTAGATCTTGTCGTCGTCCGGGTTCTCACTCTCCGGGATCCAAAAGACCTTGACGAACTTGGGCTCTGGCCACAGCAGGAGGCGTGGGGTCAGCAAGGTCCTGGCCCTGCCCCCTGCTAGGAGGCCCAGGCACTGCCTCCCCTTCCTTTCGTGCTGGCAGAAGCCCTCAGGGCAGCAGCTGACCACCCAGCCTCTAGGACCAAGTTCAGATGGTGCTCCCGGAGGACACAATCGAGAGGAAGAGGGCCTGCGCGTCAAGAAGCAGCCACGAGAGGGCAGCAGAGACCATGGCTACCTGGGCCCACAGGCAGGCAGACCCTGGCCAGTGGTGGGCCTCTCGCCTCTCCCCTGGCAGTTCTCTATGCCAGTGGGCCAAGAAAGGAGGGATATGGGGTATCTGGTTTTACCTTCACTCATGAATCTTCCTCTCTGCAGGAAGTAGATGCCCCCACTCCTGCTTCAAATACTCTGCTGGGTCTCATCACTCTTAGAATAATCTACCCTGGCCCTACACTGTGATGACAGTCCGGACCCCTTATCATTGCTCCCTTCATGAGTCTGTTCCTTGGCTTGTTCCTGCCCCCAGGGTCTTTGCACTAATTATTCCCTCTGCTTGGAATGGTCTTATGCTCTTCCCGCAATCCTGCTGTGTTTTGGGGATTAGCGCATACCTTTTCTCAGCAGGGTGGCTTCCTTTCCCCAACCCTCCCACCACCACCACAGCTGCCTAGTCTCCTTTTCCCTTCCTCTCCATTCTGTCATTATATCTCCTGGCCACTGGCACTGATCTTATTGTGTATTCATTCTGAGGTCTGTGAACTCAAAGAGGGCACGGGCCATACCTATCTTGTCCGCCCTGCGACCCAGTGCCTAGTGCAGGGCTTGACCCAGGGTAGCTACCTGGTGAGCACTCATTGCTCACTCCCTTTATGAGCCTTACTCAGCACCTGCTCTGTTGGAGATGAGGGCCCCCTCCCAACAGTCCCACCAGCCTTTCACCGTTGAGCCAGCGGGAATCGTGTGGTTCTGTTCGGAGACTTGGACGCTGACCCAAGCTGCGGAAGATGGTAAAGTCCCGGCCCATGAGGTCTGCGGCTACTCCCGAGTACAACTCTTCCCCTGTAGATATGACAAGGCTGCTTAGTGAAACCAAAGGCTCTTGTGGTGGGTTGGGGGCACTATGGAGCTCTGGGGGCTCTTGGGGAGCCAGTGAGGCCATGGGGGATCCCTGGGGCTCTAGGGAGGGTCTTGGGACTTTGTGAGATACTAGAGTCTCTGAGGGGTTCCAGGAGCTCTCTTGGGGCCCCAGCCTTTGGACTCACCCACCAGCACGGAGGCAGCCCGATGCCTGGGGTCATAAGGACTCTTGCCCTTGCCATCCTCTAGCCTTCGAAGGTCCAGCCGAAGCATGGGCTCCTGAGAGGCAGGGGGGAGTTGTTATTGCAGGCCCTTCCTTACCCTCCCAACCTCCCTCCCTGACCAGACCTGGCCTTACCTCCAGCCGCTGGCCCACCTCCACAAATGCACAGGTTGGGTGGAAGGCCCCTGTGCCACAGGCCAGCAAGTGGGTGCGGTTGTAGGCGTGCAGCAACTTCACGAAGTTCATGCACTCAGTCTAGCGTGCAGGCGGGCAGGGGCAGGAACAATGAGGCCTCCCCCAGGGAGGTGGCCTTAAGGGCTCCCAGCTCACCAGTGGCACTCCCACCCCTTCTTCTTTTCCGCATTAGTCCAGGCAAGTACTAACATGGGCTCTAGGGACTCAGGTGCCCTTGGTGACCAGCCCGGCTCACCTCTCACCAGAATGGGTTCATCGGGAAGCATGCCTGCATTGCCCCCCATGACGCAGAGGCCTCCAAGAAGAATCACATAGCCCCCACCCTGACTCACTACCTCTGGACCTCAGCCACCTCAACCCTCCTGCCCCCATCATAGCCAGAACAGGCAGGCCTCTGTTTTAGCACTGCCCGTCTCTAGAGTGAGGGGCTGACCCTCCCCACTCCCACCCAGGCAGCCAACACTCACGCCAATGTCCTTCCCTGCCCAGTTGCACTCCTCTCGCCATTCCACAGGGGCCGGCCAGGCCAGCTATGGGGAGGGTGGGGGAGGGAGAACACAGGTCAGGGACTCGGGATGTTCTCTATGCTGAGGGTGTCCACTCAGGGGGCCCTTCCTCCAGGAAGCCTGGAGTGGGGTCCCGGGGCAGTGCTGAGGCTGGGGGTCCCTGGTACCTTCTTGGCCCGCTTGCTAATGTTGTCCAGGCTGAGGGAGGCCACATGGTTCTCGGCGCCCACAAACAGGCGCCCACGCTCCTCATCCAGCAGCAAAGCTTCGTAGCAGCACGTCCTCTCCAGCCTGAAGGTCCGGAGACCGTGCTGGGCCTGGAGCTCTGTGGGGTGGGGACACCACTGAGGATTCGCCAGTCATGCTAGAAGCTTCTCCCAGGCCCTGCCTGTTGTCTCTCTCACAGGCCAAGGTTGTACATGTGACCTGGCCCACACACATGTGAATTTACACGCGTGTGAGTTTACACTCGGGGGACAGGCCCACCCAGGGGCAGAGCTTCCAGGGTGGGCAGTGCAGCCCACCCCTGCCCCCAGGGGGGAAGCAGGTGGAGCTTCTAGGGCAACCTCAGACAAGTAGTGTCTCCAGGCGAGCGCATGAGGAGGCACGGGTTCTGGGGTAGGCCTGCATGTTGGGACAGCCAGAACCCCAACCCCAAAGTCAAGCTGAGGGTTCTCTGCCACCAGCCTAGGTTCAGTATGATGCCACTGCCTAGTAACCACCCTGTGTAGGGGGTGTGGGAAGGGGGCTCTAATGGTCCCCACATCTCAACTTCCCTGGGAGCAGGGGATGGAACAGAGGCAGGATCTGTTGCCATGCTTCCTGGGAAAGCATGAGGAGAATGTGGGCAGAGAGCTTGGGGACTGAGGCCAGGAAAGGGTTAATTGGAGATGGCCTGAGCGTGCCCCCAATCCAACCCAGCCGGTGGCACACACACAGTGCAACAGCAAACACAATGCCCCCTACCCACACTGGGCCCCTTTCCTGCCTACGCTGAGGTGGGCCCTCCCGCCTGCCAGGTGCACCTACCTTGGAAGGAGAGGCGAAGGCGTGGCATGCTGGGGGCAGCACCCCCCAGCACTGCCACCCAGAGCAGGGCCAGGCCTGGGATCATGGCGGCGGCCTCAGCCCGCCCCATCCCTGCAGCTCAGGGAGCTCAGGGTTCAGCGGGCGTGTGTGGAGGAGCCTTGAGCCACCCTGGACTCTGCCCCGGGATCTGGAAGAGAAGGAGCTGCAGCGAGGGCGAGGGAGGGAGGCTGGGGGGAGTCCCCAGGGATCAGATTACAGCCCCTAGGGGAAAGAGGCTGGGGGGTCGCATTCCACTTGCAAGCCCTCCTCTCCCTTGGAGGGTGCCCTGCCTGGCCACAATCACAGACACACCCACGCTGGGCACACCCTCGGGGTCAACCCCACACTGGCAGGCGCCTGCCCCACCACGTCACCCTCCCCAGTAACCCGCCCTCCTGTACACACACTCACAGACATTAATTCACAAACTCTGCGTGCCTACGTCATGCCAGCCTGGGACTGGGGCTGGGGGCAGTGGGGCACACAGACAAGGTCCTCCTGCAGGAGGGGGCAGAGTACCAAGGACTCAGATTGGTGTAGTCATTGCAGTGGTGCCAAGTGTAATGAGCAAAACAAGACAGTCATGGGCGTGAGGGTAACAGGAGGGGGGGTCAGACCTCTGGAGGTAGCTGTGCACCCACGGGCCCACAGAGGAACAGAAGCACATTTGGAGCTGGAGCCAATGGTGTGGGCGTCTTTGAGTGTGAATGTGCTTCTAAGGATCCCTTTGTGTATCTGTATTCTGCAGTGTGTATGTATGTGTGTGTGTAGTGTGTGTGCAGGCATATGTGTACATATCTATGTGAAACCATGTGGCGTGTGCGTTGTATTACACACGTAGGTGTGGCATGCATGTGTGCACACACGGCATTGTATGCATGTCTACACAGTGTGTACATGTCTGGGGGTGTGTACACTTTGTAAGAATATACGTGTTTGTGTTGCACATGTGTGTATGTGTTTGTGCACAAGTGTACAAGTCTCTCTGGACATGCAGGTGAGCAAATTATAACTGCAGCGTCAATCACTGCCTTCAACTCTGAGACACTCCAGAAACCCACTTCTCAGAGGGAGAAGTGCAGCCGGGAGACCCAGGGCTGGGCAGACGCCTCAGTTTCTGATTTGGGAGCTGCTCCCACTTGGATCCAGCAGCCCCAGCTTTGTGCTTGACCTCTCTCTCCCCACCCCAGAGGGTGGGAGGGGCTGGTCACACACAGAAATTCTGTGAGCTCAGACTTCAGACCCAAGAGGAATCAAGTGGGGAGAGCCAAGGTCCTGAAGCAGATTCTCACCCCCAGCTCGGGTGAGCTGCCCTTCCCTCTCCAGCCTCCAGAGTCTCCCTGAGCCTCTCCATCCCGTCTTCCCCCTCAGGGTTTCCCCATCTTTGAGACCGTCCACTTCTCTGAGCCAGAGCCCTTCCCTGGACCTCTCAGATGGGGCCAGGCTCTGGCTGCAATGCCCACCCTCCTTCCCAGAAGTTAGCTGGGCAGGTGCCGGGCACAGTAGCCCTGGCGTGGGGTTAGGTCCTGGGGTGCATTCAAGCAAGGGGCACAGCTGCCGGGGCACGTTCCAGACTGCTCTCCCCAAACCCCCGCCTAGCTCCGCCGCTTCCAGACCCCTCCCACCCTAGGACTCCCACCTCCCTCCTTCCTTCCACTGACACTTGCCGCTGCCTCTTCTAGGCCCGTGAGGTCTGCGACGTCACAAAACACCAGATTGCCTTCCCACACTCCACCGAGAGCTCCGGCAGCAGCGGCTCCTCACCCTGGCCCCTTCTCACCCTGCAGAAGGGGAGAAGCCGAGGGGCCCCAGGGCACCCTCTGACGGCTCCTTTAAGGAGCAGCCCCCGCCCCCACCAAGCCAGCCGCGCCCCGCCGTCAAGTTTACGGGGCGGATCGGGTGACTGGGCAGGCAGCCGGACCGGCTGGAGTTGGTGGCCAGAGCGGAGCGGGCACAAGGGAGGGGCGGGCAGGGCCGACCCCTCCCCCGTAGGGCTTCAGAGCAGGATGCCCCACGCAGCGGTCCTGGAAGTGGGGCCGGCAGTCAAGGCAAATAAGGAAGAAGCAATAGAGACCCCCTAGCCCCAGGCAGCTCCGGCAGAGGGATTGCTCAGACGGGGCACCCCCAGGGACTCGTTTCTTCACTTGTCCCTCCATAGCTGGGGAGCTGGAGGTGGGTAATGAGGGGCTCAGCTGCCACCTCAGTCCCCAGGAGCCAGCTGGGAAGGGCCGGTCAGAGGTCGGAGAGGGGGTTCTCAAGTGGAGGTTTGATGGGCCCCCAAGACCCTGCCCCAGTCCTTCCTTAGGGCTTGGGCCACTTAGTACTTCTGTCACCTGGCTGGCAGTGGCTTTGATGACAGCCAGTCTGGGGCGGGAGAAGAGGGCCAGAGGGGCAGGCAGGGCAGGGAGGCAGGCGGCAAGTCTCACTTCTGCACTGCAGGGTGTGGGACCATCCAGAGACCCGTCCTGACCGGTGGTCCCATGTCTCTGCTGGGAGGTGAGGGGCATTCTATGCCATCTCCATGAACTCCAGTCGTTCTTCCAAGGTTGAAGGTGGGAGGAACTGCCCCACCAAATACAGAGTGAGGTACCCAAGGGGGCTTCAAGGATAGGATGGGGCTCCTACACCTCAGCGCCTCAGTTGGGAAGGGTCTGGGGTCTTGGCCTAAAGGTGAGTCTGGTGGACACACCCTGTTTGTACTGCCAGGGCTACTTCCTTGGAGGGATTGAATGTTGACAATGGTCAAGGGGGGCCCTCAGGTCCACCTGGGTGAACATACCAGGGCTTGAAGGTGGGCTTCCACCCCTCAATCCCCCCAAAATGCATCCTCCTACATCCTCCCCAAGGCTATCAGCAGCTCCTCAGGGGTCTATGAGGGAGGCCATGTGGGCACTTCAAGTGTGCATGGTTCTGCTGCCCATCTCCTGCCAAGTCCCTGGAGTAGAAGTGTCTGTGCCCATCCAGGGTGGGGCCATGCCCCTCTTTCCTGAACTTCAGGCCTGGTGTTTCTGGCCCTGCCTGGCTGGCTGGTGGGCAGGTGAAGGGTGGGGGTTAGTGGGAGGACCAGGGGCCTTCAGGAGGGGGAGTGGGGGTGACATACCCCTGCCTGAGCTCCTGGGCTTCCAGGATGTGGCCTCTCCCTCCTCCCAGGCTCTTTTGCCTTGGACCTGGGCAGCGTCCCCTGGCCTCATGCAAGCAAACAAAATTCTTTGGCTGTTTACAATTTTCCACCCAAGCAGCCAAGATCAGCAAGTGCCTTTGAGGTCCCTACCCAACTGCACGGTACCCCCTACTTGCCCCCACTGCTTTTAGTTCTTCAGGCCCAGGGTCCCAGCCTCTGTTTCATCCCCACCCCCAACCCAGTGTCCATACTGGAAAATGGGACCAGGACCCCCCCCCCCATCTGTCCAACACCCTGGGACTCAACCCCCAGCCGAAGGGACTGGGCTGTTCCTGGCCCACCTGAGCCCTTGGCATTGCCTTCCCACTTCCAGATGTGTCCCCCTCCCTGGAGCAGGAAGGGAGATCCCCAGGAGTGGGAGCTCAAGTTGTCCCCATCCCACAAGGTCTCCTTTCTGCTCCTCAGCCCCAGGTCCCAGCGTATGCAGACCCTGGGTAGGAAACTTATGGAGGCAGCCCTCTAGGGACAGGGTCACTGGCTGTGGGTCACACTGGGCTCTGGAAGTCCCCAAGGATTCTGGAATCATGCAGCCTGGGCCTGGGTCTCGACAGAATGGAACAAACCAGGGGAGGCAGCTTGGGTCTCTGGTGCTGCCTATCAGTGGCACAGCCTGCCAAGGCCTTGGTTTTTCCTTCTGGAAATAAGTGGATTGTGCCAAGTCCCAGCACCTGCCTCCCCAGGCCTCATCGCCAGCTGGGCCTGCCCCTTGCACCCTGCCTGGACTCTGGGTGGTGCGACTGGGCTGGGGTGAGACATCCATTTGAGGAAGGCTACAGCCAACACTCCCAGTGCCCAGCCTGGGCTGGGTTGGGCCTTGGCTCCCCACTCACACCTGCTTTAGCCATCAGGGCTGGTGGCTCCAAAGTCTCAACCTTTCCCTCTTCCGGTCACGTGGGTACTAGGACGTGCTACCCTGAGGACTTAGGCATGGGGGGAGGGAAGCGGTGGAAAGTGGGCCCTGGAAAGCCCAGCTGAGGCCTAACTTCCCTGACAATCTGCTACCCACTCCAGGGGATCTCCCGGGAAGGGTCTTTCTGGCATTTCCCCCATCCACCCCCCACCTGGTTTCCAGGCTCCCCGAGGACCCCCAGCCCACCTTTTCGGAAAGATGAGCTCCTCCCCTCCTTCCTTGCCTGTTCCCTTCTGAGGGCCAAGTCAGAGCTGAGGTGGAGGGGCTGAGGGAGGGGCCACCCAGAACCCTGGGCCTCTAGCTGGGGCCCTACCCCCACCCGCTCCGCCCCTGCCCTCCGCCTCCTGCACATTCCTCCCTGGCTGAGGTCAGCCCCTCCGGGATGGGGGAGCCCCCCCCACCAGCCACATCACAGCTCTTCACTCACTTCTGTTTTCTTCGTTGCCCAGCGGGGCGGGGGGAAGAGGGGCCTGGGGGTGGGGCCTCCCTCTCCCCTCCTTCTCCATTGCCTGGGGGAGGGGGGGAGGAGGTGTCAGGAATGCGGCAAAGTAGACTCCAGAGGCACCCTGTACTCGTTAACATACATTAACATAAATGCTACAATCCCTTACTAGTCAGGGGGAGAGACTCCCAGGAGTACTGGCTGAGGGCTCGGGATGCTCTGGGAGGGCAGACCAGAGCCCGCCCCAAGAATCCTCTCCCCAGTAGCCAGAAAGGGGTGGGGTTGAATCCTGACTCTGCTGCTCACCAGCTATGTGTCCCTAGGGGGAGACTGAACCTCTCAGATCACTCTCCTCACTTGCCCCGCCGTTGAAAATGGTGGGCCAGGCAGGTCTGGCACACCGTGGGGTACACAGGTGTGCACTCCAGTTGCCATCTCAGCGCTGGGCATCCTGTGGCATGCAGGCCTGGAGGCCTCGAGCGAGTCACTGCTGCCTCTTCCAGCCCAGCTTCATGGGGCCCTTTCTCAGGCTTGACTCCCCTCCTGCCCCCTTCCCTCCCCCCCCCCGCCCCCCCACCCCGGCCACAAGTCCAGCCCCCAGCACAACACCCTGACCCTCCACCTGAACCTCCTTCTCTCCCCAGCTGCTGGGGATTCCTCAGTCTTCTTACTCCACAGGTCTCCAACCCCACCCCCAGCAGTGCCCAAGCCCACACCCTTCTCCCTCCAGAGAGCCCCCAACTCAGGGAGGACTTCTGTCTCCTTTAAGATAGAACAAGTCCCCAGCTCCTTTCCCTGCAGCTTGAAGCCTGACCCTTTCCCCAGGTACCCAGCCTGGGGGTCCCCATGGTCCTTCTGCCAGTTCTCCTCCCAGTGCCTCCCCTCTGCAGTACCCTGCCTCCCCAGCTCCTCACTCAGAGAACTTGCTGAAGCCCGGCGACATCCCAGGCTCTTAGCCAGGCATTCACACACCCCTCCCTGGCTCGGCCCTGGCTAACCCTGCCAGCGCTCCAGCTACCCCATCTCTGGGAGGTGGCATCTGTTCCTTTGCTAGGACTTAGCTTGGGCTGTGCCCTCTGCCCTTTTGCCACCTGCTAGACTTTTCCTCATCACCCACTACCCACTTTTCTCTGTGAAGCCCCAGGTGCTTATAACACCAGGTCCAAGCCTCTCTGCAGGGCTCTGGGTTCCCCAGCAGCCACCATCCCTTGGGGGCCCCAGGCACAGGGAAGCAAGAGATAGAGTGCCCGCAGGAAGCCCTGCCACCTTCCTGGGCCTGCTGAACCTGGGTGAGGATGGGGGGTTGATGGAGAAGAGAGACTTCAGGCCCCTTCAGGCTTCAGTCACTCAGGCCTTGACTCCCTCCACCCACAATGAGGTCAGAAAACAGAGTAAATGCCAAAGAATGTCAAACCGATTTTTCTCCTAAATAAGATCACCTGTGAGGTCAAGTCTCCTGTAAAGGGGGAAACCAAAGCAGGGAAAAGAAAGAGATGCATGGCCTTGACCCCTGTCCCCTTGGATACCAGTGCCCGTCGTCGCTGTGTGGTTAACTGAGGAGCTGATTGGCTGGCAGGCATGGACATACTTGGGGTCACACAGCTGCACGCAGACCTCAGCTGGCTTGAGGCTCTCCTTGGGGGTGTGCTGGGAGCTGGCTTCCACTTTGGGGGTTCAAGGGGGACTTGGGGGGCTTCCCTGGTGGTGCAGTGGTTAAGAATCCGTCTGCAAATGCAGGGGACACAGGTTCGAGCCCTGGTCCGGGAAGATCCCACATGCCGTAGAACAACTAAGCCCGTGTGCCACAGCTACTGAGCCTGCGCTCTAGAGCCCGCGAACCACAACTACGGAAGCCTACGTGCCTAGAGCCCATGCTCCGCAACAAGAGAAGCCACCGCAATGAGAAGCCCGCGCACAGCAACTAAGACCCAACGCAGCCAAAAATAAATAAATAAAATTAATCTTTTTAAAAGGCGGGGGGGCGGGGGGGACACGGACTTGGGGGAATGCACAGCCTCACGGCAGGGATGAGGTCGCCTAGGATCTCTTTTAGGGAAACAGACCCAAGGATTGGGGTCAGTGGTTTGGGAGTGGGCCTGGACCCAGAACTCAGCCAAGAGAAGCTGCAGTCCCGTCCCTGACTCCCAGGGCAAGTAGGACCTGGCTGGCCATGCCACAGGCCAGGTGGCTGGAGTCAGGACTTGTATTCTACAGCCTTCATGGCTGGCTTGGCACTCTGGGGTAGGGGGGAATGATTCTGAGGGGCTCTGAGGGGAGTGGGAGGATTTCCTGACCTCAGGAGGAGCTATGGGGCTGCCCTGAAACATGGTAAGGGGTTATTCTAGGTCTTGGAATCTCCCGCAGCCTCAGAGGCTCCAGTCCTAATGGGGCCCCCTCCCCTTTCTGCACCTGGCATCTGGGCCTCCACCCCCCTGCTGGGGGTGGGAGGTCTGGCCCAGGGGAGCTGGAAAGTGGCTGCAGGCCAGGACTGGCTTCTCCCCACAGGGTCTCCCTACATCCTTCCCTCTTCAGAACTCTCTCTCAGAGCTTGTCTCTTTCTCTCTTCCCAGCCATTTCCCCACCCACCCCACCCTCCCAAATGGGTTAAAAATAGCGAGGCTGCTACCACATCAGTAGCCTGAGCAACTATTTGGAGTGGGGCGGGCCCTCTGGGAGATGGATCAGCCTTGTGGTGGTCCCCACTGGCTGGAGACAGCCTACCTCAAACTGGGATCCACGGCTTGGTCTAGGAGCAGGAGCCTGGGTCCTTTGCCTGGCTCTGCCTGTCTAAGGGTCCTGAGCCTCATAGATGCAGCTACCCATGGGTGGGGCCAGGAAGATGGGCCTTCTTAGGCTGGGAGAACGCTGGGGGACACACAGCCAAGGAGCACTGAATCTCTGGCTCTCCTCACCCAGGGATGCGGGATGGCTGAGGTACAGCCCTGAACAGTTCTAGGCAATGGGGGGATCCCCAGGTGTCACTTTCATTGAGTCCCTCCTGTTGGGGTACAGGACACCTGGGATGCACCCCCCCTACCTACCGCCCCCCATGGCTGGGAATTTCCCAACCAAGAAAGACAAGGATGAATTGAGAGGCCGCCCCAGCCAGTGCTGGGACAATGAAGCTTTATGCTCTCAAAATCAGAGCAGGGGTAGGAAGGCCAAGGGCAGGTGGGGGCCTAGCTGTCTGCCCCCAGGGAAGTACTGCTTGCCAGGACCCCACCCAGACCCACTGCCAAGCCGGGTACAAGGGGATCCTGGCCAGAATCCTGCGTGGCCCACTCAGGGAGGGATACACTGGGTTCATCAGGCAGACAATGCCAGCTCCTCAATGGTCCCTCTGTGCGGCGGGGTTCTCCCTCAGGACGGAAGGAAGGAACCATCTCTGTCTCCCGTTTCCTGCTGGGCGGATATCAGGGCACCGGAACTCCCACCCCGCCCGCATATCTGGGGTTCAGCGCGAACCAGGGCTGACCGCTGAGGGCAGGAAGGGATCCTGGCTTGGGCGTGGGATTCTGTTCTCCTTGTCAGTCGGCGATCCTCAGCCCTCAGTGGCAGGGGTAGCAGGAAAGGCCCGAGGGACTGGGGCGGGGACGGGGGGTGGGGACCGTTGAACTCCTTCCGAGGGGGCAGCCATAGCCTCTCATCTCTCGCCAGGACTCGGGGCCCCAAGGCCGAAGGAGGACTGGCAGGTGTGCGGAGGAGGGGTCCCAGGTCCCCGGCCCTACCCTCCCACCAGCCCCGCCCTCTCAGCCTCCGCGGCGCCGACCCCGGCCCAGGCCGCTTTGTCCCGCAGAGGGCGCGGGGCCGCCGCCGCCCTACAAAGCTGCCTTTGTGCCCGGCGGCCTCCGCAGGACTCGATGACGTCAGCCTCCGCGACCGGCCCGGCGGGGCCCAGCACGGGCTGCTGCGCCCTCTGGCGGCCGAAGGCGGAAGAGCTCGCCTAGGAGCCCCGCCCAGCAGAGGAGGGCCTTTTACCGAGCCCTTCCCACAGGCTCAGAGAGCTGCAGATCCCTAGGTCCAGGTGCCTTGCCTGGAGCTAGGGGCTCACCCCACAGGCACCTCGGCCCTGTCATCTGCTGCTCCCTCCTCCAGCAATGCACGAGCACTTCCCATAGCCTCATGGAAGGCTCTGCACTCTGAGAGCCCTGGTCCCAACATAGCCATAGCCCTGCAGCTATCCAGCTGCCCTGCCGGTGGCTACAGTCACACTGAAGTGTAGCCACCTGCCTGTCCCTGCCCTCCTCAGGTTTGGAGGGGGACCTCTGGGTCAGAGACCTTTCTGAACATGTCTCAAGGCCCCTGCTGTCCTCAACTTTCTGTTTAGTCAAGCCCAAGGGGCCTCAGTTCTGGGCAGGGCTCTGGGCAATGTCTCAGACAGGAAGAAGGGAGGGTATGCAGGGGGCTGCAGCCCACCTGGCTGTGTGGCCTCAGCAACACACACTGTCCCTGGGCCCTGGGCCTGGGAGGTCAGAAGTCACATTTCCTTCTGCACCAGACTCACTGGACACTCCTCCTGCTCCCAATGTGGAAGAATCCCTTAGGAGAAGAGCTCCTTAAGAAATCTGCCCCACTGTTCCAGAAGGCTGCCCCAGACCCAAGACTGCAGAGGTGCTGAGGGAAGAGGGGGAGACACAGAGGCCCCAACATGTAAGATGACTAGTCCAAGGGGGAAAACTAAAGTGATGAGTACTGGGCCTGAGTATGACTTGCGAGCTGAGTGCCCAGGGCCCTGCCACAAGTGAGGATCCAGGTCCAGACTACCATCACCTTGGCACATCTTAGCCTGGGTCTCTGCCCCCTGGAGAGAAGAATGCCGAGCAGTTCTTGGTATTTTTTCTTTCTACATTTTATTATTTCAAACCAGGTGAACAATTCCATAAAACATGTGAAAAAAGCAAGGAAGTGTTCAACGCTGAAGGACCCGGGCCTGGGGTGAGGGCATGAGGGGCATGGCCCCTCAGCAGGCAGCGGCGGTTCCTAGGTTAGCGCTAAGGAGCTACATTTAGGTTAATGGAGCCAGGGCCCAGGGCCGCTGGGGCGGGGCCCTCAGTGACGTTGGCAGTTGTCTGGAACAGCCCTTGAAACCCAATTCTGTAGAGGGCAGGGCAGGGGCGCCGCCCGCACAGGGGGCAACCAGCAGAGGGATGGGTGTAAACACGCAGACACACTCAAGGCACGGAATCACGGGAAGGGTGTTGGGTGGGTGCTGGTCAGGACCTGACAGTTTTAAATAGTTTTTTTTCTAAAAAGTGTTCTAGGTTTGCAGTTTTCTCTCTTTTTTTTTTTTCCCTTTGCCTTTCTTTTTTTTAAAAAAAAGCTACGAGAATGAGCCGGTGGACTGTGGTCTCCAGGAATGGTGGCGTCTCACGCTTCTTGTGCTTTTTCCTTTGGGGCCTCCGAGTGTCTTGGGGGTGGGGGGGCGGGGGGGTTGGTGGGGGCAGGAGGCTCCCTGTAAACATTTGGACTTGGGTTGGGCCAGGGGCTGGTGCTGGGCGAAGCCAGGGGTCCCAGGCTGGAGAAGTGGGTGCCCCTCCAAACACAGGCCTTGGGAGACTCAGCATGTGCTCCCCTCCCCCATCACAGAACAAGATTACAGTTAAAACCAGAACAGATGCCAGGAGGGGGTACGGCGGCCATTCCCTGCACCTGGGATAAGGGCAGGCTTCAAACAGGGAGGCCTGTGGCAACCCTTCCCCCAAGTCTCTGGAGCTGAGGGAGGGGAGAGGGGGAGCCAAGAACAGAGAGAGGAGAGAAGGGGAAAAGCGGCCAGGGGGACAGGCGGGGAGCGTGGTCCTCTTGCCCCCATCTTCCTCAGGGGCTGGGGGGAGCAGAGTCGGCGGTGGCCCTGGAGGTGGGGGACAGTCAGGGCATGGGTCGGGAGGGAGGGAGGTAGCCAGTGTGTGTCTCTCCTCCCGCCTCCCTAGACAATGACCCTTCTCCTTTTTCCCCACCCACTCGTTACCAGGGACACAGTGGCCGCCCAGAAGCCAGTATGTGTTGCTGGGTTACGTGGGGGCGGGGAGTCTGTAGCACTGGCAGAATCCTCCCCACCTCTCCCAGGGCTGGTGGGGCCAGCCTCAGACCAGGGCCCTCAGATAGGTCCGAGGGGAATACAGCAGGGATGAGTGTAGAGCTGGTCATACTGAGTGGCGGGCAGCTGGGGCAGCTGGGCCCCCTCTGTCATCTAGATCCTTCAGGCTAGGCCACTGGCCTGGTGGGTGAGAAGTGAGTTTTCTCCAAGGAAAATCGGGACAGCTCTCTAGTTCTGTCCTAGGATACAACCAGGCATTTCTGCTGTCTGGACCAATGGGCAGAACGGAGCCCAAGCTTACCTGTGCCACCTCCTCAGTGCCCTGCACTCCATCACCCTCCTGATTCAGCACCCTGTGCCTCCCTCCCCTTGCCCTCTGGTCTCCTAGTGGGTGTCCAAGTTCACCACCCCCACCTGGACCTTCCCCAGCCCCAACCGTGTCCCTTCTCTCGGCTCAGTGGCCCCACTTTGTTCCTCCCTGCCCGGCCCCCTCTGGCTCACCATCCTGCCAGGCCCCGCTGCCCCTCAGAAGAGGCCGCAGTCCTTCAGGTTGTTCTTGATGATGACATCGGTGACAGCATCGAACACGAACTGCACGTTCTTGGTGTCGGTGGCGCACGTGAAGTGCGTGTAGATCTCCTTGGTGTCCTTGCGCTTGTTCAGGTCCTCGAACTTGCTCTGGATGTAGCTGGCTGCCTCATCGTACTTGTTGGCCCCTGTGGGAGACAAAATGGTGAGGACTCGTGCTGCATGTGCGGCTGGCAGGCCTGTCCCACAGGTACAGCGAGGTACTATGCGTGTGAACTGACAAGCATATAACGTGTGACAATCGTGAGAGGGCACAGGCATGTCTGAGTGTGCAAAGAGGGGCACCTGATTGTGTGAAGGAGGATGCTCAGTGACGTACAGAGTACATGCCTGAGTGTGTTAAAAAGGGCCCTGGGCTGTACAGACACAAGTATCGATATATAAGCCTGTGAGGCACCAGCCCTTGCGTGTGTCCCACAGTTACCCTTCTGTCCAGCAGGGGGCGCCCGTGGGCCACCTGGTCACCACCAGCTCCTCCCCAGAGGCCCAGACCCCACACCTGTATACTCAGGGAAGCAGATGGTCAGGGGGCTGTGTGTGATCTTCTCCTCGAACAGGTCCTTCTTGTTGAGGAAGAGGATGATGGACGTGTCCGTGAACCACTTGTTGTTGCAGATACTGTCAAACAGCTTCATGCTCTCGTGCATGCGGTTCTGGGGGCAGGACAGCGCCTTCAGCACCAGCCCCTGCCCCCACCCCGGCCCCCACCCTCCCCTAGTGGCCTCTGGGCCTCTCACCATCTCCTCGTCCTCGGCTAGCACCAGGTCATAGGCGCTTAAAGCTACGCAGAAGATGATGGCTGTGACGCCCTCAAAGCAGTGGATCCACTTCTTCCGCTCAGACCGCTGACCGCCCACATCAAACATCCTGCAGACACAGCACTTTAGCTCCAGAGAAGGGAGTTCTGGGAGAAGGTCCCTGCCCCATTTCACAGGTTGACCGACTGAGGACAGAGGCCTGCTCAGAGTATGGCAGCTGCCTCCATGGAATCATCCACACTGGCCCACCTTACCCCTGGGGTTCTAGGCCAGGGCATGTCTGGCCCAGCAGGGTCAGGCTGGTCAGCAGGGTAGGCTGCCTCCACATGGGGCAGGGTCAGCAGAGGCTGTGAGCTGCTGGCAACCACAAAGCCTTGAGAAACTTCAGAGTGGGGCTGCGGATCCTGGACCAGCCCTCTTTCCCAACAGCCATTGGCAGGCCCTGGAGTGAGGATCTCTACCCTGTCACCCGCAAGGCTGGCAGCTCCTGCCCCATTACCCTGCCCACATGCTCGCTCACTTGAAGTGTAGGTCTTTGAAGGTGAAGTGCGTCTCCACGATGCCCGTGGTCTTCACGCGAGTCCGCAGCACATCCTGCTGCGTGGGGATGTAGTCACTCTGTGCGATGCGCTCCAGGTCATTCAGGTAGCTGGGATCGGGGGTGGGGGATCAGTGGGGGCCACCGGGCCCCTTTCCCTCCCATCCCCTCATTTCCCAGGCATAGCCCTTGCCTCTTTAACACTTGCCTGCACTGCATTCACTGCTCAGATGAGGAAACCTGCACTAGAACCCCTGCCTCCTGCCTGTGGAATGGGCCTGGGAGGAGGGGCAGCTCTGTGGCTAGCCAGCCAAGCCCCAGCACCCAGGTCTCAGGCAGGCCTGTGTCAGACAAGATCCAGGGTGGTGGAACTACAGGCGAGGGCGGTGGGAGGGGGCAAATTAGTCCTTCAGTGAGAGATTCAGGATGCTAATCGGCGTAATTACGGCACCCGCCACAGAGCAGCCTGGCGTGTCCTTCGATGCAGGGCTGGACAGGTTGGGGCCTGCCAGGCCCAGTGGGCTCTGTGCCCAGTAAAATTTGGGCTCCTCAGGGGGAAGGCATCAACACTCGCTTGGCAGGGGTCCCAGGGGCTCTTCATTTCCAGCTCTCTTAATTAGAATCCAAGCCGCCCCGGCCAAGCCCTGAGACCAGCTCTGCTGCCTGCCTCAATATCCTTGCTGCGTCCTGGGGGATGGGTCCAGGCCTCCCAGCCACTGCCCAGTACCAGTGTCTTGCTCTTGGGGCAGGGCTGCTGGGGCCAGCCCTTGGCTCCCACCAGCAGCTAGGCCAGAGGGAAATGACCTCAGAGACACAGAGACAGAACAGAAAAACAGGAAGGGCTATGGGGGACCATGACGCATGTGCTGTGACCTGCAAACTGTACCCTGCCCCCTACTGAGAGCCTCCAGCCCAGAGGCCTCATGGTGGGTTCCACACTAGTTTTTCCCTTGTCCCCAACAGGTGGGCTCACCCCAGGGACCCACTGCCCCACAGCAGCCTTGGAGGATTGCTGTGAGGAGGGGCTGGAGTATGCCTGGTCCCTGGAGTGTTCCAATCTGCTCCCCACCTCTGGGTGATCTTGTCATGGCATAAACCTGCCTGGGAGGGCAGGGCCCACATTCACGGCTGAATCCCCACACCCAGAACGGTGCTGGGCACAAGGTGGGTACTTAATGTCTGGTGAATGAAGAATAGGGATGAGGATGATGGAGGAGTGGGAAGCAGCCGGAAGGTGGCCCTAACCCTGCCCTCCTTGAGTATCCTGGGCACTGAGATGGCAGTGGTTGACAGGACCCACCCCTCCGTGCCTCCAGGACCCAAAAGCTCTGCTGGCACTGAGCCTGTGACCTCTGGGGAGTTCCCCCGCAGTGTTTGGCTGTGACTCTGCAGCTCCTGCGGGGGGCGTGCACTCACAAGTGCATTCAGGCCCCTGCAGGGAGAGTGGGGCGGCTGTCCATGTGACGGGCAGGGCTCAGGCGCCATGGCCAGGCAAGACCGGCCTCCCACCCACTTTCACAGAGGTCCAGCCCCTCTCTGGGTGGGCTCAGGATGGGATGGGCAGTGGGACTGGGAAAGCTGTTCAGACAGAGGGACTGGCTTAAGCCGAGGTAGGAGAGGAGAGATGAGAGTACAGGGCCAGCAGCCTATCTGGGTGGCACCATCTGTTTGGATGTCCCTCCACAGCCCTGCACCAGGCCAAACCCAAGATGACCAAGACCTTGGCTGACAGTCAGCAGCTTCACGAACAGAGGCTGGCAGTATCTTTTTAAGGGTGCTCAGGCCCTCTGGTTCAGGCTATAGTCCAGGTTTCCCCACACTGCACCCCCAGCCCAGCCCCTTGGAGTACTCACTAGGCGGCAGAGTCGTTGAGCTGGTACTCGCGCGAGCGGCCAAAGCAGGCCTGCACACCATGGTCAGCCCAGAGCCTCCGGATGACACCGGACAGATCCTCAGGGAGCACGCCCTGCTCCTCAGCCGTGCACGACAGTGCAAACAGCTGCCTGGCGTCGTCCTGGGCACAGCAGTGAGTGGTCAGCTAGTCGCAGGAGCACACCCCCACCCCACCTGTCAGAGGCAGGGAGGCCTCCGGAATGAGGCCCATATTGGGGTGTTCTCAGCTTCCCCAGGACAAGACTTGCCCTGAAGCCTTATGGGAGGGAGGCAGTGTTGGGGAGTCCACGTACCGCGCGGGAGGGGTCGGCAAAGTCAATCTGCAGATTGCCCATGGCTTTAACGATGGCCATGATGGACTGGATGGTGTTGCTGTAGACGACTGCCCGGTACTGCCGGCATTCCTCCTCTGAGTAGCCATCCTCATGGATGATCCTGGCAGCCAGGAGTCAGGGGTTAGGGTGTACAGGGCACAGGGACCTCACATGGCTGCCTGGGGCTGCTGGGGCCTGGAGAGACCTACTTCAGAAAGGAGGAAACTGGACTTCCCTGGGAAACTGGACTTCCCTGGTAGCGCAGTGGTTAAGAATCCGCCTGCCAATGCAGGGGACACGAGTTCAAGCCCTGGTCTGGGAAGATCCCACATGCCGCGGAGCAACTAAGCCCGTGCGCCACAACTACTGAGCCTGCGTGCCGCAACTACTGAAGCCCGCGTCGCCTAGAGCCTGTACTCCGCAACAAGAGAAGCCACCGCAATGAGTAGCCCGCGCACCGCAATGAAGAGTGGCCCCCACTCGCTGCAACTAGAGAAAGCCCATGTGCAGCAACGGAGACCCAATGCAGCCAAAAATAAAATATAATATTTTATATATGTAATAAATATAATATAATAAATTTAAAAAGAAAAAGAAAGGAGGAAACTGCCTCTAAACCACTGGGACCTGAGGATGGATGCTGCCTCTGGGAAGGTCCTGGACCTGGCTGACACGGCTGGGCTGGGTATACTGGACCCAGTACAGGCCCAGAGGAAGAAGAGGGGAAATCAAGGTTTGGAGGCTGCCTCCCGCACACAGCACTTACTTCATCTGCTTGACAATGGTGCTCTTCCCTGACTCCCCAGCACCTGGAACAAAGGGCACAGTTGGTCAGGGGGCAGGCCCAGTGGGGTTACAGAGGTAAGCCAGTCACGTGGCCTGGAGACAGAACTCACCCTCCCCATCAGTTGCACAGTGAGATGGAGGCAGTCGGGCCTGGTGGGCAGCAGAGCTACCAGGGGTGCAGCTGGCAGGGCCACAGGGGTGAAGGCAACCTTGGCCACCTGGACCCCATGGTGGACTCACTCCAGGCCTTCGCTTCCCACAAGGTCCATTGCCCACCATGGCTCCCCACTGCCCTGGTTGAGTTCAGGGGCTTCGGCTGGAGACTTGAGGCTCAGGAGTCACCCTGTCATCCTCACACATGCAGGCTTGCCACTCTGCGGCTAGTGCTCCCCAACATGGCGCCTAGGCACAGCTAGCAGAGGAGCCCTGCTCACTCCAGCAGGGCAGCAGCCCTCTCTCCCTCCACGCTGAGCCGCAGCTGCCAAGGGGCCTGGATCCGGGCACGGCGTCATACCCCTGCCTCCCAGACATGGCCCAAGGCCCAGCACCCTGCTCACTGGGCCCAAGTCTGCTCTGAGCAGATAGAGACCAGGACTTGGGAAACATGCAGTGACACACACACACACACACACACACACACACACACACACACACACACACACACACACACACACACACACACACACACACACACACACACACACACACACACACACACACACACACACACACACACACACACACACACACACACACACCCTACCTGTACTGACTCAAGATGCTTCCCTGGCAGAGCCCCATCCTATATTTCTCTTTGGCCATTGCTGAGGGATTTGCTGGCACTCTCTCTTGTGACTGTCATAGCAGCCCCAGAGATAGGTACTGTTTCTCCCATTTTACAGACAAGGACACTGAGGCTCAGAAAATTAAAGTCTTGGCCCAAGATCATGTAGCCAGGATTCAGAAAGGCAGGGAGACATGTATGACGATGATACCTGGCCTGCCCAGCCCTTCTCCAAATGTGGCTCAGATGCTGCAGGACGATGCCTCGGGAGGGTGTTTTTTTTTTTTTTTTTTTTGTCTTTTTAAAAGCAGATTCCCAAAAAAAAAAAAAAAAAAAGCAGATTCCCAGGCCCCATCCCAGGCACACAGCCAGATCTCGAGGGGTGCAGCCCAGAAATCTGCATTCCCCAGGGAGTCTGCAGGGAAGTGTGAGACCAGAAAGGCCACTCAACTCCTGGCTGGGGGGTGGAGGGGGTGGAGGCAGGGTCTCACCTCTTCCCTTTGCAGCTCGCTCCCTGTCCTGAGCTCCAAGTAGAGCGCACCTCAGCTGGGCCTGGCTTTCCCTCCCAGTCTTTGCCCAGACTGTTTGCTCTGCCCCATCACCGCCAGGCATCTCCTCTTGCCAACTCCAGGCCTTTGCCCATGCAGTTCTCTTTGTTGGGCACACCTGCCCCATGCTCCACCTACGTGTGTCCCAACCCTCCTGATCACTGTGGCGGGTCTGTCCCTCTGAGCAGCTCAGCAGGGTGTGTGGTGGGGTCTGTGGGGAAGTCACACTTGAGGACTCTGGCCCCCATATCCCTCAGGGTTGGTTAAGACAACCTCAGAGGATGAAGGTGCTAACACACAAACTACCATGAGCAGCAAGCAATAACATCAGCAATGATGATCACGGCCGAGCTGTGAATGGTGCTCCCTACGTGTCAGATGCTATTCTACGCCTATCACGCCCACTAAGTAACCTCACAACAAGCCCCGGGGGTAGCTCTACTCTCACCACCACCTCGAAAATGAGGAAACTGAGGGACTTCCCTGGTAGGCCAGTGGTTAAGACCCGCGCTTCCAACGTAGGGGCATAGGTTCGATCCCTGGTCGGAGAACTAAGATCCCACAAGCCGCAGGGTGTGGCCAAAAAGTAATATTAAAAAATTAAAAAAAAAAAAAAGGGAAACTGAGAGAGGCTGCTGTCACATGGTTATAGCCCCTCTGCAGGTGGCCCACCCTGCAGTGTTGCATGCCTGGTACTGTGGCTGGGCCACACAGACCTTGCCACTGGGTTTACTTCCCAGGCAGACACAGGTCTGAGTCTCTGCAGTGCCCTCCGAGAAGCAGCAGACCCTGCTGAGGCCCTGCCTGCATCCCCCCTACCTCCCACCCCAGATCCACATTGACCAGGAGGAAACTGAGCTGCAGCTGCGGCCCTCACAGCTGTGAGCCTGGGCATGTCCACAACCCAGGGGCCTCCCTGAGGAGGCCTCACAAACACCACCAGCTGCCTGGAATCACTGGGCTTGACTGTCCCAGGCCTGCTTCCCAGGATAGGGGAGCACTGGGGGTGGCACAAATGGGAAGGCTCTGGGCAGGCTGGGGCACGAGCCCCTCTATTGGTCTGGCCCCTGGGCACTAGTGGCCCCAGTCCCAGTGCATTCCCCTGGGTGTGGGCTCTGGTCAATGGCAACATCCCTCCCTTTCCCTTGGGCTGTGCATGGCAGGGGAACAGCTAGGACCCCTCACACTAACACTTCCCACCTGCAGAGTGGGGACATGGGGAGAGGGCCTGGGAAGGCCTGATGGTGATGCCTAATCACTGAGGCGCTTTTCCCAGGGCCCAGAATATCCACGGGGCAGGGAGGACAGCACTGGACTGGCTAACCACGAGGGCCAGGTGACCGCCTGGCTGTCCTTCCCACCTAGTCACTTGCTCCCACAGAGCAGGAGGGAGGGAACACATCCTGGAGCAAAGGAAGACCCAGGAGCCACAAATCTCAGCCAGGACTGGGGGCCCAGTGCAAGAGTGGAGGCCAACGATACAAAGTGATGGGTCAGATCGATCATGCCGTCCCCAGCCAGGCGAACTGAGATTCAGAGCGGGTAGATCTCCAGGGCGTAGGGGACCACAGGTGAGGGTGACTTTGGGACCACCGTCCACCTGAGGCACCAGTCTCCTTGTCTGGCCCTTTGATTACTCTCTTGGTAAAGGGTGTGGGCCACTCCATGACCCTGCCCAGAGATGGGGATGACAGCACAAACTTGCTTTGCATCTGATTTTCCTAGCCGCGGCAGACCTGGCAGACACTGAGGTTCCCTTCCCTGTCCCCTTCGAGCCTCAGTCTCCCTTCCTCTCCCTTTAAAGAGTTAGGAGGACATTCTCTGCCCCCAGCAGGGGTCATTGCAGAACAACTCCCATTTGACAGGTGGACAAGCCAAGGTCATGGAGCCCCCATCCCTGGACTCAAAGCAGTCCCGTTGTCCTTCCAGCAGCTGTGACTCAAGAGGGAAGGAGTTAAGTGGCAGGACAAGGGTGTGGTGCTGGCAGCCAAGCAGAAAGCAGGGGAGAACACCAGGACAGAATCAGAGGCATGGCCCAGGAGCAGCTACAGCAAGCAGATCAGGGGACAGAGGTGGGTGGGGCCACAGCATGATATCCAGGTGGACACCCTGGTTCTCGGGCAGCCCACAAGCTAGATGCCCCAGGACCTCCTTTTCCATCGGGGCCTGATGATGTCCCCCTGTTAGATAGGCTGGTACCTGGAGCAGAGTTTGCTTGTACCTTGCTAATCCTAGGCACCCAGTTCTCCCCACCCAGCCCTGCACCTTCCCTTCAGAGAAGGGGGCTTCACTAGCTGGATCCGGATTGCTGCAAAGGTGCTGCGTGGGGGGAACTCAGCCAGTAGAAGGTGCCAGGAGTCTCCTACCCACAGCGGGCCCACCAGGCGTTCCTTCTCCAGCTGAGACCAGAGGGACCCACAGAGGATCCCTGGGGTGCCCTCAGTGTTCCCACTGGGCCATACCTCTTCCCACCAAGGAAGAAGCCTCTGCAGCCCTTGCCCTGGGGCGCAGCTGCTGGGCCCCCAGCGGGCAGGCAGTAATTGCCGAGATGTGCTGGGCGACAGCGGCTGCTCTGCATTAGAACATCTGCTTCCACTCTGGGAGCGCTGGGCCCCAACGGAGGAGGGAACAGATGGGGGAAGGGAGAAAGAAGGGCTCCACCTGCCTGAACAAGGCCAGCAGGGCCTCTGCAGCAGAGACAGGGCCACTGGTCCAATGGCTTGATGCTGATCCCAAGCCCCAACATCAGGTCTCTGCTGTGGTGTATCTTGAACCCTCTACCTCCCAGACAAGCCTTTGTCCTGCAGGGAGGCCCTGACATGCCACTTCCCTCTCTGGCCCCACTTTCCCTTCTGCAGAAGCTGTGAAGCCTCGAGTGGCCAGCAGGCCCATCTCTCACTTTCAGATCCTCTCCCAGAGGGAGGTCCAGACCTTCCAGAGCCCTGGTGTCCACCCCGATTCTCCCTGAGATCTCCAAGAGCTGCAGCCCTATCCTGCCCTTCCTCTGGCACCTCATCTGTGAAACAGGATACCACCATTATCTCGTCCGAGGAGACGGGTGAGTGCCCGGCACACGGTGAGCATTCAGATCAAAGTTATTATCACTATTTCTTTTACCCTTTGGAAGATGACAGATTTCCCCAAACCTCTCATTTCCTACAACCCACAGTGACCACGCTGCATAGGTCACTGCAACCGCAGCCTGCAGAGGGGCCTGCTGTGACCATCTCATTTTGAAGGCGAGTTTCTGAGGCTTTCAGACAAAGCACAGCACAGGGCAATGACCAGTGGCTAAGAGGCTGACTCAGCAGCGGTGGTTCCCTGGCGGGACTTGTGTAACCTGGGACCAGAGTCAGAGCCACTCACTCCTTTGCCGGCTTTTTGCTCTTAGTTGTCACTTCCCTTCACAACCCGGCACTTCTCCACAGCGGGGTACTCCTTCCCGCCCAGCAGCCTCACGGCAGACACTGCTCACTGGCTCTCCTCACCCAGAAGGCTGGGCAGGCTGGGTAACAGGCCTCCCTGCAGAGGTTTTTGTGCTGGTGGGCTCCCCTGGAACATGTGGGGCTTGGGAGAGCAGCCAACTGACGTGGCAGGCCTGAGGGCAGAGATTCTCAGAAGCGGCAGTGGCTGGGACCACAGGGTAGACTTGGGCAGCAGCCCAGCTCAAACCCACAGCACGGGCCCGCCCCCTCGCCCCCACCGCCCCCCTCCCAACCCCCTCCACTGGCCTACCCTGGGCGGGGGACACTGGGGGAAGGTAGGGGTGAGCCCTGGGAAGCCCACCCCTAAGGCAGCCCTGGCACCACCTCCCACGGTCATCCCAGGAAGGTGCCACGTCTCCAGCGCAGCCTGCGGTTCTGGGGCCCCATAGCTCCCGCCCCTCCCCTGCAGCCTTAGGGTCCCGCCCCGCCACCACCAGGGGGAGCCCGTCAGCCAGAGGCCCGGTGGAGGAGGTGGGGGCTGGGCGGCGCAGAGGAGCGTTGGTTTCTGGAAAGCAGCCGCGGCTAGGGGCAGCTGGGGGAGGTGCCGCAGCCACGGCCCCCTCCCGAGCCTGGGAAGCCCTCGGCCCGCAGAGACGCGGCACGCCAGGGAACAATGGAGACGGCAGGGAGGGGGAGAGGGCCCCGCCAGACAAAGGCCCTCCAAGCCCCGCCCCTGGCGTCTCTTCCTTCCTCCAGGTGCTGCTCTTTGGCCCTCTCACTCCCGCCAAGGAGGCTCAGCTGGGGTCTGGCACTGTGAGGGGCTGGGCAGTGGGTCTTGGATGGACCCTGTGACACCCCCACCCACGTGCGTGGCCTTGGCTTCCTCCAGGTGCCCCAACAAACCCGGAACCTCCCTCCCTCCAGTCTCTGCCACTTGGGAAGCCTCCAGCGGCTTCCATGGCTTCATGATGCCCATCAGGGAAGCACCAACAACCAGGGCCTGGCCTGCTACTGCCAAGTTAGAGCTCTCTGTGCAAGGGAAACAGGCCTCGGGTTCTGCCAGACATGGAGAGGGCTTTCCAGGGCAGGGCTGTGTCTCCCTCAGTGGGGCCCTGCCCACTGTACAGAGGGAAACTGAGGCACCGTGTAAGGAAGGCCACCCTGGAGGAGAGGAGGCCCTGAGACCTGTGCACTGTTGGCCACTCAGGCTACAGGTCTCACCCTCCACAGGAGCCAGGCGGTGCTGGACAGGGCCCAGGTCATACAAGGAGCCAGGCCACTGGCACACCCCTCTTCTTGAGGCTTCTTCATTTAAGGAATCGCTTTGCTGTTTTCAAAGAATCTGAATAACCCCTACCTTTCTTCCTGATTCACTGTGGTAGACCCTGGGTGAGATGCCCATGCCTGGGCCTCAGTGTCCCCATCTATGAAATGTACCCCTCAGGGGAGTGTGCCAAGCCCAAAGCCTGCCCTGAGCAGCCTCCCTTGGGTCCTCACACCCACCCCAAACTGTCCAGCCCAAGTGGGCAGTTTGCCTATGTGCTCACAAGCCATGGACCATGCAAGAATCAAGACATCACAGGTCCCAGCACTGGGCACAGAGAGAGGAGAGGACAGCCTGAGGTCACACAGTGAGGAAGACGGGGGAGTGGGCGCTCTGGGCCCCGAAGTCTTAACTGGCCATGAGGATGCATGTTCTCAGCTTTGTGTGTGGCCTCACGGCCCACTGATGCCTTGATGCTTCTGCTGCTTCTGCTCTAGCTCTCCTAAGTCTTTTAGGCTCCTCAGTTCCCTAGGGCCTGGCCTGACAACCCAGAGCAAAACCCTGGGAACCTCCGTGGGGGAAGGCAAGGCAAGAAAACTTGGATTTTGGAGGCCAAGTAGCATGAGGACCGGCCTCACCACGTCTCATGCTGTAGCCAGCCCACACCACAGACATCTCAGTCGCCACACAGTACCGTACACGGGCTTTGCTCTTAGTGGGGACCCTCTGCTGAAACACTCTTCCCTGTTCCTCATCTGGACAACTCCCAGTCTTCAGACCAGGCTCAGGGGCCCCCATGCTGGACTCTGACAGCCTCTGAGCTTTCCTCAGGCCTGGTCTCAGTCCAAGCCTGGGGGTTGTGGGAAGCGCAAGCGTAATGTTAGGGGAAGAGCGAAGCGCTAAGCTGCCTGACTGTGACCTAAGTATTCCTGTGAGGGGACACGAGCCAGATATATTAGGACGAGGTCACCCCATGGCCACACAGATTTCTGGCTTTAAGCAGGAGAAAGATTCACGCACAGAGTCTTGGGTCCCACCCTCCTGGGCAGATGGTCCCCTTTCAATCTCCTAAAAGAAGAATTGAGGTCCCCCCTCCAGGCATATGCAGAACACACGAGCACCCAGAGCATCTGCCTGTCATCCTGACTGAGCAGTTCTTGCCAACTGGGCACAGGCTCCTGAGGGGTGACAACAGTTGGGGGCAGGTGCTCAGGGTCACTACCTGGGTCGCATTTTGGTGTCTCCACTTATTGGGTAAGTCACATGATGTCCCAGACCCTCCGTTTCTGCATCAGTGAAATGGATGTAATGTCAGTCCCAGCCTTGCAGGGTTAAATACGATGAGACCAGCCCTACACGATAGTCATCAATCAGAGGCAGCTGCTATTATCACCAGAGGGGAAACTGAGGCCCAGTGAAGGCACCCCCAGGCCCAGTGAGTAGTGGGGTGGGGGGAATCCTTAGGCTGGATCAAGGGCCCCTCTGTCTACCCCAGGCAGGGGAAACCCAGAGTGAGCTAATCCCTGGGCTGCTGCTCCATTTCCGGGTATTCATCTGGGCCTGCAGCCGGCCTTCCGGCTTTGGAGGGCAATGGCTGCTTGGGAACACAGCAGCAGCCCTCTGCTTTCCTGCTAGCCCCCCTGCCGGCATCCCTCTCCCATCCACCACTTCCTGTGGTCTAAGGAGGGGCCTGGAATCCTTCTCAGAGGCGCCACCTTCTCTGAGATCTTGGGCCCAGTGGTTGCTGGGACAGGACGAGGGACAGAGCTGTCTAGATTGACTCCAACCCAGTGACTACCAGTAGGGTCGACCATAGGGATATGCAGATGAGCCTGCACAGGTGGGGCTCACCTTCTAAATCCCCCAGTTGACCTGGCTCACACTCCGCACCCCAGTGCAGAGTGTGAGCGGCTCTCTAGCCTCTTCCCCTTTTGGGCTCCTCCTCCTCCAGCTGCTTCCTCCTTTTCCTCTGGTGTGGACACCACTTCCCTGAAAGGCCCAGCCCTGCCATGCAGACTTCACTGCCCCTCCTCCAGCCCGGGGCACAGTAGGTGCTGCCATCAACACCCCCTCTGGATATTCTGAGGCTGTAGCAGCCTTGGCACCCCGGAATCCTCCGAGCCATAAGGACACCTTCTCAACAAGCCTTATATGATCCCACCTCTAGGCTTTGGCTCAAACTGGCCTGGCATTTACTGCCAAGCCTTGGAAGTGTACCCAGAAGGCCAACACTGAAGGTCCAGCCCAGTTTAGGGAATGTGTGGTTATTCCAGGGAGATTATTTCTCCAACCACCAAGACGATCATAGCCCCAAAAGCAGCATCGGGGTGAGGGTGGAGTGTTTGGGGTTTAGTAAGAACAAGAGCTACAGGCTACAGAGGCTGGGTGGGGCTGGGCAGAGGGGGCCCCACCCTGCACCTGTGGCTGAGGGAGGGGCTGCCTGAGAGCAGCAGGTAGTAGGGCCACCATCAAAGGGCCTAGTCCTTGCCCTCCCCAGGGCATTCTTAGGCAGGCCCATCAGCTGTGGCCTGGCCAGAACCTGTTAACTCCTTTCCCTCCCTGAACTTTTAGGTTAGGACTCCTGCCCTGAGATACTGGGAAGGTGAGACAGAAGCTGGCCTGCGCCCTGCCCCCATCCTACCGGGGAGACAGCACTTAGGCTCTGGGTCGGACTGTCTCGTCCTCTGCTGGGGATGTGGTGAGGCAAGTCCCTGGTCCCTCAGAGGCTAAGGGCTTATGTGGACAAAGCTTCCTCCATCCTGTTCCTGCCAAAAGAATGGATGGCTTCTAGTGATAGAGACCGAGAGACACACATCTAGGGACTTAGATCGAGCGCAGGGTGTACAGGACCAGTGTGCCTGCCTCTGGCCCAAGCTGTCCCAACTGCCAGTCCCTGCTCTGCTGGAGCCTAGGGACCTCACTGGGATCCCATCAGGCCCCACCCCCAGTGCTACCTGCTGTCACTTGCTGGGCAACTGGGCAACGTTTGCAGGCCTGGGTATCGATGATGCTACCCAGGGTATCGATGATGCTACCCAGGGATCCTGCAGCTCAGGCCAGCCCAGGGCCAACCCTGGGCCAACCCAAAGAGGTCCTTGACCATGCCAGTCCCCATCTGGCAGCCTAGGCTCCAACTCAAGCACAGTGGGTGGCTTAACGCTGCCTCAGGGCCTGGCATGGAAGCCTGAGCTCCCTAACTGGCTTGACTTCCACCTCCGGCCACAGTGGCAGGCATTCCCTCTGTCCTTACCACCCGCTCTGACCTCTGTCTGGGGTTCTCCAACCCCCAACCCTCCTGGGATACCCTCAGCTGAGCTCCAGTGTCACTTCATTTGCAAAACTGCCCTTATTCACCCAGTCTCCCAGCTCAGGGGTATCACTTGAAGGACCCAGTTTCACTCCTATCCTAGAGGTACAACTTTTCATGTTGGCTGCACCAACACTGGAGTCATGGGCAGGGGCTGAGCCCAGGAGGCCTGAGCAGGACCCAGGCAGAGGGGGTCAGAAATGGCTTAGACCCCTACTCACTCCCTAACTTGGGAGCCCCAGCACTGCACTACCGACTCAGGAAGACAAAGCCTGGCTTAGCCTGGGGGAGGGGTGGGAAGAAGAGACTCAGAGGCCCAAGCTGCCCCGCCCCCCATTCAAGTGCTAATGAGCTCCAGCCCAACGGCGGGATAGCGGGATAGCGGGATGGTGGGATGGTGAAGGCTATGGGGAGAATAGGGAGGCTGGAGGCTGGCCTGGGTACCAGCCCACGTGGTACCCAGGGTCCTGCCACACCCCCAACCCTAGACCCCCAGGAAGGTGGCTCAGTCCCCAGATGTTGGGCCTAAGGTCCCCAGGACAGTGTGTCACTCCAGATGGCACCCAATGTCTGCAAGCCTCAGTCTCCCACTTGCTGTGAGCAGCTGCCTAAGGGAAAGGGAGGGGGTTCCCAGGGGCTCCATATTGTGGCCAGGCAGCCTCCAGGCTGGGGAGATCCCTCCCCACCAAACTCTCAGCTCTGCGTGAGTCAGCAGAGGGTCCCCCACCTGTTTTCACACCCCCAGACTTTGGTGTACTGTCCCCACAACACCTGTGGCTATAGGCAGGCACCACGTCCCAGGTTATGGATGGAGAGCAGGTCACCTACTAGGATTTCACCTGTCACTGGGTTTCTCAGCCAGTACACTAGGTGGAGCTGGGATTTGAACCTAGGTCTGTGTGACCCCAAGAGCCAGTCTAAGGAGGGTGAGCCCTCCTCGCCACAGGCCAGGAAACACCCACCCAAAGGCTTGGGAACCGAGTTGGTCCCTCTGCCCCCAATGCCTGAGCCTGGCAAATGTTGCTAATTTTTCAAGGCTACCCAGAGGACCCCTTCTCCAGGAAGCAACCCCCCGCACTCATAGGCATCATTAGCCTCTACCCATTACCCAGCCAGCCAGGATCCTGGGCTAGCCCTTCCCACTAACTCCAGCTACACCAAGCTCCAAGCAGCAGCCCCAGAATTATTTATCCCTGTTCACGGATGTTCGCAATAGTTTCACTCTTTTCATACACACTGAATAGGCACCTACAGTGTGCCAGGCCCCTTGTGAGAGACACAGACAGGACAAAGGTCACAAAACTCCCCTCCTTTTCATTTGATAAACCTAATTGAGCCCCTGTATGTGCAGTCTCTGCACTGGCCAGGCCAAGAACTCCTGCAGCATTACTCTGGTCTGAGCCACATGACTATGGGGCAGCTCCAGCCCTAAGAGCTAGACAGGCTCTATTGGAGTGGCAGAGATGGCGGGCCTGCAACAGTCCCCAAACAGCCTGAGCTGAAAGGAAGAATGTAAAGCCAGTCTCCCATGAACAGTTGAAGTCCCTACTGTGTGCTGTGCCCTGTGACAGGCTGCACACTCGTCAGCAAGAGATCTGCATGGAGTGGGATAAGGGCTGTCTCCGAAGTGCCAGCATAGCCTGATGAGACCAGGAGGAAACAGCCTGAAGAACTTTTCCCTCAGTCTCCCCCCCACCCAGTCCTGGTCATTGGCCCTACACTGGGCCCTTGCCACCTGCCCATGATATGGCAGGCGATGGCTCAGTGACCGCCATCTTGCTCCTCCATCTACCCATCCCCAAGACCAAGTTCACACCAGTAGCACTTCTTTCATTCAACAAACAGACAAGAAGCACCCAACAGGTACCAGGCTCCATGCTGGCACAGAAGGCTCAGAAATGAACAGGACGCAGCCCTGCCCCTGTCGCAAGGGACGGCAGCTGTGACACGGACAAATACCACGCTCTGATGGGGGTAGCGCTGAGGGTGGTGGTGGCGGGGGGCAGAGGAGCCTTGGAGAAGGGGGTCTGTCAAAGAAGGATCCTGGGAGGCGATCCCTGAGCAGAGTCTTGAAGAACAATCAAGTAGGAGTGAAAAGGTGGAAAAGTACATCAAGTGAAGGGAACAGATACAAAGTCCCAGGGGCAAGAGAGAACTGCTGTATTTATACCCTGAAGCCTTCCTGGGGCCAGCGATGGGCACTGTCTCTCCTTTCTCTGTAGACTGCCCACACGAGCCCAAACAAATCAGAGTCACTCCCTAAACACACACACTCTGGTTTACTTTCCCCTAAGTGCCCAGCCTGAGTCCCCAAATTCTACCTGGGGATAGCTGGTCAGTCAAGTTGAACTGGGTAGAGGCGGGGGTATCGCTGAAGTAGGGGTGGTATCAGCAACTCTGCTCCCCCTACCAAGCTGCCAGAAAAAACCCTCTCACCAGTTAGTGTGTACCACATCTGCCTTTGCCTTGGTGACTGTGACAGTGACTATGCCTGCTTGCTGGCGGGGCAACCCAGGACGGGAAGGAGCCAGTATGCGGGTGGGGCAGCAGGCGTGGTTCTGGCTGGGAGGCAAGGCTGGCAATTGCCCAGCCTGAGTTCCGTTGCCTGGACAGAGTCTTTCCGCTACGTGGGACAGGCACCCAGCTCTCTGAAGCTGCCTCAGCTAGGCTCCCATCACCTCCTTGTACCTGGATAGGAAAGGGATGGCCAGCCAGGATCCTCCTCCAGGCAGTCCTGGCAGATTGAGTCCTCAATTTCAGGCAAAGTTTGGTCTCCCAGCCCCTTACAGTGTATCCTCTGCAGGGTTTTAGCCCCCACTTCCCACTCCCAACAGGAACCTCCACGAGGTCCCTGTTCCCCCCATCCTGGGCACAGCACTCCTCTGGCCCAAACCCAGGAAGCCCATTTCACAGAGGAAGCAAAGGCCAGAAGGGCAGAATGCTGAGATGGACTCCCCAGTCTAGAAAATGCTGAGCATTTCTAGGGGACCCTGCACCCCTGGTTGCTGCCGGCCCAGCATGGGAGGGGTGGCCAGGCCTAAAACCTGAGTGGGGCTCCAAGGAGCAAGTCTGGTGGGATGGGGTCAGGACACAGAACAGGCTAGGAGCCCCATGGCCCAGTCCCACATCTTCTCGGGCACTGCCATAACTGCAATCGGCCTGGGAAGGGGCTGGCTAGAGACCCCCTGGCCAGGCACTGGGAGGCAGCAGTACCGGAAGCACCCTCCCCAGGCCCAGCGGGCAGCAGCGATGGGCATTCCGCCGCGTCGACGACACCCACTCGCTGCCGCTGCCGCACTCGCAGCAGAGACAGGAAGAGGCAAGCGCCCAACGCAAAACAGCCCAGGAGGCTGGACCGCCGCCCCTTCCCGCCCCTTCTCTTCCTCCCCGCAGTGGCAGAGGAGCGGATGCCATTTTGAAACCTCTGGGGCTGTGCCCCTGAGGCCAGGCCCCCAGGGACAGTCAACAGATGGGTCCGGGATGGAAGACACGCTGTCCCTCGGCCAAACGCTCAGCATGAAAAGCCCCGCTTTTCACAGCCTGGGGACCCCACGCGGCTCTGGGGCTGAGGGGCCACACACCCCCACATACAGGTCCAGCCTCCAACGCTGCCGCGAGGGCCTCCCTCACCCCCATGCCTGAAACCCCCCCAAATCAGGCCGCCACTGGGCACCACACCTGCTCCCAGGGGGAGGCTGGACAGGGACAACTACCAGGCCCGCAGCCTTTGCACAAATCCATTTCAGAAGCCCACCCCCAGCAGGCCCCCAACTACTCAACCAGCAGGTCCACCACTCCCCCCTCACAGGGCCTCAAGATCCGACAGGCCCACCCACCCCCGGAGGCCATGTCCCAGGCCTTTGGGCCCAGAAAGGGTGCAGGAAGACTAGCACCCATCAGCAGATCTCCTTGGCCCGCCCGCCGGGGGCAGCAATATGTCGGCTGTCTCACCACTTCCACTTCCCCCCACCCCTCAAGCAGCCACCATCTTCCCTGGCCTTGGAGGCAACGCAACCCAAACTCCTCCACACTCCCTCCTACTCCCAGACGCCCCCCTCACTGGCCCAGACAGGGTTTAGAAACTGGGAAACAGATAGCCAGCAGAACTCCCTGGGAAGCTTGAGGCCAGGTCCCCTCCCCCAACATGACCAGTGGAGCCTCAGTCCAGCCCCTTAGAGGTCTGGGACCAGTCCTCTCAGCCCGGCCCACCTGGTGTAGGAGGGGTGGGGGAACCTGGAGAAGGCCAGAGTGTGGGAGAGGACTTAAGAGCAGGGGAGCAGAGGGTTTGAGGAGAGATGTGTGCAGAGAGGGAGCTACTGGGCCAGATGCAGGGAGCAGGGGTCTCTAAAGGTTTGGGGGTTCTGGCTGGAGAGAGAGATTATAAGCAGTCATCCCACTTGAGAGGTCCCTTGGGGTCAAGGTGCACAGATGGAGGATATAAGGTCCAGAGTAGGGATGGGGCACAGAGGGGGAAGGAGGGAGTGAGTGGGGGCTTGGGAGGGGCCCTGGAGATACTCATGCCCAATAGGAATAGGGGTAGCAGGTGAGGGAACAGGTGGTGCCTGAAGGTGGGGGCCGAGTGGGATTCTGGGGGGTTGGGTAAAGTCTAGGGAAGTATGGAAGGACAGGCAGGGGCTCTGAGGATCTGTGAGGTTGGTCAGCAAGGGTGGATGGTGAAGCAGAGTTCTGGGCAGCGGGTGTTGGGGCACTGGTGGCTGTATTTGGGGGTTTGGGGTCTGGGATGAGTTAAGGATGTGATCTAAGAGTCTGGGCTATGGATCACAGGTCTAGGCCAACCCAGAGTTTTGATCCATTATTTGTATGTCCTTGCCAGGCGGGTTTGGGGGGATTCAAGTCCAGGTGTGGGGGTCCAGGCCGAGTCTGAGAGTTCGAAGCCCTACTGCTCAGGTCAAAGTCGGGGATTTGGGCGGGGAATCGGGGGTCCCAGCGCAGGGTGCGGCCTCACCCAACAGCAGCAACTTCACCTCCCGCGCCGCCTTCTCGCCGTCCTCCCGCAGGTTCTTGTCGATCATCTTGGAGCGCTCGGCCGCCGCCTTGTCCTCGGCGCTCACGGTGCAGCCCATCCCGCCGTCCGCCGGCCCGGCCGCTGCCCGGCCCCCACACGGCCCCGGCCCGGCTCGGCCCCGCCCGACCCACTCCGCTCCCGCCGCCGGCCCTCTACGGGTAGCTCCCAGGTCGACAGTTCCGAGCGTCTGCGGGCGGTGCCTTCCAGGCCGCCGCGCACCGACCGCAGGGCGGGCAGGGGGTGGGGCCGGAGCGAGTCAGGCCCGGGACTGGGCCGGGGCGGGGCCGGAGGTGGGGCCATAGGAGATTCGGGGCCGGTGATTGGCGAAGGCGAAGTTAGGGCGGAGCGAAGGCGAAGTTAGGTGCGGCCCAAGCTCGGCTCGGGCTGGAGGCGGAGCCACGCCAAGGGACAGCGGTAGGGGTAGAGCCTAGCCCAGAAGGATTGAGCGCAGGACGGGCTGTAGGCGGGGCCGGGCTCCGATTGGGTGCAGGGCGTCTGGAGCTCCGCGGCCCGACGGCGGGGGCGGGCTGATCTCGTAGCCTGAGGATGGGGATCCTGTGCACCTCAGGGGCCGAGCAGGAACCAGTCCTCTGAGTTGGGCGAGCAGAGCAGAGGGGGCGTGTCTTCGTCACTTGTTAAAGTTAATGAACCCAATAAACTTGTTTCAGGATCCACAGAGCCCCGGAGACTCTCTGGACTGCGGCTTTCTTAGTCTTAAAGCAGGGTTGGCCCCTTCTCTCTCTAGGTTGCAGTTAAAAAAAAGGTTTATTGCCACCTCAACACCTTTGCCCAGGCTGTCTCCCTCAGCTGGGGTACCTTCTCTAATCATCCAAGTCTTATCCATCCTTCTCTGATCTTCTAGGAGGTATTCTCCTGCAGGTAGTCATCCTGGACTCCATCATGGGACCCAGCAACCATGACCCAAGGGAGAGAAAGAGAGAGAGAGAGAGAGGTGCCCCCTGACTTCTGGGAACATAAGTGGCCATGATCTTATGGCCTGTCACCCCTGGACAGTGGCTGCAACCCCATGGCTGGACAAAGGTGGGGTGGAGGCAGCAGCATTTTTAGGGGGACATTTCAGTCTTTCTGATCCTGTTCTCCAGGAGGAGGCCACAGCCCTGGCCTCCGATGGACATTTAAAAAGTCTGCCAAGGGTTACCCAGGAAGGTGTCCTGTGTGGCCCTAGTGCCATGAGTTGGGGAGGCCCCAGTCCAAAGACAAGGAAGGTCCACAAAGCTGGGAAGGGAGCTGGCCACCAATGCTTGGTCATCAATGCTTAGCCACCCACAGTCCCCTGTTCAGCACAGACTCCTTCCTTACCACCTTGATACACACCTTGTTTCCACTCCCAATCCTCAGTCTGCTCTCCCTGGAATGTCCATGTGTCCCTCTCTGAATGGCTCCCTTGTTGAGGGGGCATTGGCCTGTAAGTCCTCAAATGGTTCCCGCAGGGCTCCCTCCTGCCTGGAGCCAAAGCTCAGGCAGGCCCTGCCATGAGCACTCAGCGCAACTGTTGAAAACACACAATGCCCACCCAGGGACACAGACATTCAGAGATAGGCTCTATACATCCATACATAGGCTTAGCCTCCAAAATGCTTCAAATCCACAGAACACACTGTAAAAATGGGTGCACACAGCCAAGAACACAGCCTGTCCACACAGACTACAAACCCAGCTCCAAGGCGGGCCTCTTCCCCTGTCAGCCCTGCCCCTCGCTTGAGAGCTGATCCTCCCTCCTTGGGCCTCCCCAGCCTGCTCCTAGCAACAGGCAACAGCTCTAGCAGTTGCCAGGCAACAGGAAGAACCTGTCCGCCCCTTGGAGGCCAGGCTCACCAGAGGTAGGTAGACACAGACCCCAGTCAATGGAGGCGAGGCAGGACAGGGCCACTGGGAGGCATGGCTTCCCCCAGCCCCAAGCCAGTTCCTGTGGTATTTGCACCCTTCCCACCAGTTAGCCACCCGCTTCCAGTTAAGTGCTCTTCCTACAGAGTCCAGCAACCCCTGCATCCAGTGCTCCTGGCTGCTCCCTCACCATTTTCATGGGGGTCCCCGGGGCTACTGCGAAGTCTCTGTTTGCTCCTCCAGTCACACACCTCCCACTCCAGGGGCTCAGAGCCCCACAGGCCCAACTTCTCCCCCGATCACCAGCCCCATGTCCACTGCTGCTCTGAAGCCCAGACACTTCGGGTACCCCCAATAACCCGTGTTCCTGGGCTTTCCACTTTGTGACCTCCCACCAGCCAGAGCCATGACCCTTGCTCCCCACCCCTACATCCTGTCAGTTTCTTCCCCTCCTTAACTCCCCCTCAAATACGTCCCCATTCTCTATCCCCACTGTCCCTTATTCTAGGCCTCCAGCCTCCTCCCTGGCTCTCCTGTTTTTCTACAATCCATCCTCTACATGGCAGTCAAGGGGATCCTGCTGAAAGAAACCATATCACTCTCTTGCACACAAACCTTCTGTGGCTCCCCAATACCCTGAGGATAAAGCCCACACACACTGCTTTGGACTGTGCAGGGGCAGAGGTGGTACAGTGGTGGTTGACAGCAAGGACTCTGAGGAGCACTCCACAAACTTGCCGGCTGCATATTACTTTGGACAAGTACCAGAAACGCCTTGTGTCTCTGTTTTTTGTTGTTTTGTTTTTTTTTAATTTTTTTTTTTTTATTTGGCTGCACTGGGTCTTAGTTGCAGCACGCAGGATCCAGTTCCCTGACCAGGGATCGAACCCGGTCCCCCTGCATTGGGAGCTCGGAGTCTTTTTTTAATAAATTTATTATTTATTTGTTTGTTTTATTGTTGGCTGTGTTGGGTCTTTGTTGCTGTGCGTGGGGCTTTCTTTAGTTGCAGCCAGCTGGGGCTACTCTTCGTTGCGGTGCGCAGGCTTCTCATTGTCATGGCTTCTCTTGTTGCAGAGCATGGGCTCTAGGCGCATGGGCTTCAGTAGTTGTGGCGCACGGGCTTAGTTGCTCCGAGGCATGTGGGATCTTCCCAGACCAGGGATCGAACCTGTGTCCCCTGAGTTGGCAGGCGGATTCTTAACCACTGAGCCACCAGGGAAGCCCAGGAGCTCGGAGTCTTAACCACTGGACCACCAGGAAATTCCCGTGTCTCAGTTTTTTTTATCAGTAAAATGGACCTAACAGTAATAGCTATCCACTACACTGGCTGAGGTCACGGCTAAGGGAGGAAATGTAGGTAAATGTTCAGAATGTGCATGGTACACAAAACGCCCTCAGTAGGGGTGAGTTGTTATAACATTTATTGCTGCCAGGCCCCGTAGGGGCTGTCCCCGACCAAGGCCCACCTCATCTCCCTCCATTTGCAACACACCAGCACTCCAGCCATCTGATTTGCCTTGCTCTCCTCATTCTCTTGCATGTCCCCCATTCCCTTCCCCCACTTCCCTCCTCCCAATCTTTCATTCCCTGGCTGTGAGCTGGGCATCTCTGACTCCCATTGTCCTGGGGCTTCCCCTCCCCAGCCAGATCCCACTATCCCAGTGGTGAGTCTCTCCCACCCACCCAGATCTCTGATTCCAGACCCCTTACAGCATAATCCTTGAGGGTGGCAGGTAAATATTTGTCAAATGAAATGAATGAATCACACAAAGTTTAACCCACCCTTCCAAGGGTTCCCCCTGGAGCGGGGAGAGGTGTAAACACTAATCCTGCCATCACTATAAAAATATTCGCCATAGTTGTTTGTGCAGAGACGGGAGAAACTCATGGTGCCTGGGAAGGTCAGGGAGCCTTCTTGGTGGAGGTGGTGTGGGGAGTATTAGAGGGAGAGGATCACTGAGGGAAGTGGGAACAGGGACTGGGAGGGTGGGTTCGGGAACGGGCTGGGGAGAAAATCAACGGTCAGAGCTAGAGAAACACCTGGCTTTGCAGCTGAGGCCACTGAGACCCAGAAGGGGTCAGGACGCAACCACTGTCATCCAGTGAGGGACATCACAGGCATGCTGCTTCCTTTACACTTGGGAACCCAGGAGTCCTTTCATCCTTTCAAGAGACATTGTTCTGGGGGCAGAGGATGGTTGCCCAGTCAGGGCTTCATGGGCACCAAAGGAGGCATGACTTGTGTCTGTGCATGCTGGTCCAGCAGCACCTGAACTAGACCGTAAAGGACAGTAAAATGACATTCAGCAGAACTGAGGATGGCATCCCAGCTGGAATGGAGAAGAGGCAGCTACTGGCTCACCTGGACAGCTAGGATAACTTCGAGGCTCACCACAGGCCACAGAGCAAGTCCAGCTTGTCCTGAGCTCCTGTCGTGCACCAGGCTGAACAGGGTGAGGAACGGAGACCCCCTCAGTGGGCTGCGACACCCCGGCCCACAGACTCCAGGAAGGGGAAGCTGCCAGAACTTCCCCAAAGGCAGTTTCAGGGTGGGTGTGTCTGCCCCCACCAGAGTCCAGGAACAGGCAGGACCCCACAGGGATGCCAAGTCCAGGATCCTGGCCACTCTACCTCCATGGCTCTCAGATGGCAGGGAGTCCCCAGCTAGACCCTGTACAACCAAATCACAGCTTTGCAGATAGGACCGTCCCTCCCTACAACCCGGAGCCAGGCTCCACCTCCTAGTACATCCCCTGCACTTCCCCTTTCCTGCTTCTGAGCCCAGCAGCACTTCTGAGATTGGAGTCAGCCACCTTGCACTCTCTGCCCCTTCCTTCCAAACCGCTATTCCCAGGCTTCTCTTACCCCCAGAGAAACAGTCCCAAGCCTGGCAGGCCTTGGGGTCCAGGGTCCCCTTTCACAGTCATCCACCTCCTTCAATTGGCTTTGGCCTGGAGAACTCAGGGCCCAGCACTCCATGCTCAAGTTTCTGGGGGCCAGGGGATTCCACCTGACATGGGCAGGAGGCTCTGAGAGGAGGAGTCCTCTGTTCAACTACTGTTTGCTGTGAAACTACTGTGTGCCATTGTGCACTGCCCTTCAGGAGTACACCAAACATGTAAACAGGGAAATGAACTCCACTGTTTTGGAGTAACTCAACAGGGTGACACGAGAGCCACTGGGAGGTGTATGCAGGAGGAACAGTCCAGGGGCTTCCCTGGTGGCACAGTGGTTAAGAATCCGCCTGCCAATGCAGGGGACACGGGTTCGAGCCCTGGTCTGGGAAGATCCCACATGCCATGGAGCAACTAAGCCCGTGCGCCACAACTACTGAGCCTGTGCTCTAGAGCCCGTGAGCCACAACTACTGAGCCCGCGCGCCTAGAGCCTGTGCTCTGCAACAAGAGAAGCCACTGTGATAAGCCCACGCACCGCAATGAAGAGGAGCCCCTGCTCACTGCAACTAGAGAAAGCCCGCGCGCAGCAAAGAGGACCCAACGCAGCCAAAAATAAATAAATTAAATAAATAAATTTAAAAAAAAAAAGGAGGAACAGTCCAAGGAGGGGAACTCTGAATGATGGGAAGGGACCAACCATGTGACAAGCCAAGAGAAGAGAGCGATAGGCAGAGGCAACAGCAAGTGCAAAGACCTTGGGGCGGGAAGGGCCTGAGTGTTCCTGGAACAGAAAGGCCAGCCTGGCCAGAACAGCAGCCAGAGCAGGAGGGACTGTGAGGTGAGGGAGGACAGCCATGAGGCATCAGTGAGGCATAGGGCAGGCAGGGGGCTCCCAAGTGCCCAAGAGATGCTGAGGTAGTTCATATGAGCCTGCAGTGGACACCAGCATCTCCAAGCCAGTGACCCATGTCTGGCCCTGAAAATCCAGCTGATCCTGGCACTCAGGGTGCTGCTGATGTGACTGGGGGAGAACTGCCCAGTGACTTAGCAGGGGACCCAGGGAGCTTTCAAGGCTTTGGGTCCAAGACTGAGCTGAGCCCCCCTCCATGTCCTTGAAAAGCTCTTGTCCAACTTGCCACTGTGTCTGTTACCTACGCAGCCTCTGAAGGCCACCTCCCCTGGGTAACCCAGGGTCCTTAGAGGGCCTGGGAAATGATAATCAGCCCTATCCCTGGGAGCCACTCCTCTGCTCACCTTGTTGCCTAGACTTCCCTGCCATGCTGTCCAAAGGCTGGGGCTGGTAGCTTCTCCTGCAACTCGTTAGGGCCTTCATTAGCACTGCTTCCTGGAATTTAATTTAATGAAGGAGCAAAAACAGCCCTGATGAAGGTAATGCAACAGCAAGCAGCCCATGAGATGCCTCCAAGGCCCAGCCACCAGGGCTCAGGAGCTTCCTGTAGATGGTGACCAGGAGTAGAGGGGGAAGAGAAAGGGGACCTGTTCTGGGAGAGATGCCGGTCACTGAACCCTGGAAGCATGGGACATTGCTCTGCAGTACTGCAGGGAGCAAATGCTGCCACTGAAGCCAACTAGACAGAGTTAGAGGAATAAGCCTGGTTGGGGATGGCTTCAGGTTGCTGGAGAAAAGCTTTTGAGATCCCCTGGGCCAGCACCGTCTGTCAGAGCACAGGCCCAGCTATGGGCCAGCGCCAGTGGGTAGTCAGGAGGGGCCAGATCATCAGGGCCAAGGGCAGGGAAGAGTTTAAATTTTATTCCAAATGTGATGGAAACAATTGGAGGGTTTTGGGGAATTCCCTGGCAGTCCAGTGGTTAGGACTTGGAACTTTCACTGCTGGGGCTCAGGTTCAATCCCTGGTCAGGGAACTAAGATTCCACAAGCTGTGCAGCCTAAAAAAAAAAAAAAAAATTGGAGGGTTTTTAAGGGCAGGTGACATGATCTACTTTTCTAAAGTTCCCTCTGACTGTTATGGAGAGTGTGGCCCCTGTGGACAAGAGGAAAGGCAGGGAAGGAGGCACGGGGGGACCACCATGTGGTGCAGGAGATGAGGGTGATGGAGTGACGCCTATGGGGACAGGGCTGTCCCACATCCTCTAGGAGAGGCTAGCTGGGGACATGTGGGAGGCAGGGCATATATAACTGGACTGAGCTAGTTTCCTTCCAGCAGGTTTGGGCTGACTAGTCCCCTTTCAGCCTTCTCCACAGGCTTGACCTCTTCTCCAAATAGACATGGCTCAAACATTTAAAGAAAATCTGTTTAAAGGGTTCCCCAGGCCCCTATAGCTGTTTCCCCAGCTCTGTGCACCTCTCTACTCCGCTGCTGGAGTTCCCTTCCCATTTCTCCATCGCTGGGAAGCCTTCCTTGCCCTGCACCCAGGTCTCGGGCAGCGCCAAGCTTCCCAGGAGCTCCAGGACTGTATTTCACAAGGGAAAATGCCGGAGGCTCAGATGTGGGGCGAGCCTCAAAGACCAGAGCCTGTCCCTCAGCTTTCGGCCTCCTGCCACCCTGTTCCCACCCCTGCCCTAGTACCCCTTAACACTGCTTGCCCTCGGCCCACCGCAGGCCCCTCGCTCCCTCCCCGCTCCCTATTCGTGACTTCCCTCCCCAAGTTTACCACCCCCGCCTCGCGGCCAAGCTGAAACCGGAAGCGGCCTCTGAGCGCGCCGCCCCGCCTCTTCCGGGGCTTCTCTAGGCGGGAGTGCGGGGTTTGGGTGGCGCTAGAGGCAGGGCACGGCTTCGCGGGGCAGCGGCGCCTCCTAGCGGGTCTTTGGCGCAACGCCGGAGCCGAGGCGGGCCCAGAGCCCGCACCTCCCCGCAGTCCTCTCCTCTTCTCCCGACTGGCGCTCGCCATTACCCCCACCAGGCCTGCCTTCCCGTTTCGTTCAGCCTCCAGCCCTGGCCCCCGCCTCCGCCGATCTGCCCACTCGGTGGCCAGCGAGGCCCTCCCTTCATAGGGCAATAGCCGTTCGGTGTCCTCTGGCTCAGAGCCGTCCGTGGCGCCCCATGGCCCTTGCCCTGCTCTGACCCCATCCCTCCTGGCCTTCCTCCAGCCTTAGCCTCCCTCCCGGCCCATCCTCAGAACGTGCCACGACACATGCCTTCCTGCTTCTTCTGGTCCTGGCATCTTCACCGCCTCCGTTCCAGGATGTTCTCTAGCCTCCACCCCCCAAATTCACAGTGGAGATTAGACGCTGATTTGGTTGACTATCCCGGTGGGCATTTCCCCTGCTTCCTGAAGCTGGGGTGGCTCAGTGCCCATAGTCTGCGCTGAGCCTGGGGCCGCGTGCCGGTGCGATTTGGGGGCTCCGGGTGCCTTGCTGAGCTTGACCCCAGAATAGATGTGGGCAGCATAAGGAGAGGAGCTGGGCGATGCTTGGTGGGGCTCCCAGAACGCTTGGTCAAGGGTGGGGCTGGGACTCGGCCCCTTCCTCCGCACCAGGAACCCCTCCAAGGTCAGGCAGCTCATGGGGGGCCCAGGCCTGGCTCCCTGAGGACCCGGCCAAGTGTGGGACTGGCAGTTCCTCACCTGCCCAGGATGCCCAGTGTTGAAGCCCCGGCCCTTCCCTTGGCGACCTCACCCTCCCGCCCCGCTCCGCCCCGCCCGGAGCCTTCCTGCCTGCCCTCTTCCCATGCGCCAGCCAGGACGCCTTCCTGGACAGCCTTGGAGCCTCAGGGTCCCGCTTCACAGCCATAGCTGACCATCCCCACCACCAGGTCCTGTAACGTGTAGGGTGGGTCACTGCGCCGCCCAGACTCTGGCCATTGACCGCCAGGGGGCAGCAGAGGCCGCCTTCTGTGGCTCGGCGGGGGTGGGGGCGGGGGCGGGGTGGGGGTGGGGTGTGCGGGTTAAGTCTAATCCTGTCCAGGTCCCGCTGTGCGTGGCAGGGCAGGTTTGCAGCCTTGTATGGTTTTGAAAGCAGTTTTGTTCTTTCCGATTTTTCCCAGGGCTACTTTTTCTTCCTAAGTAGCCTGCAGTCTATTATTACTGTTTCACGTTGTTTGAAAGTTAGTTGCTGGATGACTTTAAACTGAGGTCAAGGCAGAGATCTGAAAGAGTCTTCTGGGTCCCTGCATATGCTCCTTGATGTCCTTGGCTTCATCGTGGACCCATGATGTTCCTAGCTACCAGCAATTGGCTTGGCCAGGCCAGGCTGTGGCCACCCTGCATGCTCCCTGATACGACTGCCCAACCTCCGCGTACTGTCTTCCAGCTCAGTACTTCCAGGGCTCTGGCCCAGAAGTCCGTCACCTGCCTCCAACCTACCACCCTGCCAGCTTCTTCCAATCTCTTACCCTCAATAGCTGCTTCTTCCCAGTCTTCCTTAAATGCCTCTGTTGGCCCTGCTCCTCTCACTTCACACAAACTGTCTACACTTTTTCTTTTCTTTTCTACCTCTCTTTCCTCTACCCTCTCCAGGCAGGCTTGCCCCTCCCTCCACAAAAAAGCCCTGGTCACGGTCCTTAGTGACCTACACGTTGCTGGACCCAGTGGTCTGTGCTCCACCCTCTCCTCCTTGAGCAGCTGATGCTCGTCTGGTTCCCAGGAGCCCGCATTCTCCTGGGTTTCCTCCCACCTCCTGGCTGCTCCCACCAGCTTTTTTGCTGGTTCCACCTCATCTCTACCTCCTAACAGAGGAATGTTCCAGGGCTCAGTCCCTACTGCTGCCCTCCTCCTTCCAAACCCATCTGCTCCCATCACATCCAGGAGCCTGGCTTTAAGTACCAACCCACACTCTTTACCTCCCAGATCCAAAGCTCCAGCACTGGTCACTCTACTGAACTTGAGTCACACACCTAGCAGCAAACATGGCATTTCCACTTTGATGTCCAGTCAGTGTTTTAAACTTTTCATGGGCAAAACTGATCTCCCTCCCAAGCCTACTCCTCCCCCCGCCTCCCTCAGCAGATACAGTGGCAAGT
This sequence comes from Balaenoptera acutorostrata, assembly GCF_949987535.1. Classification (NCBI taxonomy): domain Eukaryota; kingdom Metazoa; phylum Chordata; class Mammalia; order Artiodactyla; family Balaenopteridae; genus Balaenoptera; species Balaenoptera acutorostrata. The sequence continues at coordinate 38,615,019 of NC_080073.1, forward strand.
TGGAGTCACTCTGGACTTGTCTCTGCCCTTCCCCTCATACGTACCCAAGCCATCAGGGAACCCTTCAGGATATGCCCAGCGTCTCACCCCAACTCTGCCACTACCTGGGCTGAGACACCTGATATGTCTGTCTGGAACAACTGTAGTAGCCCTTGTGTCAGTGTCACCCTTGGCTCCCCATCTCCCACCCCAGAGTCTAGTCTCAATGCAGCAGCCAGAATAATCCATTTAAAACCTAGAGTTGCTACTGAGTCAGATCCTGCCCCCTCCTCTGTTCAGGACCTGGCATTGGCTCTTGCCTTTTCCACAGAAAAATCCAAAGTCCTATGGTGGCTGGCATGGTCCCACAACATCCCCTCATTAGCCCCCAGTCGCCCCTTCTACCCTCTCCCACTTCTCTCAGCATCAGCCTCCGTGGCTTCCTGGCTGCTCCTCTCCCAAGCCCGGCACGTTCTGCCTCAGGGCTTTGCACTGGCTGATCCCTCTGGCTGGATGTTCCCTGCAGACATCTACATGGCTTCCTCCCTCTCCAAGTTCTCATCAAACATCCCTTCCTCAGTGAGGCCCACCCTGACCCACCTCCCAACCCTTGTTCTTTTTAAATTTTATTTGGCTGCACCACGTGGCATGTGGGATCTTAGTTCCCCGACCAGGGATCAAACCCGTGTCCCCTGCATTGGGAGCACGGAGTCTTAACCACTGGACCGCCAGGGAAGTCCTCTAACCCTTATTCTTCATTGCCCTTACCATGCCATTTTTACTCCCTATACTACTGATCATCTGCCAACAAATGATATAACTTACTGATTATGTTTCATGTTTCTGGTCTGAATCCAATCCCCCACCTGTAAGTCCAAGGAAGGCAGGGCTCTTCACTTTGTTCATTGCTGTACATACAGGTGCTAGAAGAGCGCCTGGCACATAGGAAATCTTAATAAATACTTGTCAAATGAATGAACAATGAATTCCTTTTCAGTTGATAGGCGAATGTGTGCATGTGCACACAGGTGAGAAGGGTGCAGGCAGGGGCAACTGCTGGTCAGGGAGACCAAGGCCTATGCTTTGGCCCTTTTTCCTGGTCTGTATTATCTTATTTTTCTGTTACAAGCAGTCATAAGAAAAGCGGTGAAAAGAAATATTGACGACCTCTGTGCTGCTCTAATTTTGGGTTTTTTTTTTTTTTGGCTGCACCACACAGCTTGTGGGATCTTAGTTCCCCGACCAGGAATTGAACCCGGGCCCTCAGCAGTGAGAGCACAGAGTCCTAACCACTGGAGCGCCAGGGAATTCCTGCTCTAATTTGTTAACATTTCAGATTTAAAAAATTTTTTTCAGAGCAAATTAAAAAAAGCAAACCAGAAGAAAAAAGACCTGGGAAATTCTTCAAAACATACAAAAATGCTTAGTGATGACCAAGGGCCTGCAGACCCATCCTCGCGGAGGCCAAATGGCTGGAACTTGACAGCCAGAGATACTCATTTTCGAACAGTCTTGTGGGCACTTGACTTTTTGATATAGTGTAGTGGCCACACTGCCTGCCCCCTTCCCCCTGGAGCCTGCTGACCAGCAATCAGTCTGGAGGAGAACTTGCTTGGCAGGCAGAGATGGCCTCCAGGGGCCAGGGTCCTTCCTCCACCCCAGCTGTGTATATGTGGGTGAGTGTGTAAGTGTGTGGCAGCGGGGAGGGGTGGGTGGAGCGACTGTCAGCTCATCCCCCTGGTCTGAGAGGCCTGAAGCCAGGCTTGGGGTCTTAAGAGATTCCAGGCAGTCCTGCTGCTGCTCTGACCTGCAGCCTTCTTTGGATGGAGGGAGGTTGAGAAAAGATACCCGGGGTCTGTCAGCAGGATGGACACTGCCCTTTATTGCCTCCTACTCCACAGGAGCCAAGGGTCTCAGGCAGGGCCATGGCCTCACCTGACGAGGAAGACGCCAGAGACCCCCAGAGGGCAGCCCTGCATGCCAGGGGCACTCTGGGCTGCGGCCACCTCTAGGCCAGTGTCCAGCTCCTTTCTGGGGCCACGGGGCTCCTGGGTGAGTCCCCAGGCTGGAGTCAGGCGCCTGGGGCTGTTGAGAACCAGACTCAGGAAGCCCCCCTCTGATCAGCTGGCACTGCCATGGGCCTAGCAGCCACCAGCTTGAGGAAGTTCTTTCTTCAGGGTTTTCTCAAGCCGGCAGCTGCCTTGCCAGTTCAAACTGGATTTTTCCTGCTGCCCTTTCCCTGGCCGCCTAGCCGGGTTCGGGGTCTCTCCTAATGAGGGTTTGATGCCAAGGCCTGGGCAGCTCCGTCCTGCTGGGTCCCAGCTGATTCAGGCCTGCCTCGGGCAACGGGCAGCTTCCCAGTCCCACCCAGGCCAGGCCACCTGGGGCTGCCCTGCATCCTTGCAGCTCTTGCCCTGCCTTGGGCTCCCCAACTCAAAACTCAGGTCCCACATACAGGCACTCACTAACCCACCTTTATTCGTAGCAGGTTTTACTATTAATAAAAGATTAGTCTGACAGGGCACAGGACCCCTGGACTTTTGTCCCCAGACTTAAGGCATTGACAGAGGGTTGACATGGCACCTAGGGAGGGCAGGGGGCCCTTCTGCAGGGCTTCTGCAGGGCTCAGCCGCCCCCAGCTCAGACCCTCCCTGGAAGCTGCTGGGGATGCACCTCACGTTGCCTCCTTCCGGAGGCCTCTCTCTGTCCCATTTCCTGGGGCCTCATTAATTCCTCCCCACCTCACCCCGTGAGAAAGCAGGTCTGTGCTGAGCCTGGCCCAGGCCCAGAGCTGGGTCTCAGCACACCACTGGTTGGTTTGGGAGGCAGGGGGCGGGGGCGGGGTGGAGTAGGGGACTCACCCTGTCCCCACCCTTATCCCAGGGAAAAAGGCAGGGCAGGCTTCCATCACCAACCATGTCCCGGCTCCCACCCCACTTTCCAGGAACCCAGGGACCATGGAGATCAAGAATAAAAAGCACAGCTGGTCTTATGTATAATATTTATAAAAGGGGGCAGCCAGCCTCTCCACCCCTGCCCCAGACTGGCCCCTGGGGTCTCTGGCTCCCAGGGGCAGACACGTTCTGGGCCCCAGCTTCTTTCTTCTCCCAGCAGTGGAATGTGAGCTATGGCCTGGGCTTGGGGTCGGGGGAGTCCCAGCCTCCCCAGGACTGGTGAAAGACCAGGGAAGGGGTCCCTTGGGGTGTCCACACCAGTTTCACCCTCAAGTATAGGGTGAGGGGGTTCTGCTCCTGCTGGAGGGGATGGGAAAGAGGACCAGATTATCCAAGGGCCTGAGCCCACGAAAGGGGCCTAGGTGACAGAAGGAGGAAAGGCAAGCAGGCTGAGGGAGATGAAGCCCCAGGGAGCAGACCATGGCCCAGGAGCAAGGTGGGGGGATGACTGCAGGCCTAATTCAGCTCTTTGTGCCCCTACAGGCTATGTGACCTTAGGGGGCAGCTGCTGGGCCTCAGTCTATGCACCTGTGCAAAGAGAATAAGGGGCTTGGGTGGGACCTGAGGCAGCAGGAAGGGAGCAGAGGTACAGCCTCACCCTGCTCCCAGCTCAGGAAGCCCCTGTAGGCCAGGAGCTCAGCAGGGTAGTGGCCCAAGGGCCTTGGTCCTGGCTCTAACAAAAACTTCGACAGAGAGGACATGGGGCAGGGCCAAATGCCATAGTGTTCACCACGTCTTTCTCTTCCCCCTCCAACTGGCCACTGGATGGGAGCAGGGGCTGAAGAGTCTGGGAAGGGGTAGGAGGACGAGTAGACAGAACAGGATGGGGGTCATCCTAGTGGCTTCCTCCATGCCGACTGGTCCCCGAGATCCAGTCAATAATGATGAAGCTCAAGCTCATGGTCATCAGCAAGAGGCCAAGTGCAGCAAAACAAAGGGCCTGTGGGGTCAGAAGTCAGGGTCAGGTCTGAGGTCAGGGCAGCCCCCTCATCCCCACACCAGCACACCAACCCCCAGGCCCTTCGCACCAGGATTTTGGGGGTAGATCTTGCAGGTTCCTTCTCTGTGGGCATGATGCGAAAGTAGAAGATGGCAGGGAAGATGAAGATGAGGCATGGGGCAGATGTGGCACCTGCAAAGAATAAGGCATGGCCACCACTGGCTCACATCCACCTATTGGCTAAGGTTCAGGGTGGACCCTTTAATGAGATCAAACATTCCTTGATGAGGGAGTCTCATCTTGAGACTCCACTCGAGAGCTCTGTCTGATTCTGGAGAGCCCATCAGCCCCTCCCCTTGTTCTTTGTCTACCAGGATAGAAGGCTAGTGCCTTTGGTGTCAGAAAACTCTGTCAGTGAATGAAGCTGGCAAAGAGAAAAGGCAGGCCAAGAGACAGAGATGAAGTTTGAGGATACTGGGCTCCTGGATATAGCTATTCCTGAAGGCTTTTCCATTAATTGAGCCAATACATTACTTTCTGAATAATTCATTTTGAGTCAGCTTTCAGACATACAGAACCAAGAGTCCTGTCAGTGATATCAATGATACTCAGCCCCCAGGTCTGTGTGTTGGTCCTTGCAGAGCTGGGTTGGGGAGTCGGTCTCCTGAGTTGGGTCACCCCAAAGATGTCTCAGAATTGTTTGATCTTCCCACTCAGAGCCCCAACTGGGACAGTTGGACAGAACCCTAAACCTACAGTCCCATGATCCTGGGGCCCAATCAAGGCTCTCCACTTAACAGCTATATGGCTCTCCCTTAATCACTCTAAACTTCCTCATATGTGAGGTGGGGACAAGAGCCAATGAGATCCTTTGTGAAGGCCCCTTGACCCTTGGGCTCCACTCCATCCTCCAGCACCCCCAGCAAGGGTAACTGACTCGGTGGCTCTGAGCCCTCAAAATGGATTAGGAGAGCCTTAAGAACAAATCTCAGATGGGAGGCCAAGCTGTGCACATGGCCAGCAGCCATCACTTAAACGTAGGTTATGAGCTTAGGAATCTGCCAGGGTTTGCAGAAGGGAAGTTCTCTGGGGCAGTACCCTGCCTCCATTCACAGCAGGGCCAGACCCTTACCGATGACCCCGAAGATGCCCAGGATGTTGGGGGCAAAGATGACCAGCAGGTTGATACAAGTGAGCAGGCCAACAGCAATGAGCACATGCCGCAACCAGCTGAACTCGCGGTCCTGAAACAGCATCTGCTGGAGGGCGCGGCGCACCTGGGAAGCAGGGTGGGGAGAGTCATCAATCTGTCAGCCCCATCAGTCCCACCCCGCCAGTGGCCTGGCCACCTGGCCACCTGCACATTGGCTCACCGGAAACAGAACAATTGGCACTGTGAGTGTGACTGCCGTCAGCACGGCCACACGCACACACAGGATCAGCACATCAAACGGGTCCACCTTGTTGTAGGTGTGCAGCAGCTCCGACTCCACCCTGTCTGTGGCAGGCAGGGAGGGTGGTCAGCAGGAGGTCCAGGGAGGGGGTTGGGCTCTGAGCCTGGGTTGACCCTGACACTGAGGAGTGGCAACACACCTCCACAGCTGCAGGGCACAGTTAGGCATCACAGACCTAATGAACGCCTATAGTATGCAGGGTGCCATGGCCACTGGCCAGCCCCTTGCCCCCCAGCCTGGCCTCTTGCCTCTGCCCCCACGGTCCAGCCATACCGTAGAAGGTGAGGTAGCCGAAGAGGGCGGCCAGGAAGTACATGACATACATGACGGCGATGGACAGGTTGGAGATGTGCTGCATCTTCCTCTTGGAGGGGCTATGGGGCAGCAGGGGAGGGGATTGGTGCCAAGCTGGGCCACACTGGGAAACCCCCATGTGTCCTGGGGTCTCTCTCTGGCCCCACACCCTCACCATCTGGTAGCTGAGGGAGCCTCCTTCTTGCCCCCGGTCACCCCTTGTGGCAGCCATGGAGACCTTGGATAAAATGACTTGGCTCCTGTCACTCTTTCCCCCCTTTAGGACCACATCCGTTCTCCCCAAACCAACACAAGGCAGCCCCCTCCCCCTCTCCCAGCCACGGATACCTACTCCTTGAGCTCTGTATAGATGGGCAGCACCTCAGGGTGGCAGACAAAGGCGAAAGCCATGATGGGGATCGTGTATGCCGTCTGGCAAAACAGGGATTCTGGGTCAGAACAGCCCCTGACACTCTCACCAGGCCCACTGCCCCCTCCCTGGTCTGCTGCAACCTGTGTGTTGAGGGTGAAGTAGCTCGGGGTGCAGAAGGCTGCGGCCTCCATCTCAACCTGCAGCCCTGCCTCTTCCTTGATGACCTCCACGAGGCTGAAGTTGCCTGTCATGTTGGCTAAACTGGGGGACAGCGGGCAGGGCACGTGGAACTTTTTGTAGATGACCTAGGTGGGGGCAGGGAAGGATGAGGGTATCAGGGCCAGGCTAGGCTGCCTGGGAAGTCACCGTGAAGCCACATCTAGATCAGGACTGGAGGAGCTGCCTTCTGACCCAGGCTTCCCAGAAGGACCTGCCCCCCTCCCTCGACCAGCGTGGAGGGTAACTCACTGCAATTAGGAAGAACACCATGCAGCTGAGAGAGAAGCCACTGGAGTAGCCTAGGTAGCCTGCAAAGTTGGGGAGGGGGGATGTGAGACCGAAGGTCCCCTCCCATGCATCCCTCCAAGGCCCTGGCCCCGCCAAACTCACCAAGCTGCCGCATCAGTGCCAGAGGCAGAATGACGATGACAGAGACCAGGATCACCAGGTAGTTTCCATTCATGTACCAGTCCCTGCAGGGACAGGAGTGGGGAGCTGATATTAGAGTCCACTCAGCCTTGGGTGATGGGGCCGCCTGACCCCCAGCCGGGGTCACCCGTGGTGCCACTGAGTGATCTCTGAAGAATACTTGTCCACAGCTCTGAGCCTCCCTTTACCCATCTGCAAAATGGGCCCACTCCCAGCACTCTCCTGGACAAGGTGAGGACTAATACACTCAGCTCCTGCTTGGTAACCATTACAATTACAGTCACTGTGGTTGTTTTTCCTAGAATACATAGGTCTGGGTCCATCCTCCCCATGGAGTGGCCCCAAGGGGCCCGGGAGGTGGGTGGGATGAAAGAACCTGGGTCTGGGGGGTGAGGCATTTTCCATGGGGGTCTCAGGGACTTGCCAACCATCTGAGCTCCTTGTGGTCCCCCCAGCATCTGCATCCTGCATCATCCTGCCCCACGCCCTCAATGGACAGTGGACACAGGGAGCTAAAGGGATGAGGAATGAGACCCTCCTTCAAGGGCAAGCCCAAAGGCCAACTCCTTGGGAAAGACCCCCGGGGCCTGGGGGCAGAATCCTGGCTGTTTCCTTCCTCCCAGAGCTGTTTTCAGCCATGCAGCCTTTCTGCTTGCCGGGGCTGTATTGCCAAGGGCAGGACCTGGCTATCTTCTCTGCTCCTACCCACAAAACATGCTTATGCCACGAGAACTGGCTAAACTGACAATAGGCAACTGGGACGCTGTGGGCTTAATTTCTTGGTTGGGGCGAGGTGGTGTGGAGGCTAACACCCAAGCCACGGTCAGGAATAGCAGGAGCTTAGAGCTAAGCCTGAGGTTCTCAGGTCCTCTGTGCTCACAGGCTGGGTCCACGGCTAGGCGGGGCCGGCTTCCTCAGCCTCAGACTACCCCCTGCCCCACATGGCCCTCCTGGGAGTCTTCCCCAAGGTGCTGCATAAACAACTGTGCACTGAATGGTAGCTCTGCCGGCAGCTCTCTGCCCCCCACCTCCACCCTGTCTTGTCTCTCCCACTACCCCAGCCTGGGCTCTGCTAGTGGTGGACATAGAGGGTTAGACTAGGGCCTCCCACCCTCACCCAGCCCCACCCCACCCTGGGGCTCACGAGGTCCGCTCCTCCAGGTTCAGGAAGGTCTGTATGACAAGGGGCAGCTCGGACTTGATGATGTACAGGTAGCTGGACATGGCTGGGGGGAGAGAGGCAGGTCAGCCAAACCAGCCAGCCTTCAGCCTGTCCACCGTCCATCACCTGCCCATCAGCCTCACCTCCGATGTTCTGCAGCACAATGGCCAGGGCTGCCGCCAGCTTTCCTGGGGTCCCAAAGGCACGGTAGCCCAGCTGCTCATAGGCACGGATGCCTGTGGGGACAGGGAATCAGGACAGTCAGGAGTGCTCTCCCCAGCCCACCCCTCCCTGCTACAGGCCAGGTTTGGGGCTCACCCACGATCCCTGAGGACTTGAGTAGCAGGTGGATGGAGTAGCTGGAGAGCAAGGCGACGGCCGTCAACAGGAACCTGGGGAAGGTGGACGAAAAGAGGTCGCTGGGGCTCCCCTGGCAGGCAGGGGGCAATGAGCTCCGGGAGGCCTGGGTGTGCGGGGTCTGTGACCCAGGTGTCTGGACCCCCAACAAGTGTGGATGCAAACTCGGCAGGCCCCAGGGGTGGTGAACATCACCTGGGTTGACCCAGGGTGGCCATGACCCAGAAGGGACCCTCTGAGCACCACCTCCCCTTGAGATCTTGGAAGAAACATGTTTTCCATTTAGGCTGCAGGGCAGAGCTCTGAGGTAAGGACACGTGTACCCACATAAGTCCTGGCCATGGGGTTTATCCATCACGTGTAAATGTGGTAGGACAGACTCAGTCCTGTTAGGCTGGCCCCGTGTTGTCATCTCAGCGGGTTTACTGGGAAATGAGGTATATTTGTCGGGCCACGGCTGTTTTTTTCAGCTGTGGTTTGGGTTGAGTGTAAGTGCCCACCCACTGCAGCCTGGGTCTTGTGACAGGAAACTGGCAGGTCCTGGGAGGTCAGGATTGGTGGCCTGTTTAGGGCTCCTATCTTTAGAAGGTTTGCTAAGGGCACTCACAGGAAAAGGATGATGCCCGTATTGGCCATGGCGTAGGCGAGCCCCAGGATGCCACTGCCCATGATGGCGTTACTGAGGTTGAACACTGACATCCCGAACGATGTCTTCCCCTCGAACTGCAGGCACCAGAGTGAGACGGGAGGGGTGGGGTGAGTTAGCAAGTTGTGGAGGGTAAATCAGCATTCCCTCGCACTGTCCCTTGGCCTTCCATCGCTGCCCCATAGCACCTCATTACTGCCCTCAAGCTCCCAGGGGTGCCCCCGAGCCCCTGACGGCCACCCTTGCTCACATCGGTGAAGTGTGGCTCCTTGCTGGGACTTTTTGGTAGGAAGCCTTCGCCCTCAACACAGCTCCGTCGGGGGCCCTCGACCCTGCAGGCACAGACCAGCCAGGCAGCTCAGCTCCAGCCCCTTGCCCTGCACCCTGCCCTGCCCTAAGCCATGACTGAGTCCCTCGCTCACCTCTGGTTGCCAGCCGTGGGGGTGGCGACTGGGAGTAGCCCCTCCAAGTGTTTGCCGTTGGGTACCAACTCCACCATCTCCGTCTGCAGAGGTGCCTCCATGGCTCAGGGACCACCACCAGGAACACTGGCTCTCACACTGACGCAGTCAGAAGTCTACAGAGCAGACAGTCCCTCTGGTTATCCCCGCTCCTTGGGCTCACGGCCCAGACTCCCACAGAAGTCTGCAGCTGTAGCACACCTCCCAGAATTTCACTGAGGACATACATGTTCATGCAGCTCTGCCTGCTGCCACCCTGGAACCTGCCATTGAGGGGCAGAGCTCGGATACCTGAGTTCTCCAGGACATTCTGAGGCGACACCTCAGCTAGTACCTAGCACTCCCCTGCCACATATACATATCGACCCAGGCAAGCCCTTGGGGCCTCAGTTTCACCATCTGTGAAGTAAAGCTCAGTTGGATGACCTGAGTTCAGAGCCCAGTGGTGCCAGGACCCCAGAAGGCTGAGTCCCAGGCCACCAGACCCCTCTCTGGGGATGGGCCCTGGACTGATTGCCCCTCCCTGATATTAATACTGGGAGACAGTTTCCTGTGCCCTGTGTGCCAGGGGCCTCCTAGCCAACCTAGAATGGCACTGCCCGACGGCTGGAGGCCTCGGGAGAGGGCAAGGGCTGTGGGCCCTGTTCCCAGCCACCCGGCGGGCTTTGCTGGCAGCCAGAACAAAGGTCCCTCTGTGGGCTGAGAGTTGGCGCTGGGAACGGCAGGCGCAGAGGCTACCCCCCCGGAGCCAGGAGGCCTAAGGCGGTGCTGGGTGGCTGGACACCTGGACCCTGCCCGCTTGGCTGCAAAGGGCCCTCAGGGGCCTTCCAGGAAATGGGTGCCCTGGGGCCCAGTTCTTTGGGCCACACAGGCCTCACCCTCCGCACAGCTCTGGCCTCAGGGCCATGTTCTCTTTCAAGCCTCTCCTCCCCTGCTGGGGAACCCCCCCACCCTTAGGTGCCCACCCTTTGAGGAGACTCCCCACTTCCTGGAGCCCCAGGTCAGGAACTCAGAACCTTGGCCAGCTGTAGATGGGCCTGGACCACTGGATCAGTCTTCCCTTCCCTGCGCTCAAGGCATAGCTCAGCTGGACCCCAAAGGGATCAGCTCCCCTCCTCCCCATGCCCAACTCTGCCCACTGCCCAGACAACTTGCTAGCCCCTCTCCCATCACTGGCGCTGGGAGCCACCTACCCCATGCCCAGAAGGTACCTGGGCATAGTGTCCCCAGGATCTATAAGGACATCCTGAAGGCCAGACAGGCCAGCAGGAGATCTGAAGCCAGAGTGGAGACCAGGGAGGGGGCAGCACTGCCAGGCAGGTCAGCCAGAGCCTAGTTTTGATGTCATGGCACCCCCTCCACTTGGGAACCCTGAATCCTGCCCCAAATCCCCCATCCCCACTCCAGATCCTGATGGTCTCAGGTCTGCTCCTGAAGCTGGAGCACCAGGGGTCTCAAACTCAGCATTCAGGGCTAGGGTGGGTAGGGGAGGCTAGGCTCAGGACTTGGGCCTCAGGCCACAGGCCCTGGTGTTCTGGAGGCAGCAGCCACACAGAACTGACCAGAGGACCTCCCTGCAATGGCCCCAGGCAGCCCCAAGCCAGAGTTCAGATCCTAGGTACCTCAGTCCTGAGTACCCCATACCTGGCACCCTTGGACCCCTCAACCTACCTCTCCTTCCTCTGATGCTGGCATCTGAACCCTTCTCTCCTCCAGCCTGTCCACATAGGACCATGACAATTTGAGCATCTCTTCTAACACCCTCTTCCCCTGGACCAGAGTCCCTAAGGTAAGCCTGTCTTCTTCATGCCCCTGCCCTGAGCCTCACCAACAGCACCCCTCCAAGGATACCAGCACCTGGTCTCCAGAGTCACTCCAGAGTGCCCCCTGGCTCTCAGCTGGGGTTGCCCTTGCCTGGCCTTCCGCCCGGGGCAGGCTTGGACAGGCCCTCAGAGTGTGCTGAGTCAGCAGCCTGGACAAAGCACTCTTCTCTGCCTTAATATTCTTCCCTAGCAGCCAGGCACTGCCTCCAGGGAGACCACAGCCATGGCATGGTCATGGCCAAAGTGCCTGAGGCCCTGGCTCCAGGTTCCCCATCCCCTCAAGCAGGACCTGGGCCTAGACCTTCCGGTCCTGCCTATTACTCATGACCAGTCACTGCTGGGTCTCAGGCTGGCCCGAGATCCCAGAGAGGACATGGAATATCCCTCCTCAAGTGGCTTCCAGTCTGGAAGGGACAAAACCCACACAGACATCCCCCACCCTATGGCTCCTGCAGGGGAACCCCAGCACATAGTGTGGCTTTTAACCAAGCCACATAGTGCTGGGACTCAAAAAAGGAGAGAGAGGGACATCAAGGAAGGCTTCCTGGAGGAGGAGGTGAGGGAGCACCTGAAATTCCAGCAGAAGCCCCCAGGATGTGGAAACAAAAAAGAGTACCTCAAGCAGAGTGCACAGCATAAGCAAAGGCCCTGAGGCATGGTATAAGGCAGGCTCTGAGGATAGAATGAAGGTTCCGTGGCCATAGACAAGACTGACAGGGCCTTGAAGTCGAGGTAAAGGAATCTGTACTTCAGTTAGGGCAAGGCTAAGGGCTGGGGGGCCAGGGTAGAGATTAGTACTGGCCTGACATGTGGACCTTCAGGTATTTCCTGAGGCTGGCAGCCCATTTTTGACAGTTCCTGTCTCTCAGGCCTGCCGCCTGCCAGGCTCCTTTGCATCAGGTATCGGAGTAGACTCAGGGGATAGCCCCTGCCTGAGGAAAGCTGCCAGCAGATTCTGACCCACTGTGGGGAAAGTCCAGAGTGGACACTCTGGGTCTGAGGCCTGACCTGGCCCTGCCTCACCATGTGACCATGGACAAAGTATTCCCCACTCAGGACCTCAGTGTCCTCCTGTCCTCCGGGGGTTCCGTAAGTTTTGACCAAAGGTGGGGACAGAGTGAGGAGCCTCCCTGAGCACTTCGCCCCCAGAGCAGACCACAGGCTCCCAGAGAGGGGTCAGGATCTTGGGTGGGGAGATCACTGCGACCTTGGGCAGATCATCAGAATGGCATCTGTCATGGGTGTAGCATTGGTTCAGGCAGTAAATCGATGGTCCAGGCCACTGCCCTGGGGCCTGTTTGCTCTGTGGAGAGATAAGGGGGGGGTGGTGCAGAAGCCACGGGGATAGCATAGCAGGTGATGTCCGCCCACGCAGACATCACAGGGTGAGAATTCATCAGGCACACCTCCTTGACAGGCGTTGAGTTTGGCTAATTAAAGATTTCGATATCCAGGAATCCAGGCCACCGTGGGGCCACTGCTCGTGTCAGCTGCTATGGGAAGCACACCTCTCTGTCCCCACATCCAGGTCCTTGGAGCCACCAGGGCTCTGAGCCCGGCTTTCCTCCCCAATGTTCAGGGACATGAGTGGGTCTGCAGTAGCAGGCTAACTACAGGGAGACAGCCACACTGTCCTTCTTCCCTCGGTCCTGTGGCCACATGTGCTGGTGGAGGCACAGACCCCACAGAGCTTGCTGCCATGGCCACCAGGCTCCTTGTGCCTGGGAAGCCCTCACCTCAGCTCAGATCTCAGGTGAGAGGTGGCTGGCCTGGCTTAAGGGTCCACTGTGGTCATCCCTGGGGGCCCATGGATGAGGGCTGCCCCCAGTTCTAGTTCACCGGTCCTTACCACTCCCCTCATTAGCTGAGAGAAGGTGTCCCTCCCTAGAGCCCCTTTGCCCACCTGCTTCTCCAGGCTTCAGAAGGAAAACACCCTCCTCGGACAAGCTATCAGTTAACAGGGAAACTGGATTCAGCAGACACATCTGGATTGTATGTTCTCAAGGTACAGCAACAGGGATTGGTGTGGAGCTGATTGCTGAGGTCAGGGGTCTAGGGACAGGGTGTGTGGGCGGGTGTTCGGGACGCGGGAGGATACTAAAACAAACCCCTTGCCCCTCCCCCAGACCGACAACTCCAGATTTTGACCTCAGCAGATCCAGTCTTCCATCCGCTACTCCCCCATTGCCAACAACACTGAGTAAGTGGCTAGTGTGTGGCCAACATCCGGCTGGTACTGAGGGGGTAGCATGCAGGAGGGGAAGGCAAATGGTGCAGAGCACTGATGTGTTGGCCACACCAACCCCTCATCCCCTAGCTCTCTGGCCCGGTGCTTCTGTGTTCCGGGTATCCGGAAGTGTCTAGGAGGATCTGAGGGCCCCAGCTGGGGCCGGAAGATGGACTTTCCTGTGACAGGGTACATTTTCTAAACCTAACAGACGCTTAGCATTGGGCCTATCCCCAGACACCTAGGCCTCCCCTTCTGCCCACCCCTGGACCCTCCTTGCTCAGATTGCCCCCAGTGGAAGCTGCAGTCGGAACCTCTTGCCTCAAGACTGGGCCAGAGCCAGCAGCAGCCCCCTCCCCCCCACTGCCAGCCTGCTGAGAAGGACGTGCAGCCCGAGGCTCAGCTGAGGCAAAGGACAGGACATCACGTGCCTGTGGCCCCCCCAGGGGCAGGGGAGACCCCGAGCCAGCCAGCCCATCCTCCTCCCTGCTGACTCGGAATCCCCTGGAGGCGGCCAAATATTTGGACAGCCGGACTTCTGGCCCCAAAGAAAGCTGGAGCAGGGGCCTGGGGCAGCTCAGGACTCACTGGAGACCCCAATGGGGAGGCAGAAGGCAAGGTCAGCCCAGAGGAGAGGCGCCATCCAATGTCAGGAAGAAGCAGAGAGAGTCAGAGGGAGGGAAGAGAGAGACAGGGAGAGAAAACACACACACATGATATCTGTGTCCATGCATACTGATCCAGACCAAGAGACAGACACGGGGAGATAAAGAAATGCAGATGGATCTAGAGGGACACAAATAGAGAAGAATACACAGAGAGATGGGTGGATAGACATTCAGACAGGGAGACAGACAACCAGATAAGTGAGAGACAGATTGACAGAGATGGCCAACCATTTAGAGATAGCCAGATGGAGAAAGAGACAGAGAGACAGCAAGACAAGACAGAGCATCCCAGAAGGCGCAAGAAGTAGAGGGAGCCAGAGGCCCAGGTGAGGGGGCAGCAGGCCCAGTGGGCACTGCAGGGATGCCACAGCATTTCCAGGTTCCTACAAGGGCAGGTTATGCTCCCATTAGTCAAGTGCAGACATCCAGAGGGTGGGACTGAACCCACTGGGGCCACAGGCCAGGCCCAGCTGGAAAGCTCACAGCCCCGTAGTCCAGCACCCATGGCTTGTCTACCCACACAATAGGAAAGGTATACGGAGAGGACAGTCAGTTGAAGTGACCCCCATCCTCAGCAGCCATGCACGTGTGCAGACGTGCTGGCTGAGAGGCTGTGTACAGGACGTGGCCCGCAGAGCGGAAATTCAAATCCAAGCCACCCCAGGCCGCTGGCCGGAAAGCCCCTCCTGCCCAGCAGCTGGTCCTTCCCTTTGGCCCCCAGAAGCCCTGCCTGGTCCTCTAGAGCGCCCCCACCATGCATCTGTCTTATCCAAAGTCCAGCCCTCCATCCAGCAGACTGAGTGTGCACAGGGCACACAGTAGGTACTCAGTAAATATTAAATGAATGGAATGGGTTCAAGGTCTTTGGCAAGTCTCCACCCCATTTCACCTGCTCCAAGTGGCGCCTGGCTCCCCGGCCATGTCTGCACTAGAACATCCTCCTGCAGTGCCCCTATCCTATTATGGTATAGACTGCACATCCCGCCCCAGCTTTCTGTGCACACAGATGCCAAAACTGTACCTCTCTTGTAGCCAACCACTCCCCCAAAACATTTTCCCCCTCAGACTGAGTGCCTGCACCCTGCCCAGCCCAGACTTTCAGGGTGCACTCAGTTTGGCTCAGAAACCTTCCCTGCCCCCACCCAGAGACCATGAACCACCCAGCTTGTCCTACTGCACGTGTTTCTCCATTCGTCCAGGGCTCCAAGGCTACTTGCTAAGGCAGCAGGCACTAGGACAGGAGCAACCAGCTCTCATGGTCTTGCCACCTGGAGCCTGGATGCGGGGGGTGTTTGTGACATGGGCCCAAAGAACCAGTACAGAACAAAGGGTGGCTTGGGAAGCCAGTGAGGATGGTGGCTCTATGGGCCCAGGCAGAACAAAGTTTTGAGATGTACACCCCCACCCTCCCCCGAGACACAGCCCCCATCCCTCAACCTCAAGGAGTCCGAGATTCTCATTCCTGATCCCAGCATTCCAGCCCTCTTAGGAATGTGCCAGGCCTGGCCTCATCCACCCCTGATTTCTCCCACCTTTGGTGCTTCCTGCAGGAAGCCTTCCATGTTTGTGCAGAACCTCCCCCTCTCAAAATGGACCTGTCCTTGGATCTCTCCAGCTTGCTATGCTCCAGACTGAGAACCTCTGAGGCATTTGCTTACTTTCCAGAAGGAAGTGAGCCCCCATGCCAGACTGTGTACTAAAGAGGAAGGGCCAGCACAGTGGCTGAAGGCAGTCATGGAAGGAAGGACAGGACTGGCAGGCTGAAAGAAGGATGGGCCTGGGTCGAGGTGGCCCCCACGGTGCAAGGACCTTTAACTTAGTCCCCCTCAGACCTGTCCCAGAGCCTACACCTGGGCTCAGGACTCAGGTCACTGTGGGGGAGAGGGTGGATTCCCACAGGCCCCGCCCCTGGCTTCCCCCTCCCCGGGTGTAAACAAACGCACGCACTCGCTGTGGCCAATCGAAGGGGCCAATCGGGTGGGGGCGGGTTCCTGCAAACCTAGTCCCGGTCCTTTCCCTCCGCCCCTGCGCGCACTGTCAGCTCTAGGAGCTCAGACCGAGCCACGCCCTCAATCCAGGGAGCCACGCTCGCCCTGTGCCCGCCGTGCCCGCTGGCCTGGCTGCAAATGGCACGGACTCTGGGACCAACATGTGCCACGCGGCCCCTCAGACAGCCTGGCCCGATCTGCCCTCAAGCCCCTGCCTAACGCAGCGGGATAAATATACCCTGACGCCCGGCGTGCCAGCGGGCCGATTTGCTTGTCAGGAGCCCGTCGGGGCAGCGCTCCAGGGCCTGCTCCCCGGCCCTCTTAGGCCCCCGTCCGGGCCCTCTCGAGCTCGCCCCCATGGACCGTGCCTCGGGAAGCCCATCGCGTGCCACTCTAGCCCCCAACAAGGCGTCCTGTGACCCCAGCCCCGGGTGCCGCCGACCTCCTGCTATCCCGCCCGGCCCTGCGAGAGGCCCCGAGACGACGAGGTGCTCCTCCCAGGACACTAGCTCAAGCTGGGAGCTGGCGGGTCCCCAGACCTGCGCCTGGAGCGCTCGGGGCTTTGGCTCCCCGGAGGCTGGGGCGCCTGCCCGGAGCCAGGGCGGGCGAGGGGACCTGCCCAGAGCCCAGCTCCGGACGCGAAAGTGGACAGTAGGGCTCCGCCCGCTCGGTGCCCCTGGGCGGGGGGGGTCGGCGCCCCAGCAGTACCTGGCCTCGCGGGTGAGGACGCGCGGTGCTCCGCTCGGGCCGGTGCTGTCCGCTCTGCTCCCGGCTGAGCGCAGCGGCAGGGGATGAAGGGCGCTCGGCCCCGCCCCCGGCCCGCCCCCGGCCCGCCAATCCCCCGCGGCCCGCAGGAGGAGGGGCAGGTCTGCGGAGAGGCGGGGGCCCTCCACTGGCCTGGAGCAAAGGGGCAGCTAGAGCGCTAAGGAGGCTTAGGTAGGAGAGCAGCGGCTCCGGGAGGGGCTCAGTTGAATCTTGTTGGGGGAATGCTTTAGTCCAAAGCAGATTCTCTCTGAGGTCTCTGAGCGCCCCCTAACCCCAGAAATGCTTTGCCCTCACTTCCCTCAAGCCAGAAGGAGCTCTTCAGCTAAGAGGAATGGGAACAGGGCCATGCTTAACCTCAGCGAAGGATGCCTTGAATGCTTGAATGGGGGACTTTCACATCACTTAGGCACAAGATGTCTTTTCTGCCTGCCTCACCCTTCCCAAGCAGAGGTGGGATAGGGTGAGGACAGGGGCTCCCTGCATCAATTCTGTCTTCACCCCAGATATTCAGAAGAGATTGAGGGTAGACAAGGGTAGGGGCAGTGAGGATGGGGCGGGGGCGGGCAAGGGTGCGGGGAACAAGTCTTGGCTCACGCTGAGCCTTGTCTGGATCTCCCTGGCCATGCCCCCCATTTCCTTATTTCTAAAGAGTAGGAGACAGCTGTGTCTGCCCATGGGAAGTAGGGCCTGGGACTTGGTGCCTCAGGGGAAGGGGTTTTAGGGTGACCCCATTCCTGGCTGAGGGCTCCTATCCTACCCCTGCCTGCTTCCCACCCAAGGCCTTAGTGCTCAGTGGTGGGTGGTGGGTGTTAAGGCCCACCAGCCCAGGAACAACCAGCAGGGAGCTGGGGGAGGCCTTGACCTTGGGGGTGAGCTGGGGGAGGGTGTTTGCAGAACAGCTGTGTCCCTTGCTTCTCAGCCACTGGCTCTGATCCGATTAATCCATGGCCTCTGCTGTTCCTAGTCAAGCTGGATGTCTCTGTGTCATGTCTGCCCCCCTCCCTGGTATTGGGGAGAATGCCCTCAGAGGACAGGCCTCACCCCTTCCCTGTCCTGGGCTGGGAGTCAGGACTCCAGGATTCTCTTCCGCCTGACTCACAGCACCCCCGCAGCCAAGCCCTAGCGTACCTCAGTTTCCCTCTGCGTCACAAGGAAGTGGCTCTGGCTTTTCCCCTGGCCTGAAGGGAGTGGCTTAAGGGGAAGCTGTGAGCCAAGGGAACTCAGCTTTGGCTGGGAGTACCAGGGGATGGGAGGACTAAAGAGAAAGGCATTGGGATGGTGGCAGTCCTTGAAAACCTCAAACCATCTAAGCTCCCTCCCTGCTGATGGCTGAAAAATAGGAAGGGACACTGGCTCTCCCCCTTGATCTGGGGCTGGTGTAATCCCAGATCACAGCTTACTTTGGTCATGAGAGACCCTAAGACTCTCACCCTTCGAAGGGGCTTGAGGACTGCCTGTGGGACAGAGTCAGGTAGGAGAGGTGTTGACCGGGGTCTCAGGTCTGCCCCCCACCTCCCAACTCCAGACACCCTGGATGCTCACAGAAGCCATTTGCAAAGGGCTGGGTGCTCCTATTGGCAGTTCCTGAGGAGCCAGGCCTGGCTTCAAGGTCACCCAGCATGTGGGTGTTGGGGTCCTCAACCCAGACTGGAGGGAGCAGGGGCCAGCTGGGCTGGGCTGCTGTGGGAGCCCTGAGGGTGGTGTGAGGTGGGGTCCCTGGGCCAGGCCAGTTGTGGCCAGGCTGGGGGAGGGGCTGCCCAATTGTTGATGCTAGGCCTGGGCCCCAGGAAGGGCAGACACAGCTCAGAGGCCTTTCCCACCACCTGCCAAATCTCCCAGCCCAGCCTGAGGTGGCTGGACAGTTGGCAGCCATTATGGGGCTCTGAGAGGTACCAGGCACCTTCTCCCAGAGGCTGGAGGGAATGTCTATCCATGCAGCTGCTGTACTGGGGGCAGCCACCTGGAGTGGAAGGTGGGGGGAGCTTTATCTCAACCTTTGGCCCAGTCCCCTACCTCCACTCCCCCATCTCCAGAATCTGAGACACAGGCCCAAGAAACTGTCAGATATATGAGACAGAACTTAGGATCCCAGGATCACTCAGACCCTCCTTCCAGGGTCCTGGCAGCCCTTTGCTCTGTTGCTCGCTCTTTAGCCTCCAGCTAGGCAGCCCCCTCTCACCACACCAGCACCTCCCCTGGCACACCGTCTACACAGTGTCTCAAGACCCTCTTTTACAGTGAGGCCCCATCTTCACCTCCAACCCAGTCCTCCCCAGAGCCTAGTATCTGTATCCACTGATTCCTCGGACACCCTGCAGGCACCTGCCTCACACCCAGCTGGCCTGCCTGACATCCTCCCAACCTGCTCCTCTTCCCAGTTGGCCTCTTCACCTCCCCCACTGCCCGGCTGTTCCAAGGACATGCCAGCCTTCACCTCCCTGTGCCTCTTCCCTCCTGGTTCCCCATCCTGTCCCACCTCCTTGGCAAACTCTCACTTGTCCCTCTACACGCAAATGAAAGATTGACTCTGAGAACCGTGCCTGAGCCCCTGGAAGAGCCAGCTCGTCCTGCCCTGACTGTGGCTGCTCTTGCCGCCCCACCACACAGCCCCAGGCTCAGTGTCTCCAGGCGCTCTGTGTGGGCCCTCTAGACAGGAAAACTCCTGCCAGGTTAGAGTGTGCGGATCAGGAAAAGCCTGATGGAGAAGCAATCCGTGGGCTTGACTCTGCCAAGGGGAAGAAAGACACATGTCAGGGTGGGGAAGAGAGGGTACTGTGGCTGGAAGGAACAGCTTGGCCACAGGGATCCTTGAGTGCATGTGGGATTGGCACTGATAGGCGGAGGGCTGTGTGCAGGGGCAAGACCCTTGGCCTGGAGGCATGTTGGGGCTTTCAAGCCCTCACAGGAGAGGGTGGTTCTCACCTCCATACCTCAGGGTTGAGGACCCACACCCATAGCTCCTGAATACACTCTGCCCACCTTGGTGTCTGGAAAGCTCCCCTTTGGGCACTAGCAGGGGTGCGGGGTTGTGGAAGTATAGAGGGCATCCATAGGCAAACCTTCCTGTCTGGTTCTCCCCTGGCCTGAGTCCACAGAGCTGGTGACCTCCAGGCTGGAGCCTGCCCCCACAGTCCCGGAGGGCCCCCCTCTCTCCCCTGAGATCTGGCACCCAGTTTCTCTGGCCACTGAAGCGGCTTAATGCGCCCAGGTCACGTGGGCCGTGCTACTGCCCGTGGGGAGGGCCCAAGCCCCCACCCAGTAGCCACCAGACTGGGCCCTGACGTCAGCAGCATTAACGGTTCGCCAGGCCTGTCTAATCTCTGTTCCGTGGCTGGGCCAGGTTAGTCCCGCCAGAGCCAGAGTCGAAGGCTGGGAAGGCCCCCAGGGGCACCTTGAGGTTGAGGTCAGGCAGGGATGGTGGAGGCTGGAGGTGCCCACAGTAAATGCCCCCTGCCTACAAGACTAGGATGTGGTCACTGTGCCGACTCTGGGCCAGCTCTCTCTGATCCTCTGCCCTGGACTGTGAATCAGGCATTAGGCACCCATTGATCCTGCTCGTTAGGGTGCAATTACACAGGTGTGGTAAGCGGGGCTGAGGAAGCTTCAGGCCAGGAGACTCGACCCCCCACCCCCGTACTTGCTGGCCATGAACAGGGCAGCTTGAGGCCAGGCAGTGTCCTCAGTCCATGGGATCCAAGAATATTGGTTCAGAATCCCAGTCCCTAGGGTCAGAACCTGGAGCGTGGGGTCCAGCCCCTGCATGGTGTTTGGCCTCCTCTCTGTCCCTTGCCTAGGAAGGCTGGGGAGCTCATTACCTTCCTTCCAAGACAAGGTGGCCATGCGGAAGACCCCATTAGCCCACCTCTCCCGCAGCTTCCTCTGTCTCAAGCCTGCCAACTCCAGCTTCTCAAAGCCTTCTGTCTTCCACCTTGCCCTTCCCCATAAATCCCGCCATCACTCATTCTCCCCTGCCCCACCTCACTCCAGTAAATTGTTTGGGCAGAGGGTCCTTAACAGGGATGAGCAGCCCAGATCAGCCAGGCCCAAAACCACCCAGTGCGGTCCTGAACCACTGGCCTGAGCCTCATCCTCCCCTCAGGACTCTGAGCAGCACCATTGTGGCTGCCCATGTGTCCTGGGCTCTCTAACCCATCCAGTGTCCCCCCCTCCACCCCATGCTCAGGCCTGGGTACGCTCACTCTCCCCTTCTAGCCCCGCACAGGCTCACAGTGCCACTTCCACCTGGACATGGAGGATGCTGCCCACATGCTGCCTCCTGCCCAGCCCCAAGTATCTGCCTGACTCCTGGACCTCTCCCCCAAGCGGCCACAGGTCCAGAAAACTCAGTGCCCTCAACACTCCTGTGCAGTCCCAGCTTGGTGGGGGCATCACATGCACGTGGTCACTGCACAGATCCAGACCCTTGTCAATGAGTCCCAGTCCTTGCAGATCCTGGCCCCATGGGGTAATGACATAAGTCTCTTCCTCATGGACCCTCCCAGCCCCACTCCTCTCCTCCCCCATGCCCAGCCCCCAGGAAAAATATGTGCCCCTATATACATGTTTTTATGAAAAATTTTAATGATTATTTTTTCCAGAAACAGATTTGGAAAATATCATTGATGATTTTATTTCCATTAAAGCCAAGAAAATAAAATTATAAATTCTGTTTTAGGTATAAATAAAATATTTAATCTTAAAGTAATATTGTGAGTTTTAATATACCTACTTACAATTTGTTCGATGTTTTTTAAACTACTTTAATGTTCTGTAAAAAAAAAATTAACCTTTAAAAATACATAAAAACATATATAGGAGTGGACATTTTTCCTTTTGCTTCAGGGTCCAAATATGGCTCTGCAGGGCTCTCTTGGATCTTGTCTTTATTTAAAATTTTGATATTCTGTTCATTATGGATTTTTTGGCGTAATTTCGATTTTTGAAAGTATTGCATTAATATTTACCTTGATTACTGATTTTTTTGGCATCACCTTAAATCTTACACCTGAGGTGAGTGCCTCATTTGCCTCATCCTAATCACAGCCCTGCAATTATGTTCTAGCTTCAAGGGCTTCCTGGACCCATCATCTTCTGGAGGAAGCACAGGCCCTTAGGCTGGCGTTTGGCACCTGCCCAGTCTCCCCACCCCATCTCCCCTTCCCTGCTCCTGCTCCACTGAACTCCTGTGGTCCACCAGCCCATGTTCCCGGGCCTTATACACACTACAGTCCCTGCCAGAATGAGCTTCCACCTCACAACCCCCTCTTGATCCAACATCGTCCTTGTGAACATTTCCCACGGCTCCTTTCCCCCTCTCAACCCCTCTCAAGACCCCAAATTGATCCCATGCCCCCAGGAGTGCCCCCTGCCATGTTAGGTCAGGTGCTTCTCCCTGGAAAGGACCACCTTCCCACTCACGTCCAGCCCAGCACTGGGCACTTAATAAATTTGCATGACTCATGATCATTAACACTCTCCCCCTCCCCCCAAGAAAGGACAGCTGGGGCCTGATGCAAAGATTTATTGCTGAGTCTGTGTATCTAGCTGAAGGGAGTGCAAATTATGCCCTGGCCTTGTTAGACGGATGCTCCTTGCCCTCGACTACAGCACAGGCCCCAGCCCACGAGCATCAGCGAGGACTTGGTGCTTGATGAGGAAGTAGGGAGCAGGGGTGTGGGGACATGGATGCCTTTGTCACTGATGGTTCAGGCACGGACCTCAGTTTTTCCCACCAGGGAATGGGCCCTGAATGGGAAGGATGAGAGAAGCTGCTGGCAGGGACAAGAGGGTCACCTGGGTTTGCTTATGACCCTACCTGGGGCAGACCCCTCTGGGCACAATCTGGGCCTCCTTCCTGTCCCAAATCCCCTGCCTGGGGCTGATCGATGGGAGCTGGACTCTGCTCCCAGCCACCCCTCAGGACAGTTCAGCCATTGGCCACAGCTGGTGTCAACAGTACCCTCCCTCAACAGACTGGCCTGGAGTACTGTGGGTGTGTAAGTTAGTAGGACATGAATACAGTGTCCAAGCATGGAGGGGGCAGAGCCTGTGGGTGAAGGGGTTAGGATATGTGGGGAAGGGTCCAGCTTGAGTCTCTTCCTGGCACCAGGAGCTCCCAGGCTTGCCCCCACTCACTAATTCGTCTATATATGAGTTTCACAGGCCAGAGCTGGCTTGGACTTTGGACCCCTAAAGCTGCTGGGTGGGGCAGTCACTGGCCACTGGGCAGATGGGTGTCAGACTCGTCACATGGAGGTGGTAAGGCTAGAATGGGCTGATGGTAAGCAGCAGGGCTGCTTGGAGGAGGGTTCCCTTCCTGCCCCCCTGCCCTTCATGAAACTCTGGGAGGGAGGGCTGTTTGCTGAACCCAGACCCACCAGGTGAATCACGGGCCTCCTGGGGCAGGAGAGCAGAAGGAGATTGGTCAGTGGGGTACTGCTGAGTCACTGTGAGCTGTAGCTGCCCCAAGTCCTGCTTGCTCCTAGCTGGGGCTGGCTGTGGTGGGTCTTGGAGGCCAGTGCAGCCAGGCCGTGAAGGGCAGTGCTGGGGTGGCTGGGGGCACCGGACTCTGGGAGACCTGGGGATCCTGGGAGCCATGGGGGAGGGTAAGTCCCTCAAGGTTAGCAGGGCTTAGGGTTTTGAATCTGTGGCTGGTGGGGCCACAGGCTGGAGCCCAGGAGTCCTGGGGGGCTGATAGGGGTCATGCGGATTGGGGCTACAAGGCGGCAAGGGCTACAGGGTCTCAGGAACGCTTGAGTTCAGGCACCTGTGAAGAGAAAAAGGAACAGAGTCAACATTCCTAAGCACTCAAATAATTGGGTTTAGGCTGAGAGACAGGTGGAGGTGGGCTTGGAAGCAGTGACACCTGGGGAGTTGGGGCGGGGTCAAAAGAGCTTGAGTGGGTGGGGGTTGTGAGCCAAGGGAGGGGCCTATGGCCATGGGGTGGAGCCTGAGGAGTCAGGGTGGGGCCTGGAAGCAATAGGGTCTGGAAGTTGGGGGCCAGAAGGCAGGCAGTGGAGTGGATCTGGAGAGCTGGGGAGGGGCCTGCAGTCGAGAGGTGGGATGGGGAGCAGGGGATGGGGCTTGGGGTACTGAGACCAAGAGGCACGACAAGGGAGCATCCCGGCCCGCGAGGAGCCACCTCAGAAGAGGCCGCAGTCTTTGAGGTTCTCCTTGATGATAATGTCGGTGACAGCGTCGAAGACAAACTTGACGTTCTGTGTGTCGGTGGCGCACGTCATGTGGGAATAGATCTCCTTCACGTCGCGTCTCATGTTGAGCTCGAGGAATTGCACCTTGATGTAACTGCCCGCGTCCTCATATGTGTTGGGCCCTGGCGGGGAAGGGGGAGTTCTCACTCCCGGTAGCAAATCCTCCCCGCGGCGGGAGGAGCGCAGGCCGAGATCGTGGGTTTGAGACGCCGCCTGGCGGCGGGCCGAGGGTCTCACCATTGTAGTCCGGAAAGCAGATGCTGAGGTGCGCCTTTTTTATCTTCTCCGAGAAAACGTCCTTCTTGTTGAGGAAGAGCACGATGGACGTGGTGGCGAAGTAGCGGTGGTTGCAGATACTGTTGAATAGGTGCAGGCTCTCGTGCATGCGGTTCTGAGGAGGGCAGAGGCTGTCGGGCACCGGGGACTGCGGCCGCAGCCCCCACCTGGCTGCGGCCGGCGGGCAGATCCCTGCTCTCTGGGCTCCGGGGCCTCCCTGCCCAGACAGCTCCAAGACCGTCTCCCCCTTCGCCCCCCTGAGCAGGGCAGCAGGCTGCCTCATCTCCTCCTTCAGACCGCTCTGGGTCGAATGTCCTCTCTCAGA
Organism: Balaenoptera acutorostrata; assembly: GCF_949987535.1. Lineage (NCBI taxonomy): Eukaryota > Metazoa > Chordata > Mammalia > Artiodactyla > Balaenopteridae > Balaenoptera > Balaenoptera acutorostrata. The sequence continues at coordinate 38,639,570 of NC_080073.1, forward strand.
TGCTCCCCGCGCCCGCAGCGCTGTCTCTGCTTTCCGCTCTCCTCCTCCCCGCTCAAACGCTCAGGCCCTGCTGGAGCACTCACCACTTCGTCGTCCTCCACAAGCACCATGTCGTAGGCGCTGAGCGCCGCGATGAAGATGATGCAGGTCACACCCTCGAAGCAGTGGATCCACTTCTTGCGTTCTGAGCGCTGCCCGCCCACATCGAACATCCTGCGGGGCCGTGGGAACCTGAGCCGGCGCATCGAGTCCCCTGGACGTGCCCACAGGCATCCCCTGGTTTCCTAATGCTGGCTGGGAGGCACCCCGATGGGAGTGGCATCCGGAGGGGCCGGGCATTTCTGCGGGCGGGTTGTCCGAGAAGGGGCAGGGTCTCTCGTAGGGATGGGGCCTCTGGGATCAGCCGGGGCCTCAGGCAGTGAACTTACGGGCAGGCCCCCGGAGAGCGAGAGCTAGGGCGCGGGGTCGTACCGGAAGTTGAGGTCCTTGAAGGAGAACTGCGTCTCAATGATACCAGTGGTCTTGACACGCGAGCGCAGCACGTCCTGTTCAGTGGGCACGTAGCCCGGGGTTACCAGGCGCTCCAGGTCCGAGAGGTAGCTGCGGGAGATCCGGGGTGTGGGTAGGGTTGGGTGGAGAGGCGTGGCAGGGCCCCGCCCGCCCCGCGCCCCGCCTGTGCTCTCACTAGCCAGCAGAGTCGTTGAGCTGGTACTCCGAGGCGCGATCGAAACAGGCCTGGATACCCGAGTCCTTCCACAGACGCTGGATGATGTCTGACATCTCCTTGGGCATCGTGCCCTCCTCTATGGTGTCCGCCATGTGCATCAGCTTCCGGGCATCGTCCTGGGGTGGGGGGGGGCAGGGGAGTGGTTGGTGGTGACCATAGACTTGGGCCCAGCCTCGCACCTCGAGTCCCCAGAAACCCTGTTCAGCTAGTCTCTTGGCACACCTGGCGCGCGGAGTCTCCATACTGGATATTGAGCGTGGTCATGGCGCGCACGATGGCCAAGATGGACTGTAGCGTGTTGCCATATATGATGGCAATGAACTCGAGGCACTCTTCCAGCGAGTACCCATCCTGGTGGATGATCCTGCGGCCGTGGGGAGCCGGGTAAGCGCCTCTTGGGTAGGTGGGGAAGGACAGACCTCGTGCGTGTGCCCACCCCCAGGGGCCTCGGGTAGGGCAGGGGCACTCACTTCATCTGCTTGACAATGGTACTCTTCCCGGACTCACCGGCACCTGGAATGGAAACCCTACCTCAGAGACGCGCTGACCGCACTGCCCCCTCTATCACACCTGTTTTTCCCCCAACCCCCAAAGTCAGGTCATGATGCCCTGGCGGCAAAACGTAAACGTCGGGAGTGACAGAAGGGGGCTGACGAGGGGAATCGACAGCCTCGACTGTGCTGAGGAGACTTCAAGACCCTGGTATTTTCAGTCTTTTATTATTCTGAGGACAAAAATAAAGAAACCTGGAGCTCCACCTTGTGGAAGATTCTGGTACTGCATGCATGGGATTATTTGAGCCAGGTCAACCCCTGCTTTTCACCTGTGGTGGGAGGAAGTGTCTCCAAGAGGCTCAGAGGGAATTAGCGCCTTTTGCTGGGGGAGAGGACAGAGCTAACAGCCCCTCTGAGCCTGTTCTCATGCGGGTGTTGGGCACAGTTAACGGAATTTCTGGCTTAGCCTCTCTCTCTTCCCTGGGGTACTCTGGCTTGGTCCCTCTGCCCACATCCAGCTGTCTGGCTGGACCCTGGAGAGCCTGGGTAGAGCCTGCACTGCCCTCTCAAAGCAGCTCCTTCTTCCCTTGGGGAGAGGAAGTGGCCTTGGGGTACTAGATCAGCCCCATGTCCCCTCACTACCCATGGGACAAAGGACATGGCTTTATCTATTCCTGGCTGGGCCTTAGTACCCCCTACCCCCTTTAATTGTTCTGCAGGTCTGTCAACAATAAAGCTCGGGAAACTGAGGGTCATTGTCTGTGGATCTGGGTGGTCCTACAGGCTTCCCACTCTCAGGAGGACTGTGACCTTCTCCTTCCCAAGGGAGCAGCCTTGTTGTGGGGCTCCCAAGGAGGCCCCTGGTTTCTGAGCCCTGCCCAGCAGGCCCATCAAGCCAAAGGCTGGTGTTTGAGGGAGCGCAGCCAGGGCAAAACTAGGCCTCGTACACACATCTCTACAAAAGTGAGATTGGCACACACTTCTTGGGAGGGGAGGTTGCCTGAGGCTGGGCCCTCTGGAGAGGGGTTCTGTGGGATACCCAGCCTTAGGGAGCCAAGGCAACACTTGTCAAGGCTTGGCCAGGGCTTGCTTGGCCAGGGCTCCCACTCTGTTCCCTGCCAGGTTGCAGGCTCATTCTGTCTCCCAAGTCACACCTACTTCACAGAAGGGCCACCTGCCTGCCCCTGGGCCTCTGATTAGTAGCAGTGGCCTCACCTCAGCCCACACCCTTACCCAGAAGCAGCAGTTTCACGGTTCGAGCATCCTTCTCGGCATCTTCTTTCAGCTTCTTTTCCAGCTCCCTTGAGTGCTTCTCCTCAGCGCTGGCCCCAGCCCCCATGGTCCCAGGAGGAGATGAAGGAACAGGGTGGTCAGTTGGCTCTTCTGGATGCAGGGGATCCCCAGAGCCAGGCTCAGGCCAGCCTCTGGCCTCCCCAGACACCCTTCTGACCTCAGAACTGGCAATCAACTGGCTGTCCACAGACCTGTGCAGGCCCTATTGGGGCTGCTTAGTAGGATTTGGGGGTTGTTGGTACCCAAGAGCCAATCAGAGACAAGGACAGGTGAATCCAGCTCAGCCCCCAGCCGCCCTAATCAGGCTGGCATGGCCCCAATCCCTCAACTGCTGACTCCGCAGCCCCTGTACGCTGCTCCCCAAACCCTCTGGGAGAGACCCTGGAGGTAGTCCTGCCCTGCTCCAGAGCAGGGAGACATGTTCCACAGGATCCAGGCTCAGAAAGGGGAGGAGAGGGCCTCAAGTTCCAGGGTGGGGGCATTGGGGGGTAGGCCTGGCAGCAGGGAGTAGAGGGAGAAGCATGCAAGGAGCACCTGACCCCTGCCCAGCACTGGGCTCAGCACTGCTCCTTACCTAGCTCACACCAGCCCTGGCGGATAGGTACCCACATCATTTTACTGATGAGGAAGTGGAGGCTCAGAGGGTCACACAGCAGGACGTAGTTGAGAAGGGCTGGTGACTCTGAACCAGGGTTCCATGCTCAGCAGGGAGTCAAGAGGGAAAGGTGGACATTGCATTTGCCCTGTACCAAGGTCTGGATCTGACCTGGTCAAGGCCTCTACGTGCCTCCGTGATTCCAATGGACTTGGGTGGGTGTGCATGTCTGCTACGTGTACTGGGTGTGTGCATGTATACTTTACTGGTACCAAGCAAGGCAATGACATGACACGTTTGTCTATGTATACTTGTGTGTTTATGTCGCATTTTTATGCCTTTGTGAATGCATGTGTGTGTCTATGCTTGCCTGTTTGTGTACCGTGTGTGCATGTGCATGGATGTGCTTTTGTGCATTTCTCTTCATGTGCAGATGTGTTTGTATGTGTACTTTATTGTGCTAAAGTGGGTTAATATGTGCGTGTGTGTGCATGAATGTATAAGTGCATGTATATGTGCATGTGTGTGTGCACTTGCCTGTGTACATGTACATTTATGCATGTGTCTGCCTGTATGTGTGCACACTTGCACATACCTGTGTCTACGTGTACCCGTGGTGCAACACTCTGACCTGCGGAGGTGGCCAGGCTCTTCCAGGGAATGTTTTGCAGGCCTGTTATCAGATGGGAAAACTGAGTCCTGAAGCAGGTCTGGTGTTCCCAGGGGAGGAGCAGATGAGCCCCACTCCTTTTCTGTCCCCTGTCGGTAATCTAGGACCTGCCTAGGGGTATCTCCAGGGCATGCCGCCTCAGTTTAGGGTCAGAGGTCTCTGTGGGGGTTTAGATGGGACAGGACGTGCTGCTGAGTGGAAGTGGTTCAACTGAGCATGTAATGTTGAGTTCCAGCCTCTGGAGATTTGCCACCTCCCATCAGAAGACCCAAATCCTGGGCTCTCAAGGCCCCTTCTGGCTGAACTCCCCGGAAACCTGGCTGTCTTAGGACTCAACTCTTGCGGACCTGGGGTGCCAGGGCCCCAGATACTGAGCATTGAAGACTGTCCCTAGTGTTGGGAAAGCTGGACAGGTGCATGTAAATCAATGAAGTTAGAACACACCCTTACACTATACACAAAAATCAACTCAAAATGGCTTAAAGACTTAAACACGACACCATAAAACTCCTAGAAGAGAACATAGGCAAAACATTCTGACATAAATTGTACCAATATTTTCTCAGGTCAGTCTCCCAAAGGAATAGAAATAAAAGGAAAAATGAACAAAGGTGACCTAATCAAACTTAAAAGCTTTTGCACAGCAGAAGCAAGAACAACTACAATTCTGCAGCCTGTGGAAGGAAAACCACACTCACAGAAAGATAGACAAAATGAAAAGGCAGAGGACTTTGTACCAGATGAAGGAACAAGATAAAAACCCCAGAAAAACAACTAAATGAAGTGGAGATAGGCAACCTTCTAGAAAAAGAATTCAGAATAATGATAGTGAAGATGATCCAGGACCTCGAAAAAAGAATGGAGGCAAAGATCGAGAAGATGCAAGAAATGTTTAACAAAGACCTAGAAGAATTAAAGAACAAACACCTAGAAGAATTAAAGAACAAACAGAGATGAACAATACAATAACTGAAATGAAAACTACACTAGAAGGAATCAATAGCAGAATAACTGAGGCAGAAGAACAGATAAGTGACCTGGAACACAGAATAGTGGAATTCACTGCTGCGGAACAGAATAAAGAAAAAAGAATGAAAAGAAAGGAAGACAGCCTAAGAGACCTCTGGGACAACATTAAACGCAACAACATTCGCATCATAGGGGTCCCAGAAGGAGAAGAGAGAGAGAAAGGACCCAAGAAAATATTTGAAGAGATTATAGTTGAAAACTTCCCTAACATGGGAAAGGAAATAGCCACCCAAGTCCAGGAAGCACAGAGAGTCCCAGGCAGGATAAACCCAAGGAGAAACACAGCGAGACACATAGTAATCAAATTGATAAAAATTAAAGACAAAGAAAAATTATTGAAAGCAGCAAGGGAAAAACAACAAATAACATACAAGGGAACTGCCATAAGGTTAACAGCTGATTTCTCAGCAGAAACTCTACAAGCCAGGAGGGAGTGGCACGACATATTTAAAGTGATGAAAGGGAAGAACCTACAACCAAGATTACTCTACCTGCAAGGATCTCATTCAGATTTGACGGAGAAATCAAAAGCTTTACAGACAAGCAAAAGCTAAGAGAATTCAGCACCACCAAACCAGCTCTACAACAAATGCTACAGGAACTTCTCTAAGTGGGAAACATAAGAGAAGAAAAGGACCTACAAAAACAAACCTATAACAAGTAAGAAAATGGTAATAGGAACATACATGTCGATAACTACCTTAAATGTGAATGGATTAAATGCTCCAACCAAGAGACACAGGCTCGCTGAATGGACACAAAAACAAGACCCATATATATGCTGTCTACAAGAGACCCACTTCAGACCTAGGGACACACACAGACTGAAAGTGAGGGGATGGAAAAAGATATTCCATGCAAATGGAAATCAAAAGAAAGCTGGAGTAGCAATATTCATATCAGATAAAATAGACTTTAAAATAAAGAATGTTACAAGAGACAAGGAAGGACACTACATAATGATCAAGGGATCAATCCAAGAAGAAGATATAACAATTATAAATATATATGCACCCAACATAGGAGCACCTCAATACAGAAGGCAACTGCTAACAGCTATAAAAGAGGAAATCGACAGTAACACAGTAATAGCGGGGGGCTTTAACACCTCACTTACACCAATGGACAGATCATCCAGACAGAAAATTAATAAGGAAACACAAGCTTTAAATGACACAATAGACCAGACAGATTTAATTGATATTTATAGGACATTCCATCCAAAAACAGCAGATTACACTTTCTTCTCAAGTGCACACAGAACATTCTCCAGGATAGATCACATCTTGAGTCACAAATCAAGCCTCAGTAAATTTAAGAAAACTGAAATCATATCAAGCATCTTTTCCAGCCACAACACTATGAGATTAGAAATCAACTACAGGGAAAAAAACATAAAAAACAGAAACACATGGAGGCTAAACAATAGGTTACTAAATAACCAAGAGATCACTGAAGAAATCAAAGAGGAAATCAAAAAATACCTAGAGACAAATGACAATGAAAACACGATGATCCAAAACCTATGGGATGCAGAAAAAGCAGTTCTAAGGGGAAGTTTATAGCAATACAAGCTTACTTCAAGAAACAAGAAAAATCTCAAATAAACAATCTAACCTTACACCTAAAGGAACTAGAGAAAGAAGAAAAAACAAAACCCAAAGTCAGTAGAAGGAAAGAAATCATAAAGATCAGAGCAGAAATAAATGAAATAGAAACAAAGAAAACAATAGCAAAGTCCAGGACCAGATGGCTTCACAGGTGAATCCTATCAAACATTTAGAGAAGAGCTAACACCCATCCTTCTCAAACTCTTCCAAAAAATTTCAGAGTAAGGAACACTCCCAAACTCATTCTATGAGGCCACCATCACCCTGATACCAAAACCAGACAAAGATACTACAAAAAAAGAAAATTACAGACCAATATCACTGATGAATATAGATGCAAAACTCCTTAACAAAATACTAGCAAACAGAATCCAACAACACATTAAAAGGATCATACACCATGATCAAGTGGGATTTATCCCAGGGATGCAAGGATTCTTCAATATACGCAAATCAATCAATGGGATACACCATATTAACAAATTGAAGAAGAAAAACCATATGATTATCTCAATAGACGCAGAAAAAGCTTTTGACAAAATTCAACACCCATTTATGATAAAAACTCTCCAGAGGGGCTTCCCTGGTGGCGCAGTGGTTGGGAGTCCGCCTGCCATTGCAGGGGACACGGGTTCGTGCCCTGGTCTGGGAGGATCCCACATGCCGCGGAGCAACTAGACCCGTGAGCCACAACTACTGAGCCTGCGCGTCTGGAGCCTGTGCTCCGCAACGGGAGAGGCCGCGACAGTGAGAGGCCCACGCACCGCAATGAAGAGTGGCCCCCGCTTGCCACAACTGGAGAAAGCCCTTGCACAGAAGCTAAGACCCAACACATCCAAAAATGAATAAATAAATAAATTTATAAAACTAACGCAACATTGTAAAGCAACTATACTCCAATAAAAATTATTTAAAAAAAAAAAAAAAAACCTCTCCAGAAAGTGGGCATAGAGGGAACCTACCTCAACATAATAAAGGCCATATACGACAAACCCACAGCAAACGTCATTCTCAATGGTGAAAAACTGAAAGCATTTCCTCTAAGATCAGGAACAAGACAAGGATATCCACTCTCACCACTATTATTCAACATAGTTTTGGAAGTCCTAGCCGTGGCAATCAGAGAAGAAAAAGAAATAAAAAGAATACAAATTGGAAAGGAAGAAGTAAAACTGTCACTGTTTGCAGGTGACATGATACTATACATAGAGAATCCTAAAGATGTCACCAGAAAACTACTAGAGCTAATCAATGAATTTGGTAAAGTTGCAGGATACAAAATTAATGCACAGAAATCTCTTGCATTCCTATACACTAACAACGAAAGATCAGAAAGAGAAATTAAGGAAACAATCCTATTCACCATTGCAACAAAAAGAATAAAATACCTAGGAATAAACCTACCTAAGGAAGTAGAAGACCTGTACTCAGAAAACTATAAGACACTGATGAAAGAAATCAAAGATGACACAAACAGATGGGGAGATATACCAAGTTCTTGGATTGTAAGAATCAATATTGTGAAAATGACTATACTACCCAAAGCAATCTACAGATTCAATGCAATCCCTATCAAATTACCAGTGGCATTCTTTACAGAACTAGAACAAAAAATCTTAAAATTTGTATGGAGACACAAAAGACCCCGAATAGCCAAAGCAGTCTTGAGGGAAAAAAATGGAGCTGGAGGAATCAGACTCCCTGACTTCAGACTATACTACAAAGCTACAGTAATCAAGACAATATGGTACTGGCACAAAAACAGAAATATAGATCAATGGAACAGGATAGAAAGCCCAGACATAAACCGATTCACCTATGGTCAACTAATCTATGACAAAGGAGGCAAGGATATACAATGGAGAAAAGACAGTCTCTTCAATAAGCGGTGCTGGGAAAACTGGACAGCTACATGTAAAAGAATGAAATTAGAACACTCTCTAACACCATACACAAAAATAAACTCAAAATGGATTAGAGACCGAAATGTAAGACCGGACACTATAAAACTCTTAGAGGAAAACATAGGAAGAACACTCTGACATAAATCACAGCAAGATCTTTTTTTGATCCACCTCCTAGAGTAATGGAAATAAAAACAAAAATAAACAAATGGCACCTAATGAAACTTAAAAGCTCTTGCACAGCAAAGGAAACTACAAACAAGATGAAAAGACAACCCTCAGAATGGGAGAAAATATTTGCAAATGAATCACGAACAAAGGATTAATCTTCAAAATATATAAACAGCACATGCAGCTCAATATTAAAAAAACAAACAACCCAATCCAAAAATGGGCAGAAGACCTAAATAGACATTTCTCCAAAGAAGACATACAGATGGCCAAGAAGCACATGAAAAGCTGCTCAACATCACTAATTATTAGAGAAATGAAAATCAAAACTACAATGAGGTATCACCTCACACCAGTTGGAATGGGCATCATCAGAAAATCTACAAACAACAAATGCTGGAGAGGGTGTGGAGAAAAGGGAACCCTCTTGCACTGTTGGTGGCAATGTAAATTGATACAGCCACTATGGAGAACAGTATGGAGGTTCCTTAAAAAACTAAAAATAGAACTACCATATGATCCAGCAATCCCACTACTGGGCATATACTCAGAGAAAACCATAATTCAGAAAGACACATGCACCCCAATGTTCATGGCAGCACTATTTACAATAGCCAGGTCATGGAAGCAACCTAAATGCCCATCGACAGACAAATGGATAAAGAAGATGTAGTACATATATACAATGGAATATTAGTCACCATAAAAATGAACGAAATTGGGTCATTTGTAGAGACGTGGATGGATCTAGAGACTGTCAAACAGAGTGAAGTAAGTCAGAAAGAGAAAAATATCGTATATTAACGCATATATGTGGAACCTAGAAAAATGGTACAGATGAACTGGTTTGCAGGGCAGAAATAGAGACACAGATGTAGAGAACAAACATATGGACACCAGGGGGGGAAAGTGGCGGGGGGTAGTGGTGGTGGTGGTGGGATGAATTGGGAGATCGGGATTGACATGTATGCACTAATATGTATAAAATAGATAACTAATAAGAACCTGCTGTATAAAAAAATAAATAAAATTAAATTTAAAAAATAAAAGCTTTTGCACAACAAAGGAAACCATAAACAAAACAAAAAGACAACCTACAGAATGGGAGAAGATATTTGCAAACGATGCGATCAGCAAGGGCTTAATTTCCAAAATATACAAACAGCTCATGCAGTTCAACAACAAAAAAACAATAATCCAGTTGAAAAATGGGCAGAGGAACTAAATAGACATTTCTTCAGAGAAGACATACCGATGGCCAACAGGCACATGAAAAGACGCTTAACATCGCTAATTATTAGAGAAATGAAAATCAAAACTACAATGAGGTACCACCTCACACTGGTCAGAATGGCCGTCATTAAGAAGTCCTCAAATAACAAATGCTGGAGAGGGTGTGGAGAAAAGGGAACCCTCCTACACTGTTCGGGGGAATGTAAGTTGGTGCAGCCACTATGGAAAACAGTATGGAGGTTCCTCAAAAAACTAAAAATAGAGTTGCCATATGACCCAGCAATCCCATTCCTGGGCATATATCCGGACAAAACTGTAATTCAAAAAGATACATGTACCCTTATGTTCATAGCAGCACTATTCACAATAGCCAAGACATGGAAACAACCTAAATGTCCATCAATAGATGAATGGATAAAGATGGGGTACATATATACACTGGAATACTACTCAGCCATAAAAAGGAACGAAATGATGCCATTTGCAGCAACATGGATGGAACTAGAGATTATAATACTAAGTAAGTCAGAAAGACACTTATATTTCACTTATATGTGGAATCTAAAATATGACACAGATGAACTTTCATGAAACAGAAACAGACTCACAGACACAGAGAACAGACTTGTGGTTGCCAAGGGGGAGTGGAGCGGGAAAGGGATGGAGTGAGAGGTTGGGGTTAGCAGATGCAAACTATTATATACAGAATGGATAAACAACAAGGTCCTACTGTATAGCACAGGGAAATATATTCAATATTCTGTGATAAACCATAATGGAAACGAATATTTAAAAAAAAGAATGTATATATAACTGAATCACTTTGCTCTTCAGCAGAAATTAACACAACATTGTAAATCAACTATACTTCAATAAAAAAATTCACACACACACAAACACACACAAAGGCTGTCCCTAAACGTGTGGGAAGTGGATACTGGCTCTGTGAGCTGGTGGCTTCAACATCTACTCTGTTGGGTGAGGGGGGGATCTGTCCAGGAGCAACAGATCATTTGTGCCACTTTCAACCTTTAGGCCCCATTCGTCCTCTACCCCACCACCATGCTGTAAGTGGGCCCCGGGAGTCTCTGCAGCCCCTACACACTGCCCAGGGGGTTGGGGTGGTGCAGGAGCCCAGGTGTGTTAAACCAACAAGAACCTGCTTTCTACGTATTGGGTTTACTTAAAGTGGGACCATTCCACTGCCTCCCCGTCGCCACCTGGCTCCCCTTGCCTGCCAGGTATGGCCCTAAGCCCTGCTGGATCCGTGCGCCTCCATAGCTATTGGCTTCCCCTGCCAGAGCTTGACTCGTTAGATTTGGCCTGGGGCCCCCAGCACCACTTCCTCCTCTCCAGCAGCTCCCCACATATCCTGGTCTTCCCTGCCTCTGGACATTTGCTTGTGCTGGACCCTCTGCTGAGATCTGGCTGGAAGGATGCAGGAAGAATGGGAATTTTGTTGATTCCCAGGGCAGGGGCAGCTGAACTGTAAGGGCTGTGGATTTGTCTTGCCAATTCTGAGTCCTGAGTTCCTGGCAAGACACAAAGCCAAGTGAGAAAGCAATGTGAACGAATGATCAAACAATTGAGTGAGTGAATGGACGCTGGGCTTGCAAAAGAGACCGTGGGGGAACTGGTGGTCAAGCCACATTGGTGGGTCGGGGGGGGGGTGGCAGGAGGGAGATAATCTGGGTATGGGCTGAACCCCCGTCCTCCCTCCTTTGCCAAGGAGAAAGCCAAAGTCCAGTCCCAGAGCCAGTGTTTATTAGCAAGATGGAACCCAAGGGCAGGTGTGGCCTGAACAGCAGAGGGCTGCCAGGAGCCCCCACCCACCTACCCAACTGCCCCCCAGAGCTATTTACACCCATCATCTGAAGTGGTGGGCAGAAGGGAGCCCTGGGGAGCCCCTGCAGGCCCCAGGCCTCCACCATGACCCCCTCTCCCCTCAGCCTGGCCCCTCTGCTTTTCTCCCAGCCCCTGCATCACAGCAGCACGGAGAAAGCAAAGAGGTAGAGTGGCCAGGCAGGGAGGGAAGGAGGGGCTGGAGGGGCTGCCCCACCCAGGCAGGGCTCCTCTTCTCCTGTCCCCAATAAATAGAGAATAAATACCCAGGAAAGGGCTGGCCTTGACTGAGTGCCCCTCTCCCAGGCAGGAGCCGGCATCCTGTGCCAGCCCCTTCTTCCCTTCTCTGAGCGCATCTGAGCCCTCACCCCCACCCCCGGTCTCCAAAGCAGTCCTCGCATCCACATGTATGCCAACAGCACACATGGGCGAAGGTGTACAGTCCGTGCCCCATCCAGGTAGAGCTTGCTCCCTCCCTGTGTCCTGTAGATCTTGGCGGCGGCTGTCGAGCAGGTAGACTCCCCAGCTGAGCCTGGGGACTGTGTGGTCCTGGCCCGGCCCGGCCAACTGGCCGGGCCTGGTTAGGTGGGCTCCGTTTTCTGCCGTCTCTGACCAGCATGGGTCTAAGTTTTGGATGATGCTGCCGCTGAGGCACGCTATTTACAACCCACCAATAAATACTGTCTTTGCAGGGGCAGGGTGTATATAGAATATAGATATTTTATATATATATATATATATATATATATATATATCTTTTATATTAAAAGGGACGAGGACTAGGCCGGCCCATCGCAGGGCTCAGACAGCAGGCCTCATGTGTCCGGTGGGTGGTGGCGGCGGTTCCGGGGTTTTTTCTGGTCCTGGGGTTCAGGAGGCCTGGGTGCCCCTGGGGCCTCCCTGGGACTGGGGGGCACATGGCGCCAGTAGCCCTGGCAGTACTGGTGGATGAGGCCCACTTCTGGCTGGGCCAGGAGCTGGGCCAGCTCCTGGTAAGGGGGTGTGGGGGGCCCGGCGCCTGGGGGCGGTGGGACGCTCACAGCTGAGGGTGGGAAGAGGGCAGCATGGACGGCGTCCTGGCCCAATACATGCAGCTGCACTCGTGTGATGACATGCTTGAAGTTGTTCTCGGTGGCTGTACAGGAGTAGAGGCCGCGATCACCAAGCTGCAGGGCGCGAAGCAGCAAGCCCTGTTCCGTGCGCAGGAAGCGGTCATCTGCACGCATCTGTGGGGGCAGGGGCTGGGGCTCAGGGGCTGCAGGACCACCCTGTTGCCCTGGCCAGCTCCCCGATCAGACCACCTCTGGGGCCACCCCATGCAGGGGCACCCATGTAGAATTTCCATATACCAAGAAAAACAAGTTTCCATATAACATCTGAATAATAAACACTTCCATTTCAGGAGGAATGACCATAAGGGGATTCTGTACAATGAGAGAATTCTGGAGTACACACACAATTTCTATTTAATGAGAATAAATAGATGTTGGGGCACCCTCATAGAATTTCCATGTAGAAGGGATTGCTTAGAAGGTATTTCCATAATAGGAAGGCTACCCCACAGAATTTCCATATGCTGGAACTCATCCACGTGACATTTCCATACAATGAGGTATACTGCCAAGAAAGTACACATATGGAATTCTCATATAAAAAGGCATGCCTACAAGTAGTTTCCATGTAATATGGACACCCCACAGAGTTTCCATATAACTGGTTTCACCCAAATGATCTCCACATAGGGAAGGGAGCTTGGAAGGACTTTCTTAGAATGAGGGCTGCCCCAGTTTGGTTTCTATACCACATTTCACCCACGTAGAATTTCTACTGTACAAGGGACTCTCCCAACCATGGTGAGGACTGACTGTGGGGCACAGGAAATCACCTCTCTGCGCCGGTCACTGGGATCTCGCTGGAACAGCCACTTAACGGTAGCCTGGGGCGAGCGGGGCTGGCACTCAAGGAAGGCTGCGCTCCCTGCCACGCCATACTGCACAGACTCCACGGCATTCTTATTGGCTGTAGAACAAGAGGGTGCCACGTGAAAGCAGCACTACCTCTTGGCAGACTGCAGGCTGGCGAGGGGCATATACAGGGATACCCACCCATACAGGCAGGGCTGTGCCATCAGGCATCCACTCCTTGAGGGGGTGGCCAAGGACATCCCTTCTCCAAAAGCCCTCACCCCCTCACCCCCACGGACCATGTGAGAATCCTTCCAGTGGGGGCCCCATGAGCAGCTCTGTGGGCTGCACAGCTCCGCACCGAGGAGCACCCAGTGGTGAGACACAGCACTCACCGTTGGAATTGAACCCACGGCACTGCCTGATGGGGTTCCCGTGCCGGACGTCCTGCCGGCGGCTCCTCCTGGATGAAGATAGCTCCTGAAGGAGTATTCCCAAGAAAACTTGCCCCCCAAGTCTCTATAACCCCGAAACTCCAGGGTAGGATGTCTCACCCATAAAGTCCCCCAGGGTAATATCACATCCACCTCTAGACCTCCAGGACAGAGCCCTGGGTCTCGTGGCCAAAATTCCAAGGGTCTCGGGGTTCACACCTCTTAGAGGACGCTGTATAGCGGGAACAGGCTTGGCCATCCCAGGCACAATAGGGGTCCCGGGCAAGGCAGCAGTCGGCACAGGCGGCCCCATATGCCTGGCAGCGGTGCAGGCTCAGGTGTGTGACGCCCACGGCTGAGGCCACGTACAGTTGTTGCTGTGGGCAGGGGTAGGAGCTTGTCAGTTCCCTCCCCATAGCCAGCCTTCCTTAGGAGCCAGTTGGGCCAGGCTCCTCCCCTTCTTGTTCTGTGCCTCAGTGTCCCCATCTCTTTGCCAAGGGCTTGACCCCAAGGTGAAGCAGCCTCCATCCCTCCCCTCAGCCCACCTCACCAAAACTCACCCTCTTGGAAGAGATGCTCATGGTCTTAACAGGTGCTGGGTCCTAGAAGAAGATAGGGATTAGCTTATGACCCTGGGGACCCCCTTCCTTTCCTGACCTGGAGGTCTGAGGTCAGGAGGTGGTACTGAGGAGGGCCATGGTGAGGAGGACAGGACTGGGTGGTGTCACACCCACCTTGAAGACCTCCACCTCCTCTAGCATGAGCTCCTCCATCTCCTGGTCATCCTTAGGCAGCACGATGACCTTCTGCACTGTCCCGCGGTCTGGAACGGGCCGGGCAGGGCCTCAGTGGGGCTGAGGACGCTGGGAAAGGGGCACCAGCCTCAGCCCCTTCCCCCACCAGGGCCCAAACCCCCCAAGGGCAGTGGAGTGGGAGCTCTGTGCCAAGGTTGAAGAGTTGCTCCCAGATGAGGGGAAGAGGTCTAAGGGGACTGGCCCTGGATAAGGGGGCAGTCACAGCTAGAGTCTGCCCCTCTGACCCCAGACCCTCATTTTGGGAAGTTGCGAACAGGCTGCAGGAAGTATTCCCTTATGTTGAGGGCTACTGGAACAGCGGTGTGTGCAGTTTGCATGTGCACACGAGAGCATGTGTGTCAGAATTTGGACCCAGGTATCCTGGAGGTGTCTGGCTCTGTCCTCCCTCTTCCCGCCCAAACATGGGTCCCCAGGCACCCAGTGTCCCTGCTCTCCCGGCCACCAGGGATAGGGATGAAAATGGGGTTTCGCCATCCCCATTCTCAGTTATCCTGGTAATAGAGAGAAGCCTCCAAAGGATGAAGGTGGCAGAGCTGACACTGACAACCCTGTAGTAACCCCCTAGCAGGGCAGGGCCCAGCCCTATGAATCAGTACCCTCCACCCAGTGGGCCCAGTGTCAGAGGGGCCGGGAGCAGCAGTGGGTACCTGTGCCCAGGAAAAGCACCTCATAGCGCCCGTCGGCTGCATCCACCTGGTCCACGGCAACAGTGGTGAGACGGTAGGGAGCACCTGTGCGGACCACTAGGGGCCGCCGCTGCAGAGGGTAAACGGCCTGGTACATGAGTGGGTGGGTGCGCATGAAGTTGATCACTTCATCAGGATAGTCCTTGGTGGACTTCATGGATGGCGTGAAGGTTCCACCAGGGCACTGCAGGCAGGTGATGAGCGTCAGGCCCAGGCTGCCCAGGGCACTCTGGACCCATTAGCTTCAGAAGAGGTCTCCGCTCTGTCTGTCCCCACCAGCTCCACCTGCTCCGCTTCTCAGAACACCCATCTGGGCTTTTGCCCAATACCCAACCTCTCTTCTCTGCAGGTCCGGCACCAGCTGAGGTCCCAAGGTCTCACATGGTCACATCCCATGGCCATCTCCCCAGCTTCACGTGCCATGACTTTGTGGCAGCGTTTGGCAGAGCTGACAATGGCCTTTCTAGGTCCTCATCCCCACCCCCTTGTCTCCTTCCTCTGACTGTTCTTCCAGTTCGCCCCTTCCCCAGCTCCACTGCTGCTCAGCAGGAGGGCAGGCCCGGAGCTCCTTTAACACCCTAGGCATGTGATCAGATCACGAAGCTCTCCTGCTTAGACTCCCGCAGTGGTCCATGTCACACCAAGATCAGGTGGATCGCCTCCCACTACTGCAGGGGCTCCTGCCCACCCCCACCTCCAGCCTGCCTGGGAGGCTTCCCTACAACCTTCAGCTTCCAACAGCCTCCCAGAGGGAGCAGCCTGCCACACCCAGCCACCATCTTTGTTTCCGGATCCTAACTGGATTCTTTCACAGCCCGACACTGTGTGTAAATGGTGTTTTCCTTATGGTGTGTTTTAACTTCAGCTTTATTGAGGGTGAATGGTGAGTTTATATGTGTGTATGGTCCACCTCTGCCCTCGCCCCCGCCAACTTGGCTGTGAGTGCCACGATGGTGCGGCCCATGTCTGCAAAGGGCCTGACCCAGCACAGTTCTCGTGGAAAGAGAGGAAAGGGAAAGGTGGAGTGAGTGGGGTCCTCACCGTGCCGGGCCGTGGGTAGGGCATCTTCCCTGAGAAGGGCATCCATTGGTAGTTGGGGCCCTCCTTGTGGGCAAAGGGCCCATTGAAGACCATGCGAATGTCAGCCATGGAGTAGACACACACGGCAGAGCCTCGGAACACAGAGCTGCGGGCAAGGCAGGCTGCTGCTGCGGGTGGGGCAGACCCTTGGCCCAGGGTCCCTCCCCAGCCTGCCCTCACCCACAGCTCCCCACCAGGATGGGGTCCTCCACAAATCATAGCCCCCCAACTCAGTCACACCCTGCCACTGCCGGCCCCAGCCCCAGTCTCACCCCGAGGAGGTAAAGACAGCATAAATGACTGGGTTCCTCACATCCTGGGTCTGCTGCACAAACACATCCTCTGGGGACAGAAGGAGAGGGGGCTGGGAGGGTACCTTGGCCACGAGCCCCAAGGCCCTGCCCACTCCTGGGTGGGGGGCACCAGGCTTCCCCTGACCACCCATCTGGCCGCCATCCCCTGCGGTAGCCATAGGCCCCCGCCCGCCTGCCGGGTGCTCACGGAGCTCGTCAAAGTGGGTCTCGATGCCATCCTCGCCTGGCACAGAGCAGACCAGCCTTGCCTTCAGGAATGTGCTCCACTTGTTGACCAGGCAGCAGTGGCCGCCGTCATCGTTCTGGGGGGCAGGGGGCAGGGGCTGGGTCAGATCAGCTCACTCACCCCAAAGACTCTGCCAGAGCAGGGCTGATGGAACCAGGACTGGGCCTGGGGAGGGGGCAGCAAGGGGCCTCATACCAGGCAGATCCGCCCGATGCGGGCATACACGGCGGGGCTCTGCGGTGCCTCCGCGGACCGCTCACGGAAGAAGAAGTAGAGCTTGTCGTCATTGCGCTCAGCGCTGTCAGGGATGAGCTCGGCATGGATGAATGAAGGGTCTGCAGGCGGGCAGGCGTCAGTGGACCGCACCTTCCTTGGACAAGGCCTCTTTCCCGGGCCAGGTACAAGAAGACCCCCAAGTCTTCCGGGGATAAGAAACTACCCCCGCCCCAGCCAGTCAAGGGCCAATAATTCTCCCACGAGTGTTTCTTTATGATCTCTGTGCCGCACCCCAGACATGCTGCCCGCTGGAGGTGTTGCGGGCTCTGCTCACCATTGAGCCACCGAGAATTGTACTGATCCGTGCGCATGGCCGTCTGCTTTCCAAGCGTGCGGAAGATGGCTGCGTCGGTGCCCATGAAGTCGATGTACACACCCGCATAGAGCTCCTCATCTGTGGGTGGGCCAGTGGGTCAGTCAGGGGGGCGCCCTTGGCTAAGGCTGGTGCACAGCACAGATGACCTCCAGGGCAGGGTCCCATCTCCCCTTCAGGTTCTCCAGGGCAATTGTATCACCAGTGGTGCGTTGGTGAATGTTTTAACAACTGGCTCTGGGAGGACTGGGATTAGTAGCAGTTGGCTCTGATTAGCAGCCAGAGCCAATTTCTGTGGTGTAAATACTCCCACCATGGCTGATTTCAAGCTACTAACCTGAGGTCACTGAAAATAGAGTTGGGAAGACCTGCCAAAACCATTGTCTAGTATTTCCACCCCATAGATACGAGAGATGTAAATAATCTCAAGAACATAGATAATAATAAAATGTAGTAAAATAATTAGGAAGTAATGAGTTTTGAGTATTTTTACCTTTGTTTTTAAAGTAATTTATTTAACTGTAAGTGTATATAATTTACTTTCTAATAATAGCTGTGTTTAACAGCTGGCCCACAGAATACTTGAAAATTTAAACAGAAAATTTGACAAACACACTGGCTCCAGCACACCACTCCAAGTCTTCCCTCTAGACTCCCCCAGGGCAGGCCCCGTCTTCCCCCATCAGACTCCCTGGTCTGGACCCTGCCATCCGGCTAGGACCTTCTTACTCACCAAGAGTGAGAGGATAATGCCCACCCTCTGCCTTTCCCAGGCTTGGAGGTGGCACACTGCCCAGCAGCTGCTGAGAGGCAGACTCGGTTGGGCAGCCAGAAAGTAGGCAGAGTGCAGGGACCTGGGTCAGCAGTGGGCTCGCCCAACCTGGGGGTAGGGGCAGCAGCTGCTTCTGAGGTCCCAGGCAGGACTCCTCCTCAGAGAACATTCTCCCAACTCTCCCAGACACTTGGCCAGACCAGAAACAAACTCCCCTAGCTAGTCTCTGGGCCAGGACTCTCCATTGGTGCTGCCTTGTGGGCCTCTCCCGGCCTCCCAGACAATCCGAGAACAGGCTATGGGACCACCGCCTCATACCACCCTCAGTACAGACTCCGCTTGTCTTCTCTTCCAGGAAGCCCGTGGCCGGGAGGGTTCTGGCCTTTGCATGGACCACACTGTGGATTTCAGGGTAGAATCTGCCCCCTGAGCCCACCGCACCCCCATTCGAGGGGTGGGATGGAGGCTCATACCACCTAGTCTCTGCCCCCTCAGCGCACACTGGGGTCTGGTCTGTACTCTTCCCCTTGCCAAGTGGGGCCACATTGTGGGGGTGATGGGGGGGCAGGTTTCAGACACAGCAATTTCATGGTCTCTTCCCTGGGGTAAAGTGTTGTTGCCATGCTCCCTGCTCCAGAGGCAGAGGTCACACCTTTAGGTTTTAGAACCAGGGTGGGGTGGGAGCACTCACTGATGAGGGCTGAGGCTGTGTCCAGCTTGGGGTCGTAGGGACACTTGCCCTTTCCTGACTCGAGTTTCTCAGGCTCCAGGTAGAAGATGTAATCCTGCAAGGCAGAGAGGGGCTCAGCATCATCCAAGCCATCCCGCACAGGAAAGGCAAGGGTCATCAGGCTCCCAGGATGAGAGCGAGCCCCCAGGGAAACCCTGAAGCCACCCTGCTTCACTCCCCAGATCTCATTGGGTTTTAACTCTATCTTGCCAGGTCTCCCAGGGCAGGGCGGTGCTGAGGGTTCCCAGGGAGGTGCTTCCTGGTCTAGATCTCAGATAAGACCTGGGAATCACGTCTCAGAGGACTCTGCTTTGGGGACCATGAGAGGGGCATCAGGTGGCCTTATAGGGGCTGAAGCCCCTCCATGCCAACTGGTTCAGGAAGACTCTGGCCGGGGCCCCCTTGGGCCACAGAGGCACAACACTTTTGAGCTGTGGCTGCCTGTCTTGGGCCACAAAGGGCAGGGGTACTGGCCAAGGGCCTGGGATCCTGTCCTTTGCCATTAGGTCCCACCAGGCCAGAGGGCTCTGAGGTTATTGTGTCACCAGGTTTTGTGCCCTACCTGTGGTCCTCAGAATAGACTAATAGGCCAGGGCCTTTTCCTGCCCCTCAGCAGAGCCCCCAGCTCCACATGTCTCCACAGGGAGCCGGGAGTTGAGGGGTCCAGCCGAGACCACATGGAATTCACAAAGCCTCCCCCATGCCTCCCAGCCCATCCCTGAAGATGCTAGGAGGAAGGCTGGTGAAGGCACTGGGACCAGGAAGAGCTCATGAGTAGGTTAAGGGAGGAAGAGGAGAGAGGCACAGAGGCAGGAAGGAGGTGGCAGCAGGTGGCAGGGATGGTGATGGGAAGGTGTACACAGGCCTGCTTCCAGTTACACTCTGCACACATGACTTCCTGCACACATGGGGCTGCACACACAGCTCGGCACGCATCACTGCCAACACACGGAACCCACTGTTCACACCCTGGGCACACACACGCAGAGTCTGAGCGGCCCCACTTCTCAGCACTCCCTGCCACAGACACGCGAGCTCAAGTGACCACTTGCTCTATCACTCACCGGCAGCCCCTGCCCCCCTGCCCGCCCCTGCCCAGCCCCAGCGCCCCCCAGCCCCGGCCCAGCCCCTCAGCCCTGTCCTGGGTCAAGTCTAGTAGACACACAGCTCTGCCCCTCCCACCCCAGGGGTTAACCCGTGCTCCAAGCAAGGCATGGGGCAGGGACACCTAAGAGCTATGTGTCAGGCTGCACACATGTGCCATTTTCCCATGCTGGGTGCTAAGCAAGGTGTGGGTTGGAGAGTGCCCAACGCGTGCCCACGCATGTCTACACACGTGTTCTGAGGGCGGAGGCATGGCTGTCCCCAGGGCTCCTGTCTTTCCCACCTGATGGCTTCATGATTTCTTGTCACACTGAGGCTGACATGAGTCCAACTGGGAATGCCTTCAGAGGCTGAGGGCACTGCAGGGGAAGGGGTGGGAGGGGGGCACAGAGGTGGACGGAAGACCCTGGGGAGGCTGGCCTGGGGTGCAGGCTCCTGGCTGGAAGGCCAGGCCCAGGATGAGTTCGGTTCAGAGGCAGTGCTGCCTGGCAAGAGCCTGGAGGGATGAGGCCCACCTGGCGTGGGGCTGTGGGCGTCGGGTGGAGGGCATCATCAGTGGCTCTGCTGCCTCGGCCTCTGACCACCTGCATCTGGGTCCAGGGCGTGGCCTGAGAAGATGAGGAATACGGGTTAGAGCCAGGGGTGGCAGGGGCTGGGGGAGCGGGCTTGGGCTGCCAGCTTCTCACACCACACATGCCAGGAACACATGGGAGCACCTGAGCCCCCAGAGCACATATATGCGCCCCTGTGTGAACACATACACACAGCTGGGGCACACCTGCACACACCTGTGCCCCTTAGGTCCA
The DNA here is from genome assembly GCF_949987535.1 of Balaenoptera acutorostrata. Classification (NCBI taxonomy): domain Eukaryota; kingdom Metazoa; phylum Chordata; class Mammalia; order Artiodactyla; family Balaenopteridae; genus Balaenoptera; species Balaenoptera acutorostrata. The sequence goes on from NC_080073.1 coordinate 38,660,598, forward strand.
ATCATTCTCACACACTCCCTACAAGGTCACACCAGCTCACACACATGCCCACATGGAAATGGAGGAGGGCAAAAGCGGGCAGGGTGGGGCAGAGCTGAGGAAGGGGCAGCTCTCCCCCAGGCCGTATGGCAGAAGCTGACCCAGGCGTCCAGCCTCCTGATGCTGAGGCCCCCGCCAGGCCCTCTGGCTTTGGCTGCAGGGGCACTGTCCACATATGGAGGAAGCGCTCACTACATGCCAGGCACAGTGCTAAGAGCTCTGAGAGCGTTAGCTCACTGCCTCCTCCTCACACCGACCTGTGAGAAAGGCAGCTATTAGCCCCATTTTCAGGAGAGGAAACTGAGGCTCTGAGAGGTGGAAGAAGTCACTCACCCAAGGTCACAGGGCCGGGAAGTGGCAGGGCTGGGGCTCAAGCCCATCCTCCCATCAGAACCCTGGAAGGTAGCTATCAGTGGGGGCAGCACAGGGCCAGGGTGGGCGAGGCTTACCTGCGCGCGGCGGCCGCGGTTTACATAGGTGCACATGGGGTTGTAGGCGCCGGTCCCGCACACATACAGGTGTGTTCGGTTCCAGGGCTGGATGAGCCTGACGAAGTTCCCGCACTCACCCTGGGGCCAGAGGGAAAGCCAAGGAGGTGCCCAGATGCCTGCCTGGCCCCAGTGCCTTCCTGGAGTCCCCTGTCCCCCGCCGCCACCTCCCGCCACCCCACCTGTGACCCCACTGCACTCACGTTGCCATCCTTGCCTGAGAGCACGCACTCCTCAATGCGCTGTGGGGAGGCTGCCCAGTGGATCTGCCAGAGATGGAGGTCAGAGGGCCTGATGGAAGGGCTCCCAGCCCTGGGGCGCGCGTCCCTCACCCCCCCACCACATCTGGGCTGGCCCTTACAATGAGGGGCTCGCGGTTGATGTCATGCAGGTCCAGGGACAGCACGTAGTCCTTGCTGCCCACATACATGCGGTCATGGTCCTCATCCTTGAGCAGGATTCGGTAATCAGTTGTGTTGAGCAGGAAGTTGAAGAAGTGGGCCGTGCCTGTGGCCTTAAGCTCTGTGGGCAGAGGGCAGAGCAGCAGTGAGGGCTCTTGGAGACCATCCAGCCATACCCCCTTTGACAGAGGGGGTAGCCCCACCGCACGGTCATCTTAAACCCCCAGCTTCTCCTCCAGGGCCTGCTTGGTTCCCTCTCTAGTCCCTGACATTCTGGGAGGAGAAAGTGGGACAGGTGGGCAGGGCAGGGAAGGGGCCACACCCAAAGCTGGGGCCCTGATTCATGGGCAGCCCAGCCAGTCTCTGGGTCTCAATGAAAGGGCAGCGGACATGGGCCAGGGTGCATGATGGCATCAAAGACTCTCTGCTCAGGTTGGGGGTTAATGCTCCCATGCTCATGGTGGGGCCAGCTTCCCACAGGGGCCTAAAAGGGTTAATGAGCAGGGGGGTGGGGGGCAGGTGCATCCAGGACAGCTCACAAATGCTGGCACAGGGCCAGGGTGCCCTGTCCTCACCCCAGCTGCCAACAAGACAGAGGGCAAAGCTGGCACACAGCAAGGTCCCCACCTTGTCTGAAGCAGGTTAGCCAGGACACCAGAAAGCCCTGCTGGAGCCAAACTGCCCAACAGACCTTGGGCTTCCCCCAGACCCCACAGGGTTGCTGACGGTGGAATCCTCAGGCCACTCTGAACCATCCAGGAAGTCTTTCCCAGGAAAGAGGCCCTCCCCCTAGTGCTGCAGAGTCCCTGGGGCTGGGGACAGGGTCCAGCTGAGTCCTCAGTTTCCCTTCTGCGTGAGTCTGGCAGCCCTGGCCCTCTCACCCTCAGGTTGCTGGGGGAAAGTCCTCCTTTCTGGGGATGAAAGACAGGAGGAAACTTGGCTAGTGATAGGCCAATGACAGAGGACTCTGGGAAACTTGGTCACCTTCCTCTGGGAGAGGGAGTTCCGAGGGGTCCCCTTGGCAAGTCACTCCTCCACCCACCCCCCAGCTAACTTTAGCTCCGCAGGAGAGAAGAGATTGCAATGAGGGTGATGAATATTCACCAGCACAGGAGGCCTGAGACGGCAGCACACAGAAGCGTATGTATGCATGCACATGGCCCAGGTATACACACACGCACATATGTGTCCTACATCAGATGACGCATCCACCAAGGGGAACATACACATCGCATCTCCCTGCCCCACATCAGGTGGGGCGATCAAGGGGGAGGCCTGGAGAGGGAGAATCTGAGCCCTGGGATCTGAGGTCACTGAGAGCCGTAGATGCTGCCTGAAGGTGGAACCAGCAGGTGGCCCCATCCCATTAGTCAAGGCCGCTGTCTCTGACTGGCCTGGCTGACCCTGACCCCTGCTGTGTGCTGGAGACCAGGGAATGGAGCTGGAGGGGCTGTGCCTGAGAGCAGCTTTGAATGGGAGCTTCAGGATGTGCTGAGATGGGTGTGTGAGGTGGGCTGGGAGCCAGGGGAGTCCCACAGCAGACCCAGAGCCCACATCTGAGGGCTGGGCAGGGCAAAGGCCTTGCCCTGCCCAGCTCTGACTATGGCAGCAAGAGAATACAGGTGATGACCTTGGCCCACCACTGGGACACAGGGACGCCAAGGGATCAAAGGGCCGATCCCTGCCTGGCTAAAGCCTCATCGGCGGTGCCTCTGAAGTCCTGGGCAGGGCACCCTGGGCACCTGTCCTGCACCTGTTGTTGGGCCACTCGGAGTCCCCCGCCTGGCCACCCGGCCATAGTGACAACAGGAAAGTAAACACTCCCCCCGACCCCGACCCAGGGCCAGGAAGTGGCCAGAGAGGAAGTGGGGCTGCCAGCGGAGCCCCCCCAGGCTGGGACAGCCCGCCAGGGGTTATTTATACCCTGGCTGGGGGCATGGCCTTGACTGTGCCCTTACCCGTCCTGCTGGGCTAGGGGGCATTTGGGGGGCAACGGGGGGACGGGAGGCGAGGCTGAAGTGGGCACCTTCAGACGCAGGCACCTAAGGTGGGGGGAGCTCCAAATATCTAGCCCCAGGGATGCAACCAGCCATAATGCCTACCCTCCCATCCCTGCCTAGCCTTGGGTCCCTATAATCCAGACCCTCCCCCTCTACAGTGCCACGACCCCCAAGTCCAACTCCCCCTCCCAAGTACAGAGGAGACACCATTCAGCAGATGAGGAAACTGAGACCTACATGAGGAGCAGGAGACCAGCCTTGATCTGACATCCTCCCTCTCAACTCTCCGTGCCCGTGCCCTTTGGTAGAGATGGGAATGGAGGGAGCCTCTCACTTAGTCATCCAGTACCTATTATGTGCAAAGCCCTGTGCTCATTAACATCCAAATTACAGATGAAAGGCACAGAGCAGTGAAGTGACATGTCAGTGTGCATGGAGCGTGATATTCCCACCCAGGTCCATGGCCTTTTGGGCTAAAGGAGAGGCAGGTGCCAGCAGAGCCAGTCCTGGTGGTGGGGACTGCCTGTTGGGAGGGCCAGGGCCGGAAGGTGACTCGTCCTCCATTGACAGGACACATGACTCAGGACCCTCGGGACCCCTCCCAGTGGCCACAGGATATGGCGTCAATGGCTCTGTTGTCACAGGATGTGATGTTTTGGTCTCTGTGGAAACTAAGGCGGGTGTGGGGAGCCCCCATAAGGCTGTGTGGGGTAGGAAATGGGTGGGAGCAAGGGTGAGGAATCTTTGGCTCTGGCATGGGCTTCATGACCCCAGTTGCGGTCTCGGAGCACTCATTTCCCTCATGCCAGATTGTAGTAAAGAATTAAAATAAGGGTCCCCATGACAGCCCTGCACCCCCAGCTCCAGACAGGAAGACTGAGGCCCAGGGGAGAGTGGTGCTCACCTTAGGTCACAGGGTGAGGAGTGAAACTGGTGTGCTGCCCCCACCTCCTCACTCTGCCGCAGGGTAGAGGAACAGGGGGCCTTCACTCCTCCAAGAAGCCCGGGTCAGGGCAGATGGTGGTTGAGTAGCCCTGGGCATCCTGCTCTGACACCTGCAGTGTCAGCAGGGCTAGAGCCTACTGGTCCCCAGCCCCACTGAGGAGCAGGGACTTGGGCCAAGGGGACCTGGGGGCCTGAGGGGGCATGGATGTATGTGGGGGAGCTGACATGGACTGAGGTTGCTCCTGTCCTCAGGCCAGTCCCCACCTCTGCTCCACTTGCCCCAGGCCCAGCTCTGATAGCAGGAGTGTCGCCCCTCCCCCACCCCCAGGACAATACAGAGGGAGGGGCTGGGGCACAACCAAAGGCTCTGTGGGTGTCAGGGATTCAAGTTTGTATAAGCTTTGACCTTGGGGAGGGAGGGTGGTGTGCCTGAGTGATGCTCCAGGGAAGAGCTCCCCACCCCCATGCCCTCATCCAGGCTGGGCACAGGTTGGGTGGGGTGACATCCGGGAAGGCTTTTCCCGTCATGGGGAAGGAAGAGCCTTTTCTGGCATCAGACACCTCATTTCCGCAGTCGTTTCCAGCCTCTAGCACTCTCCCATGGCCATTAGACACTTGGGGTCCTGGCCCAGAACAGCCTGGCAAAAGTCCAGAGGCAGGAATTTTCTCAGTGTATAGGAGGCTTAATCCTGGGGGTCTCTGTTTCCTCCTCTCTGGGAAGCAGCTGATGATGCCTTACTTTAAAGGAGGTGGTGGGCGAGGACAGCACTGAGGAGGCGTGTCTGCAGCCCTCACCCGAAGACCCCGAGTGGGCGGCCCCCGACCCCTGCTGCCCGTCTCTAGGACACCAGGTCTGTTGCCAGTGAGGCAGGGGCTGCTGCAAAAGGGGGGTCTTGGATCAGAGATGGGTACCCCGCCCCCTTGGTTACAGCCCTACAAAGCAGCAGGCCCTGACTGACAGTGTCACCTCTCTGGGCTGTGCTTGGGTACTGGGAGGTGATAGACAGGTCCCGGCAGCTCAGCCCTGACCTCTGACTTCATGTGGGCTGGTCCAGCCTTAATCCCTAAGATGAAGAGAAATGAGGCTGGAGGTGAAGGGTGGGGGTGCTGGCCAGGGTCTCTGGTCAGTACTTTATCCCCCTGCCCTTCTGAGGAGGGAAACTGAGGTGGATAAGGAGATGGTAGCAGTGGCAGCAGCAGGAATGGCAGGGTCCCTCCTGGACACCCCCGTGGGCTCTAGGGAGGGTTGGCCCCCAGCCCCTTTACCACTCCCTCAAGCTGTGAGGGGCCCCAGAGGAAGGCCCAGGGGCTGGGCTGACCCACTGGCTCCCGGCCTAATCCTCTTTTAATGAGCGGCCAGCCGGAAGGCCTCAGCCCCTGGCCACAGCCTTGCAACCCTGGAGCCCCAGCCAGGCGAGCGGGGGGCAGGGCCTCCCTAAAGCCTTTGCATGCACCTTTCTCCCTGCTCAGCACACCCACCTCACTCATACCTCAATGCCAAGACTCCAACCCTGGCCAGGCCAATCCAGGGCCCCAGCATCTGCCTTGACATACCAGGGTGACATCTGCCTTGTGCTCCCATGGACCCTCTCCTAGGCATTTACCATTTGTTCAGGTCCAGGTCCCACATGGGGCTAGGCAGGAGAGGCTGTCACCTTTGATTCAGGGGCTGGCTCTCCCAGTCCCACCTCCCACCCCACCCCTAGGGATGTTCTAGATGGGAACACCTAGAAGCCAGACCCAGGGTTTTGCCTGGGGCTTAAGCTGCCTCCTCCCTGGGGGGTAGGCTTCAGGTTCCTCTGGCCCCAAGCCCCTCAAAATCTGTCCTCTTCAATCCCATCTCTGGATCAGGCTGTCCAGATTGGAGACCCAGAAGCCTCCCTAGGAGCCATCCATACTCGCCCCTCTTCCCCCTAGGCAGGTGAGCCAGGTCAGTGCCAAAAAAGCCAATTACAGCCGCTCTCACCCAATTAGCAACTAATTATGGCCTCATAGTCCATTCAACATAATTAACATGTAAATGACTCCACGTGTTTATATTCAATAACGGCTCTGATTGAATTTAATTTAAAAGTCTGAACTGGGGACCTAGTTACCGTATTTCATCACTTAGAGCTGCCACTTCCTGGGAATGTCAGCTCCTCCAGGGGAGAGGGACCCAAGGCCAGAGTGAATGGTGGAGGGGCAGGTGCCAAGACACTGGCCCAGCGCTGGAGAGGGTGGAGATGGTTGTAGTCCCTGCCACCCTGACATGCCTATCCCAGGGGTGCGGGGAGGTGGTGAGGTCAGAAGAGCCCCCAGTGGGACCCGCAAGATGGGAAATCCTCTGGAACAAGGGGCCCCTTCTTAAGGGCTACTGTAAACATCGCAGCTGTTCAGTAAACACCAAGCTGGAGCCGAGCTGGAGCAGCCCAGCTGGGCTAAGCTCTGCTGCAGGCTTCCCTCCCATTTTGGGGGCTAAGGGCTGGGGGTTGGGGGTTGGGGCCTGGGACCGGCAGGCCTAGGCATGCTGTTCCCACGCCCGTTCCGCCCCAGCGCCCACCTGCTCCGCCCAGGAGAAGACAGGCTGGGGGCACAGCTCATCCTGACCCGGGAAAAAGCCAGGTGGGAAGGGGCAGCAGAGTCACTCCCTGGCACACACACCTGGTGGACAGCAAAGGTTCTACACCTCTCCCCACTAAGGATGTCCAGTGACTTTCGACCATTGTGTCCCAGCAGGTAGGGAGCCCTCCAGCCTTGGTGCCTCCATTGATCCCTGCCCACCCCCAGGACCACATGGTGCCTGACTGTTCTAGGTCTGGGCTGGTGGCTCAGGGGGTCAGGATGTCCTACCTGGACTCGAATGGCATGCACGGCTGCCTAGGAGGACACCTTTGGGCATCTGCAGGCCAGGCAAAGTTCAGAGCTCTTGCCCAGCTTGGAAATGACACAGTGTGGTCAAGGAGGCTGGTTTGAAGGGGCAAGGCGGCCCCTGAGCCTGGGGTGGGAGGAGGGGGCCTGGGCCAGGCAAGCAGCTCACACTGGAATGTGCCCCAAGAAGTGGGAAGGGGGTGGGAAGAGGGGCTGGTCCTGAGGGGAGGGTGGCACCAATCCATTTCTCAGGTGGGCAGAGTGGATCAGAGCCTCCAGTTCCACAGGCCTCGGGGGCCCACCCCTCCTCCCACATTCCAGACCTGGCCCGGAAACTCCTCACTCCTTCCTCCACCACCTCCTCCTCCCTGTGACTGCAAAAGACAACAAACTCTCCATGGCTCATTTACTCTGATAAATCAACCAGACGGACAGGCCAGGATGGGACCAACAGGCTGGTGGGTGTCAAGACCCTCCCCCTGCCCTGGGCCCAGCCCCCATCTCTGCCCTCCTCAGACTCCTGGGGTCCCTGCAGCCCCTTCACATCACCTACCCAGAGATTCCCAGGATGTCCCAGACAGTCTTCGCGCCCCCCCCAATATTCAGATGGGGAAACTGAGGCACCGCACAGACAGATGTGTGCTCAGGGTCAGCCTTGAGGGATGTGGTGAGGCTGTCTCAGGACTCCAGGCATGACTTAGCTGGTCGCCAGTCCAGAAAGGCAGCGAGTACTCCACACAGGCCTGGTGCTAGGACTGGAGGGTGCTAAGCAAAATGACAGCGTGAGCAGCCTTGAGCAGAGGAGCCTGGAGTGCCACCCATTCCACCTCAGGTGCTGCAGGAGCCCAGAAGGCCCCCACATTCTAGCTGTTGCTCTGCAGTTGTAGTGCAGGACCGACAGGAGCCACCCAGGCTGGTGGACCAGCAGGTCCACACAGTGGACTCTGCCCCTGGAAGGAAATGAGGGCATCAGCACTGAGCCCTAAATGGGAAGAAACAAGGCTCTTGGCTGGGTGCAGAGACCTTAGAGGAAAGAGCATGTCCGGGTAGGAAGCCACGGAGGGGTCATGGTAGTGATGGGAGGAGATGCAGACAAGGGGGGATCAGGGGAAGGAAGGAAGGAAGAAGACTGGGGGAAGGGGGATGGAGCCGAGGCCTCACGCCCCAAAGGCCTCCTGGTCCCTGGAGGGGCCTGCTGCTTCGGGGTTGTCCCTGCCCTGCAGAGATATAGCAGACAGGCAATACTTGCCAGCAGCCCCAGTGAGAATGCCACAGGTCAGCCTAGCTGAGCCTCCCTCCGCCACTGGCTGGCCTCCTGGAACCTAGGCCAGCAGCCACCGCCCAGACCCCATTCTTTGTCGGGTCAGGATCAGTAAGCAACCCCAGGAGGCCTCCACCCTCTCCCAGGGGCTGCTCAGCAGCCTGGGGGGCGGGGGCCTGCAGGCCTGCCAAGCTCAGGCACCCACGTGAGCTGGGCTTTGGATTCAGATCGGAGCCTTCTGGCATCCAGGCCTCTGGCAAAGGCCCTCTTGCTATTTCTAAGAAAAATGCAGCAGGAATCTTCTCTGCTTCTCCAAAGCTCCAAGGGCTCCCTTGAGGCAGGGCTCAGATTCCCAGGACAGTGCCAGGTCAGGCCAAGAAAACATACTCTTGGGCCAGTTGCGTAGATGCCCAAGTGACAACCCAGGTCTGGTCACCCCTAGCACAAGCTGTAGGAGCTAGAACAGTGCAGGGCCGGGTGGTGGGTGGGGGTGGGTTGCGGGCTGTGTCACTAAAGCTGATCGTGGGCCCCAACCAGACTGGGACACTCATCTCTGGGAGAGCCCCCTCCATGGCATCCCTTCCCCAAATGCATTATCTTTTTCCCAGTATGTATTTGGTACCTCTGCCATGAAAAAAAGAGCTCAAAAACCACACGGAGAAAGTGCAAACTCTATATCCTAGCACCAGGAGCAAGACTCCATGTAGCATCTTGCCCTTTCCCCAGTTGCTGCACCCCACACACCCCGCCTCCGCTCCTGCTCTTCCCGCTCCCGAAATCTCCCTTCCCCTGTTTGTGATGTAGCCTCCTCCACAAATCCTGTCCAGATGCCCATGGTAGGAATCCTCCTCCTCCTGACCCCACTCTACCCACAGGGCTCAGGGTCCCTCTTGCAGTCCTTTCCAAACACCACCTGCTTTACCAAAGGTTAGAAATCTAGAGGGAGAGGTAAGGCAGTGTGGACTCCTTGGGCACCCCCAAGGATCAGCCCTCAGCCCTCTGAGGGTGTCTGCCACCCTCAGAGTAGCTCTTAGTTTCTGAGACTTCCTTCGCCAGAGCCATAACTGTATTCACAAAAAGTTAATGCACAAAACACAATGAAGTCAACACCATTTTTGTCCCCATTTTACAGATGAGGCAGCAAGGACACAGAGGGACTTCACTACGCAAGGTCTACCCATGGCCAGGATGCAAGCTAGGCAGCTTGAGACCTCAGGATGCTGCTTCCATAGGGCCACTGCCATCCCTACCTTACATGGAGAAACCGGGGGTGGGAGAGCCTAAGCTGCTTGTCTAAGATCACACAGCTGACAAGGTAGGATAGAGGTTTGCCTGCCTTCAGGGCCAGCTCTCTCAACCACCACAGCACCACCTCTTCATTCTACCAAATTAAGTGTCCCACTGCCTGCCCTGGGGGAGGAGCTGGAGGTCTCCCAGGCGTCAGAGGCCAAGTACCCACGGCTCTGAAGACGCCCTCTGGGCTCCACACCACCTCTGGAGAGGTCACAGGGTTGGAGGTGCACACACACAGGTGCAGACAGCCAGGAGCCCACTCTGAGGCTGCCACCTCCCAAGCCACAGGGTGAAAGATGCCTTTATGGGCCAGGATGAGATTTTTATCTTGGTGGTTTCTCTTTAAATTCTTTACGATTACGAAGCAGTGGGGGCTGCCAAGGAACATGATTTACTCCTTGAGCATGCACCAGCTCCTCACTCCGTGCCAAGGGAAGCTGGAGCCAGGGAGGGAGGGGTGGGCGTCGTGCCAGGGAACCAGAGACAAGGCCTGTGCTGCGGAGGCCCAGCCAGTGGCGGTCCCATCTGAAGCTTGGCTGGACCTGGAAGGACCACAGCTGAGAGCCTCAGGTCCTGGCCTGGCTGACCCAGGCTGGGCCTCAGGCAGGCTCTCGGCAAGCACAAGGACCTGCCCGGCTCTCTCCGAGGGCTGATCCCTGGCCAGCTGAGGGGCAGCCAACCAGCACCCAGGACCTCCCAACTCCCAAAGCGGCCATTTCCAAGTCCCCTCTCAGGAGTGAGGCGGCTCCCATTTCCAGGAAAACTGAGATCCCAAACGCAGGGATCTCAGCTCAAGTTCATGCTTTGGGTCTTCCTTCCTCCCTCATCAGGCTCATCCTGGAATACCCACGCCTCCCCAGTTTGCTAGCTCCAAGTCCCCCTGTAGCTGTCAAAGCCACCTACCCAGCTCCCTGGTACCACCCCTGGCCTCCAAGCTCCTGGGCCTTCTCACCTGTCCCTTGCAATCTGAAGCTCCAAGCCTGTTTGGCTGGCCAGGGAGCCCCCCTGGTGGGCAAGGGAGGGTCCTTAAGCTCCCCAGCCCCGCCCCTCACACCGTGCAGTCAGGCCAGCTAAGTAAATGGACTGTGACCCTTCCTAACCTCCAATCTCCTCATTTCCTAATAAGGAGACCTGGCGACTTTGGTTCTCGAATGCCACACACAAACGATGTAAGTGGTGGCACTGTTATGGGCCTAATAGTCCCAGAGGCTCAGGAGCTGGGCTGAGGAGGGCTGGTGGGCAGTGACCAGCACCAACCCGTTCACCCTCCACCTGCAAAACGTCCTTCCCAAAGAGCAAGCCAGATACGCCCAGACTCTTGAGAAGGTTGAACCCCAGGGCTGCTCTGGTCATAGAAGCCCTTTCCTCTCCTGGGCCCTGGTTTTCCTTCTCCGAAGGGAGAGAGCTTCCTAGAGGACTCTGATCAGTGGAGGGGCTGGGGTGATGGACAACTGTATTCATAGGAAATAAGCAAACCCAAGTGCTGTTTCTCCAGTGGTACAGAGCACAAGAAGCCTGACCAGTGCGAACCCAGCCCTTTCCTTGGGAAGTGAGGCTGGGCAGGCTAAAGCCGGCACTGCAGGGTCCTGGAGCTCGAGCTCGAGCTCGAGCTCGAGCCCGAGCCCGAGCCCGAGCCCGAGCCCGAGCCCGAGCCTGAGCCCGAGCCCGAGCCCGAGCCCATGGGAGAGGGCTGTGCCTGCATTCCCAACCTGCCCTCCACCCCCAGTCCTGGGACAGGTTCAGACATCAGGCAGAGCCAGGCTCCATCTTAGTCCTGCTCCTGAGTGACCCGGGAAAGCCTCTGGGTCTGATTCCTCACAGGATACCCAGGGAGTCCCCTTCCCCAGGCCTTGGAGGGACTACCACTTGGTTATCATCATGGGTACCTATTGTTATTTCTATTATTTTTATCTTTCCTGACCTCCCCTGGCAAGGTGACCTTCCATTCCATCTCCTTACTCCGGCCTCAGTTTCCCCAGTAGCCCAGCCACCTCATGTCATCACAAGACCGCTTTCCCCCTCCAAAGACCTCTTGGCCTCAAGTCCTGGCCAAAGCCAGCCCAGGCAGCAGCAGTGTATTGTGGGGGTGGCTTCCTGGGAAAAAGTAAACATTCCCCAAGCTAAACAAAGGACCTGGCAGGGCCCTCACACCTCCCTCTGCAGTGGGAGGTGGTACCCCAGGGCTTGGACCATCTCAGGGTGGGGGAAGGGAGAGTTTTTTTTCTCCCAGACTTGGCCAGTGACTCTGGGGTTAAGGGGACTCCAGGCCCAGGCAAGGATAGGTGGTGAAAAGAGGGTCCTGCTGCCCAGGCTCTCTAGTTCTAAGCATCCATGAGCTCTCAAAGAATACCTCTCCTGCTCCTGAAAATCTTCCTCACTTGACCCCTCATTTCTGCATGACCTTGGCTGTGCTGCTGATGGAAGCTCAGGAGATGGGCCATAGGAGTCTCCCCACTCTGACTGAACCCTGGGCCCCTTCTCCCTTATACCCTCTCTCAGCTTTAGGCCTGGCTGGGGTGCCCAGGCGGATGGGCAGGCAGCAAGCCCAAGCCTGGCCCAGTTCCTGCCTTTGTTCCTTTATCTGCCCTGGGCAGCGTGGCCCCTCATACCAGAACCTCCGGCTTAGAGGGTCTGGCCCGACTAGGCCGGAACTAGCACCTCCCAACTGCAGCAGGACCCAGGCAAGGGAGGGGATGTGCCTAGACTGAGGGAGGCCCTGAGGCCTGGTATGGCAGCTGCTATATCCATCCAAGGCACAGATGGAGAAACTGAGGCATTAAGCCACAGTGACCACCAGTGTTCCCAAGAGCAGCCCTCTCTGTGCTCCTCTTGTATATCCAGGAGGAGAAGCTCCTCCCAGCCCTGGCCACAGCCAGGCCAGGGCCCAGGTTCTGTAGGTGTTGGTCTCTATTCTCACTCCACAAATGATCAGTGAGGGCCTACTCCTCACTGAGGGCCGCATCGTATGCATGAGCTGCCTGAGACCATCCAGCATGAGGGGGGAGAGGGGTGCACAGGGCCTGGTGCACAGTAAGTGCTGAGCTCCCAGGAGGCACCGGCCAGCTGGGTGTCCATTGTCTTTTCAGCCACTTTGTCTGTGAGCACCCCCATCTTGTTCACTGCACAGTCCCCAGTGCTCAGCACAGGGCCTGGCACATGGCAGGTACTCAAGAATCTGCTAAACTAAGTGACAGCTAAGCATAAAAGTAGGACAGGAGATCAAGTAGGAAACAGAAAGGTCCTTCAGGACAGGGAAACCTGCCCGTGCAAAAGCACAGAGGCCTGGGGATGGGGTGGCCCCAGGCAGCCTACAGCCCCACCCCAGGCTGCCACAAGAGTCAGCGCCACAGGCTGGCTGCCAGTGAGTTGGGCTTTTAGTCACTGTGGGTGTCAGCTTCAGAGCTAATTGAGGGGGAATCGACCTGACCGATGTGGGCTTCAGGCGTGGGCAAGACCAGAGCACCAGCACTATTTCTGGCCTCTCCTCTGCCTCCTGCCTGACCGTGGCCCTGCCCTTGCCTGAGCCTCGGTTTCTCTCTCTGGAAAAAAGGAACAAAAGCCTTTGCCCCTGTGCCCCTGCAGGTCCAAGAAGGTTTAAAGGAAGTGTACAGAGACCCTCCCAATATCTTGTTTCTCCTGCTTCCTCTCACGGGTCTCCAGGGTGATGACAAAAGTGATACCCAGAGTGGATGCCTTGGTTCCAAGATCCCAGTGGTATGGAAACCAAGTCACCCTCCCTGCCCCTGTGGGGGGAGGGGATGCTCTATTCTCCCTGCTGGCACCCTGGGCTTGGAATGGGGTGAGAGGGGGACCAGGCCCCTTCAATATTTATTAATCAGCTCCGAGGATTTCCACCAGGAAAGGGTAGAGATATCAGCAGAATAAGTATCTCACCTTCTTAGGCCTAGGAGAGGAGTTGTTTTTTACAACCCAAACCAATCAACTCTTCTGCCCATTTCTCAGGCCCAGTGCAGGACTCCTTCCAGGCACATCCTCAGAAATTCACTCCCCACTCCCCCATCAAGTTGCACGGGTAATATGGGGCCAGGAGAGGGGCTCTGCTGGGGGACATGGGAACATGGTGAGGTGGGGGCTGGGCCTCAGCCAAGCCTGAGGAAGGAAAGGTTGGCCCAGCCTTTCACCCTTATAAGTGCACCCGGGAATCTGGTCAGCCAGGGCTGAGTCGGCCCCACCCAGGGCAGGCACCTGGACCAAGTGACCCTGGGCCAGAGGAGGGCCAAGGCTGAGAACTCAGCAGTGACCCCAGGTCCCCCAAGCATGGCTGCTGTCCCTTATCCCAGGCCGAGGGTAGACTCTTGGATCATGCACACCTTCGAGGAGGTGGCTAGTGAGTGAGCCATTGGTACGCCTGGATAGTATGTGTGGCACACATGTTCACCTGCCTGGTGGGTTAACTGCAAAGGTGATGGAGCTGGGGGACTAGCATCTCATTCTGCAGACCCCAACTCATCATTAAAACGTTCCAGTGACTTCAAGCAAAGTGCTCACTGGGGATCTCAGGCCTGTAACGACAGCACGTGCTCTCCCTGAACTCACCGGGTGGCCTAGCCTCTAGTCACAGCCAAGAGCCCCCTCCTCAATTCCTGGGAACCCCTCCCACATGGAGACCCATAGGAAGGTTCCTCAAGCACCCACAGCCCAGCAGAGCAGGTCCTGCTCCTCTAGCTTTCGGAGGCCTCAGTGTCTGCCCGATTGTCTCACCAGGCAGGGCAGGACCAGTGGCAGGGAAGGGCTTCTGCAAACACAAGTTTGAAAGGTATGACACCTCTGTTACCCCAGTTATCACACAGAGGGAGATGCTCTGCAGTCCCAAACCCAGAGGCCACACATTCTGGCTCTAGAAGCGGCCTGGGGACTTCCCTGGTGGTCTAGTGGTTGAGACTCCACGCTTCCACTGCAGGTTCGATCCCTGGTCGGGGAACTGAGATCCCTCATGCCATGCAGCCAAAAACAAAAAACAAAAAAAAGAAGCAGCCAGACTCAGGACCCTTCTCCAAATATCTAAGTAGTCCAGTCTCCAGCCTTTCCCAGCAAGTCACCACCTCCTTTGTCGCCCCCAACACACCCAGTGTGACCCATGTGGCTGCACAATTTGTCCTTTTTTGCTCTGACCTCTCCTCTCTCTCCTGTGCAACAGGGCCAAGTGCTCTGGACAGAGGAGTATGCTGGGGAACAGCAAGGCAGCCTCTTACCTTTAAATGAGAGCCGGACCCGAGGCGTGGCTGGGAGGTAGTCCTGGGTTGGGGTGGCTGGCCAGGCCCCAGTCAGTAGGGAAGCCCAGAGGAGGAGGCCAGCGACAGGCATTGTGGGAGGGGCCTAGGGCCCAGGAATCAGGCAGCCAGCTAGACACCTGGGAGGGGGAGCAAGATTGCAATGTGTGAGGCAGAGTGGGGTACCCTGCCCTACCAACATTTCCCTGTGTAATTCTGCCCAAGGTGCCTCAGTTTCCCTATCTGAATAAATAGGGCGATGGGTGTCTCCTTACTCACACCCTCAGACTGGGGCCATGAATGCCTCAGTGTGAAAACCTCATATTCTTTCTTGTCCCTAACAATGGGTCTGAAGACCAAGCCACTGAGTGCAGCCTAGGGTCACCAGGACTAATAGGGGCCATGGGAGACTCAAACCCTCCCCACATCACAGCTTCCTGACTTCCATTCACAGCGCTCAGCTCAAGCAGGTGATCTTACAGCCCTCTCTAGTTCCCCTGCATCCACCCCCAACCAAATGGGCTGTTCCTTCCCTCTCCCACTTCAAGGAATGAGGGAAGAGATGGGTCCAGTCCTGCTGGCTCCAGCCAAATCTCTCCTTCTAGTATAGGGAAATCTGAACCTGATTATTGGGGTTGGGAGCATGAGGGAGTGGAGGATGAGTGAGACACACATAGATGGCCTAGAGTGAGAGAGAGACAGCAGCCAGAAAAGGAGAGGCAAAGAACAGTAGGGTCTACTTTTACTGAAATCACAGCAGGAGGGATCCAGGTCAGACATACAGAAGGACTTCCTGCCAGGAAAATTTCCAGCTCTGCCTACAGAGGGCAAAGAAGGGGAGTGAGGACTGCCAGCAGGCCTGGGGCAGGGTCTGAGCCAGCCTCAGTATCCCCTGCAGAACTCCCATACCCCAAGCAGGCCCAAGTTTCCATACAATGTTTTCCAAATATTGTCTCCCCAGGCAGACTGGCTGTTGGGTAAACGCAGCCCAGCACCAGTTGTCTGAACATATTGCTCCCTCCAGGCGAAAACCAGTGCCAACTTCCCAACTGCGCCCCCCCCCACCCAGATGCACTGGGGGTGGGGGCACCAAGAATGACAAATGTGAGCCCCACCCCCCAGATCTGTCTGGCCTACTTCCTTCTCCCATGGGAGACAGGACCCCAGGCCCACTTCTAGGACCCTGAGGTGGGGGTGGGGTGTAAGAGGTATCGTGGCCTGTTAATCCCCTGCACTGGCTAACACAAACTGAGGCAAGGCCCAGGCTCCACATCTGACTGTCCAGCCCCACTCGACAGACCCTGATGCCCTCCCTAGCCCACCTCCCCCGAGACCTTGCCTCTCCTGCCAAGCAAACCACTGGTGGTTCCTCAGACAAGAAGTGCAGCTTCAGGCTGACTGACCCATTCCCCATGTGGTGCCCTCTGTGGGAAAACCCTCTCCTGAGTGCCTGACACACCTCTCATGTTCCTTCAAAATCCCCCATCACAGGTGCTCCCTCCTAGGGAGGATGGCTGAAGGAGGGAGGGGAGAATCAGAACCAGCCCTTCCCCCAGTCTGCTGGGGCACAAAGCTGGTGCTGACTGAATGGCAGGCCCTGATGAGGCAGGCAGGTGGGAGAAAGGGCTGTGCAGCTACCAGCACCCTGGGGTGCACCTGAGAGGCCCCCACTAACAGTTGTGGATATACACACGTCCACACTTACATGCCCGCACTCGTCCTTACAAGCATATGTTTGTTCAAGAACTTGACCTGCTAGTGGGGTGGGGCTCAAGGAAGCTGGGAGACACTGTCCTGGCTTGGGGAGGACAAGATGCAGGCTGGGTCCCTTAGAGAGATTTGATCCTATGTATCAGGGGGCTCAGGGTGACTTGCCTCCCGTCCTCCCTGTGACCTCATTTCTCCTACAGCCATTTTCATGGTGACAAGGTCAGGGTTACCAAGGACAGTGTTGGAGTCCCCCAGGGTGTCCAGAAACATGGAGGGCTTTGCTCCACTGGGCCCCTACAGGGACCTCCCACAATGCTTTGGCCCTTTAAAAGGGTGAATGGGGGATGTTCAAATCTGTTGGGGCCTCAGGCCCAAGTCTAGGCCCCCTCCTTGGCAGCCTGGGGGATGGAGGGGAGAAGGACAGAGAAGGAAAAAGAGGAAGAGAAGAACAGAGAGAGGAAAGGGGAGGGCATTTCCACAGTTGCTTCCCCTCTGCCAGCCCCTAGATGCATTCCACTCAGCCCCAGCCCCAGAGAAGCCCCCAGTCTGGCCCAGCCCAGGTGGGTGGACAGAGAAGGAACAGCCACCGCCACCTGGGAGCCCACCAGGAGGAGAGCAGAGAAGGAAGGAAAGAAGGCTGGCGGGAGGGAGCAAGGGAGGGAGGCAGGCGGGAGGGAGGAGGAGAGAGGGAGGAGAGAGGGAGGGACGGAGGAGAGACGTTCGAACAAAGAACCGAGGAGCTGGGGCTGGCAAGGGGTGCAGGGAAGGGGCGGCCAGACGAGGGGGTCTGGAGGCAGCTGGGGGCGGGGCAGGGGGCTAGGAGGTCGAATTGTCCAGACTGATCCAGACTTCTCAGGCTTGGGGGGGTTGTGAGGGACAGCCTGCCTCAGGGAAGGAACGTTGGCTCCTCCAAGCTGAGAACTGCCTGGATGGAAGGGAGGCAGGAGCAAGGGCTGCGGGGGAACATGGTGAAGAAATTATTAACAGCACCCCATCCCCCACCTAGCTGCTCTCATACTACCCCCCAGCAGGCCAGAGCTCCTTCCTGACTCCTTGGCTTCCCCCTCCCCCAACACTCTATGGACCAGGAAGCAGAGACACACCAGCATAGCTAGGATTTAAACCCCCCCTTTCATGGCCAGGGTTTCCCAGTCAAGGTCACCTGGGCTTGGCTCCATCTTCCCCCTCAAGGTATTCCTGGAGCGGCAGGGGGCTGAGGCTGGGTTCCTGGCCTTCTCTCCCCAACCCCCTGCACTTCTGGGCCTGGCTCCTTCAGAACTGAGGGGCAGCAGCAGGGGTAGGCATGCCCAGTGTCCTCACCTTCCAGGACACCTTACCCCAAGGGTCCAGGCACACTCCCTATGCAGCCTGGGAAAAGGCTCCAGCTCCATCCAACCCCCTGGACTGGAATGAGCCTACCAACCTCTGGGTGCAGTTTCCCTGTATCTCCAACTAGGACAGGGGCTTCTGGGAGACAATCTGGATGAATTCAGGAGGACAGGAACCCCCAACCTCCAGAGAGGACACATCGATGCCTTCAGTTCCCCGCCCCCTCCCCCAGGTGTTCATGGGCTAGTGTTCACAACACAGTTATCTCAAGAATTAGAAGTTATTTATCCAGCCAGGCCTCTAGCCCTACCTCCAGCTGACCCCTCTTGCCAGTCCTGCCTCATTCCTGGGCCACCCTGACACTCTCTGGTCCCACCTGCTCTAAGCAAGTCCACCTAGCTCCTAGTGTCCCCTGCCCACTTCACCACTGGGGCTCCAGCCTGCCCAGATGGGGGGCTTGACTGCAGGCTCTCCCAGCTCACTTACTCCCCACATACAGCAGGGCCCCTAATCCAAGCAAGACTCCCTGCTGGAAAGCAAACCCAAACTAGTAGCGGGGGTCAGGGGGCTGGCACAGAGCTGGGAGAAAAGCCTTGGGGCTGGCAGTCCTGCCCTGCTGATCTTGGAGACCCTCCACGTGGGGGCTGCCAGTATAGCGCTTCCCTTCCAGCAGACGATCCCCAGATCCGGACACTGAGGCAGGGCAGGCGTACCTACTGGGGAAGAACGCTGCCTGAGGCGTTAGTGGGAGAGCTCAGCCAGGAGAAGGGGCATGAGGCCTCCCGCTCCAGGAACAAGGTGGTGGAGGTGTATGCGAGCACCCACCCACCCACCCAGAACCTTTCGCAGAAAAAGTTGCTTTGCACACTGGTGACCCCGCAGGCCACATCCTCCACATCTCCACATCGCTTCGATGCTGAGGGTCGGGGCAGTCCGGCCAGGTATAGGCACCCACTCCAGTCTGGTCAACCCTGCGTCCGCGGGAAGCCCCCTGACTCTCTGAGCTCCAAGCCCCGGACACTTCCGCAGAGTTGCAGTGCCGCGGGTCCCAGAGGGATCGCGGGGTGGCCCGGCTGCCTGACCGCTCCCTCCCGGTTCCCGCCGCACTCACCTCTTCCACGGCGGCGGGGCCTGGGCTCCCGAGCAGCGGCGGCGGCGGCAGCAGAGCGGCTCCCGGTTGAGCCGGTCCGCGCTAGCGGCCCCCCGGGGCCATGGCCCTGCCCGCGCCCTCTCGCCGCTGTGCCTGAGCTCGGGTGGGGGCCGCGGCCCCGGCTTAACGGGTTCTGCGGGCTTCGGGCGCGTCAGCAGTCGAGGCCCCGGGCCCCATCCCGGGCCATGGGAAGGCTCAGGGGCGCTCGGGGCCGCCTCCCCCCGGGTAGGCTGCGGGCGCCCCCTGGCCGGCGCGCCGAGGGCGCATTCCCCGGAGCGGGGCGCGGGCGACGGCGCGCGCTGGGCTTCGGGGAGCTGCGCTCGGCTTGGCTCGGTGGCGCTGTGCTCGCCTGGTCTCTGGACTGGGGCCGGCCGGCCGCGCTGGGCTGCGCTCGGGGCTCACCGGACCGCGGTCGTTCGCTCGCTCGCTCGCTTGCTCTGGTCTCTCGGCCGCCGGCGGGACGGGGCGCTCGGAGCCGCGCGGGGAGCGCCGGCAATTGGCCGCCCGTGGGCGACATTTGCATAGCGCGGCCCCGCCCCGCCCGGCCCCACCCCCAGGGCGGGACCCGCCCGGCCGCCGTCCCGCCTCCTCTCCACCTGTCCACAGGCTGGGCTCGGTGCTCCCAGGCGGTGGGGCAGCCTGCGCCCAGGGAGGCTAATCTGCGCCCGGCACCCCCGCCCTGGCTTCGCAGGCAGGGCCCCCGCCCCGCCCTGGCTTTGTCTCTCCGTGGATACACCGCGCACACCGCGCCTGGTGTTTACCCGGGCACTCAACTCCCTGGCGGGAAGGGCAGGCGCGCCCGGGAGCAACGAGGCTGCGCTCACCTGCACACCCCCTGCCGTGTCCCTCCTTCCCACTCGCTGCCCGCCACGCCTGGCCCGGCGTGAGACCCGCAGCTCAGGGCCCGGGACTGCCCGGGCCGCTCAGCAGGTGGCAGTGCAGCCCCTGGGACGGCTGGCACGGCGGGACCTGCCCGCCGCCTCCAGCCCAAGCCAGGTCACCCTTACAGCTCCGTTCAACCGCTCTAGAGCTCCCTGAGACCCCCTCAGCAGCCAGTCCTATTTCAAGCCAGTAGCCCCACGGATCCACCCCCTTACAGTTCCATACCCCAGAGAAGCCGGATAGGGGTTCCTAAAAGGGACATTTGCTTTCAAATGGCCTCCTGATGAACTGAGGGCCCTGCAACTGATCCGAGGAAGGGACCCTCCACCCAACCTAACCCAACTCCCAAGGCCGTAGCCTCACCAGCCAGGACCACAGCCTCAGCCCGGCCCCATGCACTTTGCCAAGGTCCCAGTGGGCATAGGCCCTCTTTGTCCTCCTTCTCCTCCCTCTTCTCCTATTCCCTCCCCTTCCTCCTCCTCTCTCCTTTCTATTCTTTCCTCTCTCCTCCTCGCCCTCCCCTCCTCTTCCCCCTCTTTCCTCCCCCTATTTTTCCTTGTCTGCTTCCTCCTTCTCTCCTTTCTCCTCCTCTCCTCCTCTTCCTCTACACTCCTCCTTTCTCTCTTCCTCCTCTTGTTCCCCCTCTCCTCTCTCTTCCTTCTCCCTCTTCTCTTCCTGGCTAACAAGACACCCCCCAAGACATCTCTCACTCTGACCTATTGGCTGGTTGACTGCAAAGGTAGGTTGGGGTGGGATGTTAGGGATCCTGCTGAGGGTCTCCTGATCCGGACTTGGACTTGGAGTGCTGGCGCACATGCTCCAAGCAGAGGCTGGTCACTGGATCTAAGGAAACACCAGCCTGCGCGGTTTTTTTGTTTTTTGGCCGCACCATGTGGCATGCGAGATCTTAGTTCCCTGACCAGGGATTGAACCCGTGCCCCCTGCATTGGGAGTGCAGAGTCTTAACCACTGGACCACCAGGGAAGTCCCTTTGCTTCTTTATTTTTGGCCGCAGCCTGCAGTAATGGTGGCTGCAGTGACAGTGCCTGCATGTCTCTCGCTGTCATGTCTCATTTAAAAACACTGTGTCGGGACTTCCCTGGTGGTGCAGTGGCTAAGAATCCGCCTGCCAATGCAGGAGACACGGGTTCGATCCCTGGTCTGGGAAGATCCCACATGCCGCGGAGCAACTAAGCCCATGCGCCACAACCACTGAGCCTGCGCTCTAGAGCCCGCGAGCCACAACTACTGAGCCCGCGTGCTGCAACTACTGTAGCCTGCGCACCTAGAGCCCGTGCTCCACAACAAGAGAAGCCACCACAATGAGAAGCCCGCGCACCACAACGAAGAGTAGCCCCAGCTTGCTACACCTAGAGAAAGCCCACGTGCAACAACGAAGACCCAACGCTGCCAAAAAATTGAAAAAATAAAAAAATAAAAATAAGATCACTCTGTCAGTCATTCCTCCTCATCCCCACTCCTCTGTACCAGGGTCACCCCTGAGGTCACCACCACTGCACCACCATTACCAGTGCAGCATATGACACCATCACTGTGGTTTCCAAAGCCATCAATTCCAACACCACCCCACAGCCTCCCTGGCCTCCTCATAGCCTGGCCTCCTCTGTCACCACCACCAGCATGATCATTATCCTGCTCACTAAAGCAGAACTGTGAGGACTTGCCAAAGACAACTTCAGGGTTCTGGGTTAGGAAGGAAAGAGACTCAATTGATTCGTCCATGGAGCACCTCTCAGACACACAGATTAGGCCCAGCACACAGAGGTCTTTGGTGGCAGGGGGGTGGGAGGAAGGGGACAAGGAGAGGGAGGAGAGCTAGAGCTGGGCTTGGCTACACACAGTGGAGTGATGCCACTTCTCTTCTAATCAGTGTGAGAAGGCTGAGTAATCAATAGAAATCAAAACAATTTTATTATTGTCACAGTGAATCCACAATGCCCCCTCGCCCTGTGTGTGTCATGCTGGGATGAGCATTTTGTATCACTATATGTCATTTTATATATAATATGTATCATTGGGAGGAATACTGTAGAGCCTCCTGTGATTTTGCCTTCAATTGCAGGGGTCCAAAGACCCCTTGAAACCAGCCCCTGATGCGGGGTTGGGAGGCCCTACATGCCAACAGGGTTTATGGTCTTTTGCCGCCTCCCCAGCACTTCACAATCCCACTGAGAAGCAAGTCCTGCTGTCCCCATTGTACAGATGAGGAAGAGGAGACTGGGAGAAGTGGGGTGAGACCTATAACCACCAGGCTGTGGTGTGGGAAATGTGGCATTTTCAGGAGCTATGGGAAGGCTCCAGGAGGGAAGGGCCAGGCAACAGGGCCCACATGAAGCGAAGGGCCTGCAACTCAGACCGGTGCTAGGGGGCTGGCAATGAGTGCTAGAGCCACACGCGGCACTTAGGGAGTTCAATAAATCTTTATTGAATGAATAAGAGGGCAAATCCCTGCAATATCAGATCCAAGAGGGTGCGTGAGCCAAGAGCCCAGGAGCTAACTCCGTGCCTACTACCTAGCTCCTCTGGACTGGCTGCTCCCACCCGACACTCTCCCTGCCACCCAGAGTCCTTCAGTCTTTCCCTCTAAAAGCCACTCTGCTGTGCTAGCTCCACGTGAGAGCCACCCAGGATGTCCTGTGGGGTTGCCTGAACGGACGTCAGGCCAGGCTAACACCTGCCTGGCCTCCATCCCTCCCTCCTCTGCAGACACTTGGACCCCACGCATGCTTCTTTTCCAGCTCCCCCATGACCCACCCTAGTACCAGTCTGGACACGAAAGGTGGTAGGGAGCTCAGAGATGGTTACACCAGGTCAGGTTCCCCCACTGACCCCGCCTCTGGAGCAGCCCCCTTTCCCTTCCCAGATGGGGATAGGCCCTTGGGGTGATATCCTGGCTGTGTAGCCTTGGGCTCATGGCTCAGCTTCCCAGAGCTTCTGAGGTGCCACAAAGCCCAACAATGGGGGTTACAACTGGGAAGGAATTGGCCCCCTTTGTCCCAGCCCCTGCCCTGGATGATGGTGCTGCGGTGGGCAGGAAAGCTTTGAAGGTCTTCTCCCCCAAACACCTCCAGCCCTTCCACCTGGCCCAGACTTTGTTTCTGGCAGTGCTCATGCCTGTTTCGTTTCCTTCTGGCTCTTCCAGCCTGTGCTGCTGGGGACTGAAGTGCAGCCCTGGGCCTCCTGATGCCTGTCTATCCTCTGTCTGTCTACACTATTTGTCTCTATGTGGCCTCCCCTGTGGGGAGAGGGCAGCCTGCTGTACTGGGTAACCTTGAGAGAAAACCTGCCCTCCTGGCCTCTGCATCTGGAAGGCTGGACGAGGAAGGCCTGGGCCTCAGGGACCGGCCATGCCCCCTTGATGAAGGTGGCGACTAAACCAGTGCTCTCTCCTCTGGCCCGGTCTCTGGGGAACCTGTTTCCCGGGCCTAGCAGGCTGAGCAAGCCTCGGCCCGCCCAGCCCCAGCGCTGCTGGCTCAGATTTCCCCGCTTTCTGGTTTTCTCATCTCCTCTGCCCCAGGCGCTGCCTGCTTTCTGGCCCAGCCCCCACCCATCCGGAACTGGATCCCAGAGAGGGGGTGTTGGAAAGGGGGCCCGGGAGGGGGCGCGGGGAGGTGCTCGGCCATACCAGGAAGGGGCGGGCCGTGAGGAGTCACCCACGGCCAGGGTGCAGGATGGGGTTCAGCTCAACCTTCCCCTGCCCAGCCTGGCCCAGGAGCTGGCTCTGAGCCCATCAAAAGCTGGAATGACCCACCTCCCTGGCTGCTCCCCAAAGCTGCCTCTAGGTCTTTTCTGCTGTTGTCCCCTCTACCAGGAATGCTCTTCCCGACTTCAGTGCCAGTGTAAACCCTGTGTTTCCTCTAGCCCAGAGCCCTTGGCCACCTCCTCCACCCCCAAACGCTGTCCCTTTCTGCACAAAGGGCCGGCGTCCCTTCTTGAGGCTGCTTCATCCTCCCTTTCCACACCAGAGCCCTGCAGGCATCCCAAGCCTCTTTGAGGAGCTCTGCCCTCTCTTTCGTCTCTGGGTCTTTGCACATGCTGTTCCCCTGTGCCTGGAATGTCTTTCCTATTTCCTTCTAGATTCTGCAGGCTTCTAGGAAGATATTACCTCCCAGAAAGCCAATCCTAATGGCTGGGTCAGGAGCGTCCTTGGGCCCCTGCGGGTCCTGCATCCCCATCCAGACATTAACAGACCCAGGCCTCTCTGCGTTCTCCTGGCTGGGTCCCACGTAGACCCATCAGCAACTGCTTCTCGTGTGCATTCAGACTGAATAAGAGAGGAAGCCACGGGCTCTGAGTTGCCACATACTCCCTCATCCCATATTTGTATTACTGTGTGTGTGTGTGTTTGTATATGTTGAGGGAGGTGGGGGTCGGGTGGGCCCAAGCTTGGCTGGCTGCCAAGTGACCCATGACCGTCAGCCAGCCTGAGCATATCCTGTTTAGATAGAGGCCAAACAGCCATCCCTCACTCACTTGGGCCTGCCCTGCCCCTGCTGGGGAGCCCAGGTCTTGGGTCTAGAGCTCAAACCTTATCTGCTCCAGAGAGGCCTCCTTACTAAGAACTGGGATGGGGATTTTGCATTTCCTCTGCCCCCACGGTACAGGCCTTTTTTCTGGGTGCCTGGGCCCTGGGTCATTTATGGTTGGGCAGCCCCAGCCACTGGCTAGGCGCGGGGGATGTGGAGCTTGGCTGAAAAGACCTTGGATCTGGAGCCCACCTGGGAGGAACCACCAGCCACTCTTTGGCTTTGCTTAACTCAGTTGGGACAGCCCCATTCTTCCAGCTGCTCAGGCCAAAAAGTCTTTGAATAAGCCTGGACTCCCTCTCACATCTACATCTAAACCATCAGTAAATACTTTCAACTTCACCTTCAAAATATGCAAAATATCAGGTGACAACTTCCTACCTTCTCCCTGGCCACCAACGCTGCAGCCATTGCCTCTGCAGCTTCCACCTCCACAGCCAACCTCGTCTCTCGCCTGACAAGTATGGGAGACTCCTTACTGGGCTCCCAGCTTCTGCTCTTGCCTCCTGCTAGCCAGCCAGGATCCAGAGGGACCCTGTTAAGATGGAAGCCAGGGCATGTCTCTTTCTTATATAAGATTTTTTAAAATATTTATTTTTATTTATTACCATTTATTTTTGGCTGCATTGGGTCTTCATTGTTGCGTGCGGGCTTTCTCTACTTGCGGCGAGCGGGAGCTACTGTTCGTTGTGGTGTGCGGACTTCTCATTGCAGTGGCTTCTCTTGCTGCGGAGCACGGGCTCTAGGCGCGCGGGCGTCAGTAGTTGCAGCACTCAGGCTCAGTAGTTGCGGCACACGGGCTTAGTTGCTCCGTGGTGTGTGGGATCTTCCCGGACCAGGGATCGAACCCATGTCCCCTGCATTGGCAGGCGATTCTTAACCACTGCCCGACCAGGGAAGCCCCATGTCTCTTTCTTGTCCAAAGTTCTCAGTGGCTCCGACTTCGTTGAGAGTCAAAGCCAAGTCCTTGCAGTGGCTGTCTCCCCAGCCTGCTCCCATCTCTGACTCATGTCCTCCTGTTCTTGGCCACAGCCTCCTCCCTCTTCCTCCCACATGAGGCACTTCAGCCTCAGGGCCCCTGAAATGACTGTTCCCTTTGCCTGGATGCCCTTCCCGTAGGCACCTCTATGACTTCTCCTTCACCTCCTTCAGGTTTTTGCTCAGATAGTACCTTCTCAGTAATATCTACCACCACTGCCCCAGCACTCTTGACTTTCCCTTCCCTTTCTCTCTTTTTCTATACGACATCTTTTGCTTCCTTTTATGCTTGTTATTTATTGTCCATTTCCCTACCCCTGCTAGACTATCAGCATCAAGAGGGCAGGAACTGTTTTGTCTGTTTGCTGCTTCCCCAGCACCCAGAATGGAGACTGGTATATACCAGTCTCACTGAATGAGAGAGGGGCTCAACCCAGGGCCTCTCTGTACTCTGATCAGGGACTGGGAGCTGCTTTCTACCCTGGTCTTTGGGCCTCTGCTCACACTCCCTGGAGCTGAGGACAGGGCAGGGATGGGTACCCATGTGCTGTTTCCTCCTCTATGGAAGAGCTGGCCTGAGTAGACAGTGTCTCAAGCTACAGCCCCAGAGGCTCAAGGTAGACTCTGCCTTGACTTGAAAGGCAGGGAAGCTCCAGCTGTGAGCCCCCCAGGGGCAGGCATAGTCCCTTAGGCAGAGGTGTGTCTCAGAGCTAGGGGAGACCCAGGCAGCCCCCCAGCAAAGCTGACTGCGCCGGGCTCTGATCCTGTGGGGTTTCTGGCTGCCTCCCAGGCCCACATCTGCTGCACACACCCCTTCCATGTGTCTGTGTGGCCACAGTCCTGGGAGAGGGGGGCCCAAGGAGGGTCCTGCAGCCAGGCCTGCAAGCTGGGATCTGGACTTACTTAGTTCCAAATGACTGGGGAATGTCCCTTCCGTGACAGCCGCAGCATGGCCTCCCCTGGTCCCTCATTCCCAGCAGGGAAGTGGGGCCCAGATGAAGGCAGCCCCCCGGAAGGGGGAGGGGCAGGTGGGCAGACCGTGGGTACCCTGCCATCCTGGCCCTCTTCCCTAAGCCTGGCTTCAGGTCTTCCCTGAGGAAGGGCTACAATATGAGGTCACTGTCCATACCCTCAGAGCAGAGATCTAAGGCCAGAGCATCCCATCTGTGTCTCCATCCCCCGTGAGCCAGGAAATGGAGGATTTTGGCCAGCACCATTGCCTATTCCGGGCTGTAAGGCATCTGTGGCACAGCAGCACTGGGACTGGCCAAGGAGGAATGCTCCTTGCAGAGAATCTCTCCTTTACAGCTCATAGCCCCATGCCTTAGGGGAGTGTCGGGTAGCAGGGCTAAAGCCAGGCAGTGGGGAGCTGGGCCTGCCCTGGCCAACCTGGTGTCCTAAGCACTCCATCCAGAATGATGAGCTTCTTTGCTCCATGTATGTGGTTGGCAGGGCAATGACGCCAAGCCCACACTCCCTACCCTGGGATAGGGTGCCATCCTGTCCTGTGAGGGTTTGATTTCCAAACATAATTGGGTAGAGTGGACACCTTGGCCTTATCTGGTCTCTGGACCTGCATCCAGGAATTGGGGGCTCCACTTGTGCTATCTGTGGAGTCTTAGGGAGGATGAGGGCCTCTGGCTCACCTTGGCCAGAACACTACTGTGTACCCATTTCATAGAAGGGAATACTGAGACCTTGAGGAGCAGGGGCCTGGGCAACCTTTTCTGGGGATTCCAGACTAGGGCCCCCTTGAATATTGGGGTGTAGCCTCTGATTGAGGAAGGACTAGGACTGGCCTGAGGGTAATGAGGCCAGTATAGTCTGATTTAAGATTTTAAAGGATTCCTCTGGCTCCTAGGGGGCCAGAAAGGAAGCTATGAGCATCCAAGAGAGAGGGGACAGGGACCTGGCTAGATTACTAGGGGTGCTGCTGGGTATCCTCAACTCAGCCAGGGTCCCCTCACCTTTCCCTTGAGCCTATGTATCAGATCTGATCCGGGGTTTGGGAATGGGGAAAGAGGCTTCCTTCCTGGCCTCATATACCCTCCACATGTGGTCTGGCTGGCCAGCCTCCCTGCCCCCGCTCCCCTGAAACAGTGGTTTAAGCTTTAATCCGAGGACAAGTTTCTGCAAAGCTCATGTTTGCTGCCGGAAGGAGCAGGGACCAGCTGAGATGGAGGGATAAGGTGGGAGGGGGATTTGGAGGAAGGGAGGGGGCAGGGAGAGATCAGAAATCCACACTCCACCCTCTGCGCTGCCTGTCTCCTGCTCCTCCAGACTAACTTGGAGGGACCTTGTTCTTGCCACCCAGAGGGATGCATTCATGTGTCCACAGCCTGCCTGAGTACCTACTGTGTGCCGCCTCTATCAGTCACATCAACTCAGCTCACAGGGAAGGGTCTCTGGGACCCCAAGCTGCACCCCTTGGCCAGCCCAGCCCTGGACAGGTCCTGACTCCCCAGGACACTGGTCAGGGGCACAGAGGGGCACTACCTCCTCAAAAGGAGGCCGTTGCCGTCCCCCCTCCCCAGTTTCTGGTCTCCTCACAATCCCTGAGGGGAAACTGCAGCCTCCAGCATGCCCCCACCCCTTGTCCTCTCGTGGAGTACCCCTTTTCCTGTCCTCTAGCCCAAGTTGCCCCAACTTCTTTCCATCCCACTCCTCACTGCAGCCCTCCCACACCACCCTCCACCGCGAGGCCGCCTTCTCCTCACTCTTCTCTCTGTGCACCCAGTCCCTGCCTGGGGCGCCCACCACTCTGGACTCACTGCAGCTTCCCCACCAGCTGAGTAGCCCCAACAATCAGCACCTCCCAGCCAAGAATATCTGTACCCCAGCCTGAGAGGGATCTTACCCTTGGGGTAGCCCACATATGTATGGCATCTTGGGCAGCAACTCAAAGCCCTGAGTCAACACCGAGCCTCAGGAAGCCCACATTTCCCAGCCAGGGTCTGGCTGGGCCCAGGCTAGGCTATGGGGCCCCATTCCCCAGGAAGGGGCCAGGCAGGGCTGCTGGGGCCCAGCTTCTGGTTAACATGGCGTCCCTTGCTGCAGGTTTAGTCACCCAGAGGGGGGACCCAGTCCTGGGTGTTGGCTTGCTCATGTCTCAGGCTCTGAGGTCTTGGGGACACAAGGTGGTCCAGTCCAGGCCTCCATCATCCTGGGGCCTTCAGTTGGGGAAGGCTTCCTGGAGGAGGAGGTAAGGGCTGAGTTTGGGGTGGGGGCACAAAGCATGAGGCCCCCACCCGCCACCCCAGCCAGAGTTTGGGGTTAATTCTGTGTTGAATCCCCCCAAGCACTGCCCCTCCTCATCTGCTGCCCTGGACCGGTGTTTCCTCACAATGGGGCTTGTTGTGGAGGATACCTTGGGGCTTCCAGCTGTCCAGGCAGGGTCAGTTCCCATTCCCTCTGTCACTTGTTGATCAAAGGCACAACCCCTACCCCCCCTTCCTCATCAGATAAGACTGCACGCCCTGTGAGTCCTGGGCTCTGGAAAACTCACTCCTACCCATCTGCTCTTCCCACGGGGCCGCCGGATGAGATCTTCACAGCTTCCCATGCCAGCGACCCCTCGCCCCCTACCAGGCCAGACCTCAGACAAACGTGCCACTTCGCAAATGGGGAGAATGAGGGCCCTGAGAGGGTCCCATGGAAAGTCTGAGTCAGAAGCAGCAGAGCCCAGTTTGCCTGCACTGCTCAGTCAGTCAGAGGGGTCTCTACAGGGAGCGGTCTCCCAGGCGAACCTCAGTGCCTGGAAGCCACGTCCCTATGCTCTAGCCAGACGGCTCCTCGGGTCACTCCAAGGTTCCGGGAGGGCCACTGCCCCATCACACCTAGTACCACGTTGCTCTCAAGCCCTTGCCCAGGCTGTTCTCCCACCAGCAATGTCTTTCCCATCTCCCCAGGGAGCTTCTCCTGGTCCTTCTGGCCTGATTCCAATGTTGTCTCTCCCCAGAAGCCTCCCCTGATTGCCCAGCTAGTCTCTGTCCTCTGAGCTTCTAGGAAAGAACCTCTCTACCTGTGTCTTGGTCAAATGTCATTTATTCATTCATTCTGCAGACATCATGTGTGCCCAGCCCTGTACCAATCGATAGGCCACAGAGGCTGACATCTCCACACATCTCACACTCATTCTGGACCGTGAACTTCAGAGGGCCTGGTGGAGTCTCCTCTGAGCTAAGGGTGCAGAGCTGGTTCTGGGAGGATGGGCAAAATGGGCCGGACTGCCACTGAGCCCCTGCTTACTGTGTGAGTAAGCCCTCAATCCCACCCCCCATGCTGATTCACCACCCCAGTGTGGCCTGAAATTTTAACAAAATTGTCTCCAAGGAGTGGTAGGCTAGGCTTATAGGCCTGGGGCTGAGGGAAGGGGGTCACCTCAGAAGACCTTAATGGCACAGAGTTTGGGGGATCAAGTTCCTGCAGGGCCCAGGCCCACCCTGGACCCTACACCTTGGAGAGGCCCCATGAGGGCTGGCAGATGGACTAGAGAAGCAGGAGTCCCACAGAAGTGTGGAGACCAGTGTGCAGCCTGGGCAGTGACAGAAGCCCTGCAGCTCTGGCCTTGCTCTCTAAGCAGCCACTAGAGCTCCTGTGGACATGGGAACATGGGCAGATGCAGGCAGGGCCACTGAGCTCTTTGATCTCACTGTGCCTCACTCTGCCTACCCAAACATCAGGGCCAGCAAGGCTGGGGCTGCAGTATGAGTGCACACATGTGTGGGAAGGTCCCCACTGGCCCATCAAGGACCCTCTGACTCCAAGCCTAGCATCCTGAGGGTCTTACCCACCCATGGCCCATGTGCATTCATTTGCTTATTCTCTGGAGACCAGTTTCCTCATCTGTAAAATGAGAGCAAGTCCCTAATCTCAGGGTGCTGGGAGGATGAAATAAGCCACTAAGAGCAGATTGCTGGGAGCAGCATCTGGTATATAGGGCACACTCTGCCCACGTCATCTTTGTTATGACTCATTGTTTCTCCCCAGTGGATGACAGAGAAACCCAGGGGCATGAGGGCTTACCTGAATTGCTCTGCCACAGGCTGGGGCCCCAGGAGAAAGTAGGTACCCTTCTCATCTAGCAGAAGGGTCCACTCAGGGTGGGGCAGCCTTGACCCCCATACCCAGCCACTGCCTCAGCTCCTCAGGCATCCAGGACCTGCAGGGCAGCACACAGGATTGCCCCCACTGGAGCCTCCACCAGTAAAGACTGCCTTACTGTCCTCCTTGGGAGAGGACAGAATGCAAGTTGTCATGGGAATGTGGTGCTAGCAAAGCAGGCCACCTGGGACTCCCAGGCCACACACCTGCTTCCCTCCTTATATCGGCCAGCCCCACTCTGGGCCTGACCACAATGTCCAACCCACAGTTCCTCCCAACATTTATGAGCCAGGAGCTATTGGAGTTGGCAAGGTGATGAGGCCCCAGATCAGCTCCTAGGTCAGCCAGGGGGTACCCTAGCAAGTGTGTGTACTCAGAGGTCTAAGAGGGTGACTCAGGGAAGCCTGCATAGAGGAGGCGACACTGTCACTGGGTCTTAAAGAACCAATCAGAGATCTCCCAGCTTGAAGGTTGAAGGAACAACTTGGGCAAGAGTCTGGAGGCATAACCTGTCAAGGTGTGTCCTAGAGGCCAGATCATGGGGCTGTCTTGAGCGGGACTCAGTGGCAGAGTCTACTAGAGGTGTGCATGGGGCAGGGGAAGGGGCCAGGGCCAGGGGTAGGGGGTAGGAGAAGTGGCACAGGAGTTCCATTTTGACTGACACAAGAGCCAAGAGGGCCCGAGCTGAGCTCAGCAGAGGCAGAGTGAGGGCAGATGTGGACCCCAGAACAGTCCTTGGGGAGGTGTCAGTCAGAGGAAAAGGCCCAGTGAGGGGACAGCAGGTGGCCCAGACAGCTGGTGAGCTAGTCAGAAGGGGAAGCAGAGGTGCAAGGAACCAGGTCAACCCTTCACAAGGAGCTGGGCTTGGGGGCTCCTATTTTTTTTTAAATTAATTAATTAATTAATTTTTGGCTGTGTTGGGTCTTCGTTGTTGCGCATGGGCTTTCTCGAGTTGCGGCAAGCAGGGGCTACTCTTCGTTGCGGTGCGTGGGCTTCTCACTGCGGTGGCTTCTCTTGTGGAGCACGGGCTCTAGGTGCGTGGGCTTCAGTAGTTGTGGCATGTGGGCTCAGTAGTTGTGGCTCGCAGGCTCTAGAGCGCAGGCTCAGTAGTTGTGGTGCACGGGCTTAGTCACTCCATGGCATGTGGGATCTTCCTGGACCAGGGCTCGAACCCGTGTCCCCTGCATTGGTAGGCAGATTCTCAACCACTCTGCCACCAGGGAAGCCCTGGGGGCTCCTGTTGACTCCCGGCCTGCAGACCTTTCTGCCCCTGAGCATAGTCTATTGGTAGATTGCGAGTTATCCTCCCCAGAGAGCTAGGGTGCCTCCTCTGGAGAAGATGCTGCTTTCATTAGGGATGGGCAGCTGGGAGGTTTTGAGATTTCCAGGAGGGCACAAGGCCGTAGGTTGTGTCCCTATCATACCTTCCACCATCCTCAGCTTCCTAGTGTCCATCTCTATACACCTGACTGCCATTCAAGCACAGCCCCAGATGACGCTTGGGCTGGGGCAGGGTCCACCTGTTTCCAAGGAGGTCTGGGCTACTCCTGTCCTGGTACTCTTGTTCACAAATGGTGAAACTGAAGCCCAGAGGAAGAGTGCCTTGCCCAGCATGCCAAGGGGCTGAGGGCTTCAGCCCTCCGTGGTGTCCATTGGCCTTCCTCCCAGGTTCCCATAAATGAAAATTCCCAGCAGAAAGTGGGCTCAGACTGCCTTCCAGAGCCCTCAAACCCTCTCCACCCTCCTTGCTCTGTCCCCTCCTCGGGGGCCCCAAGCTTAGCTGAGCTTCTCTATCCAGGGCGCTGCTCCTGGAGGGTTCCAGGCTGCCTACTTTTCCCTGTAAAGACCCTCCACCTTGCCCCCTTGCCTGCTTCCTGTGGGCGCCAGTCCCTGACCACCGCTCTGCCAACCCTGCCTGGGGACTCCAGGGATGGGGTCTGATGGGTTGTGGCTCCTCCAAGGGCTTTTCCAGGAAGTAAATGTGCTGAACCAGGTCCAACGAGAGACGGGGAAGTGTGGGGAGAGGGGGCCCAGTGGGGTTGCAGGGCAGGAATCGCAGGAAGACAGATGCCCAGCCTCAGTCTCCCCCAGGGGTTGCCTGTGTTCTGGGTGTCAGACAAGGCTCTTGGCTGCCCGACCCCCACCAGGTGTGGGGCTTCCAGCAACTCAGAGGTCCCTTTGTCCCTTATCTTTTCTGCCTCCTAGGTGGCGGTATCCAGATAAGCATCCCATTCGGGGCTGAAATTCCAGCCTGGCTGCCCACTTCCCCACCTGGGGGTCTGAGACCTGCCAGCTGCACACTTTCCCCAGGACCCACCCAGAGTGTACAGTCTACCCAGGATGCCCCAGCTGCACATTTTCCCCGGGACCCCCTCCCCCATCTGCACGCTTGGACCTGCACCCACACCACTTGGCCGTGCAGATCCGTGCCCCCCCACACACACTCATGCACTCACTGTGGGCCACTTTGAGGCCCCTCCCCTTCCCCCATTTCCACCCTACATAGCTGGGGGTGGAGAGGTTTGTGGAGGAGCCCCTGACCTAAGAGCAGGAGCCTGAAGCTGAAGAGCTGACCCCTGTGTGATCCCAAAGACCCCCAGGCAACCCCCAGACACACACACATCCCTGAGCTTCCTGGACCACCCTCTCAGGGACTCTGTCTCCATCTCCCAGCCCCACTCAGCTTCTCTTCTTCCCCATCTCCCCCCTCCCCCTTCATTAAGCCTCCTAAACCCGCCAGCTCCCTGAAGCAGGAAATTGCATTCTGCCAAGATTAAATGGACTTGAACGCCCTGCCTCTGCCCGAGCGGGAGGGGAGCTGAAAGGAGCCAAGTTTGCTGGGGGGTGGGCGCCCCAGGACACCGAATCCCAGGTTGGGGAGGGGGATCCAAAAGGGTGGGGGTATTTCAGGATGGGGTGGGGGCTTCCTGAAGGGCAGAGGGGAGAGGAGGGGGACTACAGGGAGGCAGGGGGCCGGGATGCTGGCCTCTCCCCGCGGCGGTGGGAATGGGACCACGCGGAGAGAGGAAGCCACTCTGTGGGGGTGGACCGCGTCACGATTAGGTAGGGGGAAGGGGTGGGTAATAGAACAGGGGCAGGGGGAGGGGTGGGAGGCATGGTGATTGCAAGGTGAGAGGGGATGCCTGTCAGGTTGAGATCCGACCTACAGGAAATGGAAAATGAACCTTGGGGGATGCACTTACTGCTTTACCCAGAGGGAGGGTCACCCTCTCCCTGGCCCAAGATGTCATAGCAAGGATACAGTCAGGCCAGTTAGGGACCCCTGCGTACCCTCGGGTCGCCGGGGAGCCCCGTGTGTAGTCCTACAGGCACGCAGGACCGCACAGTCCCTGCCCCTGCACTATCTGGAAGTCCCCCATCAGGAGACAGAGAGCTCTGACAGTCCATCATGGGAAAGATGCATGAAGGTTGATGTGCCCCCTGCCCCCACCCCTAGGCAGCAGGGGAAGTGGAGGGGCTGAAGCCTTCTGAGGGGTGCCAGGCACAGAGTGCCCAGACCCTATGTCTGCAGCGGCCCCACACCCCATAGATGGGGCACTATCATCCCCATTTCTCAGGTGAGAGCTCCGAGGCCCAGAGAGCCTGCTCCTCCCAGGTCACAGGGCTCCGCCCACCAAGGCCAATGCCAGATAAGAGGGGCATGGGAGAGGAGCCATGCCAGTCCCCTCTTTCCCCAGGTAGGCAGGGACAGGGACAGCTGGACCGAGTGTGGGCCTCACATGGGCAGCTCCCACCCGGGGGCCCAGCCCAGCCCAGCCCGGCCCAGCTCTGCATCTGGGTCACGCCTTCAGCACCTGATCAAGCCACGTGAGCTGGAGGAGCAGGAAGAACAGCTGGTCCAAACTGGTCAGGCATTATCCCTGGGACCACTCACCCCACAGTCATGACCACGGGCAGCAATACTTACTGAGCACCCACTGTGTGCCAGCCTGTCCTTGGCATCGGGACAGTGGTGGACACTGGGAAGGACAGCCCAGCTCGACTGGCGTGGTGGCAGGAAATGGAGGGCCATGGGCAGAGGCCCTTCATGTACCAGGAAGAGAAGACAGGTTGTCTGGGGAGGGCCCGGGAGAGCTTCAGCCTGGCTGAACATGGGCAGGCAGTGGTTAGCCATGGGGCTGAGGGGTGGGAGGTCCATGTGGTCATCAAGCAGGACTGGGACAAAGGCAGCTGTGGGACTCTTGTGAGCTCCAGCGCAGGGCTGGGGGCACTGCCTCCCCACCACCACCACCCCCAGCCCCACCCCACTCAGGGCTGTTTGTTCAGATGTTGGTGCCCATTTCAGGCAACCTGAGCTGGGCAGATGGTTTCCCAGGAAGGAGGCTGGCTCCTGGCTCCATTCTGGCGGCTGGTGAAAAATGGGCTTCACCTGTCCAGATGTGGGGGAACTGATCCCTGTGTCCCGGTGAGGTGGGGCAGGTGTATGCCTAGCTAGTGCCTCAGGGGTCACCCTGGGAGGCCCTGGGGGAGGCAAACCAGTCCCTGGGAATAGGGTGCCTGCTGGGAAGGAAGACAGCTGAGTCCAGATAAGGCCAAGGGGACAAGTAACCGCCCCCACCCACCAGTCTGCTCCCCAGTGTTCCTGGCCAGAATGTCCCTGGTCACTTCCTGGTTGGGTTTTCAGTCTCCAGTCAGATCAGTGGAGCCAGCTGCCCGGGAGATCTGAGTTGGCCTGTCCTTCAGGTCAGTGACAGGCAGTGACCCGAGGCCCTGCCACTGCCTCATCCTGGCTTCATGTCCCCAGGCTATCCATTATGAACAAGAGGTGCCCCCTTCACTCCCCTCTGATCTCCCCTCTCAACACCCTCCCCTGAGACCTCTCTCAGGGAAAGCCAGTCAAGACAGCTCCAGCTCTGAGGGGTTCTTCCCGGGTCCTGATGTGCCTCCTCCTCTGGCCTGCAGTTTGGAGGCCCTGGGACCCGGCCAGCTCAGCCCAGGGACCTCTCCTCAAAGAAGATAGCCTAGTCCCTCCTCCTTGGGATCCCATGTGTCCTGCATCCCTTATCACAGGTCCAACCACTGGATCGGCTTTGTCCTCCTTACCCATGGGACTGTGAGCTCTGGGAGGATGGAGACCACAACTGTCTCAGTCACACTTGGTCCCCAGGTCCTGGAAGCACTGGGTAACAGCTCAGTCAACCGACTGACCACAAAGCACAGGTACATTTCCAATGCTTTAAGGCAAAATCATTCATTGCCTCACACATACAACAACTCCGTGTGCCCCTCTCTTTCCCAGGCCCCAATGTGGCAGGGTGGATGAGCATTAGCATTAGTATGGTTTCTGCCTGCCCAGAGCTCAGACTCTTCTTAGAGGACAGGGCTGGGACTGAGGAAATAGGAGCCATGCCCCTGGGCCTCACAGAATCCTAAGATGAATGGGCTGTCAGAGCATCAGGAGACCAGGTGGGCTGGGAAGTTGGGTCTTAGGGGTGCTTCCTGTAGGGGCTCCATGGAGCCCCTACAGGAAGGTGGGTGGGTTGGGAGGGCTTCCTAAGCTTCTAATCTCCAGCCTGCTCAGCCAGCAGTGGGGACCAGCCTCCATGACACCCAGTGCCCCCCATACTTCCAGCTCTGATCTGCTCCCTGCCCATGTGGCTGGGTCGCCTAAGCAGCTGACAGGACAATTCACATCCTCCACTTCTTAGCAACCACCCCTATAGATAGTCAGACAGCCTTAGCTCCACGCAGAGGGAACTGGACTCCACCCCCCTCACAGGAGGCCTATTCAACCACCCTTTGCTGTTGACCAGGCCTGCCCAGCCTGGCCTGGGCTGAGAGCCCTGCCCTGGCCTTCTGAGTATATGTTCCCATCCCAGTGCCCCTCCCCAGCTACGCTGTGCCCTGAGTTAGGCATTGCCCCTGTCCTCACCGTCCAGCTCCCAGGGCTGTGCAGATCGTGAGCTGTGGGATTTCAGATAGGTCTGCTCCCTCTGAACCTTTGGGGTCTCCTGCTCTAGTTCAGGGATGCTTACCCCAGGGCTGGCAGGTGGCTGGCAGGAGAATGAGGGCATGCATCCTGGGTTGGGGCTGGCATATCCCACAGGTTATAAATAGTTGCTGGCATTTCCTCAGCTTCTCTTTTAAATGCCCCCTGGGGAGTCAGGCTTCTAGGCCCCGATTCTTGGTTCTAAAGCCCCAGGGACCCCTTTCCACTGAGGCAGGGCAATTTGGGGTCTCTTCATATTCAGGCATTGGGATGGTCCAGGGATACCACCCATGGAACGTGAGGCCTGCTCCCTGCCTGATGTGAGTACACAGGATGTGGGGGAGAGGGTGCTGTCTCTGACCCTAGAGAAGGTGCCCAGAAACTAGGCCATCAGGTGTCCCAGGATGGGGTGGTCTCTATTCCCACGCCACGGACACCCATCCTGCCCTGCCCTGCTGTTCCCCCTCTCACCTGCACCCCTCCTCTGACTCTGGATGGGGGCTCCAGTGCTGCACAAGCCTGCCAGGGCCAGCAGGCCTTCTTGGACGGTCTGCCCAGCTGGGCAGTCCTCTAGCTGATGCCAAGCCCCCACCAGCAGCTCGCACTGAGTGTGGCTCGCTGGACGCCTGCTGCTCACAAGAGAAACCTCGGGCAGCGCTTCTCCTCAGTATTTCAGCTGCAGGTTCTCAAGTGTGGAGGCCCTGACGGAGCTGTAGTGTGGTTCAGTATCAGTTCCCTAATACTAGGAAGCTCTTCAGGAGCCTAGGAGCCACAGGTGGCTGGGAGAGAGAGGGGTCTAGCCTTCTCTGGGTCCCATAACGCTGGGAGGGGGTCACAGGCTGTAGAGAGGAGATGCCTTGGTGATCAGCAGAGAGACTGCAGGTGTCCACCAGCTGAGCTTGGAGCAGGGTGCCCCACCTGTGACATCCCCACTCTCACCTAGGGCTTGGGCTGGTTTCCCTCCTCCCCAGCCTAGCCTGGGGCTTCCCTGGTCTGGGAGCCTGGAAGGAGCAGAGACTGAAAGAAAAGTGGGCAGGTGGGGGTAGGGTGGCCACAACACTCCTCTATCCTCTTCCTCTCCAACCCCTGCCCCATCACCTCCTTCCCAGAAGTCTCTGGTTTAACCCCTCCTCCCCCCGCTCTCCCACCAGCTGACAGGAGAACAGAAAAGAGTTAGCCATACTTGCTATGGAGAACCCTGTGGCTTTGTCTGGGCCACTGGAGCCTACAGGGCTGGTGGGAATAGTAAGTCATGAAAAGTGTCAAACACAGACTTTATTATTATCCGGCACGTGGGGGGCCACAGACCCAGGTGTTCAGGCACTTGTGGACTCTGTAGGGTCTTGTGGGTCCTTGGTGGGAAGGGCGTGAGTGACCCCCACCCCTAGGTGGCGTGGACCCTGGGGCTGGGGCTACTATTTAATAGAGGAGATTGGGAAAGGCAATGTTAACCCAAACAAACCTTCCCTGCCTGGGGTGAGGGAGGAGCAGGAGGGAGCAGGCCCTCAGGCAGCCTGAGCCTCAACCTGGGGGGGTTCTCTGTAGTCTCCCAAGGTTGGCCTGCCCATCTATGGCCTCAGAAGGGCTGTTGCTATAGGGTCTCGGCCCTTGAGCTCAAGGGACAGGTAAGCTGGAAGTGACTTCCCTTTGGCCTTGGCACCCACCTGCTGTCCCTGCAGTGCTTGGCTTTGGCACTCCACATCCATCCTGGGGGAGAAGGGCCCCTCTTCCCAACTGACTGATGGAGTAGGAGAACAGGCATAGGGAGAGAACAGGGGAGGTGGGGAGGGTGCCCTTGCTACAGGACTCTCCCCAACTTCTCCTTCCTCGAAACCCCTTCTTTGGGGGAAGCTCTGCCTGTGGGGCACGAACCTGCTACAGAGATAAGTCAAAGAATGAAGGAATTACATGCACACGAGGCATGATGGGGCAGTGTGTGGGGCTTGGGGTCCCATCATCCCCTGTACCCAGTCTACTCTGATCAGGGGGGCATCCACCTGTCTGTCCTGGGCTATTGACTCCTCTTCTCCCAGCCAGGAGGCAGGCTGGGGCAGGGAGGGGATGCTGGGCCTCATGAATTTACAATGACCAGACTAATGAAGCGGGTTCCTGGGGAAAGAGGACACTAGTGGGGAGGGGGAAGGGGAGGTACTGGACAGGGTCGGCATCCCTCTCCCTCCATCCTTCTCAGATGCCCTCTGCCCAAATCTGGCCAGCACAGGGTTCCACTAAGCTAAGCTCCTTAGCACCAGGACACAGCATAAACAACATCTGTCCCCTATTGTCCTGGGGTCTGGGCCCTGGTGCCTTGAGATCCTCACATGAGCCTTGGAGATACAGCAGGGAGGTCTGGGAGGGTCCCTGCTGACTCTCTCTGCTTCTGCATAGCCACACAGGCTGTACCCTCAATCAGGCCTCCCAAGTGTGCTGGCCTCTGCCTGCCCAGCCATGCAAAGCCCTCATATTCCCACCGTGGACCTGGATCTGGACAGGGAGTGGGGAAGAGGCTGCCCTATTCTCTGAGGTCTAGTCTGCATGGAGGAATCAGGGAGGAATGGGGCCCAAGTCTTCCCACCAGCCCCTCTGACCCTCCACCTCTGACTGGTGGCTGTGGGCCCCCCTCCCTTCTAAGACTCAGAGAAGAAAAGAGAAGAATGAGGTGTCTGAGGATGAGGATTCAGGGGTGGAAATTACCTCAACTGAATTTTAAAAACCCCTGGCTAGTTGCCATGGTAACAAAAAAGGTGCATCCCATTGCCATGGCAACAAGCAAACACCGAGGTTTGCTGCTGGGATTGGGGATTTGGGAGGTGGCCGGAGTGGGTAGGTGGAGGAGGCTGAGCCTGGGCTGGAGCAATCTGGGGGGGTGGTTTGCTATCCAGCCTGGGATCACTTACCCCCACACTTCCAGAAGGCCAGGCTGGGTGCTTTTTCCTGGCAGTGGGGTCAGAGGAGAAAATATTGTCAGGAATAATCCCCTAACCCCTACCACCCACTCCTTTCTCAAATGCCTCTGGCCTATAGGAGCCCTGAGTGGGATCTTGAGCCTGCTTAACCGAGCTCTTAACTGGGCACAGCCTTGGGCTTGGAGACCATCCAAGTCTGCGCCTGACCTCAGGGAGTGGCAGTCTGGGAATCACCATCACAGTCACTGGTCCCCAAGATAGAAAAGTGTATGGCCAGGAATTAGTTCCATGAGGCCTGGAGGACAACTATGTAGTATACCCTGAGGACAGCTATACACACCTGGAGGGTTGCTATGTACACCTGGAAGATGACCAAACATACGTGGAGGATGGCTTCTCAAGGTGACAGTCCTCTCCTTCAAGAGCCTATAGCCTCCAGGACTCCAGACCTATCACCAGAAACTCGGTTTAATGTAAGGGTTCAGGGAGGGACAGAAAGGCTCCTGTTCTGTCACCACTGAGGACACTCTCAGGAACCCCAGGACAGCCTGGCAACCAGAAGCACAAGTCCCATTCAATAGTTCCTGGTGTGGGCTCAGGACTGACCTGTGCAGCCATTGGGTCCCAACTGACCCTCTCACACCACAGGCTCCATGCAAGGGGCTGGGCATTCAGGTTTACTGGCCCCATGGCCTGACATCCTACCATCAGAGTCGGTCTCTGGGGTTCCCAGTGACGCCAGAAGATGTTTGTTAGACACACCTGGGAGCATCTTGGCTCCTGGAGTCTCAGGCTTTTCCATTAATGCATTAGTGTAGCCAAGTTGAGAGATTATATGGGCTGCCAGTGGCCTTGGAGACGTGTGTGTGTGTGAGTGTGTGTGTGCAGGTCAGCAGAGGAGGTGGGGGTGTCTACCATCCCAGTCTGTCAGCCTCAAGCAGGCTTGTTACATTCTAGATTCCCAGACCCACGCCCAGAATTCCCTTCTGCAGAGAGCATGGCACAAGAGTTCTGAGGAGACACAAGGGAGCATCAGGGAGGCTGTGTAGCCCCATGTGACTACCTGGGGTGGGTGGAGAGAGGAGTGAGTCTGTCTAGGGGAAAAGCACCTCTCAGGCAAGTAAGAAATGCCTCCCGCCGCTGGAGAAGCAAGAACCCAAGGCACTCTGATGACTCTTGCCCCTCCTCACAGCTGCCTTGGCCTGGTCTTCCAGGAGACTGGGTACTACTGGGTGAAAGAGAGGCATTCCTTCCCCCGCTCCCTGAGCCCAACTGCCCCTCTCGCAGGTAGGAAAGCTGAGCCCAGAAAGGGCCTACATCTGCAGAAGCTGCTCCACCCGGCCCTGGGAGGGGAGATCCAGCCCAGGGCTGCCCCCTCAAGATCCTGCCTCCCCACTAGCCCAGCTGGCCCAGGTTAAGGAATTCCGAGGTCTGGACGGTCACGCTAAACACAAAACCACCCTGGCGAAGGCTCCAGGCACCCGGCCACCCACATCCACCCTGCTCAGCCAGTCTGCCGGAAGGAAGTGCCTGACTGGGGTCAGATGGGGCGATTATCACTCAGCACTGAGAAGGTGGCTAGAACCGCCATAGCAGGAGTTATGACTGGTGGGGAGAGGGCACCGACCCAGACTCCTGAGGGGGCGGCACCTTGCGTGCACCCAGGCCACACCTCTCACTCACACACACGTTGGGCACACACACAGGGACCACAGGAACAATGGAGCTGGCTGGTGGGGACTTTGGGACCTCTTGCCGCCATACACGTTCCCCGAGGTGGCTGTCCTCTCTTCAGAGTGGGGACCCTCAGGCTGCCCCCAGGTGGGGGGGGGCCCAGCCTGCTTCAGGCTCCATCCCCCTCCTCGCCCCGCCCCCCCAGCCAAGTGGGGTGCAGTCGCTGCAGCCCCAGGCCAGTATCTGATGTCCCAGGAGCTCCTGGAGCCACGTGCAAGAGGCCAAACCCTGCTGGTTCACCTGGGACTCTGCCCCGCACCAAAAGGAGCCTGGCCTTTCTCTCAGAGGGCTCAGCCAGGTGGCACCCAGCTCCCGGGAGGGACAGAGATCTGGGGCCCACTAGGCAGGAGCCATAGAGTGAGGGAGATAGGGACTCCTCCCCCAGGCTTCCTTAGGCGGCCCCCGCCCCCTCATCGCCAGCCCTGAGCCCTGCTTGGTGGCCTTGTGAGGGTTACACACTGTAGGCAGGTTTGGAATCCACGGGTGACCCTTTGGATCACCTGGGCCCCACCCCTTTAGCCAGGAATGCCCAGAGTCTCACTGGACTTACCATTAATGGCGTTCATTCATTCCCTCTTCAACTTCAGGGCTTCTTTGAATACCTGAACTCAGGACTGCCCCTAAGTGTGGCTTTAACCCTACCCTGGCTACAGCAGTTGTCCGCACTGAAGAAGGAATTAAATGGGTTCCAAGTATGGCGTGTACCCTTCCACCCCTCCCCCCATACAACACCCGCCAGGGTTGGGGAGAGAGACCTTGTTTAGTGTGACACCTTGGAGGAAACTCCCCTCCGCACCCCCTGCTCCAGCCACAGCCCAGCCCAGCCCCCTCATTAGTGTGGAGCTCAGGAGGCCTACCCAGTCAGGCCTGCCCCCGCCCAGAACCGGACACCTAGCTCTGCCCCCAGACACTCAAGTCCTGAGATTTTGACCCTGCCTCTCCCTCTAGCTCCCATGACAAAGGTTTGGGCTGGGAGCTGGCAGATCCTACTTATCTTGTCATAAATATTTATCAGGCTCTAGGGGCCAGAGCCTGCAGCTGACTTGGAGGTGGGGGTCTCGGGGCAGATGCTTCA
This sequence comes from Balaenoptera acutorostrata, assembly GCF_949987535.1. Classification (NCBI taxonomy): domain Eukaryota; kingdom Metazoa; phylum Chordata; class Mammalia; order Artiodactyla; family Balaenopteridae; genus Balaenoptera; species Balaenoptera acutorostrata. The sequence goes on from NC_080073.1 coordinate 38,702,470, forward strand.
GGAGGATCTCAAAGCCCTTTCCTAATGAGGGTGCTGCGAGGGGAGAGTGCCACCTGGGCCTTGGGCTCCTCGGGGAGGGGGTGGACAGATGGACAGCGGGACAGAGTCAGAGGGAGCCTGGGGGGACTTGGGCATGCTCCAGCAACCAGACCTCCCCTTGCACCCCAGGAATGTGGGGGAGGAGGAGTCAGAAGAAGCCAAGGCTACCAGAAACATGGCAGCCTTCTTCCTGGACTATCCTCTGGCAGAATATCCTTGAGAGCTGCGCTCCCCACACACATCAGCCCCCCAGACTATGCTCCCCACACAGTCCTCCCAGAACTGTGCCCCCTCCCGGTCCGTGCTCCCAGCTACATGGTCCTTCCAGAGCTGTGCTCCCTCCCGCACACTGTCCACAAGGAACTGTGCCCCCATGTAAACCTCTCCCCACCATCCCTCCTGACCCCACACCTTCCTCCTAGAGCTGTGCCCCAAATGCTACTCCATACTCTCCGGCCTCCAGATCTGTGCTCTCCACACATTCAGGAGCCCCCCGTCACCCGCCACGAGCCCCCACTCCTGGTCAAGAGGGACTCCTGACCACAGCTGCTGGGAAGCCCTCTGGCGAGCAGAGCAGACCCCATCCTGGGGCCCCGGCAGCGCCTAAATTCCAGCTCTCCCATGAGCCACGGGCGCAACCCCCATCCCACCCCGCCTCCCTCATTGGCATGCTGGTGGGGCCCACAGGTGGAATCAAAGCGCTCTGCTCAGAGCCGAGCTGCACAGCGGGGAGCAGGAGCCTTTGTCTCCCCAGCCCTGGGGGAGGAGGGGAGCTGGGGCCGAGAGGACACATTTTGGGGTCCAGAGCCTCCTCCTCACTGCCACAGGCAGGCACAGCTGCAGATAAGGGGGGGCAGCCTGAGCCAGTGAGCACCCCCAGTAGATAATGAGCGGCTGGGGGGAAGGGACAGCCTCAGGCACAGCCTGTGGGGGGAAGGCTGCCTCCCAAAGCTCAGAGCGCTCATTAGTGGAAGCCTGGGAGGGGAGGCAGCTAAGTGGGTCAGTCTCCCTCCCCCAGCCTGCCTGACAGGTGTGGGTGGGAGGGAGAACCGTCAGCCCATTGTCCCCCATTGAAGTTGGTCCCACTCTGAGTCCCCTGCCCCTCCAACCCACCTCCCAGAGCCCACTTTCCCTCTCTGAGACCCCCAGGTGGCCTCCTCCCCTTCTGGAGCCCCTCCCCTTCTCTGCACTGCCCTCCCCCGCACCAGGTGCCGGCCCCTCAGTCAGCCTCCCCAAGGCATCCTCCGGACTGAGCCACACCTGGGAGAAATTGAAATCTTAGACTCTTACCCTACCCCCACCGATGAAGCAGACATCCCTGTCCTGGACACGAAAGGCAGTAAAACACGGCTCTACTGGGGCCGGCGGGCAGAGGGCTGTGCCAGAACAAGCATCCAGATTTTGGGGCGGGAGCCAGGCAGGGTGAGGTGTGGGCTCCAGGCCAGGGCTTCGTTGCCCCCCTACCCCCTCAGCCAGTTGTCCCTAGGCACTTTCCCTTGGGTCTCCCGCTTCCCTCTTTGCCCCCGCTTCAGTTATGAAGATAATTGTCCTGGCAGATCTATCACAGGAGTAAGGTGGGCGGAGGAGGGATGGATGGGGGTGCACCACAGAGGCAGGGTCTTCTCCCTGCAGGGTGGGGAGGTTCAAAGAGACAGGGTCTGTTGCCTGGCTCCCCCCTCCCAACACAGGACAGAGCCAGATGAGCACAGGATGGGCAGCCTGGCTGGCGGTTGCCCCCCCCCGCAACCCCCCTGCCTCTCCAGCCTTTGGCTGGGCCCCTCCTTGATCAAGAACCTTCTAGGGCTTCCTATTTACTGTCAAGGCCACCTTCTTCAAGCTCTGAGAAACCTCTGGACCGCCCAGCTGGTCTCAGGGCAGAGGGTAGATTCAGTATGGTGCTCTGTCAGCCACCTTTGATGTTGCCGGGACACAGTTCTGGGAGGGGCTGAGTGACCGTCCTGGTTCCGCCAAGCCCCCACCCCAGCCTGAGGCCCGAGGGGTCGTTATACAGTCATGAATCTCCATCTGACTACACAAGGGTTAATCTCAGGGTGCCACCCCCTCCCACCACGTGTGCACAAATTCCAGGAACGCTTTCCATTAAGAACACTGAGAAGATTTCATTTACATTAATAAGAACCAGAAAAATCTGAGAGGGGGGAGGACAGCGGTGTGTGGTTGCCGCCCACGTTCTGTATCTGAGTCTGGTAGAGCCTGAGGGGCTCAGGCTGGGGCTCCTAGTCTTAGAGGAGAGGCCCAGCCCAGTCAGTGCTGGGATACCCAGTCCTAAGGAAGAAGCCATCTAATCCTAAGGAGATCCCAGTCTGAGGGAGGAGGCAGAGCCCAGCTGATTCTGGGCACTCCTAGTCTGAGGAGGTGATCCTAGGGTCTGCCAGCCTGAGGGGATGGCAGAGCCCAGTCTCGGGTGGGAGAGGACACCAACCCACGGAGATGCCTAGGGGCAGGGACGGACAGAGCCCAGGGCTTCCACGAGCTGTGGATGAACCCTATCAGTCAGGGTTTGCGGCAGCCCTTCTCTGAGCCTCAGTTTGCCAGTCTGTTGGAGAAGGCCGCTCAGTCCCCTCCCCACTAAGTGTGGCTGTAAGTAATAGAAGGGAAGGTTTTGAGCTTTGAGCAATTTCAGGAGCACTGTGTCCCCTTCCTCAGCCTCCTCTCCCCCTTCAGCTTCGCATTTCGACACTAGAGCTGAGTGGAGGACTCTGTTCAGTAAGCTCGGGAACCTGTTCAGGGTGGAAACCCCCAAGATCCACCTACCTGGGAAGGGGAAGCCGCAGAATGGCTGCGTGCGTGCGTGCCTGCGTGCCTGCGTGCGTGCGTGTGCACGCGCACGGAGGGTGCCTCTGTTCTGCCAGTCCGAGCCCCGCCCCACTGCGGCCTGTGAGCTCCCACCTCCTTCCCAGCTGCCAGACCAAGCTTCCTTCCTTCAAGGGTAGCAAGAGTCTGATTCCCGCCCCCTTGGGCCAGAGCAGGCTATAAGTGTGTGCAGGGGTGAGCTTTCATGGCTGGACCTGGCCTGCCCATGTACAGGCGGTTGGGAAGAGGTGTGTGTGAGCGTGCATGCTTCATGCACGGGTGGGGTGGGCGCGGGAGGTTGGGGTCTGCAGGCATCTGCGTGTCCTACCCCCATGCATGTCGAGGGTTCTGGAGAAGCAATCCTGATGCCGCTGGATGACTATCCAGGCCTGTGCGTGCATGTGCATGCAGTGGGCCACCCCTCAGCCCAGCCTAGGATTTGGGGAGAAAGGAGAAGCCCCTGCCCGGGTGCCCCCCAGGATTTGGGCCTAGCCTTGCCTTGCTCCAGGCTGGAGTTCTGGAGTGGGTGACCTGAGGCACTCGGCTGTGCTTAACCCCACCCTTGCACAGCAGGCCGGGGCTCCCATATCTTCATCCTCTTCCAACCTCCTTTCCCCCAATCCTGCCTGAGCAAGGAGATGGTATGGGGACACTTAATTGCATCCATGAATCATTCTCAAAGAGCTCCTGTCCAGCAGCCGAACTCGGGGTGCTGGTGCCTGCTTGGAGCGGGAGCCAGGCCTGGTGGGCCAGGCTCTGTGGGGCTGCTCAGTCTGGCAGGAAAGCCGGCAGGGGTTCCGGGCCAGGCCTCCTGGCCCCTCCTCTCTCCCTGGCCTGCTGCGCCTGGCCTCCCCGTTCAGCATGCAGAATTCACCGGCTGCTGCTTGGCTGTCTTATCTCCTCGGCGGCCGGGGGGTGGAGCGGAACCGACTCCCCCAGACCTGGTGGGCTGCCCCCACTCCATGTTATCTTGCCCCACAGCCTCCTCCCGCCCCTTGCAGCCGCTGCAGACCTTTCCTGCTCCTCTTCCTGGCATCCTCTAGGCCTTGCTTTGTCTGCAGTTGTCTTTTTTCCTGCCTCTCCCTGTCTGTCTTCTCTCTCCAGGGTAGTGGTGGGCGGGTGAAGGTGGTGGTCATCCCCAAGGCCGAGCTCGCTCCATCTCTACCGGTCTCTTTGACTGGCCCAGATGTCAGTTGGGCAGAGGTACCTGAGTCAGAACCTAGGCTCAGCACTTGCCAGCCTGGTAATTTCCAGCAACTGCTCTGCTTTGAGCCTGTTTCCTCTTTAAACTGGATGAAAATGGTTCAGGGACTAAAAGTGGTTCAGAGACTAATCGGATGTGAGGGCCCTGCCCCTGGCTATGCCTCCTGCTGGAAAGTTCCCCCCTCCTTCCACCTTTTGGGAGGCTGGTTGAGGGAACGTGGGCATCCCCTGCCTCCACCTGAGAGGCCTGGGCAAGCTCAGCCCAAACTTCCTCTGGCTGTAGAGACAGAGGCTCTGGATCCAATGTGGGCTCTGCCAAGGGAGTATTTCTGTGAGTCAATAATCAGGCAAATGGGTAAAGATAATTTGAGAGGCAGAAATGCATTTTATCGACCACAGAAATTATTTACCTGGGTTGAAAAGAATTGCTAAGAGACTGAAGCACTTACTGTGCACAGGGCTAGCCTGACCCTTTGTCCCACAGCTGGGCAACAACTTCCCCTTCTAGCCAGTGGTGATCCCTGGGGGTAAGGGACCTGTCAAGAACCTGCAGGGGAACTTCCCTGGTGGCCCAGTGGTAAAGAATCTGCCTTACAATGCAGGGGACACGAGTTCGATCCCTGGTCAGGGAACTAAGATCCCACATGCCACGGGGCAACTAAGCCCGCGCGCCACAACTACTGAGCTTGCGCGCCTCAACGAGAGAGCCTGCATGCCGCAACTACAGAGCCCATGCGCTTTGGAGCCTGTGCGCGCCACAACTAGAGAAGAAAAAACCCACACACCACAACTAGAGAGAAGCCCGCGTGCCTCAATGAAGATCCTGCGTGCTGCAACTAGGACCTGACGCAGCCAAAAATAAATAAATAAATAATAAATCTTAAAAAAAAAAAAAAAGAAACTGCAGGGCCCCAAACTTGTTGCTTATCCCGCTTCACACAGAACTTCGAGGCCCAAGTTCTAGCCAGGTCCCCTTGAATCTCAGAGACCTGGAAGAGGTCCTAGGGTCCTCCAGCACGCCAGGACTTGGTGAGACACGCTCCCAACGAGAGCACCTAAACGAGTCCAGCCCATAAATGATGAAGTGCTGCCACCTGGTGGCCACCAGTAGCACAGCCCTTCTCCAGGGTCCAGTCTCCAGGGCAATCTCTCCCCCATCCCCCCCATCCCACCTGTCCCTGAGGGCGTTCATCCTTCGGGAATCAGGATGGCCGATGGCTGGACTCCAGGCGCCCTTGAGACCTCCAGCCAAACCGTGCATGCCTGGGGAGCTTAGCTCAGGCCTGGCTGCTCATCTGGGTTTTGAAACTCTTTTGATGCATGGCCACGACATCTGCTCCTGGATGGCCCTCAAAGCCCTGCACATTGCAGCAGCTGTCCCAGCAAAGGGCAGGCTGGACTTGGGATCCCTGGAGGCTCCCTCTAGGTCAGCAAGAGACCCTTCCAAATTCAGAATTTGGGTTTCCCTGATTGGGAACTTTGCACTGCTCTCACAGCACCCCTGTCGGCCATGGCTGGAACAGCGGTCCTATGGTCAGGGTAGGGCAGGGCAGGACACGGCACACTCATCCCTGGGCTTGGGGTTGGAGTAGAACGTGACGGGGCAGCGGGGGATGCTTGGGCCCTTGGGCTTCAGCCTCAGGTCCTCAGGGGATAAGAGTCATTTAGCACTACTAGCAGGATCTCCCAAATACGGTCTTGTATGAGAGATCTGAGCCAAAGGTACAGCCTGTCAAACTTTAAGAAATTGGTCCATGGGTTCAGATGCAAGATGAGGGCTGCAGTCACCTGGCTAGGTGTGCTGGTGACAGGTATAGCTGTGGAACAGGCTGAAAGTGGGAGAGGGAGCCACCAGCTTCTCTGAGGATCTGATCAGAGGATGGACACTAAATTCATGTTTATAGGAAAGCCCATGCCAGTGCAGATAGCAGATGCTGTGGTCCAGAGCTGTCTTCATGGGAGCCTTGAGCAGCTGAGTACGGCAACTATCAGCACCAAGTAGGGCTGGGACTGATTCAAGTGCTCTTCCTGGTGTGGGGAAGTCAGAGGCTCAAGATGGCTGACAGAGGCCTGGCTCTCCTGCCAGGGGTCAGCTGTGGCTTCCCCAGGGAACAGGCTTACACTCACGTGCCCTTTGATGAGCTGGCTATACGTAATTAAGAGTTTCCCAGATCTCATGATGTGTGGCCTCACCTGGGTGGCCTCAGCCTTCCAGGCTGGCTGTCAGATGTGTCTAATTAAGCTGCTTGCGACTGCTGCTCAGATGCTAAGAGAACCAGTGTCTGCAAGGACTCTGGAGGTGGGGATGGTATCTTCCCACGACTGTCCCTGGAAGATGGGCATATCAGTTGGGCCCTCATTTGTGAGGTTCCCAAGCCTTAGCCCACAGAAGCCCAAGCCTGAGGTTTCTGCATTTGCCTCCACATCTCCCTAGCAAAGCTAGGCTCAACCTCTCCAAGGCACCCCCTAGGAGGCTGGGGTGAGGGCCCGTGCCCTGAAAGCTCCTCCTAAGCATTTTTCATCCTGATTTTATAAGGGCCAGGCCTGCCCGAAAACAGAAAAATATGACCATTCACAAAAGCCATGGAGTTCTAGCTTTAAGAACAAGTTCCCCCTCCCTGACTAAATGCCAAACAGGGAGCCCAAGTACTCAGTTCAGCTAGATGGGCAGCATGGGTACCCCACTACCACATCTGGTCCTGGGAACAGCCTCAGACTCACGCACACTTCCTGCCCTTGTCAAGCATGGTCTTGCTGGCCAAATGATGACAAGGATTGGATGACACCACTCAATGGAAAACCCTGCAACGTCCCTGACCACCTCCTCAGCAGCTGAGATGACAGCGGAGAAGCAGAGTGCTTCGGAGGAGAGAGATGGCCTCTCAGCTCCTCCACCTCAGCAGAGAGGTTGCCTGTATTGTGGCCAAAAGCAGGGAGGCTCTTCCTCACAGAGCAGTAACATGCCTACCCCCCACAGGTCTAGGATTTAGTCTGTGAAAAGTGAAGAAGCCCAAGTGCTTGCACTCACTTAGGCCTATACAAAGTAAGGAAGTGGAAAAGCCGACTCAGTTATGATGGAGTTTTCATGAAGAATTTTCACACACTTCCTTCATCACCCCAAGAATAAAGAGACACAGACACACATTTTTCAAGGTATTTCTTTTGTAAAGGAGCCAGATTTGGCAACTAGACTGAAAATCTTCCAAAATTCTGTACAAATGTGTAATATACAAATATACACAAGGCTTTTGCCGAGAAAAGACAGCACAACAAATGACAGAGGCAGCTTTGGTGTTACATACCACCCTAGGGCATCTCAACACCCCCTAGGAATGCAAGGGGCTGATGGACCACAACATAGGCTACACATGTAAAACACACTACAATTACACTATGTACACTGAAGTATAAAAGACCCACTGTCCCCTTGGCCAGCTCACAAGCCCTCTGGCAGGAAGGCAGGCCATTCACCAGATAACCCATACTAGGGGAACTCCTTTAAGTTGGAGAACCTTGCAGAATGAAGTGGTTTGCCCTAAAAACTATTAACAGCACAAGGCATGCCCTTAAAGAGAAAGGTGGTCAGAGTGAATTCAAGAAATGGAGCACTCCTTGTGCTCTCTGGAGCTCCTTGTCATCTCTCTCTCTCTCTCTCTCTCTCTCTCTCTCTCTCTCATCCTCTCTCTGAGTCTCATTCCATCTCAGTGAACCGGGCAAACATGGCCTTCCGGACAGCATCTTTGTAGGAATCTGCACCAGACAGTCCATATGCGCTGCCTTTGGCTCCTAGGCCAGCTCCTTTTAGCCGGACTTGAGCCTAGGGGGGATAAAACTGCTGTCAGCAGCTGGCAGGTAGGTGTGGACTGCTCCCTCTCCCCCTCATCTAACCCACTCCCTACTGAGCTGGACCACCCTCTGGAAGACAGGAGAGGAAGTTTTAAATGAAGACATGGATTTCTATATTGGAGACCTGGAGTAGGTTTAAGGACTGAAGGGATCAAATAGGTAAGGGAGACAGGCAGATAGAACCACACCCTCCCCTACTCCTATGCCTGTTCAGCAAGCATTGTAAGGGCCCCAAAGCACAAAGCATTGCACTGAAGCCCAGGGAAGGTCTGGTAATTTTGGGCACAGATCATAGCAGGACAGCCTGAAGTCAGCAGAACTCGCTTGCACAAATCAACAGTAAGAGTCTGACCTAAGCTATGTTGCCGGGTCAGAGAGGGAGCAATCATTGGCGGTGCTTTTGTCTAGAAGGCCAGTGGTTGAGGGCCTCTGCTCCTGAGCTCTGAGTAAAGGATATCTTATCATGGATGGAAATCCTACTAAATTATAATTTGTTTTATACATAAGCAAAATCACTTAGAAATTCACAGTACCTTTCTAAAAATCCAATCTAAGCTACAAGGGTCTGAATTGGTGTTAAGTTAGGGTTTGTTTATAACAAAGGACATAGATACAGCCCTTAGGAGAAGGTAGGTTTTACCCAAAGATACCAAAAGACCAGAAAAATCAAGTAGGGTGCCACACCCATTCCTTCCAACTGACATCTTCAAAGGAGCGTGAAATATGGGAGGGCTGCAGAGAAGACAACTCCCACTGGGTCCTAGGCCCTCTGGGTGCTTCAACCTCATCTCATCTCTGGGATAAGCCTGCAAGCCACTGCTTACCTCAATGGGGGCTGTGATGCCTTGACACTTTCTTCCCAAACCTGAGCCTTCCCGCCAACCCATGGCCTGCAGCATCTTGTTGCCAATGTTACTGTGGTCAATGCCATCTTTGGTGGGCTGCTCGTAATTCCTGCCAGTGGCAAACACACAGTTACTTAAAAAGCCAGAGCCGCGGCTCACAAAGTGGAAAATGTGCACAACACATACACAGTGCCAGCATCAAACTGCTTCTTGCGCTTAGGTTCTGGAGGTTCTGGAATGCCGTACTTCTCCCGTCTTTCTGCAGCTCGATCCCGGTATTTCATCTACGTGGGAGAACAAACATGGTTAGAGATATTCAGACTTCAATCTGTAGCAGTCTCATGCACCCACACTTCAAGATTATCACCTCAAGTGCTTTCTTCATCTGGAGCTTGGCCTTTTAGAGTGCTCTCAAATACCACATGCCCTGTCTCCCTCGCTGCACTCAGTCATATCCAAAACGGCAGGTTTGTAGAGATGAACTGTGTGTGGAACCTGGGGTAGAACTATGTTTCCAACAACCAGTTTTATTTAACGAGTCACCTCTTGTCAAGCTCTTCAACCAGCCGGCTGGGCGTGGGCACAGCTTGCCAAGGTCCTCGAGGGAGAGGAGGGCAGAGCTGCTGTTCCCCCTCAGCATTTGGACAGGCCCACCTCCAGGGAGACAGAGCCAAGGAGACTTCCAGAGACCTGTTCTACAGTCCCTGGGGAGACGGCACCATAAACAGTGGAAAAAAACAGGAAAGCAAAAGCCCTAACTACAGATACTATCTTGGGGTGAGAAATTTCAAGTAACTTGCTCACTGGTTCATCTCTAACTCATAGGCCTCTATTTGTATTTAAAACCCTGCCCAGCTGGCTCTCAACCTGCCTCGTCAACTACCAAATGACTGCCCATTAGTGGCCCCACAAGCTTCTCCTGCCCACTGCTTCCTTCCACATCACCTGCAATCATCTTGTGTCCTGCTGTTCCCTGGGCCTCATTTGAAGCTCCTCTCATTGTTCACAAAGGCTTCCCTGGCCAGGCCAAATGAGCTCACTCTCTCCTTGCTAAAATCCAGCATACTTCACCAGCAAGTATTTGGCACTCGGGACTTGTAAGCAGCCTTGAGCACCCTCATTAAGGGTCGGTGCAGGGCTCACAAAGTGCACAGAGTTGGGTCCAGTCTACATGAGCCACAATGGCCAAGTGACAGGTATGTGGCAAATCCTACCCTGCCCCTGGGACCTGAAACAAGTGCTACAAATAAAAGCCAAAGGCAGTTACCCCAAGACACTCTAGCGGCACATTGACCCCCATTCACCTCTCTCTCCCTCAGCTCCAAGGCTTCCAGCTCCTGCTCGCTCAGCCTGGATCGTCGGTAGATGTCCATGTTTTGCTATACGAGAGATTTTACAGACAGTAAGAATTCACACCTACCTAATTGGAGATATCACAACATTATCAGTATCTATTATATTCTAAGAGTCAAAGCCCAATTCACTACACTACAGCATGAAAGCCAGAGCCCGCTGCATACGGAGCTGCCATGGTCCTTTCCACTCTATTATCTAGAATATACTATAATCAGGAGCAGCCTTCTAAAAGGCAATCATTTAATACAGGTATTTACTGAACCTTCACTACTGTCAGGGCACTCACAGCATCTTGCTGCCTCCCCTCCCTGCCTCAGATCAGCTCAGAGAAGCATGGCCACCTTGTGTAGGTCTGAGAGCTGCTGGTGCCTGACCAGGGCGTCTCTGTTTGGGAACTGGCGCCGGCAGAGCAGGCAGGCCATCTTCTTCCAGTCGGCCAGCTTTTCTTCTTCACTCTCAAGTCTCTCCACCAGCTCCTCTTCATTGTCACTGTCACCACTGTAAGCAGCAACCAGACCCCTCTAGGGACAAAAGGAGGGTGGGTCATTGGAAATGTACAACAGGAAGATAGCAATGGTTAAAAGTAACGCCTAACCCAAGCTGTGAGAGTACGCCCATTACCCATACTGAGTGGAGCAGCCAGGTCCTCCAGGGCTGGGCTCGAGAGCCTCCTGGCACCAACCCTCTTGGGGCCCCAAGAAGAGTTGCTGGATGGCTGTTCTCAAACTACTGACCATGTTTGAAAACCCCAAATACAACAGATCAGAGTAATGGCCCACCCACATTAGTATCTATCGATAAAATAACTTTTTTCTTATCTTAATTTTCTCTTTCCAGTCTGTTAAAACTCTCTATTTACAAATGCAATAAAACTCAATTAACTGAGCTCAGGAATTTGGGCTTCATTCCCTGCTCCATCTCTCCGGCTCTCACACACGGAAAGCAAAGCCCTGAACATGGATTCTATGTGCAGAAGCTGCTCCAAACACCCACTGACAGGGACCATTTAAGTAGAAATCACATTAGCCAAGATGCAGCTGAGTTTCAAAGTGAGGCACAAAGCACAGATATGGTCATTAAACACTGGTGGTACTTCCTTACTTTGAGGGGATTCTCCTCGTCTCCATTTCGCACCAATTCGGGGATGAGCTGCTGCCTTTCTGCTAAGGCTCCCTGGGAAACAGAGAACAAGTCATAAGCCTCAAATTTTACCTAAGTTCCCCTCACGATGTAAGGCCATTCCTGCTATTGTTACCTTCTTCTCAAAGAGAGCAAAGCCAGCATCTGCTGCAGCAGATTCTCTCCTTTCTTCTTCCCTCAAAGAATTTACAGGTTGAAAGCTGTTTTTAAAATTTTCTTTCTGCTTGTTTAAACTCTTAGCCCAGCGTTCCATGTCTTTGGCAATCTAAAGTCAAACAACAATCACAAAAAATACACTTAGGTAGAGGAACTTAGAAAACAGTCTCCTATGCCATGAAAACAAGCCATTATTGTAACAAACTGTAACAAAACCCCTTTTGCCCTTACCTTTATGAGATACTGCATATAACCAAAGTCATTAAAGGTCTCAAAAGTCAATATATTTTAAATCCCATAAATAGTTTTTATGGATGGCCTCTATCTGCTTCCCATTGAAGGTAACTGTATAAACGACTTTTTCTTCCTGGACTGAAGCTGGGACTCATGCAGGCTCCTGCACTATGCAGGCTGATTAATGACTCTTTTCTTCTTGCTGCTCCATCAGAGGGAACTCTTCAGTGAATTCTTCTAACCGCCAAAAGGCACAGGAAACCCCATACAGCCTTATACAACCTAAATCTCAGGGACTTCCCTGGTGGTCCAGTGGCTAAGACTCTGTGCTCCCAATGCAGGGGGCTCGGGTTCTATCCCTGGTCAGGGAACTAGATCCCTCATTCCGCAACTAAAGACCGTGCACGCAGCAATGAAGATCCCGCGTACCGCAACTATGACACGACGCAGCCAAATAAATAAATATTAAAAAAAAAAAAAAAAGTCTTTGAGTCTTTCAGGATTTTTTTCCCCTAAGTACATAGGCAACTGACAGACAACATTTAGTAACACTAAAAAATTGCAAAATGCTCTACAAACTTGATATAAATAAGATGTGTGGCCCCATTTTAAAGAATCCAAATAAAGCAGATATAAATGCCTTGCCCCCGTGCCCCCCCTGAAAAAAACATAAAAATTAAGCCCAATATCCCAGAGAGAAAGATGGGTCTGCTGGCTGGGTCATGATCTTACCTGCTGTGCTGTTTTGCTCTTGGGTTTCTCCTTCTTTTCCTTCCCCTCTTTTGCAGGAGGTAGGCCCGTCTGCTGGTGGGAGTTAGACTCCGCAGCCAGCACATAAGTCTCCTTCTCTCCATCCCAGTACAGGTACTGCTGGGTTAAGGAATTGTAGTAGTACTGGGGAAAAAAATACCATTAATGCAGATTTCTGCTGTGTTGAACCATTATCTTAAAGGAGTATTTTGTCAAAAACCCACATCAACGTTGTTTTGTCAAAAAAACTAAACATAGGGCTTCCCTGGTGGTGCAGTGGTTAAGAATCTGTCTGCCAATGCAGGGGACACAGGTTCGAACCCTGGTCTGGGAAGATCCCACATGCTGCAGAGCAACTAAGCCTGTGTGCCACAACTACTGAACCTGTGCTCTAGGGCCCGTGTGCCACAACTACTGAGCCCACGTGCCACAGCTACTGAAGCCCGTGTGCCTAGAGCCCGTGCTCCGCAACAAGAGAAGCCACCACAATGAGAAGCCCGTGCACAGCAAAGAGTATCTCCCGCTTGCCACAACTAGAGAAAGCCTGCATGCAGCAATGAAGACCCAATGCAGCCAAAATAAATAAAATAAATTAAAAAAACAAAAACAAAAAAAAAACTAAACATAAAAACACAAAGCATGTTGCAGACCAGTAATATTTTCTGCATAGAGAAGAGGTGCTGTACACCTTGGTGTAGGTGAGGATGATGAACCAGCCAAGAGGTGTGAAACCTCTTGGGCGAAAGTAGAGTGTGGTTTCTTTTCAAGAGTCTAGTTCCCATTAATTTAATCCCTGGGCCTGGAGGGTACCCAAAGAGAAACACGTCTGACCCCTTTCCATAGACAGACCATTTACACAAACCAAGTGGTCAGAACAGGTGGTTCAGGAGGAGCTTTTTCTCATACGTCCTCCATGACAACGAGTTAACATCTCATTGTTGGGTTCAACCATACAGAACCCTGCCTGTGGACACCCAGGCAACCAAAGAGGTTTGTAAAAGGCTAGCTCGGGAGCCTGGAAGGAGGTGACATGTGAAGGAACTTGATCTGAAATTTGTGGGGAGAACCACAACAGAGAATAGGTAGCAGTTATCTCTCCTCTTCTCTATTCTTCAATCACTCACTCTACCTGCTCAACAGGGACCCAGGAGAGACTGCCTGTTCTATCTCTTCCAGGGAAGGTGGTGCGGGTCAGACACAGGAGCCACAACTTCTATGGCCGCCAAGAAGAATGGCCTGGGAAAGGTCAGACTCCACAAGCAAGAGCAGTGGAAGAACCATGCACAGGCTCAGCCTGCTTGGCAGGTCCCACACAGCTTCACACCTGACTCTCAGAAACCACAAGCTCTCAATGCCAAGTTCCTGTTAAAAGCACTTATTTTTACTGTTCTATATATACATACAGCTCCTGGTCATAAACAGCTGTTTATTTATGGAGTGTTAATATTGCTTTTCCTCTTTAAAAGTTATATACACTACCAAAAATAAAACATCACTCCACACATCTGCTAATTTCTACTCTCAAAAATACAAAGGGTTGCTAAGTAAAAGAAGCTAGACACAAAAGGTCACATATCTGATTCCATTTACACAAAATGTCTAGAATAGGCAAATCCACAGAGACAGAAAGCAGACAGCAGTTGCTGGGGTGGGACGGGATTAGGAAGTGACTGCTTAATATATAGGGCATAGGGTTTCTTTTCAGGTTGATGAAAAGGTTCTATAATTAGATAGTGATGATGGCTGCACAACACTGTGAACATGCCACTGAACTGAACACTCTAAATGGTTAAAATGGTGAATTTTATGTTACGTGAATTTTATCTCAATTAAAAAAAAAGAATATATAGTAAGAAAAAAAATCACAATTAAAATTTCTATCTAGGTCTTTACATGAAGGTTAACAGTCACCTATAAATATTAACTTGACAAAATAATCCATGGTTTAGGAGTAAGAATAGTGGCTACGGGTAGGGTTACTGACCGAACAGCAACAGGCACCAGAGAAATGTCCAGCGTGCTAGGAATATTCTCGTTCTTATCTCAGTGCTGGTATATGTATGAATGCATATACATGTAAACATTCAAAGAACTGCAAGAACTGCACGTCAGTTTCATGCATTTTTCCGTATGTACATTATACCTGAAAACATGTATTTTAACCTTTAAATTACCTGCGAGTTGGGGTCATAGTACAGCCCTGTTGTCGGATCATAGTAATACCCTGAAGATTCATCATACTGGTAAGTGGACGTGTCAGGCACTGCTGCAAAAAACAAAATCCAGCATACAGTCATTCCAGGTAAGAAACTGGCTTTACTTCAAATTCTAAGCCACTGAGATGCAGTAGGCCTTAATGGTCTTCTCTCACATCCCCAAGTGTCCCTCTGACACCCACAAAGGGAGAGGAACTCTTATTAAACAAAGACAACAACTAGGACCTTCCAACTGTCAACAGCCCCATGAGGTTTGGCTTACCATATTTGGTACCAGGAACTACACCAGTGGGGGAAGCGGCTGGGGCCTGTGTACTTGTGCTAGTGCTAGGCTGTGCTTCCTCAGTCTGGAAAGAACAGCAGCTTCAATATAATTTCAACTGTAAAGTCTCTCAAGAGAACTAAATCACTGCAATCATCCAGCAGGAAGGGACCCCTGACAGACCCACTGTAGCAACGATCTAAGGCAATCCTTGAGCAAAACACATGTTGACAACTTTCTTCCTAAAGGTCAAGTCGAAGCATGCATAGTATAAATACACCCTGTTTGGAATCTTGCATTTAAAATACACACACAAAATTATTTTATTATCTAATAATATTTGACAGAGAAGTGAGACTGGAATGTGTGTGTATTATTCAATCCTAGCTCATACAGCAGGAAAAGATAATACTAGTATGGCAACACAAAGATCCCCAACAGTCACCAGCTCTGTATCTAAGATGACAGGATTACCGGAGAGCCGGGTGGATTGGACGTCTGATTATATAGCTGGGGACTCTGAGATACTACAGCTGCTGAGGTGGTGGTCACCGCTGTGCCTGATAATAAACACAGGAGTTAGAAGAGCCAACGCACTGAACTCTAAGCCAAACATCCTTATCTGTAATGCCCAATCTAGCGTCTTTGTATATGTCAGTTCTTAACAACCTAATTCCCAATAAGTACTCTTGAACCTACGATATTTTCATTTTTATAATCCTACTAGAATGTGACACACAAAGTCAAACATTCTGTATGATGACTAAGAAGGAGGAAGAGAAGGAAGTCTCCGTATCTGCTCTGGGGTTGAGAATAGATTTAACTGCCACACCTTTATAATTCTAGAACAAAAACTGAAGCATAAGCTTTCAGAGTGACCCTTCTGATTAATGGCTGGACACCAGACTGTAGGGCCACACCGTCTCTGCTTACCTGAACCTACATGGTCACCCATGATTCCTAACAACACAGACAGGGAAAATATTGAATTCCAAGAATGAACACTCATCACATGGTCTCTAAGAGCTTCTTATCAGCTCCTGATGTACATGAGCAATCCCAATATTCCCCTAGGACCTTAGGCACATGGTGACAACCCTGAATGTGTCCTACCCCCAAGTTTTGCAGGGAAATGGCCCTCATAGATTTATCTGGATCTAGTGAGAACATCTAGTTCTACTTCCTCAATTGTATTTGCTTAAACAAAAATAAAGGGAATATGAAGTTTATTACCTGATGCAGATGATGCATCAGATTCCAATCCTCCAGCCTGTTGCTGATAAAACTGTTGGTAATCCTGTGAGTACTACAGAAGAGTCCACCATTAAAGCTGCTATTCTCAGACACACTCTGGAGACCAGAAGTTGGATGCTGGTCAAATCTACCTACCTGAGCATACTGGGCGTAGCCATCTTGGCCTGGCTGCAGGTAACTGTAGTCAACATTGCCTCCTTCACCACTCTGAGACTACAAAATATCAAAAGAAGAGGAAACACAGACATCAAGTTTTTAAAATGTCCTTGGAGAGCTTCTAAGGCAAGCACCGCTGGAGAGGTTACTTCTGTGAATCCGGGCAAAGCCACCACACTACTTTGAGCAAAAAGATCCTCCATCTTACCTGGGTGGAAGACCACTGAGCGGCAGCAATGGCTGTACTAGCCACGGAGAAAGCACTGACCCGGTTACCATCTGGGAGGACCAAGTCTCTGAAACCACAATGATCCAATCATGTGATTCTATCTCAGTATGCTTCCAATCACTAACCACACACTACCCAGAAAACAGCAATTCACTCCAGCCTTTGTTGGAAGGTCTCTAATGCCAGCAAGGCCACATTTCAGATGAGGAAGGGTTTCCATGGGCAAAGCCCTAAGTGGGCAAGTGTCCCTGTAGTATTTCTATTCTCCTTTGTACTCTTCCATCTAATAAGGTGTCTGCTGGATGAGCAATGATACCAGAGAGGGGAAATTTATGTCGCTAGAATGAAGCTCTATATACATGAAGCTGCATGTTGTTCTGGAAGTAAAGAATTATATCCAGATGGGTTTGCACCACGCTGAAGCAGTTTGCATAGCACTTATTCTCAACCCATCTGCCATGTCTCTCTTTGTCCTGCTCTGAAGTTTTCTGGCAACTGGTTATTGAGACAGGAGGGAATAAGCTCTAAGAAGACAACTGTATCCTTCCCAGCCAACCAGGAAGGATAGTGTCTCAATGTAGAGAACATGGGCTTTGAGTGCAGTTAGCAAAGCATCCCTGGACAAGCACGCAGATGCAGCGGTTTGAAGTAAGGACAATGAAGCCACTCACTTTCTGGCACTTTTTGCAAAATCAACCCCAATAGTTTTGCCATCAATTTTCAAAGGAGGATGGAGACTCTGTAGTATCTGAAGCAGCTGAGAAGCATCCTGAAGGAGAATGTGAAGAAAAACAATTTTGTCACGTAATTGAAAATCTCTCTCTACTACCTAAGCCCAGTCAAAGAAATATTAAAAAAAGAATAGCAGTTCATTCTTATTTGTGGATATGAAATCATGAGAAAAAAATTAGCCCTCTTTCCTCCAGGACATGAAGGTATCCAGTATTATTAAAAGAGTAAATGCTAAAACAGTCTAAAACAAAGCATGATGAAAGGACGAACTATGGCTCAACCTTCAGTTCGGCCAGTTATCTACAGGTATATATGGTATTTCTACCATTTACTGAAGTCAACAGCCTGTAATTTAGCACTGTAATAACTGTCATTTCTTAAGTCTTGAACTTTGGGCTCCAGGAGCCTTACACACAGTATCACAATTGGATGAACCACATTTGCCTCTTAAATCTCAGTTTCTTTTAAAAGGAAAGATTCAATGAACATCTCACCATTGCAGAAGACAGCTGCACAAACGCGAAGCCTCTGTTCTGCTGGGTCTGTTTGTCTTTTATGAGGCGAATGTTATTGACAGCTAAGGACGCGTAGGGAGACAGCGCTGTCATGATGGAATCCACCACGGTGTGTGGAGCTATGTTTCGAAGTATGATTGCTGCAGGTGAATGAGACAAATGACAGATACATGCATTCCCACCACCAATGCTTTTCAAGGCAGGTTCAAGTACAAACAAACAAGTCCATTTTGGGAGGTTTCTAGCATATCTGACCCTTGAATGCAGGGGGATTAGGGGTGCTGACCCCACCCCCATCCCAGCCACGCAGTCAAAAATCTGTACATAACTTTATAGTCAGCGCTCTATACTGGTAGTTCCACATCCCCAGACTCAACCAGAGGATAATGTACTACTATAGCATTCATTGAAAAAACCCACGTTGTGCAAACCCATGTTGTTCAAGGGTCAACGGCATATCTTTCACACTTTGACATGGAGAAGATTCTAAAAACCAATCTTTTACGAGGTAACCTGAAGCTACTGCTCCTCATTAAAAAACGGCAGGATGGGACTTCCCTGGTGGCGCAGTGGTTAAGAATCCGCCTGCCAACGCAGGGGAGCACGGGTCTGAGCCCTGGTCCAGGAAGATCCCGCACGCCGCGAAGCAACTAAGCCCATGCACCACAACTACTGAGCCTCCGCTCTAGAGCCTGCGAGCCACAACTGCTGAGCCTGTGTGCCAAAACTACTGAAGACTGCATGCCTAGAGCCTGTGTTCTGCAGCAGGAGAGGCCACCGCAATGAGAAGCCTGCTCACCGCAACTAGAGAAAACCCGTGCGCAGCAACGAAGACCCAGCGCCAGCCAAAAATAAATAAAATAAATGCTAAATAAATAAATAAATAAATTAAATAAAATAAAAAAGGGTAGGAGAACAAAAACATCAAATGGAGGTCAATTTCCAACATAAAGGCCAAAAGATTACATTTGAACTTACTATCACAGTAGTAATCCACAGACTGAACTGATTCTGTGGTTCCAGGGGGCACTTCCTGTTCAGAGTCTACAAGAAAGGAAAGAAAGAGGAAGAATCAGTAACTGAAGACAAACAAACAACAAACCAATATAAAAAATACATTGAAAAAAAAAAAAAAATACATTGAAATACCAAAGTTTTAATTTTAAGTAAATGTAGCAGTTATTTTTTCTTTTTTAACCATTTGTGGCTACAGTAAAACCTCATTAATTTTGACATGAATTTTAAATGTGGAATGCAAAAATTGGGCCAGTGGAGGACTGACATTACCTCTATACTAAAGAAAAGCAGATGCAGAATGTAAACAAGGCGAGCAGACTTAATTTTGGAACATAAAAGAACTATTTGTACTCTCACAATCATCAGCAGGATCTACCTAACCCAAGGTAAGAAGGTTTAAGGAAAATATACAGGTTACTTGTTTAAATGCCCTACAACCTGTACTTTTCCTTAGGTTCACAGACAATCCAATTAGTCAGGGTTTAATACATATTCCCAAACAGCTGAATCTGGGCTTACCAAACTTGTCTGCTCCACATCGGAAGCATTTTAGTCTTTTCCTGAAATTGTTAAGGCAGCACTGGAAAAAAAAAGTTTTATCTTGGTTATTTCTCACAGTAGGCCGGGCTTACTAGTAACAATGTGGGTTAGAGCAAGAGGGCCATGGGCAAGTCCCAGTGACGAACAACAACAAAAAAAAGCAGAAAGTGATACCATGTATCCAAGATAAAGGGATATTAACCTAAAAATTTAGAATGCTTTTACTATGTGAATTCTCCCAAGAAAAACAAATTTTGATGTATTCTGAAGTAGAATTCCATTTTTATCAAGCTGGGGAAGTTTTAGTTCACCCCAAAATCCTACAGCAAGCCACTGGCAAAGTTCTCCCTTATATCAGAAGAGCACCATACGGACTTCCCTGGTGGCGCAGCAATGGTTAAGAATCCGCCTGCCAATGCAGGGGACATGGGTTTGAGCCCTGGTCCGGGACGATCCCACATGCCGCGGAGCAACTAGGCCCGTGCGCCACAACTACTGAAGCCCATGCGTCTAGAGCCCGTGCTCTGCAACAAGAGAAGGCACCACGATGAGAAGCCTGCGCACCACAATGAAGAGCAGCCCCTGCTCACCGCAACTAGAGAAAGCCCACGCACAGCAACAAAGACCCAATGCAGCCAAATAATAAATAAATAGAAAGAAAAAAAAAAAAGAGAGAGAAATTGCCAAAAGTTGAGAGCTCTAGAATTCAAGAAACCATAAAGTGAAATAAACTTAAAATCTTAATTGAAACACTGGGCTTAGAACCAGGATCTTAAACAAAATCTCTCATGTTTGAGGGATTCTGTCCTCTAATACCTACTCAGGAGGACCCAAGAAAGTCAGAAAGTACAAAAATCACCTTATGATAAAAGCTGGTGATTGTGTACTTATTCGTTTCCTTGTTTGGACAGTCAAACAAACAAATAGAAAACAACAAAACCCCAAAAGAGTTTTGTCTACTTGGGAAAAACCCATGCTTACCTTGTTACAAAGCCAATCTTCAAACTTAGGTCTGGGATTGCTATAATGCATTGCAATATGCTTTCCTTGAATCACCAGCTTTTTCTGTAAAAAAAGAAGTAATTAGTTATTCCCATTGTGAGGAACATGTGTCCATTTTCCCAGGGCAGAGCACACTTCGGAAAAATCAGTGCTCTGGAATTAAATGGACAACATACGGGGAGGACCAACCACCGCCACCTATACTCTGCCCATCCAATCCTTCAGATAGGCAGTAAGAGAATGGGATGCGGAGTAAAGGTAAACGGAGTCAGGGAGTGCTGAAAAAGCTGCCACACACTAAACGCTGACATGCACCAGGCCGTGTCTCCAGCAGAGACAGAAGTCCTAACATTCATCATTGACAGGCTGCCTGAGAGTGACAGTCTATTTCAAAAAGCAGAAGACACAACTCTCCCAGTTCTGAGGTTGTCTCCTACTTTAGCCCTTAGCATGGTGTCCTTGGGCTTCGCTTCACTTTTGCCCCAGTCCCCCATCCTTACGCAAAGTGAAAGCCTTTACATTTCCCCTTCCCCCAAATTCCTGCTTCAGGATGTGTCCTTTGGGGGACAATGGGAGGGGAACTCATTTTTAAGGGGAATCTGGTTACAATTTTCTCAGGAGGAACTAGTCTGAATGCCATCAACTCTAAAACAGCTAAATGAGATTTCTTCCTGCCAAGTGCAACCACGTGATGTCCTGAGTGACAGATGTGTTTTTCACTGAAATAGATGGTACTCTCCTTCACGATGAGTAACCAGGAGGCCAATGAAGTTTCTTCAGGGGGTTAGGAAAAGTTTGTAAATGTTCATATACCACCTCATCCTTCAAGTCAACCATGTGACTAAAAAGGACTTAATTTTCAAAGGTCAAAACTCCGAGCTGAATCAGTCTACCAAGAGTATACCCAGCACCTGCCCCC